>NC_052166.1:38445277-39645277 GCF_902713615.1 Scyliorhinus canicula | reverse complement strand
TGACTCATGCTCCTATTTACTGTATCTTTAAATCACATCTTGCCACACAACATCCAGCATTTATGTTTAGATATGAAGATGTAATCCCGGGGCAAGTTTGAATGTGTGCCAATGCCTCGGATGTAACTCCAAAAAAATTCCTCTTCCTCATTCAATTTAGGAGTTGCATCGTAATCCCTAAAGGAATTATCATGCTAACCACTTTGCTTGTTATAAGTGACGTGAGCAACTGAGAGCAAAAGCTGTAGTAAAAGAGGAAAACCTGTTTTAATGAATAAAATAAGGAAAAAAAAACTAATAGACACTAAATAAAGATTAAATTGTACCTTATTAATTTCATATTTATTGAAATTGTTGCTCCTATAAATGGTTGGCGCATATTGCCTCTTATAAGAGGTGACTCAAAATCCATGTCTACATACACAATAACATCATCCAAGGATGTAACAACAGTACCCCCTTGTGACCAGAGCTGCACATTTGAGGTTTTCTCATGTGTACATCTTCAATCTATCTGAAGATGAACAGTGCAAACACTTAGTGAGATAAGACTTTGAGATGAATTGCCAACGTGCTTTACTTCATATTTAAATTGACAACTTCTTCTTACATTCCAATCACCTCTCAACCTATGCTGTCTGCCCTCCTATTTAAAAAGAATCTGACTACTGTTGGTCTCTATGTCTGTGTTTTAATTCAAATTGTGCATATTCAGAAAGGAAAGGCCTGCCATAGCCCATAACAAGCATTTGAGGTCAGCGTTTTCCAAGCACAATGGGCTGGATTCTGCGATCGCCAACGTCATAATCGCGTTCGGCGACCGGCCAGAGATCGGGGCTTTCATGATGCTCCCTGCCACGTACGCCGTTCCACGTATCGACAGCCTCAGGACATTGCCTGAGGCCTGCCCCCCGATGCTCCGCCCCCAACTTGCCAAGTTCCTGACGCCGTCGGTCACGTGTGGTCTCATCCGTCGGGAACTTAGTGTGGTTGCTGCGGACTCAGTCCAGCGCCGCCACAGTCGGGGGAGGGCTTAGGTGGATTTGCTATGATTAACGTGGAGGTTACGGTAATAGGACAGAGGTGCAGGGGTAGGTAGAGTGCTCTTACGGAGGGTCAGTGCAGACTCGATGGGCCGATTGGCCTCCTTCTGCACTGCACTGCACAGCAGGGGGGACTTTATTAGGGGCTGGGGGCACTGTGGGTGGTGATCCGGGGGGCACGAGATGGCCAAAGGGGGGCACTATTTAGCGGACCGGGTCCGCAAGCAGTCTCCGCCATGTAGCACGGCACCGTTGTGGCACAGACCCGGCAATTCTCTGGGGTGTATCGGCAGCTAGAGCCAGGTGCTCTACGCTGTCTTGCTGCTAGCCCCCAGCAAAACGGGGAATCGGTGGCCGTTCTGCGACATTCTTTTTAACACTACCGTTCCCACGCCGGCGTGGGGGACATAGCTTCAGAATCGGAGAATCCAGCCCAATAACTGGCATATTTATCAAGGCAAATGAACATATGAAAATTATAGGCAAGAAAGTGCCCACACGCCTATCTATTATGCCCCATAGATTTGTCATGTTCTGTGTTTCACTCGCCCTACCCATGTAGATCCACGTCATATCCTCAAAGGCAAAAAAAATAACCATATCAATAAGGGCACAAAATCTGTAAAATTTCGGACAGCCCATAATGTGTCTTTGAAAGAGTAATTCAATTAGTCATATTACTGTGCTCTTTCCTTATAGCGGTGCAATTATTTTTCTTTTCAAATATATATTTATATATATGGAATTCTCTTTTGAAAATTACTCCTCAATCTGCTTCTAGCCTCTAATATCCTTTCGTGTAATGTATTCCAGATCATAATAATTCACAATGAAAAAGAAATTACTGGCATCTTCCATTTATTCTTTTCACTATTACCTTAAATCAGTGATCTCTGTTTAATGACCCTTGTACCAGTAGAATCAGTTTTTCCCTAACTAGTCCATAAAAACCCTTCATAAATTTAGTACTTCCATTAAATCTTCCCTTAACCTTCTTTGCTATAATAAGAATGCCAACCCAACTAATTAGAGCCTTTCTGCATGTCCGCGGTGTTTTAAACTAGGCATTAATCTTGTGGCCGCCTTCTGCATCATTACCAAAACCTCAGCATCACTCACCACGAGGGAACACCAAAACTAGGCACAATATTCTGAGGGCAAAATGGTATTTTTTTAAGTGAACTGTCCTATGATTGGAACCTAAAACCTTGTGTGCTTTATTATCAGATTCAAAGCTTCGATCATTAAGCTTTAAAGCACAATGCACTAAAACACACAGATCATTTGCATTCACCACTGGCTTTAATTCTGTTCCCGGTAAGGTGTAAGTATATTCAAGTGAAGGAGAATGGCATGGGCCAAGTGGACCAAGTGTCTGTGGATGAATTCTTGGATCAGAATGATCAAAATATCATAAATTAGAGAAAAGCAAGGTACAATCAAAAGTACAACTTCAAAATTGGAAAAGGGCTAACGTCAATGGCATGAGAAGGGATCTAGCCAGAGTAAAATGAAAACAAAGTCTGACAGGAAAAAGTATAATGGAAGAATAGGCAATCTTTAAGAAGGAGATGTTTCAGGTACAGGTGAGGAAGATACCAACAACAGAGAAAGACAGGTGTTATTATCGGGTTAGGGACCAGTAACTTTTTGTTGGAAGTAAACAAAGCTTGAAATCTCAGTTACCCACAGGAGAATAAAGCCACAATATTCCACAGTTTTAAACAATATAAACTTTGTAATACAAATTTACAATAGATATCTTATACTCTAACATTCAGAATTAGCATAAGATAAATAGAATTAACAGGCAAAATGTGGTTAAACACACAACTGCGCATTAAATCGCAGATGTAACTAAGACAAATCCCATGGATTTCTCAGCAACCCAATGTCAGTGACCACTGTGTCACAAAACCTCATTAAAACTCTGTACCCTCAAATTGGATCTCAACCTCGCACTTACAAAGATATCCTCTGAATTGCCCTGGAAGTCACTCCAAATCGGACTGCCTCAATGATTGTTCACCTCACGATGATTCAATCTCTCTTCCTAAGACTGCATTCCATAGGATTCACAAAGCTACATCCCTGCCTTTAATTACCAGCCCACTTCCAACTCTTTCGCAGACTGCTAGCTTCATTAAGTTGGCACTGCCCTTGTGTTTCTCCAAACTCCAGGCCCCTGGCTACACAGAGCTATAACTGGCTCTACGGGATTTCTCTGAGCCTTAACTGCCTTCGGCATGGAACCAGTGACCTTCCACCACCTTCACAGCTCCCCAAGGCTTCTCTGAGCCCTAAATGCTTGGAGCCTGCTAACGGCAGCACCTTGTTGATATGGGGCCTCCTCTCCCGCTGCAGAACACTCACTTAAATTGAAACGAGAGAACCTTCTTAAGCTTCACCTATCTCCAGGGCAACATAGCCTTTCAGAGCTCACGGAATGCGTTTAAAATAATTTAGCTTTAACTCCCAATACAAAACATCTCTTTGGATTGCGCTTCTTTGCAAGCAGTGTAGACATCACTCCAGCTCTTCAGCCAAGTAAGTTCACCATCTGTTTTAGTATCTTATATTTCTACCTGGTATCCCCTTAAGTTAACAAAGCCTCAATATTTTAGACTTCAAACTACTTTGGTTGTATTTATTCAATTTTCTACAGTAAAACTTTAAACTTCTCAGAACTAAACATTAACTGTAAAATATTAACATGGACCATAAACTGAATATTTATCAAACAGGGCTCTTTGGGTGAAGAGGGAGATAGAAAACATGCATTTCAGGTGAATTTCTAGAAGCGGGATCCAGACCAAATACTATAATAGCAAAAGTGAAGAGGAAAATAAAACCGACTAAAAGAGAATATGAGATTAGAATGGCAGTTAACATAAAAAGGAGTTGGATTTTATCTTCTCCCGCCGGTGGGTTTGAAGGCAGGGAAGGTTACATAAATTCCACCGAGTGACCTTTCCACTGCCTACCTGACCAGTTATGGGCCTCATTCTGCTGATGCTGGTATTGTACCCCCGGAAGGAAAAGCACCATGCCATGCAAGTAGCCCAGCAGCATTAACTGCGCAGGTTGGTGTCGGACAAGGGAGTATCTCCTTTCTGGACCCTGGGCCTACAAGAGGTAACCTCACAATGGTCAACACCACCATAACCTTACAGCTGCTTTTTGGATCTGGCCCCGAGCCACCCTTGCTGAGACCCCAACCGCAGACTTTCCTGGGGCTGCCTGTAGTCCGACCACAATGCAGGGGACCACGATGCTCTGTAAAATCCAACCAAGGGAACCTATAAATCTTCTATCAGTGTGTTAATAAAGTCGAATTGGCAGAATTAATGAATGGGGTGAAAATTGAGAGGAAGGATGGTTTCCATCCTATGTTGCTAAGGGAAGTGGGAATGGAGATAGCAGAAAGGCTTTCCCTAATTTTATAATTTTGCCATAATCTTCTAATGTTCCTGAGATACAACATGACAACCTTATTCAAGAAAAGGTGTAAGCGCTTTCCTAATTAGTGCAGGCCAGTCAGTTTATGGGCGGAATTCTCCGAGCCTCCGCTGAAATCGCGATCGGTGCGGGGGCGGAGAATGGGCGTTGATGCCATAAAAACGGCGCAACGCTGCTCCCGCGATTCTCCAGTCCCCAGAGAATCACCGCGAATTGTACGCGTGCAGTCTATGCGGTGTGGGTAGGGGGCCATTGACTAGGCCCTGTGGCGATTCTCCGACGATAAGTGGCCGAGTTCCCAACAGTGTGGTTCTAACCACGTTTTGCCTGTCGGAAAAGGGGGCGGTGGCTGCGGACTCAGTCCGCAGCCGCACTGGTGGGGGGCGAAGGGATCCTTCTCGGGGGGGGGCCTCAGGGATGACCAGGCTAGCGATCGGGGGGCCACCAATCCGTGGACGTGCGTGATCTCGAGGGGGCCTATATCTTCGGGACGCTCCGTGGCGTGAGTCCTCTATGTTGCGCGGGGCGGCCACCAAAGGCTGCCGCCGTGCGCATGCACGAAATCCTGACCAGAAGTTCAAGGCTCCACATAGGCAGGCAGAGCTGCATGGAGTACACCTGCTAGCCCCCTTCAGGTAGGAGAATCACTCTGGACTTTCTTCTATAGAGTGTGAAGGAACAGATAACTTTGGGGTTCATGTGCATAATGTTTGACGGTGACATAACATATTGACAGAACAGTTAGCAGATCTTAGGCATCATAAATGGAATTAACATGTATAAAAGCAGACACGTTATGCTGAACCAGTCGCAGTCGCCATACTTTAGGAAGGATGCAAGAGTATTTGAGGGGAGATTTTCCAGAATGTATCCGAATTTAGCTAGGTTAGGTTAAAGGAACTGTGACTGTTTTCCTTCGAAGAAAATCTGTACCCATTTCCTGATGGTACAACGACTATGGGGACAAAAGATTTAAAGCTTGGGCTAAGGGACACGGTGGCGGGGGGAGGGGATGTGAGAAAGAATGTGTTTACATAACCAGTTATAATGACTTGGAACTCACAGTCCACAACAGTGCTAGAAGAGGGAGACCTTCAATGCTTTCAAAAGGAAATTGAACAGGCACTTGAGGGAAATTAACTCATAGGTCTCTGAGGGTAAAGTAGAGAATGGGACTGACCAGGTTTCTCGAGAGAATCTGCATTGATTTGATGGATCAAATGGTCTCCTTCTGTGCCATAATGACTATGATTTTTTAGGTTATTTGCCGGTTGACTTCTACTGCTCTGGATATTGTTCTTGAAGTGTCTGATCGTTTCTAAAGTTGCTGTTAGGTAATTTCAACATTCTGAATTCTCCCTCTGTGTACCCGAACAGGTGCCGGAATGTGGCTATTAGGGGTTTTTCACGGTAACTTAATTGCAGTGTTAATGTGAGCCTTCTTGTGACAATAAAGATTATTATTTAAGTCTGATTGGAATTGCAAGGAGTGCAAAAGACTTTATTTTGCCTTCAAGGTTCCTGCATAAACCAAGTCATTCAAGACCAGCTTGAAGTTGCTGTATTCTTCTTGAATTATAACATAAGAGGGGGAGCAGAGGTCACACACAGGAATGCTAGTTGCTGGAAAAGGGGATGGGAAGAATATGGAGAAGGGTCCTCAGTAAGAAGTCATATCCGCTTCGGGTGTTCAGGTAGAAACCATCCCAAACTTAACCTTAGCAACAAAGAGCATGTCAGGCTTCTCCGCTCTCCTCAGGAAGTCCTCACTGAAATCTGGCATTTGATGCAGACACAACCGCAGTCTCAGAGCAGGCAGAGGTCAGCATGGCCAGTGGCTATGAAGGTGATAGTGGCCTTCCAGGCTAGAATAAGAAATACTTGCGAATCCCACATTTTGCCATCCACACATTCAGAAGTCACTGAGGCTCAATATTGCATTTCTTCCTCTCTTATCAGGGAGAAGCATATCCCAAAACACAAGGGTTTGTGAGGATTGTGGGCTTCCCCATAGTGTAGGGTGCCCCTGACAAAATGCATGTCACTTTGCAGGAACCACGTTTCAACTGTGAGCTGTACCGCAACCAGAAGATGCAGATCAATGCCTGATATCTTGGTATCAATCATGATGTCTTCATTCTACAGCAGTCCATCTGCACTTGAAGCACCCACAATAAAGTGGGAGATATATCCCACCTGGGCTGAGAGGCTTTCCTATTCTGAAGATTTTGAATCTGTTAGTTAAATCCTCGTGATCTATTTTTATTCCATCTAATCATGTATCTCCTTTGCTTCTCCACAGGCATCATCCTCTTCTTTACAAAACCTACCGTTTTGATATGTTTAGAAAATCTTATTTTGAGCTTCCTTTTATGTTAGTCATGAATCTATTCTCAAACTCTCTCCTTGCTTCTCTTATCTCCCTTTTTATGTCTCCATTGTACTTGGCACATTCAGCTTGATTCTTTACTATATTATGAAACAGACAATGGGCCTCGTTTCTGTCTACTTTATAACCCCTGTGGCATCAGACATGCAGGGAGCTCTAGCTTTGGATACTCTTCCTTTCCTTGTCATACAAGTGTACTCTGAACCCAAAACATCTCCTCTTTGAAAAGCTCCCACTGTTCACCTATCCATCAACATCTTTTTCAACTTATTGAAGTCAGCCTTCCTTCAGTTAAATATGATTTCTCCTGATTATACCTTGTCCTTTTCCATAACCATTCTAAATCTGATAAGATCACTCTTGCCAAAACGTTCTTCCACTGTCCCACTTTATTCCCCAGAACTAGATTAAGCACAGCTTCTTTCCTCATTGGGATTAAAACACAATGATTAAGAAAGTTCTCTATATGCATTTCAGGAATCCCTCCCTATCTTTGTCCTGTATACTATTACTATGCCTGCCTATATTGGGATAATTGAAGTCCCCCACCATCACTACTCTATAGCTCTTGCATTTTTCTGAAATTGGCCTGAAATTTTGTTCATTTATCTGCTTCCCATTCTTTGGTGGCTTAAAGTATAAACCTAATGTAATAGCTCCTCCATTGTTACTGAACTCTAGCCAAATACACTCTGTCCTTGTCCCTATCAAGCATGGTACCAAGGATTATTTTCGTGATATTTTTACAACGACAATTGCTTTAGCAACATTTGCACCTGATAGGGCGCTGGCGATGTACAGGCATTGAGGAGATGACGGGTAGCATGTGCCGCAGGAGATGACGGGTAGCATGTGCCGCAGGAGACTCCGTCTCAACAAAGAGACAATGCGGACGTGGTAACCCGTGGAGGAGGAGAACCCCCGCTCCCCATGAAGGTCACTGCAGCCCTGAACATCTATCCAACCAATTCATTCCAGGGCTCGAGCAGGGACTTGTGTGGCATTTCCCAAGCTGCAACACACAAATGCATCCACGAGGTTACAGTTGCTCTGCGTACCGGGCATCAGACTTTATCAAGTCTGAACTGGACCAGGCCCACCAAGATGCCCAGGCACAGGATACTTCGCCATTGCCAGGATAACCCAGGACTAAGGGTATCGCACCCTGCACCGGGTATCAGAGAGTGCCCTTTATTAACACAATGGGGTTCCACTCCCTGAATGTACAGCTCGTATGCGACCTCCACCTCTGGATCACACACATGTGTGCAGGCTTCCAGGGAGCATTTAATGACAACTACACCTTGGGATAATTGGAGATCCCCGGTGTCTTCAATGGGCACCCCAGGGTGAATTGCTGGCTCTTGGGGGCTCTTGGCGCTGAGATGCTGGCTGATAACACCAGTGCGGAGACCAGGGACTAACTCAGAGACCTGTATAACGAGGCCCATCTTGCCAACCATGCTGTCACTGAGCGGTGCATTGGCCTGTTCAACATGTGTTTTTGCTGCCTGGACCGCTCTACTGGTGCATTGCAGTACACCCCCCAAAGGATCTCCCGTTTTGAGTGGTCTGCTGTATCCTCAACAACCTGGCACATTAGTGGGACACTTGGTGTAGGAGGGGAACGAACATACAGCCTTGCCCGAGGAGCAGGAGCTGGACCAGAAGCTGGAGGATGAGCCCAGGGAGAAGCCATAGGAGGTGCCGGTGATGGAGGACAGGCGGCGGCAAGGGTCTGGCATAACTGGAGGACCAAGGAGGCCTTCATTCTCGCCCAATTCTCATAGAACTACAGCTCACGCCCTCCCACGACAGCTAACCCCCTCCCCGGCATTGCTCTGTCCCCCACAAACCCCCCTCCCGCATCCCCCTTCAGTCCCTATTTCTCCTCAATCCCCCCTCCCCCAATACCCCTCAACCCCAAACCCTCGTCCCCCCAATCTGCCCTCCCCCCAATCATTCCTTCCCCAAATCCCCCGTTCCCCCCATTTCCCCCCTTCCACGACCCTGAATCTACGATCTTCCCACACAACCCGTGCTCCAACTACACTGTTCAATCCTCCAAGGGTCTGTGTAACATCACTGGCCTGTGTCTGTACTGTCAGCAGGTCAATATACAAGGCAGGAGAGTGATGATAACTCTGATGATAACTCACTGTGAGGTGCGCTTTGTGCTCCTCAGTTTATGCCAAAGTTTGATTACTCTTCTTCTGCTAACAGCTTGCTCACACCCATCCTCTGAACTGGATCTTGGACCACTGTGCCCATTGGGGGGGGGAGGAGCAGAGGCCAACAAGGGTAGGGCTGCAGACAGGCCCGCTGTGAAGATTAATGTGACAGAGGCTTCACATCTATTAGGTGTAACATGTTTTAATTGTGGACATTTAAAATTCCTATTCCCCCACCTACAGAAAGTGACCACCCCCCCATGTCCACTCAGTGCTCCTCAATCTACTCAGTGCTCCTCAGTCTAGTGCTATGCCTAGGTGTGTCCGCACATTAGAGTGGAGGCAGCTAGCTGCTTTCCGTGCACGTGGCGTTTGATGCCCTTGCTGGACATCCTCTGGAGGGCCTGGAGCTGGAGGGCCCAGCCAACTTACCAGTGTCACTGGCATCACTGTACCATCTGTTCGGCCCTCTGCCCTTGAGATGTGCCAGTGGGGATGGGGGGGGGGGGGGTCATTCGGAAGAACTGGAGACCGGCGTCGTTTCCTTAGTAACACGCCCCGGGTTGGTCTCCAGAGCTTTCTCCTCCCTGAGCTGAGTCCGGGGATCCAGCAGACCTCGACTGCTGTTCCCGTCTCCATCTGATGTGCATCAGCAATTGTATGGTGCTCACCGAATTGTGCCACAGAAGCCTCTCCACTAACGTCGCCCACCGAGGAATGTGTCTCTACGCTGGTGGAAGGTGGGGTTGATATCTGTAACGCCTCAATAATAGTCTCCTCGGAGCACTCCTCCGAGGTGATGTCTTGGATGGTGATTTGGGAGGGGAGGTAGGGGGAGGGGTGTTGGGGGCGCGGGGTTGGGGTGGGCGGGTCTTGCGAGGCAATGGACAAGTGGTCAGTGAGAGTGGAGGATCATTTTGTCTGACATGAACTCACTTGAGATAAATCATCTGGGTGAAGGGGCAGTGGGATCCTCACCTCTGGGGAGCAGGCCAACCTCACTGTCGGGACTGCTCTCTCCTGGGCGAACCCCGTGATTTCAGGGCCTGTTCTCCATAGTCAGCACGGTAGCATTGTGGATAGCACAATTGCTTCACAGCTCCAGGGTGCCAGGTTAGATTCCGGCTTGGGTCACTGTCTGTGTGGACTCTGCACATCCTCCCCGTGTGTGTGGGTTTCCTCCGGGTGCTCCGGTTTCCTCCCACAGTCCAAAGATGTGCAGGTTAGGTGGGTTGGCCATGATAAATTGCCCTTAGTGTCCAAAATTGCCCTTAGTGTTGGGTGGGGTTACTGGGTTATGGGGATAGTGTGAAGGAGTTGACCTTGGTTAGGGTGCTCTTTCCAAGAGCCGGTGCAGACTCGATGGGCCGAATGGCCTCCTTCTGCACTGTAAATTCTATGATAATCTATGATAGTCATAGAGCCCGACAACACAGAAAAGGCCCTTCTGTCTATCGCATCTACACCGGTCAAAAACAACCACCTAACTATTCTAATCCCATTTTCCAGCACTTGGCCCATAACCTTGCGATCACAAGTGCACAGCTAAATACAACTTAAATGTTATGAGGGTCTCTGCCTCCAACCCCCTTTCAGTCAGCGAATTCCAAACTCCCACCACACTCTGTGTAAAAAGGTTTTTCCTCGCACCCCCGCTAAACCTCCTGGCCCCTTGCCTTAAATCTACATTCCCTGGTTTGGTATCCCTCCACCAAGGGGAAAGGTTTCTTCCTGTCTACTCTATCTATGCCCCTCATAATTTTGTACAACTCAATCATGTCCTCCCACAGTCACCTCTGCTCCAAGGAAAACACCCAAGTCGATCCAATCTCTCTTCGTAACTAAATCTCTCCAGCTTAGGCAACATCCTGGTAAATCCTGGTAAATCTCCTCTGCATCCTTACCAGGGTAAAGAGGCAGTGTGATCCTGGCCTCTGTGGTGCAGACCAACCTCACTGTCACATCCCTCCTACAATGTGGATTCCAGAACTGCACACAAAACTCTATCTGTGGCCTAACCAACGTTTTATATAGTTCCAGCATAACCTCCCTGCTCTTAAACACCATGCCTCAACAAATAACGGCAAGGGGGCCTGCTCTTAAACTCTATGCCTCGACTGATAACGGTGAGGACTCGAATCTCTGGTACTCTCCCCCTTCCACCACCCTATCTTGACACTTTCCCGCTTATCATGTGCTATCTTCTCCTGCGGGACAAAGAGCAGGAATTGTGGGCTTCTCTCTTGATGGGTCAGGTGGGTCAATAGCAGGTGGCAATTGTGGGCAATGCACCTGAACATGAAGGGGTTGTGATGGTGGGTGGCAGGGGATTCTGAGGAACAAGCACAAAGATCAGGGCCGGGATTCTCCAAGCCCATGCCGGGGTGGAGAATCGCTGGGGGCAGGGAGGTTTCCGCCACGACGCTCCGATGCCGATTCTCCGGTTGCCAGAGAATCGGCGCCAATCGCGCCCGCGCAGTCACCGCGGCGCCGGTCGGGGTCGCTGAAATAGGCCCCCGCGGCGATTCTCCATGGGCAAAGGTCCGCATGTCGGCATGGTTCAAACCTGGTACTACCCAGTTGGAGGGCGGACCCGCGGCCGCTCCGGCGATCAGGGCTTCCGATCGGCGGGCGGCCAGCCGCGATCTGGAGGGGGCCTACTTCCTTCCGCTGTACTCTCCCCGACATTTGCTCCGCTCCGGCCCTAAGACCGCAACCACGCCCATGCACCGGCACGGAGATGGCTGTCGCGTGCATGCGACAGCGTCGAGACTGCCGTCGCGCACATGTGCGGACCCGCGCCGGCCGTGCAGGGCCGCCTTTCGGCGCCGGAGCAGCGGGCAGCACTCCAGCACTGTGTTAGCCCCCTGAACAGCGGTGAATTGCTGGGCCGGGAGGCCCGTTGACGCTGGCATACACCACTCCGGTGTTTACGCCGGCGTCAACACTTGACTGGAACTTCGGAGAATCCTGGCCCAGATTTGGGGAGGGTGCAAGGTGTCAGCCAGCAATTTGGTGGGAAGGGGAATGGGACGGGAGGGGGGGCCGGGAGGTTTATGGGGTGGCAGACAAAACTGATATCAGGAGATCGGTGTAACAGCTCAGTGGAGGCTGTTGGTCATCTTCAGACAATGGATGGTAGTCCTTGCCATGCTGCCTGCACTGAGAGCTACTACCACCGCATCCCAGGCAGTATTAGTGACCCTGCTGCTGGTCCTCCAACCTCTTCAGGGATGCAGGATGTCCCATCTTGCTTCAATGGTATCAAGAAGACTGGGCCGGTTGGCATCCCCAAAGAAAGGAGCAGGTCTGCATGCTGTCATGCTTGAGTGTTGACTGGGAGTGAGTGGGGAGGGAGCATTTAAAAGTAGCTGGCCCTTGTTAGAGGCGAGACGCTGAGGCGCGAATCTGACGAATCAGACGGCAAGTCAGCCAGTAATGGCGAGAAGCTCGCGGGGGCTCAATTTTTGGCACTAAGAGCCGTTAAATGCAGACCATGATCTCGCCAAAGTGGCCATCGAGGAACACCCCGCCAATTACACCCAAAATGCCACTTCAAAATTTTTCTCTCAAATTGTGTCCAAAGTCTAAAAACAATTCCCTTCTGTGGGAGTAAATGCATATGGAACTCTAAAGTAACAGATGTATGAAAGCTTTCAACAAAATCACTCAGGGCCATGCTATGCGAAAACACCTAATTCAAGCATCACTGAAAAGCTGAAATATTTTGTACGTGACAATTTTTTTTGAAAATATAATCCATATAAAATAAAAGTGACAATATTAAATCTACATCAACTCGAGAAAAATGCCTCAACATTTGAAGAGAATAATTTTCCTTGAAGTGAGGGAATGACAACTTGTCAGGCATTGTCATGACATTGATAATACATTTAATGTCATGCACCGAATACTCCTGTTACTGAGAACGCAAGCTTATTTCCAGCTGTGCGCAAAAATGTGGACTGAAAAATTTTAATGACAATGTTCATAATGACAGGTGCTGCACACTAACGTTTCACAACCAACAATGATAGACTGAAATGGATACCTTGTAAAGCAGGTGGGAAAAAAACAGCGCATTATCTTATAATGCCAAAAAGAGTCAATTGAAATAGCTGAGTCACATGCTAAATTATTATGAAAGAAAAAAAATCTTATGTGCAAATAGCTGAAAACAAGTTTCTTTGTTATAGGATTTCCCTGACCTGTAAAGTTTGATGAAGTTACCTTGTCAAGTGTCACAGCTGTAAACTACACATATATAATAATGCATGGGTAATAATGAGAAATACTTACAATATGAAATGTTCATGAAATACGGGATTTTTGCAGTCTGACACAGTCTTCGTCTTCTGTCTGCATCCACGATCAGAGTCAGGTACCACTGACAACTTTAAGGCAAGAAAGACGAGTTATGTAGGATTGCAAATAAATAATTGAACTCAAAAGATTGAAAACACTGAGTAACTGTTGAAGTTCTATCAAGGTAAGGAAAAGTACTAAGTTGAGTGCCACAAGGCTTGAATTTCTGTTTCTGATTCATATAAATGTCCTGGATTCTGAAACGCTATACAAAATCATTAAATTGATTATGATACCTAACTAGCAGTGTCACTGGAACCGGTGGAGGATAAGGGAAAGAATGGAGTGAGGAGGCTGTTGAGAACACTGCTGATGTTAAATACAAGAGTCCCCAAAACCCAGAAGGGTAACTTGGAATGTTAGTGCTGTATATTTTCAATTTGGTATACTGTGA
The DNA here is from genome assembly GCF_902713615.1 of Scyliorhinus canicula. Classification (NCBI taxonomy): domain Eukaryota; kingdom Metazoa; phylum Chordata; class Chondrichthyes; order Carcharhiniformes; family Scyliorhinidae; genus Scyliorhinus; species Scyliorhinus canicula. Next base: position 39,631,456 of record NC_052166.1, on the reverse strand, counting down.
GAAAAATATGTGAACCAGGGAGAAATAGACAAATTGTTGTGTGAACAATTGACAAAAGTTATTAAATTAAAAGAAAAAAACACACGGCAAGAAGGAAACACTTAATACTTACAACACTTAATTACACAGATGGCTGTACACACAGTATTTCATGAAGTTACCCCATTGATGCCCAACTACCTATATTCCCTGATCTCTAAGACACCCCATTATTCCCAACCAACATTATATAATTCTATGAGCTAAATGTAGGAGATAATTACCATGCACAGGTTATTTGCCAAGTTTAGGGGAAAACTGTCTTCAGATTCAGCGAAGGCACAATTTGCTACTTCTTTTCAGGAGACCTGTTTCTGCAGTTGGGTGTGGCTGTGATGGCAGCTGTGACTGTTCCTTTCCCCAGTCATTGTGCTATGGATGTATCATTCTTTCCCTTTGATGATATCCACCGTGTGGAGTCGGCTTTGAGCATAGATGTGCCAATTTCCTTGGGCGGGATTCTCCGACAACCCGCGGGGTGGGAGAATCGCTGGGGGCGGCATGAATCCCGCCCCGCCGCTCCAATGCTGGCTGCCGAATTCTCTACCGGAGCCCTCGGGAGGGGGGGGGGGGGGGGGGGGGGGGAGGCCTGAACGGTGGCTAGGCCCGCGATCGGGGCCCACCGATCTGCGGGCGGGCCTGTGCCGTGCGGGTACTCTTTCCCTCCGCGCCGGCCTGCGTAAGGCTCTGCCATGGCCGGTGCGGAGAAGAAACCCCATGTGCATGCACAGGGAACACAGCAGCACTTCTGCGCATGCGCCTGAACACACTGGCGGTCCTACGCATGCGTCAACTCGCGCCGGCCGGCGGAGGCCCTTCGGTGCCGGCTGGCGCGGCGCCACCCCCTCCAGCGCCGGCCTAGTCCTCTGAAGTGCGGAAGATACCGCAACGTCTGGGTGGCCCGACACCGGAGTGGTTCACGCCGCTCTTTGGCGCAGGTACGGCTGCCCCGCCGATTCCGTGAGAATCCCAGCCCTTATCTCTCCACTTTGAAGTTACCTTTTCTATAACCTATTGTTTTCCTCTAGTTACATAGGTAACCATTTGCTTTTCTCACTGATATGCGAATTCACAACTCAAACTCTCTTTAGCCAGTTGCTCTTACCCACTCCCTGTTTTATTTTATTTTGCCCCAATTTCATTTTTAATCTAAATTTTTCCCAATTCTTAACAAGGCAGAGAGAATCAACAGAGACGCCAATCACGTAAAAAGAGTTGATGACCTAAATATTGGACTGTGCAGAAGTGCTAGAGAACACAATTCCACAAACTTCAAGTGCATCCAGGAGGACGCATGCCTTCTCTTACCGGCTCCGCAATAAGGTAAAAAAGAACTTACCTATCAGGAGTCAGCCTCCAACAGCTCTTCTAAAGATTGCTGATTTGGCTGTCAAGTGCCCAAGAATAACAACCATAATGGCATGCATCTGATGGGACAAATGGGGCTTAAAACAGGCATGAGGCGCCCTATTTGCAAATGTAACATTTCGAAGGCCCTTGATGCCAATACAGGAGCCTCTAGCAGTATAAGGATTGGTGCATTTTAAGCATGGTTTGCCCACCTGAATGCTGCCATGCCAGGTTTACATATGTAAAATGGACTTGACACAACAAATTTTGTGTGTTAAACAACCTTCAAATTATTAATAATGCAGACAAACAGGATAAAATAATGTGTAAATGTTGGGAGATGGTGAAGCCAAAGGAGAGCACATTTACAACAAAAGGATTAAAATAAAGCAAATGACATAAAATAATATTTTCTTTCAGTCAGTCTGTTGTAAAACGCACACCCAAAATGATCATAACCTGTTTTTTTCATAAATGCTGAAACAAGAAAGTTAAAAGGCACAAAATATAATGCAATTAATAAATTAAGAATTTAATTTTCAAATGTGTGGTTTAAGTTTTGTTGAGACCCTTATTTTGAACAACAGATATTTCAGTTACGGAGAGAAAAGAGCACACTTGCATTGTTTCAGCTCTCTAATCTACTAAAATTAATACAAAATAATCTGCATAACAGATTCTTGGCCAATTAACTGCTCTAAAATAAGAAGCATTGTCTGACTTAGTTCTGATTAGCTCTTACTAAGAAGACTTCACATTTCATTGTGGAACGTTTAAAGTCAAAGAGCATACCTTTGCATAAGAATCACAAGTGCGGTATTCTCTGCCCATAAGTCCTTTTGCTTCCATAACTAGAAAGCAAAATATTGTAACATAATTAACCCTCAGAAATATGAAAGACGTTGCTCTCTGTGTTACAGAATTAAATACATAGGGCTGGATTATCCGCCTCGCCACGCCACATTTCTGCCTCGACCCGCCGGCGGGATTCTCCGTTACGCCGGCCGGTCAGTGGGGATTCCCATTGTGGGGCAGCCCCACGCTGTCGGGAAACCCTCTGGCGCCTGCAAAATGGAGAATCCCGCTGGCGGAGAATCTTGCCCCATCAACTTTCAAACAATAATACATTTTCAAAAATAGTGACAATATAATCCTTAACAATGATAAATAATAATTTGGCAATGTTCAACTCAGACAATGTTTTTTAAATTTTACATTGTTCAAACTGAGAAAAGATAAACTATCCAAATCTATTTCAAGCAAATGCATTTTCTGGGTACAATATTCATATTCAAGTAAATGATCTAGTTCCGCTCAATAAGTGTAAATGAGCTTTTAATTTCTGAGTAGCCCAGATTCTAATGTAACCTATTTTAAGTTTTATTTCACAAAATAAACAACTTTTTCTCTGGACAATTTTAACATTTGCAAACTTACCATGAACAGCAATTTCCCCATCTTGAAGATGAACTGATAGCTTCAGCTGTCCTGTTAGGGACAAAAAAATAATCATACTGTAAAATGCTATGTTAATTTTAATGGCCACATCATCCTTTCTAATCCTATATACAGGCTCAATAGTTCTTCAATGCTGCTGCAGACGTGGTTTTGCTATTCTTCACTGCTTCCTCGTCTTCAATGTAAGAAATAGGAGCAGGAGCTGGCCACTGAAGCCTGTTCCACCACTCAATAAGATCACAACTGATCTTTTATATCACTCTAATTTCCTGCCTTATCCCCATATCCCATAATATTCAAAAAGTTATCGATCTAAGTTCTGAATGTACTCAGTAACTGAGCATTCACAGACCTCCTCCATGTTCTCATGCTCATATTCCAGTCCTTAACCTGCTGCAATGTCCCAAAGAAGTCCAATTCAAGCTTGAGCAACAGCACTTCATTCTCCAATTAGGCACTTTACAGCTTTCTGGCCTCAACATTGAGTTGACCAACTTCAGATCATGAACTCTGTCCCTCCTTTTTTTCCCACTGCAGTTCGTATCTTGTTTTCATGTTTTTGCTGACTGTCCTTTATTCTGCCATTGACTCTCACGCTGGAGCAATGCTTTGTTTCTTTACTACAATTTTCTGTACTTTACTTTACTATAATTTTCTATGTTTCTATAGGACTTGGGGTGAGGGGATCAAGCGTAAGTTGAAGGTGGTTTGTGAAGGGGCTGTTCTCGAGTGACAGCTTTACCCGAAACACTACTTACGTAGTGTCTCCCACCCATCCTCCTCCTCTAACCAAAAAAAAAGTTCTGTCCGTTGGCCTAGTTTCAGCCGTTCAGAGGAGGAGGAGCAGTCTCTGGGTGAGTATAAAAACTCACTTTAACCCGGGATCGAGGCCTAGTTTCGGGAGCCGTTCAGAGGAGGAGGAGCAGTCTCTGAGTGAGTATAAAAACTCACTTTAACCCGGGGATCGAGGCCTAGTTTCGGGAGCCGTTCAGAGGAGGAGGAGCAGTCTCTGGGTGAGTATAAAAACTCACTTTAACCCGGGGATCGAGGCCTAGTTTCGGGAGCCGTTCAGAGGAGGAGGAGCAGTCTCTGGGTGAGTTTTCAGACCTACCGGTAACTTCCTGTTTTCCACTTTTTTTTCAAAAGTGACATCAGAGGGAAGCTGTGATCTGATTGGTTGATAACCAATCTGCCCCAAATTTAAAACTCGTAAACTTAAATTAAACAAATTAATTAATTAGAGATGGCTGGTCAGGTGACGTGCTTAAGCTGCTTGATGTGGGAGCTGGCAGATCCCATTGCGAGCTGCAGCGACCACATCTGCAGTAAGTGTTGGCTGCTCGAAGAACTCCGGCTCAGAGTTGATGAGCTGGAGTCTGAGCTTCACACACTGAGGCACATCCGGGAGGGGGAGGCTTACCTGGACACTTTGTTTCAGGAGGCAGTCACACCTGTCAGAGTAAATAGTTTAAATCCTGCCAGTGGCCAGGGACAGCAGGGTGTGACTGCAAGTCAGGCAGGTAAAGGGAACCAGCAGTCAGGAACTCAGGAGCCTCAGCCCTTGACCCTGTCCAACAGGTACGAGGCACTTGCTCCCTGTGTGGATGGCGAACAGGGCTGCAGGAAGGATGAGTCAGCTGACCAAGGCACCATGGTTCAGCAGGCCATTCAAGGGGAGGAAGTAAATAGGCAGGTTGTAGTTGTAGGGGATTCTATTATCAGAGGGATAGATAGTATCCTTTGTGAGCAGGATAGAGGGTCCCGCATGGTATGTTGCCTGCCCGGTGCTAGGGTGCGGGACATCTCTGACCGGCTTGAAAGGATATTGGAGAGGGAGGGGGAGGATCCAGTTGTTGTGGTCCATGTCGGTACCAACAACTTAGGCAAGTCTAGGAAAGAGGACCTGTTTAGAGATTATAAAGAGTTAGGATTCAAATTAAAAAACAGGTCCTCAAGGGTCATAATCTCCGGATTACTGCCCGAGCCACGTGCAAATTGGCATAGGGAGGCAAGAATAAGGGAAGTTAACACGTGGCTGAAAGAGTGGTGTGGGAAAGAGGGGTTCCTTTTCATGGGACACTGGCATCAGTTTTGGGACAGGGGGCACCTATACCGTTGGGATGGTCTCCACCTGAACCGAGCTGGGACCAGTGTTCTGGCGAAAAGAGTAAATAGGGTGGTCAATAGGACTTTAAACTAGAGATTGGGGGGGAAGGGAAAGTCAGGGAACCAAGAGGTGAAGGAATCAGTGGGAAGCGTAGCTGCTTAGGATTACAAAAAATCACGAAAATACAGAGCTCAGGAGAGGTTACGATAGTCCCCATCTCACAAAATATGACACAGTGTATGGAAAGGCTCAGTAAACCAAGGTCCACCACACTAAGAAAACAAAAAGGGACAGTCAATAGGGAATTAAAGGTGCTATATTTAAATGCCCGCAGTGTACGGAACAAGGTAGATGAGCTTGTGGCCCAGATTGTGACTGGCAGGTATGATGTGGTAGGCATCACAGAGACATGGTTGCAGGGGGTTCAGGACTGGCAGTTAAACATCCAGGGATTTACAACCTATCGAAAAGACAGAGAGGTGGGTAGAGGGGGCGGGGTTGCCTTGTTAATTAGAAATGAAATTAAATCAATAGCACTAAACGACATAGGGTCAGACGATGTGGAGTCTGTGTGGGTAGAGTTGAGGAACCACAAAGGCAAAAAAAACCATAATGACAGTGGTCAGGACCAGGGGCACAAAATGCACCACGAAATAGAAAGGGCATGTCAGAAAGGCAAGGTCACAGTGATCATGGGGGACTTCAATATGCAGGTGGACTGGGTAAATAATGTTGCCAGTGGACCCAAAGAAAGGGAATTCATTGAATGTTTACAGGATGGCTTTTTGGAACAGCTTGTGATGGAGCCCACGAGGGAACAGGCTATTCTGGACTTAGTGTTATGTAATGAGCCAGAATTGATAAAAGATCTTAAAGTAAGGGAACACTTAGGAAGCAGTGATCATAATATGGTAGAATTCAGTCTGCAATTTGAAAGAAGGAAGGTAGAATCAGATGCAAAGGTTTTACAGTTAAATAAAGGTAATTACGGCGCATGAGGGAGGAACTGACGAAAATCGACTGGAAGCAGAGCCTAGTGGGAAAGACAGTAGAACAGCAATGGCAGGAGTTTCTGGGAGTAATTGAGGACACAGTGCAGAGGTTCATCCCAAAGAAAAGAAAGGTTATCAGAGGGAGGATTAGGCAGCCATGGCTGACAAAGGAAGTCAGGGAATGCATCAAGGCAAAAGAGAGAGCCTATAATGTGGCAAAGAGTAGTGGGAAGTCAGAAGATTGGGAAGGCTACAAAAACAAACAGAGGATAACAAAGAGAGAAATAAGGAAGGAGAGGATCAAATATGAAGGTAGGCTAGCCAGTAACATTAGGAATGATAGTAAAAGTTTCTTTAAATACATTAAAAACAAACGGGAGGCAAAAGCAGACATTGGGCCGCTCCAAAATGACGCTGGTAATCTAGTGATGGGAGACAAGGAAATAGCTGAGGAACTTAATAAGTACTTTGCGTCCGTCTTCACAGTAGAAGACATGAGTAATATCCCAACAATTCAGGAAAGTCAGGGGGCAGAGTTGAATATGGTTGCCATCACAAAGGAGAAGGTGCTAGAGAAACTAAAAGGTCTGAAAATTGATAAATCTCCGGGCCCAGATGGGCTACATCCTAGAGTTCTAAAGGAGATAGCTGAAGAAATAGTGGAGGCGTTAGTTATGATCTTTCAAAATTCACTGGAATCAGGCAAAGTCCCAGAGGATTGGAAAATTGCTGTTGTAACCCCCCTGTTCAAGAAGGGAACAAGAAAAAAGATGGAAAATTATAGGCCAATTAGCCTAACCTCGGTTGTTGGCAAAATACTAGAATCCATCGTTAAGGATGAGATTTCTAAATTCTTGGAAGTGCAGGGTCGGATTAGGACAAGTCAGCATGGATTTAGTAAGGGGAGGTCGTGCCTGACAAACCTGTTAGAGTTCTTTGAAGAGATAACAAATAGGTTAGACCAAGGAGAGCCAATGGATGTTATCTATCTTGACTTCCAAAAGGCCTTTGACAAGGTGCCTCACGGGAGACTGCTGAGTAAAATAAGGGCCCATGGTATTCGAGGCAAGGTACTAACATGGATTGACGATTGGCTGTCAGACAGAAGGCAGAGAGTTGGGATAAAAGGTTCTTTTTCGGAATGGCAACCGGTGACAAGTGGTGTCCCGCAGGGTTCAGTGTTGGGGCCACAGCTGTTCTCTTTATATATTAACGATCTAGATGACGGAACTGGGGGCATTCTGGCCAAGTTTGCCGATGATACAAAGATAGGTGATGGGGCAGGTAGTATTGAGGAGGTGGGGAGGCTGCAGAAAGATTTAGACAGTTTAGGAGAATGGTCCAAGAAGTGGCTGATGAAATTCAACGTGGGCAAGTGCGAGGTCTTGCACTTTGGAAAAAAGAATAGAGGCATGGACTATTTTCTAAACGGTGACAAAATTCATAATGCTAAAGTGCAAAGGGACTTGGGAGTCCTAGTCCAGGATTCTCTAAAGGTAAACTTGCAGGTTGAGTCCGTAATTAAGAAAGCAAATGTAATGTTGTCATTTATCTCAAGAGGCTTGGAATATAAAAGCAGGGATGTGCTTCTGAGGCTTTATAAAGCACTAGTTAGGCCCCATTTAGAATACTGTGAGCAATTTTGGGCCCCACACCTCAGGAAGGACATACTGGCACTGGAGCGGGTCCAGCGGAGATTCACACGGATGATCCCAGGAATGGTAGGCCTAACATACGATGAACGTCTGAGGATCGTGGGATTATATTCATTGGAGTTTAGGAGGTTGAGGGGAGATCTAATAGAAACTTACAAGATAATGAATGGCTTGGATAGGATGGACGTAGGGAAGTTGTTTCCATTAGCAGGGGAGACTAGGACGCGGGGGCACAGCCTTAGAATAAAAGGGAGTCACTTTAGAACAGAGATGAGGAGAAATTTCTTCAGCCAGAGAGTGGTAGGTCTGTGGAATTCATTGCCACAGAGGGCGGTGGAGGCCGGGACATTGAGTGTCTTTAAGACAGAAATTGATAAATTCTTGATTTCTCGAGGAATTAAGGGCTATGGGGAGAGAGCGGGTAAATGGAGTTGAAATCAACCATGATTGAATGGTGGAGTGGATTCGATGGGCCGAATGGCCTTACTTCCGCTCCTATGTCTTATGGTCTTATGGTCTTATGGAGGGGAGGTGGGATTAGGCTATTGAGTTGGATGATCAGCCATGATCATAATGAATGGTGTAGTGGGCTCAAAAGGCCAAATGGCTCCTCCTGCTCCTATTTTCTTTGTTTCTATCCTTTGACTTTTCTTCCATGACATCTTTGTCTTTCCTGCCTTCTAACCTATTTGTGGCCTTCCCTTTTGTTCTATCGCACCCTTCCCCCACTATTTCAACAGTATAGAACCCATCATATTTCTACCCTCCTTCAGATCTAAAGAAGAGTCATGTTGGTCATGAGATTTTTCTTTTTCTCTCCACAGATGCTGCCAAAGTTGCTTCATATTTTACGCAATTTTTAAAATTCCAATTCCAGCTGTCTGCTCAGCACTGTTCATAGTACTCGTGTCTGAGTCAAAAGGTTGTAGATTCAAGTCCACTCTAAAACCTGAGCACACAGCAGTATTAAAGGTGTCCAGCATCCAGAGGTTACAGCTTTGTTGGAATGCCATCTTTCATATGAGGTATCAATGCAAGACCCCATGTGCCTATTCTTGTAGTTCAAAAGGATGGAAAGATCTCATGACAGTATTCATAAAAGTGCATGGATCCCTCCTAGTTTTCTGCACATAACTGTTCTCTCAACCATCACCACTAAAAACAAATTACCTGGCAATTCATCCAAATTTGCAAAGCATAGGAACCTTGCCCAACACAAATTTCCCAACACATGAGCTTTTTTTTTATTCGTTCATGGGATGTGGGCATCGCAGGCTGTGCCAGCATTTATTGCCCATCCCTAATTGCCCATGAGGGGGCAGTTAAGAGTCAACGACATTGCTGTGGGTCTGGAGTCACATGTGGGCCAGACCAGGCAAGGACGGCAGATTTCCTTCCCTAAAGGACATTAGTGAACTAGATGGGTTTTTACGACAATCGACAATGGTCATCACTTGCCTTCTAATTCCAGATTTTTATTGAATACAAATTTCACGAACTGCAGTGGTGGGATTTGAACCTGGGTCCCAAGAGCATTACTCTGGGTCTCTGGTTTACGAGTCCGTGGCAATACCAATACGGCACTGCCTCTCCACCTGCACAGGACTGGCTACATTTCAGAACAATTCAGGGTTAAGAAGATCTTTTGGAAAACCTGAAGACATAGGTCACAATATAAATTCAGTTTTCTTCATTCACATTAGCTCTTTTGGTTCATTGAGTGGGAAATATCCAGGCTACTCTGCATAATTTTTCTCCATTTTCTTTCTGCTGTGATTTTTTTAAAAAACCCTCTACTACTGTAGATATTGAGGGAGGCACGGTGGCACGGTGGTTAGCACTGCTGCCTCACAGCACCAGGGACTCGGGTTCGAGTCTGACCTCGGACAACTGTCTGTGTGGAGTTTGCACATTCTCCTCGTGTATTTTCTCTGGGTGCTCCGGTTTCCTCCCACAGTCCAAAGATGTGCAGGTTAGGTGGATTCGATATGCTAAATTGCTCCTATAAGGGGTTGCAAGATGGGGGCTTGGGCCTAGATTAGGGTGCTCTTTCACAGAAGTGCACACTTGATGGGCCAAATGGCCTCCTTGCACTGCAGGGATTCTATGATCCAATTTTCTAGAGGGAGCCATGATATATCTGACAATTTTGAAGAAATGAGAATTAAAAAAAGATCAAGCAGGCATATCTCATCGCAAGGGAGCGCTATGTTCACTCGCCAGGTGGAAATGCATGCAGCATGCTTTCACAAAGATTAATGCATGTGGAGACTTCAATTTGCAAGATAGGTCATGTCATCCCCAATAGATATGTGGGGTGGGATTCTCCCATACCCGGCGGGGCGGGGGTCCCTGCGGGACGGAGTGGCGTCAACGTAAGGGACTCCGCTGGCCGGCGCGGGTCCGCGCATGCGCAGGAGCGTCAGCAGCTGCTGACGTCATCCCCACGCATGCACAGGGGGGAGTTCATCTTCGCGCCAGCCATTGCGTAGGCTTACACGGCTGGCGCGTAGGAAAAGAGTACCCCCACGGCACAGGCCCGCTCGCGGATTGGTGGGCCCTGATCGCGTGCCAGGCCACCATGGGGGCACCCCCCGGGGTCAGATCACCCCGCACTCCCCCAGGACCCAGGAGCCAGCCCGCGCCGCCAGGTCCCGCCGGTAAGGGACCAACTGTAATTTACGCCAGTGGGACCTGCATGAAACGAGCGGGACTTCGGCCCATCGCGGGTCGGAGAATCGCCCCGACCGGCACGGCGCGATTCCTGCTCCCATCAATTCTCCGGCGCCGGAGAATTTGCCGGCCGGCGGGGGCAGGATTCACCCCCCCCCCCCATCGATACTCAGACCCGGCCGGGGAGGTTGGGGGGGGGGTCAGAGAATCCTGCCCATGAAGCCTGACTAATCGTAATGCTGGATGCTACCCGACAAGCAGCTCAAAATTCCAGTGGAAGATATGAAAGAGAGCATGCAGTAACTCAAAGGCTAGCCAACCCTGCAAGATCGTAAACAAGATGCGACCAATCATGTTTGGAAGCATTGTTACACAAAATGGCAAGAACAATAAAGAACTGTTTCCTCAGGCTCCAGTTCACCGACAGCAGATGCAGAGCTGTGTCATTTGCTGCAAAGATACCAAAGCTGTAGGATGCATATAATTTTCCAACTAAGCACTTTACTGCCTTCTGGACTCAACATTGAGTTCAACACTTTCAGACCATGAACTGTTTTTTCACCATGCACTGATTTGAATCATGGGCTGGATTGTCCGCCCCACCGTGCCACATTTCTGCCACGACCCGCCGACGGGATTCTCCGTTACGCCAGCCGGTCAATGAGGTTTCCAATTGTGGAGCAGCCCCACGCCGTCAGTAAACCCCTGTCCACCGGCAAAGCGGAGAATCACGCTGATGCACTATCAATTACGACGAGACGAGAGTAGAATGTAATCGAGGCTTTATTACACAGAGATGTGTGGCCTCTTACAGCAGCTGATGAAATGGCTGCTGTTCGGAGAGCCCACACATTTATACTCCGCCTACTGGGCGGAGCCAGCAGGCAGGGATTTAACCCCGTACTTGTAGTACAGGGGCCTTACCGTAAAACCCATATATACAAGTATAATACAACAGTGGTGACTACCACACACGCCGGTGGAGAATCCCACCCCAGGGGCGGTATTCTCCGACACCCCGCAGGGTCGGAGAATCGCCCGGGGCCTGCATAGATCTCGCACCCGCCATGGCTGGAATTCTCCGCCACCCGGAAATCGACGGGGGCAGGAATCGCGCTGCGCCAGTCGGCGGGCCCCCCGCAGCGATTCTCCGGCCCGCGATGGGCCGAAGTCCCGCCACTAACAGACCTCTCCCGCCGGTGGGAATTGAATCACATCTGGTGCCGGCAGGAGCAGGCGGCACGAGCGGGCACCGGGGTCCTGGGGGGGCGCAGGGCGATCGGACCCCGGGAGTGCCCCCACGGTGGCCTCGCCCGCGATCGGGGCCCACCGATCGGCGGGCGGGCCTGTGCCGTGGGGACACTCTTCTTCTTCCGCCGCCGCGATGGCCTCCACGGCCTCCACCATGGCGGAGGCGGAAGAGAACCCCCAACCGTTCATGCGCCGAGATTACATCAGTGGGTGCTGACGCTCCGGCGCATGCGCGGCCTCATGCCGGCCGTGAAGGCCTTTCGGCCAGCCGTTCGCGCCAGCTGGCGGGGCGGAAAGGCCGTTGGCGGCGGCCGGCGGGGAGTCAAGGCCGCTCGCGCCGGTCGCCAACCCCTCTGGCGCGGGCCTAGCCCCTAAAGGTGCGGAGAATTCCGCACCTTTGGGGAGGCCCGACGTCAGAGTGGTTGGCGCCTCTCCGGTACACCGGGACCCCCCACCCCGCCGGGTAGGGGAAAATACTGCCCCATGGTTTTGCTTTCAGACAGAACTGTTCATTATTTAGGCATTTGGGCAAATGCTTTGGCTCATTACTACAACCAACTTGTCCCTTTTGTTCCATTACATGTTTGTCCTTTAATCTCACCCATTTTATACCAGATGTTCTCTTTTGTTCTTCTTCCTCCTCCCCCTCCCTGCTTTCGACATTTAACCCATCACATTTCTAATCCTAATAATAATCTTTATTGCCACAAGTAAGCTTACATTAACACTGCAATGAAGTTGCTGTGAAAATTCCCTAGTCGCCACATTCCGGTGCCTGTTCGGGTACAGAGAGGGAGAATTCAGAATGTCCAATTCACCTAGAAGTACGTCTTTCGGGACTCGTGAGATGAAACCGGAGCACCTGGAGGAAACCCACGTGCAGACTTGTCGCGTTACGGACTGGGTTGTGTTCACGACTCTTTGTAGGTCAGTTAAATAATGTGAGGAAAATGTGACAGACTACTGTGATGGAAATGGTGTGATAAAACAAAGCATGATGTGTAATCGCAATTGTTGTGCATTACATTGAGAAAAGATAAACAGGTAAACTCACAGCAAGTAGACATTATTGAACTAACACTATCCACACCTCCCCAACAGGGGCAGCAAAGAAGGCAGTATAAGAAAATGCTCAGATCTTGTAATATACCACAAGTAATTGCAAAAAAACTGAGACAATTGCAAGTGTAGGTATTCATAAGAATTACTGATCATTAATTATTTAAATAAACTTTTTTCAGTTGAAGTGACACTCTTAACATTCTTTGTTGCCTTTGTTCTTCCAAAGGTCTACTGGGGGTTGATTGAGAAAGCAAGTGCTTGATCTTTCATAAGGAAAATTTAAGCCCAGTCTCTATTTTCTGTACTAACCTCCAATAAGTCTAGTAAATAGCAGATGCAGGGTGGTATGAATTTCGGCACACATGGGTCAGTTTAGTGTTGCTCTTCCAAATTTAAATTTTTGAGTAAAAGTGCCTTTAAAAGCAAGTGAACATTGTGTTGCTCCAAAATTCTATAAAAGCCACAGGAAAGGACAAAGAAATTAGATTGAAGAAATGGCTCCAGTTGAACCTAAATAGTCACTTCCTATAGCATAATTTTTGATTCTATGTTACCTGAACGAAGGCAGAATTCCATACATCAAAAATCAAACGCGTATGTGGCACTCTGTTCCCAAGATTCTATTAATTAACTCTTAAATCGTAGATGATACAGGGTAACAAGCTCTATTCCACCAATGGAAATTTAATGGTGGTATAACCTCATAATCTGATTATCATAGTTAAATTAAGTAGTTCTGCACCACTTGCAGGATAAGCAGTGCCACCGTTAAAGATTATCTTTTCAGATGGTCTTGCAGCTGGCATCAAGTTGTCTCTATTTGCAAAATGAGTACATTTAGTTGAAGGGAAGCATTAAATTCACTCAGTTATAGATTACATTTTTACCCCAACCAACACTTTGAAAATCGGATTAGTCATTAATTTACTGCTTATGAGACCAGCTGTGTGAAAAGCTAGTTTCATATCTGCCTACAGATAAGTGACTGCACTTCAAAAATACTGGGCGCGATTCTCCGCTCCCCACACGGCGTGGGAGAATCGCGGGAGGGCCCACCGACAAAATTCACGCCCCCCACGATTCTCCCCCCCCCCCCCCCCCTGCCCGGAAGAATCGCCGCTCGCCGTTTTTCACAGCGAACAGCGATTCTCCGACCCGGATGGGCCGAGCAGCCTGCCGTTCGCGGCTGTTTCACGACGGCAAACACACCTGGTCGCTGCCGTCGTGAAACGGGAGTGAGAAGCCCGTTTGGGGCTTGTAGGGGGCCTGGTGGGGAATGAGCACTACGACTGTGCTCGGGAGGGGACAGGCCCGCGATCGGTGCCCACCAATCGTCGGGTCGGCGTCTCAATCGTACGCACTATTTCCCCTCCGCCGCCCCGCAAGATCATGCACGGTTGACGTCATTAGGCGCGCCGGCCGCGTCATTCTCAGTGCAACACCCCTGCGGCCGATATTTATGGAGCGCCGCTCCTAGCCCCGCCAGGAGGGGAGAATAGGGGATGAGGAGCGGCCTCCGAGGTCGTCGTGAAACTCGGCCGAGTTCACGACGGCCCTCCCGATTTTTCCCGGGAGCGGAGAATTCCGCCCAATTAATTTGTTACAACTAATTTGAGACATCGTAAGAGACAATGATACGGTACTTTGAAATTGAAAGCTTTTTTATAACGTAATGCTGCATGTTTTGGTACAAGGTGCAACGTAAATCATCAATACCAAGTATGCAATATAAATAAGAACAATGATAAATATTTATGATACTTAGGTAGGCTAAAAACGAGTCCAAACCGAGTTGGTCAAAAGAAAACTTTGTTTATTGCCAAGCACTTATATTTACAATGTGCAACAGGTCCCAGCTGGGTCTGCTCTGTCAGTTCCATATCTGAACAACTTTATACAGATCTCAATCATGAATTTCCTCAGGCTTTCCGCTCATATTCGGCGAGAACCCTGTAGGACTCGTGGGGGTTATGACAAACCTTCCCCCACAAATTCCGAAATATCTTCTGATGACTGCGGAGTAGGAGCGTGCCGAACTCTCTTCGCCCTTGGCTATGCTTCCTACACATTTGGAGCTGGATCAGGCGGTGTATATCATGACGGTGGATGCCACTTCCGCAGTGATTGCACTGTCTGAGGCTGTTGCACTGCTTCCTCCTCATCGGAGACTTCCAAAGCCTGGGTCTCTATTTCAGAATCCGGACCTACGACCTCTCTCATTTCAGCGCTTTGACCCGCTTGGGGTAATGCTCTAGCCTCTGCTGGCATCGGATTTGGTTGGACTGTGATTTTCCTCTCCCAAGGATGTTTTCGTAAGACTGGTCTTCTGGACCTTATGTGATCAAGGTACTTTTTCACAATACGACTTTGTGCCTGATCTTGATAAGATACCAGCCCTGTCTGGCGGACGATTGTCCCCGAGATCCACTGGGCACCGTATGCAAAGTTGCGAACATAGACTGTGTCACCTGGTACAAACAGCCTGGACGGCTTTCATCTAACAGGGCAATGCCCTTGCTGCTCCTGGCTGTGGCATACTTTCCCACCAACATTACGGAAAGCTTGATTAAGACAGGTTCGAAGCTTCCGCCCCATTAGTAATTCAGCTGGTGCTACCCCAGTTACGGTATGCAGAGTGGTCCGATTGCAGAACAAAAATCTGGCCAGTCTCGTGTCCATCGTCCCCGAAGTCTGTTTTTTCAACCCTCGATTGAACGTCTGTATTGCCCCATTTACGAGCCCATTAGAAGTTGTGTGATACGGGGCCGTATGGATACGCAGTATCCCGTTTGTCTTCAGGAATCCCGAGAATCCCTCACTTGCGAAAGGTAACTGACACCTCTGGGATACTGTGCATACTGAAAGACAGGTGCAATTTCGCAATGGTCGCCTTCGATGTGATTGACAACATGCTATGGACTTCCAACCACTTACAGCAGACACCTGTCAGGAGTAAGAGTATCGAGCATGAAGGGGGCCAGTAAAGTTAGCGTGTAACCATACCCACAGGCGCCCAAGCCATTCCCATGTGTGAAGGGGTGCGGCTTGCGAAGCTCCTGTTGGTCCTGGCACATGCCGCACTGCTGGGCTACTCTCTCTATCTCTGCGTCCAGGCCCAGCAGCAAGTTATGCTGCAGCTGTATAGAACCTTAGTTAGGCCACACTTGGAATATATTGTTCAATTCTGGTTGCCACACTACCAGAAGGCCGTGGAAACTTTGGAGATGGTGCAGAAGAACGTTTACCAGGATCTTGCCTGGTATGGAGGGCATTAGCTGAGGAGAGGTGGATAAATTTGGTTTGTTCTCACTGGAACGATGGAGGTTGAGGAGCCACCCGATAGAAGTCTGCAAAATTATTAGGGGCATGGACAGAGTGGATAATCAGAAGCTCTTTCCCAGGATGGAGGAGTCAATTACTTGGGGAAATAGTTTTAGGTGCGAGGGACAACGTTTAGAGGCGATGTGCAAGGGAAGCTTTTTACACAGAGGGTAGTGGGTGCCTGGAACTCGTTGCCGGAGGAGGTGGTGGAAGTAAGTATGATAGTGATGTTAAGGGTCATCTTGACAAATACATAAATAGGATGGGAAGAGAGGGATACGGATCCCGGAAGTGTAGAAGGTTTTAGATTAGAAGGGCAGCATGGTCGGCACAAGCATGGAGGGCCAACGGTCCTGTTCCTGTGTTGTACGTTTCTTTATTCTTTGTTCAAACGTAGCTGCAGGCGAGCGTTTTCATTTTGAACACCCCCGCGTTTCCGTTGTGCAGGACCCTCAAGATCAGGTCTTGGCCCTTAGCCAGGATGACGAAACGCATAGCCCACAAAAGGATGCCATCGTCCACACTAAATGCGGACATTTCTGGTGAGAATTCCCAGAACTTGTTTGGCAGTCTTCCATGTTGGCCCGTATACATGACTATATGTCGAACTTTCGAAAGGGCCTGGTCAATCTGTGTCCACTCACGGATTTGGAATCATGTAACAGGCAACAAATCCATAAAGGTGAGCGTGGGCACTATCTTGTCAATCCTAGGTGGAGAAGGAGGGCGCTTTTAAAGACAGTCAGCTTAATACATCCGCGTTTGCGATCTGTACCTGGACTCTGTTCAAATGAGTACACGTAGGCAGCCAGCAGGAGGGCCCAACGCCCTTGGGTGCCCGGTCCTTGTAAAGTTTGAATATAGTCCTGTATGGGGGTCAGCTTAGAAGACTGCCAAACGAGTTTCAGGAATTCTCACCAAAAATGTCCAGGTTTAGTGTCGAAGATGGCATCCTTTTGTGGGCTATGCGTTTCGTCATCCCGGGTAAAGGCCAAGACCTGATCTTGAGGGTCCTGTACAACTGGAACCCGGGGGTGTCCTGGCGGAGGCAATGGGTGGAATCACTTTGTCTTCTTTAAAAAGACCTAGCAGCAGCTTGTGGTCCATGATGAAAACCACCGACCTTACACATTCTGATGAAATTTCTTCATGGAAAAGACAACTGCCAGACCCTCTTTCTCAATTTGTGCATAATTGCACTCGACCAAAGCCAGTATCAGGGAGGCAAAGGCGATCAGCCTCTTGTGTTGATCCTTGTGTCTTAATAAAGCTCGTAGTCGGAGGAGTTTAAAAGGTGGGATATGTTACCACTGTCGCTGGCGGGTAGGGTGCAGTCCATCAAGATGACGGTGCTCCTGAGGTTGTTGTTCCTGTTCCAGTGTCTCCCCATCCTTATCCCGAAGGCCTCTTTTAGGAGGGTCAACAGGAGCATCACGGGGTTTTTATGGGCACACGGGACCCCGAGGGTGAGAAGGGTGTTTTTGGAGCGGGTCAGGGATAGGGAGGGGCTGGTGCTGCCCAACCTGTGTGGGTATTACTGGGCTGCCAACGCAGAAATGGTGCATAAGTGGGTAATGGACGGGGAGGGGGCAACATGGAATAGGATCGAGATGGCGTCCTGTGTGTATACGAGCCTGGAGGCGCTGGTAACGGCGCCGTTGCCGCTCCCTCCAACGAGGTATACTATGAGCCCGGTGGTGGAGGCTACCCTGAAAATTTGGGGGCAATGGAGACGGCATAGGGGGGAGGTGGGGGGCTCGATGGAGTCCCCGATACGGGTGAACCACCGGTTTGTCCCGGGGAGCGTCGATGGGGAGTTTCTTAGCTGGCACAGGGCAGGTATTAGGAGGTTGAGGGACCTGTTTGTAGATGGGAGGTTTGCGAGCCTGGGTGACTTGGAGGGGAAGTTTGGGCTCCCCCCCGGGGAAAATGTTTAGGTACATGCAGGTTAGGGCGTTTGCCAGGCGGCAGGTGGCGGGGTTCCCTGTGTTGCCCCCGCAGGGGGTTCGGGACAGGGTGCTCTTGGAAGTAGATGCTTTATTGCAAGTTTGTTCTGTCTTCAGTGCTTAACTTAGTTACCTCGATGCTGCTTGCCTATGTCCTGCTACCAATTCCCCCTACTGTGAGGTGTGTCCTCACTTCCTGTTCCTCTGTATTTATAGCTCTCCCGCGCTCCCTCTAGGGCTTGCTCAGTTGTATTGCATCTACACTGATATACAATCACCACACCTCTCTCGGCCATCTTCCATGCAGTGTGATGAAACGCCACGAATGCCGTATGGTGACGCGTCACACGTGACTATTAGTTGTTTGACAGGATCATAATCTGTCAACAAGCCGGAGTCAGTCAATTGTTTTTTCACTTGAATGAATGCTTCTTGCTGTTGGAAAGGCATATTTGCAATTGAAGAAAAAATTCTCCAAACTTAATCCAGCAGCTGTTCGTTCCAGTGTTACAGCGTCAACAGTAATCCAGTTTTATCCTCGTCGCCAGTTCAGTAGGCCACAAACGAGTCCGAACCGAGTTGATCAAAAGAAAACTTGGTTATTGAAAAGCAATTATATTTACATCATATCCCAGCCGGGTTTACTCTGTCAGTTCAAAACCTGGCCGACTTTATACAGATCTCAATCTTGAATGTCCTCGAGCTCCCTGCCCTTTAGCTTGAATTCGGCAGACTGATTGCTACAACCCAGTAGGTCTCATGCGGGTTATAACAGATACATTTTGTAATTTTAG
This sequence comes from Scyliorhinus canicula, assembly GCF_902713615.1. Classification (NCBI taxonomy): domain Eukaryota; kingdom Metazoa; phylum Chordata; class Chondrichthyes; order Carcharhiniformes; family Scyliorhinidae; genus Scyliorhinus; species Scyliorhinus canicula. The sequence continues at coordinate 39,612,808 of NC_052166.1, read as the reverse complement.
GGATAAAACATCAGTAATTTGAATAGGTATTTCCTATGATACACATACTTTGTAGTAGTACTGAGAGTCTAGTTGAGACCAGGGATTTCTATGTTCGCAATGTTGACAATCCGGATTTCTATGTCCAATTTATAATGGGGACATACCTATAAATGTTTATACTTCATTTACTGCTCTCAACAATTTGAACATAGCACATAAGACAAAACTCATCGTAGTTTAGTCCCTTGGTTTATACTTAGCTAATTTGTACGCATTTTAATAAGTTAATGTATCATATTCAACTACCAACTTTCTAACAACTTGCCAAGTAGTTTGAGGATACCATGATCACAAATTATCACTACATGAATGTCTTTCAGTTCATTTTATAAGTTGCCCTCCGGATATACATTCCCAGTGATCTCTCTGTCAATTTTTATATTTGTAAAACGCTTTCACAATCAATCTCAGACACTAAAAAAACTTCATTGACGTAAGATTTCTCCTAAGTACTAGAGTCCAAATTGATGGGATTATAGACTTTTCATTACTGTTCTATTTATTTTTTTACATAATACAAAAAAAATTACATTGCATAATATATCAACACCAGCGTTCCATTCAAATACTACTGAACTGTGTTTGAATGCTGAATCATATTTTCAATTCCTAAACAAACCCGTACCATAGCACATTCTGAATTTCTAATTAAAACTTGAATAGAAAGACTATATAAAAAAGCAAGTATTAACAAATGTTAAATAATTGTTTACATTTTCACAATGCAGAAACCTGCACAGTACCTGTCGCTGATCTCCAGGGCAATAGTGTTTTATCTTTCAATACAACAATACTCAATTTTGCTGCAAATGTTCGAGTTATTGCGAAAACTTTTAAAACTAGGAGTTCAAAAACGTGACCCGAGCACCATTTCTCTCGTCATAAAATCATGGAATTGTCATTAAAAAATTTAATATACTAACCGACAGTTTGAACAGAACAGATAAAATGTGACCCAGTGTCACTTGTACCTTACCAAACGTAGTGAGATAAAAAGAATCCAGATCATTTGAAAATCTGTTGCAAAATAAAACCCTGTGAACATTGCTGCCATGCTCCATTGTTACTTCCTAATACTGCTGAAACTTGAATCCGTAATGTTTCAAATCAGTAACTCGAGAAGCTGTTAAAAGTACGTATCAAGCATGGTTGATAAGACCAGCTGAGCTTCCCAGCAAGCTCTGCAAACCGCCCTTGCTTTGAATGTGAACTGTCGTGACCATAGTGATGAGAACAGCATTTGTTCCGATTGGCTGAATGACTGTTTGAATGCCAGTTTATCACCGATTAAAACCTATTCACTGGCTTTGAAGAAGGAATTTTCTTATGAAGTACACAGAATCCAAAGGGAAAGCACTTCCAAATCCTGAAATGGAATACCAGACTTTGGCTACAATGAGGAAAAAAGTAGCAATCGTTAAGGTTAATCAATGTTTAAATTTGCATTCCCGCATCGTAGTAATCACTCCTGATTTCTTCTCCGCAGTTCCTGTAATCCAAATACAAAAGCAACTAAGGCTAACAACTCCACCAGGGGAACGACAGAAAGATCCTAGTTCTCACGAAACTGGTTGGAAAAGGATTAGGTTGCAGTTCACTGGGGCGTGACCAAATCACCACAGTTTATATTGTTAAAAGAAATACTGCAAGAGCTGCCAGTTATTTTACATCAACTGACATAATTTCAGTAACAACACCTCTGTTTTAAAAGCAAGACCGTTACCGTGCTCTATCATAGTTCGTTACTTTCGTATCTTCACCTTCAAGAAGAAAATCAATAATGAAGCAAAAAATGCCACAAATGTGCAATACATTTGTCCAAAAATACAAAGCACGTGTTAACCTTTTAATTTTAACTTTTTGCCAGAATTGGTGAGATCAGGCAAGATATAGCAATCATAAAACAAAAAAATGGAGAGGAACAGACAGCGGTTAAAAGCATTCTAACTACTTTCAGAGGTATGAAACTACTTTAATCTGTAAACAAATTCTAAATGGTGTAAAATGGTGACAAATGCAAAGTTTATCTTTCTTTGACCAGGCAGATTCATGACCTTCACTGAACCCATTACCATGCTTATATCTCCAACTAAGTGCTGAGAAAACTATCAAAGGACTTCTTGTTTTCCTAATACTAAAGTCACTCTGTCTACATGTGGACATACGTTACAAAGGTTGGCAAGAAGAACTATGTGATTGAGTATTGCTGCATTTTCCCAGGCAGAAATCTGTAGCTCACCAGCAGAGAGCACTTGACTGTGCACTATAGCTTCTGTTTTTTTCTGCCCAACTATGATTACTTTCTTCATTAATACACGGGCTTGCAGAGTTATTTGTTGCAGCGTAGGAATAATACCAGCTCCCAGTGGTAGGTCTATCCTTTAGGTACCATCAATGAACCAAGCTGGATGATCAATAATCAATAACATTCTACATGCATCCTGGTCAAAATAGTAATGCTGTATTAGTGCATGCTGGTTTCTATGTAACAAGCCAGCAGTTTTTTTCCCTAGCTTCTTTATTGAGATATGTGCAGGACAACTTACAGGGCACAATTCTCTGGAAAGGTTTCTAAGTGAGGTAGCGAGCGGTAACTGACGCAAACGTCCGAGCACTCGGCCCGGCGAGGCCAGCACCATTATTCAACGTTAATTGGTCCACTTAACGAGGCCGCACGGACTTCTCATCACAAATGAAGGCTCACCAGCCGATTCACCAGGACAGCGCTCGCCAGCACCCCGTTAACAAGGTCGAGCAGCACTTAAACAACACTTGCACAGCCAACCCCACTCAGCTGGCAGCCATGGCACCGAGACGACCGGCCCCACGATTTGGGGTTGCAGACTTGGGGAGGCTCCAAGATGCGATGGAGACAAGGAGGGGTGTCCTGTTCCCCCAAGGGTCCTGGAGGATCAGCCACAGGGCAGCCAGTGCCAGAGGGGACTAAGTGATGCCCCCACTTGAGCACTTGAGCTAACCCTCCATGGGGCCTCCCAATCCTCTATTCACCCGCCCCTCCCTTCAAACCTCCCCAACTATCCCTTCACATAGCCCCACCACCACTGTGAACCAAACGTGCGACCAACATGCCCTCTCTGTCTCCGCAGGAAAAGTGCTCCAACAACCACCAGGAAAGGGCCCAGACTGGCGGAGAGGTGCTGGACATACAAATTCTCACCCCTTCGAGGAACAAGTCTTGGAGGTGACAAGGGTGGCCAAGAACAGAGCGGTCACCAATGCGGAGGTTGGCGCATGCCACAGAGGTGAGGATCCACCCTAGAGGACCTGTCAAACATGAGTTGTTATTACCCTAATGATAGACCAATCCCTCCCACTGACCACATGTCCATTCTCCCGCAGGTCCTCCAGCCGCCTGCGCCGGCCCATCTGGGGTGGCCCCTTCCCCGCTTCTCATGAAACCACCTCGGAGGTGAAGTCCGTGGATGCCACAATCCACGCATCACAGCTGTCATTCCCACCCTCCACCAGCGCAGATACACACACCTCGGTGAGAAACGTTAGTGGACAAGCTTCTGGGACACAATCTGGTGAGCACCACACAATCGCTGATCTCTATCAAGTGGAGGCAGGGAAGCCAGGCGAGACAGCAGTCGGAGGGCTGCTGGATTCCAGGACACAGCTGGATCCAGCCAGGTGCTGAGCCTATGGAACAGGTATACCCGAAGCTAATGGAGACATTAGGAAGCCGGGAGATTCAGAGGGAGATGTCAGCAACACTCCAGCAGGTCCATATCCAATTGGAGGAGCACCAGAGGCTACGGGAGCCGGCAATACGTGGCACCGAGACTAAAACTGCTAGCATGGCAATGGCAGTGGAGAGCCTGGTGCATGACGTTGGCAGCATTAGTCCAAGGCATGGTACAGTCAGTGACGGCCACGGCTGAGGGGCTCGGTAGAATGTCCAACTCGCTGGGGGACGAGACCCAATACCAGGCTGACCTTGATGAGGTGTTGCGGGATATGTCCTGCTGTCAGTTGGAAATGGCTGAGGCACTGCGGAGCTTGTCCCAGTTGCAGTTGGGCATTGCCAAGGCGCTGCAGAACATGGCCCAATTACTGAGGAACATCGCGGAGGACGTCAACATGATGGTGCAGACATCAGGGAGCCGCCAGGGCTGGCAGAGCCAGATGATGCAGAGCCAACCGGGGTTTGAACCAGCTGCCCCTTCGCCCCGAGGTGAACCCCTGGGCCCTATGGTCACCGAGCAGCAGTAGAGGGTGTTGGGTGCCAACCCGACCCGTCCCACGGAGTGGGGATGGTGGCCACCAGCTCCCTTGAGTTCCACCCATCAAATGAGTCCATATCTCGAAGTCAGCACACGGGACAGGGTGGCACTACAATACATATGCCGTTGACAAGTGCGCCGGGCCGTCCAGCCCCAGAGCCCCCAGAGGACGCCCATCAGGGCCATCGAAGGCCACAGGACGTGCTCAACAGCTGACTGCCTCCACCGCAGATATGCATCCCGGGGACATATTTAGGAGTAGCGGTAGAGCAAGGAAGGCTAAACACGTTGAAGATCACTGAGGGGAGAATGGGGCGGTATCAGAAGAGTGAGGCATTAGGTCATAAGCCTCACGTGAACTCAGTGATGGAAACCTTTAATTTGTTTGTAATAATAACCTTTATTGTCACAAGTAGGCTTACATTAACACTGCAATGAATGTTACTGTGAAAATCCCCTCGTCGCCACATTCCGGCGCCTGATCAGATACACTAAGGGAGAATTCAGAATGTCCAATTCACCTAACAGCAGGTCTTTCGGGACTTGTGGGGGGAAACCGGAGCACTCGGAGGAAATCCACGCACATATGCAGACTCCGCACAGACAGTGACCCAAGCCGGGAGTCGAACCTGATGCAGCAAAGCAACAGTGCTAACCACTGTGCTACCGTGCCGGCCCGTATTATTGAAATATTGTTCTAAGTTTTTAAATTGCCATTTCTTCAAATCTTCAACAGTCATGTAGCTTGATAAAAGAACACGTGGAATTGTGTGCTAGGGCACGTTTACACATTTGGGTTCTCGCGAGTCCAGTATTAGCAATAAACAGAAGCCAAAACTGAGGTGCTGATTGGGTACAAGGGTGGGCTGGTCAAGGGCTGGAATTATAGGTAAAGGGTGCAGGTTAAGTTTGGTTTGTTGCAGGAAAGCCAGAAGCACACTTGCTAAGGGACTCTTGCCAGGAGAGAAGGTTAAATGTAGGACACTTGTTAGGAAGTTAGCATCTGCGCAAGATATTGCCAGTCGATGGGTAATTGCCATTGGCTGAAGATTGACATAAGAATTCAGAAGTGACTAAACTGTCGCTGTAAGAATACAGATGTGACATTCAAGTCACGGTTTGCCGTGAGAAATCCAGATCAAAACTAAAATCCAGTATTAATAATAATAATCTTTATTGTCACAAGTAGACTTACATTGACAATGCAATGAAGTTACTGTGAACATCCCCTAGTCACCACACTCCAACGCCTATTTCGGAATTTCAGAATATCCAATTCACCGAACAGCACATCTTTCGGGACTTGTGGGAGGAAACCGGAGCACCCGGAGGAAACCCACGCAGACACAGGGAGAACGTGCAGACTCCGCACAGACAATGACCCAAGCCGGGAATCGAACCTGGGACCCTTGAGAGCTGTGAAGGAACAGTGTTAACCACTGTGCTACCATGCCGCCCAGTAGAGTTATCGAGCTAAAGAAATTTCCTTAAAGTGAATAGTATATATCAGGACTGCTTTCACAGTAAAAGCGAGAGAAGTACTTGGCATGTAGCTGTGAAAAATACAGCTACAGCAGCTAAGGTAACTGGGAAATTGAAGCTACAAAGGGGATTTGCATGTATGTTAGGTTTAAGTTAATTAAGTTAAAACCTCAAAGGACATTGTGAGTCATGAGACCAGGTTCAAGGGACCAAGAAGAAGAAAATACTCCATAAATCCCAGAATCCAGGGAAAAGACGGTGTAATATGCCATGTCTCGATGAATGAAACATTAAGTATTAATCTTCATTTTACAACAATCCTTGTGGTTTGCATTCTAAATTAGTGATTGTCCTTTTTGCCAACAAGGATATTACCCAACAAGAATGATCTTACTCTGAGGATTAGTATAAAGTCCAAATCCCAAAGTAAGAATGGAAAGATTTTGAAACAATAACTGAAAATTACAGGTTGCTTTAAGCAGAAAGCGCTAGTTCAATTATTGATTGTAAAGATTATTTCCTTAGCTTTAAAAAGCAAAATAGGCTTCTATGCAATCATATGGTTTGAAAATGCAAAGCACAGCAAAAGATGTACATGAATTTGAATCAAATAAAAAACACCTGATATGTACATTTAAGTAATAGGCTGTTCCAAAAAGAGTGACATTTTCAGTACAGGTTATTTTGTTGGGTGATAAAATGCAAAGTGAGCATACATTGAATAGTAACCACTGCACCTAAATGTGCATTGGGAATTAGAAATCCATGCCTGGCTTTCCAGTCTACTCTTGGTTTTCTGTTATTCACAAACTTTGTTCTGTTAGATGACTATCAATACTAATTGTTCTTTGATTAATTCCCCTGGGTTCTTAAAATAAATCTCACTAGTTATGTAGTATTTAAGTAACAAATGGAGAATCTAGTAAATACTTCATTATTTATTTTATCCCTCAATCGTACTGATCTCTTGTCTGCAACTGTGCAGCCAAAGTTCGGTAAATATCCGCTGAAAAATGAAATACATGGGGCGGGATTCTCCGACAGCCAAAACCAAAATCAGGAAACGCGATTGGGCGGAGAATTGGCTTCCATGCCAAAATCGCAGCGAGCACTAATTTGACACCAAATCGCATTTTTCCATCGCCTCAACAACAGTGTCAATGCGTTCCAGACCACAAGTACAGTAAACACTGTTTGCATAACATTAGTGGGCCCGACCCGGTTATTCACTGGGGCCTCCATGATTCTCCGTCTCCAATCGGCTGACTTTCCGACAGCGTGGTTCACTTGTGCTTTTAAAAATTGTGAAACTGGCGTCTTGGTTGATGAAGGAGAGAGAGGAGGTAGGATAAGGAGAGACGCGACTGTGGGCTGCCATGCCGGACACTGATCGCGCAGGCTGGGGTGGGGGGTGGGGGGAGGAGGGCCCTGCAGAGGCAAAGATGGTGGGGCGGGGGGTGGTGATAGGGGAACGAACCGTGCTGTGTGGCCGGGATGACCCCCCCCCATGGGACTAGGGCGGTGCACAGGCATTGACTGTCATTTCCACAGCCTTCAAGGCAACCATCTTGCTGCGCAGCCCACCATGCCCTCTGGGTCGGCAGAGTGACACCAGCCATATGGGTGCCCCCTCCCCCCACCCCCCCCCCACCCACCCACCGCCATACTCCCCCCACCCAACCGGCCTCTACCCACTGGTGGTGTATCACACGGCCCACGCAGGGAAATGTCCACTGTAACCCCTACGAGGGTGCCGGACGGGTGCCGCGGAGTGTAGCCCTGGCAAGGGCAGCAGTAGCCGACCTCGCGGGAGGGATGGGCGGCTGGGCCAGAGTCCCCACGGTGCCGGGCATTGACAGGGCCACGGGTGCGGGATTGGGGGGGGAACATGCGGGGGCAGAGCCCATAGTGCCATACGGGGCTGCTGTTATAGGGAACTCAGATGAGGACTTTGATCAGGCAGCATACAGGGAAGTGCTGAATGGGCATGCACACCAAAATAATGGGTATATTGGCTGGTCTGCCAGACAGTGTCTTGTAACTGACAAGGAACATAGAGGAGTTTGACTACAAAATGGCAGAGGGTGACATGCAGAGCTTCCCCTCTTCACAGCCTCTACACCATTTCTCTAAAGGCCAAGAGAGACTACAATTGTTGCAGCCTGTATGGAAACATGTCACTAAATCCTCTGCCTTCCCTAGGAGGATGCAGCAATGCTCTGCCAAATCCAGGAACTCACCACTCACTCCAGAGTACTTCCACAGAGTTTACAATAGAACATAGAACAGTACAGCACAGAACAGGCCCTTCGGCCCTCGATGTTGTGCCGAGCAATGATCACCCTACTCAAACCCACGTATCCACCCTATACCCGTAACCCAACAACCCCACCCCCCTTAACCTTACTTTTTAGGACACTACGGGCAATTTAGCATGGCCAATCCACCTAACCCGCACATCTTTGGACTGTGGGAGGAAACCGGAGCACCCGGAGGAAACCCACGCACACACAGGGAGGATGTGCAGACTCCGCACAGACAGTGACCCAGCCGGGAACCGAACCTGGGACCCTGGAGCTGTGAAGCACCATGCTACCATGCTGCCCCTAATGGAAGTTACTCAAAATTACCTGCCAAACAAGTTGGGTTCCAGGTCTTTTAGATAATGCGAGTGCAAAACTCCTCATGCAAATGAATGCTTGATCTGGTGAATGGCAGGTTGATTTGTTGAAAGAAGTTCTGTGGCCCAAATGTGAGCAATGGGCTTCACATCAGCTAATAGAGCTTTGTGGTATCATGATACCATGGTTTCATCTGCTTCCAGCACATGCAGGAGAGATCCACACAAAAGCCCCTCTCTATTATGGCAGGAGCAGTTAGTTGCACAGCATGCATTCCCAGCTTTCATTGTGCCACCTCCAACTGAATTTCATATCCAAAGTCACAACATAAGAAAACAGAAATTGAAGAGAAATGGGGAAATGAACAGCGAAAATGAGCAGCTTCTATAATAAACCCTTGAAAAGCTACTTCATGTCACCAATTTGTGACAGAACTAAAGATGGATAGAAACAAATGTACATGTTGGTTGAAAACATTCTCTCTTTTGCCTCTTCTGGGACTTTATGTCAATCAGAATAAAAATAGAAAATTGATTAAAAAGGGTACAAAACAATCTCTGTTTTGCTTCTTTTGGGGATTATTTGTCAAAGGGATATCAGAATTGCAATATGAAATGTATTTCCAGCTTTAATTAAAAGCAAAACCTGATTTTGAATGGCTGTGCATCCAAGATAATGAAACTTCAGGGCTGGGATTCTCCGAGCCCACGGCGGATCGGAGAATCACCGGGGCCGCAGGAAATTCCCGCCACACTGGTCCGATGCCAGGCTGCCGATTCTCCGGCAACCGGACAATCGGCGGCAATCACACCCGCGCGGTCGCTGCAGTGCCAGTCGGGGCTGCTTAATTAGGGCCCTGCGGCGATTCTCCACGGGCGACCTGCAGAACTCCCGTCGGTGTAATTTACATCTGGGGGAGCGGGAGGAATATGGCTCGGGGGGGACCTCAGCGGTGGCCAGGCCCGTGATCGGGGGCCACCAATCAGCGGGCCATTGCGATCTGGGGGAGACCTAATGTACTCCGTGCGGGCCCGCTGTGTGGCTCCGTCATGTCTGCAGTGCCCAGGCCGAAGTGGGCCACTGTGCGCATGAGCGGACCCGCTTGCGGCCACCATGCACATGCGCAGCCAAGCCGTCTGGACAACAGGGCCCCGTCGGCGGCCATAGCTGCCGGACAGATGCCGGGACCCTGCTAGCCCCCTGGAAAACGGAGAATCAACCCGGACTTTCGAGGGAAAGGTCCAGAGTGATTCTCGCCCGTTTTCCGGTGGGTGTGGGGACTTAGTCCCCAAAAGGGAGAATCCCGTCCTAGGTGTCCAAAATGAACAGTTTGTCTTCATTAAATTCTTGATAAATGAAAGCTTTCAAAGAGAAATATGCTCAGTATAGAAGCTCAAGTCGTTTAATTTTAGACTGAAGATGAGCTTACAAATCGTTTTTAAAAATTTGTTACTTGCGTCTCTTTGTGACATAAATTGAATGCAAAAAGATGACTGCACTACAGTAAGTATACTCAATTACTGTAGCCTACAACTTATATGGGGGGATTGCAGATAATTTGTGCGAAAATTCTACCACTCTAACAAAATTCTAGCCAGCAGTGAAATTGGAAAGCCAGCTTCAATGAGGGTGAAGACTAGCAAAGCAATTCAACAATCCTTTCAGACACAGAGATTTATAAGATACAAGTAACACAGTAATTCCACGGAGAACTATAATGTTGCAGCTATATTAAATCTCAAAGGCACCAGGACCATTGTTTTTCTGTAGGGAGGAGGTGGCGTAATGGTATTGTTATTGGGCTCGTAATCCAGAGACCCAGGGACTCGGGTTTGGGCGAAATTTGAATTCAATAATAATCTGGAATGAAATACCTAATGATAACCGTGATTGTCGTAAAAACCCATCTCGCTCACTTATATCCTTTCGGGAAGGAAATATGCCTTCCTTGCAAAGAGAGGTAGCTAACGTTTCAAAGATTCGACAAAGAGCCATCCAGACTCAAAACGTTGGGCAGGATTTAACGAAAAGAAACAGAATCCCATTTTGGACGCATTTAGTGGATGTTTCTCGGCAATGAGACTCTTTTTTGGGGGCCTCTGCGAGGAACACCCCGCTAAGGTGGCACTTAGCTTCATTTCCTGCACTGATACGTTCAGCTCGTCAGTGCAAGGAGAGATAAGGGCGGCATTTTTAATCCGGACCCTCCCAACCCCATAATCTTCCACTTAAGGAGTCCTCGCGCACCCCCCCCCTCACCCTGGCATGAGCAATCTGGCACCCAGGCACCTTGGCAGTGGCAGCCTAGCAGTGCCATCTGAGTACCACTGTGGAACAGCAAAGGTGCCTGGGTGACATCAGGGGTGCCAGGGTACCACCCTGCCTAGAGCCCAACCATTCACGGGCCTCCGATCACCTGGAAGAACCCCCCCGCCCCCAAGTGCCGTTACACCTGGTCCACGTTTGGGGAAACCAGCGCTAAACGGTGCCACAGCAAGCTCTCCCAGGTGTGGGCATTCGATCCCACGCCTTGGGATACTCCGGCGTAGAAATATTCACGTGAGCCTAACTGCTCACTTGAATATGCAAATCTGGATCCTGCCCAGTGAGGGCGAGATCCAGATCGCAACGCTTCGCAAGATCTCATTGGTCAAGATTTGCCAGCCTCGGTGCGTCACCGCGTGGACGCGACGAGGCCGCTGGCTCCCTTCTCTCTCCACGGATGCTGTTAGACCTGCTGAGATTGTCCAGTATTTTCCGTCTTTGTTTCAGATTCCAGAAAACACAGTCATTTGCTTTTAATCTGCCTTCCTTACCTGGTCTGGTGTACATGCGACTCTGACGTCTACATTCCACAAAATAATTTTTTAAAAATTATCACTATCCTTCTCCCATTACTGCAGCTCAATAAAAGCAGAGCTCTGCTCTCCAGCTTCTGGTTACTGGCTAAGCTCCTGCTACTTTACAGCCAGTTTAGCAGACCTCGAACATTCAGTCAATCATAAATTTGGAGTCATTTGTGTCACCGAACCAAGGTCTCCTTCCATGAAGGACATTAATACACCAGCTGGACATTCTTATCTGGTGCAAGCCCAAATTACCATATTAAGTTAATTTTCCGTTGTGAGATTTTCACTTGCAACCTTGTTACTATTAAAATGACATGACCGTGACATGACCATGGTACATACCTTATTGTGAAAGATCCGAGTCATCATCGTAAATTCTTCACCTCACCCTACCAGGGCTCAAACTATTTTTTTTTCTTTCCAAGGGCTCTTTTTGAGAAAAAAAAATGCCGGGCTTAATTTTCTCAAGGGTCATTTTTTGATTTTTGTTTCTTCTGGAGCTCCTTTTTCATTAACTCTTGCATTTGGTGATGCGGTCACGTGGTAAGACAGTGGGGTGGGGGGGGGGGGTTTGTTGAATAGAGTTTGTACCCAACCCCAAAGCCGACCCTAGGTGGCCACAGGAATGAGCAAGTGCAGAGGTTTGGGATGGGTAGATAGCCCGCCTAGGTTCTCTAGTTGCAATAGAAGCAGTTAGGTCCTCTTTCCCACACACCTCACATCACGTCTCCACTTCTACTCTCCATGCTAACTCGTGCCCCCACCCACCCCCACTCCAACATCATCGGTATATAAAGTATATAGAATAAAAATCATTGGTTTACAGGTCATCTAAGATGTTGCAATTATTCTAAATTTGGCAAAATTTAAAGCAGTCCTGTACCTTTTCCTTTTACGCCAACGTGACTAATTTTCCTCTTCTTTTTAGGGAACGAGGATTTTTTCACCATCAATGAAGTGGCAATGAAGGGCTTTTGAATTTTGATTGCATACATATTCTGAGACTCAGAATCTTTCAATCTTTGTTCCATTTCCTGAAAAGGAGAAAAAATGGATATTAAAAATAATTCAAGGCTATCACTTGACTTCTCCAACTGCCTAATGGTGTAATACACACTATGCACAAAATTTAGCATGATGGAGGGTTATATTTATGATTCCAGATATATGGTGATTTAGGTCAACCTAAGTTGGGATTCCAGTTGAAATAACAATTGGCCTCAGCACCTTTTGGATCAGGAGAGATTGCCAACTTGGATGAAACACCAAAAAGGTATCATTGGCCAGTAAGAGTATCCAATCAACAAAAGGCATATACTTTTAAAGCAAACCAACTAGTCTCCAATCATCCAACCCATGCTTTGTGTACAATTTTACAAATGTAAACATTCCAACTAAAGCCAAGAGCAAAATAGAAGAAATTTGACTCCGCTTTCTTTGAGATGAAACAACTCTGTTGTTGCGAAAGAATGCGATGGAAAATGGACCAGAGGTGAATGAAGAGGTGGGGGAGCCACGATAGAGGGAGGAATGACGGAAGCTGTTGACAAGGTTTCCTCTCTAGATCATACCCACCACATTCCAGCACAAAAGAAATAAGAAAGGAAAAAGAAATGTAACACAAGAGAGGACAGCCAAAGGAACAAAAGGAAGTGTTTGGGAAACAGAAGCCAAAGAAAAGCAAAGATAACGTGCAAGTCAGAAATAGAGTCGCAGAGGGAAACAGCAATATGAAGATGACAGATAAGTAACAGCAAGACCATTCTTTCTCTTCAATGTGTACAGCACAGGATATCCATTCAGTTGCGAGAATGAATGAGTGGTGTGTTTGTAATAACTAATGCTACAGATCCATCTTTTGGATAATATGAGCACTGCAGCTATTTAACAAAAGGAACTCCTTGGAAATAAACACCCAGAGATGTTATGAATGAAACAACGCTAAGTTTTAGGATGAGTTTCATTGATTCACTAAGAAAACATTCCCGGTTTTGCTCCAAAATCATAGGAAAGTATTTTGACTTAGCAAAAACTTATTTTCAGCAAGAACACGATATTGTATAAAGAGGACATAAATTATTTCTGTAATACTATGTCACAAAGTGAATGCAGTTTTAAATATCCGTTATGTATCAAAGAATGCATTCCTGCTGGTCTGTGTCACGTGATGTGTTGTGACATCTGCAGCGTGTGTGTGCATGGGTTTTGAGCAGATCACCACATTGTTTGAATGAGCAACATCACTAATAAGCCTCTCATCATGTTTTACAAGAATCCAGAGAGTGGGCACCTCCATACTTCTTTCTTTGTGGCAACAATAAAATATAGCAGGAGAGTGTGGAATACAGACAATGTGGCATGCTACTTACACATATTAATGATTTCTGCATGCAGCCAGCAATTCTTGTATTGTTCTTGTGTCAATCCTTGTTACAGAGGATCCAACATCATTACTAATTTACACTGCTTAAAGCTAGCCTTTCTAGTGTGGCTGAGTAGGTGGTGGGAATTTGAGAAGTAAAACGGACCTAGGAAAGAGTGTAGAATGGCTGGCCATGACATCTGCAGGCACTCCAATTTACCCACTCTGAATTGGAAGAGATGCAGCATTTAACCAAGTGTCGCATAAAAGAGTTTTAGCAAAATTAAATAGAATCAGGGGAACTCGCCACTGGTTGGAGTCACACTTAGCACAAAGAAAGATTGTTGTAGTTGTTGATGGTCAATCGTCTCAGCCATAGGATATTGCCGCAGGAGTTCCTGAGTGGAATGTCCTTGGCCCAACCACCTCCAGCTGCTTCATCAATGACCTTCTCTCCATCAACAGATCAGAAGTGGGGTGATGCACGATCAAATGTACAAAGACTAAGGTTGGATACAACTGAGGCTGTATTGCAGTAAGATGTGTGGCCTCCTACAGCAGCTGGCGAAATGGCTGCCGCATACAGGATACGCATATTTATACTCCTCCTACTGGGCGGAGCTACCAGCGAACCTGCAGTACATTTCCTAATACAGGTGTAACAGTGGTTTACCACATTCACACCCTGTTAAAAATGAGTCTGGCGGGGGTGGTGGAGAACTACATTCAGCAGTGAATTTATGTACAGTGTTATCAGGGGAAAAATGTCCTTTTAAAGTCCGGTGCCAGTTAGAGATTCAACCGGTCTGGTGCCTTGACGTTCTGCTGGGAGCGACATAGCGGTGGCGGCGATGTCGATGCTGGCGATGTTGATGCTGGCCTGATGTTGGATGACTCCGGGAGTGTGTCGAAATCCTCTCCATCCTCCTGGCGTGGGCAGGGGAAGGAGCGATGGTCCTCGTGGGGTTAATATTGGGAGCACCAGGGGAGGGGAGGTTGGCGCCGGGCTGGAGAAGTGTGTATGGTTGGAACCTGCTGGTGCCAGGTCCCTGAGGGAGACAGTATCTTGGCAGCCGTCAGGGTACGCCACATAGGCATACTGGGGGTTGGCATGGAGCAAGTGCACCCTATCCACCAACGGGATCGCCTTGTGGAGTCGGACGTGCCGACGGAGCAGGACCGGTCCAGGAGCTGCGAACCAAGTTGGGAGCAACACCCCGAATGTGGACTTCCTGGGGAAGGCAAAAAGACTTTCATGGGGTGTGTTATTTGTAGCAGTGCACAGTAGTGACCGGATGGAGTGTAGTGCATCAGGGAGGACCTCCTGCCAGGCAGAGGCTGGGAGGTTCCTGGACCGTAGGGCCAGTTGGACGGCCCTCCATACCATCCCGTTCTCCCTCTCTGCCTGCCCGTTTCCCCGGAGATTATAGCCGGTCGTCCTGCTGGAGGCGATACCCCTGCTGAGCAGGAACTGACGCAGCTCATCACTCATGAATGAGGATCCCCTGTCACTGTGGATGTAGGAGGGAAAACCGAACAGAGTGAAGATTGTGTTTAGGGCTTTGATGACGGTGGCAGCCGTCATATCAGTGCATGGGATGGCGAAGGGGAATCTGAAGTACTCATCGACCACACTGTGAATATACGTCGGTGGAGGGGAGGGGCCCTTTGAAATCCACGCTGAGGCGTTCAAAGAGGCGGGAGGCCTTCACCAGGCGCGCACGGTCCGGCTGGTAGAAGTGCAGCTTGCACAGACCTGGCAGTCCCTGGTGACTGTCCGTACTTCCTCGAGGGGGTGGGGCATCTTGCGAGCCTTGACAAGATGGTACAATCGTGTGACCCCCGGGTGACAAAGGCTGTCGTGTAGGGCCCGGAGTCGGTCTAATTGTGCGCTGGCACATGTACCTCGGGATAGGGCGTCTGGGGGCTCGTTGAGTTTGCCGGGGCGATACAAAATCTCGTAATTATAGGTGGAGAGCTCGATTCTCCACCGCAAGATTTTATTGTTTTTGATCTTGCCCCGCTGCGTGTTGTTAAACATGAAGGCTACCGACCGTTGGTCAGTGAGGAGAGTGAATCTCCCGCTGGCCAGGTAATGCCTCCAATGCCGCACAGCTTCAACAATAGCTTGGGCATCTTTTTTGACGGACGAGTGCCGAAATTCTGAGGCATGAAGGGTGCGGGAAAAGAATGCCACGGGTCTGCCTGCCTGATTGGGGGTGGCGGCAAGTGCGACTTCTGTTGCGTCGCTTTCTATTTGGAAGGGGGCAGTGTCTCGTCTACTGCGTGCATCCTGGCCTTGGCTATATCAGCTTTGATACGGGCGAAGGCCTGTTGTGCCTTGGCCGGAAGAGGGAAGTGGGTGGACTGAATGAGTAGACGGGCCTTGTCCACATAGTGTGGGACCCACTGGGCGTAGTAGGAGAAGAACCTCAGGCAGCGTTTGAGGGCCTTAGGGCAGTGGGGGAGGGGAAGCTCTATGAGGCGCATGCAGTCAGGATCGGGCCCCAGAACTCCGTTCTGGACACATAGCCGAGGATGGCTATGCGGGTTGTGCTGAACATGCACTTCTCCTTGTTGTTGGTGAGGTTGAGGAGAGTGATGGTGTGGAGGAATTTGGCATGGTTGGCGTCATGGTCCTGCTGATCGTGGCCACAGATGGTGACGTTGTCTAGGTACGGGGAAGGTGGCCCGCAAACCGTACCGGTCCCTTTGGAAGATCGAGACTCCTTTAATGACGCCGAAGGGAACCCGGAGGAAGTGATAGAGACGACCATACACCTCGAAAGCAGTGTATGGACGGTCCGATTTACGAATGGGGAGCTGGTGGTAGGCGGATTTGAGGTCTATTGTTGAGAAGACCCGGTACTGCACAATCTGATTGACCATATCAGATATGTGTGGGAGGGGGTATGCGTCGATCTGCGTGTCCCGATTGATGGTCTGGCTGTAGTCCACGACCATTCTGTATTTCTACCCAGTTTTAACGACTACCACTTGGGCTCTCCAGGGGCTGTTGCTGGCCTCGATGATGCCTTCCCGAAGCGGCCTGATGAAGGTCTTGTCCTGGGTGCTGTACCATCTGCTCCTGGTGGCAACGGGTTTGCAATCCTGAGTTCGATTGGCAAAGAGGGAGGGTGGGTCGACCTTTAGGATCGCGAGGCCGCACACAGTGAGGGGTGATAGGGGCCCGCCGAGTTTGAGGGTAAGACTCTGGAGATTGCACTGGAAGTCCAGGCCTAGTAGTGCAGCGCAGAGATTAGGAAGGACGTAGAGGCGGAAGCCGCTGAATTCTACGCCCTGGACCGTGAGAGTGACCGTGCAGAACCACCAGATCGCGACGCAATGGGACCCGGAGGCCAGGGAGATTCTTTGATTGGTGGGGTGGACCGCGAGGGAGCAGCGCCTTACCGTATCCGGGTGGATGAAGCTTTCGGTGCTCCCGGAGTCCAACAGGTAAGAGGTCACGTGACCGTTGATTTTCACACTGGTTGAAGCGGTGGCCAGATTGTGCGGACGTGACTGGTCGATCGTCACTGAGGCGAGCTGCGGTCGGTCGTCGCTGGCATCAGAAGATGGAGAGCATGGGGCGCCCAGGTAGTGGAATGCTGTCGCCGTCCATGCCCCGTGGGGAAGACAAGATAGCAGCGCCTGAAGATCCTGCAGGGGACAAGATGGCGGCGCCCATGGGCCGCACGTTGCGGGGGCTGGACAAGATAGCGGCGCCCATGGGCCGAACGTTGCGGGGGCTGGACAAGATGGCGGCGCCTATGGGCCGCACGTGGACTGAGGGGGGGAAGTTGGCGGCGCCACTGGCCGCTCGTGGCCCCGCGAGGTGAAGATGGCGGCGCCCACTGGCCGCACGTGGCCCCGGTAGGTGAGGATGGTGGTGCCCAATGGCCAAGCGTGGTCGGGGACGAAGATGGCGGCGCCCATTGTGTGTAGGTCAGGGGGAAGGGGCAATAGCGGCGACTGCGTGGGCCTGGCACACCGCGGGGAAGTGCCCCTTTTTGCCGCAAGCCTTGCAAATGGCAGTGCGGGCTGGGCAGGGTTGGCGGGGGTGCTTCTGCTGGCCGCAGAAGTAACATCGGGGACCCCTGGGGGGCGCGGGTTGGCGTGTGGTGCAGGCGTACTGGCTGGGTGAAGCCCCAGCTGGGGCGGCCGTCTGTGGGGTCCACAAGGGATAGGTGGGGTGGGCCGCGCGGCCATAGGGTAGGCCTGAGGATTACGTGTGGCGACCATCATGGAGTGTGTTAGCTTTTTAGTCTCAGCTAGGTCGAGCGTGGCCCCTTCTAGCCGTCTTTGGCGTATGAGGTCCAACCCAATCCCCGTTACAAATGCACTGCACATAAGAAGGTTGGAATGTTCGGTGGACGTAACGGCCTGACAGCCACAGCCCCGGACGAGTGGGATGAGGGCCCGCCAGAAGTCTTCTATGGACTCACCGGGGAGTTGAGAGCGAGTGGCGAGTATGTGCCTGGCGAAGAGTGTGTTCGTTTTCTGTGCATAGTTTTCTTTGAGGAGTGCCATGGCTTCGGCGTAGGTTGTGACGTCCTGGATCAGCTCAACCTTGAGTACAGGATCTGTATCTTCTGAGCCTCTGTCGGAGGGGTAGTCGCTGAGTTGATATAGGCCTCGAAGCAAGCTAGCCAGTGATTAAAGTCCTTTTTGGCGTCGCTTGAGTGCGGATCCAGCTGCAGGCGATCTGCTTTGATTCGGAGGTCCATCTTTTAGAAAATCTTCCTGCAATAAATTGATGTACGATCAATTGTACAAAGACTAAGGTTGGAGACTTATTGCAGTAAGATGTGTGGCCTCCCACAGCAGCTGGCTAAATGGCTGCCGCATAGAGGACAGGCATATTTATACTCCTCCTACTGGGCTGAGCCAGCAGGCAGTGGCTACCGGCGAACCTGTATTACAGGTCCTACCATACATCACCTAATACAGATGTAACAGTGGTTTACCACATGGGGCTGTTTGCTGATGATAGCATTGTTCAGTACCATTTGCATTTCTTCAATTACTGAAACAAACCATCAAGACCTGGACAACATTTAGGCTTGAGCTCATTAGTGGCAAGTAACATTTGTGCCAGGCAATGACAATATCCAACAAGAATGAATTAACCATATCTCCTTTGTGCTAAGTGTGACTCCAACCATGTTCCCTTGACATTAAATTAGAATCCCCTACCATAATATCCTGGTGGGTTACCATTGACCAGAAAGTTAACTGGACTAAAATAAATACTGTGGATGTAAGTCCGGGCCAGAGTTGTAATCCTGCAGTAACGTACCTCCTATTCCTGTCAGGAAACAGATCATTTTAAATATGGGTGCGATTTTCCCACCATAATGCGCACGGCACTGATCCCGTTACATCAGCTGCATAACAGGAGAGGCCAAAAACAGGTGTCGCGCCAGGCACTAATCCACACATGATGCACTCGACCAGCTACGCTCAACATGATCTGGATCAGAACACGCCCAGTGTGATCTAGATCAGCAGAGTTAAATGAATCCTTAAACGTGCACAGTCCATTCGAAGCCACAGTCGCCCAACTCCCGGTATTCACTAGCGAGGCCTGACACTGGCTCGAATTAGTACTGGGGCACAATTTAACCAAAGATATTTACGGGCATGATTCTCTGGGAAGGTTTGTAAGTGTTGTAGACAGCGGGAATTGCCGCAAGCTTCCTGGTGCTCGGCCCAGCAAGGCCGGCAATGCTATTCAACGTTAATTGGTCCACTAAATTAGGCCTCAAAGGCTTCTCATAAGTGAAGGCTCATCAGTCGATTCAACAGCATCGCGCTCATCAGCAGCCCATTAATAAGGTTGAGCAGCACTTAAATTGCACTTGGTCAACGAACCCCCGCCAGTTCACAACAATGGTGCCGAGGAGACCAGCCCCAGGATTCGGGGATAATAGAACCATAGGATTTACAGTGCAGAAAGAGGCCATTCAGCCCATCGAGTCTGCACTGGTCTTGGAAAGAGCACCCTACCCAAGCCCACACCATCGCTCTATCCCCATAATCCCACCCAACCAATTTTGGACACTAAGGGCAATTTAGCATGGCCAATCCACCTAACCTTCACAGCTTTGGACTGTGGAAGGAAACCGGAGCACCCGGAGGAAACCCACGCACACACGGGGAGAACGTGCAGACTCCTCACATACAGTGACCGAGCCGAGATTCGAACCTGGGACCCTGGAGCTGTGAAGCAACTGTGCTAACCACTATGCTAGTGTTGACATGGGGAGGTTGCTAGACGCTGTATAGGCCAGGGGGATGTCCTATTCCCCCACGGGTCCCAGAGGGTTAGCCATAGGACACACCAGTGCTGCCTGGGACAAGGGTGACAGCTGTTATAGTCGGGAGTGTGACCAGGAGGACCGGCCTTCGGTGCAGGAAGGTCAATGACCTACGCAGGGTAGCACGAGTGAGTAGACACCACTGCCCCCCACCCCCTGAGACCTGTCTGTCCCCACGGGAGCATCCATCTTCCCTCCACCCCCTCCCCCTTCAACCCCAGCCAATCAGTTCTCCCTCCCACCACTGTAAACCACGCATGCGTGGCTAACGATGCCCTCTCTGTATCTCCTCAAGAAAAGCCCTCCAATAATCGCCGGGAGAGGGCCCAAACTTGTTCAGAGGTGCCACAATTAAGAATCCTCAGTGGCCAGGACATTCGGAGGGAGGTCTCAGCATCACTACAGCAGATCTATAACTGCTTGGAGGAGTCACAGGGGCTACGGGCGCAGGAGATGTCGCCGGCAATGAGTGGCACCGAGGCCAACACTGCTCGGGTGGCGACCGCAGTGGAGCCTGGTGCACGACATTGGCACCATTAGTGAAGGTGTCCAAGGCGTTGCATGGTCGGTGACGGCCATTGCTCAAGATCTCAACAGAATGTCTGCCTCACTGGGGGATATCACCTAGTGCCAGACTGACCTCGATGAGGTTCTGTAGGACGTGTCCCACTTTCAGATGGGAATGGCCGCGGCGCTGCAGAGCTTGACCCAGTCACAGGTATGCATTGCCAAGGTTCTGCAGAGCATGGCCCAGTCACAGGTATGCATTGCCAAGGTTCTGCAGAGCATGTCCCAGTCGCTGAAGAACATCGGCAAGGGATTCAACAAATTGTTGCAGACCATGGGGAATCACCAAGGTTGGAAGAGCCAGATGATGCAGGGGCACCCGGAGCACGAACCAGCTGCTCTTCCGTCCAAAGGTAAACCCCAGTGTCCTATGGGCACCAGGTGGGAGGAGGGAGCGTTGGGTGCCAACCCAAAGCCATCCCATGGACTGGGGATAGTGGACATCAGCTCCCACAAGTTTCACACCTCTGATGAGGCTGCATATCGCAGTCAGCACACAGGACAGGGTAGCACGGCTGTGCATGTGCCCCATCGACAAGTGTGCCAGGGCCCTCCAGCCCTAGAGGACGCCTGCCAATGGCATCGAAGGTCTTGGAACAGGGTAAGCAGCTGGCTGCCTCCACCTCTGATGTGCATCCCGGGAGACAACTAGACATCATGGTAGAGCGAGGAAGGCCAAGCACATTGAAGATCACAGAGGACACCGGGGAAGGGAAGAACGGGGTGTAGGATGTAGGTAGAGGGTGACGGTGTGGAGTGGCACCATTGGGAGAGTGGAGAATTGTATTACACATTAAACACCATGTGCTCCAGCAGAATGATGACTGTCACTTTTATCCGCAATGCGGGCCAACCTCCGAACCCTTGGCCCATTTCTCCAGGCATCGCCCCATCCCCGGGCACACTGCGTGCAGGTGATGGGTGTGAGCGAGCACTCAGCAGACAGGCAGGGGTCAGACTATGGCATAGATTGAGGATCACCGGCGCTCAGTTCTCAGCGGGTTAACATCTGCCCTCGACAGTGACCCGCTGACAGTGTCGACACAGTCCCAACAGCCTGGAGGGATGAGATAAATACCCTGGGAGGGTGGGAAATGGGAGAAGGGAGTGACGGACCAAGCCACCTCCTAAGTGAATCGAGCGAGTATGAGGGCCTCCCTGGCCGCCGGGCATGCCGCTGCCACCTGTCCTGCAGCCTCCAGCTGGGCCTCAGGCTCCTCTCCGGCCTCATCCTCCAGCCCCCATTGGTCCGGCGCTGCCCCATCATCCTCGTCCTCCTCCTTGTAGGTGGCCACATGTTCCTCATTACCAACCTCCAGCACACTGCCACACGAGAGGTTGTGGAGGGCCAGCAGACCACAACGAAGTGGGCGCCCCTCCGGGTGGTGTATTGCAGTGCCCAACCGGAGCGGTTGAGCCATTGGAACCGCACCTTGAGGAGTCCGATGCATCACTCAATCACAGCCCGGGTAGTCACATGGGCCTCGTTGTACAGGGTCTCCACTTCGGTCACCGGCCTCCATACCGGTCCTCAAGGGACCTGTGTGGTATCTTACAGGCTACAGCCCACAGATGCATCCGACTAGTCATGGATGCCCTGTATGCCCAGGCGGAGAGGCATCGAAGAGGCCGAGGATGACTCACTGCCCCAGGATGTAGCTGTCGTGCACAAGCCCTGGGAAGCGTGCTGAGGTGACCATCAATTCACTTGGAACACGCTTGGAAGTAAACTGTGGTTTTAATAGACTTACACGGGCAGCACGGTAGCATAGTGGTTAGCATAAATGCTTCACAGCTCCAGGGTCCCAGGTTCGATTCCCGGCTGGGTCACTGTCTGTGCAGAGTCTGCACGTCCTCCCCGTGTGTGCGTGGGTTTCCTCCCACAGTCCAAAGATGTGCGGGTTAGGTCGATTGGCCATGCTAAATTGCCCGTAGTGTCCTAAAAAGTAAGGTTAGGGGGGGGGTTGTTGGGTTACGGGTATAGGGTGGATACGTGGGTTTGAGTAGGGTGATCATGGCTCGGCACAACATCGAGGGCCGAAGGGCCTGTTCTGTGCTGTACTGTTCTATGTTCTAACTGAGCCTGCCTGCGACCAGAAGAATTGAGGGCAGGCTCACACGGCTGCAGCACTTTATACTTCCGGTAGTGGGAGGGGCTATGGGCGGAGCCGAGGGTGGAGCCCTGTACAAGCTCCTCATCTCCCCCTGTGGGCAGAGCCGCGCGACGGCTCACAGACAGAGCCCACAAGGACACAATGCTATATAGTGTGAATTACATTCACCACACGTGCATTATCTTCATCTGGTGGTCGCACACGAGCTGTATGTTGAGGGAGTGGAGCCCCTTTCTGTTAACATAGGACACCCCCAGTTGGCCCGGTGAGCGCAGGGTGACATCTATTACCCCCTGCACCTGGGGCATCCTGGTGATGGCGGAGAAACCTGCTGCCCGGGCACTTTGCTGGGCTGGGTCCATGTCAAAGATGATGTAGTTATCTGTCTGGGCATACAGGGCATCGATAACTAGTCGGGTTCACCTATTGGCTGTGGCCTGTAAGATACCACACAGGTCCCCACTCGAGCCGTGGAATAATCCTGAGGCGTAAATGTTCTGGGCTGTGGTAACCTTGACGGTCAAGGGAGCGGGTGTCCTCCTCCTCCATGTGATATAATAATCTTTCTTATCACAAGTAGGCTTACACCAACACTGCAATGAAGTTACTGTGAAAAGCCCCTCGTCGCCACATTGGCACAGGTGCCGCACCGTCTCTTTGTTGAGGCAGTGCCTACTGCGGCATGCTCTGTCCATCATCTGTTCGAATGACCAGCGATGCCTGTGCACCCTGAGCCATCACGGGGCTCCCCCTCTGGTTCCCTCCCTGGCCTGATGGACGGCATGATCCTCAAGGTGTGGGGTTGGGTCCAGCACATCAGCCGCTGCCTCGAGGATCCTTTGTTGCTGCTGTCTCCAGCGTCTGGCCACGCAGTACCACTCGGGCAACTTCTGCGTCTAATATCCCTGCCATAGCGTTCAATATTTGTAAGGAATTAGAAGAGGGTGTCAGACTGACAAACAGCGGTGGCTACCAACCTGGAACCCGCTATTTCCCCCATTGATACACCTCCCCGCCGCCCAATCTGGAACGCCCTGCACAGGCACACCCAGCCGCTGCTGGCTCCCATCATCGGACCCAAGACCCTGTACCTCGGACACCTGCTCATAACGTCACCTTGACCTGGCGCTGATCCCCTCCCTGTGGCACCCACCCAGCCAGGCATCCAGTGTGATTGGGATGCTAGGCAATGACTCCCATCTGCTACATGGCTCGCACACCAACAGGAATCCACTTAGGTTGTGTGAAATACTCACTTAACCTCGACGGCCAATTGCCTATTAGCAACAGCCTTCAGACCCATGGCCCCGAGTCCTCGGGGGTTATGGATGGTCGGTGGTGCAGACAGGCAGGGACAAGGGTTGCCCCCGGGACGAGTACACATGATCCAGGGGTTGGCATGGGAGGGGGGGGGGATGTTACTCGACCGGTTACCCCTCCAGAGCAACCCCCCACCTTCCCATGATGGTCCATCCTTGCCGAGGGTCCCCCATGCCTAACCGAGGGTCCCCCACACCCCATCAGTACAGGGGTAGAAAGCCCAGCACCCCCAGGCTCTTTGCCTGTGAACAAAGATGACTACTCACCGCCTCAGCTTCCCACAGATGCCCTTCCGCCAGTTTCACGTTTTTGAAAAGGAGTACTAATCAGTGCCATTTGCTGGGGAGGCTGCTAATGATGGGAGGCCGTAGGATAATGGGTGGCTCCCGTTAATTGTATGGAAATAGGGCTTAAGTGGCGATAATTGGTTTCGCACCATGCTACAGTGAGATCCTGATTTCGTCTATGGGAGTGGGCCGGTTGCATCGCAAACTGTTTGGCGCCTGGCGGCGTTCTCGTTTTCTGCCTCTGGCCTCGTTTCGTTTGAGCTGCTGCTACGCCTGGTCCACATTTATGGAGACGAGTACTAAACGGCGCCCTGGCGAGGTCTCACAGGTGCGGCCGTTGACTCCCATGCGTCGGGTGCATATGGCTTCTGGGCATTTGAATGAGCTAATGGATCATTTAAATATGCAGATCTGAATCTCAGCCAGCGAGGGCGAGATCCTGATCCCGCCGGCCGGAGTAAATCGGGTGACTCGTGATTGTCTCAGCGCAAATCGCAGAGACCGATTTGGGTCTCTTGCGCAATTTACCTGTTGCGTCCACATCCGTGCCAGGTGCAACAAGGTCACTAAATCACGCCCTTAGCAATTTTTTTTGCAGTGGGGAGCTGAACCCTCCGGCGAGACCAGCTCGTCAGAGATTGGGTCGTCAATTTGAAAGGGTGCCAAGATTGCTAAGTGAACTTGAGAGTCTCCCACATCCCCCACCGATGAACAATGCCACCCACACCCACAGGTGAGGACACTCCACTATGGGGTCCCTGAGGTTTCCCCACAGTTGGCCTATTGGTTTTCAGGGACTGTGTACTTACCGAGAACAATATAGTAGAAGATATATTCTGTAACTTGCGCTATCCTTAAAAAATCTGTGAACATCTGTGAAAATATAGGTGAGGTGAAGGAGTATTGCATCATGGTCAATCTTAGCTTCTTTAAGAAATGTTTTATTCTTTTGTTAAAAGTTAATTGGCAGTCCTGTGACTCTGTTCACCTTGTTTAATGAATGTTTTATTCCTTTGATAAAAGTTAATTGGCATTCCTGTGATTCTATTAATCCATGTCTCTAAACAAAAAAATAAAGCCTACGGTTTATTGAGCCAGGATT
The DNA here is from genome assembly GCF_902713615.1 of Scyliorhinus canicula. Taxonomy (NCBI): domain Eukaryota; kingdom Metazoa; phylum Chordata; class Chondrichthyes; order Carcharhiniformes; family Scyliorhinidae; genus Scyliorhinus; species Scyliorhinus canicula. The sequence continues at coordinate 39,587,495 of NC_052166.1, read as the reverse complement.
CCATTCAGAGACCTTAGTGTGCAGTAGTAACATCAGTTGTGATTGTAACATTCCTCAAAGCCTGTACCATCCACAAGGCACAAGTCAGGAGTGTTATGATCTCAGCTCGTGATACTACCCAGAGTGGAGCCTTGCTTGACAGATCCTAATTTTTACTTTTTTTTTAAAAGAAACCATGGAGGCCTGCAGTTGCTGACAAGAGTCTGATTAACTTTTAATAAAATAATAGAATGCTTATTAAACAAGAAAAATGCACCACATCACACTAGATAAAAAAAGATTGAAAATATTTCAATACAAACACCAATAAATAGTCAAATCACACTATCCCTTCACCCCAACTATACCTTTACAGATACATATAAATTTGTGAAGATTACAAAAGTTACACAATCTATCATACATTCTAAGCTTCAGGCTAAGTATGCAGTTCAGGTGAACTGTGGTCAGACACACTACACTCCAAAACCAAATCATAGATTATCATAGAATTTACAGTGCAGAAGGAGGCCACTCAGCCCATCGAGTCTGCACCGGCTCTTGGAAAGAGCACCCTACCCAAGGTCAACACCTCCACCCTATCCCCATAACCCAGTAACCCCACCCAACACTAAGGGCAATTTTGGACACTAAGGGCAATTTAGCATGGCCAATCCACCTAACCTGCACATCTTTGGATTGTGGGAGGAAACCGGAGCATCCAGAGGAAACCCACGCACACACGGGAAGGATGTGCAGACTCCACACAGACAGTGACCTAAGCTGGAATCGAACCTGGGACCCTGGAGCTGTGAAGCAATTGTGCTATCCACAATGCTACCGTGCTACCGTAGATGCACCAAGGCATATTTTATGGATTTCTCATCAAACCCCAAATGCCTGTCACTCAATGAGCCAGCCAGTTGCACTGAAGCTTTGACTGTCTCACAATAGCTTCCCGTCTTCACCCTCGAAAACTCACTTTGGAATTCAGTCCCAAACAACAAGAATCCACCTCCAGGGTTTCATTCTCTCCTTCTGATATTCCTTTTCCCTGGATCGGCACGTGTATGCAAGCTTCATTTCCCACACACATTCTCAGCTATTCGGTCTTGTCAAGCAGAAAACCACTGCAACCAAAGGACTCACTAACCTTTGACTGCCTTCTCGTATCTTCTGGCTTCTCTCAAGCCTACTTTGTTCCAAGTCTGTTCCCCATAGCTTTATCTCCTTAATGCGGAGCCTTTTTCTCTGCTCCTTACCTTTAACTTTATTTCGCAGAACCTGTTTCAGATTCCTGTCCTTGTCCCTTAGGCCGCCTGTCTTTTTGCCCCTGTCCTGGTGAGACCGTCTCCCTTTCCCCTCCCGTATTCTGCTTTCTCCAGAATGGGTCCTCTTTCAGGATGCCTAGTCATTTGGCATTGTTTCACTTTCTTCCTCGTCTTTTCTTTGTGTGCAGAGCTGGTTTCCAATTTTTCCAACGAAGCAAGTATGGTCATTCTCCGGCTAACACATGCCCTGAAAACCAGAAAATCTGGAAAAACATGAACTGTGCATGTGCGGCCATTCTATGGCTGGCACAGGCGCAGAAACCCTGAAGATTGTAAAGAAAAGCAAACTACACATATGTGGCCATACCACAGCTGGCACATGCGCATAAACTCCAAGTCCTTCTGGGCGCTAGAGTTTTCAGCCTCTGAATTCCAATTTAGAAAGTCAGGAAGATGTTTCCTCTTTTTCTTTTCCTTTGGGGTTCACGACAGGAGTAAAATGGAATATTCCCCACTTGCCTGTGAGTGTGGCTCCAAAAACATTCACGTTTTGACAAAATCCAGGGCAAAGTAGCCCACTTGGTTGGCATCCTATCCACCATTAATTCCCTCCCCACTGACGCACAGTAACAGCAGTGTGTACTACACACAAGATGCACTGCAGCAACAGTTTTGACAGTGACCTCTGCCACCTGCATAGTTAAGGGCAGCAGATACATGAGAACATTACTACTTGCATGTTCCCCTCCAAGCCGTACATCATCCTGACTTGGAACAATATAGTCGTTCCTTCACGATCACTGGATCAGAATTGTGGAATTCCTTACCTACAATACCGCAGGTTTAGCTATATCAGATGGACTGAAATAGTTCAAGATCATTCACTACCACCTTCCCAAGGGCAATTAGGGACAAGCAACAAACACCGGCCTTTCCTGTGATGTTCACACCCCATGAAAAACAAAGTTAAAACTCTTTGCATTATCCCGCACGGAACTTAAGGGGTGGAAATGATTATATTCCCGTGGCTCTCACGGAGTACGACCTCCCCCGCTAAGGGGTACTCTGTTCAGTTATATACAAAAGGTCAGCCAGTAAGGCACCAACCATGGAGAGACTCGGTAGGGAGCTAACAGGAGTTGTAAATAACGCAATTGTAAATAAACCAAAGTTCTTTATTCTCACTTGGTGAGGACTCCCTGTGTCCTTATTAAACTATTAACCTTCTGAATTCTATGAGTTATATCTCTAGTTTGTGTAACCGCTCCTTGTAATTTAACCCTTGGAATCCAGGTATTATTCCGGGAAATATCCTCTGCACTCCTTCCAAGTCTGGTATATCTTTTCTAAGGTATAGGCCGGGATTCGCCGAGCCTCCGCGCCAAAATCTCGCTCGGCGTGGGGGTGTAGAATGGGGCATCAGACCAATGATCGGGTCCAACGCCTTTGTGGTAAAGCACTGTTACACCTGTATTAGGTAATGGTAAGGTAGGACCTGTACTACAGGTTCGCCGGTAGCCCCTGCCTGCTGGCTCCACACAGTAGAAGGAGTATAAATATGCCTGTTCTCTATTCAGCAGCCATTTCGCCAGCTGCTGTGGGAGGCCATACATCTTACTGCAATAAAGCCACAGTTGTATCCAACCTTAGTCTTTGTACAATTGATCGTGCATCAATTTATTGCAGTAAGACTTTCTAAAAGATGGGCCTCCGAATCAAACCAGATCGCCTGCAGCTGGATCCGCACAAGCAACGCCAAAAAGGACTTTAATCACTGGCTAGCTTGCTTTGAGGCCAATATCAACTCAGCGACCACCCCTCCGACTGGGGCTCAGAAGATACAGATCCTATACTCAAGGTTGAGCTCCAATGTGTTTCCGCTGATCCAGGACGCCCCGAACCACGCATGCCATGGCGCTCCACAATGAAAACTACGCACAGAAAACAAACACACTCTTCGCCAGGCACATACTCACCACTCGCTCTCAACTCCCTGGTGAGTCCATAGAAGACTTCTGGCGGGCCCTAATCCCACTCGTCTGGGACTGCGACTGTCAGGCCGTTACGGCCACCGAACATTCCAACCATCTTATGTGCGATGCGCTTGTAACGGGGTTTGGGTTGGACCTCATACGCCAAAGACTGCCAGAAGGGGCCACGCTCGACCTAGCTGAGACTAAAAAGCTAGCACCCTCCATGACGGTCGCCTCATGTAATGCTCAGGCCTACCCCTCCGGCCGCGCGGCCCACCCCTCCTATCCCTCGTGGACCCTACAGACAGCCGCCCCAGCCGGGGCTTTACCCAGCCAGTACGCCTGCGCTACACGCCAACCCGCGCACCCCAGGGGTCCCCGATGTTACTTCTGCGGCCAGCAAAAGCACCCCCGCCAATGCTGCCGGCCCAGACTGCCATTTGCAAGGCGTGCAACAAAAAGGGGCACTTTGCGATGGTGTGCCAGGCCCGCGCAGTCGCCGCTATTGCCCCCTCCCCCTGACCTACACACAATGGGCGCCGCCATCTTCACCTCCCGGGCCGCGAGCGGCCAGTGGGCGCCACCATCTTTCCCCCCTCAGTCCACGTGCGGCCCATGGGTGCCGCCATCTTGTCCAGCCCCCGCAATGTGCGGCCCATGGGTGCCACCATTTTGTCCCCCGCAGGATCTTCAGGCGCCGCCATCCTGTCTTCCCCATGGGCATGGACACCGACAGCATTCCACGACATGGGCCCCCCACGCTCTCCATCTTCTGACGGCAGCGACGACCGACTGCAGCTCGCCTCAGTGACAATCAACCAGTCTCCTCCGCACAACCTGGCCACCGCATCAACCAGTGTGAGAATGCCTCTTACCTGCTGGACTCCGGGAGCACCGAAAGCTTCATCCACCCAGATACGGTAAGGCGCTGCTCCCTCGCAGTCCACCCCGCCAATCAAAGAATCTCCCTGGCCTCCGGATCCCATTCTGTCGCGATCCGGGGTTCTGCATGGCCACTCTCACGGTCCAGGGCGTAGAATTCAGCGGCTTCCGCCTCTACGTCCTTCCTAATCCCTGCGTTGCACTACTACTAGGCCTGGTCTTCCAGTGCAATCTCCAGAGCCTTACCCTCAAATTCGGCGGGCCCCAACCACCCCTCACTGTGTGCTGCCTCGCAACCCTAAAGGTCGACCCACCCTTCCTCTTTGCCAATCTAACTCCGGATTGCAAACCCGTTGCCACCAGGAGCAGACGGTATAGAACCCAGGCCAAGACCTTCATCAGGCCCAAGGTCCAGCGGTTGCTTCGGGAAGGCATCATCGAGGCCAGCAACAGCCTCTGGAGAGCCCAAGTGGTAGTTGTTAAAACTGGGGAGTAACAGAATGGCCGCGGACTACAGCCAGACCAACAATCAGTACATGCAGCTTGACGCATACCCCCTCCACGCATATCCGATATGGTCAATCAGATTGCGCAGTACCGAGTCTTCTCAACGATAGACCTCAAATCCGCCTACCACCAGCTCCCCATTCGTAAATCGGACCGTCCATACACTGCTTTCGAGGCGGACGGTTGTCTCTATCACTTCCTCAGGGTTCCCTTCAGCGTCATTAACGGGGTCTTGGTCTTCCAAAGGGAGATGGACCGAATGGTCAACCGGTACGGTTTGCGGGCCACCTTCCCGTACCTAGACAATGTCACCATCTGCGGCCACGATCAGCTGGACCAAAACGCTAACCGTGCCAAATTCCTCTACACCGCCACTCTCCTCAACCTCACCTACAACAAGGAGAAGTGCATGTTCAGCACAACCCGCTTCGCCATCCTCAGCTATGTGGTCCAGAACGGAGTTCTGGGGCCCGATCCCGACCGCATGCGCCCCCTCATGGAGCGTCCCCTCCCCCACTGCCTCAAGGCCCTCAAACGCTGCCTGAGGTTCTTCTCCTACTACACCCAGTGGGTCCCAAACTCTGCGGACAAGGCCCATCCACTCATTCAGTCCATCCACTTTCCCCTTATTGCTGAGGCACTACAGGCCTTCGCCCGTATCAGAGCTGATATAGCCAAGGCCGAGCTGCACGCAGTAGACGAAACACTGCTCTTCCAAGTAGAAAGCGACCCATCAGACGTTGCACTTGCCGCCACCCTCAATCAGGCAGGCAGACCCATGGCATTCTTTTACCGCACCCTTCATGCCTCAGAAATTCGGCTCTCGTCCATCGAAAGAGGGGCCCAAGCTATCGTTAAAGCTGTGCGGCATTGGAGGTATTACCTGGCCGGCAGGAGATTCACTCTCCTCACTGACCAACGGTCGGTAGCCTTCATGTTTAACAACACGCAGCGGGGCACGATCACAAACGATAAAATCTTGTGGTGGAGAATCAAGCTCTCCACCTATAATTACGAGATTTTGTATCGCCCTGGCAAACTCAACGAGCAGCCAGATGCCCTATCCCGAGGTACGTGTGCCAGCACACAAGTAGACCGACTCTGGACACTACACTACCGCCTTTGTCACCCGGGGATCACACGATTGTACCATCTTGTCAAGGCTCGCAATCTGCCTCACTCTGTCGACGAAGTACAGACAGTCACCAGGGACTGCCAGGTCTGTGCGGAGTGCAAGCCGCACTTCTACCGGCCGGACCGTGCATGCCTGGTGAAGGCCTCCCGCCTCTTTGAACACCTCAGCGTGGATTTCAAAGGGCCCCTCCCCTCCACTGACCAAAACACGTATTTACTCAGTGTGGTCGATGAGTACTCCAGATTCCCCTTCGCCATCCCATGCCCCGATGACGGCTGCCACCGTCATCAAAGCCCTAAACACAATCTTCGCTCTGTTCGGTTTCCCCGCCTACATCCACAGTGACAGGGGATCCTCATTCATGAGTGATGAGCTGCGTCAGTTCCTGCTCAGCAGTGGTATCGACTCCAGCAGGACGACCAGCTATAATCCCCGGGGAAACAGGCATGTAGAGGGAAAACCAGATGTTATAGAGGGCCGTCCAACTGGCCCTACGTTCTAAGAACCTCCCAGCCTCTCGCTGGCAGGAGGTCCTCCTTGATCCACCACACTCCATCCGGTCACTACTGTGCACCGCTACAAATAACACACCCCATGAAAGTCTTTTTGCCTTCCCCAGGAAGTGTTTCCCCAGGAACAGGGCTTCCACATTCGGGGTGTCGCTCCCAACTTGGCTCGCAGCTCCTGGACCGTCGGCACGTCCGACTCCACAAGGCGGTCCCGTTGGTGGATAGGGTGCACTTGCTCCATGCCAACCCCCAGTATGCCTATGTGGCGTACCCTGACGGCCGCCAAGATACTGTCTCCCTCAGGGACCTGGTACCAGCAGGTTCCACCCATACACACTTCTCCAGCCCGGCGCCACCCTCCCCTCCCCCGGCGCTCCCAACATTAATCCCACCAGGACCATCCCTCCTTCCCCTGCCCACGCTAGAGGATGAAGAGGATTTCGGCACACTCCCGGTGTCATCCAACATCAGGCCAGCATCGACATCACCAGCATCGACATTGCCGCCACCGCTATGTCGCTCCCAGTGGAACGTCAAGGCACCAGACCGGTTGAATCTCTAACTGGCACCAGACATTCAAAGGACATTTTTTTTCTTTTCCCTGATAAAACACTGTGCCGCCGCCCTGATGGAGGGGCGAGGTGGTCCGTCACCGCGGGGGTCCTCCAGGATGGCCAAGGTTCCAATCGGGGGCCACCGATCGGTGAGCACATGCGATCTGGGGCTGGCCTATATTGTTGGGGCCAGCTTGCTATGTGGGCCCGCCCTGTTGCGTGGGGCCGCTGCATCAGGCAGCCGCCGCGCGCATGTACGGACCTGCGGCTGGAAGTGCAGGGGCCCGTATCGGCAACTGGAGCTGCGCAGAGCAGTCTGGCGCCCTACTGGCCCCTTTCATGGAAGTGAATCGCTTGGCCAAGGGGCCCGTTAACACCAGAGTGAAATGCTCCGGTGTTTACGCCAGCGTCAACACTTAGCCGCCATTTTGGAGAAACCCGCCCTGTGCCTACGATGTCTTGAGATATAAAGGCCAATTTTCCATCAATCGTTTTGATTATTTTCTGTACCTGTCCATGACATTTTAATGATCGATATATACGGATGCCCAAGTCTCTTTGGACCTCCATTGCTTCTAGCTTCTCACCATTTAGAAAGCACTGTTTTATACTTTTAGGTCCAAAGTGGAGGGAGTGTGGATAACCTCACACTTGCCTACATTGAAGTCCATTTGCTACAGTTTTATCCATTCATGAAATCCATCAATATTTCTTCTTAATTTCATGCTTCCATCTCCGCTGCTTACAATGGCACCTGATTTTTATCTTCAGCAAACTTGTGGCCATCATCTAAGTATTTGGCAAATGTGGTGAATAGTGGAAACCCTCATGCAGTTCCTTGTGGGACACCTTCTCCTCGTTAAAGTAACTCACTCTCTCACCTTTCTTAAAAGTGGAGTAACATCTGTAACTTTCCAATGTAAAGGAAAGGTTCCTGAATCAAGATAATGTTGGAAGATTATTGTTAGGGCATCTGCAATCTTCTCATCTCTTTGCTTTAAAACCCAAGGATGGAAAATATTTCTACTTCCATCCTACCAACCTACTATTTCTCTTCCTATCTCACCCCACCAACCTGTGTTCAATAGGACTCAAGTATCTGCGAGCTTTCAGCTTTGACAAAGGGTTTCCATTTAAAATAGCAATCTGTTTTATTTCTTAAACAGCTGCTCTTAAACAGGGCTACTGTCCATTTCCAGTGTTTTTTGCTCTCATTATAGTAAAATAAGCATTTCAAATTGGTTTGTGCCTGCCTTTCATAGTTATTGTTACTGTGCACCCTCAGTCCAAAACTCTACTCAAGTCAGTTTACAGCTAGTTGAATCAGAGGATTGCGCTGGTTAAAATATTCCATCCATTTTCAATGCAAAACTTTTTTATATGACACAGCCAGCATTCATCACCAATTGCTTCTTCATTGTATGCATTTAAAAAGATTTCCAAAGCACTGTAACTACTTCTGTCTGTGCTAATTTACACAAAATTCCTGAAACTATGCAGAAAGACTTTGTATTTGAATTTATATTTGGGCAAATGGTTAAAAGAGCAATTATCTAAACTTCTTGTTAAAGTCATGGTTATTAATACTCTGGTGTTCATGTTTGTTTTTCTGAAAAGTTAATCTCAATAACCCCAGGCAAAGGGTGAAATGTTCCTATTCACCCTCTGTTGATTAAGAGGCACTGAAGAGGCAAACATAATTGAGTCTGAATAAAGGGAAAACAATTAAAAGAACACAAGAACGATGATTACAGTTTGTTAATTTGGCCAGTTTATCGTATTCATATCATGTTTTCATGATGCTTAACAATATTAATCTAACCGACAAACTTAAAAACTACCAGGCCATTCTGTAATGACACAACAGTAGACACAGAACTCTGTTCCAAATTATTGTTTGTATAATATAAATGGAAAGGGCTTAAATCTTACCCTATCCATTCCAAATTATTTGTGTGAAAACATTTTTAAATTTTCTACATCGCATTACATTTTTTAAACCATTCATAAATATTCCTAACATAGTGTTCGCGGGATATTTTAATTAAAACCAGTTTATTTCAACATCTGTTTTGTCAAATAAAATAGCTTTTCTGCAATCTTAGAAATACAACGGCACCAAGCAAAACTTGCCCTGGAAATTTAGTTCACATGTATGTTGCCTGAGTTTCCACTTGCCTGATATATATTTTTGGTGATAATTCTCAATTACTTTTCACAGCTAGCTAATACTCATAGAAGAGATGGCGAAAATAGGGCACCATTCTTCCAAAACTGAGAAATCAAACAAGTTTTAATTTGGGAATATTTTACTGCAATCACAATCGACAAAGCAAATTTTGCTTGTAGGTTGTCAGCTGCCTGCCGTTAATGTGAGGAACAGCAATAGTGGGAAAATTCCAACAGTTTTTTGCAAAGTACAGCCAGCAATAGGAGCAGACAGTAGGTTTGTAACAAATAGACTAAATGTTTGCCCAAAGGTAACCAAATTCCTTAGGTTAACTTGTCTTTCTTATTGTCTAATACTAATTTACGTTTGAGACAATTGCTGAGCATCAATCAACAGAAATCCAAGCAATGCTAGCTTGACAAAATTGTTTTCCAACTGCTACTTTAAAATGGTCTTCAAATGCAATTACTCAGCCGATGAATTTATTCATGAATGGACAGCAAATTTATTAAACCAAAGAGATTACTCACGTTCGTTATGGTGTTCCTCAAGCACAAACAAGTTCTTTGTTGAAGTGTTTCTCAGATTTATAGCCTGTTTTTGAGTCTTTCGGTATCTTTTTATTTTACAGCATCAGAATTTGTTATACTTCCTCAGGCTTCGATCTATTCTTCTTCCCTTTTGAAAGTTATGTATCTGTAGTTCAAAAAAGTCACTTAAGACGCCTATGCTCTCCCACTTTTCACCACTCGCACTGCTTAGTTTCAGTGGAGTAGCTTTCAGCCTTCTGGCATTCAACCTCCAACCAGCAGACCAATCACAAGCCTCTTTCTAAAACACAAGACACTTAAACAAATACAGACACTGCAAGTACATCTTGCTTAAAAAGGTTTCTGGGGAGTACAAGATGCACCACTTCCTGTAGAAGGTGTCCTGTTAACATTCCACACATTCAAACAGAAATTTTCAGCCGCTGAGACTCAAATGTTTCGACAAGAAACATCGAGTCATTATTATGCTATTAAACAGTTTAGTGATTAAGTAGAAGTTTAATATTTGTTGAAAGGGAAGAAATGGTGTAATTCCCAAAAAAAATGGATTTGATTACCAACAGTAGATGCTACATTTTATTGACAGTTTCCAGAATTTCTCAAAAAAACAGTTGAATCAACTACCACAATAACGCAGCAAATGCCAGTTGAGGCAGGCTTGCTAAATGTGGAGGTAATTTTCAATTCATTACATAAGCAGTAACCTGACAGCAATTGAACCTAGAAACATACATAGAAAATAGAAGCAAGAGTAGGCCATTCGGCCCTTCGAGCCCATTCCGCCATTCATTATGATCATGGCTGATTATTAATTTCAATACTCTGATCCCACCTTATCCCCTATCCCTTGATTTCTTTAGCCCCCTGAGCTATATCTAATTCCTTCTTGAAATCACACAAAATTTTGGCCTCAATTACTGTCTGTGACAGTCAATTGTCCTGCCGACTACAGGTCATTTTTGGGGCTGGTTTAGCACAGGGCTAAATAGTTGGCTTTTAAAGCAGACCAAGGCAGGCCAGCAGCACAGTTCAATTCCCGTACCAGCCTCCACGAACAGGCGCCGGAATGTGGCGACCCGGGGCTTTTCACATTAACTGCATTTGAAGCCTACTTGTGACAATAATGAAATGAAGTGATTTTCATTTCATTTTTTCAATTCCAAGATTCACCACTCTAGGTAAAGAAATTTCTCCTCATCCCAGTCCTAAAAGGCTTACCCGTTATCCTCAAACTATGAACCCCTAGTTCTGGATTCCCCCCAATGGAACATTCTTTCTGAATCTATTCTGTCGAGTCCTGTTAGAATTTTACAAATTTCTATGAGATCCCCTCTCATTCTTCTAAACTTCAATGAATATAATCCTAACCGACTTAGTCTCTCCTCATATGGCAGTCCTGCCATCCCAGGAATCAGCCTGGTAAATCTTCGCTGAACTCTCACAATAGAAAGAACATCCTTCCTAAGATAAGGACACCAAAATTGCACACAATACTCCAGGTGTGGCCTCATTGTCGCCCTATACAATTGCAGTGAAACATTCCTATTCCGATAATCAAATCCTCTCGCTATGAAGGCCAACATACCATTTAACTTCCTTACTGCCTGCTGTACCTGCACGCTTACTTTCAGCTACTGATGCACAAGGACACCAACGTCTCGTTGAGTATCCACCTCTCTCAATTTACACCCATTCAAATAATAATCTACCTTCCTATTTTGGCTACCGAAGTGGATAACCTCACATTTAACCACGTTATTCTGCATCTGCAATGCATATGCCCACTCATTCAGTCTGTCCAAGTCACATTGAAGTGTGATTACTTTTCCATTGAGTTCAAAGGAAATGAAAATTGGGCTGGTTCTCGAACAACAACTTTAGTTTAATATTGTAAAGCTTCCCAGGATACTTCACAGGAGCACGACAGGCGTGTGATCTGCCCTTTCAGTTAGTTACTAGTCAAGCAGTGAAGATGGAAATGATCCTCTCTTTTGAACAATCACCCTAGCCACGGTAAAATTCTGATTATTTTGAAACAAAGCATTTTTGTTCTGTAAAGTTTGATAATTTAATGATTTATAATCAACCTGAAACATTAGCTATTTATCTCTCCAAAGATACTGCCACACTTGCTGAGTATTTCCAGTATTTACTGTATTTATTTCTGATTTCCAGCCTCCGCTTTATTTTTTGATTTTGGTACAAGTTTAATTATGTAGTGTTCTCTAAAAACATACTTACCTTGTAACAATTAGTCACTTGAAATTCATACCTGCCAATTAGCATTTCAAATTGATTAACTGTGTCCTGGTTAACATTTCTCCATCAATCAAGAGCAACAAACTAGATTAACAGGCTGCCAGTCACACTGCTGTTTTTGGGACCCTGCTTTGGGCAATTTGATTGTCATGTTTGTTTATAAAACAAGTTGCCACATTTCAAAAGTATTTCATGAGCCACTAAGTGCTCTAGGAAATATTGTGGCATTGTGGTGAATGTGATTCACACCTGATTATAATCTGTATATACATGTGTCTGTATTGTAAGTGCAGTTGCACTACCTGTCCTCCAGAGGGAGTAGCTCTGGGAATGCTCGAGTTGTACGGGGCTTCTCCCTTGGCTCTGCCCAGGATTCCTCCCCCGGAAGTTGCTGTATAAAGATCGGTGCCACATGGTCAGCCGGCCAGTTCGCCGAAGATTCAATGGCTAATGGGCTGGCTCTGTTGTGAGTATATTAAAACCGCTATTCTAATCCTACAAGCACGTGTCCGTAGAATTATTGGTTCCAACAATTTAATATACTCAGGAAACAGTTGAAGAAATCATGGAAGCAGCCCTCAAGCCCGGATGCCTAGAACTCGACCCAGAGGATGCAGAGGCTAAGGAAATTTTTTCCCACTGGCTGAGATGTTTTAAAGCCTACCTGGCAGAAGCCAGCATCGCCGGAACAACGGAGGAACAAAAACTCAGCCTACTGCATGCGAGGGTAAGCCACAGAATATCCACACAGCTGAATTCAGCCGGTTCTTACACCGCAGCGCTGGCAATATTGGACAAAATGTACGTTAGGCCCATTAACGAGGTTTATGCATGCCACGTGTTTAAGACCCGCCGTCAGCGGCCTACAGAAACGCTAGCCGGGTTTGTAAGGGAATTGAACAATCTTTCCAATGACTGTAATTATCAAGCCGTTACCGCGGCTGAACATAGGGAGCTTGCTGTGCGGGACGTTTTCGTGGCGGGCCTTAGGTCTAACTATGTGCGTCAAAGACTGCTAGAAAAGGGGGCCCAGGACTTAGACACTACTGTGAAAGGCTGCTACCACTATGGAAGTTTCCCTCCGCAGCCTCACCTCGTTACCCACGAACCCCGTGACCTCATCGTGGACCCCCGACCAACAGTCCCCCCAAGCCTGTGCCGCACGGCTCCCCAGCTACCGCGCTGCCAAAGCTAGTTACTCTGCTGCCCCAGCCAGTTACTCTGCTACCCCAGCCAGCTACTCGGCTGCTCCAGCCTGCCATTTCTGTGGCCAAAGCCAGCACCCGCGGCAGCACTGCCCGGCCCCTAACGTGACCTGCAGCAGCTGCGGGCGAAAAGGACACTATGTCAGAGTGTGTCTGGCGAAGAAAGCCCCAGCCTCTAACCCTCCCACGGCTCAAAGCACTCGTTCCCTGAATTCACAGGCCTGCAGGCCCCAAAATGCTGCAGCCTGTATGCCGACTCTGCCCCCACCTGACATGTGCGACTCATGGGGGCGGCCATCTTGGCAATCCTCCTCCATGCGGCCGGCCATGTGAGACTCATGGGGGCAGCCATCTTGGCAATCCTCCTCCATGCGGCCGGCCATGTGCGACTCATGGAGGCGGCCATCTTGGGATCCATCGCCTTCAAACTCTGAAACTCACCTCGACGACTACGAACTCAGAGGGCAGTCATCACGGGGCCACTCCAGCACAGCTGATCGAGCCGCCGACTACCCGCAACTCAGCGCAGTCACCCTGGATCAATCCCGCCCCAAGCACCTACGAAGTTCGATGGCGGAGGTCCAGATCAAAGGGTACAGCATGCCATGCCTCTTTGACTCCGGGAGCACCGAGAGCTTTATACATCCAGAGCTGGTAAGACGCTGTTCGCTTTCTATTTTTCCGGTGAGCCAAACTATCGCCCTCGCTTCGGGCTCCCACTCAGTCCAAATCCAAGGACACACCGTTGCTACGCTCACAATTCGAGGCGCTAGTTATTCTAAATTTAAACTTTATGTCCTGCCCGACCTCTGCGCGCCACTCTTATTAGGCCTGGATTTCCAGTGCAACCTCAAGAGCCTCACCCTCAGCTTCAGCGGGCCCCTGCCCCCACTCACTATCTGCAGCCTAACCACGCTCCGCATCTCCCCCCCTCCGCTCTTGGCCAATCTCACTCCAGATTGCAAGCCAGTATCTACTCGCAGCAGGCGATACAGCCTACAGGATAGGGTGTTTATCCGATCGGAGGTCCGACGGCTGCTCAGTGAGGGGATCATAGAGGCCAGTAATAGTCCCTGGAGAGCTCAGGTGGCGGTCGTCAAGACCGGGGAAATATTTTGCATGGTTGTCGACTATAGCCAGACCATAAATCGCTTTACGCTCCTAGACGCGTATCCCCTCCCCAGAATTGCAGACATGGTTAATCAGATCGCCCAATATCAGCTATTTTCCACGGTGGATCTGAAGTCTGCATACCACCAGCTCCCAATCCGTCCGGAGGACCGCCACTACACGGCATTCGAGGCTGATGGCCGCCTCTTCCATTTCCTCCGGGTCCCTTTCGGCGTCACTAACGGGGTTTCGGTGTTCCAACGAGCAATGGACCGAATGGTAGACCAGTACGGGCTGCGGGCCACGTTTTCGTATCTGGACAATGTTACCATCTGCGGCTACGACCAGCAGGACCACGACGCCAACCTCCACCGTTTTCTCCAAACGGCACAGAAATTAAATCTCACTTATAACAAGGAGAAATGCGTTTTCCGCACAGACTGGCCATCCTCGGCTACGTCGTGGAGAACGGAGTCCTGGGCCCCTCCCTCATTGCCCCAAGGCCTTCAAACGGTGCTTGGGGTTCTTCTCATACTACGCCTTGTGGGTCCCTCAATATGCGGACAAAGCCCGCCCACTCTTTAAGGCCACACGATTTCCCCTGTCAGCTGAGGCGCGCCAGGCCTTCAGCTGCATCAAGGAGGACATCGCCAAAGCAGCCATGCGGGCGGTGGATGAATCCACTCCCTTTCAGGTTGAGAGCGACGCCTCAGAGGTAGCTCCAGCAGCCACTTTAAATCAGGCAGGGAGGCCCGTTGCATTTTTCTCCCGTACCCTATCCGCTTCAGAACTCTGACACTCCTCAGTCGAGAAGGAAGCACAAGCCATCGTGGCGGCTGTTCGTCACTGGAGGCACTACCTCGCAGGTAGGAGGTTCACCCTCATCACCGACCAACGATCGGTTGCCTTTATGTTTGACAACTCGCAAAGGGGCAAAATAAAAAATGATAAAATCCTTCGGTGGAGGATCGAATTCTCCACCTATAATTATGATAGTAAATATCGACTGGGGAAGCTCAACGAGCCCTCGGATGCCCTATCCCGCGGGACATGCGCCAGCGCGCAGATCAGCCGTCTGAAAGCCATCCACGTTGACCTCTGCCATCCAGGGGTCACCCGGCTCGCCCACTACATCACAGCCCGAAACCTGCCTTTCTCCAACGAGGAGGTAAAAGCGGTCACCAGGGACTGCCCAATCTGTGCAGAGTGCAAACCGCACTTCTATAGACGAGACAGGGTCTACCTGGTCAAGGCTTCTAGGCCCTTTGAACGCCTTGCGATCGATTTAAAAGGGCCACTCCCCTCCACTAACAAGAACATTTATTTCCTCAACATCATCGACGAGTTCTCCCGATTCCCTTTTGCCATTCCATGCCCTGATATGACCCACAAAGTCATTAGGGCCCTGCATAGTGTCTTCACCCTGTTCGGTTTCCCCAGCTACGTGCACAGCGACCGGGGTTCGTCCTTTATGAGCGACGAGCTGCGTTAGTACCTGCTCGACAAGGGCATCGCCTCGAGCAGGGCTACCAGTTACAACCCCAGGGGGAACGGGCAGGTGGAGAGGGAGAACGCGACGGTCTGGAAGACCGTCCTACTGACCCTCCGGTCTAGAAAACTCCAAGTCTCCCAATGGCAAGAAGTCCTCCCAGACGCACTCCATGCAATCAGATCCCTCCTCTGTACAGCTACAAATCAAACCCCTCACGAGCGACTCTTCATTTTTTCTAGGGGCACTACCACGGGAGTCTCACTTCCGGCGTGGCTGAGGACACCAGGCCCGGTC
This sequence comes from Scyliorhinus canicula, assembly GCF_902713615.1. Taxonomy (NCBI): domain Eukaryota; kingdom Metazoa; phylum Chordata; class Chondrichthyes; order Carcharhiniformes; family Scyliorhinidae; genus Scyliorhinus; species Scyliorhinus canicula. The sequence continues at coordinate 39,571,604 of NC_052166.1, read as the reverse complement.
GTCCTGAGGAAGCACGTCAGGGGGCACAAAACTGACCCTCGTGTTGAAAAGGTGCACCTCCTCCATTCCAACCCCCAGTACGCATTTGTGGAGTTCCCGGACAGTCGCCAGGACACAGTATCCCTTTGGGACCTGGCACCCGCTGGATCCAGCCCCCCCCCCACCCCCGCTGAGGAACCCCTTACCCCGTTCCCTATGCTGCCGCCCCCTCGCACCCCCGATTCCGCAAGCTTACCCCACCGGTTCCACGCGCCAGAACCAGCCCACCCCCAGCGCCCCCAGTCTCCGGTCGAGCCAGAGGTGTATAAAGTTTGGACGAGACCCGCCCCGGAGACTGCCATCGTACCCCAGCTCTCAACACCTACACAGCCACCGCAAGAGGCTGCAACCCCGGTTCTCCGCTGATCGAAAAGAACAATTCATCCACCGGACAGACTAACTCTGTGAGCCACCACCCCCGCTGGACTCGATTTTTTTTCACAGGGGGTGAATGTGGTGAATGTGATTCACATCGGATTATTATCTGTATGTACATGTGTCTGTATTGTAAGTGCAGTTGCACTACCTGTCCTCCAGGGGGAGTAGCTCTGGGAATGCTCGAGTTGTACGGGGCTTCTCCCTTGGCTCTGCCCAGGACTCCTCCCCCGGAAGCTGCTATATAAAGATCGGTGCCACATGGTCAGCCGGCCAGTTCGCCGAAGGTTCAATGGCTAATGGGCTGGCTCTGTTATGAGTATATTAAAACCGCTATTCTAATGCTACAAGCACGTGTCCGTAGAATTGTTGGTTCCAACAGGCATGAAGGTTCTTCATTTCTTTATTACTTAGAATTCATCACAAAAAATTCAAAAATTTCGAGAGGAGTATCTTTCCATCAATCCTTCTCCCGAGAAATATATCATTAATTTTCTGCCTTCAAAATTTTGATTTTCCGCTTCAGGTTTTTATGGGTTTCTTTTCATTCCTTACAAATGAAAGGACTTAGGAGATAAAAACAGAAAATTATGGAAATACAGACCAAGTCAAGAAGTATCTTCAGAAAGGGAAACAGAGTTAACATTGCAGGTTGATGACTTTCATCATAACTCAATGTTGTTCAAAATTCAAAACCCCAACAACTATTTGTTTTCACTCTTCACCGATATGGTTACTGGAGTGTTCATGCCTTGCTGTCTTTTGGGGAATTGTGACAGCATTTTTTAGTCAGTTTCTGCCAGTTTTCTATTAAGTTTTAATTACTTCTCTTGTTATAACCGAGCACAAGCAGATGTAAAAATGTTCCAAACAGCTACTAAACTGTTTGCACTTTCTTTTAAAGCAATCTGACAAACAGCTATTTAAACTGAAGTAGGTTAAAGGACCAACCAACCATTTCTTAACTTTTGACTCTTTGGACCTAAATATGTGCAATCACAGTATGAGTTATCCTCTTAGTTTCTTCATTTATGTTGACTCTTAGGTAAAGTAAAATAGATTTTCAAAGTCATTTATGACGTTAGGTTTGAATTTTAATGAAGGTAACTTTCAACTTTGGCAAGTGTACAAATTGGTGGCATCAAATCGGTCATCTATTACAGCTCCGTGCAGATTTTCCGAGGTGTATAAATGGCAGCCAACAGATACTACTAGTTCTATGCCCCACACAGTGATGTAAGATGACACCTGACCCAGAGGCAGTGTGAGTTTGGAGATGGATACAGTTAACCCAGAATGGGGTCAGCTCCATACCTATCTTGTACTGTAACTATGTGCATCGTTATGAATTGCTAATAAAAACATAATAACATACTAATAAGCTAATAACATACTCCACACTGGAGGTCTACTTCATGATATGCAAAGCAGGATCCCTCAATTTGTCTCACTCTTCCCTGAATCCAATGGATCATCCATTGTCAGACAAAGTAGTTATAACATGTGTGTTAGGCTCCTGGTGACAATTGTATCCCACTACATCAGTGATTTTTTTTTTGAACATACAGCCCTTCGAGACTGCACCGACCCACTTAAGCCCTCACTTCCACCCTATCCCCATAACCCAATAACCCCTCCTCATCTTTTTGGTCACTAAGGGCAATTTATCATGGCCAATCCACCTAACCTGCATGTCTTTGGACTGTGGGAGGAAACTGGAGCACCGGAAGGAAAGCCACGCAGACATGGGGAGAACGTGCAGACTCCACACAGATAGTGACCCAGTGGGGAATCAAACCTGGGGCCCTGGCTCTGTGAAGCCACAGTGCTGTCCACTTGTGCTACCACGCTGCCCGATGTGCAATGTAGGCTAGTGAGTGGGGTACGTGAGTGGTTGTCCTTCATCTCAGTGGGTGGTAAGATCTGAATCAGGCTTGTGCACTAACCATAGCCCCATTAATAAGGTGAAATATATTTAATGCACACTAAATTATAGAAAATGCTCTATTATTTATATATTAATAGAACTATCAACTTCAAATGGTAAAAACATAATAAGTATTTACACTTTGGATGCAGAGGGAACTCATGGCTCTCACAGTCAATGTTGTGAGCAACCAACATGCACCTCCCTTCACTTGCCGTTGCTCTACATGCTTTTCCACTTCAGTTATACCAGTAGGAAAAACATTATGCGGATGGAAATCAGCAGAATCTGGCAACCCTGCACGTGGGCAATGGCGAGCAAAATATCTCGCAGGCAGCACTCAGAACCCAGGTGGGGCGCATATGGCTGCAGGTTGCCCATCTCTGCACTAGAGAGTCCTCTTTGAAGGTGGAGGAAAGACAAATATTGCAGCATTCAGCAAAGATACTGGGCTGGATTCTCCGCACCCCGACGCTGAAATCACGACTGGCAGGGGGGCGGAGACTCTATGTTCCCGCAAGAAATCGGAACCCGCACCGGTCCACCAATTCTGCGGGCCCCGAAAAGCGGCATACTCGGGAAGGCCAAGGTCCAGACAGCGTGGAACTAATGTGTTACAGCGGGTCAGGGTACTTGCGTGGCGGCTGCGTTCTCAGTCCACGGCCGCCCTGGTCAGGAGCGGGCCGATCGGAGGGTTTCTTTTCTGGGTCCAGCTCCGCAATCCGAGTCCACCATGGAGCACGGCACAGCCGATGGGGGCCACCGTCGTGCGCATGCGCAGCCTCCAACCCGGAAGTGTGGGGGCCCGTATCTGCAACCAAAGCTGCAAGATTTACTCCGGGTCCCTGCTAGCCCCCTGCAGGGCTGGGAATTTGTGTCTCTTTGATGCCATTTTTTCTGGGATAAAACGCAACAGTTTTGACACCAGCGTGAGGGCATAGTCCCAATAATGGAGAATGCAGCCCACTGTACATAATGGAACTGTTCAAAAGTTTTTTAAAACTTTGACTTTTCTACTTTGCATAGTGAAATCAATGATCAAGTAGAATACACTCTGCCCTTGAAACCACCCTCCCACTTCATAAGCAACATTTCGAAAATAGTAGCGGCAGAAAATATGTCAAATATGACAAATTTCATATGTATATGTGCAGAAATCATCAGAAATGGGAAGTAAATGTTAAGGAATTCCAGGCACTTGGACAGATTTAAAAGAAACTGGGCTTAGCAAACTGTAAAGCAACAAAAACAGAACATTCCAAATACAAAATATTTCGCAACAAATAATTTTCAGGCACTAACTTCGCTGTCATCAAATAAAGGCTTTAGTTATGTTCGAAATGCTAACTCATTTATTGCTCAGACAAACCTTTGAGATTCAACTTGCTGTGGCTACATTAATTAAACTTGGGCAAGTGTCAAATACCAGGAAAATTACAGCAAACATAGAAATGGCCTTACAAGCTGGACTTAAATGTAGCAAAGCTTTAGGAAGCTGTCCTTATTCACAATAAGTTAGGACAAGTGTATTTTTCCCACCAAACTACTAGTCTAATCCATGCGTTGATATGCACTGTATGCAATCAAATTAACTTTGTAGAGATGTAACATGGATCGAGTAGCAGTCTTATTCAACGGATCTGGTTTCAAAGCACAACCTTGACCGTTATTCAAGCTTCATTGCCTTTTATAGGCAACTCTAACCAGTTGTTGCTGGATGACCGACACAAAGGCAGATCAATGTTTCTTTGCTCAAAGAGGTGGGATGGAACAGCATGGCGTCATGAATGTAACTAGTTCAAATTGTGCTGCTAATGCAAATAAACAAGATCGTACTGAAGGTAGAATGAACAAGAGAAATGTAATTTTAATCTTTGCACACTTCCTATGTTTCCTTATCAAGACCCTTGTTAAGTATTTTGCTGTAGGATCCCCTGCACTATTCCTGCAGCTCCCAGTTAACTTCAAGTGGAAAAGGCTGGAGGAAAATTACAGCACACATGACATTGTCGTATGACCACCAAGAATAGTTTTTCTCAATTTTTCAAATATGTTACTTTATATACTGCATTAATTCCTTTGCAATTAACTGGATTTGGTAATAGTCTTTCTCTGTTTGTAAGGCTGGCCGCTTAGAAACCAGTGCTGCATAAATGCTAATAACAGAAAATATGTTAATGATGTACTCCCAATGTATCACCATCAGTATTATGAATGGGGCCACCTAGCCGTTAAAACATTTTTGATCTCAGTTAAATTTGGTTTTAATTGCATGTTTAAACTAAACTATTTCCCATGAAGAGAGCAAAACCTTAGGGCGGAATCTTACATTCTGGAGGAAGCACGGTAGCACAGTGTTTAGCATGGTCCCAGGTTCGATTCCCAGCTTGGGTCACTGTCTGTGTGGAGTCTGAACGTTCTCCCAGTGTCTGCGTGGGTTTCCTCCAGGTGCTCCGGTTTCCTCCCACAGTCCAAAAATGTGCAGGTTAGGTGGATTGGCTGTGCTAAATTGTCCTTAGTGTCCAAAGAGATTCGGTGGGATTACGGGGACAGGGTGGAGGTGTGGGCTTAGGTAGGGTGCTCTTTCCAAGGGCCGATGCAGACTCGATGGGCCGAATGGCCTCCTTCGCACTGTAAATTCTATGATCTATGGAGTTTACGTCCAGTGGTGGGCGGGAAGGTCAGACTGAATCCCACTGGAGAAGGGAACACATGCAATCTTGCGCTGTTCAGCTCTTTAATTATGCATCCATGAGGATCTCGTGGCAGGGCGGGCAGGAAGTCATGCGCCCCGCCATCACCTCATAGGTTGCTACGTCCGGTGCCATGTTTAAATGGCTCCCGACAGCCATTCACTCGCTGCAGAGCAAGACCTCCGGATTCCATAATAAAATATCCAACAGAAGACAGCACCTTCAGCCCCACAATTCAGCAATGCCCACCTGGAGATTCTCCTCCAGGCTGTCGAGAAAAGGCGGAAGGTCCTATCTCCGAGGGATGAGAGCGGGAGGCACTTCCCACTGACCACACTGGCATGGGAAGAGGCCACCGGGCTATTGAGGCCCAACGGGTCCAAAGAAAGAACACCCAGCAGTGCAGGAAACAGATTAATCAGCTGTTGCACTCTGCCAGGGTAAGTCAAACTTCTACTCACTGCAAACTCACACTTTCATTACTTACACAGCCAAGGGTTGCAGTCTACAGGGACTCACACATGATCAGCTGATGGCCCACCAGCACTTAATGTGTCATAGCCACTTAAAGCCCACCATCACATATAAGTCCCTTCATAAAGACATTTGTATCCCTTACTGAGAGGGTTCAGCACACACTACAGGCATGCAAGCTTCTGAATTGATCTTTCATCCGTACTGCTCACAATCATCCATCTGTGTTAATGCAGGAAAATAATTCCCATAACAAGTGGGGGAGAGCCGGGACCGAAGGTAGAAGCCTGGAGCTCAGGACCTTTACCCCATTTGGGAAACAGAATGCAGAGCTGGGAGAGAGGACACTGTGTTTGCATGGAAGGTGAGAATGGGCTCCCCCAACATTCCAGTGAGGGAGTATCCATTATACAGCAGTAAAATGCAGACAATGACTGTGAGTGATCTGTAATGTACAAGCCTGCTGAGTCCATCACTAATTTTTTTCTTCTCTTCATTCCAGGAATCAACAAGAGAGAGAGGAAATTGTGCGCCACAAGAGGAAGCCCCAATCCCCAACTCACCTCACAGGAGGAAGAGGGCCACGTGCCTGTACAGACATCACTGATTTGCCTGCATTCTCCATCAGTGCAGTTAAACACAACTTGGCAGGAGCGAGTTTCAGAATAGGTTCTGGTTCACTGTACATCACCTCACAGCCACATGTCCACAGAGGTGGAGGCAGTGACAGCCGAGGTCTCTGACACTTGGAGGTTTTCTGGGGACCATGTCCCTGCTGAGTCTGAATCTGATCACAAGCCTCTCCAATAGGCCTTGGGACATATGTTGGAGATGCATAGAGAGGCAGGGCAACGATATGCAGGCTTGTCAGAGGTTGTTAGCAGCATGGGACAAACGATGGAGGAGTTCACCAGGGTGATTGATGTCTGACATCATGGCTCCGGCATGCAAGCACTTTGAAATCTCTATGGGAAGATTGGTAGCCACATTGGAGATGCAGTTCCAGCAGAATGTACATTTTTTGCCAGACTGGCACTCAGCTGTGCACTCCATCGCTCGAGCCAAGGATGTTCCAGCAGTGGCTAGGCAAGAGCGAGATGTGGTACCTTGACACTCCTCCAGGTATTCACTTTCTCAAGGAGTCAGGGAAGAGCCACCAGCACCCACAGGAAGGATCAGCGCCAGACAGGCACCCTGGGGGGTTCCACCCAGGACGCTGCAAGGGTTCCCTGCCACTCCAAACCCTTCTGCCTGTGATCCCACTGCCTCCAGCAGGGCAGGCCAAGGAGGGTACACCTGCCCCAGAGCAGGAGACCAATGAGCAGATCAGGGCCCTCAAGTCCTTGGGTCCCTAGAGGATACTCGTAAAGGACATCTCAGACAACATGATATAACAGTCAGAAGGCTGCCTCCACCTTTGCTGTGGATATGAGGGTTGCACTTAGATATTAGCAGTGGGGTTAGGAAAGTTAAAAAGTATTGAATGCACACTGATGGCATGAGTGTTCGTTCACTGCGAAAAATTGCACTTTTGTAAAGACATTCTACTTTATTCCTTCTTCATGTCTCATGGATTGAATGGATACTTGTTATATTTCTTTGCTGGTGCAGAGAGAAAAGGTGTGGAGGTGGGGTAGTGCCGATGGCATAGTGGTATTGCCACTGGACTAGTAAACCAGAAACCCAGGGTAATGTGCTGGGGACCCGGGTTTGAATCCCGCCACTGCAGATGGTGAAATGTGAATTCAATAAAAAGCTGGAATTAAAAATCTAACGATGACCATTAACCAGGGTGGCATGGTGGTGCAGTGGTTAGCACAACCCAAAAAATATTAAATTGCCCCTCAATTGGAAAAAAATAATCGGGTACTCTAAATTTATTTAAAGAAAGATTATCATAAAACCATTGTTGAATGTTGTAAAATCCCATCTAGTTCACAAATCTAGTTCCTTTAGAAAAGGAAATCTGCCATCTTTACCTGGTCTGGCCTACATGTGACTCCAGACCGACAGCAATGTGGTTAACTCTTAACTGCCCCCTCGAGGGCAATTAAGGATGGGCAATAAATGCTGGCCCAGCGTGCGACGTCCACATTACATGAACAAATTTTTTTAAAGATGTCCGCACTCTGGATTCTTGCATAACACGATGAGAGGTTTTTTTGCTAATCTTTATTGTCACAAGTAGGCTTACATTATCACTGCAATGAAGTTACTGTGAAAAGCCCCTAATCGCCACATTCCAGCACCTGTTCGGGTACACAGAGGGAGAATTCAGAATGTCCAAATTACCTAACAGCGCGTCTTTCGGGATTTGTGGAAACCGGAGCACCCAGAGGAAACCAACGCAGAAACAGGGAGAATGTGCAGACTCTGCACAGTGACCCAAGCCGGGAATCGAACCTGGGACCCTGGCGCTGTGAAGCAACAGTGCTATCCACTTTGCTACCGTGCTGCCCAATTTATTGAAGGCATCTTCACCCAGAGCTCCTCCTGACCCCATATCACCTCAATACCTTGTTCACATTCGCCGCGCAGTAATGATAAATCAGGTTCAGCAGTGCCAAATCCTCTGACTGTCGGTCCCTTGGATCACCTTCCGAATCCTCGCCACCTTACCCATCCAAATGAACGACAAAATAAACCATTCCACCCCCAGAAAGATCACCTTCGGCAGAAATACCAGAAGACACTGAAATAAAAACAAAAACCTTGGTGGAATATTCATCTTTACCGACTGCACTCGCCAGCCAGAGACACAGAGAGACTGTCTTACCTCTGCAGGACCACTTTAACCTTGCTCACCCAACTCGTAAAGTTCAGTTTTCGTAGCTGTACCCAGTCCTGGGCAACCTGTACCCCAAAACATCTAAAATGAGAACTCATCAGGCGGAAAGGCAACACCCCAAGTTAGCTCCCTTCCCCTGTGGAGTGACCAGAAAACATTCACTTTTTTCCAAATTCAATTTGTACCCTGAGAAAGGCGTAAACCACTTTAACAGCCCCATTATGTCTCCCATCATGGGGACGTGTCCGCCATGTACGGCAAGAGGTTGCCAGAATATAACAATACTCTATGCTCCATCCTACCTCCCCACCCCCCCCCCCCCCCACCCCCACCCCCCCCCCCCCCCCCCCCCCCCCACCCCCCACATTATCCTCTTCCATTTGTCCGACTTCCTCAGGATGATGGCCAACAGCTCAATCACCAACGTAAATAGGAGAGGGGACGTAGGGAACCCTTGCCTCGTTCCCCTAAACAACCGAAAATAACCAAGCTTATATTCTTCGTCTGAGCGCTGGCCTTTGGTTCCTTGTACAACAAGTGAACCCACAACACAAATTTAGGTCCAATCCCGAACCCTTCCAACACTCCAGCAGGTACCCCTACTCTACCCTATCAAAGGCCTTTTCCACATCTAAAGCCATTATCACTTCTTGTTCTCCCCCCCCCCCCCCCCCCCCCCCCTCACCACTGCTTGGGACAATGCCACATTTAGTAGGCGCTACACATTGGAAGATAATTGCCTACCCTCAACAAAACCCTTTTTATCTTCCCTAACAAACTGTGGGAGACACCCCTCCAGCCTGAGTGCCAGCAGCTTCACCAAAGTTTTTGCATCAATATTCAACAATGAGATTGGTCGGTATGACCCACACTCCATCGGGTCCTTGTCCTTTTTCAATAGGAACGAGATGGATGCCTGACTCATCATCTCCGGGAGCAACCCCCAGGCCAGCAAGGTAAACTTTTGTTAAACCTTTACATCGGCAGTGCTTCGCCCAACGTCTTTACGTGTGTGCGAATCCGGTCACGAGAATCTTCCATTGATCCTGATGCCATCCCATAATTAGTCAACAAAATCTCCTTTGCAGTGATTTTACCTGCCTCAATCCTCATCAGCAGTTTTCTCTCTTTTTATATTTCTTTGTTCCACATCCAGTGACTGAGATGTGCTGAGAAGTTGCACATGGGGTGGCACGGGGCCAATGGTTAGCACTGCTACATCACAGAGCCAGGGACCCGGATTCAATTCCGACCTCGGGTCACTATCTGTGTGGAGTTTGCACTTTCTCCCTGCGTCTGCGTGGGTTTCCTCCGGGTGTTCAGGTTTCCTCCCACAGTCCAAAGATGTGCAGGTTAGATGGATTGGCCATGCTAACTTACCCCTTAGGGTGGGGTTGCAGGAATAGGGCGATGGATTGGGCCTGGGTAGGGTGGCCTTTTGAATGGTCGATGCAGACTCGATGAGCAACCTGATGGGATGGGATATGTTCCCCAACCCACCAGAAATCGACAAAGTGCACCGGTTACTTCGCCCAAAGTCCAAAGCCAGGGAACAACCAAGAGCAATAATTGCCAAGGTGCACCGGTACCAGGACAGGGAACGGATCCTGCGCAACAAGCCAAAAACTGTAACTAAGAAGGCCACCGGATTCGGATTGATCAGGACATTGGAGCCAACCTGGCCAAGCGCCGGGCCGAATTTAATAGGGCGAAGGCCGCGCTGTGCAGTCTGAGACGTTGTACCCAGCCAAACTCTGGGTCATATTCCAAGGCAGGGAGCACTTCTTCACAGCTCCAGCGGACACGGACAAGTTTGTCGCAGAGAACTGACTAGAGAAGTGACCAGAGAATAGGGGGATGACTAGGGGAAGAAAGAGGATCGAATGCCACCCGCTTATTAATCAGAATGGCCACTCCCCTTGTTTTGGAATCTAGCCCCGAATGGAATACCTGCCCTACCCACCCCTTCCTCAGCTTAGTCTGATCCAAGACTCCCATGTGTGTATCCTGTATCATTGCCACATTTAGCTTTCAGCTTTTCAAATGTGCGAACACACGGGTCCTCTTGACTGCCCCATTCAGCCCTCTCACATTCCATGTGATCAGCCTGGTCAGAGGGCACCCTTCCCCCAACTCCCTCAACCACCACCTCCCACCACCCTGCCAATCAACCATAGCCCTTCCTAGGCCAGCCTTCAGCCCGCATCCCGCACCCCTTCAGGCCCGAACTCGGGTGCCCACCGTCAGCCTTCCCCATGTCACCTTTCGAACACCCCTCCCCTGTCAGCAGACTTTTACCCCCCCTCTCTCCCCCCACCCCTAAACAAAATAACAATCCCAACCCTCATCAATAAACTTACCACCTGCTCACCCCCCACTGCGCTTCCGTGAGCTTGCCCGCCCAGCTAGCCTGGTAGCCCCCGTCCATGGCGCCTTGCATCCCTACCCCCGATTCCCCTCCTCCCCCCCGCTCAAATATCCTCCCAGTAAAAACTTTATAATCCCCACCAAACACAAAGAAATGAACAACCCACCCTCCCCATCAAGAACCCAAAACATAGCAACTGCCCCAAATACAGTGCAAAAGTGGTTCATACAAACCAGAAGAAAAGCAAAATACAAAATAGGAGCATTCCCTCCAGAGTTCAATGTCCTCCTTCTCCTGCCAATCCACTGTCTCTAACAAATTCGATTGCCTCCTCTGGCGACCCAAAGTAGAGTTCCCTGCCTTTGTACGTTATTCACAAATATGCTGGGTATAACATGCCGAACGTCATCCCCCTCTTGAAGAGGGCCGACTTCAACTTGTTGAAGCTCGCACTCCTTTTGGCCAGCTCTGCACCCAGGTCCTGATAGACACGCAGCTCGCTGCCTTCCCAAGTACAGTGCCTCATCTGCCTGGCCAACTCAAAATCCGTTCCTTATCCAGGAACCGGTACAGTCGCACCACCATCACTCGCGGCTGCTCATTCCCTTGCAGTTTCCTCATAAACGCCCTGTGCGTCCGGTCCACCTCCAAGGGCGAGCAAATGCTCCTTCACCCAGTAGCTTCTTGAACATCCGCGCCACATATGCACAGGTGTCCGCTCCCTCACTGCCCTCCAGCAGGTCCACGATCCTCAAGTTCTGCCTGCGTGATCTATTCTCCAAGTCCTCCACCTTCTCCTGCAGCCTCCACTGTTGATCTCTCATCAATCCCCTCTCCGCAGCCATCGAGGCGAGCTGCTCCTCGTGCTCTCCCACCGCCTCCTCCACCTTCTGGATCGCCAGGCCCTGGGCCTCTAACCTCATCTCCATGCGGTCAATCCCCACCTTTTTCGGATCCACCACCCTGGCCAGGTTCTCCCAAGTTCTCCTTCCTCTGCTGGGCAAACTTCTCATGGTAGAAGCTCATTAGCTGATCTGTCGACCACTGGGCCGGCAAGCTTGGACCCTGATCCTCTGCCATCTTCTCCTATGTGGCAGGCTTCACACCACCTTTCAGCAGTTGTTCCCTCCTTTTTCGACCACTTCTGGTCCACGAATCCATACACGTGGGATACTCTCTTCTTCCACCCTTCCTGCACTTTTTACAATCACCCAGCTCCGCCGTTATCTGGGGAAAAGGTCCAAAAAGTTCACCATGAGCAGGAGCCACCAAATGTGCGACCACTCAGACCGTGGCTGTCACTGGAAGTCGTCTCTTTTGCCATTCCTGACCTTGCACCAACCTGGGATTTGACCTGTCGTGATCAATTGATGGGAATCGAGGTCGGGGATCACTGCCAGTGTTTCCTTGAGAAAGTATCACCTCAGCTCAGGGCATACACATTCACCAGAACCACCAGAGCTCCCTCCAAAGCCCCACTCACCGGGTCCATCACCATATTGGTCGCCATGTAAGTTACTCACTTATTAAACAAGATTGCTACCCCTCTCACCAAAATTTGATTTGTTAGACTTGTCTCACCCAGCTTTTCTTTTCCCTCGTCTGGTCCTCGGTCCTCAGATGTGTTTCTTGCAGAAAGATTACATCGGTCATCAGGCTTTTCAAGTGGTAGAAGACCCAGGATCTTTTGACCGGACCACTAAGCCCCTTCACATTCCATGTGACCAACCTGACCAGGTGTCTCTGACCCTCTATTAGGGTCAGCCACATCCAGTTCATGTACATGCCTCTCCAAGCCCAGTTGTGTCTCTTTTCCCAGTCCATCCAAGATGTCCGCCGCAACCACCCTCATTCAACTTGTCCAACCAGGAAACCTGTGTGACCAGCACTTTGCCCTCCCTCCTCCCCATAGAGATTACCCAACTCATTCCCTGCTCTCCCCATTCCCCCCCTCGAACAAACTCCAGACACCCGCCTTCTCCTGTCCCCTACAACCCCAAGAAATCCGCCTGCTGATGCATGCTGATTTACCCCCCATCCCTGCCAGTCGCCACCTCCCTGTCAGGTGACCCATCATCCCCTCCCTCTTCCTCCTCGTATTACTCCCGTTAACTAACATGACTGCTGCTAGCATGGTGGTCTCCACTTGGGAACAAAGCTAAATGACTCCGATCCGAACGAATCCAACCGCCCTTTGCCCCACTGTCCCCGATTAACATTGCCCGTATTGAAAGAGAGATGAACTAAAATTGTGAAGAAGAACCAAAGCCCTCCTTCAATGCGATGAACCCCGATGCCTGTAAGGTCCAGACCTGGAGCCCCCAACAACAAATCCTTTGAGACCTATAAAGAATATAAAAGTCACAAACACATGTAGAACATCTAAAACCCGAGCATCCATGACCTTGCACGCCCACGCTCAGTTCTTTCCCAGTCCATTCTTCCGTACAAAGTAGTTTCCTTCTCCGCTGTGTAAAAGAAACCCAAGGTTTCAACGGATACAGCATGCCAAGTCGAATTTTACTTTTGAATAGCGCCATCTTGGCCTTATTAAATTCCACCCGGCATCTTGCTATGTCAGCCTCAATGTCCTGATATATATGGATGGAGTCTCCCTCCCAGTTGCAAGTCTGTGTGGTCTTTGCGTATTTTAAGATAATCTCCTTGTCCTGGAGCTTGTGGGGTTCACCGATCATTGCCCGTGGTGAAACCCCGGGTCAGGGGTTCTGGCGCAGTAACCGGAGGACCCGGTCCACCTCGGAGAGGGTTTAGCGAGGACTCACTCTCCAACCAGCTTCCCGAGCATCTTCGAGGCATACACGGTTGGGCTCTTACCTTCTGTGATCTCTGGTAGCCCAACGGTCCAGAGGTTCTTGCGCCTGGATCGTTCCTCTTGGTCCTCAGCTCGGAGCTTCAAGATTTTCTGGATTGCCACCAACATTGGTATTTCAGCCGCTAACAAGGAAATGAGTCCGTCTTGCTCCGTGATCGTCCTCTCAATTTACAGGGTTGTTGCAGTCTGCGCCTCCAGTCGTCACTCCACCCTTTCAACGATCCGCAGGGTTGGCATGGCCTTTTCAGTTGCCACCGGCAGGTCTTCCTTCACCGGCTTTCTGTGTTTCTGGAGTTTTACCATGATGAACTCGATCAGCGTTTCTGTCGAGGACTGGGATGGCGTCAACGACTGCAGATCCGCAATGTTGAACTTTGCGTTGCACGCGGGTCCAACAAAGCGTGGGATTTTGTTCAGTTTGTGCCCTTTAAATCTCGTTTGGCGACCTGTCAACATTCCACTCTGGCAGAGCTACTGACCAGGATCTATTTTCTCCGATATTTTCCGATTGCGGTGTCCGTTTACCGGGTTAAAAATGTCCAAAATCAAGTTTGCAGGCGGGAGCCACCTTTTGTGTGACCGCTCAGCTCATGGCCGCCACCGGAAGCCTCGCTCATGGATCTTCTGGCAGAATGTATTGGATTGTACCTCTTCTCAGATGCATTCTGTGGGCAACGGATGTGCATCATTGATCATGACTTCTGGGTAACCCTTTGTCACCAAGGAGCCAATCTTTTAAGCACAGAATCTCCTCAAAGGTAAGTGGCACCTGAAAGTGACCCAAGATGTAAAAGCCATGAGAGCTCCCTGAGTACCTGGCACAAACATACAGGATCTACTTTGGGTGGTCACAAATAACCTGCACATTGAGAGAGTGAAACCCTTTCTGCTAATTTATCTCATAGGCAGCTGCCAGGGAGCTCTCAAGCCCACGTGTGCAGTTGCTGGCAACCTACACTTCCGGAATACCTAAGATACCAGGGAATCCCACGGTTCCAAAAGCCTGGCTTGTTTCATACACGAGGAACTGAATGCAGTGGTGAGTTTTATTGTAAAGGGCACCTGTCACTTCCCTTTTACATTTGTGTGTGGCCGATTGTGAGATTCTGCAAAGGTCTGCGGTTGAGCCCTGGAAGGATCCTGTGGCAAAAAGGTTTTGGTCGACAGTAACCTTCTCTGGATACCCTCCAAGTTCTCACAGCATGAGATTGGCATGGCGAAAGTCCCAAATATGTACTACCATATCCCCGGACAAGCAAAGTCACCTGCTGCACTGTCTTTCGTTCATCTCCACGTATGAACTGCATCATCTGTAGACCCGGGTTGTGCCAAATATTTTCATGGATGATAGTCCTCCTCGGGAGTGTCTGGGGCTACCTGGGGTCTCGTGGCACTGCCCCATCAGGGTGATGTTCTTATCTAGAGCAATCAACGATGCATCTGCAAAGTTCAAATGGCTATTAAAAGCAATTGCACTGCACCGCCAATAACAAATGGATTCTTGCCCGAATGCACTGCATTAGTAAAGGAGCATAGCAGATCCAGTACCTATTAGGCCCTTGAGTCCAACAGCTGACAAAGCCATGTTCTTAATGATTGAAGGAAATTCACTTGGCCCAAATCTGTTTTGCTGAAACCCTCCCACACCCCGTGTCCCCTCCCCTATTAGTTTTCTCAAGCCTGCTAATCCAAAAGTGTCATTGATCACTGAGTGTGCAGATGCCACCTCCACCCCATTCTTCTCCAGGTGAAGGACATCCTGGAGGACCACAGATGGGCATTCCTCCTATTCATACATGAATGCATATGGAGATCGGGAGAGTCATGTACAAGCAGGCTCATACAAACACTTTTCCGCTACCCTTGAAACTCTCTGGAGAGCATTGCCTCAGCAGCACAGAAGACCAATCACATGATCCGTTGCCAGCCATGACCGTTTACCGACACATATTGCTCATGGGAATTACTGCTCTCTCTGCTGCTTAAGCTATTACACTTGTTCTCTAACGCATATAGAAGGATTGCTAATTAAAGATAGACAGTAATTGACTATTTTTTCAAATTAATCAGTTTACTGAAGAATTCTGCTCACACCATTAACTCTTCCTCTTCCAAAAATGACTCACCCGTTGCATTTTCCCAGCATGCATGGCAATTTTAAGTTCTTACTCAGTCTTGAAGTATGTTTGGGTATTCATAGCTCCATCCACAGCTAAGAACAGAAGGATATTATGTTACTCTTCATTTAATGTGTTTCAGTCAATGCATATTGTTCCATGAATGCTACTTCATTAAATGTTACCCAAGATCACTTCGGAGTGAAAAGATTTCCGACTATTGTGCAATCCCGACCCTCACACTCACCCTTTCCCAAACCTTTGCAACTTTCTGCTCACTGCATTATTCATCACCCTTTTCCCGAGTCCTCACTGTCACCGAGGGCTCGGAAGAGGGGCAAAGAGAGAACGGAGAGTCAGGAGAGGGGGGCGGTGAGCAAAAGGGGGAAAGAGTTGCTATGTTAGAAAGTGGACCTTTGGGCCATTTAGACCCACAAATTACAGGTCAGGAATGTAACCCAACTTTATTACTTAACCTTCTAAGGCAAAATGATTTTTGTTTAGTAAGCTGCTTTTTAGGAACATATTAGGAGTGCTAAACAAGGGATAGCTTTATGGGGTAGAGCAGAAGAGTGGAACTGATGTAAAAGTCCAGCCATGATCATACGAATGGTGGACCAGGGAGGGTTAAAAAAAACAGTCTTTTTGATATTTGCATTGAAAATTGCCAATGAACAGTTATCAGCTCACATAGGGCTGGGCTTACACCTAGTGCCCTGTCATGGTTAAAATACATCTATTTTTCCTCAAAAATAATGGAGTTTGTCAACACCGCACAATTTTCTTTCCAGCATAACCTGCAATTTGATTTCTGGTTTCCCAAAATATTGAAACCACTTTGTGTAAAACCTCTTCAATTTCTTTTTTAAAAATAAATTTAGAGTACCCAATTATTTTTTTTCCAATTCAGGGCAATTTTGTGTGGCCAATCCACCTAGCCTGCACACCTTTGGTTTCTGGGGGTGAAACCCATGCAGACATGGGGAGAATGTGCAAATTCCACACGGACAGTGACCCAGGGCCGGGATTCGAACCCGGGTCCTCAGCGCTGCAGTCCCAGTGCTAACCACTGTGCCGCATACTGCCCTACCTCTTCAATTTCTTATCAATCCATAGAGTCATTTTGGCAGAGTCTATGCTGGAACACTGTGGAGCAATTCAATCAGTCTCATGGCCTCACTGTATTCTCATAGCCCTGCAAGATTACTTCCTTCATGTTCCTATCCAATTTCCTTTTGAAATCCTTGATCCTCTCCACTTCCACCACACTGGTAGTAAATTCCAGGCCATTAACAATCACAACATAAAAATGTTCTGCTTCACATTCTTCCCCAAAACCTTAAATCTGTGTTCCTTAGTCCTTGTTCATTAGCTAAAAAGCACAGCTTTTCTTGGTCTACCTTATCTAAACTTCTCATAATCTTGTGCACTCCTATCAAATCCCTCAATCTCCGATGCACCAAGGAGAATAATGCAACATCTCCAACCCAACCTTGTAGCCAAAATCACTCACCCTAGAAGCATTCCAATAAATCTCCACTGCAACCCTTCAAGGACCCTCACATCCTTCCTAAAATATTGTGACTATTTTAAGAATTTGTTTAGTAGGTCTCACAGAGGATTAAAGGCTTCTTAGGTTGAACCGTGGTGTTTATTGGTAACACATAACTACGTACATGTATGCCTGACTCCATACAACTCTTTATCCTGTCAACTGTAAAGTGGTCTCTCTACAGCATACTGTGGGGGGCACTGTTCTCCAATTCCACACTAAGCCTTACTATGTCGAACATCTTTTTTTAACTGTGACCAGCAGTGGACACAATGCTCTAAGTTGTGGCCTAACCTGAACTTCACAAAGGTTCAGCATAACGGGGTCATTCTGATGCAAGTTCATCAGTCTGACAAGTTAGCTCCACTTTTTTCTACTGAAGCTGCCTGATCGGAGTGCTTCCAGCATTTTTGGTGTTTATTTTAGATTTCCAGCATCTGACAGTATTTACCTTTGCATACAAGTGACCGGTCCTACATCCTACTACCAATTCACTACTTATATGCTGGTATAAGATTTTTTTGTGTTGCCTTTAATGCCAACCCCATTCTTTTCTTCTATTCTCTTTGCCAATCTTATTTTCCTTTTCTCTTCCCCTCTCAACTTACTGCATTTGGCCTGGTTCTTGCTTGAAGAATTCACCTGACATGCACCCTTTTTTTTGTTTCATCATATTCTCTCTATCTCTTGTCATCTAAGAAGTCCTTTTGGTTCATTTACTTTTTTTCTTTGTTGGAATGTATTGTACCTGAAACAGCTCTTCCTTGAAGGTCGCCTGGTGTTCCATTACAGATATTCCAGTCAATTTTCGGTTGCATTATACCCTGGTTAAATCCCTTCTCGTCCTATTGGTTATCCCACTTCCAATTTCAAAGTTCTCCTTTAGATTGTTCCTTGCTCTTCTCCATTGCTATATGCAACCTTCAGGAGTGAGTTTGACCTGATGATTCTTGTGTAGAACTTTATCAGCTAAGGATCCAGCATGGGGCCAAGTTGTTTCAGGAATTCTGACGCAATGTTGTCATATCCTGCTGTTTTGCCAGATTTCAGGCACCTTACTGCTTTCTCCAGTTCTGTGACCTTGAAGAGTTCAAGATGCTGTGATCTGCATGTTGCTGCTGTCGCTTTTTTCAGTTTGTTATAGGTAATGCACTCTATTTTATTTTCAAACCCTATCCTCACTACTTGGAGCAGGTGACTGGCAACTTGGGTCGAGGTGACTTTTGGGCTGCTCCAAGGCGGTGAATCAAGCTTCAGCCAAAATGACTCTATGCATTGATAATTAGTGAACCCTGCTGTAGTTTCTTCCCATCTGCCGTGACATGCAACATTGCGAGATACGATCCTTTAGGAGTCCTGTGCTCTCTGCAACAGGGTATGGGACGTGGTGGGTCGATTGTCGTGAGGGATGTCTGAGCAAGCAGCTTTGTGATTAGCACAATAAAAGTGCTTATATGATTCTTCCACGGGTATATTATGAATAAGTGTAATTACAATGATGCGATACAAGGTCTCTTTGTATTTTGGCCAATTTGCTCGATGGAAATTTTAAAACCATATTTAGTGTTGTCCGCCTCCACAGTACCAGTACCAAAATATAATTGCATATCGACATGGATGGCCAGAGACTAAAGCATGATCCCAATCCAACATACTTGAGACTCCAGATAGGATTCTGTCCTTTCAGGAACATCTGAAGAAAACAGCAGAAAAGGTCAAAACCAGAAACCTACTAACCAAACATGCTGGTTTGACATGGCGTACCGCTGCCACAACACTCCAGACCTGTGCACTTACTCTATCATACTGTGCAGCGGAACATTGTGCACCTGCGTGGCAATGGAAATCACCTTCACATCTTGCTGACAAATCAATTGAATGCAACAAAGCGCATTATAACTGGAACTCTTCGCTCAACACCCCTCTCCTGGATTACTGCCTTCACAAACATCACTCCCCCCAACACATCCACCCACTGACAAACCCACAAGCTGATTAAATCTATCCATGGTGCTCCTCACTTACCACTCCGTGATGACCTGTTCAGTTCACTTATTTTCCACCTTCCATCTCAATGCTCCAGATAGAGCATCTTTTTTGAACAAGATCTACCAGCAAATATCCCGTGGATCAAGGAATGAGAAATATGGGAAGTCACTAACAACTTCTTTGTGATAAACCTCATCTGTTAAATGGCAGGCTTTGACTATCACTCGAGAGTGGTCTTTGCAGAGCAGGCCCAGGACAGACCAGTGTGGCCAATCTCCACTGCTGAGGCCTCAAAGTACTTGTTTCTCCCCTACAGACTAATTGCAGAACAATCACCTTAAACTCAGCAAATGAGGAGGCTATTGCTTGCTCTTGGAGATATGCATTCATTAAATAAATTAAAATTCTCCATTACTAATCTAAGCCTTATGATACAATGAACACTTTTCCCCAGTTCTTCCCCAACAAACACTTGGTCCACTTAGCCCACCTCATTCCCCGATACTATGTACATGAGTTGAACCGAGAACATACTGGTCAAGAAAGTTCTAACACATTTCAGAAATTCCTCCTTCTCCGTATCCTTCACTCTAACTTTATCCCAATCGATATTTAGGTAATTAAAGCCCCCAATATCACCACTCTATCATTCTTATATATCTCTGGATAACCCTGTAGATTTGCTCCTTCTTCTTGCTGTTCAGTATTCTCCCTGTTTACGTACTTGGGATGTTGTTGCGTGAATGTTACTAATAAATATAAGCTGTATGTATAAACACAGAACATACAGTGCAGAAGGACGTCATTCGGCCCATCGAGTCTGCACCGACCCACTTAAGCCCTCACTTCCACCCTATCCTGTAACCCAATAACCCCTCCTAACCTTTTTGGTCACTAAGGGCAATTTATCATGGCCAATCCACCTAACCTGCAAGTCTTTGGACTGTGGGAGGAAACCAGAGCACCTGGAGGAAACCCACGCAGACACGGGGAGAACATGCAGACTCCGCACAGACAGTGACCCAACTCGGGAATCGAACTTGGGACTCTGGCGCTGTGAAGCCACAGTGCTAATCACTAATAACGTGCTGCCCATAACCATTGTCATGGCAAAGACTGGATGGCACAGTAAATGCTTCGTACATTGCTCCTTACTATGACCCGCTGCCAGCTGAAAGTAAAGTTTGTTTTGTGTCAACCTAGGCCTAAAGTTGGTGTGGATCTTCAGCAGTAAATTATAGCATGCTTTGTGTCAAAAAGATAAATAAATGTGCTGCTTGCTGTTGAAAGGCTTGATTAAAAGCATGATATTGAGGATAAGTAAGACTTTCCTGAGCATTCTTCCACGCCAGCTGGATAGTATTTGATAGAAACCATGTTTTGCCTGAAAGGGATGAGAGCCACAAGGCAAGCAACTACATTAGAGGTGCTACCTACATATTAGGATGGCACAGTGGTTAGCACTGCTGCCTCACAGCTCCAGGGATCAGGGTCCAATTCCGGTCTCGGGTGACTGTGCGGAGTTTGCACTTTCTCCCGTGTCTGCGTGGGTTTTCTCCGGGTGCTCGTGTTTCCTCCCACAATCCAAAAATGTGCAGGTTAGGTGGATTGGCCATTCTTTTGAGGTCCACCAACAAAACAGAAGAAAGGAAACAAACTGCGGCACAAAGCAAAAAAGGGCCGCTCCTGTTAGCTGCACTGCCCGAACATAACAGAAACTTAAAAACATCAAACAAGAGTGCAATTAAAGGAGTCAATAAAGCACCCCAACCCCTGTGGTGCCCGGAAGGCCTCAATGGGGTCAGTGGACACCACAAGCTCCCTTTCCAGGCACACCCGGCCACTAATGTAGCCACGGAAGAGGGGCAGTCAGGCCGGATTACCCCCTCGGTCGCCCGCTGCCTTGAACTATAAATGAACTATAACTGTAAACTATCGAAGACGGGACATGGGCTGATGCCCTGGAGAGGGTTAATTCTTCCTCCTCGTGTGCGCGTCTTAGCCTCATCCAATTCAAGGTGCTGCACCGGACCCACATGACTGGGACGAGGATGAGTAGGTTCTTTGGGGGTGAAGACAGGTGTGTCAGGTGCTCGGGGAGTCCAGCGAACCATGCCCATATGTTCTGGGCATGCCCGGCACTGGAGGAGTTCTGGAAGGGGGTGGCGAGGATGGTGTCGAGGGTGGTGGGGTCCAGGGTCAAGCCAGGATGGGTACTCGCGATTTTTGGGGTTGGGGTGGAGCAGGGAGTGCAGGAGGCGAAAGAGACCGGTGTGCTGGCCTTTGCGTCCCTAGTAGCCCGGCGAAGGATCTTGCTACAATGGAAGGATGCGAGGCCCCCAAGCGTGGAGACCTGGATCAATGACATGGCGGGTTTCATTAAGCTAGAGAAGGTCAAATACGCCCTGAGAGGGTCGGTACAAGGGTTCTTTAGGCGGTGGCAACCTTTTCTCGACTTTCTGGCTCAACGATAGGGTACAGCGACAGTAGCAGCAGCAACCTGGGGGGGGGGGGGGGGGGGGGGGAGGGGGGGAGGGGGGGAAGGGAGAGGGAAAAGGGGGGGGGGGGCGGACAATGACTATGTTTGTTTATTTAATTTTAATTTATTTTTAAGTGCTTTTGTTGTTCATTGGGGTTGGGGGGTGGGGGGATGTGATACATACGGTCTGGGGGTGTTACAGTTATTATGGGTTATTTTGTTGCATTTCATTGTTTGTCATTATGTTTTATATTTTCTGTAAAAAATTCCAATAAAAATTATATTTAAAAAAAAATAACTGTAAACTATAAATGGCCCGCCGCACCAGGCCCAGGAGTAGGTTCACAAGGAGGCAGGTAGATTGGCCACTTAAGTGTCCAAAAGGTTAGGTGGGTTACAGGGATAGGGTGGCGGTGTGGTCTTAAGTAGGGTGCTCTTTCCAAGAGCCAGAGCAGACTTGATGGGTCTATGGGCCTCCTGTAAATTCTATGATTCTCGAGGTGCAATGTACATTCTTATGCAAGTTCATTAGCCTTCAAAGTTAGCCCTGATTCTCTTGCCTCACAAGTTGCGTGATCCTAGTGTCTCCAGCATTTTCAGTCTTTTAGGTTCCCAACACATTGATGGTCGTTTATTTTTGCACGCAAATGCAAATCGTTGTTGAACACCCAGTGAAAGGGCTTGTCACTTGACATGAATACTACCATCAAGAATTGAACTGCAAATGCATTTCAAGGTTGCAAAAGGAGCGCAAACGGCCGCTGTCACCTGCATTTCAAACTCGGATACTGGGCTTGTCAACTCTGGCCGAACACATTGCCGGAGGTCACATCAGCACTCGCTCAAAATTCGGTCAAGACGCATTTTTCAGAAAAAAAATCACCCCCACCCCAAAAAAGCTTTTACCTCCTTTAGAAAATGAATTAAGAGCGCAGTTTCTGCAAGAGGAATTATTCGCCGCACCGCACAAGAGGTTAATGTCTAATTCTGAAGGTACCGGGATTGTTGGCAATCGTGCCCGGATACTGCAAATATATATATATAATGTATATGAACAACATTATTTACTCAAAGTAACAATAAACAGAACTTGACACAAGAGCGCTGCCTTTAAGATGTTGGATTCCAGCCGCTCTGCCGTACATCCCCCGTCTGATCCAGTTTCCCGCCCAAAATAACGGCGCGGCGATTTTAAAAAACGGTTTTATTCCTTTGTTTAAACGACGAGGTCATGATGACCAGGCTTGGACTTTCGCCGTTCCCAGCAGGGAAGTACCTGGATTTGAATACAACCATGGAAAACTGGAGTGGTCGAGCACCCAAATCCCGAGAGTGACCTCCCGAACCCCGGGAATGACCACCCGAGTGATCACCCGAACCTCAGAATGACCACTTGCCCTGGGTGACCGCTCAACCCCTGGCAGTGCCAAATCCCAGGAGTGACCTCCTGCCCTCAGTGACCACCCGACCCCTGTATGTTGTTTAACTTTTTTCAGCACTTTTATTTATTGGTTGCAAAGATATGGATGATGAGAAAATGTGTTGTTTAATGTGTGATGACCCTCACGAGCAAACACTAATGGTTCTCCCCGTGGGGCCCGTGGAGTGTGTGTTTCCCTGGTAGCAGGCAGAGGCCCATTTAGCTGGGGTTTGTAAAATAGTACCATATGATGCAGGCACAAAAGATTGGCCCCAGTATGCCAAAGGAATGCGATAATTATTTTTCGGGCAAATGGCATAGATGGCTAGCAATCCTAACCACTTGCGAGCCCCAAGATTCAGCATCATTAAAAGCCTGACCGACCCGGCAGTCCCGTACTCAAAGTCCTTCAATGGGTGACTCTTAACTGCCCCCTCAGTGGCAATTAGGGACGGGCAATAAATGCTGGCACAGCCAATGACGCCCACGTTCCATGATAGAATTAAAAAATGACCTGATAGTGGTGACTGCCTAAGACCCTAAACGATCTATGACACTTGTTATGTGAGAGTACCTTTAAGAAATGAATGTTTAAGCAATGTACCTTTAAGAAAATAGTGATGTCAGAGAGTGGGTGGAGCTGAGCTCAGTTCAGCCATTTTGAGGTTAGGTCTGGGTTTTAGTTTCAGTTTTGAGACAACAGCTTGGGAGTGTCTGTTTTGCTGAGAGCTGCAGGAAGAAACACCGAGCTGGTCTGTTGATGTCTGCAAATCCAAATACTATAAATATATTGAATATAACCTCATGTCTGTTTTTGAAGGTTTGTTAAGTCTTTTGGATGTTTAAAGGAACAGTTTGCAGGATTGGGTAGTGTATTATTTTCGGGGTTATCTTGGAAGTAAGGGGTGTTAAGAGATCCAATGTTTATTTAAAAGGTTAATTTGAGTTCATGGAATAAACATTGTTTTGTTTTAAAAACCACGTGTCCATAATTGTAATACTACACCTGGGGAACAAGCCGTGTGCTTCAAAAGCAACAATCCATTAACGGTGGGGGTTGGTTAAACTCCATGATACATTTTGGGGTTCTGAAAACACCTCTCCCATAACACACTGCAATGTTATAGATTCAACACGGCTGGAAGAATCCCCACGGTAAAAAAAGTTCCACCAGTGCGTCAATGGGCAGCACTTTATCACAGACCAAAAACCTATATTGGGGCTCTTTAAAGAGGACAAGGCAATCCCACCCATCATCTCAGCGCAGATCCCATGTTGGGCACTATTATTTGTGGCATACCAGTTCACTTTTGAGCATTGCTCAGGAACTCAAATAGCAAATGCAGATGCCCCAAGTCACCTACCGCTGCCCACGAGCCTTGCGCTCAACCAGTGATGGACAAAGTCATTATGACTCTAAATTTCAAGGACACCCTGCCAATATCCGCCACTTGGATCCAAACTTGGACCGAAAAGGACCCTATACTGGCAAAGCTATGCCGCGTCATCCTAAGAAGCAGACTACAAGGACGCCCCAAAGAGGACTTAAAACCCTTTCCTCGTAAAATTCCAGGAATTAAGTGTGAGACAATATCATCCTCTGGGTAGCCTGAGTGATCGTCCCGCGCCAAGGTCAGTACCCAATATTACAGGAGCTAGACAGTGGGAAGAATTTAGGAATTTAAAATGTATTGTATGTATTTGCTGAAGTCCTGTTTTAAAAGAATCCTGGTTTGAAAGGTTTTGGGAGCCAGAGGTGCAATTAAAGCATCATGAACATCTGGGCTAATGAATGTTTTTTTGTATTAAGAGGGCCCCCTGATGGCGAAAGCTTGGGCTAATGGATTTTTGCTGATATTAAGAGCATTCTCCGGAGAGTAGATAGTTGGAGACAGGGTCATCATTCCTTGCTTTTGTACTCTATGCCCCTACTTATAAAGATTGTCAAAAACCTATCTTGTTCACTAATACCTTTTTAGGGAAGGAAATCTAGCATCCAAAACTGGATTGCCCCATATGGGTGGCACGGTGGAACAGTGGGGGGGAGCGACAAGGCAGCACAGTGGGTAGCACAGTTACTTCACAGCTCCAGGGCCCCAAGTCGATTCCCAGCTTGGCTCGCTGTCTGTGTGGAGTCTGCACGTTCTCGCCGTGTCTGCGTGACTTTCCTATGGGTGCTCCGGTTCCTCCCACAGTCCAAGGATGTGCAGGTTGGGTGCATTGGCCATGCTAGGTTGCCTTGAGTGTCCAAAAAGGTTACGTGGGGTTGCTGGGTTATGGAGATAGGGTGGAGGCGTGGGCCTGGGTGTGGTGATCTTTCCGGGGGCTGATGCAGACTCGATGGGCTGATTGGCCTCCTTCTGCACTGTAAATTCAATGATTCTATGAGACATTGTTAAGCTTAGTAAGATGAGGTAACTAATGGGAGGGGCTAAAGTACCAGGCATTGATCAGAGAAGCAGAGATTGTTCAGTTGGTTCCTGGAAGTCAAACCATGAAGACAGTTTTTGAAGACCTTAGCTAGAGATCCTGAAATGCTCTGACACGATTCAGGTCTATCTCTTAAAACAGTCTCAAAGAAAATCTGTTAAGCAAATATGCTTGGATCTGCTAACTGTATTTAAAAGTGGGTGTTTATTTAAAAGTGGATGTTGATCTCAGATGGGTTTGTTTCAGTGGAAATAGAGATAGCATAAGGGTATTGTTTTCATTGTAATATCAAGCATTGT
The DNA here is from genome assembly GCF_902713615.1 of Scyliorhinus canicula. NCBI lineage: Eukaryota > Metazoa > Chordata > Chondrichthyes > Carcharhiniformes > Scyliorhinidae > Scyliorhinus > Scyliorhinus canicula. The sequence continues at coordinate 39,545,821 of NC_052166.1, read as the reverse complement.
TTAAGGGGTAATATTTTTCTGTAGTACTAAAACTAACTATACTGTAATAGTGATAAAGTTTTTTTAATATACCATATCCATATTTGTGTGTTAAATCACTCCTGGAGCAAAGTATCCTTTACTCACAATCTTACAAAATTACAATAATATATTTGGGTTCCTGTTCAGTATCCTAGCCACTGTTGGCGTCTGGTGTGGGATCATAGCAATAGTGACCACCTAGGAGTCTCAAAAATGAAGATGCTTCCAAGGAGCTATGTCTCGTGGGCCGGACCTGACGTGGAGATTGACAACATGGTGAGACAGTGTCCGCCCTGCCAAGAGAATCAGAAGCTCCCACTGACACCTCAATGGGAATGGCCAAGGAAACCCTGAGAATGAGTGCATGCAGATTTCGCCAGGATCACTCATGGGATCTATATTTCTAATCTTAATTGACACCCATTCCAAATCGATGGACGTGCATCGGATGGCCTCCATCACTTCCAGCACCACCGTAGAGAAATTCCAACAGTCATGCAGCACCCATGAAATACCGGAGGTCCTCGCAATGGACAACAGGACCCCTGTCGAAACAGGAGGCCCAGAAGAAAAGCCACGACAGCCAGAGACCAGACAAGGTCTTTCAGCCAGGAGCTATCGTCCACGTCTGCAGCTTCGGAAACGCCCCCTTGGGTTCTGGGAGTCGTAATAGAGAAAATGGAGCCCGTATCATATAAGGTCAAAATCAGAGAAAATACCTGAAGAAAACATGAAGACCACTTCAGAAGCAGGAACCCCCTTACTGAGGAAACTACTGACGAAACAGCACCTTCAACATCCTTCATGCTAGCCTCAGGCAGAGCCTGAGAGTCAGGCAGCAAGACAACGAGGATCGGGGCTCCGAAATGTAAGTAGAAGTGACAAAATCCCAGCCCGAGGTCACCGTCAAGGAAGAGCCAACAGCAGCGGCCTTTCGATGCTCATCATGGAAGAGATGATTCCCCCACCCACTAAATGCCCCCCCAACCCGGTCCCACTGACGGTAGGCACATGGCCACATACGAAGAGGCAAAGAAGGCCCCATTGTCGCGAGAACGAGGAAGAACATTCGGATTTTGGGTTGGGGGGGAGGGATGTAATAACTCCCCACGAGGGCCACAGAGGATCACTAATAGATCTCCTCGTGGGGCTCGTGGAGTACGGGTTTCCCTGATAGACGGAGGCCCGCCCAGCTGGCATTCGTTAACTGAGCCCTTTACATGCTGGCTCTAACCTGGACTGATAGTGCTGGTAGTCCTAAATTGGGTCTCTGATTGTTGTACACCACAGTAGTGGCTACTTTTGTATCATAAACCACGATCCTTCCAGCTTGTGTCTCCTGGATTGTCACAGAGTGACAGTCAAGAATCATCAAACAAGTAACGAAGAGTTTATTCATTTCACACTTGGGAAAGGCATGACAAGATAGATTTGTTCGGTGAGTTTTGGTTTGGGGCATCAGAATGTGTGGTGCAATCTTCTCTAATACATCCAACGAGAGCTAGAAAGCCTAAAGCATCTGGGATTTCCAAACCCATAGTCATTCTGTAAGGGATTAATATACAGATAAATTCAAGCTACATTACTTAGATTTTCCAAAAATATAGAAAACTTATTAATACATAAATACAGCATAGGTTTTCCATTAATCTATTATTGAAAATGCACTCAAATATATGATGTAATATATGGCTCAGAATGTGATCATTTACTGTTGTGAAATTTAATGTTTTCTTGTTTTTTTTCTTTCAGCCATACTTCAATTCCCAATATCCATTTGGGCTATTCAAGCTGTTAGATAGCATATTTGTGCACAAGAAGAAGATTAACTAATGTCAACCACGTAAGTTATTAACCATTGACAACAAAGCACCATAGAAACCTGTCCCCACTAGAGAGAGGCAATAAGTTGTATATAGGTTTATGGGCGCCACCTTCACAAATACTGAATCAGAGGAGATTTTTACTTAGGACGTTGTTCGGACTCTTATTGCAATTTTCAGGTGGGCATGGGTAAAATTTGCAACTCAATTGCTCCATTGCTGTTCCAGTCAGGACGTCCTACATCCCAGTCGACCCAAATTGTCGATGTCTAAGATTGGCAAGAGGCATCAGGACACAATGGTGTCTGCAGCTCCCTTGCCACATTCAAATGTGTCAGGGTCCTTAGAATTGTGACCACCACATTCCCACTGGAACAACCATCAGCCCTAAATGAAGGGACTGAATGAGAGGTGATCAGATAGAACTAAAGATGTAACATTGCCCTCAACAAATAATGCATTATTGAAGCTTGCAATGAACCATTACCTGATAACATTTTCAATATTTGATTAGTGAAAATACCCATTTGTCATTTGATACACCTTTCAAAATATACTACTGTAAACACAAGGCTGAAAACAGTTGCTAATGTTAGCTTAACAATTTTAACCTGGCTTGACTTCCAATATACTTTCGTTAAATTAATGCATAAATTATGTACAAGGTTTTCCTCTCTACACATTAAATAATTCATAATAATTTATCAACTTTATCAAGCTTGCTAGCTGCATAACCAAAATTAGAAGTATATTTTGATAACTCCATAGTCTCATTCTGCTTGTTAGGATCTCTCCTTAGTGTTGGGTGGGGTTACTGGGTTATGGAGATAGGGTGGGGGTGTGGGCTTGGATAGGGTGCTCTTTCCGGGGCCCGGTACAGACTCGACGGGCCGAATGGCCTCCTTCTGCACGGTAAATTCTGATTCTGTGAAAACCACTGGTCAGGCTACTAACCACAAGGTCAAGGTCAGGAGAGGGAAGTGAGTAGTCAGTTTTGATATAAGGAATTCACGGGTAGCATAGTGAATGTGCGACCCAAATTGCCAGAGCAAAAGGCAGGCAGATGGTCCAGGCAAATTCAGGCAGGTTCTGAGGGTTTTATAGAATAGAATCAATGAATGTACAGTGCAGAAGCAGGCCATTCAGCCCATCGAGTCTGCACCGGCCCTTGGAAAGAGCACCCTACACAAGCCCACACCTCTGCCCTATCCCCATAACCCAGGAACCCCACCTAATCGTTTTGGACACTAAGGGCAATTTAGCATGGCCAATCCACCTAACTTGCGCATGTTTGGACTGTGGCAGGAAACCCACGCAGACATGGGAAGAACGTTCAGCCTCTGCATAGACATTGACCCAAGCCGGGAATCGAACCTGGGACCCTGGAGCTGTGAAACAACTGTGCTAACCACTGTGCTACTGTGCCGCCCATCAACGAATGAAAGAAGTGACTGAGAAATGTGAAAAATGTTACGTAATTCTGAACATGGCGGTCTGCCAGCTGGGCTACAATCATTTTTTGGTTATGTATGTTCTTATGCTCCCAAACTGTTGAAGAATATAACAGGTAGAGGGATAGATTTTAAAAAAACATAATTGTATTAAGGGGATATGAGGTAACCTTGAAAGTCAATGTTCAGTGTTTTCTGTTTTCAAGACCGCAAGATACAATTGCTCGCTTGTACTCCAACAAAAATGTATCCAGATAGTTAAGGTGCTGCACACAGCAAACATCCCCAGTATTACACATGAAACTGTAACTTCATTAGCATCATAATGCCAAAGCGATATAGAACAAAGAACAAAGAAAATTACAGCACAGGAACAGGCCCTTCGGCCCTCCCAGCCTGCGCCGATCCAGATCCTTTATCTAAACCTGTCTCCTATTCTCCAAGGTCTACTTTCCTCTGTTCCCGCCCATTCATATACCTGTCTAGATGCTTCTTAAATGATGCTATCGTGCCCGCCTCTACCACCTCTGCTGGTAAAGCGTTCCAGGCACCCACCACCCTCTGCGTAAAAAACTTTCCACGCACATCTCCCTTAAACTTTCCCCCTCTCACCTTGAAATCGTGACCCCTTGTAACTGACACCCCACTCTTGGGAAAAGCTTGTTGCTATCCACCCTGTCCATACCTCTCATAATTTTGTAGACCTCAATCAGGTACCCCCTCAACCTCCGTCTTTCCAACAAAAACAATCCTAATCTACTCAACCTTTCTTCATAGCTAGCACCCTCCATACCAGGCAACATCCTGGTGAACCTCCTCTGCACCCTCTCTAAAGCATCCACATCCTTCTGGTAATGTGGCGACCAGAACTGCACGCAGTATTCCAAATGCGGCCGAACCAAAGTCCTATACAACTGTAACATGACCTGCCAACTCTTGTACTCAATACCCTGTCCGATGAAGGCAAGCATGCTGTATGCCTTCTTGACCTCTCTAACCTGCGTTGCCACCTTCAGGGTACAATGGACCTGAACTCCCAGATCGCTCTGCACATCAATTTTCCCCAAGACCCTTCCATTGACCATATAGTCCGCTCTTGAATTTGATCTTCCAAAATGCATCACCTCGCATTTGCCTGGATTGAACTCCATCTGCCATTTCTCTGCCCAACTCTCCAATCTATCTATATTTTGTTGTATTCTCTGACAGTCCTCCTCGCTATCTGCAACTCCACCAATCTTAGTATCATCTGCAAACTTGCTAATCAGACCACCTATACCTTCCTCCAGGTCATTTATGTAGATCACAAACAACAGTGGTCCGAGCACGGATCCCTGTGGAACACCACTAGTCACCCTTCTCCATTTTGAGACACTCCCTTCCACCACTACTCTCTGTCTCCTGTTGCCCAGCCAGTTCTTTATCCATCTAGCTGGTACACCCTGAACCCCATACGACTTCACTTTTTCCATCAACCTGCCATGGGAAACCTTATCAAACACCTTACTAAAGTCCATGTATACGACATCTACAGCCCTTCCCTCATCAATTAACTTTGTCACTTCCTCAGAGAATTCTATTAGGTTTGTAAGACATGACCTTCCCTGCACAAAACCATGCTGCCTATCACTGATAAGTCTATTTTCTTCCAGATGTGAATAGATCCTATCCCTCAGTATCTTCTCCAACAGTTTGCCTACCACTGACATCAAGCTCACAGGTCTATAATTCCCTGGATTATCCCTGCTACCCTTCTTAAACAAAGGGACAACATTAGCAATTCTCCAGTCCTCCGGGACCTCACCCGTGCTCAAGGATGCTGCAAAGATATCTGTTAAGGCCCCAGCTATTTCGACCCTCGCTTCCCTCAGGAACCTGGGATAGATCCCATCCGGTCCTGGGGACTTGTCCACCTTAATGTCTTTTAGAATACCCAAAACTTCCCCCTTCCGTATGACAACTTGACCGAGAGTATTTAAACATCCATCCCTAGCCTCAACATCCGTCTTGTCCCTCTCCTTTGTGAATATGCATTTATAAGGCAACAGATTTTGATTAAACATTCACTTATAGATTAATCTACCAAATATCCAATTGACAAATGTGTAAAAAGTATGAAAAAACGTCATATATTGCCAATGTAAAATATAAAATGAGTAGCTATCAGAATATCAAGTAATCAAAACATTACTTTTCAAAGCTACCATATCAGCATGTGGTGTAAAATTGACAAATCTTGGCAAACAATTCCTTAATGTTGTATTCTGCCTCCTTTGTACACAAATCTGAATAAGAAAAATCATTCAACATTCTCGATGTAGATACTTTTATGGAATAAATGCATGCAAAAAGAATTTATAGGAGAGATCTTTGTGTGATACCAGAGCTTGAGTTAAAAATGTAACCTTGTTCTTGCATATTAAGATTTTCTCGCTGCTGTGGATGAAGTAGGAGTAATTTTAATTCAGCAAAATTTTGCAAAATGTGCAATATTTCTCAATGTACACAAAACTCAATTTTCCTTTAAACATGTTCGGAAAATATAATGGGCAGCCAACCTGATATCAGCCTAAATTAAAATTACTGCTGATTATGTGTCAGAGAGATATGCATCATGGAAGTTTAGTTTTCACCCTGGATCTGTGGAAAAACAATATCCAGAATATTCATTGACAGCTCACATCACATGAGAATCAGAGAGAAAAAGACTAGCAAATTATACCTCGTGTGTGAAAAGAAAAAGATGCAACATTTGAGTGGCAGGTTTCACTCGCCTATTTTGTGGAACCACATACCCAGCCAAAAATGTGACAGAGGTAAAAGATTTACAAGTAGTTATTGTAAAGCATGAGCAGTGGGTGGAATAAACAAAATGTTACTTTTTCAGTGCTTTATATAGTTTAACCCATTAAATATTTCATCTTAACCAAACAACATATTTTGGATTAAAGCTTTTTGTTGTCTGGCTGAGAGGAACAATGTTTGCACAATGGATTTTTTTGAGCTATTTTGTTAGGGCTTCGACTAGACTTAGACCATGACAACGTTCATCAGTTTAGGTGGTGACCCTTGACAACTGTAGAGTGGGCATATTTTCCTGTAAAAAGTCCAAATCCACAGAGAGAGAAACAATTAGCTATTTTATATTTGCTACAATAATTGAGAAACAGGAGGATGTTCTGACGACAGCGGAAGAATGAATAAACAGAAAGGAAGTGCTTGCACTTTGGCCAAATCTACCAAGGGAAGTGGCACGTAACGTAACGTATTTTATAATATTCAGTAACTAGGAATTAGATGTTTGAAGTGGGGAGAAACTAAGTTAATTTCATCTTAATCAAGTTTAGAGAATGAAATAGTGCTCGTTATATTATAAGACTGGAACCAATATCCTAGGGAGAGTGTTTGCTCGTGCTGTTAGGGAAGGTTTAAACTAATGTGGCAGTGGGATGGGAAACGATGCAGGAACCGGAGGGAAGTAAAGTGGGGACAAAAACAAAAGGGGAAATGTGAAAGTTAGAGAAAACAAAGTCAAAAATCAAAAAGGGCCACAGTACAGCGTACAGAGACTGTGAAGAACTCAGTGAATGGATCCAGTAAGGCTAAGAGAAATAAAACACCGGGAGATTGTACAAAATATGGCTGGACAGATGGTCTGAGAAAGCAGAGCAGAGAGCAAGGGAAGTCGAAGTTAAACTGCATTTATTTCAATGCAAGAGGCCTGATGAGCAAGGCAGATGAACTCAGGGCATGGATGGGTACATGGGACTGGGAGATTATAGCTATTACTGAAACATGGCTAAAAGAGGGGCAGGACTGACAGCTCAATGTTCCAGGGTACAGGTACTATAAGAAAGATAGAACAGGAGGTAAGAAAGGAGGGGGAATTGCGTTTTTGATTAGGGAGAATATCATGGCAGTACTTGGAGGGGATATATCCAAGGGTTCGCCCACTGAGTCTATATTGGGTAGAACTGAAAAATTAGAAGGGAGAGATCACTTTGATAGGATTGTACTACAGGCCCCCAAATAGTCAGTGGGAAATTGAGGAGCAAATATATAAGGAGATTACATCTGGCCCCTGTGGGGGGGGGGGGGGGGGGGGGGGGTGGAGAGAAGAACGAGCACCACGGCCGTGCTCGTGAGGGGACTGGCCCGCGATCGGTGCCCACCGATCGCCTGGCCGGCGTCTCTGAGAGACGCACTCTTTCCCCTCCGCCACCCCGCAAGATCAAGCCGTCATGTCTTGCGGGGCAGTGGAGGGGAAGACGGCAACCGCGCATGCGCCGCCGACCGCGCCGACCGCGTCATTCTCGGCCCGCCGAGTTTCTCCCACGCCACTCCTAGCCCCCCAGGGGGGGAGAATAGGGGGCGAGGAGCGGCCTCCGACGCCGGCGTGAAACACTCCAGGTTTCACGCCGGCTTCGGCCGCTGCGGAGAATTTTGCCCAAGGCTGGTAGAAGTAGGGAACCAGGGATGACTCGGGGTATTGAGGCCCTAGTCAAAAAGAAGAAGGAGGCATATGACATGCATAGGCAGCTGAGATCAAGTGGATCCCTTGAAGATTATAGAGGTTTTCAGAGTACAGTTAATAGAGAAATCGGGGGGGGGGGGGGGGGGGGGGGGGACATGAGATTGTTGTGGCAGATAAGGCAAAGGAGAATCCAGAGAGCTTCTATAAATACATAAAGGGAAAAAGAGTAACTAGGGAGAGAGTAGGGCCTCTTAAGGATCTACAAGGTCATCTATGTGCGGATCCATAAGAGGTGGGTGAAATCCTAAATGATTATTTCTCATCAGTATTTACTGTTGAGAAAGGCATGGGTGTTAGGGAAAATTGGGGAAATAAATAGTGATGTCTTGGACATATTACAGAGAAGGAGAGGCTGGAAAGTCTTAAAGTGCATCAAGGCAGACAAATCCCTGGGGCCTGATGAAATATATCCCATGACGTTGTGGGAGGCTGGGGAGGAAATTACGGGTCCCCTAGCAGAGATATTTGAATCGTCAGCAGTCACAGGTGAGGTGCCTGAAGATTGGAGGGTAGCAAATGTTGTGCCTTTCTTTAAGAAGGGCCGCAGGAAAAAGCCTGGGAACTACAGACCGGTAAGCATAACATCTGTGGTGGGTAAGTTGTTAGAAAGTATCCTGAGAGACAGGATCTATAAGCGTTTAGAGACGCAAGGACTGATTAGGGACAGTCAGCATGGCTTTGTGAGTGGAACATCATGTCTCACGAATTTGATTGAGTTTTTTGAAGGGGTAACCAAGAAGATAGATGAGGGTAGTGCAGTCGAAGTTGTCTACTTGGACTTTAGCAAGACCTTTGATAAGGTAACGCATGGTAAGTTGTTGCATAAGGTTAAATCTCACGGGATCCAGAGTGAGGAGCCAACTTGAAACAAAATTGGCTTGACAACAGAAGAAGACAAAGGGTCGGTGTAGAGGATTGATTTTCAAACTGGAGGCCTGTGACCAACAGTGTGCCTCAGGGATCAGTGACGGGTCCACTGTTATTTGTTATTTATATTGATGAGAATTTAGGAGGTATGGTTAGAAAGTTTGCAGGTGACACCAAGATTGGACCAGTGGGCCAATGAATGGCAGATGGAGTTTAATTTAGATAAATGTGAGGTGAAACATTTTGGTAGATCGAATTGGGGCTGGACCTACTCAGTTAATGGTACGGTGTTGGGGTGAGTTATAGAACAAAGACATCTAGGAGTACAAGTTCATAGCTCCTTGAAAGTGGAGTCACTGGTGGACAAGGTGGTGAAGAAGGCATTCGGCATGCTTAGTTTCATTGGTCAGAACATTGAATACAGGAATTGGGACATCCTGTTGAAGTACTACATTAGTAAGGCCACTTGAAATACTGTGTACAGTGCTGATCACCCTATTATAAATAGGATATTATTAAACTAGAAAGAGTGCAGAAAAGATTTATGAGGATGCTGCCGGAACTTGATGGTTTGAGTTATAAGAACCACTGCAGTTCATGTGATGTAGGTCTACCTTGTAGTGTTGTTACAAAGGGTGTTCCAGGATCTTGACACAGTGACAGTGAAGGAACGGCGATATATTTCCAAGTCAGGATGGTGACTGACTTGGAGGGAACCTTCAGGTACCTGCTTTCCTAATCCTTCTAGATCAGTGTTTTTCAAACTTTTTTCCCCCAAGGTCCACTTTTGCCAACCGGCCGAGCTTCGGGACCCACGCTGGCTGACATTCGCAACATACGCCACATTCGCTTACCTTTAATGCGAAAGAAGAGCATGCTTGGTCTTCACGATCTCACTCCAATCAGATTCATAGGAGGAGAGGGCAATTTTACTTTACCACCCACCCCGTGCCTGCTCCTGCCAACCTCAAACTTGAGGCTAGTTGAAATAAGGCCCTTAAGTAGCCATTAAGTGTATAGTAATGATTTAGACGAGGGAACTAAATGTAATACCCCAAATTTGCAGATGACCCAAAACTGGGTGGGAGGGTGAGCTGTGAGGAGGATGCAGAGATGCTTCAGTGTGATTTGGACAAGTTGAGTAAGTGGGCAAATGAATGCCAGATGCAGTATAATGTAGATAAATGTGACGTTATCCACTTGAGTAGCAAAACCAGGAAGCAGATTATTATCTGAATGGCTCTCGATTGAGAGAAGGGAATGTGCAATGAGACCTGGGAATCCTTATACATTAGTCACTGAAAGTAAGCATGCAGGTATAGCAGACGGTGAAGAAAACAAACAGTATGTTGTCATTCATAGCAAGAGGATTCAAGTACAGCAGCAGGTGAAGTTTTGCTGAAATTATACAGGGCCTTGGTGAGACCACAGGTGGAATATTGTGTGCAGTTTTGGTCTCCTTATCTGAGGAAGGATGTTCTTGCTAGAGAGGGAGTACAGCGAAGGTTTACTAAACTATTTCCTGGGATGCCACTACTGGCGTTTGAGGAGAAATTGAGTCGGTTAGGATTGTATTCGCTGGAGTTTAGAAGAAGGATCCCACAGAAACTTTGAAAATTCTAACAGGACTAGACAGGGTAAATGCAGGAAAGATGTTCCTCATGGTGGTGGAGTCCAGAACAAGGGGTCACTATCTGAGTATACAGGGTAGACCATTTAGGTCATGGATGAGGAGAAATTTCTTCACCCAGTGAGTGGTGCCTGTGGATTTTGCTACCATAGAAAGCAGTTGAGGGTAAAATATTGTATGGTTTCAAAAAAGAGTTGGATATAGCATGTGGGCCTAAAGAAATCAAAGAATATGGGGGGAAAGTGGGAGCAAGTTATTAAGTTGGATTATCAGTCATGATTATGGTGAACAGCAGTGTAGGCCTGAAGGGCTGAAGAGGCTACTGCTGCTCCTATTGTCTGTTTAATAGGTGAATGGATGGGTTTCCCATCGAGGCCCCGCCCACGCAAACACAAAATTGCATCTGGGTTTGGACGGGCGGGTTCCCAGGGGGAATCCTGTACATTCAATATGACACGACGCTCCTCCCCACCTCAGAACTCGGGGGGAGCATAAAAATCCACAGGGACATGCAAAGCCAATACAGTTTTGATTTTTAAAAAATAAATCTTCCAATTAAGGGGAAATTTAGCATGGCCAATCCACCTACCCTGCACATCCATTTGGGTTGTGGGGGTGACACCCACGCAGACATGGGGAGAATGTGCAAACTCCACACAGACAGTGACCCAGGGCTGGGATCAAACCCTGGGCCTCGGCAAGGTAAGGCAACAGTGCTAACCACTGCACCACCGTGCCACTCCCATTTTTGCTTTTAAATAGTTACTCCTTAACCAGCTTTTGACAGATATAGTTCTAAAACCTTTTGAATTTCATGTTAATGTAATACATTTGACAAAGTATTGTTAACGTAAGGGAAAATATATTTTTATCACAGCCAACAGGCGGTTTTGTAAGGGGAGGTAATGCTGGACTGAAATCTGTGACTCTTAAAGGATAAATGTAGCCAATGAGATCTGAGAACTCCCTCAAACATGAACACAAAATCTTTACTTCCAATTGAACAGGCAGAAAAAAATCTCTTGAATTAGCACACTAGATTATGTGCTCAAAGGAGTGGAGCTGGGAATAAACCAACAACCTTTTGACCCAGAATTTAATGTTGCCAGTGAAGTGGTCACAGTCCCAGATGACCAGAGGCTGCTTTCCCCTTTAAGGAGTAGAGCTGACTGGTGATGATTTGACCTGAGGATTACCACACCTCAGGCAAGGGGCTAGGTTGAGAAGGCAGAACATCATGAATAACTGAGCATCATGAACCAGCTGTCCAGTCAACACTGTCATAATATACACATCAGTATATGATGGTGCTGGGACACACACTGACTGACACGCTGCAAGACCAATCAACACACACAACACAACAGCCAATCACCAGTTAGGGCACGGTCACTATAAAGCCAGAGGGCACTAGTTTTCCCGCTCATTCGGGATGCAGCCTCTGAGATAGACAAAGCCCACAGTCAGTAGCACAAACATCTACCATGTGCTAGCTGTATAGGCTGGTCAGATTAGGCATAGGTCTTCAGTCAATCTAACCTAGTGTCGACCCACAGTGCAAGTATATTTAACAGCTCTTAGTTAAATAAAATAGAGTTGTACTAGAACATAGAACATAGAACAGTACAGCACAGAACAGGCCCTTCGGCCCTCGATGTTGTGCCGAGCAATGATTACAAGTGTTGGTAGCCTGTCTATGTTACTGCTAAGGTAAAGGCAGTTTCCACAGATCCAGAGTACCCAACACAGCAAACACCAAGCTGGCAATATACATAAACAAAGTTGCTGCTATGTGCACTTTACATTAGCCACTGATATATTTCAAAATCCTGCCTAATACAGTGTTATGGCATCATTTTATTAAGCTGTAACAGTTACATCATTTAAAAATAAATTTTGTAATTTCCTAATTTAAGTAACTATAATGGTGCTGCACGGCAATATCATCAGGTTCTGTAATTGCTTGATGTAAAGACAGAATCAGCAGGACGTTCTCTTTGACTTGGATGCTATCAAGTCAAGCATCAGCAGGGGGCAATATACATCGACACAAAGTTAATTGGAATCTTGGGAAAAATTGATTCAGAAGAAAATGAAGGAAAATGATAAGCAATGTTATTTTCATTGGACTAATTTTACCTTTGGCTGAATAAAAGCTGTAAAACCGAACCAATGTCTAAGAAAGGATTTGGTTTTGCATGGAACTTGTTAGTTTATCAGACGTTCACATTTAAGTTTTACCAAGTTGGTTTTACTCAGTGCCTCATTTGATTTGGAATTTAAGATCATTTGAAATGCAAACTCCTTCACATTGTTGGTCATTAGAATTTGCTGCATTTTGCACAATGCAGAAATATTAATCTAACAAACTATAGAGAACAACAATTTCAAAAGTCTGGTTCGAGATTTACTCAATTAACTATTAACCTCTGCAATATCAGAGGATTTTTCGGGCATTTTACAATTCAGTCCCAGCTTTGGCTGAGGTTTTTATTTTTCTTCCCCTACAACAAGCTTGGCAGCCACATGACACGGTGTTGATTTTGAACCCGGGCAGGTCATAGTGCTTTTGGTAATTAGACGCTCTGACTTTGTTTTTAACAGCACTGAGGCTTTTTAAATCAGTCGTGGTTTAGCTTTTTGCACAGCCCTGCTAGGTATTTTTTGACTCTGCACACAGTGGGCATGTACAATGGTCCTCCACAAGATCTTCTCCTCAGCTGCACCATGGATATATATTTTTCTCTCTCTCTGCCTTTCTGCTTCCAATTCTGAAATAGAGCTTCTCACAGGCAATCTCCCTTGGGTCAGATTACTGGTTCTTTGATTTTCCAACTTTTTAATTTCCAGCCTCTTAGACATTTTATGCGAATCCAAAAACCTGCCACCATATTCTATATTGTATGTTCAGTAGATCTCACAAAGATTTTCTGAGTCTTATTTAGTTGAACATTAACTGTTCATCAATAACACATAACTATGTACATATATACAGAGCATAGCCCAAGCTGTGAGCTAACTACATGCTTGCTTCTACACAGGTCTCTGTCCAATCCACAACTGACTCTAGTTTTAGGTCGTGTGTCTCTTTACACAATACTGTGGGCGATACTGTTTCCCAGTCCCACATTAACCTTTGCTGTGCCAGATACCTTTATACAATACTAGAAAAATTGTAAAAACTACATATCAGATTTATTTCAAGAAACAAAGCTGCAACTGTCAACCAATCTGATTAATATGCAGCCGCTCAATTCATCCAATTTGTTAGAAAGTACAGATGTCATTGTGGCATTTTAACAGAGTTCATAGGAACACAGAACCGTGGAAACAGGACTGGCCTTTCAGCCCCTCAAGCTTGCTCCACCATTCAATAGATCATGGCTGATCTGTAGCTTCGTTTCATCCCCTTTGAAATCCTTGCCCAACAAAAATCCATTAACATCATCAATCTGAAAACATTCAATTGCCCCATAAAAGGTTTGAGGAAAGACTTCCAGATTTTCTCCTCTTTCTCTCTATAAGTTAAAAGCAAAAGTTGAAAAATGTGGATGAATGGGAATAAAGCTCAATACCAGAATTCACATTCGAGTTATAGATAGAAGGCTGTCAGATGGGTTAAATTTGGTGCTTTAAATGTCGAAATATTATAATGTGTTACAGCTTTGTTCAAAAGGATTTGCACCCATAGAATTAAGTTATATGATAGGTATATTAGCATGGAGCCGAAGACACAGTATTAAAGCTGATTCCCGAACATTCAATGTCTTTTTCATCATGACAAGAAGACCATTTTTACAACTTATGCAAATAATTCAATAATGTCAGAATATTTCTTTTACTGAGAGGAGAGATAGATGAGCACAGGTGTTATCAACCCCACGAGACCTATGGGGACGACCCAATTAATCTCCCAGTGATCCTTGTGGAGTTCGAGTTCCCCTGCTGAGGGGTGGAGGCTCGTTATTTCCACCGGATAAAACCCGGCCCAGGTAGAAGCTGGAGTTCCAGAATAGACCTGGCTGGGACTGTTCTTTGTATACATTTCCTAAACCAAGGGCTAAAAATAAATAATTTTTCACTCTCCTTTCCGGACTCCTTCTTCACTACCATATTGATGATGAGGATAAAGTGGAACCTCAGTCGGTGCTGCTAGCCATTTAGAGTACAGCCATTGTTCTGCACATCGGAATAAGGTTTGCACCATTTTGAAAATGCTGCTCTTTAGCAGATCAATCCATTCAATATGGGGGTAGAGGACTGGGCTCAGTACGCGGAGCTTATGCACTATTTATTTTTAAGGCAAACACTAACGTTGGGGATGATCGGCAGACAGTAATTCCTCTGTTTGCCTGCGGGGCCCTCCCACCTTCAGCATCATAAAGCAGCTCCAGACTCCAAGATGTTTGACGAGCTAGTGGCGCTTGTGACAAACCATTACGACCCCAAGCCAGTGGTCATTGTGCAAAGTTACCGATTTAACATGTTCGAAAGAATCCCAGGGGAGTCCATTACTGAATAACTGGCGCATAAACTAGCAGAGTATTGTGATTTGGGCCATTCCTGCCCGAAATGCTCTGGGACCGCTTTGTATGCAGAGTAAATAATTTGGCGGCCCAGCGGAAATTGCTAGCCGAGCCATTACTAGACTTAAAAAAGGCAGTAGAGATCTCCCTCATGGGAGAGTGCTAAGAAGGGAGTCCAGGAACTCCAGGGATGGAAGTAAACAGCTTTGGACGCCTCACCATTCAGACGCTTAGCGTCCCTAGGGATGGGACCCCTGGAACCCCACCCTGACTCAAGCATCGGACCAGACTCGGCGGCCAAGGGCTACTGCAACGAGGTAGGACATCTCCCCAGAATCAATGGAGGATGACCCCCGGCAGTGCGGCACTTGTGGCTGGCAAAGCAACAGAGATAGCAAAACACAGGCCAGCTAGCAAACCCACCGCCCTACCCAAGGGAGACTCCATCCCTGAGCCAGGACTCTCCACCTAGAACAGCCTGCTGAAGATGAGTGCATGCAATTAAATTGCATTACTGTGCTGCAGGTTGCCCCATCCGAATACTTGTCCAGGTGAATGGCCACAGGTTGGATATGGAGCTGGACACAGGATGCCACGGTTTCAGTAAAAGGAAGGCATACATTCGAGAAAATTAGGACAGGAATTTAACAGCTGGGTTTGTGGGACTCCGAGGCAAGACTAGCAACCTACAAGGGGGAACCCCTAGCCATAGCAGGCACGACTATGACCCTAGTCACCTACGGATAGCAGTCCGTTAGGCTATCATTAATAATAGTGCATGGTCCCGAACCAAATCTGCTGGGCCACGATTACAACTCTTCCAGTTGGACTTACAAACGATCTTCCGGCTAGGTACCGGGGGACATTACGAAGTCTTGGGGAAGTACCTGGAGATCTTTGGCTCTTCATAATTAAGGGTCAAAATTAAGAGGGCAGTGGCTGTAGACCCTGATGCCCAGCCAAAGTACGTCAGGGCCCGCCCGGCCCCCTATGCATTACTGGCAAAAGTCGAGGACGCGCTCAGCTGATTGGAAGGCCTAGATATCATCCGACCAGTTCATTTTGCTGATTGGGCAGCACTGGTAGTCCCGGTACTAAAACCTGACAAAACCGTACGCTGTGTGGGGATTATAAGTTGACCAAAAACAAGGCCTCTCGTCTGGACAGGTACGCGATGCCAAGGTCCAACACCTACCCCTTTACCTCCTCCCTCCTCACCATTCAAGGCACCGAATATTCCTTTCAGCTGGCACTTCCCTCATTTGGCCAATGTGGTCTCCTCTACATTGAGGCAACTAAACGTAGACAGGGTGACGGTTTTGAGGAACACCTTTGCTCTGTCTGCAAGCATAACCCAACCTTACTGTTGTTTGCCATTTCAACTCAGTATCTTGCTCTCAAGCCCACATATCTGTCCTTGGCGTGCTGTAATGCTCCAGTGAAGCACGGTGCAAACTGGAGGAGCAGCATCTCATCTTCCAGTTAGGCACATTACAGCCGTCAGGACACAACGTTGTGTTCAACAATTTTAGACTGTGACCTTCCTCCTCCATCTTAAAACCCCTTATCTTTATATCCCATACGTTCATTGTCTCAATGCAAAATCGCTCCCTCCCGTCTCCCCCCCACCTCTCCTCCACCTTCCACACACAAGGCATCCGACTCTTGTTCTTAAGGTCTCTCCCAACTACATTATAATATCCAACACAATGAAGAGCCAAATGGAGTCGTATTGGTTTTTTTTAAGGGGCAATTTAGCGTGGCCAATCCACCTACTCTGTACATTTTTGGGTTGTGGGGGGTGAAACCCACGCAGACACGGGGAGAATGTGCAAACTCCACACGGACAATGACCCAGAGCCGGGATCGAACCTGGGACCTCAGCGCCGTGAGGCGGTTGTGCTAACCACTAGGCCACCGTGCTGCCCTATGGACTCGTATTGTTAATCTCTCTCCCTACACATGCTGTCAAACCTGTTGAATATTTCTACCATTCTGTTCTTGTTTCTAGAAATGTGCACTATTTGAACTGTCATATATTCTAAAATCTTTGAATTAACTTGGAAAATGATAATAGGCATGCAAAAGCAAAGAAAAAACTTAAGAAAGCTGACAATGCCCCTCAAAAAAGCTGTCAACTCCAACACAAATATGTTACTGAAAAATGCATAATCAAGCCCACTGCATTGAGGTGACTGAATGGGTTAAAGAAAATTATTGTGCTTGATTTCCACACTTTTATTATTGTTTCAAAATGTGCTGGGAACAGAAACAGAACTTTAATAATAACCAACATAGAGAGGGCAACAGGAACTGTGGTAAACACACAGATAATGACATGCACTAATATAGACAGATATCATGAAAGGAAGTAAAAGAGAGCAAAAAAACTGAGGTAGAAACAGAGAGGACGTCAGAGATCAACAGAGAATGATGAAGTATTGACAAAGACAAAATGACAGGACAACAGGAGGTAGAGAATGGCAGGGAGTGACACGAAGAACAATGGGAACAGCCATAGAAAATAATTGGGACAGACGGAGAAAATAGAAGGGATAGAAAGTGACAGGAGCATGAATAAAGGGGAAGTGCTAAAACTAAAATATCTTAGATGAAGTCATCATTGCTGGCTACTGGGAAAGCCAGACACCATCACATAAACATGGGATGAATGAGAATAAACAAGGAGTTGAAGCACTGGCAACTGTGCAGTGCAGCCCCCAGGACACCCGCTTTTGAATCTATTTGCAAAACTGGCTTGAACCTTGAGCAGTGAACGATCGCATAAGTCTGGGTCAGCAGATTAACACAAACTCTATCAACTCCAGAAAGGAAACAGTGGCCTTTTCAGAAACAGTTTTTCCAGCTTTTTTTTCCCTGACGTTGATTAATGTATAAATCCAGACGTGAGTTTTACTACAAACTTCAGCAGTGATTTACTGCTGTTATTGTTGGATTTGAGTGAGCCAAAATAAGCTGGTTTCTGGACCCCACGCAAATACAAATGGGAGATAAAAATGCTGATTCATCCTTCTGAGAAGCAGATAATTGGCAGCTCTATTGCCTGACTTTTTAAAAAAATGAATATTCTTGCATGTCTGCAGATATCATAAAAACCTCATGCGCAAACGCAGGATGTGACCTTAATTTGGAAAACTTAAATGAGTTGAATCCAAGGAACAACTTGCCGGTTATGTTGAAATGTTTTCTCGTCAGCTGCTTACTCTCAACCCCATCTTGGATATATTCTTACTACAATAAGGTTAACAGCCAAAGGACTGAACATTATGGCAGGCATAAAAGACACATTTAAGCAACTTTAGATGAATTTAAACAATAACACTACGACAGTAAAATATGAAAAAGCCAGCACAACAATGATGGCAAAAATATACAATAAGAAAAGAGTGGAGAGAGGCTGAGGCAAATTACTGAAATAAAGTGATCAAATAAAGAGCTGAGACACATCCATTGGAAACGGGTGATCACTATGGCAATAAACACATGAGCTCTGCAACTCATACCTTTGTTTCCACTGATGAATTATGGATTATTTTCAGCATCTTACAATTCAGCTAACTACCAGGCTCCTAAGCAGGCAGGATGAGCTGTGGTTCTATCTATTTGAAAAGTAGATAGTTGGCTCAATAAACCAGCTGTTTGGGAACTATGTGATAAGGTTGGATGTTAATTATAAAGAAAGCCATGCATTTGTATAGTACCTTTCACGATCTCAAGACTTCCCGAACCACATTTTGCAGTGCAGTCAACTGTTTTAACCTAGCCAACCAGTGAACAGCAAGACCCCGCAAACAGCAATGTGATAATGACCAGATAAACTGCTTCAGTGGTGGTGGCTGAGGGATAAATCTTCATCAGGACATTGGGGAAGAGTACTGGCTAGGAAAATATCCTGCAAGACATTATGGGCGCGATTCTCCGCTGCCCACGCCGGTTGGGAGAATAGCGGGAGGGGCTCCCGACATTTTTTGCGCCCTCCCGCTATTCTCCCCCCCCTCGCCCGACCCACGTCACGAATAGCCACTCCCCGTTTTTTACGGCAAGCGGCGATTCTCCGCGGCCGATGGGCTGAGCAGCCGGGCCTTTACACCCGTTTTTTCACGGCAGCAAACGCACCTACTTGCTGCCGTCGTAAGAACGGGTGCTGGATGCCCGGTTGGGGCATCCAGAGGCCCGTTTGGGGCGGGAGCACCACCTTTGTGCTCGGGAGGGGACAGGCCCGCGATCGGTGCCCACCGATCATCGGGCCTGCATCCAAAAGGGACGCACTATTTCCCCTCCGCCGCCCGACAAGATCAAGCCGCCACATCTTGTCGGGCGGCGGTGGAGAAATGCGGAACCCGCGCATATGGCGTGATGACGTCACCCGCGCATGCGCGGGTTGGAGCCGGCTCCAACCTGCGCATGCATGCTGATGTCATACAGACGCCAGCCGTGCGTCATCTTGGCGCGCGGCCTTAACGACCGTCGTTAAGGCCGCGACACCGTGATTCCCGGGGTCCCGCTCCTAGGCCCGATGGGGGGGGGGGGCGAAAATCGGGCCCCGGGAACGGGCGTAAAGGCTGCCGTGAAACACGGCCAGTTTCACGGCAGCCTTTACGACTCTCCGCATTTGCGGAGAATCTCGCCCCTAGTCTTGTTCAAAATGGCCTCCTTCTGCACTGTAAATTCTATGATTCTATGAAAAGAGGGCACCACACCAAAAATATCTCAGTAATTTTGTCTAGTGAAAATGTGAGCAATCCACGTCATATGTTTTGATCTCTGGATTGCCCGGAGCTATCCAGTATCTGCAGAAGCAGCTGTGGTAGGCTACAGCTGGTTTCAGTACCCTTGGGTTAGAGAGGAAATAGTTGGTTAGGGTTCCTCTTCCCGATCACTATCTAGCCACCCATGCTGTAAGTATGACATACGAGTCAGTAGGTTTTATGAATAGCATGCACCACTTAAACAATTAACATATTACCCTCTCTCTTATTTGACATGAATCAAAATATATATTATTTCGTTTTTGGCCAGCCAGGTCAAAATACATTTCCTGTATCTTCCAGAATCAGTATTAACACTGTGTGTTCTGTTATGAACAGCAAAGTAACCAACTGATAAAATAACACAAAGACTGAGCAAATAAATTATTTCTACGCAAGGATATTAAGGATTCTGGAACTAGGATAATTCAATGGAGCAATACAGATCAATCAGCAACTAACTGAAATGTGGAACTGTCAGACTCGAAACGTTAGCTCCCTTCTCTCTCCATAGATGCTGCTAGACCTGCTGTGATTGTCCACTATTTTCTTTTTTTGTGGAAGATGGAACATGCTTGATTGATTGACTGGCCGGTGAAGCAATTATAGTTCAATGTTTGAGGCTAAAAATCCATTCAACGGCTTCAGTTGATGTAGTGTGACTGGTTGTTACACCCCAATGGATCTCTTGGAACAAGAGTTCAGTCTGTGGGTGGTTGTCAGACTTAGATGGCCATAGTCACAATTTGAGTTGTTCTTCATGTTCAACCTGTGGGGGAAGTGTCCATGTCTTCAAACGGCTGAGTGTCCATATTTTCTGCAGGAGTTTGAAACCTGTGACTTCACCACTCAGCTCAGTTACCAGGTTGCAGTGGGTGATAAAAGATAAACGATCAAGAGGAGTAATCAGTTTTTACAGGGTTTTTACAGTCTGGTTCAGCGACTTAGTGCTCCCGCCAGCGGAGGATCAGATCATTTTCAAGCTGCCACTAGAAGTGCTGGGGAGGCCCGATTCCTTCCATACAAATGAGTCAGCACGCTGCCCATGTGCATCCCGCCCAAGTCCTGATTTCCCAGGTGAGTGATTCGCTGGGTTTGGGAATCCCATCATGCACCTGACAAATTGGAGCAGATTTGAAGCGCTCCACTCGCTCCAGGCTCTCATTCCAGCCAAGACGATGGCTGTAAGAAGACCCGCACCAGGCTTCCTTGATACTGATGTCCAAAGGTTGTTGGATGCTGTTGAGGGGAGAAGGGATGCCCGCTTCCCTATGTTGGGGCGGAGACACCAGCCAGCTGTGATGAATCAAGTCTGGGATAAGGTGACAAATGCAGTAGCTTGGAGTACAGCGATACCCAGCGGGAAGACCTGCACATCTGCTGGGCAGCAGGCAGAACAGGGTGACACATCATCACCAGTATAATGTCCAAAGGTCAACCGGCCCATCCAGGTCCAGGCCCTCCAGAGGATGGTCACCAAGGGCATCTCAGGACAGAGGGCAAGACAAGTGGCAGGCCACCTCCACTTATGATGCGCAATCTGGAGGAACACCTAGAAGGAACATAGTTCAGGGCACATTGGTCCCATGGACGTCCCACAGGCATCCAGCCTCACCAAGACGCGACAGGCCATGGGAGCTGCAGTGTGAGATAAGACAGCATCCCAGTCTATGAGCCCAAAGCTTGCTCCATCTCCCACTGCCCTCGCTCACTCTAAACAACATGGCCCATGAGAAGAAGTCCTTATCGCACAACCAGGGATCAAAGGGGCAGACAGTGGTTTGTTATCTAAAAGACCTGACTCCGACTTTGTCAGACGATGACGAGCACCAGAGCTCACCTCCACAGCGAGACATCATCATCCTACATCTGGCAGATAAGACCCACTGAAACTGTGAATCCAGGCCCGACACCCTGCTGTAATTCTGAGGTGACCCTCGGATGGGGGAGGTGGAATTGTGGTCGTGGGAAGCTGAGGTGAAAGGAAGGTTGAGGAGAGGGCTATAGGACAGAAGGGACTGAGGACATGGAGGAGGGGTGGAGGGGATGGCGATGGAGCTGCTTGTCTTTGGCCTCTGGGTTAGTGAATCGGGAGCTGATCAGGTTCTCCCTTGTTCTACGGCTCTGAAGGACTATTTTATGGCCTTATGAGCCAGCTCCGTGTCTGCGCCTAGCTATCCTAGACACCACCCTCTCCTGGTGACTGCTACATCAGGTGTTACCGATGGGCTCTGTGGTCCCTGTCCTAGTTCTCCCAGTGGGGTGTACTGTGGGTGTCCTCATTGTGTGAACCTTGTGCCTTCCCACTAGAACAGTGGCAGCTGGTTATGTGGTGGAGACATTCATACTGTGCAGACATGCGGCAGCTCTATGTTAAGAGACCTGTGTACGGGCACGTCCTTCAGATGGGGGTCACTGCGGGATAGAACAAAGAACATTACAGCACAGGAACAGGCCCTTCGGCCCACCAAGCCTGCGCCGATCCAGAGTCCTCATTTAGCCCCGCTACTTATTGCCCAAACTATCCCTTTCTCTCCATTTCCCATCTGTTCATGTGTCTATCAAGATGCACCTTAATGTGCTATCGTGCCTGCCTCCACCACCTCCACTGACAACACCTTCCAGGCATCCACCACCCTCTGCATGAAAAGCTTTCCCCGTATATCTCCCCAAAACTTTCCCCCTCTCACCTTGAACCTCTTATAATTGAGTCTTCCACCTTGGGAAAAAGCTTCTGCCTATTCACCCTGTATACACCTATCGTAATGCCTTCTTGACCACCTTATCCACCTGCATTGCCACTTTCATGGAACTATGGACCTGACAACCAAAATCCCTCTATATGTTCATGCTCCTTAGGTTTCTGCCATTTACTGTATAATTCACATCTGAATTTGATATTCCAAAATGCATCACCTTGCATTTGTCCGGATTGAACTCCATCTGCCATTTCTCTGCCCAACTCTCCAATCTATCTTTTTGCTGTAATCTCTGACAGTCCCCTTCACTATCTGCAATTCCACCTGCCTTAGCATCATTTGCAAACTTGCGAATCAGACCATCTACATTTTCCTCCAGATCATTTATATGTATTACAAACAACAGTGGTCCGAGCACTGTTCCCCTTGGAACATCACTAGTTATAGATTTCCATTCTGAAAAACTCCCCTCTACTGCTACTCTCTGAATCATGTTGCCAAGCTAGTTCTTTATCCAACTAGCTCGCACACCCTGAATCCCATGCAATTTTACCTTTTGTATCAGTCTGTTATGAGGGACCTTGTCAGACCACTTACTAAAGTCCATGTAGACGACATCCACAGCCTTCCCCTTATCAATTAATTTTGTCACCTCAAAAAACTCTATCAAGTGTGCCTTTGCTGGGGGCTTGTTGCAGTGCGATGTGGAACCTGGGTATATCACAGAGGCTGTGACAGGGAGCTGTCCAGGTTTCCTTGATGGGTTCGGAATCCATGTATTCATACCATGTGATACCAATGAGGCATGGTCGACCTGCAGGGCCTCGGGAATTTGTCTGATCCTTAGGAGTGGATTGGCTGATAGTCTCACTAGTTAGGCTGTTACTCTGAGAGGAGCTGAGTGCCTGGGGGGTTTCCATCAGCGACTGCTGCATGTGTCCTTGTGTGAGGTTAGCTCTGTTAATCCCCTGCTTTCTCTGCTGTGGAGCGGGGCATCTAAGGTGGGTAATGAGGAGTCACAACACCTGGTGGTCCAGCAATTGAGCATGGTCATGCCCATCTCTTGGTTAGCTTACTGATATATGGGCGGATATCTACACGATCAGGAGGCCTCAGAGCATTCCAGTAATACTGGCAGCAGTCAACAGTTTCAACAGATCAAGCATCAGATCAAGCCCAAGATGAGGTGCAATGCATTTTTTTTGTTAGCTTGGATCTTATATGTCTCTCTTGGGGAGACCATGAATTGGATTCAATTTGAATTGATGTTTGGAGCAAGCAATGAGATGGATTAAAGGTTTGCCCTGTCCACCCTGCACATTGGCTTTGTAATTTTAAAGATGGGATTAAAAAAATAAACAATCAGGCGCCCGTAAGTAACACCTAAGGGGTGAGTTGCTAATCTTTTACAGCAGCAGTACGAGGGTCAGCCATGACACCCTTCAGGCATAGACCAGGAAGCTCGAAGACAATAAAAAAGGTACTTACCTCCTTGTTCCCTCTCGAAGGCCATGATGTCATTATTATAGAACATAGAACATACAGTGCAGAAAGAGGCCATTCGCCCCATCGAGTCTGCACCGACCCACTGAAGCCCTCACCAACCCTATCCTCGTAATCCAATAACCCCTCCTAACCTTTTTGGTCACTAAGGCCAATTTATCATGGCCAATCCACCTAACCTGCACATCTTTGGACTGTGGGATGAAACCAGAGCACCCGGAGGAAACTGACGCAAGCGCAAGGAGAACGTGCTGACTCCACACAGCCAGTGGCCCAGCAGGGAATCGAACCTAGGACCCTGGTGCTGTGAAGCCACAGTGCTATTCAAGTGCTACCGTGCTGCCCCGTCATGACTCCGTTTGAAACTATTTTCACAAACTCATGCCCACAGGATTCTCGGCTGGGAGAGAGGTGGAACATTACCTCTGGGCGGGGGTGGGACCAGGTGGCTGTTTGCACATTCCCTCTGGCGCAGGGTGGGAAGCCTGCTATGGACGGCGGACTGAGAACAGTGACTGGGGATGAGTTTGCTGCTTGGCGCCAATCCTGTGCATGGCCGATGCAGGATTCTCTGTCAGGTAAGGATTACTGACTCACAGCTCCCTCTGCACCTTCGCTTCACTCGATAAGTACCCCCATCATTAACGCCATTGATCCTCCACCCACCCCACCCCCACACCTGGCTTTTCTCCCATCCCTGCAATCCCAGCTCCGCTCTTCCTCGCCTTCCCACCAACACCCCTGGTTCTGCTCTCTCCTGACCCCGGGAACCATAGCTCTGTTCGAAATCTCTCCCCCTACCTAATATATCCGACTTCTCTCAAGTCTGGCTCTTTAGATGCACTGATGTCAGGAACAACATTTGGTAGTGAATAAGGAATTATTCCTTGCTATAATCAGGTAGTTATACCTACAGAGGGTGCTGCAGTCCAGAGGACCTTCCTTTGCAATTGTAACAGATTTCTTCATGAACTCTGTGGGTGGATTGGTATCAGGCTTCAAAATAAAAATTAATTCATCATCAACCCAACACGAAGAAGCAACTAAAGAGCTCGGATTTTTGCAAATGATATTTGTGAAGCTTCACTCGTATATTAAAATTCATTCCTATTTTAATGCACTGTAACCTATCCAGTCATAAATTTATTAAATGGTGACATGCATATGGGAGGCCATTTGGCCCACCATGTTTGTACTTGCTTGCCAAAGGGACAATTCAAGGTGACACTCACCTTCTCCCCATAGTCTTATATTTTCTTCCTTTTCAGATAATAATTTGAAAGCCTTCCTTGAACCTGCCTCCTCCACCACACTCTCAGGCCTCATCCTCGCCTCTTTCTGTGTGAAAAGGTTGTCCTCATGTCACCATTGCTTCTTTTGCCAATTACTTTAAATCTGTCCTCTCTTGTTCTCAGTGTTGCCACCATTAGGAACAATTTTCCCCCATCTACGCCGCCCAGAACTCTCAGGACTTTGAGTAACTTTCAAATCTCCTCACAACCTTCTCTTTTCCAAGAACAATTCCAACTTCTCCACTCATGTAACTGAAGATCCTCATCCCTGGAACCATTCTCTTGGACCTTTTCTGCTCTCTCTCTCTTTAATACTTACACATCCTTTCCAGGGTGGGGCACTTAGAACTGGACGTAGTACTCAGTTGAGGCCAAGCTAATGTTCCACACAAGGTTAACATAACTTCCTTGCTATGCCCCTATTAATGAAGTCTATGATGCTTTATTGACCAAACACTCAACTTGTCCTGCTAGCTTCAATGATTTATGTACAAAAAGACCACTCTGCTCTTTCATCCCTTTTAGAATTGTACCCATAATTTATATTGTCTCTCTGCAGTCTCTCTACCAAAATGAATCATCCCACACTGCTCTGCATTTCATTTCATCAGCCACTTGCCCACCCATTTCACCAAGCTGTCTACGTCCTTTTGAAGTTTTATTCTCCTCACAGTTCACAATATTTCCAAGTTTTGTATTGTCTGCAAATTTTGAAATTGTCCTCTATATCAAAGTCCAGGCCATTAATATTTAACAGGAAGATCAAGGGTTCTAATACCCCTGGAGAACTCCACAATAAATCTTTCTCCAGTCTGAAAAACATCCATTACCCACTACTCTCTGTTTCCTCTCACTCAGCGAATTTTGTGTCCATGCCACCTTACCATCCCTTTTATTTCACAAACTCTCACTTTGCTTAAAAGTCTGTTGTGCGGTATTATGTCAAATGCCTCTTCGAAGTCCATATACAGCAGATCAACCCAGATTACCCTCATCAATTCTTTTTGTTACCTCATCGAACATGTCCAGTAAGTTGGTTAAACATGACTTCCCCTTAATAAAACCATGCTGGCTTTCCTTATCTAACCCACATTTACCCAACTGACTGTTAACTTTGTCCTTAATGATCATTTCTAGACGCTTGCCCACTATTGAGGTTTAGCTGGCTGACTTTAGATGCTGGGTTTGTCTTTCCACCTTTATTCTTGTTTGGAAACACCAGCAGTTGTCTGGAAATCTTTTGAGCAGATTCAAGCAACTCACGGCATAGTTTTAGTACGGCTGCGTTTGCTGCCAATGCCGCACATATTTTAAAAAATTCATCAGCAAACATCTCCACGTCTGACCTTATGTTGGAAAGAAGGTCACTGACGAGGCAGATGAAGATGGTTGGGCCTAGGACACTACCCTACTGCAGTGATGTCCCGGGACTGAGATGACTGACCTTTACCAACTACAACCATCTTTCTTTGTGCTAGGTATGACTCCAAGCAGAAAGGTGGTTCCCATTTTTTCTTCATTCGTTCATGGGACGTGGGCATCGCTGGCTGGGTCAGCATTTATTGACCATCTCTGATTGCCCTTGAGAGGACGTTAAGAGTCCACCACATTGCTGTGGGTCTGGAGTCACGTAGGTCAGACCGGGTAAGGATGCTCAGGCTCCTTGATGCCATACTTGATCAAATGCTGCCTTGATGTCCAGGGCAGTCACTCTCACCTCACCTCTAGAGTTTTGCTCTTTCATCCATGTTTGAGCCAAGGCTGAAAAGAAGTTAGGAGCTGAGTGACCCTGGCGGAACCCAAAATGAGTGTCAGTGAGCAGGTTATTGCAAAGTAAGGGCCGCTTGAAAGCACTGTTGATGACCCCTTCCAACACTTCATTGATGACATTTGCAGTTCTAATGTTCCTCCAAATTGTTTAATCTTTTGGCAAAGGTCTGGATTTGAAAAAGAAACATCAGGAGACAATGTACAGAAGTTAATGGGGATTTTCCCCATTTCAGCCCCATAACAAATAGAAGAATGTTTTTAAACCTGGAGTGGGTAAGGGTGTTGGGGGACTTGGGTGGTCGTGGGCATTGGGCAGTAGAGACCTACAGCATTTAAAGCTGTGGCGTTGATACGTTGAAATGTTTTTAGTTGTTCAATTTGTGGTCATTCCCAACTGGTTGTTTGTGATTACACTGTAAATCATACCATTAAATTTACATTTTCCGCAATAAAAGATATCAGTATTTGTGTTACATTTCTCCATTTCAAATTTCAGTTAAATTATGAATCCAGTCTGTCCCAATTACTCAATACTAAACGTCCTGTGTGTCATCAAGATATTAACTGATTTGCGACTGAGCACAGTGAACATGCGCAGGCGGCCATTTTGCATTGACCAGTGTTTAGTACAGTTCCTTGGGAGTGGAAACATGGAGGATACTGTATTTGGATTAGTGAAGCAATTTTTATTACTGCTTTATAATGCTGTGGTGAATGAATGTATTCACCATCATATAATTTTCCTGTACAGTACTGTGGCCGATGGCCAGTGAATGGTAATATGGGGCGGGATTCTCCGTAGCCCTTCGTAACGCGGGTTGCCTGCGAGAAAAATCGGTGTTAATGACTCCGGCGTCGGGGCCTTCTTTAAGGCCGCTATTCTCCGTTCCCGGAAGGGCTAGCAGCTGACTGACGCGATACGCGTCAGTTTCACCAGCTGCGGAAGTGGTGAGATCCGGCGCTTTTTGGAGGATAAGGAGGAGAGAGACAGACCCGGCTTTTGGGGGGGGTGGTGGTGTGTGTTCCGGCATTTGGGGGGGGTGGTGGTGTGTGTTCCGGCATTTGGGGGGGGGTGGTGTGTGTTCCGGCATTTGGGGGGGGGGTGGTGTGTGCTCCGGCATTTGGGGGGGGGGGGGTGGTGTGTGCTCCGGCATTTGGGTGGGGGGGGGTGGTGTGTGCTCCGGCATTTGGGGGGGGGTGGTGGTGTGTGTTCCGGCATTTGGGGGGGGGGGGTGTGTTCCGGCATTTGGGGGGGTGGTGTGTGTTCCGGCATTTGGGGGGGGGGGTGGTGTGTGTTCCGGCATTTGGGGGGGGGGGGGTGGTGTGTGTTCCGGCATTTGGGGGGGGGGGGGGGTGTGTGTTCCGGCATTTGGGGGGGGGGTGGTGTGTGCTCCGGCATTTGGGGGGGGGGGGGGGTGGTGTGTGCTCCGGCATTTGGGTGGGGGGGGGTGGTGTGGTGTGTGCTCCGGCATTTGGGGGAGGGGGGGGGTGGTGTGTGTTCCGGCATTTGGGGGGGGGGGGGGTGGTGTGTGTTCCGGCATTTGGGGGGGGGGGTGTGTTCCGGCATTTGGGGGGGTGGTGTGTGTTTCGGCATTTGGGGGGGGGGGGGTGGTGTGTGTTCCGGCATTTGGGGGGGGGGGGTGGTGTGTGTTCCGGCATTTGGGGGGGGGGTGGTGTGTGTTCCGGCATTTGGGGGGGGGGTGTGTGTTCCGGCATTTGGGGGGGGGTGTGTGTTCCGGCATTTGGGGGGGGGGTGGTGTGTGCTCCGGCATTTGGGGGGGGGGGTGTGTGTTCCGGCATTTGGGGGGGGGTGGTGTGTGCTCCGGCATTTGGGGGGGGGGGGGGTGGTGTGTGCTCCGGCATTTGGGGGGGGGGGGTGGTGTGTGCTCCGGCATTTGGGGGGGGGGTGTGTGTTCCGGCATTTGGGGGGGGGGGTGTCCCGGCATTTGGGGGGGGGGTACCCAGCGTTGAGGGGGGGGGGGACCCGGCATTGAGGGGGGGGGGGGGACCCGGCGTTGAGGCGGGGGGGGGACCCGGCGTTGAGGGGGGGGGGACCCGGCGTTGAGGGGGGGGGGGACCTGGCGTTGAGGGGGGGGGACCCGGCGTTGAGGGGGGGGGGTTGCGGCGTTGCGAGAGATGGGGGGCGGCGTTGGAGGGTGGTGGGGAGGGGGGTAGGGGCGTTGGAGGGAGGTAGGGGTGGTGAGGGGGGGGTGGTTAGGGTAGGGGGCAGCGGCGTACAGAGGGGGGGGGGGCGACGGTGCGTTGGCCCCGGGCATCCGTCGCCCCCCCCCCCTCTCTGCCCGCCGCTGCCCCCAAACCCCCCCGATGCCGCAACCCACCCCCCCAATGGCCGCAACCCACCCCCCCCGATGGCCGCAACCCACCCCCCCGATGGCCGCAACCCACCCCCCCGATGGCCGCAACCCCCCCGATGGCCGCAACCCCCCGATGGCCGCAACCCACCCCCCCGATGGCCGCAACCCCCCCGATGGCCGCAACCCCCCGATGGCCGCAACGCAACCCCCCGATGGCCGCAACCCACCCCCCCGATGCCGCAACCCACCCCCCCGATGGCCGCAACCCCCCGATGGCCGCAACCCACCCCCCCCATGCCCCCCCCATGCCGCAACCCACTCCCCCGATACCGCAACCCACTCCCCCGATGCCGCAACCCACTCCCCCGATGGCCGCAACACCCCGATGGCCGCAACCCACCCCCCCCGATGGCCGCAACCCCCCGATGGCCACAACGCAACCCCCCGATGGCCGCAACCCACCCCCCCGATGCCGCAACCCACCCCCCCCCGATGCCGCAACCCACCCCCCCCATGCCGCAACCCACCCCCCCCATGCCGCAACCCACCCCCCCCATGCCGCAACCCACCCCCCCCATGCCGCAACCCACCCCCCCCCCATGCCGCAACCCACCCCCCCATGCCGCAACCCACCCCCCCCCATGACGCAACCCACCCCCCCCCATGCCGCAACCCACCCCCCCCATGCCGCAACCCACCCCCCCATGCCGCAACCCACCCCCCCCATGCCGCAACCCACCCCCCCCCATGCCGCAACCCACCCCCCCCCCCATGCCGCAACCCCCCCCCCCCCCCCATGCCGCAACCCACCCCCGACACTGAACGGCGTCAACCATCATCAATGGTTGACGCCGTTTTAAATCAACTGTGATTTTCGCCGACGTGACCCGTGGCCACGTCAGCGGGACTTCGGCCCATCCGGGCCGGAGATTTAAGGTCAGTGCAAATAAAATGAAATCCCGCCGGCGCCAGCTGTTTTCACAGGCTGCCGGCGGGATTTGCACAACGCCGGTTTTTTACCGGCGGGAGAATTCGAAAACCTGCGGGAGCGGAAATAACGCCGCTTCCCGCCAATTCTCCGACCCTGCGTGGGGTCGGAGAATCCCGCCCATGATCTCCTTCCATGTATTGTACTGGAACCCTGGTGGGCACCGCCTCTGGCTCCACCCCTCCCCCCCCCCCCACCCGGGGCAGTATATAGACCTGTCGCCTGTGGGCGGCACTCATTGTTACAGCAGTCACAGGCAGGCAAGTTCTTGGACAATAAAGCCTACGTTCACTCGTTCTCATCGTCTTGTAGTGAATTGATGGTACATCAAATGCTTTTTGCTTTTTTATGTTTCAGGTAAATATTTATATCTGCAGTTCACACACATGTGGTTAAACATTCTGATGTCATCCTATAATTCTGAAATCCAGAAATGATTTGGTCCCAAGCATTCTGGACAGGAGAGGTTAGAGCATATGACTAGTTGAAGTTATAATGCCAAACCATTTGAATCCATCAACCTAAAGGTGATGCACTAAATTATTCTCCTGATAACTTAAATACTTGATATATAATACAGTGATCTGTGCAATATTTATTCTTAGTCACATGTGACTAATTTAAGCCTACGTAAATTAAAATTGATTTCAACGTTAAATTATTTCTTAATTTCAATGTTTTCTAATCTGATCTGAAAATGTTTTGAAGATTGTCCTTTTGGGGGGTATAGGGGTGAGGGGAAGATTGTTGGACGGCCTTTGCACCAGCTGCCAATTGAGGCCCTGAAGTGAGGAATTCACCCAGCAGTGACACGGGAGGCTTGCCATGAGTGCAGCCATAAAGCAAACCCACGAGGGGAGGTCCTCGTTGTCAGGTACTCAGTGCTTGGTCAAGAGACCAGGCATTGAGAGGGAGGGAAGGGTGGGGATAGGGGACACTTAGAACCACCCCCAAACTGCCTTTGTTGCTAACTCCCCATGCCCCATACTGCCCTCCTGCCAACACGCACCTCTGGCCTGGGTCCTTTCGGGTTATTGACAGCAGTGGCACTGCCAAACAATGCATAGCTGCCATCATCTGACTGGACAGGATTTATGCTTCCACAGTGGGTGATCTTGTAGAAGACCTCAAAGTACCCAATTCAATAACTGATCGGCACTCAATTTGGTGTGGCTTCCCAAAAGTAGGGCTTTCACCAGTTCTCCAACCAGCAAATGAGACTTCCCTGGTGCCTGTATTAAATTCTACCACTGGTGTCATCGCTGGGATCCACTTGTTTTCAAGTGAGCTGATTTAATTGATTTGTCCAAATAAAAAGCCGCGAAAAGTGCAATTGCTGTAAATCTGGGTGGCACGATAGCACAATGAGAGGCACGGTAGCACAGTGGTCAGCACTGTTGCTCCACAGCTCCAGGGTCCCAGGTTCGATTCCCGCTTGGGTCACTGTCTGTGCGGAGTCTGTACTTTCTCCCTGTGTCGGTGAGATTTTCCTCCTGGTGCTCCGGTTTCCTCCCACAAAGTCCCAAAAGACGTGCAGTGAGGCAATTTGGACATTCTGAATTCTCCCCCTGTGTACCCGAACAGGCGCCGAAGTGCGGCGACTGGGAGTTTTTCACAGTAACTTCATTGCAGTGTTAATGTAAGCCTAATTGTGACAATAAAGATTATTATTATTATTAAATCTAAAATAAAAACAGAAAATGTTAGAAATTCAATTAGAGGGCAGCACGGTGGCCTAGTGGTTAGCACAACCGCCTCACGGCGCTGAGGTCCCAGGTTCGATCCCGGCTCTGGGTCACTGTCCGTGTGGAGTTTGCACATTCTCCCCGTGTCTGCGTGGGTTTCACCCCCACAACCAAAAAAAAATGTGCAGAGTAGGTGGATTGGGCACGCTAAATTGCCCCTTAATTGGAAAAAATAATTGGGTAATCTAAATTTAAAAAAAAAAGAAATTCAATTAGGTCAGCCAGCATCTTTTAAAAAATTATTTGATGGGATACGTTTTCTTCATTATTTTTGCTGAAACTTCCGCAGACACACTGACCATCTCAGTTTCCCTACTTCCCTTAACCAGCTTTCATTTATCTTTCCCTCAATTTCAAGATATCCTATCCCGCTGCTGATGCAGAGTGTGCTGTTGCTCTATGGCAAAAGAACCACAAGATGAACATTAAGGTTGCGATTTTACCACAGGCTTCAGAACCTCAAACAGGAAGTCCCGCGATCACGCTTGCCAACAGCGAGAATGGCTCAGCAATTGTCTGGGAGGCTCCTTCCAAATTGGCGGACTCCGTATTCTGCATACTATTAAGGATGGCGGGTGGACTCTTGATCCTGCCAACCTAAGAGTACTGGCATTCTGGAGCATTGGCAGGCCCACCAGGAGAGGTAAGCATTGCTGAGCATGCTCAGGGACCGTGAAGGTGCCTCAACATGGAGTCAGCATTACTGAATGAAAGTGTAGAAATAAACAGAATCTTGGATACCCGGTACTTAGAGATGGGGGGATAACTGTCTCCTGGATGCGGTGTGGCCATTCCATGCTCATGGCCCCAGTGGCCATTCCATGCTCACGGCCTCATCAATAGGTCATGGAGGAAACAGGAGGAGAATAACAGGCATGAGGAGGTTATAATGAAATGGGCTGACAAATTTCATACAGCAAGGTGCATTTTAGTTGGGAGAATGAGGGAAGGTAACGTATGCTTGATGGTACAATTTTAAAGGGGCGCACGGACAGAAAATCACACAAACCTTTGACGTTGGCAGCACACATTGAAAAAGCCGACGAGAACCTTCACATTATAAACAGAGGCAAAGAGTCCAAAAGCCATGACATTATGCAAAATCTTTAGAAATCATTCATTCAGCTCCAGCTACACACCGTGTCCAATTCTAGGCGCCAGAAAGTAAGTCAAGGCCTTCAAGAGGATGCAGAGAAGATGTACTAGAATGATATCAAGCTGCACAAAGAAACTAAGGAAGCTAAGGTTGTTTTAGAGCAGAGAAGGTTATGGATAGATTAAACAGAGGTGTGAAAATGAAGGGTTCTGATAGAGTAGATAAGGAGATACTGCTTCCAGTGGCAGAAGGTCAGTAACCGGAGGACACTGATTTAAGATAACTCCCTACAGAAGTTGAGGCAGGATGAGAATTATTTTTACACAGCCAGTTGCTATGATTTGCAGTGAAATGCTTAAAAGAGTGGTGGGAGCTAATTCAATGATAATTTTCAAAAGGAAATTGGATCAAACTTGAGGAGGGATCAATTGTTTTTTTCTCTAAATTTAGAGTACCCAATTTTTTTTTTCCAATTAAGGGGCAATTTAGCATGACCAAGCCACCTAACCTGCACATCTTCGGGGGTGAAACACATGCAGACATGGGGAGAATGTGCGAACTCCACACGGACAGTGATCCAGGGCCGGGATTCGAATCTGGCTCTTCAGCGCCGTAGACAGCAATGCTAGCCATTGTGCCACATGTCGCCCCGGAAGGAACAATTGTGATGATTGCCTTGCTCCCCGAGAACCATAAGCTTCTCTCCCCTTTTTGAGAGAGAGTTGGCGGGTGATGATTTAACCTAGAGGTCACCACACCTCAGGCGAGGGGCAAGGTTGCGAGGCATGGCCTTCATGAATTGAATCCGTATTTTTGACATCATTCCACTTCACAAAAGAGCCGCCCAGGCAACTGAGCTAACCTGTGATATCCCTTACGAGGACCATTCTGGAATCGCTGAGTGACCTCCCGTGTGGGCTTCGTAGAATGCGAGTTACCATAGTGAGCGATGGACGCCCACACAACTGGGGCTAATTGGTGGGACCTATAAATGTCGCTCCCAGACCTGCAGTTCCCAATAGTCCTGGGCTGGGACATTTGTTTTGTAAAATAAACCAGTTTGGCCTTTCACACCATGCTTCCTGGAATTGCTACATTGGCGACAAGGATCAAGCATGGGACTCTGAGCAGCCTTTTTGAAACTCCCCGATGACAATTCCTGTAAGAAACAAAGCAGAAATAAAAACCCGGAAATGCCCTTTGTTTGGGAAGCTCGAGCCATATGATGCAGACGTGGAGGACTGGTCCCAGTATGCCAAACGCATGCGCTACTTTTTCCACACCAACGGGATAAAAGGGGACGGCAGACATAAAGTAATCCTCTTGACAGCATGTCAGGCCCTGACGGTCAGCATTATTAAGAGTTTAATATTCCTGTAGCCCCTGACACTAAAACGTTCAGTGAGTTTGTGGATCTAGTAAAGAACCATTATTATCCAAAGGCATCCCTAATCCTCCAGCGTTTCTGATTCAACACAGCTAGGGGGACCCCTGGAGAACCCATAACAGAATTCCTGGCTAGATTAAGGAAGCTGGTTGAATACTGTGAGTTTGGCCCATCCCTGACTAAGATGCTACATGACCGGCTAATGTGTGGAATTATTAATGTTGTGATACAAAAAACATTGTTGGCAGAAACTGCCCTAGATATAGAATTAGCACTATCCTTGGAGGATGCTGAGAAAGGGGCCTAAGAACTCAAAGGGATGATGGACAGTAGCCAATTGGTGGGGGGGAGAGTGGAGGCGAGTGGGGGTGAAGACGCTCATAAAGAAAAGCCAGCATTCCCGGTAAAGATTCCCGCATGCCTCGCCCACCACCAACATTCAGCCATGACCTGTTGGCATCTCAAAATAGCTGGGTAACCCTAGAAAAGCCAGGGAAAGACTGTAAGCATCAGTCCGTAAGAGGCCAAAACGATGCAGCTAAACTGCATCATCACCCCTAAGGTTGTCCCAAAGTAAACACTCTTGCTCAATGGCGATTCCATAGAAATGGAGATGGATACGGGAGCTTTCATCTCCATCGTTAGGGAATGGACATTCTGGCGTCTCCGGATGGGCATCTTGCCCAAGGCATCCGCGACACCAAGGCCAGGTTGGCCACATATACAGGGGAACCATTGAAGATTATGGGGACCACTTTGACCCCAGTTACCAATAAGAAAAAGATGGCCTGATACCCACTCAGAGTTGTATGAAGGCCAGGACCCCAGGTCCAGAGGATCCGTCTGGACTAACTACAAATTTAAAAACTAAGAACCGGTGGACTGTATGAGGCCATTGGCAAATACCCCAAGGTATTCCCAGAGGCCTTGGTAGAATAAAGGGAGCAAGGCCAAAGATTTATGTGGACTCTGACACCCTACCCAAATATTTCAGGGTACGGCCAGTCTCATACGCTTACTTATCAAAGTAGAGACCAAACTCGAGCAGTTAGAGAGACTTGGGACAACACAACCAATGCAGTTCACAGAGTGGGCTGTACCAGTAGTCCCCATCCTCAAGCCTGCCAAGTTGGTCTGCCTTTGTGGGGGCTATAAGCTAACAGTTAATAAAGCCTCATGTTTAGATTAGTGTAACCATGCCATGCATAGTAAATCTATACGCCAAATTAGCAGGGGGCTAATCCTTCAGCAAACAAAGTATGAGCCATGCTTACGTCAG
The DNA here is from genome assembly GCF_902713615.1 of Scyliorhinus canicula. Lineage (NCBI taxonomy): Eukaryota > Metazoa > Chordata > Chondrichthyes > Carcharhiniformes > Scyliorhinidae > Scyliorhinus > Scyliorhinus canicula. Next base: position 39,510,126 of record NC_052166.1, on the reverse strand, counting down.
CTAGAACGAGATGAGTCATCCAGGAAACATGTGACCATTAACACCCATCAGGGTTTATCTGAATGTGCATACCTGCCCTTTGGAGTTTCATCGGCATTTAACATTTTTCAACGCGTGATGGAGAACATTCTCCAAGGGCTACTTAAGGTCGCAGTACCAGTGATTCCTCGCCTTTTTTACATCATGGCACACCTTTATAGTATAAAAAGTTTTGAGGCACACTTCCTATCTTTTCCAAACTCCTAGAAACATGTCAAGCCACCGTTTAAAAGTATTTTCATTAGTTTAAGAAGTTTACAATGAAAGCCTCAACACTATTTGAATGTCAAATTTAACATTGGAGCCTGTTTCTCCTTGATCGGTTCCTGTTTCTTACCTCTGTCTTCTTCCCTTACTGGAAACATTGTTATTTTATTACTTCTCCTGTCTATGTTTCAATCTCTCCCTGTCTCCCTCACTTCTCCCAGGCTTTTGTGCCCTTTTTGTGTTTTTGCTTTTTGGCGGACATGGAAAGATGCTACTCTCTCTGGGAAAGATGGGATCTTTGCCATCAACTGTGTGGTCGGCACGTCCAATTCCCAAAGAACTTGGTATCTCCTGTGCAAGGGCTGCACATGCGTGGTTTGGAATGTTTTACTTTGGTAACTGAACCGTGCAGTGCCAGCCGGGAAAGGGCCACACGCGCAGTTCTGTCGGCCCATGCGCATGCGCACCTGACCAATGTAAAAAAAGTCAAACCGCGGATGTGCAGATCATTCGTAGCTGGCGCATGTGTGGAAGGCCCGAGGTGCATTGTGACTTGGGATGCCGATCGCGGATCTGAAAACAAGATTAGATTTACTTTATTGTCATTAATGTTGAATCATTTTGAATCTTATTTTGCAGCACCCTTGTGGAACTTTCAGAGCACACTAGTGTACCGCCGCACACCAGTTGGGAACCTCTACCTTAGTGTCATGTGAATGTACCTTTAAGAAAGGTTTTGTCTTACCACATGGCTTGTAGCACGGCTTCAGTGATGTCATTTGTGGGTGGAGTTGGGCTGTGACTGTCACGTGAGAGGGGGTTTAGTGTTTTGGTTTCAATTTCAGTTTGTTGGTTTGGATTGCAGAAGAAAAAGCACTGTGTTCACTTTAATGGTAGAGTTGCTTTCCGGAAGGAGTTTTGAATCTGCAGGCTGAAGGCTGGACCAGAATCTCGGGGAAAGGACCAGTCCCATTCAAGTGAGATTACAGTGTGCTGGGCCACATCCTTGAAAGGGGTTTTTGTTTTATTGGATTTTGTATTGAATTGGAGCAGCTATTAAGGACGATCCATTACGAGTTATATACATAGATTACTGTTGCTGTTGTGTTTTTTCATGTTTGTAATTGAGAACAAATTCTTGCTGAGAGTTATTTATATGTTAACTATATTCTTATAATAAACTCTGTTTTGATAAAAACGCCTAGGAGGTCTGATGAATCATACCTAAAGTGAAGGCTCTTGTGTTCATCCTAGCCAAATTCAACATAAAAGTTGTAGGTCCGATGAGCTTCATAATACACTTTGGAGTTTCTAAGCCCTGGCTCATTACACTGAGACAACATACTAATCACAGGAGCCATGGAAAAAGTAAATCTGGAGGAGGTTTTGACACGATTTTCTGACATGGGTGTCCATTTCAAATGAGAAAAATGTGTGTTCAGGGCAGATGAAGTGATCTACCTAGGGTATTGAGTCGACAGAAAAAGGCCTACACCTCATGGAAGATAAAGGTAAGGCCATCAAAGAAGCACCGACACCACAAAATACAACAGAATTAAAATCTTTCCTAGGCTTCGTAAGCTGTTATGGGAAATTTATTCCAAACTAGGTCACTGTTGTTACCCCTCTAAAAGGAGCACCAGCAGTGGTTGTGGTATGTGCCACAGAATGAGACCTTGGTGAAAGTGAAGCAGGAGTTACTGTCATCAAATATCCTGGCTCATTATGGCCCCAAGAGAAAAATGATATTAACACATGATGCCTCTCCATATGGAGTAGGGGCAGTCCTTCCCCACTGGTGGCATTATGGCACAGAGAGCGACGTATAACATGCATCCAGAACCTTGGCAGACATGGAAAGACACTACTCTCTCTAGGAAAGATTGGCTGTTAGTTTTTGTAGTGAAGAAATTCCATCTATATGGTTGCCCAATTGTAACAGACCATAAATCCCTGCTGGCCTTTTCAAAAACCCACTCAAACTGGTTAGAAGTTCATTTTACATCCTCCATGACATCTCATGCACCAATGTAAAAACTCCGACAAAGTTTTTGTACCCACGGCATACCAAAGGTCTTCATATCCAATAATGGTGCCCCCTTTACCCGTGGAGAATATTTCAGATATTCCTGAAATCGAACGGCATTAAACACATCTGAAATGCGCTGTACAATCCACCGTTTAATAAGAACAAAGAACAAGAACAAAGAAATGTACAGCACAAGAACAGGCCCTTCGGCCCTTCAAACCTGCGCCGACCATGCTGCCCATCGAAACTAAAATCTTGTACACTGCCTGGGTCTGTATCCCTCTATTCCCACCCTATTCATGTATTTGTCAAGATGCCCCTTAAATGTTACTATCGCCTCTGCTTCCACCACCTCCTCCGGCAGCGAGTTCCAGGCACCCACTATCCTCTGTGTAAAAAACTTGCTTCGTACATCTCCTCTAAACCTTGCCCCTCGCACCTTAAACCTATGCCCCCTAGTAATTGACCCCTCTACCCTGGGGAAAACCTCTGACTATCCACTCTGTCTATGCCCCTCATAATTTTGTAGACCTCTATCAGGTCGCCCCTCAACCTCCGTCGTTCCAATGAGAACAAACCGAGTTTATTCAACTGCTCCTCATAGCTAATGCCCTCCATACCAGGAAACATATTGCAAAATCTCTTCTGCACCCTCTCTAAAGCCTCCACATCCTTCTGGTAGTGTGGTGACCAGAATTGAAGACTATACTCCAAGTGTGGCCTAACTAAGGTTCTATACAGCTGCAACATGACTTGCCAATTCTTATACTCACGCCCCAGCCAATGAAGGCAAGCATGCCATATGCCTTCTTGACTACCTTCTCCACCTGCGTTGCCCCTTTCAGTGATCTGTGGACCTGTACACCTAGATCTCTCTGACTTTCAATACTCTTGAGGGTTCTACCATTCACTGTATATTCCCTACCTGCATTAGACGTTCAAAAATGCATTACCTCACATTTGTCCGGATTAAACTCCATCTGCCATCTCTCCGCCCAAGTCTCCAAACGATTTAAATCCTGCTGTATCCTCTGACCGTCCTCATCACTATCCCCAATTCCACCAACCTTTGTGTCATCTTCAAACTTACTAATCAGACCAGTTACATTTTCCTCCAAATCATTTATATATACTACAAACAGCAAAGGTGCCAGCACTGATCCCTGCGGAACACCACTAGTCACAGCCCTCCAATTAGAAAAGCACCCTTCCATAATGGCCTGGTCAAATGGATAGTTCAAACATTCAAACCCGGAATGAAGAAGCTCGCTGGGTATCGGGACAACTATAAGAATCACATCAGCGGAATTATTAATGGGATGAAGACCGCTCACCAGGCTCAGCCTGCTGCTTCCAATGCATCCCAGGAGTCATGCTGGAAAAGACTGGCCGGGTTTCTTACAATGTCAAAGTCCAAGGGAAGGCCATGAAGAAAAGACCTGGACCACCTGAGAAACAGGAAACCCACTCCATCGGACGCGATTTCAGCAGAGACGGCATCCTTAACGCCCAACGCGACTACCTCCAGCAAGGTGACTCAGCCTATGGGGGACCCGAGAGTCATTCTCAGTGACAATAATGATTCGGAGTCTGAAATAGAAACTGAGGGGATTGATCCTCTGCCTTTGGGGCTCAACAAAGAAGCAATGAACCACAGCCTGCTTCACACCCCCTGATCTGGCTTCACCTGGCTTCAAGGCCAAATGACGGAAGAAGCCTGATTGACACGGGAATAAGGGGGATGATTCAGGCTTGAGGGAGGAGGGATGTGATAGCCCTCACAAGGACCGCAGGGGGTCGCTGATCGATTTCCCCGTGAGCTTTATAGAATATGAGTTCCTGTTGTGGGCAGATACAAGCCCTGCTGGGGTTCATTAGCGGGACCTTTCAGTGTAGCTCCCAGACCCGGAGACACTTCCTGATAGACCTGATTACAGACCTTTGTTTTGTGTGCCGTGGTCACGACTTTTATTTTCAGTTTAAAATAAACCAATTTGGCCTTTCACTCCGTTCCTCCTGGAATTATTTACATCTTTATTTTTGTTCCATTTTTGGTGGGAGCTGATTCAGTGACAATTTTTAAAAGTAAGTCTTACAACACCAGGTTGAAGTCCAACAGGTTTGTTTCGAATCACTAGCTTTCGGAGCACAGCTCCTTCCACAGGTGAATGATTCTTCTTACTGTGCCCACCCCAATCCAATGCCGGCGTCTCCACATCATGGCTACAATTTTCAAAAGGAAATTGGATCAAACTTGAGGAGGAAACAATTGTAGAACTGTGTTGAAAGAGGAGAATGGGACCATAATTGAATAGCCCATTCAGAGAAACACAGGCACACTGGACCGAATCCCTCTCTCGGCTCTATTCATCTCTGCTTCAGGGCAGTTTTGAACTTGTGCAAACATTCACTCGCTTTCCATTCGCTTATCCTTGTAATCGACACATCAAAAAAGCTGAAAATCTGAGACAGTGGGTCGAAATCTAAAAGCAGAATCTCTACCCTGATGCTGAGCGACAGGCAAGTGCGGCTCTCCATTGATATTTATTGCTTGCTTCAAAAAATAGAATACAAATCATGTCCCTCTAATTTTTAATCACTCGACACACACACACCGAAGAAAACCCCGATGAGCAACTGTTGGACACGGTTGTGATGTGTGGGCGAATTTCACTTCTGGTCTGGACAATAAGAGTAGCTTTTAGGGATTTGGGGCTAAAATCCACAGATAGATTTCAACCCAGATCTGTTTCAAAGTGGCACTGCCAAGTGAAACATTGCAGCTGGCTGGGAAGCTGAAAGATGCAGATTCGTATCGCCTTGACCCAGATGGAGAGGGACGGTTGGCCTTTTACTTTAGTTTCTCGATTGTTGTGAAACTTGCTGGAACTTCCCTGGGAGGGGGGTTGTGACAGCTTAAAAGTGACGAACCAACTCAGCCCGGTTTGCTTTTGGAGGAAACCCGACCTTCCTCCCCTACCCCCCGCCCAACGCACGTCTGATTGGCGCAGGCCGCCGGTTCCCCGACCCCAATTGGATATTTAATCAATGGTCCGCTGGCCTGGTTGGCGGAGGGGAGACGTCAATCAGGGCGGAGGGGCGGGATCAGGGGCAGGGCTGCTCCGCCGGCTTCTCGCTCTCCCCTTGTCGATTACAGCGGCCCCGCTGTCAATTTCACTGCGAGATGCGGCTGCAGCGGAAACACGCTGCCCCTGACACAGGGCACTTCTGATCCACAAATTTAGTCTCAGCTTTGGAGGGGGAGGGTGGGAGGGAGTTTTTTTGGGGGGGAGGGGAGGGAAAGGGGGGCAAACAAATTCCATCGATTCCAGGAATCACAAACCTGAGATCGGAATGTTGCCCATGGTAGGGAGATTGGCGTTGATCATGATGTGCTTCGCATTGCCGGGACTGAGACAGGCAGCCGGCACAGATGGGTGGAATACTACAGAAGGATACAATGTCACAACCCTGGTAGACTTCCTCAATGCCACCAGCGTGCAGGAGGCGACCTCGAACGCGACAGAAAGCGCCTTCGCAACATCAGCAGTACCTACTACTATTGTAACAACACAGACCACAACCATTCCACCCACTACCTTCGGCTGGGAATGGGAAGAATCACAAGGTGAGTTATTTTCTTTATCCCTGTATCAAAATATCCCCCCCCCCCCTTTCCTCCACACCCACGTTTTTGTTGTGCTGGTAACCTAACTGGCGTGAATGGCTAATTTAGTGGGTTGACGGGGGGGGGGGGTGGGGGGGGGTATGCCCAAGGTTGACATGTTTCGGTTTACATACACCGACAAGTGGAAGCACCGCGTTCGGTTTGAATTGGTATCGTAGCTACCTCTGGCTTACATGAAACAGGCGGCAATATAAATGGATATTAAATGCACAGTATGATCAGCATTATTTGCACGCATTTAGCTCTTATTCAGTGGTAGGATTGAGTGCAGTAGTCAGGCGCCGTCAATACTGTACATGTAGATTCCTAACTCATTTCAAAACAATGGGAATTGGCGAGAGTAAGGCGTCGGCAAGGGTTGTACCTTACCGTTGAAGAATAGCTTTCTCAACGTATTATATATCTGGCCCCTGCCACACACACACACTTATTTATCTTCTTCCTGCCATCACTCCTTCCTGCACACAATCATTTTCATTTTGGTGATTTTTTTGGTGTCCAATTGTGATGGCTCAAAATACCATCAATATAGCTCAGAATGAAGATTTATTAAATTTGACATTCTGAGGGTTAAATAGGACGTATTGACATGTGGCGTTCACTCGTATCTATATATACAATGAATAAACTCATTGCAATTTCCAAGACACTTGTTTATGCCTGTGGAGGGGGAACATCTGTGCAACCATTTTTGCTTCAGTGACATTCTTTTGATGCAAGGATGTGTTTCGTGAAGAATGTACAGAATTGTCATTCAGCAAGACTGTTTAGTAACTAAACACAAAAAAGGCTGGTTAAACACTGTAAAACATGTGCCCTGACTATGAAATGAAACTGCAGTTCAGGGTAGTCTCGTCCTGCCACTTCACTTCCTTGTTGAGGTCAGGTTTCATATGTGCCTTTGACACTGTCATGACATCATGACCTGGCGTCAGGCCTTGCTGTGACTCAGGAATACTAGACAAAGTGTGATCCCTGGGGAAGGCCACCTCACACAACTTGAACTCAGCAACCTGTTCTCTGCATTTGCAGTGTGTTGTGAAACATGGTTTAAAAACGCTCGTGAAATTTGTCACACCTCCTGGGGACTTTATAATATTACTGCATAAACTTTGTAATGCCTTCCACACATTCTCGTCTCAATAATGTGTTTCTACTGCAACTTTTGAAATGATGTCAAATAATGCAATAATATAAAATGCAGACCTCATTGCATGAGAAAGGCAATCCAGTGAATTCCCCCAACACCTTTTGTGGATAAAGACAGTAGGACTTCAGCAATGAGCTCTCCAAATCAGAAAGTTTCAGAACCTGTATATGCTCTCAACCAGAGCAGAACCCAGTCAGCTAAACGTATCTCCGGGCCTCAGTTTAGAGAGAATAATAAAGAATAATATTTTTAATCTTTTGACTGCTAGCCAGCACTGAAAGCCAGAAAGTGGGCAAATGGACATTGGTAAAAGCAGGATTAGACTCAACTGCGATGTCCTCCATTCTCAAATAACCTGCCAGAATTTCTTGCATAGCTTCAGAAGTTGAAGAATGGCTACACGGGTGAAGTTCAGGATAGTTGGGACTATTCCCCACAAAAGAACTGGTCCCTTCTGGAGAAAAGGATTGAAGGGAAGCTGGTATTGCTGTACAATGACTCCAGACCCGTGATGGCATTGAATCATAGCATCACTAAAGTGCAGAAGGAGGTCATTTGGTCCATCGAGTCGGCACCGACTTTTCGAAAGACCACCCTACCTAGGCCCAAACCCCAGCCCTAATCCTAAAACTCCACCCTAAGGGGCAATTTAGCATGGCTAATCCACCTAATTTGCACATCTTTGGACTGTGGCATGCATCTAAACCTCTTAAATCATTGTTACCCTGTCAAGTAGCGCATCATATTTCCAGTGTAATTATCGAAGCTGCTGTATAATAGTGTCTTAAATAAATCAAAAAATGTTTTAAAGAAACATTTTGACGATATTTTTCTAAAGAATAACCATATCTGACAGTGAATTTAAAATGCTAATTCAGTCTTGAGATTGTGGTCATTTTCTTGTGATGGTCATTTTACCTTTAAATATGCCGCCAGTCATCAATTCGCTTTCCTGTGCACTGTATTTCAAACTTTTGGAGCCTTACATTAATTTGGTTTTTATCTCCCCAAGTTACAAAATCTGTACCTAGAGGTAGGGGTTTGCCTTAAGCTGTGCTGTTTTGTTTTCGGCATGATTCATTCAAAATTGATCAAACTAGTGCAAATTTAAAGGAAAAATTGATGTTGTCCAATTGTGCAGCATTTTGTGGCAGATTTACATTCAGTGGTACGCAAATATGATAGAGCGGAAACTTGAGAGAAAAAGCACCTTTTGTAAACGAGCAAGATTTTGACAGTAAAATGTACCCAAATCACTGATTGCACCTTGACCCTAAAATCATCTTTCCATTATTTTGCCCTCGGAACTTACATTTGTACTGTAAGTTTGTTCATGTCGTAATTGGCTATTTGTTTTAGAAATAACGTGAAAATCAAAATCTTTCCTATCGTCTAAAAAGTGTCCTGAACATTAATTAGTAAATGTATGTGGCTGTTGAATGGAATTGGATTTGTGCCATTCCACCTTAAAGTAATCTAAGAACAAATCAAGACCGCCTGTGCCTTTGTGCTGCCATTCAGGGCTAGATCTTTTCTGCTATTTATTTTTCAGATGCAATAAAAGTGGTCCTCAGGAAATTTCTCACTTTTAGGGGCTGTTTAATTAAGAAGTAGAATTCCATCCTTCAATAAAAGATTATCTTGGTGGTCATATAGTGTTGTTTATCTGTAATGTACAAATATATATGATTGAAATTTGTGTGGGAAGTAATATTCCAATGTATTGTAGATAATTAGTCCCATCACCCAATCCATTGTGTCTGTTACCACAGGTTTTTCAAATGTTAAGTAAGGAAAACATTGTGGTTTTGACAATATTTTGGAAATAGTCTTGCCTGACTTTACAAAGCAATAATCAATTTGCTACAGCATCATAAATACTCCCCGAGGTAAAGTGAACTTATTCCCTGTTTGTCTTATAACATTGGATTCTGCATGCTGAGTGATATTTTGTGGGACGAATGGTGAAATTTGGCTTGTGCAAAAAATATTTTGCCCGTTGAATATAACATTATGTAATCCTTTAAAATCATATTTTTTATAAGTTGCTTTTACTATGGTGAATATTTGTTTTAATATTGTTTTGAAGGGTTGGTGGGGGGGGGGGGGTAAGAAAAGCCGATCATTCAAGTGGAAGTTGAGAGTGAAGACAATACCTCTTGTGCCCGAGAGCTCCCAAGAGAGTGGACAGTAAAACTTACTCTACTCCTCCAACAATGTATCGACCTCAACTTCAAAAAAGGATTTATTTTCAGTGTGCTATTTTTATTTCCCACCCAAACTGTGTTTATGATTGGCATGAGGGGAAATTGCTCTTCAATGCAAGGCTGTAATTTGTCACGCATTGTGCACTCACACCCAGTAGGAATGGAGTTGAAGCTACCGAAAATAATTCCATACAGGATATTCACATTAATCAGAAATTCAACCAGTCTGATTGAGAATGTGATAATGAATAGTCAGGATGAGTCAAAACTATCTAACCTAGTTGATATTTTTAAATTCATTAACACAGTGGAAATGGAGTGCCAATGGATATTGTCCATCCGGACGTCTAGAAGGCATATGACAGGGTTTCACAAGAGAAGGAAAGGGGGAAAAAGAAAGTCCATGACATTTGGAAGTAACTTTATGACAGACGATGGTAAATCATTTGGAGGTAGGAGACAAATGGTCAGGGTAAAAGGAATGTAGTCTGGCGAAAGTGACAAATGGTGCTCTCAGGCATCTCGGACTCAAGATTGGAGCCTGTTTATCACCAGATATATCAATGACTTGCATGAAAGAGTTTACAGGTGACATTCAGTTAGCAGGTACAGTAAATTGTGGATGAGAACAGGAAGGTTACAAAAGTACACAGATAGATTCAGTGAGTGGACAAAACTATGGCAGATAATAATAACATTTATTGTCACAAATAGGCTTACATTAACACTGCAATTAAGTTACTGTGAAAATCCCCTGGTCGCCACATTCTGACGTCTGTTTGGGAACAGAGGGAGAATTCAGAATGTCCACATTACCTAACAGCATGTCTTTCGGGGCTTGTGGGAGGAAACCCACGCAGACACAGGGCGAACGTGCAGGCTCCGCACAGACAGTAACCAAAGCCGGGAATGGATCCTGGCGCTGTGAAGCAACAGTGCTAACCACTGTGCTACCATGCCACCCATTTTGGACCTTATTGTGGGGAAATGTGAGTTCATTCACATTGAATCCAGAATAGAGAAATCTAGATATTTTCTTCATGCTGTAATTAGAGAATCCAGGCAGCAGGATCATGAAAATCAAATGCCTATTTGCATAAAGTAAGCAAACAAATGAACGGCACATTGGAATTTATCTCAAGGTAACTTAGATTATAGAGGTAGAAAGTTGTATTTCAGTTGTATAGAGCCTTGGTTGGACACTATCTGGAGCACTGCAATTCAGTTTTGGGCACCACAGTCAGGAAGGATATATTGGCCTCATAAAAAGATTTTTTTTTAAATGAATTCATTGGATGAAGGCAGCATTGGCCAGGCCAGTATTTATTGCCCATCTCTAATTGCACTTGAGAAGGTAATGAATAGCTGTTTTATTGAGCTGCTGCAGCCCATGTGCTGTTATAGAGGGAGTTCCATGATTTTGACTCAACGACAGTGAAGGAACAACAATGTATTTCCAAGTCAGGATGGTGAGTGGCTTGGAGTGGAACTTCCAAGTGGTGGTGTTCTCATGTGTTAGCTGCCCTTGCCCTTCTAGATGGTAGTGGTCATGAGTTTGTAAGTTGCTGTCTAAGAAATCTTGGTGAGTTCCTGTAGTGCATCTTGTAGATGGTACACACTGCTGACAGGGTGCATCAGTAATGGAGAGAGTGAATGTTTCTGGGTGGGACGCCAAACAAGCGGGCTGTTTTGTCCTGGATGGTGTTGAGCTTCTTGAGTGTTGTTGGAGTTGCACTCATCCAGGCAAGTGGAGAGTATTTCATCACCTTCCTGACTTGTGTCTTGTAGGTGGTGGACAGGCTTTGTCGAGATCAAATCCAGTAGTACTCACCACAGGATTCATAGCATCTGCTCTTGTAGCCACAATGATTATATGTCTAGTCCACTTTAATTTCTGGTCAGTGGTAACTCCCACATTAATAGTGGGAGATTTGGTGATGGTAATGCATTGAATGTCAAGGGTTGATGGTTAGATTCTTGTTGGAGATATAGTTATTTTCGTTTCATTTCATATTAACCAGCCCTTGTGTGACCTAAATGATACTCACCACTTGTGAGCCCAAGCCTGGATATTGTCCAGCTCTTGCTGCATTTGGATATGGACTGCTTCAGTATCTGAGGAGTCATTAATGGTGCTGAACATTGTGCACGTGCAATCATCAACGAACACCCCCACTTCTTTTTTTAAAATAAATTTAGAGTACCCAATTATTTTTTTCTCCAATTAAGGGGCAATTTAGCCTGGCCAATCCACCTAACCTCTTTTTTAACCTAACATCTTTGGGTTGTGGGGTGAAACCCACGCAAACATGGGGAGAATGTGCAAACTCCACCCAGGGTCGGTATTCGAACCCGGAACCTCAGTGCCGCAGTCACAGTGCGCCACATGCCGCCCCTAACACCCCCACTTCTGATCTTATGATGGAAGGAAGGACATTGATGAAGCAGCTGAAGATGGCTGGCCCTAGGACATTACCTTAGGGAACTCCTGCAGTGATGTCTTGGACCTCAGATAAAGGCATTGGATATTTGGTCAATTAAAATCTTCAAGACTAAATATTTTTTTAAATTGGGATGTGTGTTAATGGGTTTGGATTAAAAGCAAATAAATTAAGTTAAGCAGCAATCATTTAATTGAATTACAGAACAGGCTTGAGAGGAGTGCGGAAATTCTACTTTGTTTCTTTTTAATGTACGCTCCATTTTCAGTTAATAGATGGGTTTGTGTTTAAGTTCCTTGACGATTAAACCTAAATTTTCTGCTACAGATTGAGTTTAGCATCATGACTTTGTTGTCAAGTAAATGGAAAAATCAGAAGACAGGGACAATAAACAGAGCCAGTACAAACAGAATGGATCGAATGACTCCCTTCTGTTGCTATAACAATTTTGTGATGAATCTTGGCAACCCAGAAATGTCCTAATGATAGACGCAGAATCCATTCTTACGGTTTGGAAGTGCTGGTTATGGGGAAGGGGCACATTTGTAGCATTTAACTTTTAAATAGTGCTTCTGAAGGTGCCAACATGTTTTTAGAGGACCAAGGGAAGTAGGTAAGGACCATCAAAAACACAAGGAGCTCAGTGATAACTACTTCATTTCAGTACATCGTTAAGTGTGAGTAATAGATGAAGCAGAATGGAAAAGACTCTCAGGGCAGTGCAAGGCTGCTTAAAATGTAGCTAAATATTTACAAAATTTACCATTAAGCTCACAAATTCACAACAACCTTCAACAAAAAATTGAAATGGTGCCTTTTCAAGTAAGGTTAATTGTAACAAAAGCATCTCAAATGTGTAGACTTTTCAACTATTCCTATAATCACACTGGTTAAAACACACTGTTTCAGAGCTTAAGACTCTATTGTTGGAAATTATTTTCTCGAACACTGGTTTCCCAGCCTGCTCATCACCTAAGGGGATGAAGGTAGGTGAGTAACCTATTAAGCTTTCCCCAAATGTAATTTTGGAGCAACCTACACATGTAAGCACTGTGATGATTCATCATCAACTGCTGTGGACGATGCTATTGATGATGGCTCAGCACCTTTATCACAATCGTACATTAAAGAGTGGTGATATGCCAAATGGGAATACAAACAATTCAGTGATCGTAAATTACCAAAAACTGACAAAATTAAATCAGAAATTTGTTTGTGCCTGATCAGTGCATGGATTCTGTCTCACATATACTTCCTCAAGTAAATGTGAGGCAAGGTTACTAGTTCAGAGTTCTCTGTGCAATGGCTTTCATATTTCACGATTGAATAAATGAATTTTATATTGATTTGATTGAACAGTTACTTACTTTACGTCTGGAAAAATGCAACGTTAACCCAACGAACATAGTCCACGAACACAGAAGATGTTGACTAAATGCATAAGATGCAAATTGAGAATCATGGATAGTGTTGTGTAGAAAGAGATCAGGCAATTTGGCACTGGTGAGATTGTGGGCTTGAATCCTCGTTCCTTCACACTTCTGTGTTTCCAGCTGTGTCACTGTAAGGAAGCCCCCAAGCAGAAATCAGATAATTCCCCACCGGGAAAGAAAGAATAAAAGTTGGTAGCAGGGCACTCTGTTGTCTCCCACTTCCATCTGATCACAGAACAGCTCAGATGAAGGCTTAACAGCTTGTTCAGCTGCAGATGATGCACGGCAGAAATAGGAGGAAATGTCAGTTGGAAAACAATGTGGCCAAAAAAATTAGAGACAATGAAAGGGGCAGCATGATAGCATGGTGGTTAGCATCAATGCTTCACAGCTCCAGGGTCCCCGGTTCGATTCCCGGCTGGGTCACTGTCTGTGTGGAGTCTGCACGTCCTCCCCGTGTGTGCGTGGGTTTCCTCCGGGTGCTCCGGTTTCCTCCCACAGTCCAAAAATGTGCAGGGTAGGTGGATTGGCCAGGCTAAATTGCCCTTAGTGTCCTAAAAAAAAATAATGTTAATGGGGGTTGTTGGGTTACTGGTATAGGGTGGATACGTGGGCTTGAGTAGGGTGATCATTGCTCGGCACAACACTGAGGGCTGAAGGGCCTGTTCTGTGCTGTACTGTTCTAATTCTAAAAAAAAACAATGAGAAAAATAATGATTTTCTCTGATAACCTTTTCTCTCCTTGAATTGGGGGGAAATTCACTGATAAACGGATAGAAAGATCAATTTTAAATACACAGTTCATCAGTTGTGAAGTGTTCAGGAATAGCCAAATCCATCTAATTTTTGCAGTGTTGCATTCATTATCACTTTGCCGTATGAATTTATATTTAATTATATTTAATAAATCGATTGATCCATTGACACCACATTGTACCTTCATATACTTTAAAAAAATATTTGCTGTTGTATTCTATGTCTTGCAAAATTCCCATTATTTTTAGAATGTTTATGTTTATTCTAGTTTTCTGATTGTTATTTGGTGCTAATCCCCACATTACAGATTTGTTTGTTGATAAATGAGGATGCTGTAATACATTTACTACTGCCAGCTTTCTCAAAGTTAAATGAGCAAAAGGTCAACTCAAACAGTGCAGTATGGACACGGCAAAAGTCTTGTCAGAAAATAAAACAGTACTTTTTCAATCCGTACCATTGAGCTGACATTTTCAGAGATCCTGCAATGCCTTACTTTGAGTTCTAAAATGAGAAAATAGTGGGCGGGATTTCCCGGCCGTGTGATTTTCGGTGGTGCACTACTTGCTGGCAGTGGGATCGTATCTTCCCGCCGCTTGTCATGCGGGAAACCCACATGCTGGGGTGCGCTGCCAATGGGAACAGGAATCCCAACGACGGAGAATTCCGGCCATTTATTTTGCATCAAAATAGTTGAATTATTGGTTTGCCCGAATACTTCGTGGAAATTGTTCTCTGATGAGATGCTTTTGGGTGGGAGCAGGCTGGCAAATAAATACTGGTTCTGAGTAGCAATTGTGTGGAATGCCCGAGGGAGTGGATGTACAATACACCTTCCAAAACGAACACAATACCAGCATTTTACTCAAACATTCCACTTTTGTTCATTTTGCACAGTCTCATTTTATATAAAAGAATGTTTAGGTCAACATTCGTAAGGAGGTTGTGTAGTGGGTTTAAATGGATGAAACAGCCTTTATTTTTCAGCAGCTCACCAGCTGCAGCACAAAAACGTACTGACTGTACAGTTATTACCCACTCTCTCCTTAAAGTGAAATGCATTGGAGCATTTTCAATTTGTTCTATTTTCCTCCACATATGAAAGGAATGCTCCTGTATTTATATTTTTTGTCATCTTCTTTTACTCTCTGCCGAGCATATGTACACCTCCCATAGGAGTTGTAGACATACTGCTGAAAATGGCTGAATGTACCATCCTGATGTAGTCAGCCTACCAAAAATGGCACTTGCAATGAAGTACTTCTGCACTATTTCATTATTTATTTATATTAAGGTACAAAATTGATTTAAACACATACAAAATTTAATACACTATGATGATTGATTGTGGTGGAATTGTTAGTAAATCTGTCAGTAATTATACCAGGGAAATAATATTCCTTAAAATAAATAATAACCTTGAAGGCATGTAATTATAAAACTAGTCTCCAAATCTCATCTTGACTGCCTTCATACGTGACCTTCTTACACAGGGTAAAGTGTTCAAGTTCTGTTTAAATATTTGTGGGGAGGAGGGAAAGCTAACTGAGATGTGCAGACAACTTTTCATGTAGCTCAAGGCTTATCAAGCAAAGAGGATTTCAGATATATCTTGTAAGAATTTCTGTGGACAATCCTGCTCACTTGACCGCAAGATGACTGAGTGGATTTGGATGGGCAGGGATTCAAACTCTTGATGATTGGAGTGTTACTTTTTGAATGAGGGACTTGGAAAGCTTCATTCCAATGTGATGTTCCAAAATCAAGCATAAATTTAGGAATTCCAGGGTCACTGTATGTTGGGTTTGCACATTCTCTCCATGTTTACGTGGGTTTCGCCCCCACAACCCAAAGATGTGCAGGGTAGGTGGATTAGCCACGTTCAATTAACCCCTTAATTGGAAAAAATGAATGGGGCACTCTAAATTTTTTTTAAAAGGAAGAAATTTAAGAAGTCGATAAATACAAGTACTCAAAAATGCATATCTTCCCTTACTCTTCCAATAACATCACATGATTACAATTTTTTATGCAAGTTTTCATCTTCCTATGAGCACATAATGGGGACTACTCCATTATGATTTAGAATAAGATTATTAACCCTGATTAAGTGTATTCCTGGAGGTTTTATTATATACCCAGCCACTTCCAACTGTCCTGCCTAGGCGAACAGTCATTTTCCATTTTTAATATTTTACATTTTTAAAAAGCCTAATTAAAATGGGGTAGGAATTATAATTTTCGTTAATGCCCTGTGATCTTCTTCCAATGTTGTTCGCCCCAGTATCCAGCTGAAGATTAATTTTCAATTCTCTAGACTCCAGGACAATTTTGGAGAGCTGACCGCCCGAGCAGTTCATCACTACATTTAAAAGAGATGACCACTGAAAAGCTTGATTACTCCAGTGACAATTGGCTAAAGCCTAGGAATGCTAACTTTGGAATTGGGAGAAATTCGCATTTGTTAGACTTGTAACTTCAGGACAGCTATCCATAATAATTGATGCATTTTTACTCTGAGCGTAATCATTTCTCATCAAGGATTGAGTGGGCCCTCAAAAAATTGTAGAAGTTAACCAAATTTGTGAGTTCAAATGACAAATGTTGCCAGCAGGAAAGATCTGAGCACTTTGGAAACATATCGACCCCTCACTATTACTGATGAACGGAAGAGGGAACTTCACAGATTTCCCATATTGATGTGTAGAAGAAGTAGTAAATCTACCTGGCACAGTTTCCTAGCAATGCGCTGTTGGGAAAGGTGAGGATTACCTCAGAAGAAGCTTCCAGAAAGATTTTGCTTCATTCGGTTTGAGCACATCGCACTTTTGAAATACTGCAGGCAGAGTTTATGAAGGCCATTTTTACAGGTCATTTCCTATAAGTTATGGCATGAACATTTTTCCATCTATTGATCTGTCTCAAGTTCAGTGTAAAGAAATCATAAACCCCAATTTTCCCTGCAATTTTGACAGCTTTTTACAATAAAATTCTGAGGAGATTTTTATTGCACAGAACCATTCAATAGGTTTTGCGCCAACATCATCAAGTTTAGATATGTACAATCATTCTATGTGGAATCTTGTTGTTGTAGATGGTGCTGATGGCTGCCTGAATGTCACCTTATTCTCTGGTTAATTCTGTGGGCAGAACTTTCTAACCCTCCCTGCTGGCAGGATCTTTCGGTGCTGCCGAGGACGACCCTCAGCAGCGGGTACCCCGGTGGCAGGGCGGGCGAGCCATACAAGATGCCATTGACCTCGACGGGACTGTAAGATCCCCTGCCGGCCTATAGAAAGCTGCCTCCTCTGCTAGAAAACACGCCTCGCAGAGGCCGGAAGATCCCGGCCTATGAGTTTGACTTTTTATGCAGAGCATAAGAATTTTGCACTTGCAGCTCAAATTTAGATTTTTATGTTTGCTGTTATTACATGATTCTATTTTCACAAAAATAGCGGTCAATAAGGGTACTAATATATGGTCTTGGATCCTTGCAGCCTTTCCTAAATAACTAACCATTGTACGAAGCCCTGCCCTTGCAAAATCATGGTGCAATTATAAATAAGCAATCCAGTCAGATCAATTAGTGGTTGTGAACATTTGTACACGCAGCAAAGGCTTTGGTGGGTAACGTTCTGACAGAGAGATCGGAGAAAGGGAGACACACCAAATGTCCAAGGGGAGCTACATTTTTACTGAGAACGAAAACTGCGGCTGTTGGGATTCTCTTTTCTGGCGGCTTGGGGTGGCTTCAATGGGATATCTCATTGACAAGCAGCGGGAAGAGAGAATCACGCCACCAGAGAACGATGCGCCACTGAGAAACGCGCAGCTGGGGAACCGGAGAGTCCCGCCCGAGGTGTCTTGAACCAGTCAAGGACTCAGAGCTGGGAATTTAGGGTTAGGGTTAGGGTGATGTTGTTGATCTAACGCAGGGGCGGGCAAACTACAGCCCGCGGGCCGCATGCGGCCCGCCAAAGGTCTTTATGCGGCCCACCAAGTCATTTAAAAAAAAAAAAAAAAATTCTTAAGGTTAATGGGGGGGGGGGGGGGGGGGGGCTGTTGGGTTACTTACTGGTATAGGGTGGATACGTTGACTTGAGTAGGGTGATCATTGCTCGGCACAACATCGAGGGCCAAAGGGCCTGTTCTGTGCTGTACTGTTCTATGTTCTATATGAGGCGCCCAGAATCATAACCGGGTGAAGTAATTATTTTACTTAATATACTATGCGGCCCTTTAAAATTGTGAATTTCTGAATGTGGCCCTTGTACGGAAAAGTTTGCCCACCCCTGATCTAACGCCACCCTATCAGCTGACAGTTCACCAATTAGGTATCATAACATTTGAGTAATTAATGGACTCTGTGGAACAATTTTGATTCATTCATGGGGTAAAATGGGAAGGTCCTCTGTTAATAACTTGCCTCTTCTAAGCAGCAATGTCCACATTTTTGTTATTTGAAAAATGGTGCAACATTTGCAAGTAACACTAAGATGAGTGGTAAAGCAAAAAGTGCAGAGGATACTGGAAGTCTGCAGAGGGATTTGGATAGTTTAAGTGAATGGGCTAGGGTCTGGCAGATGGAATACAATGTTGACAAATGTGAGGTTATTCATTTTGGTAGGAATAGCAGCAAAGA
The DNA here is from genome assembly GCF_902713615.1 of Scyliorhinus canicula. Classification (NCBI taxonomy): domain Eukaryota; kingdom Metazoa; phylum Chordata; class Chondrichthyes; order Carcharhiniformes; family Scyliorhinidae; genus Scyliorhinus; species Scyliorhinus canicula. The sequence continues at coordinate 39,491,534 of NC_052166.1, read as the reverse complement.
AAATAACAGTTCCAGTGGATGGATATGTCAGGAATATAACTTCTTGCCTGGGGAGGGGGATCGACAATCTGATAAATAATTCAGACAGCTTCGCTATCCATTTTCTAATTCTTTAATTTCAGTTTTCTCATTTGGGATTGAAGCCGCTGCTGGGGTAAAAGCAAAACATTATAACAATTTATTGCTATTCTTCACAGTTGCCAAGCCACCAGCCCGTTGACATTGGACAGTTAATGGCGGAAAAAGCAAACTCAGATCTAGCTTATGGCTTCAATTATAAATGGGCCAAAATGTTTATATTCTTCCTTACACAGCCAAGAGTATAAATAAATAAAAATAAAAATAAATAGCTTATTATCACGAGTAGGCTTCAATGAAGTTACTGTGAAAAGCCTCTAGTCGCCACATTCCGGCACCTGTTCGGGGAGGCCGGTACAGGAATTGAACCTGCGCTGCTGGTCTTGTTCTGCATTGCAAGCCAGCTGTTTAGCCCATTGTGCGAAACCAGCCCCGAGTAGGAGGCCACAATGCCTGTGTGAATTACACACTGTGAATGGCCACTGCAAACGTTGCTTCCAGATGATGTTCTAGGATGTCAGTTTTCTTGTGTTAAATAATTCTGTAGCATTGGGAAGGAGAGAGCACTAAAGTGCTGCTTGGAGAACACACGAGGTTTGCTGAACTCTAAAACTGGAGTGACGCACATATCCTATATTCCTTTGTACCTAACTACATTCATTAAGGCTCTTAATTACATGGAAATGATGACAGAAAAATATAGTAACCTACAACACTGATTATATCCTTGGTTTCTTTAAAACAGCTGAGAATCGGGGCCCACTAACTGCTTAAATAATTATGTTTAAACTATTCTGTTGGGGCATCCCTAAATAATTAACATTGCAACCTAACTTGAGTTCTTTTCATCTGTGAACCAGAAAATCTACCGGACCTGCCCACTATTCCAGCATGATTCTTGTAAACAACAACAGTACATGAGATTACATCATTCAAACTCTCCATCTATACATTCTGCATTCAATTGGCTGGATGTTGCTGGGCAAACAATGTCGTGTGGACAATGCCAGCCATTATTAAAAAACAAGTTGACAGCAATTTAAAGCGCTTATAAGATAAATTGTGAATCTTTCGAACTTGCTGATCGATTTACACTGCTCCACCATTTGCTTTGCACAAATGTTGGGCTGGATTCTCCGGTCTCCCAGCTGCATGTTCCTTGTCGGCTGATACCGGCATTGGGATTCTCCGTTCCTGCAGCCAGCCAATGGGATTTCCTATTGTGGAAATCCCTATTCCCCACTGCGCTGGGAAGCCTGTGGGCAGGGATGTGCTGATGACAGAACGGAGAATTCACCCCGTTATCTCACCCTTGGGGCAGCATTCTCCGTCCAGTGAAGCTGGAATCGTGAAATACGATTGGACGGAGAGTTCAGCATCAGTCAAGAACAGAGGTTGGCACTGGGCGCCAAACGGAATGCCATGGTCCTGTTCTTCGACAGTGGTGTGAATGAGTTCTACGCTGTACACTGGCGTGGGTATGCAAACTGCACATGTACCCCTGTTTTGTTTTGTTGGCATATCATTAACTGGCCCAACCCAGCATTTTCTGGGCCTTCCACGATGTTCCGCCTCCACTAGGAGGAATTACCAATGGCGAGGTTCCCCTGTGGTATTTCAAATTGGGAAACAGGTGCCATGGCTGCTGAGGGTGTGGGAGGGGGTACGAACAGTGTCCAACATCGCTATAGTGCGCTGACAGTGGTGCCACTGGCCGGGGTTCGTGTCCCAGGGGCCGGGGGAGTACCGGGGTGGGGGGCAGCTAGGAGGTAGGCCATGGGTCCCATGGATGATCCCCCCCCCCCCTCCTCATCCCCAGGCCACCCCCCCCCCCCAGTACTTCTGGCCCTAGCCAGCCCATCACGTGGTTAGACGTGCTTCAGTGCAACCAGTGCCATCAACTTGGTTGGGATGAGGGTTGGCGTGAATTGGAACTGCTTTAGTTCTACGTGGCACCGGTTCTAGCCCATTAGTGGGACCTGAATCGCTCCGGGACTGGCATCGCTTTAATTCACGTAGAACACTCACTCAGCGTTAGCACTTAGTCTCTCAAACGGAAAATTCCGCTGTTGTTATCTTTCCCCTTATTTTTAAGAATTTGCTGAATTTTCACATTATTCGCCCCTTACACTTGCCACAGAAAGTTAATTCTGATAATTAAGAATGTAAGTGCACTTTTAATGATATGATAATTATCAATGCAATATAAACCAACCTCGTTAATCCAGGAAAGGAACAACTTAAATTCATTGCATGTACAAATTGTTACAGCCAATAATTATTCTGACCAATTGCTTACTTATAATTGTTCCTTTTTACAAGGGCAGGACTTCATCCAACAATTGGTTACTTAGAAAAGGCTGTGGCAGGACCATATATTTTACTGCCCATAGCGACTGTCACGTCTGCGAAAATAGAATCAAATAACAACACAAATCACACAAGTTAGAATTTGAGCTGCGAGTGCAAAATTCTTACTGCAGTGGATTAAAAATCAAATTAACTGGAGAATGTGGTGTCACTTGTCCTATAACCATTCTAGGGATTGTAAAGGTGATTTTACTGCATCTCTTTCTCCCTGCCGATCCAATCTGTCTTTCTCTCTCTATTTTGCTTCCTGCACTTGATTTGAATCTATTTCACCCTCTTTCTCAGCCATTCCTGTTTCTTTCTAATTCCATAAACTTTGTTGGTTAACTAGGAGCTCTGCTATTGGTCTCACCTTTCATCCCTGTCCACAGCCCTCATATATTCAGCTCACACATCCAGAAAGTCACATTGCCAACAGTTTCCAAGCTGAGGAGTGCCTGAAAAAGTCTAGACAACAATGCATGCCGTGAGCTGCTTGGCTCCAACAAGATTGGACCAATGCATCAAAGAAGAGGTGCTATTTATGTTGCATCCAAGCTCATGACCCAGAGATTGTGTCCAGTTTGGAAGCTACACTTAAAACAGTACAAACATCTTTGCCACAATACATTTAATATGCATGAGTTTCATACTCCCAGAGGCTTTGGGAAAGCACCATCACTTGATCAATCATTTCTGAAAGGTTAATTCTGGCACCTTAATTTTGACAATTAAGGGAGGCTTACACTGGAGGACATGGTAATTTAGGTTAATGTGCTATATTTATCTATATTTAGATTTCCATTTTTTGTAAACAAATGAACAAAAGAAATCAATGTGATTCTGGGTAAAGGATGTTCACGTCACTTTACTAGAACAGCACCCTTCATTCATAGTACAATGCTAAATAAAACAAACGGCAAGCGTTGTATTTTCACGGTGGATCCTTCACTCAAATCCAAGGTTAACATCAGCTTTGGTTTTCTGATTTGGCAAATTTAATGACAGGAAAATTCATCACGAGGTTTCATGAGTAAGAAATATTTGCATTAGTTCTTGGGTCTGGTTGCTGCAGTGAAGCTGCTTTGGTGCTTTTCACACTATCACAGGAAGAATTTTCATTTCTCAAGACAACATATTTTCAAAACATAAATTGAAAGCACATAACATGCAGCCAAACAAGGACAAGTCGCAAAGAAGCTTTAACTAAAGCGATGATCAATCAACTGAGAGATTAATCAAAAAGAGGATTGTGGACAATTTTGATGACGTTGGGAAAATGTACATGAATAACGGAATGTAGGATTTAGGGGCAGGTGTAGGCCATTTGGCCCTTCAATCCTGCTGCACCATTCAATAAGGTCCTGGCTGATCTGGTTGCAGTCTCAATTTCACGTGCCCCCCCACTCCACCCTCACCCCCCTCTCCCTAATAACCCTTGACTCCCTTGACTCAGCCTTGAACAAATTCAATGACCCAGCCTCTACTGCTCTCTGGGGAAGAGAATTCCACAGACTTAACGGCCCTCTGAAAGAAAATAAATTCTCCTCATCTCCATCTTAAAAGGGAGACCTCTTATTCTTAAACTGTGTTCCCCAGTTCTAGTGCCCCCCCTCCCCCCCCCCTCCACACACACAAGTGGGAAACCCATCCTGGTATCTGTCCTATCAAGTCCCATCAAGATCTTCTCTGTTTCAATAAGATCACGTTTCATTCTTATTAACTCCAATAGGCCCTATCTATCTAACCTTTCCTCGTGGGATAAGCCCTTTATCTCAGGAATGAGTCGAATGAACCTTTTCTCTACTGCTTCTAACGCAGTTATACATTTTTTCAACTGAGGAGACCAAAGCTGTTCACAGTATTCCAGATGTGGTCTCATCAGTACCCTGTACAGCTGCAGTAAAACTTTCCTGCTTCTATATCCCTTTGCCCTTGCAATAAAGGCCAACATTTCAATTTCCCTCCTAATTGCTTGCTGTACCTGCATACTAGCTTTTTATGATTCATGGGGCAGCACGGTAGCATTGTGGATAGCACAATTGCTTCACAGCTCCAGGGTCCCAGGTTCAATTCCGGCTTGGATCACTGTCTGTGTGGAGTCTGCACATCCTCCCAGTGTGTGCGTGGGTTTCCTCTGGGTGCTCCAATTTCCTCCCACAGTCCAAAGATGTGCAGGTTAGGTGGATTGGCCATGATAAATTGCCCTTAGTGTCTAAAATTGCCCTTAATGTTGGGTGGGGTTACTGGGCTATGGGGATAGGGTGGAGGTGTTGACCTTGGGTAGGGTGCTCTTTCCAAGAGCCGGTGCAGACTCGATGGGCCGAATGGCCTCCTTCTGCACTGTAAATTCTATGATGTACCAGGACACCCAGATCCCTCTGTATCTGAGCAGAAAGCAAAAGCACTATCTATAAATAATATTCACAGATTCATGGCCTTGAGCTTGAGTTCCAGGAAAATGGGACAAAATATTTTCTTTCAACAAATTTTCTTTCACCTTTTTTATCTTTAAAAAGAAAAACTTTTGTCGCATTGTCTCTTGATGTATTCCTGAGGTACAGCTTTGGTACCTACATGACTCTTGATTTAATGCACCACCAGTCATCCTGACCCTATCCTCAGCTGATGTCTGAACGTGTACATTTCCATGAAGGGTCAGTGGATTTCATTAAGAAGTACTTGACACACATGGGAAAATGAGACTTTGAGGGGCAGATTTAGCAATGGAGAAAATTGGCTGTTAGAGATAATGAGGCCAAGAATGGAAATCAGATAGGGAGGTCTAAGGACAAAACCATCAAAAATGAGAAGTTGTACCTATTGTTTAATGTTGTGAGAGACAGGACACACAAGAGACTATTGGGATGATCTTATTCAGTGCAGCACCTACTCATAACAGAAGATTTTGAAGCCATGGCATTTTACAGTCCTCCGCCGAGCATGTTTTAAGCAGAAAACAAGGCCAACGGAGGGTGCCCCCCAGCTGCTTCCCATAACATGGTCCCTGGGCAGGTACTGGAATCGGCAACCCACCCATCATAAATAAATCATTACAGGTCAAATTTGCTTGTTAACAAGCTAATTGACCCATATAATGTGATGCCCTTGCCATACTACAGATGGTGTGGACAGACCATCTTTTAAAGACATTTTTGTTCAGGTGGGAGGGTAGGGGGCATATCATTTTGCAGATGCCTTTGCATACCCAAGTGACAATCACTCAACAAACCTATTTGCTGGAAGTTAATTTAAATAACTTTGAAATAAATTCTGACTAAATTACACAGATGATATATCCTTACACAGTACTCAGAGCACTCGTATATTTTTGCAGCAGTTCTTATGGGCACGAATTACCAGCCTTGTTGCGGCTGACTTGGTGACACGACGAGGCCGTATAATTTCACAAGGGGCCTCTCGTGCGATTCGCGATGCTTGAAACATCTCGAGAGATTAATCCGAACTGGATTTTGCACTCGCTGGGCGAGATTCAAAACAGCAGTTAAATGAGCCGTATGGCCCATTTAAATATGTCTGCACCAGATTCTCCCATCGCCCGGGAGGTAACAGCCACCCCAGTGAGGCATGGACCAGGTGCTATTTCGTACTGGGCCACAGAAATGTGGACCAGGCATAACCGCACCGTAGGGGTTTCCCAGGCCAATGAAGACCCCTGGATGTCAAGGTGAAACTGCCAAGGGACGGCCCTGAAGGGGGGGGGGGGGGGGGGGGGCATGCCAATGAAAGGCAGCTATGAAGGGTGCGGGGTAAAGGGTAGGTATGAAGGGACCTGATAAAGATTTAGGGGGTCAAGGATGGAGGTATTGAAAGATGGGGGGCCTAATAGGGCGACCTCACAGTGGGGTATTCTCACTTGGGGCGTGTGCAGTAAGGGTGTGGATGATGACATTGCCTATGGGTGGGGAGGGTGTGGGGGACCGTCAAGTTCATGTAGAGATCGGGGCGCTGTTTCAAAATGGTGGCCCGATCTCTGGGGAGCCGTTCTGGCCAGCGAATTCAGCTCCCCAGTGGTTGACTGGGGAGAAACTCCCCAAGGCCTCCAAAAATGATTTGAATGTGGTTGAATAGCGGGATGGATCTCACCCAAAAAGCCATTGAGAAACACCTGCCAAACCCACCAAAATGACACATTGGGCGGGATGTTTTGGCCGTGCGCGCCACACGATCGCCACGAGCCGGGCAGGGACCATTTAAAGATCCATTGACCTTGGGCGGGAATTCCTGGTCTCTGGGTGTGCATGGCCAAAATATCCCAGCATTAGAAACCTTTTGGTTGATTTCCGCACTATAACTCGATGAGCGGGATGTTACGTTATTAAAATAAAGTTTCAGTAACCACGGTGGACATTATATAAAAATATAAATTGGGAAGAATCTTTTAACAGGATAACTAGTGAATCAAAGTGGCCTCATTATCATAATGATAAATGTCAGTGTTGTAAAAATAGTAATAATCTTTAATAGTGTCCCAAGCAGGCTTACATTAACACTGCAATGAAGTTACTGTGAAAAAGGAAACACTAGTATTTTGACCTTGCTGAAATGCATTTGATGGCTATTGCTTTATTTCCCCCGTTTTATACATTATTTCTCATAAATTGGGGCTACATAAAACTTTACATAAACTATGTATCAACATAGGGCATCACGATGGCGCAGTGGGTTAGCCATGCTGTCTCACGGCGCCGAGGTCCCAGGTTCGATCCCGGCTCTGGGTCACTGTCCGTGCGGAGTTTGCACATTCTCCCCGTGTTTGTGTGGGTTTTGCCCCCAAACCCAAAAAGATGTGCATTGGATTGCCACGCTAAATTGCCCCTTAATTGGAAAAATTGAATTGGGTACTCTAAATTTATTTTTAAAAACTGTGTATCAACACCAGAGAGTAATACCCCGACCTGCACCCAGGCCAGTGTCTTTATACTTTGGAACCTATGGAGCCCTTTATACTTTGGAAGCGCTGCCCCCAATTACCGGGGGAGTTCTTGTTATGAGTTCATGAGAATCGGATGGTGCACACTCCTTTACTTCCCAGGTTGTCATAACACAAGGGTCATCACATTTGTGTTGGCTTGTACATTTAACACTGTTTTGAATCCCTTTTAATAAATGAAGCAATTCAACCGTAATATCTGGAGAATTTGAATGTCTAGGTCAGTTGCTTCAAATAGTATTGGCAAAATTCAAGAAGGTATGAGCAAATAAATAGTATAAAAATGTAATGTTTTACACGGAACTCTTTGATACAGGAGCCTGTCCAAAGCATTAAATGTAACAATAAAGGCAAGAAGAGTGAAATGAAAGGACTGTAAACTGCATTTTTCAATGAAAGATTGAACATTCACTCAGCACAATTATAATCTGGGGGTCGGTTCGCTCAGTTGGCTGGGTGGCTGGTTCATGATGAGGAGCAACACCAACAGCGTGGCTTCAATTTCCGTACTAGCTGAGGTTATCCATGAAGGCCCTGCCTTCTTAACCTAGTCCCCTCGCCTGAGGTGTGGCGACCCTCAGGTTAAACCACCACCAGTGAACTCTCTCTCAAAAAGGGCAGAGCAGTCTATGGTCCTCGGGGTTGGCAGCGATTTTCACTTTTTTTCAATTATAATTTACAATTACTTTTCTGTTTTGACAATGTCTGATAAATTATTCTTCCAGTTTTTAAGGCAGCATTTTTTTTTTACATGAAGTATGGCATTTACATAAAACTTTAATGAAGTTAGCACTCAGGTTAATTAGAGCTTGAAACCCAAGGCAGTTTTACTGTGGGTGGGTGGCTGAGCGGAAGATATTACGATGACAATCTGGATAAAGATTGTGTGCTGAAAGGTACAGGTTCAGTCTGGTCTGAACAAACAAGGATCCCCTTTAACTAACTGAATTTTCACAGAACCATATTGTATTCAGCGATTTGTGTTGAGTTAGATTCTTAGCACCTTTCTTGTATGGAAAAGAATTAAAAACTTGTTCTTAATAGAACCCTCTTCACAACCTTATTAAGCTCAAACTCCCTCACAAACAATAAAGTACTTTCTTGAAGAGTAGTATTTGTTGTAATACAGCAGCCAATTTACCCCCAGCAAATGCTGACAAACTATGTGATGACAGCCAGATGACCTGTTTTAGTGATCTTGGTTGAGTGGTAAATATTGACAAGGACACTGCGCACTGGGAAAAGGGCCCTGCTATTCTTTGAATAATGCCATGGGATCTTTTCCATCCACCTGAGAAGGCAGACAGGGCCTCAGTTTAAAGACAATACTGTGTGAAGTTGCCAACCTAGATTATGTGCTCAAATATCCTGGAGTTGGACTTGAATTTGTTACCTTCTTGCTCAGAGGCTAAAGTTCTAAAAACTGAGCCACCAATCATTCCTCTCTTCTGCACCCCTTCCCCCCTCCCCATCCTTAAGTCCAAGGAATGCAGACTTGAACATCTTTGGTGAACAACTGGTTTAACCATTCGTCATCAGATCCGACAAGGCCATTTAAAGCATTATCGGACAACACTCTCGACCACTAAAATTGCTCACTACTGTGCTCATCCAGGAAGCAAAATAATCCCAGCCTTCTTTTCTCTATTACAAAACATCTTCTTAAAATGCCACCCACTGCTTTCTTCACCTTCACCTCTGACAGTAATTGCAACAATTACATGGACTATTTTTGTCACTAGATCGAGATCAGCTATTTGTTTGCTTCTACCCTTCTCGTAACCCTTTTGGGACAAAGTTCTCCGAATAGAAAAGTTGGGGGTTCTACCAGTACCCAGATCCTTGGTGAGACCACAACTGGGATATCAGCCATAGAATCCGTAGAGTTCAGAAGGTGGCCATTTGGCCCATCGAGTCTGAAAGAGCTCCCTACCCAGTCTCACTCCTTAGAAACAGAGAAAATAGCAGCGGGTGAAGCCATTCGGCCCTTCATGCCTGCCCCGTCATTCATTATGATCATGACTGATCATTCAACTCAATAACCTGATTCCGCCTTCCCCCCAGAACCTTCTATGTTTCTATGACTCCTTCTGTCCCAAGAGCTATATGTAACTGCTTCTTGAAAATATGCAATGTTTTGCCCTCAACTGCTTTCTGTGGTAGAGAATTCCACAGGCTCACTACTCTCTGGGTGAAGATGTTTCTCCTCATTTCAGTCCTAAATGGACTACCCTGTATCCTCAGACTGTGACCTCTGGTTCTGGACTTCCCCACCAACGGGAACATCTTTCCTGCAGTTACCCTGTCTAGTCTTGTTAGAATTTTATAGGTTTCTCTGAGATTCCCCCCTCATTCTTCTGAACTCCGGTGAATATAATCCTAACTGGGGCACCACGGTAGTGCAGTGGTTAGCCGTACGGAGCTGAGGTCCCAGGTTCAATCTCGGCTCTGGGTCACTGTCAGTGTGGAGTTTGCATATTCTCCCGTGTTTGCGTGGGTTTCGCCCCCACAATGCAAAGATGTGCAGGCTAGGTGGATAGGCCACAGAAAATTGACCCTTAATTGGAAAAAACTGAATTGGGTACTCTAAAATGTTAAAAAATATATATAATCCTAAATGACTCAATTTCTCCTCATACATCAGTCCTGCCATCCCAAGAATCAGTTTGGTAAACAATCGCTGCACTCCCTCTGTAGCACACAATACACCAGGTGTGGTCATACCAAGATCCTGTATAATTGCAGCGAGACACCCCTGCTCCTGTACTTGAACCCTCTCACTATGATGGCCTACATATCTTTTGTCTTCTTTAAGGCCGTGCTGTACCTGCAAGCTTACTTTCAGCGACTGGTGTAAGGAGACACCTAGGTCTTGTTGTACATTCCCCTCTCTCAATTCATAGCCATTCAGATAAAAATCTGCCTTCCTGTTTTTGCTACCAAAGTGGATAATCTTACATTTATCTTCATTCTACTGCATCTGCCATGCATTTGTCCACTCTCTCAACTTGTCCAAATCGTACTGATTGCTTCTCTTTGCTATTTTCCCTCTGTCCTGTGGGGAGCCTCCTTGCTGCTGCTTGGAACTGCCTTGCTGTCCCATTCACCAAATTGATTGACATTGAGGATCTGAGCAGCACACAGTATCATAGATGTGAACGGACTGTTGCTCAGCACAATATACTGGTGCTCCAGCACAATGAGGTGAACCCATCCCAGTACAATCTCCCTATCAAGTAAAACAGATGAACAGCTCGGCTGTGGGAGTTAAGAACAGCAACAGTGGTAACATCTCAGTCATTATAAAATGGACTGAAGTCTGAATAATTTGTGATGTAACTCAAATCCCTTGGCTATTTCACAGCAGGATATTTTAGGTGCACACAATATTTAAGAACAAACAAAGTGATCATTCCTTTCTCTCACTTTGCATTTGCACTTTACATTTCTATCTTTAAACCATTTAGTTGTAGCGATATTAATATCTTGTCATGGAAACTATAAGGATCCAACAGCAATTAATATTTCTATATAAACAAGTAGTCAGCTGGAGATGGCTGCATGATATTCTTGTTATTATGTTGTGTCAACAGATATTTCCTTTACATGAACAACATTGGCAATATTGCATCATCAGTAATTGCCAAATGCAGTATCTGAGATATCTGTGAGATTTTTGTACACCTGTGATTTGTTTTTTTCACGAAAAGAGAAAATATAAGCAGAGAGGGAAATCACGGTGGAATTGAAATATGTCCTAGTACTGGGATTCGACTGCCATGTTCCTTAACCCTCACAAACTCTCCAAATGTATGTTTAACCATTTATGTAACTGAAATGCTTCCAATGTAACTATAGAGCTGATTATTAAGAGCTTTCATTTAATTGAGTAGACTTAAGACAATCCACCTCCAACAATCTGCTCTGAAAACTCTGCTCGTATTTTGACAGCAGTGGCAAATTTCACAACATTAGTTGTCAATCCACAACACACTAACTAAAATGACCCACCACATTAATTTTGTTCTTTCTCCCAATGAGAGTGGATCCTTCAAACAAATTCCAGGATCCAGGTGCAAACCCAAATGAACAAAATATCCATGTAGCAAGTTTTGTTGAAATTCATCTGTTAGGTTTTGAGATACATTGTTTGCAAACAAACCAACTAAGAAACAGGGGTGAAAGCATTAGCTATGCCCACCTTCAGTGGCAGAGGAGCCCACTCCAAAAGATATTTACTTTTCCACATTTTTCTTTTGCCAACTATTTCAAATTTCAGTCCTGTGGTTACCAACTCTGTTGCTTGTTCCTTCCTATTAAATTTCTCTTTCATCTTCTCTGCTTTGGGTAGAACAATTGTAGCTTTTCACTCCCTGCACATGAATGAATCTTCTTGTAAGCCAGAATTTTTTAGCAACAGAGTCCTTCCATCTAGAATTGAGACCAGAGTATTTTTCTGCTGTTACCAAATTTCTAAATAACACTTTTCCCCGGTGGCTGGCAAGTTGTGTTAACCAATACTCCTGAGAAGTGACAGGAGTGGAAAAAAGTAAGAAATCTGCTATAATTTTTAACTTCAAAATCTATTCCCTCTGGAAACAAATTGCTGAGTAAAAAAATATACCAAGTGAAAAATTGTAAAAGAAAAAAAAACACACTTCCATTTATATTGTACCTTTCACATCCCACAACGCGTTACTCTGGAAGCATAGTCAGTATTGTAATATAGGAAATTAAATAAAATCCTTAAACTTTAACAGGCTTAAGACTAGAATAAAACGTGTTCACTGAGGAATAGATAATTAACCATAGTGCAGGAGGGACCATAGGAATCTGAGAGAGATAAGTGGTTAGAATCATTGAATCCCTATAGTGCCGAAGGAGGCCATTCGGCCCATTGAGTCTTCACCAGCCTTCAAAGAGAACCGTACTTCGGCCCAAATGCCTGTCCTATCCCAGTAACCCTAAGGACACTAAGGGGCAATTTAGCCTGGCCAATCCACCTAACCGGCACATCTTTGGACTGTGGGAGGAAACTGGAGCACCGTAGGAAAGCCATGCAGACACGGGAAGAATGTGCAAACTCCACATAAAGATTCACCCGAAGTCGAAATCGAACCCGGGTCCCCGGCGCTTTGAGACAGCAGTGCTAACCACTGTGCCACCGTGCCACCACGGCTTGGCCACGCCAGGGTTTGAGGAGCACCACTCTACATCAAGCTTGGAATAGGCAAGGAGGCAGCTCGCCAAGAACTACTTCAGCTGGTACAGTGATTGAATCCGCACCATTAGTTCACCACTCTCCAGTTATCAGCTGAATTAACTGACCTCCAAGCATTGAATAACATCATTTAGACTACTCTGAATTCCATGGATTTATTTGGTTCCTGTTCGAGGTGAACTATAAGTAAATCCTCTCAGTACAGAAACACTAACATTTACTTCCTGATCTCAGAATAATGAAGGGCAAATTTTCCAGAACGTCCATATGACATTCAGCTGTGACAGATTGTAGTCCACAAATGGCATTTCAATTGTCCGAAAAGGGCAAAACATTCAGTATTCAACATTGACATTCATATGTTTATCTATATGACCTTCAAGTCTGTACTTTGATAATTGTTCACTCAGCTGCAGTTGTGCTTTTCCTGAAGGAGTGAATGATTTTTTAAACACATCTATTACTCTGTGGAGTGTATATTCTTCCAATTTTTCATCTCATTCAGGTTAATCAAATTTGGTCCCTTATTCCCCCAGCTGAATATCCCACTGCATGGACTGCAGCCATGCCTTGCAGCATGTTAAAAATTGCATCATGACATTATCAATCTTCTTCCATCTGAAAAAACAACTCAGTTCTCAGACTATTCCTGTGTTTTAGTGCTTTCAAACCCATGGTCAACTTTGCATTACTCTATATTCTATCAATGATCCAGTTAGTTTGAAGAAATTGCATTTCTGGTTTTAGCATTTTTTTAACGTAGGGTTAAGTACCCTTCTTCCGTTTCTATTCAATGATCCGACACATCAATCCCAGTATTAATCTTGGAGCTCTTACGTTCTCACAACTAGGTCATGCTCGCTTTGATTTTGTTTGAAGTATCAGCATGACTCACTGATGGCATTTTACCCTATGAGGCACAAGGTTATGGGTTCAAAGCTCACTTCAGGACTTAAGCGTTTAATCAAGTCAGATGCTTCAATCCCATTTTCCAGATAAGACAGTTTAAACTAAGTCTGTTTGTTCCTGTGAATGTTTAAGATACTATAAAACTGATTAAAGAGAGCAATGTCTTTGTTAATATATCCCTCAACTGACACTGCTAGAAACAACATAACATTTGTTTGGAGGCATTACGATCTTGTTACATATAAATTAACCACTTTGTTTGCCTACACAACAGTGACGAGACGTCACAAGTAATTAATTGACGTGAAGTGTTTGGGGCATTTGGAGAGTGTGGGTGGGGCTGTACACATTCTGACTGTTAGGACTCTACTCTGTATGATCCTGGAAGAGAGAACCACACTCAAACTTATTCAGGTTAATTGTGGAACTTAAGCTTTCACCACCTCGAAAAATTGTTCCAACATTCATAATAGCCACAGAGCGGAAAGAAACTGACATGCAGTGAAGTGAATCAGCAGACCTGTCACAGCTGGATGATACCAGAGTCTAAAAATAACTCTTAAGCGTTGTTGTTAACCTTTAGTCTTGTCCCTCCCCTCGTTTTGGAATTCATATATATAGAACATATAGAACAGTACAGCACAGAACAGGCCCTTCGGCCCTCGATGTTGTGCCGAGCAATGATCACCCTACTTAAACCCACGTAATCCGTATACCCGTAACCCATCAATCCCCCCATTAACCTTACACTACGGGCAATTTAGCATGGCCAATCCACCTAACCCGCACATCTTTGGACTGTGGGAGGAAACCGGAGCACCCGGAGGAAACCCACGCATACACAGGGAGGACGTGCAGACTCCACACAGACAGTGACCCAGCCGGGAATCGAACCTGGGACCCTGGAGCTGTGAAGCATTGATGCTAACCACCATGCTACCGTGAGGCCCATGCCCCCAGGTGTTTAAGAATAATGAAACAGGGCGAACAGGAATAAGTTCCAAATGTTGATATTAACCCAGGCAATAGTGAGCCTGATTTGTGACTTCTGCAGCTCCTGTCAACAACCTTACCTCAAGATGCTGTATCTCATTCTTCAATCTGACCACAGACATTGGAAGTACCATTCAGCAGTCTGCTTTCGAAGCTCTTTAAACCACTGGATCTAGTTAGTGCAGGAATTATAAAAATAACCCATAAAGGAAATAACATTGATTGTACAAAAGAGTGGGTGAGAATTGTTTTTGCGAATGTTTTAATAAGATCTTTATTGCAAATGTCTTAATGAACTCACAGGTATTAACTAGTATTGTGATGTGATTATTAGGATATCGGATGGCTGAGAATTATTGCATGTTTATTTTTTTTAAAACTGATTAAATTAACAGAAATTTATTTTGATGGTTTGCTTTGTGAAATACGCCCAGACTTACAAAACAATAGAGAAGCTCTCTATCATGGCAAAAATAGAAGTGACCAAAACACACAATTCACCTCCCTGAACAAAGATAGTCCCATTTTCACAGGGGCGGCAATGGGGTTGAGGCATATTCTGTGGAGATTGCTGGCCATTTAGTCGTTAGCTAATGAAGTAGGATTTAGGTAGCCTTGTGTGTGTGAAACCTGAAATGTACAGATTAGAACTGACAAGAAAAAAAGGTCTGATTGTGAATTAATTTGGGTAACCAGGGTGCCCCTTGTTTGGGCACCCCTTTGGATCTGGTCCCAAGACAACTTTGAGGAGGTCAGCTGTCCTTTGGTGGAAGTACGGTGCTCTTTTAAAAAAATATATATTGTAACAACACAGTCGATTCCAGCTCCACAGGCCCCAGAGTCCCAACACAAATTAATTAACCAATAATTTGTACGAAAATTACCGAAACCGTTGGCCCTTGCCTGCTCAATAATTAGTCACCACGTTTGGAAGTTGAAACACAGTTACTGTTTATTTATAAAAGAAACAAAATGAAATATGCAGTAACTGCAACAGAATAACAGCAAGCGAACCTACGACCCCTCTTTTACTGTCCCACCCTCTTCCCATACATATAAAACAGACAAACACAGAGGGGTGGAAAGGGGTAAAAATAATAAGGTTTAACGTAAAATAAGAGCAGAGTACATGCTTTTGATGTTGAATTCTTTGCTGCAGGCCGTCTTCCCAGCTTGCTGTTTGATCAAAGCCACCGGTGTACAGTTGGTGTGTCATTTTCTTGCAGAAACATTCAGTCAGTACTCACAGCCAGTAGGATTGTTTCTGCAGAGACACTTTAGCCTTTATTAAACTGGGCCTTCAACTCACAGGTCCACCTTGGAGTCAACTTCTCTCCAAAGACTCTTTTTGTCTCACATCAAACCCAGATTCCAGCCCTTGTTTTGATCTCAATTCTTTGCACTCTCAATAAGATGACATGCAGCCTTACTGGGGAAAGAGAAGAGTTCTTACACTGGGTTTTCAAGAGAGAGAGAGAGTAACAGAGCCGCTCCTTCCAGCTTCAGAACCAAAAGTGAAACTAAAACAACCCAACCTTAATGGGGTGAGAGACACAATAATAATAATCTTTATTAGTGTCACAAGTAGGCTGACATTAACATTGCAATGAAGTTACTGTGAAAATCCCCCAGTCGCCACACTCCGGCGCCTGTTCGGGCACACAGAGGGAGAAATCAGAATGTCCAATTCACCTAACAAGCACATCTTTCGGGACTTGTGGGAGGATACTGGAACATCCGGAGGAAGCCCACGTAGACACGGGGAAAACATGCAGACTCTGCATAGGACGTGACCCAAGCCGGGAAACGAACTCGGGTCCTTGCCGCTGTGAAGCAAAACTGCTAACCACTGCACTACCGTGCCGACCAGAGGTTTCAGAACCAATCACCACTGGTTATCCTCAAAACCCAGCATTTCGGGCAAGCTCATTGGCTGCCAGCCAAGTCAGTCAAGCTGAATAATCAGTGATCTCTCCAGCTTGAATTAAAGGCAAAGTCTGCATTAAGTCACAGGTCCATTAATCATCCATGGATATAGATTGTAAAAGCTAAAAAAAATAAAAGAAAGGGGAAAACTAGAAACAAAGAGAGTTTAAACAGGATAATGCATATAGTATGGTTTTATATTTTTTTACAGATAATGCAACAAATTTTCAAAACACAACTGGTGCAGTGCAAACAAAATCTACAAAATTAAGAACAGGGGGCTGGATTCTCCCATACCCGGCGCGATGGAGTGGCGTGAACCATTCAGGTGTCGGGCTGCCCAAAAAGTGCGGAATAGGGGCCAAGCCCTCACCTTGAGGGGCTAGGCCCGCGCTGAAGTGGTTGGCATGCCGCCGGTTGGCGGGAAAGGCATTTGGCGCCATGCCAGCCAGGGCCGAAAGGACTTCGCCGGCCGGTGGAAGTTCGTGCATGCACGGGAGCGTCAGCCAATTTTGAATTGAAGGATATTTGGCTCTGATGCAGAAACAGAGGATAGTTTTCTGAGCTGCAAAAGTTAGGATGTGATACAGCCTTTTTTCAGAAATTTCAGTAATTCCCCAAATTAGGAACAAAGGATCAGATTCTAAGACACCGCCTAATATCCTCTCAAGCTCCTTAACCGCACCAGATCAATAGCATTGAATCGTGATACAAGTCCATACAGTGTATATAATCACCCTCGGCTACTAGGCACTTTAGGCACATTGGAGATATAGCAGGATCAAACCTGTGCCTCAAACTCTGTGCAATATGCACATGGCGATATGAACTGAGTCTCCTTCGTTCTATTGCATACCAAAACTTTTATTAGCATAATCCCAAATACTGCCCAATGTCTTCTTACAAATATTAGTTGCTAAATCTCTTTCCCAAATCTGCAAAAGACCTGTATCAATACAGGATCTGAAACACAAGCGGTGGGATTCTCCGACCCCTCCGCTGGCTCGGAGAATCGCCGGGGGTCGGTGTGAATCCCGCCCCGGTGGCGGCTGCCGAATTCTCTGGCGCCGGTGTTTTGGCGGGGGCGGGAATTGCACCGTGCCGGTCGGCGGCCGCTGGCAGCAGCCACCCCGGTGATTCTCCGCCCCCCCCCCCCCCCCCCGGGTTTTCATCTGGTCCTGCTGGCGTATATCAGACCAGGTCCGTATCGCGGGGACCTGACTCTGCAGGCGGCCTGCAGAGTCCTCAGGGTGGCGCGGGGGAGGGGGGGAACTGGCCCCGGGGGGATCCCCACGGTGGCCTGGCCCGCGATCGGCGTCCGGCGATCCGCGGGCGGGCCTGTGCCGTGGGGGCCCTCTTTCCCTCCGCGCCGGCTGCTTTCAACCTCTGCCTAGGCCGGCATGGTGAAGAATCTCTCTGCGCATACGCTGGGATTACGCCAGCACACGCTGGCGCTTCCGCGCATGCGCCAACTTGCGCCAACCGGCAGAGGCCCTTCAGCGCTGGTTGGCGCGGCACCAAACCCTTCCACGCCAGCTGGCACGGCACCAACCCTGCTGGTGCCATCCCAACGCTGGTACTCAAATCTCCGCAGAGCAGCCGGCCCGCCGATTCTCCAGCCCGGATGGGCCAAGCGGCCGTAAGAAAAGAACCGAGTCCTGCCAGCTCCGTTCTAACCTGCTCTGGGCCGGCAGGACCTTGGCGTGTAAGGGTCGGGTGGCGGCCTTTGGCGGGGGGAGTAGGGGTCCGACCCCAGGGGGGGGCCTCCTATGTGGCCTGGCCCGCGATCGGGTCCACCAATTGGTGGGCCGGCCTCTGTGGCTGGGGGCCTCCTTTCCTACACTCTGGCCCCTGTAGTCCTGCGCCATCTTGTGTCGGGGCTAGCGCGTTGAAGGAGGCCTCTGCGCATGTGCTTATTAGCACCTGTGCCACTGTGCATGGCCTTGTTGGCGCAACTGCACATACGCGGATCCCGCGGTGCACAGTTCATGCCGGGATCTGCAACTGGAGCGGCGTGAACTGCTCCAGCGCCGTGCTGGCCCCCTGTAGAGGCCAGAATTAGTCGTGGGAGCGGCCCATTCACGCCATTGTAAAACGCGACAGCATTTACGATGGCGTGGACACTCTGCCGCCGGATTGGAGAATCCTGCCCAGGATTTCTTTCCACCGGGAAAATAGAAGAGTCAAGCAAAATTGTCTCGTTAAGGATAAAATCTCTGAGTTGGGGATAGGTAAAAAAGGAATGTCTCGGAATGTCAAATTGCTGGCATAGCTGTTCAAAGGATGACTAGGAAGCACCACTGAACAGATCTCCCAGCCTAAAAATGCCTCCATCTCTCCAAATATTGAAACAATGGTCCATAAGTCCTGGTAGGACTTTCACACCCAGCAGAACCCGACTTAAAGTTCCCGTAAAGCAACAAGACCTGTAGAGCACACACCGACTGATTTGCTGCAATGTAGAGCCAAATGGAGGCAGGGTCTGTTTTAATCCAGTACTTTATAAACCGAAGATGAGAGGCTAACTGGTTTAGTCTAATATTTGTGACACCACTTAGAAGGTTGGAGCTGCAAATTGATGAACTTCAAACAAGGCTTATTTTTATTCCATATAAACCAACTGATCACTCCATTGACCTCCTATAAGACCTGAGCAGACAATAAAATTGGCAACATCTGCAAGGGATACAACAGTCTCGGCAAAACATCAATTTTAATCAATGCAATCCCACCCAACCATAATACCAACAGGGAGGACCAATGACTCAGGTCCCACCTAATAGATTAAATCAGTTGAGTGAAATTAGCCCCATATAATTGTTTGAAAAAGGAGGTGATTACAACAAACAGATAAATAAACCATGACGGGGAACACCTAAAAGACAAATTAGCAAGGGGAGCTGGTCTACCTCTCAACCCTCCCACCAGAATAGCCTCAGACTTTGTAACGTTCATCTTATAACCAGAAAAGGTTCTAAATCTACCTACCACGTTGATAATAACGTGGACTGAAATGTCCAGCTTTGATACAAACAGCAGCACATCATGCTGCTACTCCCCACAGTGTAACCCAGATATCAAGGCACCTCCACTAAAGGCTGCAGAGCCAATGCAACCAGCAAGGGGAATAATGAGCAGCCCTGCCCAATCCCTCAGCAAAGGCCAAAATTCTCAGATCTATAACCATTCATAAGCACTGTTGCCAAGGGCCTATGATACAACAGCTGAATCCACTTAACATATTTCTTACCCAGCCCTGATCTCCGCATCGTATAAACCAAGTAATTCCATTCCAGCCAGTCAAAAGCTTTCTCTGCATCTTGGGAAATCACTAATTATTACAAGAAAACCGACCCTTTATGAACCCTGTCTGTTCCCCTGAATGATCAACGGTAGAATTCCCTCTAAATATTGCGCTAGCACTTTAGACGACAATGTCAGTCTACATTCAGAAGTGAGATTGGCTTATAGAACATACAGTGCAGAAGGAGGCCATTTGGCCCATCGTGTCTGCACCGATCCACTTAAGCCCTCACTTCCACCCTATCCCCATAACCCAATAACCCCTCCTAACCTGTTTTGGTCACTAAAGGCAATTTATCATGGCCACGTCTTTGGACTGTGGGTGGAAACAGGAGCACCCGGAGCAAACCCACGCAGACACAGGGAGAATGTGTAGACTCCGGACAGACAGTGACCCAGCAGGGAATCGAACCTGGGACACTGGCGCTATGAAACCACAGTGCTAATCACTTGGGCTGCCCAGGAAGCACACTCCTCCAGAGTCTTGCATGCCTTCAAAATCAGGGAAATTTTCACTTCTCTGAACGTTGGTGTTAACAGACCTTCCTCAAAAGAATGACAGTGCATACCATTTAATGGATCTATTTATAGGTCCTTGAATTTCCTGCAAAACCTACACACAAAACCATCCAGCGCAGGTGCCATGCCAGGTTGGGGTTCCTTACTGGCCATAGCCACCTCTCGTTTAGAGATCGGAGCATTAAGGACCAATCGTTGATCCTCTGAAGCCATAGGAAACTCGCAAAAAGAGAAGAAGCGCTCCGTAAGTATCAACATATCTTCAGCATACAAATCCCTAAATGTCCTATTAATATCTTTGGCTTTAATTAGTTTACTACCCCTAGAATCACATATAGAGGGGTAGCCCTTTTTTGTCAAAGAAGCCAAGTATTACTTGCTCCCGAAATCATACAGTTTTTTGCTTCGTAAACTTAAGACTCCTCTCAGTCTGATGGATCAGCAGAGAATCAAGAGTCACCCGAGCTGCATTAATCTCCCTCAACAACTGCTTATTAGGATTCCTCCTATTCTCTTCTTTCACTTCGCCCAATCTAACTTTCAACCAGTGTTGGTTTTCCAGCACTCTACACTGTTTGGTAACTGTACAAGAAATGACCGAGTCCCCGAGCATAAGCCTCGCAAGTCTCCCACAAAATAGTGGTCAGATCAATAAGGGAATTGAATGACTAAAATAACTCAAACTCTTTCTTGCAATACGTAGTGAAGGATTTATCCCCAAGTGGGGATGCGATGAAATATCATCATCTAGATCGGGAGCAAGCCCTTGAGTAACTGACTCGCCAAAAAGTCTGGGCCATAATTTTTGCAATGCATTGTCCTGCGATGACTAATAATTGGCGACTTAGTTTCAAGGTGTTCCTGAACTTGACAGCAAGAAGAAGGGAACTAATGGATACAAAGTGAAAACGCAGTTTGGAGTGATCCTCCCAGCCCCGCGCTGGGCCGCAGAATCGGCGCCATTTGAGCGGCGTCAGTCGCGGGCCGCTGTACGAGGCTGGGCCGCCGATTCTCCAGTCCGGATGGGCCGAGCGGCCATGTGGAAAAAGCAGAGTCCCGGCGACGCCGTCCAACATCTGCGCGAAAGATCAGGGGGCGGCCTGTGGGGTGGGGGAAAGGGGGGCTCTCTCCCTGGTGGGGTGGGGGGCCTCCGATGGGGTCTGGCCCATGATCGGGGCCCGCTGATCGGCGGGCCAGCCTCTCCTCCCCCCCGGGCCTACTTTGTTGCGTGTCCGGCCCCAGAAACCCCCGCGCCATGTTGCATCGGGGCCGGAGCGTTCAGTAAGGCCACCGCGCATGCACGGGTTGGCACGTCGCCAGTGCGCATGCGTGGGTTGGCGCCGCCCCAGTACGCGCCAGGAAGTAAGGCTGGAGCGGCGTGAACCGCTGGCCCCCTGTGGGGAACAGAATCGCTACTGCCTGTGCCCATTTTGCGCTGTCGTGAAATGCGACGCCGTTCACGACAGCGCGGGCACTCTGTCCCGCGATCAGAGAATCGCGCCCATTGTGTGTGCTTGTGGCACAATGAAATACAACTTTTGTTCGGCAAAAGCACACCCCCCTTTATATGATTTGAAACAGATTGGCTATGAAATTGGACTGTATCGCATCTGATTTTTGGAAACAAAGGCCCCAAAATGGCAGCTAGAAGCAATTGTACTTCCGAGCAGATGTCCACTGACTTCCTCCTCATTGGGTATCTTCAGACAAGGCCCCCTGCATATGCAAGCAAGGAGCCTAACACCAACTTGAAGCCATTGATTTGTCCTAAAGCAGATTGTGTTTGTGGGCTGCACTCAGGGCTGGTTGGGGATTACCTGGCGACTAAGTACTTACCAAAAGCCAGGAGGACTCCATATTAAAGAAGCTGATTGTCACTCCCGATTCTCTCATCTGCCGCTTGCCTCACATCCGCCTGTCTCCTTCAGTCAAATACAGCTTAACGTGTGGATTCTGGCGCGACCCAGCACTATTATATTGCAGTCATTACTGAGCCTTGGCTGCCTTCATAATTTATGTTATTGTTGCTTCTGACTGCCAACATTGGGTAGCAGTGTAAGGAACAACTGGTGCTGATTCTAGGCTGGGCTTGTAGTCAAGATAATAGAATATAGTGAACTATGTTTAGGCTCCTCGTCAAATGGCAATTTATGTGAACTAAATCTGCTTAACCGGCTTAGTGAGTATAAACTCTGAGCCTCATTTATATGCAATGTTCTGTTTCTTCATTTGAAATCTGCACTGAATTTCTTTTTGCAACTAGATTTTTCCTATTAAAGTAAGTTGTATGATTACATTAACATCTTATTTGAATCTGATTGTCGCAATAATCCTAATGGATTATACCAACACTCTGATATACTAGTCCAGCAATGCTTATGGTTCCATCTCTGACGATAAGACCATGTGGGGTAAACAGCTTTTCACAAACTCATTGTGTAATAATTGTTGTCAGCACTAACTTTATGTTTTGATCACTAAGCATGCATTTATATGACATATTTTGTACAGTAAAATACACAAGTGCATGCATACATGCAAAGGAGAGAATGATATATTTGTAACTTGCTGTGTAAATATGCAGTATTTAGAACTATCTTTATTCTGAATTACATCATGCTCAGGCTATTGCTTCATAACATTCTGCCCCTAACCTAAAATCCTGCTGAAATTGCCTCCACATCTTCAATGTGGCCACCACCACCAATCTCCCTGTATATTTCCCTGGGGCAAATGGGAGCAGCGTCATTGCCAGTGCCCTGCCTCCATCTTTACCTTCCAAGCCTCTGACTCCCTGCTCCAACCCCGCACCTCCTCCGCATTCTAGGCCTCCTAACTGCTGCCCCTCTGAAGCACCATCCGCCTAGCTTATCTGCCCACACAAACAACGAGATCAACTGTTCCACCCCCATAAAAAAGTTTTTGTAAAAAATGCAATGAAATAGAAATGAAAACTGCTGTAAAATATTCATCGTGATTTTCTGCACCCAGCCTGCCAGTACTAGGAGAAGGCTGTCCCACCTCAATAGGTCCACATTGACTCTACCCACCAGACTCGTGAAATTCAACATCCGGACCCGAGCCACCTGCACTTCAAAGTACCTAAAGTGGTAGTTCCCTCCCGAAACAGCAACCTCCTAAACCAGCTCCCGCCCCGGGAGATGACACCACAAAACACTCACTCTTTTCCAAATTCAGCTTGTAACGTGAAAAAGCCCTGAATCTCCTGAGCAGTCCCATTATATCCCCTACCGAAGAAACCAAGTTGGAGATTAACAACAACAGATCAGCATAGAGAGAAACCCTATGCTCTCCAGCAGCCCCCACCCACCCTCCCACTATCCCCTTCCATTTATCCGAGCACCTCAGCACTCGGGCCAAGGGCTCTACCGCCAGCGCAAACAAGAGAGGGGACATAGAGCATCCCTGCCTTGGTCCCCTTTGTAATGGAAAATACTCCAAACTGACCTCATTTGTGTGCACACTCGCCTACGGTTCCCTCCACAGCAATTTAACCCATGCCACAAATTTAGGCCCAATCCCAGAACCTCTCCCGCCATCTTTCCTCCCACAGCACTCCTCACCGAATTCGAGCTCGCCGGCCGACTATCGCTCGCACCCTTTTTCTCATATTCTTCTGCTCATATTTCAACATCCTTTGGTTGCCGCAACTTTTCTGACAATCAATCACATACAATTCTCCCCAGAATCTGGGTGAAGAAGGCCAAAAAACGAAAGCTCCAGCAGGAGCTACCCAACAAGCAACCTCCAAGTGACATGTCGCCACCGGAAGTCCCAAAGTAAAGCAAATTTATGCTTATTTTTACACTTGTATGGTTTTGGGGAATTCATTTTTTTTTTTTAAATAAATTTAGATTACCCAATTATTTTTTCCAATTAAGGGGCAATTTAGCATGGCCAATCCACCTACTCTGCACATTTTTGGGTTGTGGGGGCGAAACCCACGCAAACGCGGGGAGAATGTGCAAACTCCACACGGACAGTGACCCAGAGCCGGGATTGAACCTGGGACCTCTGCGCCGTGAGGCGGTTATGCTAACCACTTGGCCACCGTGCTGCCCTTTGGGGAATTCATTAAAAACATTGCAAGAATGTCCTGTGTTCTTGAAGCATCTTTCACTTTATATTCACTTGTTAGCATAAACACTCTTCAACCCATTTCTTTTCCTGTTCTGATATTTTTTGCATGCAGAGAAAGACACAGCTGATTCTACCTCTTACCTATAATCATGTCCTATTACTTCTACTGCTTGCAGTAACACTCTGTTCTTTTGTCTTTGGAGGAATTCATTACTCCACCCTCTATTCTTATCACCACTGTGTACAAAGATTGGTCCCAGCTCCAACCTTGCTCGTCTCCAAATCCTTTGCTAAATCTCCAATCTATTCTTGATTCTTCTGCTACTTATAAAATAATGTCTTGATTGTGCAACAGTAATTGCTTTTTGGTGACTTGTTTTCGTTCTTTGTAATTAAAAATGGTCTTTAATGGTTTGCTGCTCATGAAAGAAAAATGTCAATTCACTTACAACTGGGAATCCTGCTTTTGCCAAACATAATGCACACTTGCATTTCTTTATTCCTGTCTTAAATGTTAACTCTTAATTCAGGATGTCTAATGGAACTAACTTTGGATAACATGATACCTGCTTCCTGCATAGATGTCTGTATTTCGCCAGGACCCCGATAACACTGGAGAGACTTGAAGTGCGATTCAACTAAATGGGAACAAAGTCCCATAGTGAACGGGTTTAGCAGCGTGTTTCCCGATGCTTGCAGCACTGAGAAACATATGACTATACAATACCACTTACGTTCAATAGATGGCTTCAGTGGGGAACCAACGGCCAAGGCTGCACATAGCCCCGTTTTCCACACCGATACGTTTTACTCACCGTAACTCCTCAGTACAGCAGGAGATCGGGGCACCCTGATCTCCAAGGCCCCTGAACTCTCCAAGCCCCAGTGCATTCCCCCCCCAACACCCACATCTGATCTAATCACCAGCAGACAAAAAAACCCTACAAGTGCCCCTGCTAGCTGGCATTGCCATCTGAGTGCCTAGGTGGCATCAGCAGTGCCAAGGTACCACCCTACTCAAAGGGCATGCACCTCAGGGTCTCCAATCCCCTGGGAGATCCTCATAAGTGTCATTCTATCTGGTCCCCATTTGTGGGGATCAGTGCTGAACGGCACTCGCCTGAGGTTCCCAAGGCAAAGGAGATAGATCCAAATGCCTCAGGTAGCTCAGGAATCTGCACATTAAAGTAAGACTAGCTGTCTCGCTCTAATATGCAGATTTGCTGAAAGGTGATCCCACCCATAATACGAGGAGTTTACATCGCAATGTCTCGAGAGATCTAACACGATCACACAAGGTGTTTTGAGTCAGGTAGATTCGGGAGCGGGTTCTCCCGGCTTTTATCGACGCCCTGAGCTGCTTTCCGGGCGCAGCGTGGCTATTTGATTGCACCTGTTGTCACATTAATCTGGCCTGCTCAGCCCTTGTTGTAAGTATAAGGACTGCGGTACTTGGTCAGTGTGTTTCTGTGAGATGCCTTTATTGAACTGACCTTAGGATGTCTGCCTCCAGAGGCAGACTCGTGGCATGGTCACGTGACGACGAAAAGCCAGAGGCGTCACTCTGACTGATTACGATTCAAAACCCAAACAGCCTTATGACATTGACTGAATACTGAGTTGCAATTTCTTTCCTGAAATTCTGTGTGGCTAAGCCTGTAGATTTACTGACATGTAGATTCAAAGCATTTACAGCAGGCCATTGAGATCTTTTTATAATTAATATCAATGTTTTGTTTAATTCCTTAGTGGAACACAGGAACACAAGTAGACCATTCCGGCTCTTGAGTCTGTTCTGCCATTCAATTAGATTGCAGCTGATCTGTATTTCATCTCTACTTATCCCCATTTTCTCCATCTCCCTGGATACTCTTACAACATAATAAATTGTCAAAACCCCTCTTCCTGGCAAACCAATGCTTTTTTACAACTAACTGTTATCGTTTCCCCCCACATGGTCAATAACTCTGCCATCTGCGAGTCTGGTAAGCTTTTCTTTTTGCTTCTTGCTGTGCTAACTGGAATGATTCAGCATTTTGTTTAGACCAGCTTTTAATATTTTTGACTCCGACTGACTTAACCAACTCCATTACAGTCATGGGATGAACAGCAATCCTGGTGGGGAAGCTGCCTTTTCAAGGGGCAGCAGGGCAGAAAGAGGGAGAAAGCATTCTAAACTTAGTTCTGTGATTTGCAAAGCTTCTGAGCTTAGCTCCCAGTTTGAGGCCCTGATATTTTTTTTTGCTGGCTTGCAACATTTGACTTTGGGAGCAAGACAAGTCTGTGAAGAGCTGGTCTTCGCATAATTGCCCTTTGATGAATACATCCTGAACCGATGTATGCTGTCACAAGGCATCCGGTTTGCTAATACAGTCTGATCCCTGGTCGTAAAGGAAACTTGTACTTCATTTAATAAGCTGCTTATGGCAAATAAAAATTAAAGGGCAGATTTTTCATTGTGCTTTAAACCTCCCAGTTTCTGCCTCCTTCCTATTTTAGCTTAATATAGAAGTCCCTTACACTTATTTGACCTTGGAAAATCATCCTGGTTAATTAATTGCTGACTCCTACTGAATTTCAACTCCCAAATCCCCATTTTTATTCTCAGCTGTCTTGATATCCTACTTTGGAAAGACATCCAGTCCCTTTGAGACCTTAAAAAGGAAAAACCTGATAGCTTGCGTTCAATAAAGGCATCAGGGACAACAGTACTGTATTGTTTGAAGAAGAGTGGCATCTACCAAGGTTATGAATGCAATCATTGCCGCTTTAGAGAAAATAATACAATTGTTTCCTTTTAAGAGTTGTTGCTGAATTCTGAATGTCTTTAATCTGCCAAATTGTTACACGATGATACTGCACAGTTGTAGTAAACACTTGAAAAATGGATTTCCCCGTTTGGATTTTAACATGGTCGGGACAGAGTGGCCTCAGATTCAGATTTATAATTGGAAAAAATACATGGAGTGGAAAATTTTAAACTGCAAATGTAAAAGCATACAAAGGTAAGTAAGCTTTGGCACATGGGGTGAATTCAATTTAATTGTAGAGTTGCTCGAAGTTTTCAGTTTTGTGGATCGAGGGTGGAATTTTCCATTTTTGAGACTAAGTATCCGGTATCTCCGGCAGTGCCTGTCCCGCTGGCCAGAATAGCGGCAAGCCAAGCCAGGCTCTACACTTGGTAGCTCATTAATTATGCACAGGCGGGTTCCCTTTCCGAATCTCCTGGCGGGCTGGCAGCTGATTCGTCTGCCGGCTGTCAGCTGATGAGTTCGAAGGTCACGGCGCCATGTTCAAATACCAGCTCAACACACTCCTATCACTCTCTCCAGCCCACCTGTCTTCGCCTGGCTGGACAGGTTGTCAGCACTCCAGATGATAAAGGCTAGCAGCCTCAAGAAGAGGTCTGTTCCTCGGTCCAATCGCCCTCGTACAGTGGGACTGTAAAATCACACTCGTTTGTGAAGTGTATTTTTCTTTTTCTTTATTGGAATTTGATGATTCTGTATTTCTTTTAGATAATTAAAGTGTCATCATGGCCTGCGGTATAATGAGTCATTAGTTATCATTCGAAAACATTGAGAGCTACTTTGAATGAAATACTGGCTTGAACGCTGGAAATATTGAATGTAGCACTAGGGAAATGAAAAATGCCCCATTTAAGGTGAGATACCGGGGACATTAGTCTGAGTTCAACACTTGAAAAATGAACCCATCAAAGTTTAGCATTAGTTGTACAGATTGCTAGCTTTCAATGTATAGACTTTAATTTTTTTAAATCCTGACTGCACTTCCTCAAGTCTAATAATGGTTGGGTTTCTCTAAATTGCCCGTCCACCACTTGTTGCAATTCTATTGCCACTATTTAATGCCCGCAATCACCAAGAAAATCTAATTTTCCGATTCTCCCTGCCCATTCTGCCGGTGATGTAATGAGGCCCCCGCCCAGGAAGTTTGGGAACATCATTTCAATACATTTAAATACAGTTAGCGGGCTTACCCGCCATATAGATCCCCCCCCCCCCCCCCCCCCCCCACCCCCACATGAGGAAATTCTCATGTCTGTGAGGTTTACAACTGCTTTTTAAAAAAACAGGTGAAGGGAACCCACCTGGGTCGGCAGGTAAGTACAGCCCCCTGGGGGGAGAGGGGCATGCTTGAGCAGTAACCTGGCATTGCCCCCGGCACCTTGGCACTGCACAGGTACCTGCGCACTGCCCCCCGGCACTGCCCACCCTTTTTGCCAAAGAAAATGTTATGAATGTATTTTGCACAGGTTTCATTGCAACATCAAGCTTCTAAAAAATTTTAAAATCCACCCTTAAAGGTGGTAGATACGTGGCAACATTTGGAGGCGATGTGGATAAGGCCTGGTCTTCAAATGCCCAACAGGAACCAAACACAAGAATCTCTCTTCTTGATAGCAGATTGAAGTGATATTTTAATTTACCACATGAACATATCATAAATCATTTCAGATTACGGCGCCATTTGCCAAAAATTCACAAGAAGAGGTGCGTTTGATGGTTTCTAACCAGCAGCTGCCACAATAATCATGAATCAGCAGTAAACGTAATAAGGCCTCAGTGAGCCGACCCCCACTCACTGAGAAGAATATTGAGACTTTAGAGAGGATGCAATGCAGATTCACTGGGAAGACTGCCTGATATGAGGGAACATGGATAAAAAGAAAGCTGAAAACATGGGGGTCTTTTTTGGTTAGTGCGATACAGATTACTCTGTAACTGAGAGTTATTTAGGCCAAGTCTTTCCTCCAACTTGGTAGAAATGTTGAAGTTGTGAATGAATATTCCACGTAGAGAGAAGCAGAGCAGTTGAGAGGTCACGAATGAGGGGCCATCGATACAATATTGGATGCAAGTGATTTCTGATAAGAGATCAGAGAAATTTCTTCGCACAGAGAGTAATGTGGATATGAAATTCAGATCCAGGGTTGGGGTGGAATCTATACCAGCATTTGGATCTGGTCAGGTGAAGGAAAAAGGCTAGGCAGGTGCAAAGGCTGTGGGGAAAGTGGAACATGGTGAATAAAATGTCATCACAACTATTTGATTGTGTGAAGGGCAAAGGCTGACAGATTGGTCTGGGTGACCTGTTTCCGGGTGCACTTATGTAACTTCTTGAGACTTTGTTTCCCGTGTCAATGTCTGAACGTTTAAGATAGGAATGTTTGTTGCTGATGAACAAAAACATCAGATTGGCATTCCAGCATGTAAATAAATAAGTCCTGAGGTTTAATCATTTAAAAAACAGTCAAATAAAAGCTGGTATGAAATTATCTCACTTTCTTACGTAAGAATTAATGTGCCACCTCCTCAAAACACAAAACATTCCAGAGGCTGAAGTGATCTCTTTATGTGGAACTGTGCTTAGCTACTGGGTTATTCTGGCAATCATTAGTCATTTTCATTCTTTTCTGGACTGGTATGGAAATTAGGCATTTCCACTTCACAATCCTGTATCTTTTTATCTAATTGAGGGAATTAGCATGGCATTGCACTGCTGGTGATTGAGGATTTAAGAGGTTACCAGGAGATGTTATCTGCCCTTCAAAATATATCAGCTTGACACCTGAGAAATCTTCCTTGGTTGAGTGCCAATTTGCGATGAAAGACAAATAAATCATCAGGCCCAACGAGCTAACAATTTACCTTGTCCTTTTCTGCCAAGCAAACTTCTCTGATGCACAGAGAAACAGATTAACCTTCATCAGTTCGAATGGTCATTGGGGGCAAGACTGCGTTAACAAACAGGAAGCCAACCTTTATTATTAATATTAGTTGCATACACGTCACAAATGATCATGCTGCCACTTAAATTCTGGTCAGACCTTGCATTGTAATCTTGCACCAGGTTTTGCTAAGTCACGAGGGAGATATTCAAATCCTGAAGGCTAGCAGAAATGTTCAACATGGTGAATCTTTAGTTTTGAAGGATTCATTAATAAGACAAGATAGGAAAACCTCTTCAGCACTGAAGGGAGGAAAGCTAGGGTTGATGTCAGACAAGGTTGTAAGTGGTATAAGAAAAATACAATTGAAGGATGGTCAACAGCCATCACCTAAAATCCTGCAGTTATCAAGCAGTTGAGTACCTATGAACCCAGACATAAAAGGACCTCAACAGTACCTCCTGGCATTGGGAATCAGGATGTGCTCTGTTACCTTTTTGGCAGGGATCCAGCAACCCCCGAGAACTGTATCTTTTCAACAGAAACTCCAGGATGCTGAGCACCATATGACATTTTCACGGTGAATTTACAGAATGGCTTCCTGCTTGTCCTTCATTCTTGATGCATGATTCTCAAGTTTCAAAAATAGTCCAAATTGTTTGGGCAGTGATGACATTCTGCCAATATTCTGCAGTTTACCAATTATGTGGCATTGGCATAGGTTCAAAGCCACAGGAATTATGACTAGCTTGTCCCTGTCTCTCCAACTATATTGTTTAATGTTACTGTGCAGAGAAACGTCAGATCCCCAGCCATTAAGATGTCTGAATAATCAATGACGTAACCCAGGATATCTCTGGCTCTGCAGCTGGAGTGATACAAGTTAAAGTTGCAGTCTGCTAACAGGCATTGCCTGAAATAGTAGTGTTCCACTAGTTAGACAGAAATTAAACATTTATTGATAATCTTTTCTGGTTTTAGCCTTTAAGGATTAAGCATTTGCTCCACCTCTAAGTATTCAATGGTCTCAAAGCTTCAGCTGTCACTAGCCAGTGCCAGAGGTTTCTTGACAAGTTAAGTGTGGGCGATCCTCTGAGGAAAGATATGTATGGAAAAGAGAAACTCTGCCTGTTGGAGACATGTGTTTCTACTCATGTCCGTTGTAGGGAAGGGAGTGGCGCAGTGGTATTGTAACTGGACTAGTAATCCAGAAAGCCAGGGGAATGCTCCAGCAACCCAGCAAAAGTGAAATTTGAATTCAATTTTTAAAAATCTGGCCGGGACTTTCTGGCATTGCTCGCCGGCGGGATCTTCCAGTTCAACTAACGGCAAACCTCCGCCATTGGTGTTCCGGTGGCGGGGGATACATAGAATGGGAAACCCTGTTCAGAGTGGTGGAATCAGATGCTGGCCAACTGCGGGCCGTCTCCGTCACGACGGAACACGCCGTGGGGGTGCATGGAAAATCCCGCCCAACCCATCGAATGATGACCGTGAAATCTTTGTCGATTGTCGTAAAAACCTATCTGGTTCATGAATGCCTTTGAGGGGAAGGAAATCGTCCATTCTTAACTGGTCTGACTCCAGATCCACACCAATGTGGTTTACTCTTAAATTGCCTCTGAGCTAGCCACTCAGTTCAAGGGCATTTGGGGATGGGCAATAAATGCTGGCTTGAATGCCCTGTTTCTGTGCTGTATACTCTATGGACTTCAGTGTCATGAGAGGCCTGGATAGAGTGGATGTGGAGAAGATGTTTCCACTGGTAGGAGAGGTTAAAACCCGAGGGATCAGCCTCAGACTCAAGGCACGATCCTTTAAAACCGAAATGAGGAGGAATTTCTTCAGCCAGAGGGTGGTGAATCTGTGGAACTCTTTACCGCTGAAGGCTGTGGAGGCCAAGTCACTGAGTGCCTTTAAGACAGAGATAGATAGGTTCTTGATTAATAAGTGGATCGGAGTTATGGGGAGACAGCAGGAGAATGGGGATGAGAAACATATCAGCCGTGATTGAATGGGGGAGCAAACTCCATGGGCCAAATGGCCTAATTCTGTTACGATAGCTTATGGTCTTATTAACACCCTGGGACCTAGCCTGATTACAGCACGGCAGTAAATACTATAGTGTGGGTCACTGCACTTCACTCCAAACTATTGCTTTGCTAATCGTGCAAAACCATTACGCCAATGCTATTGTTGTACTGTACCTGTAGTCTTAAGATTTCCAAATTATGAAAATTTAAATCCAATTGCGTAACTTGTTGACTCCTACTAAAGTATTATTTGTAAAATTGCTTCTTTCTAAAGAGAGAATGTTCCAAAGAGTAGGTTTTAAATCACTTCAGAGTAGGACATTAGAAGGAATACTGCCTTCATAAAGGTTAATGAGCAGTACAGTTTATGATGTGAGAATTAACTATCCAGTACGTGCACATGGCTAATGCCCGGAGAGAAATATCCAGGACCCCTAACAGTGCTTTGGAAAAGTAAAACACATGTTCTGTTGTGTTTTTGAGGAAAATCTCAACACAAATGCTCACCTTCGCATTTATAAAAACTGCCCAGTAACCAGGACAAGAAAGCATTAATCTGCATATTAACATATCCAAAACAGTGCCGACATCATTATCCCAAGATAATATTTCTAGATGTGAATCAATGTAGGAAATAAAAACAGGAGTGAGCCTTTCAACCGTCTGTTGTGTCAATCAGTTGGATTATGGCCAATCTGTGCTTTAACTGTACTCATCCACCTTCCTTCTGTAATCCTTAAAACCCTAGGCCTAACCAAAATCTATCCCAGTTTGAACGTTTTCAATTGATTTAGGGTGCGATCGAATGGCCACCTGCAGCCGAAAAGTAGCTTGCCGCAGTGCAGCGTGGCACTTGATGCCAGGAGACCCCGCTCCCGGGATCTACCTGGCTCGCAACGCCTCGCAAGATCTAATACGATCTTACGAGATGTTGTGATTAAATCCCGCCCACTGTGGGACTGCTAGTCTCAATTCCTGAGGTACCTCAGGTGTTGGGATCTACCCCCTTCTCCTTGGAAGCCTCGGGTGATCACTGTCCAGTACTGATCTTCACAAACAGTTACCAGATGGATCGGCAGTAGTAGGGGTCTTCCAGGGGATTGGAAGTCCACAGGGGCATGCCATTTGGGCAGGGTGGTACCCCTGGCTCTGCTGGTGCCACCTCCTCTAATCCCAGTAATCAATCATGTGAACCTTCACAGAAATGCTTCCAAGGCAAGTACATCCTTTCTTAAATAGGGAGGCCAGGGGCGGCATGTTGGCAGAGGGGTTAGCACCGCTGCCTAAGGCACTGAGGACCCGGGTTCAAATCCCAGCCCTGGGTCACTGTATGTGTGGAGTTTGCACATTCTCCCCGTGGGTTTCACACCCACAACCCAAAAATGTGCAGGGTAGGTGGATTGGCCACGCTAAGTTGCCCCTTAATTGGAAAAAAATAATTCGGTACTCTAAATTTGTTAAAAAATAAATAAATAGAGAGGCCAATACTGTGCACACATACTATAGAATAGAACACTGGAATTCCTACAGTGCAGAAAGAGAACATTGGCCCATTGTGTCTGCACAGACCCTCTGAAAGTGCACCCTACCTAGACCCCTACCTATCCCAGTAACCCTTGCATATCTTTGGACACTAAGGGTCAATTTAGCGTGGCCAATCCACCTAAACTGTATTTATTTGGACTGTTGGAGGAAATCCATGCAGAAACGAGAAGAAAATACAAATTCCATACGGACAGTCATTGAAGGCCGGAATTGAACCGGGTCCCTAGCGCTGTGCGGCAGCAGGGCTAACCACTGTGTCACCATGCTACCTTTGCATGTGGTTTCCTCAAAGCCCTGTACAATAGACTTCCTAGTTCTTTTATTCCAATCTCCTTGCAAAAAAAGCCAGCATGTCATTTGCCTTCCTGTACCTGCATACTATTTTTTTGTGTTTCTTGTACAAGTACACACAAATCCTTCTGAACAGCAACTTTTGCAAGTTTCACCCCTTTTAAAACTTACTCTTTTAAAAAAATTTCAGTACCCAATTGAATAGCCTCACATGTACTCCCCACATTACACTCCATCTACCGTCTTGTTGCCCACTCAGTTAACCAGCCTATATCTCTTTGTAACCTCTTTGTCCTCCTCATAGTTTGTATTCTCACCTAGCTTTGTATTTTCAGCAAACTTAGATGCACTAATCTTCGTCTGACTCATTAATAGAGATTGTAAATAGCTGAGACCCAAGCACTAATCCTGGTGGCACTCTACTAAATTAGGCTAACTTGAAAATGCCTCATTTATCCCTACTCTCCGCTTCCTATATATTAACCAATCCTCTGTCCATGCTAATATAGTACCTCCAACTCCATCAGTCGTTATCTCGGATTTAACCTTTGATGTGGTGGTCTATCAAATTCATTTGGAAATCCAAGTATGCCACATTTGCTGGTTTCCAATTATCTACTCGACTAGTTACATCCACAAAGGACTGTAATAAATTTGTCAAACATGATATCACTTTCAGTAACAAATGTTGATTTTGTCTGAACAAACTATGATTTTCAAAGTGCATTATTAAGGCTTCCTTAATGAGAGTTCCAGCATTTTCCTAATCCCTCTTTTATCTCCCTCCATTATTGGTGACGTTTCATTTGTGAACTTCCAATCCATAGGGAACATTCTAAAATCTTAGAACCCTGGCTTGTAGACTATGATTTAGATTTTGGACTCTTAATTTTCTCCAATATTTTTTCTCTGCTGATATTATTTATCGTTCATTCCTCATAGATATTAACGCCCTTGTTACCTCCTATTTCTTGCATGTCATTTATCTTCTGCTGTGAAGTGAGACATACACATTTGTCCAATGTTTGCCATTTCTCCATTCCACAGAACCATAGAATCCTTACAGTGCAGAATGAGGCCATTTGGCCCATCAAGTCTGCACCGACCCTCTGAAAGAACACCTATCTAGCCCACTCCCCCGCCCTATCCCCGTAAACCCACTAACCTGTGCATCCCTGAACACTAAGGAGCAATTTTAGCATGGCTAATCCACCTAACTTGCACATTTTTGGACTGGGGGGTGTGGGGAGGGCGGGGGGGGGGGGGGGGGGGGGGGGTGGGGGGGCTAATCCACCTAACTTGCACATTCTTGGACTGGGGGGGTGGGGGAACAGGAGCACAGGGAGGAAACCATTGACACAGGGAGAAAGTGTCAACTCCACATAGTCACCCAAGGCCGGAATTGAACTCGGGCCCCTGGCGCTGTGAGGCAAAAGTGTAAATCACTGTGTCACTCTACCGCCCCGATGGTAATTTTTCCTCTCTCTGCCTCTAAGGGACCAATGTTTATTTTGGCTATTTTCCTCCCTTTTATATGTTTATAAAAGCTTTTACAATCTTCCACTTAAGTGAGTTAATAGTAGAGGCATGTTTCAAGCTGGCATTGCTTATGTTGTGGTCATCTATTGAGACAACATTCAAATGGTCATTGGATAGGCATATGGACGATAAGGGAATAGTGTAGATGGGCTTTAGATTGGTTTCACAGGTCGGCATAACATTGAGGGCCGAAGGGCCTGTGCTGCGCTGTAATGTTCTATGTTCTAACATAGCAGCGCAAAGAGATCAAATCGACAAATGAAAATAATTTGCACACCTGAGACCAGTGGAACATAGGGCACGGCATTGATTAATAATCCTACAACCAATCTGTTCAATTTTCAATCCCTCCATTTGTTAGTTTTTTTGCTTCATGGACTGTGGAGCCTCTGGCAAGGCTAGCATTTTCAAATTGCCTTTGAACTGTGTGGCTTGCTGGGCCATTTCAGAGGGCAACTTAGAGTCAGCCACATCACTGAGAATCTGGAGTCACACCTAGGCCAGACCAGCAGATTTCCTTCCTTAAAGGGCATTAGTGAATGAAAGGGATAGTTTCATGGTCACCTTTGCTGAACCTAGCTTTATGTTCTAGATTTTTAAAAAATGAATTTCAGTTCTGCCAGCTGCCATGGTGGAATTTGAAACCCTGTCCCTAACTCAATGGCAGTACGACTATCCCACCATCTCCCCCCATCAGTTGAAAGCCCTATTCACAGCTCAAGGTATATGATTTGTCAGGTCGCTGATCACGGCTTGATAGGCCCTCCCAACAGAACGGCTCCCTCTTTAGTGAGAACCAGTGTCAGTACCACAAGAATTGAAACCTTCTTCCCATTACCTTTCTTATATTGAAATAGCTCTACTCATGGGAAAGACTGCATAATGTTTTGCTTCAATTGACTCACTGAGTTGATAAGGGCAGAACTGCTGCCAAAACGTTTTATATTTCTCCCCATCTGGTACCAACCTAGAAAATTCCAGTTGCCTTTCACCACTGTTTGA
Organism: Scyliorhinus canicula; assembly: GCF_902713615.1. Classification (NCBI taxonomy): domain Eukaryota; kingdom Metazoa; phylum Chordata; class Chondrichthyes; order Carcharhiniformes; family Scyliorhinidae; genus Scyliorhinus; species Scyliorhinus canicula. The sequence continues at coordinate 39,455,079 of NC_052166.1, read as the reverse complement.
TCTACCCCTTCAATAGTCATTTTTATGAAGATCTAGCTCAGGATTTCTATTCCATAAAACAACTATTTAGCATCTTTGCGAGAAAGTTATACCTGCAGTTTGTGTCCCAAGTAACTATGGCTGACAATCAATGTGGGTGCTCATTATCTAATCCACTATATCAGCAAAATTGTATTAAACAGAATATGAATTATCTTCAGTTGCAACTGTGCCACCAAGGATAAGATCCCACCTTGTCTGACAGTAGAATAGGATAAACATTCAAGAGTGTCCTTCAGGTCTCCTCATGTATATTTATAGCGCTGGCATACACAGAGGTCTGGAGTGGTGCTTACCAGGCTGTTCTGTGGGAAAATGGTGATTAAAATATCCAAGACAAGTGGAAGGAGAGACGAGCTGGTGATTACAAGTTATGAAAACAATCTATTCAACACAAATGTTCTTCTTCAGTTTTCTTTTTCCCCTCTGCTACACAGTCAGATGCCCAGGCATAAAGGCCAAGTCATTTTCATTATTTTGAATTCTCGTCAGTGCCAAGCCGACTGTGTCAAACAGAATCTCAACCATCACCAGTGTTCTGTGGAGACGACCGTTGTTGATCAAATAGTTCAAAACAATTGAAGTGACGCAATTTGAGGTATATTTAGTGTTGCTTACGCTCCGTATCAAAGGCATTTTTTTTCACAACGGCAAATTGGGATATGGGATCCAAGGAGGTGAAAAATGGGAAGCTGACACAAATGTAGGAATCCTCAATCCCCCAAGTTCTGCTTATTGCAAATTTCAGACTGGCCTGTAGATGGGTACAGAGCATGACTGCCTGCCTGAAACAGGCTGGAGGCTACTCAACTATGCAACTAGGAGGGTCCTACATTTGTAGGCCTCTGATAACTTCCAGGAACTAATAGGTCGAGTATGTGCATCTGTCATGTACACCAAGCAGTGAACGGTCTTATCAACAGCCAATTAAAGGACCAGTGGAGACTGCTCCAGAAAAGACCTAAACAGATACATGCAGATTTGAGACTTTGCCAGAAAGGAGATACAGAGCTTCCCAGTAGAGCCGGCTTCCACATTGCAGGATGAGGTGCTGACAACAGGGGGACTGGAGAAGGGGGTAGTATTGGCGGTTTACAGGGATATTTTGGAGGAGGAGAAGGCGCCACTAGAAGGGATCAAGGCAACGTGGGAGGAAGGGTTGGGAGAGGGAATGGAGGAGGGGTTCTGGTGTGAGGTGCTCTGGAGGGTGAATGCCTCCACCTCGTGTACATGGTTGGGGCTGATACAGCTGAAGGTGGTTTATAGAGCACACCTTACAAGGGCAAGGATGAGCTGGCTCTTTGAGGGGGTAGAAGATGTGTGTGAACGTTGCGGGGGGGGGGGGGGGGGGGGGGGGGGGGCTGTCCAAAGCTGGAGGATTACTGGAAGGAGGTGTTTCGGGTAATCTCCAAAGAGGTGCACGTGAAGCTTGACCCGGGCCCTCGGGAGGCCATATTCAGGGTGTCCGACCAGCCGGAGTTGGAAATGGGCGCGGAGGCAGATGTTGTAGCCTTCGCCTCGTTGATCACCCAAAGGCGAATCCTGTTAGGGTGGAGATCAACCTATGTCCTGGCGTGGCAGGGGGACCTGCTGGAATTCTTAACGCTTGAAAAGGTCAAATTTGAACTGAGGGGAAGGATGGAGGGGTTCTATAATTCATGGACGTTATTCATGATGCACTTTCGAGAATTGGATCACACCGAACATTAGGTGGGTTGGGGGCTGGGAGGGTTGGGGGGAGGGGGATTGTATGTGTTAATGGTGACTGTAGGTGATTCCTGATTCCTTTTTGTCATTTGCTTATGTTAACATGTGGGCTAATGTCTGGGGTTTGGTGAGAGGATGGGATCATTGTTATTGATATGGGGATTGACATTACATTCGTTACTGATTATTGTTTATTGTTGGGTGTAAATTTGGGAGAAAATGTGAAAAAGGAGGAAAATAAAAAATATTTTGATAAACCTGTTCAGTACAAGTGTGAAAATAACTTGTGTGGGACACGCCCATGTGTTTAAATTCTCCAAAGTGAATGAATAATGAAACAAGGATGGCAGGTGGGTGAGTGACTCAAAGGTCAAAAAGCAGGGAGGGTTAGCAACAATATCATTTGGATTTGCAGAACAGATTCCATGAAAGGATTTTAAGATTTCAAATCCAGTTCTATTGCATGTACTCCGGTTTCCTCCCACAAGTCCCGAAAGACGTGCTTGTTAGGTGATTTTCACAGTAACTTCATTACAGTCTTTTTAAAAAAAATAATTTTTATTGAAAAATTTTGTATTTATACAACAACATCGAACCATAATAAAATGTCAACAATAACAATAATGATAGCAATCATAAACATTCGCCCCTCCTCACGGAACAACACAACATATTAACAACAACTTAAATTAACACAATGTTAAGTTACATAACCATAGAAAAAAAATAGAAACTACAATAAGGAACACCCCCCTCAACCCCCCCCCCCCCCCCCCCCCCCCCCCAGCCCCCTCCCCGGGTTGCTGATGCTATTGACCAAGATACCTATCTTTGAGCCGGGAAGTCCAGAAAAGGCTGCCACCGTTTATAGAATCCTTGTATTAATCCTCTCAGGGCAAATTTGACCCTCTCCAATTTTATAAATCCCGCCATGTCACTGATCCAGGTCTCCACACTTGGGGCCTCGCATCTTTCCACTGCATCAAGATCCTCCGTGGGACTTCATTACAGTCTTAACCTACTTGTGACGCTAATAAAGATTATTGCTGACGTAAAGCTTGCCGGCCTGCATTCTCCGCTCCACGCTACCAGAAACTCAAATCGCGATCGGGCGGAGATTCTTACGTGAACAATAAATTGGGATTTGTTCCTGGCGTTGATTCTGACACCATGTCCCGCTCCCTTGCTAGCAGCGATATCGAGGTTTGTACCCCACGGCAGCGGATCCATGCAAAATCTTCATTTGCATGAATTTCAATATCATTAGCAGCTTGGACCATGCTCCACACTTCAATGATGCTCTGCCTCTCTTAGGCGGAGGTTTTGCAAGTATTTAGAAGCGGGATCTGGATGCCATGGCTGCGGAGGGGGAGCGGGAGGTTAAACAAACTCTGAAACTCCCTCAAAAATTGTTGGGATTTCCAAGGGCTGACTGCCTTGGCGGGGAGGGGGGGGGGGGGGGGGCAAGTAGCGCGGAACAGCTTGGTGCCAGGTCTGTGCACTCGGGGTGCCTCCATCAAGATTGGGGTGGCCTGGCTCAGACTGCCATTGCTGCAGTATGTGTTTTAAACACGTGCCTATGGTGCTACTTACAGGCTCCTGGATGCTCACACTGCCGAGTGCTGCCTGTATCTTTTGAATGCTCATAAGCCCTCTGGTCATGTGGGTGCCCTCCAGGCTGTCCCTCTGGATAACCTCATACCCCAGCTGTTTCATCAAGAGGATGTGCGTGTCAGACTCAGTCAGGGCCCCACCAGGTGTGGGCACTCCTCAGAAGCGCAGCCCTGCTGCAGAGGAAGCAGGGAATCAGCAGAGCTCACCCCAATCAGAGGACACCTGCATGGTGACCTTTGAAACCCTCCCTGGCTCTCTGACTCTTTCAGTGAACCCCGCCCCCATCAGATCTACAGCTGACTGAATGGAACTTGATGGCAGCTCTGGGTGATAGGAATGGGGAAACTATTCCAACCTTTGACACTCCCACCAATCACTATTCACCCGGAGAGCAATTACATTCCATCCCGAATCTCCTGCATCAAAAAAGGTTGAAGATGATAATTCTTTAAGTCATAAGTAAGATTTGGCTCTTTCTCCAGTGTCCTGACCATCGTTTACCCCTGAGTCATCATCACAAGAAACAGTTGGCAGGTCACTTTTGCATTGCTGTTTGTTGTGGGGCATGTTTCTCGGAGACGGGAGGCGACGGCGGGATCTTCTGGATTTCCCATTGAATCCACCTCCTGCTGCCGGGAAACTTGCGACAGCTGTTCGCCATTGGCAGGACTGGAAGATTCTCCTGCCGAGAATGGCTGGAAAATCACTCCCGTTGTGTTTTTGACATAAAAATGTACTTAATTGGCTGTGGAACACTTTAAGTCATCCAGTGAATGCAGAGCATTATTAGTGTAAGTCTTCCTTTTTAAAAAAAAAATATTGCCAACCAGACTTCCTTTGAAAGGAGTGAATCAGTCAGGGCAGAAAAGCAGAACTCAGAGAGAAGATAAACCAGCAGGTACTGAAATTTCAACACAATTGGCTGTGCCGAGAATCCTTCGTGTACCATCTTGAATGTTTCTGATCACCGTGACCCTGAAAAGAAAGATGTCCTGTTACTGATCAATACTCACCCCCACAGTCCACAGGTTCAATGCTGAAGCTAATACAAAAGGATTTATCCTCACACTAAGCTGATTGAACCAGGTATCGAGGTCCAAGGGTTCATTATGACAATACCCGGGAGCTTGTTAAAGCATCTTTCTCAACACCACAGTGAAAGTGTGGATACACTCAAAAGGTATCTTTCAGTCTGGAATTTCCACAAGGTCTAGGAAATAGGAACATAGGAGTCCATCGAGCCTGCTCCGCCATTTAATATGACCATGATTGATTGGACATTTCAGTGCCTTTTGCACCCACTATCCCCATTACTCCTTATGTTATTGTTAATCTGGTCTCCAACTTTGACAGAAATGATGTGGAGATGCCGGCATTGGACTGGGGTGAGCACAGTAAGAAGTCTTACAATACCATGTTAAAGTCCAACAGGTTTGTTTCAAATCACTAGCTTTCGGAGCACAGCTCCTTCCTCAGGTGAATGAACAGGTCGGTTCCAGAAACATTTCCCCTCTCTCTCTGGCTCTGTAAAGACTTATAATTACCTGCAAATGCTCGCATTCAAAGTATTGGCTTGCATCTTTGACTTTGTCTATATAAATGTTTCTGCAACCTACCTCTTCATTCACCTGAGGAAGGAGCAGTGCTCCGAAAGCTAGTGATTTGAAACAAACCTGTTGGACTTTAACCTGGCGTTGTAAGACTTCTTACCTTGACAGAAACCTCAGAGAAACAGTGTAATCGACTGGATTTATAGTAAGAGATCACGGCACCCCACAGGTACCTTCACTGTGGCAAACCCACCTGCAGAGGTTTCATTCTGCTTTTATATATTTGTTTTGGACCTGTTTTTAAAACCATCACCACAACATTTTGTTGGACAATTATTTCCAAAGAGGGATTCAGCTCATTTTTTTAAATCCTTTATAATGCAGCAAAATCCTTCACTGGTCAAATTGATTCCTGAGGCAAATATGATTTTCTTTAAGTCCTAATAGAAGAGGTAATAGAACATAAAATAGATCATTGATGAACAGAACTTTAAAAAAATCTTGTTGCACCAGTTATTTTTTAAAACAATGGCATAGTAGTATTACCGATGAACTCGTAATCCATAGGCCCACGCTAATGTTCTGGGGACTCGGGTTCAAATCCCACATGACAGATGGTGAAACGTGAATTTAATAGAAATCTGGAATTAAAAGCCTAATGTTGACCATGAAACCACTGTCGATTGTCGTAAACATCCATCTGCTTCACTAATGTCCTTCAGGGAAGGAAATCTGTTGCTGGTACCTGGTCTGGCCTACATGTGACTCCAGATCCACAGCAATGTGGTTGACTCCTAAATGCCCTCAGGGATGGGCAATAAATGCTGGCCCAGCCAGCGTCGCCCACATCTCATGAATGAACAAAACCCAAATGTGCACAAGGCAAGAACAAAAGCCAGAAACCAAACCTCATCTTTTTATTACGGCAACAATGAAAACAATGAAACATTTACTATTATTTTAGGTGGAGGTTAGAAATGTTACCTGAGCCATTAATAGGGTACGAGATTGAGATAACTAACAGTAATTTGCAAGTGCAAATGTTTCTTTCGGAAAGATATCTGGGGACTTGAGCGTCTTGGTGCAGCAACATTCAATATTTAAGAGTTCAAATTAACATCTAGAGCTACGAAGTGGATTTGTTTCTTCGTTGCCAGGCACAGTATGCAAATCAGGTAAAGGGTGGAGAGTGTTGCCATGAGAGTTCAAAGGTGACAAGTGCTTTGACATGATGCTGAAGCACTGTCTGACTATTGGACTTGGAATCTCGTTGTATTTGTTTATTAAAACAAAAATACTTTACATGTCAGTGAATCAGCGAGGAAACATTTTGTTAATTAGTTTCGCAATTTGATACACACTCTGGTTTTCAAACATGCAGTCAGAGTTGGAGTCATTGCATTGGAAGCGGTTAGGTGTGGCGTGCCTTTCATGAGCATAACATACAGTCGATGCATTTTTAAAATCACAGAATGAATATAGGACGTCCCAAAATAACAGTGTGAGGGCCACAAAGAATCCAGCACGAATTTGTAGAATAGAAAGAAATAACATTTATTTACAATTACATATATATATATACAATAGCAGCAGTACTCTCTTGCTGTTCATTCCTCCCCAGCTGGTTCCATACTGGCCAGCTCTATTTCTGCAGGGACTTTGCCCCCTCATTGGGGAAGCTCATACTCCCCAAGGATTGTGGGATTGCCATTAGTCCCCAGCCAGTGGTAAGCAGGCAGGTTATAACAAAGAGGAAACGGTCAGTCAATGCTGATTTTCTCTCTCCTAGACCGGGATTTTCGCCTTCACACCCTTTTCCACTGCAGGTTTTCCTGCGCTGGATACAGGAGCCATTGGCCGTTAATGGGATCTTCTGGTCAAACCAGAAGCCACGGACGTTTCATGGATTCATATAATTTACAGTGCAGAAGGAGGCCATTTGGTCCATCGAGTTTGCACCGGCTCTGTGAAAGAACACCCTACCCAAGGTTAACACCTCCACCCTATCCCCATAACCCAGTAACCCCACCCAACACTAAGGGCAAGTTTGGACATTAAGGGCAATTTAGCATGGCCAGTCCACTTAACCTGCACATCTTTGGACTGTGGGAGGAAACCGGAGCACCCGGAGGAAACCCACGCACACTGCCATCAGTCCGCATAGACAGTGACCCAAGCCAGGAATCAAACCTGGAACCTTGGAGCTGTGAAGCAATTATGCTAACCACTGTGCTACCGTGCATGGCTCGCTCGTCCAGTAAACCTGCTGTGAGTGGTTGACTTCGGTGGGATGGAAGATTCTGCCGGTAGGATGGGCCAGAAAATTCCGACCTTGCATCTGGAAACTTAATGACGTTAGTCAATTTGGACAGCTCTGACATGATAAAAACCATGATACTCTGAAACTCTTTTAAACTTAACAATTTAACATTGGGACCTCACAGTATAAACCTTTCCTCATTACAGCAGAATTATATTGCACATTACATGGTATATAAAGCCACGGAAAGGCCAAGATCATTTCATAACAATGAACCTGGAGAGTCCTCTCCAGGGCACAAATGTGCAAAATCTATGGAGTCCCTGGGCTGCCCAAGCATCAGGATTCCCTTCTCAACCTTCCCTGTTGAGTCCAAAGGAATGCAAAGCACTACATTCGGCACCGACTTGGTTGCAGGAGTGGCTGGAAAGGTGCTATGTTTAGACATCACTTCGCCTTTGGGCAATTTTTTGTCAGGATTTACTCTCTTGTTTGTCTTCAACTCTCCTGAGGTATCCACAAGACAGTGAAGCTTTTCGCCTATGGCTGTGACATACAAGTACTAACCCTAGGTTCATTTTTAGGAGTTCCATAGTTACACCATTTCTTAAAGGAATAATGCATCTTGTCTAAGGAAGCATTTCCAAATAGCTTCTCCTGTACTTCATGCACAGTTTGCCAAACAACATCTATTACCATCCTGTTCTAGACTCCAATTAGACATTGTTAAAATTATTTCATGGCATCTGGGCATGGCTGACGATATTGCCACTAACAGCAATGATCAAAGCAAGCGAAGTGCATTTATGCCGCTTAGTGTGTTAATGATAACATATTGTGTTGACACGATACTGCTGCTTGTGCTACATTTCAGACATGTTACACATAACCCACCATTCCTCTTATGTGGTTGCCTTGTTGGCAGAAAAAGATGGATGAATTGTCTGCAGAGAGATTAATTGTTTCCAGTGGTTTTACACAGTTGTATACTGCATTTGAGCTGGTCACTTCTGTGACATCTTCTACTCTTTCATGGGATGTAGGCGTCTCTGGCTAGGCCAGCACCTATTACCCATTCCTACTTGCCTTTTAGAAGGTGGTGGTAGGCAATCTTCTTGAGCTGCTGCAGTCCATGTGGTGTGGGTATTAGGGAGGGAGTTCCAATGTTTTGACTCGGCAACAGTGAAGGATGGGTGATATATTTCCAAGTTAGGATAATGTGTGGCTTGGAGGGGAACTTGCAGGTGGTTGCGTTCCCATCTGCTGCCCTTATCCTTCTATATTCGAGGTTGTAGGTTTGGAAGATGCTGTCAAACGAGTCTGGATGGGTTGTTGCAGTGTATTTTACAGATGGTACATACTGCTGTCACTGTGCGTCGGTGGTAGAGGAGGTGAATGTTGAAGTGATGGATGGGTTGTCATGAAGTGGACTACTTTGTCCAGGATGATGTCAAGATTCTTGAGTGATGTTCGAGCTGCACTCATCCAGGCAAGTGGAGAGTATTCCATTATGCCCCTGATTTGTACATTGTAGATAGTTGACAAGCTTTGGGGAGTCAGGAGGTGAGTTACTTGCCACAGAATTCCCTGCCTCTAACCTGCTCTTCTAGCCACAGTATTTATATGGCTAGTCCAGTTCGGTTTCTGATCAATGGATGTTGACAGTGGGGGATTCAGTCATGGCAATGCCACCGAATGTCAAGGGCACATGGTTATTGCCTGACAATTGTGTGACATGAATTTACTTGCCACTTATTGGCCCAAGCCTTAATGTTGTCCAGATCTTGCTACATTTGGATAGGAAGTGCTTCAGTATCTGAGGAGTTGCGAACGGTGCTGAACATTGTGAAACCATTGGCGAACTTCCCTACTTCTGACCTAATGATGGAGGGAACGTCATTGATTAAGCAACTGAAGATGGTTGGGCCCTACAAAAACAGGACTAGACAGGATAGATGCAAGAAGGATGTTCCTGATGGTGCGGGTGTCCAGATCAAGGGGTCACAATCTGAGGATTATGGGGTTGACTATTTAGGGTAGGGTTTTTTTTCACCCAGAGAGTGGTGAGCCTCTGGATTTTGTTACCACAGGAAGTAGTTGAGGCCAAATCATTGTATGTTTTCAAGAAGCAGTTAGATATAGCACTTGGGACGAAGGAGATCAAAGGATATGGGGGGAAGGCAGGATTAGGCTATTGAGTTGGATGACCAGCCACGATCATAATGAATGGTGAGCAGGCTCTAAGGGCCGAATGGCCTCCTCCTGCTGCTACTTTCTACGTTCCTATGATTCTATCCTGAGGAGCTCCTGCAGTGATATCCTGGAGCTGAGATAACTGACCTCCGCAACGACAATCTTTGTCCTATGCATGACTCTAAGCAGTGGAGTGTTTGCCCACTGATTCACAGTGAGTCTAGTTTTGCAAGGGCTACTTGATGCCACAATTGGTCAAATGCTGCCTTAATGTCAAGGGCTTTCTGATTACTCAGAATCAAGTTTTATCATTCTTTTCTGAAATAATTGTCCTGATGTCTTTGACTGCAGCAATCTGACGTGCTCTTGCTGACCGCAATCAGTGATCTCTGTGGCATGGGTTTCTCCTTTCTGGACATTAATTTGAATCTGGCACCAGGTCAAGGGAATCTCCAAGCGTCCAACAAAAGTGATATCATGAAACAGCGTAAACAGCCAACCATGTTGAAGAATTTTCATGAACAGCAAACCAGGAAGTAAAATATTCTTCTTCATGTTTTATAAATTTCACAGAGAGCAAACAGAGAAGGTTGGGCCATGCACATCGGAAGATGAAATATCATCAACAAACTTTTTTTTAAGACTAAATTTAAAAACTTAAAATTATCAGAATGGAAACATTTGACATTACACAAATGTAAAATTTGTTTTTCAGGGTGAAAGAAATTCTTCAGGAGTGGTTGTGACATAATATGCTCTTAAAAGCCCAGCCATTCCTTATGTAATAAGGCAAAACATTGTTTTTTTAACAGTTTAATGTAACGGGATATTCATGTCAATTCAGTGATTTCTAAATGATTGCAGTCTTTGGAGTCTTCGACAACCCACCCTTATAGAGAATCACAGAATCACTGGCAGCGACCTTTGACTTACACGTTGAACTACACATGTGAAGACTCCAGAGGTTGCTGACAATTTTAGATGAGTAAGAGCAGCAAATGCTGTTAGTTTCACCCTCATTATTCCTGCAAAATCCGACAATAAATTTTGTGCCTCGACCTCTTCCTTTTTCTTCGCAGTAGAGGTTGCAGCACCTGGTCGATGTAACTACCTTTCCGAATTCTAATTTCCAATTCTGCTGCCATTCCACGAAACATCTACCTTTCCTGGTGAATAGCTCTCTAATTGCAATTCACGGTTGATGAAGGGTATCCTGTGTTATTCTCTTCTTACTGGCTAGCCCCGTGTGCATGAAATATTCATGGGAAACAGTCAGAGATAGAAAACAGTCAAAGTGTGAGGAAACTAGAAGACTTTGTTATTTACAAAATGGCTACCCATAACCCAGAAACAGCTGAACAGAGATTTCTGAGCTGTACGAGGAAAGAAAACTGACGTCTAATTATCCTGAATATTTTCGGAAAGCAATCACACTGAGCTGAGGAATGCACCATAGCACCATTACAAACAGTGCAATCTGTCCGCAGAATACAATGAGATACATTACATCAATACTTTTGCTTCTGCCATTATAAAACTGCATTCCCTGAATTATATGAACAGAACAGCACTCTGGGAGATCGTATATATATAGTACATAAATACATTGTCCGTAGCATTTTAAAATATCAAAAATGAACAGAAATAAAATTGTCCTATGTATAACCACAAAGAATTTACAAACATCTACTTATCTACCAACTTCCCTCACTAAGAACTCTTTACGTTGTGTTGCCTGGGAGCAACTGGTCAATTTAAACATGGGTCGACCTTTGAGGCAGAGTAACACATTGCATGTCACATAGTATCGTGCGCTGCTTGATCTAACTAGTGTTATAAACAATTTGCCATGAACAACAGATGTATTGGTTCATGGTTTGTTGCAGCGAGAATAGTTTCATCTTTTGTACAGACGGTCACAATAAGGTCACTTAATAACAGTGGTGAATCTGTTAATAATCACATCCCACACATTGTAACTAGCGTTGTTGTTCGGTCTATTCTTCAGCCTTTGAACCAGCCATGACAAATAACACCATCAACTGACTAGAATGATGTACTACTACACAACAATGCAGAAAACCACAAGTCATGCATCACCTTCCTGTTTTGTTCATCATAACACATGATCACCACGATAACCAGAGAAAAGGAACACAGCGATAAAGTGGTGCTTTCTCGAATGAGCAAGATTGCAATTATAAAATGTCCTTTCAAAAAAAATAAAGACCAGGACTTTCTGGCTCCGTCATGGAGAGACCAGCCGAGGGGCGGCACGGTGGCACAGTGGTTAGCACTGCTGCCTCTTGGTGCTGAGGACCCAGGATTGATCCTGGCCCCGAGTCACTGTCCGTGTGGAGTTTCAACATTCTCCCGTGTCTGCGTGCGTCTCACCCCCACAACACGAAGATGTGCAGGGTAGGAAGTTTGGCCGCGCCAAATTGCCCCTTAATTGGAAATGTTTCTTAATGAAATGGGGAGACCTGCTGCAGAGGATGAGGTGGGCCAGCCAAAGGGACATTGACTTTTGGCAGGCCCATAAACCATTTAGGTCTGAGATGAGGAGAAATTTCTTCACTCAGATATAATAATGATAAAAATCTTTATTGTCACAAGAAGGCTTACGTTAACACTACAATAAAGTTGAAAATCCCCCGGTTGCCACATTCCAGCGCCTAGTGAGCCTGTGGAATTCTCTGCCTCAGAAAGTATTTGAGGCCAAAGCATTGTACATTTTCAAGAAAGAGTTAGATATCGCTCGTGGGGTTAAAGGGATCAAAGGATAAGGGGGCAGAGCAGGAAGAGGTTACGGAGTTGGATAACCCGCCGTGATCATAATGAGGAAGTAGCGAGGGTGGAAGGCTGCCCCCTGCAGTCACGATGGGCCATGTAGAGGGTTTCCCTTTGATCAGAAGGGCCGAATACTTGGTTGATGGGGAGACTGAAGAGGTCAGAGGTCCTGACCCTGTGATTGGGCAGGTAGCATTGGGAGCCCACTCGCCGTTCTCAATTGGGAAAGTCGGGAAAATAGCTCAGCCAGTCTGGCGCTCAGCAAGTAGGGTCTGAGGACCCTCATATTGTCGCGACGCAAACACAAGATCAAATTTTGTCTATTAATTTTGCTATGAATTGAGCAAATGTTTTCTCAGCCTGACAGTTTTAATGAGACAAACAAGACAGCCTAAAATGTGTAAAATAGTTCACTCTTCTGAATTCAAAGTTGATGGATCAAAATTATACATTAATCCAATTTTTAATGCATTAATTCCCAGATTACTGTAGTATTTACATTGCTCAATTCAAATGCCCAAATAATTCAATTTTCTTAGTGCAAGCAATGTCTCTGAATTATTAATAGTAGGCTGTACTTCCCTCTGGTACGGTGATCAGAAAGAAAGGAGAATTGCTACAATGAGAAGCTACTATTGACAGCGATATCAAAGCAAGTCTCATTTTTTCTAGTTAAAACTAGCTGAATTTTGAATAGCGCTTGTGTGTTGATACAGTTCAGAGCTTTTATGATCATTTGGACATTTCTAAATCTGTGAATATTGATCATAAACACACGGCCTGTTTGAACAACAGTCCTTTTATTCAGATGTTAAAAGTACCCAAGTGACTTTCATCACCTGTTATTATTCCAGAACACTTAGCCCAAATGTTCAAAATATGGTAAACATTCCACAATTATGTTCGTGCACATGTTGGAAGAGAGCGCAAGTTGCATGTTCCAAGCTTTGTACCATCAGGAAATGATTACCCCGCATTTGGAGTTTGTTATACTTGTACTTGAACACCACACCGCATTCCCTTTGAACAGCAGAGGCACGTCTGTTATTACCTGCTGCTTTGCTGATTCAGAAATGTAATATCTAAGAAAGAGCTAAGCTGCCAGGTTGGCTACAGATGTGGCATTTTTAATACTTGAGAGATTTGATTGTTGTTGCAAGTGGACCACCTCAGGAATCGAGGCTCCATTTTGGTAGCGGGTAATTTGATATACATAGCACTGTGCCAGGAGGCGAGAAAGAACAGGAAACAGCACTGAGAACGATGAAAGCTGGGATTTTCCTCTCCCGTTCGCATCGGGCGGGTTCGGTGACGGGAGTGGGGAGAATATCACGAGAAGTCAGAAGTCAGTTTTATGGCAGCTTGAAAGCTTGCCGCAATCGTCTCCTCCCCTGTCACTGGTGAGCTGTGTTTTCCGCCATTCAACATCATTTTAATACATTTGCATCTCATTATCAGGCCAATAAATCATAATCATAACCCTCCCTCCCCAAAATATCCATCCAAGGTGGCATGCTGCCAGAACGGCATGGATCATGGCTGCCTCAAAAGGTGTGGGCCTGGCAGGCACACCTCCGAGGGGAGGTCCGGGCTGAGCACAGCGTTCATGGAGCAGTTCTGTCAGAGCGTCTGATTCGAGTGACTCCTGACTTGACTCTCGAGCAAGACCGGGATAATACTCGAAGCTATTGAGTGTTAGATTCCAAGGGAGACTGGAGTAGCACTGGAAGGTACCGGGTGGGTTGACTGCAGGGTATCAGTGGGTTGACTACAGGGTACTGGAGGGGAGGGTAATGGGTTGACTCCAGGGTACTGGGAGGGGGTGGGGTTGACTCCAAGCTACCAGTGGGTTGACTGCAGGGTATCAGGGACAGGGGGCGTGTTGTCTACAGTGTACTGCCCCCCCACCCCCACCCTCCCCCACCCCGAGCCACTAAGGCCGAACTTAATCTTTTCCAATTTAAGGAATTCTGCTACATTCTCCAGTCACGCCGACATCCTCGGCTGCTCTCCACCGACCTCCACTCCAGTAGAACTCGCCGGCAGGCAATCAGAGTAGCAAAGGCTAATACATCAGCCCCCTTCCCCGCTAATAGCTCGGGCAGCTCTGGCACCCCAAAAACCGCCACCAGAGGGCCCAGCGACATTTGCACCCCCACAATTTTCGATAATGCTTCAAATATCGAGCCCTAGAACCCCACCAATCCTGGACATGACCAAAACATGTGGACGTGCTTTGCCGGCCCTCCTCTACATCTCTCACACTTATCCTCTACCTCTGAAAAGAACCCGCTCATCTGCACCCGCGTTATGTAAGCTCTATGCACCGCTTTGAACCGTGCCAAGCTCATCCTAGCACAGGACGACATTGCATTTACCCGGTGCATAATCTGACTTCAAATCCCCCATCTCAACTCCAAACCCAGATCCCCCTCCCACTTCCGCTTCATCTCAATTGCCGCTTTCCCTGTGCCCCAGCCATCCATAAATATCCACAATCTTCCCATTCCCCACTCAGCTGGCAGCAACAGCCTGTCCAACAAAGTGTGCTTCGGCAACCGAGGAAATGAGGGCACCTTCCTCCATACAACATAGGGTACCGGTGACCTAGTCAGGTGAGACCCGGGGTTTAACTCCAGGCTACTGGGGGCCTAGCCGAGTGAGACTGAGGGTTTAACCCCAGGATACTGGTGGTTGACCAGGGTAACCACATGGGTTGACAGTTAAAAGCACTGTCTTGAGGATGCCTTCTGCTGGTGGGCCACAGCCTCTTACAAGGGCATCATAGGGGAAAAGAAACCCAATCATAGGTTTGTTAAAAGGACCTCACAGTGGCTCAGCATTTAATCCGTGGCACACTGACTTCCAAATTCGATGACTGTCAATGTGTGCCTGTACATTGGTCAACAGAATGGCGCAACAGAACTGGGAAGAGAAAGGGCTGGCAGGGCCTGCTCCACTGGCAGAGGATGAACCCCAGAGAACCATCGCTCGGACGTGCCTCACTGGACCCAGGATTCACAGATGGAGCCTAAGATACTTGGAAGTCTGAGAACCAGTGTCACCGATGACCACGCATGTCCAGGGAACTGGTTGGTCACATCTCCCACCTTGTGCAGGATTTGGCAGGGACATGGAAGACATCCACTGCTAGTATTACTGGAATTAACTGTGGTGCTCAATTTTTATGCAAGTGGCTCCTTCCAGACCTCCACAGGTGCCATCTGCAGGATTTTGCAAGCCTCCACACGCAAGTGCATCCAGAAGGTTACAGACACAATCTTCACAAGGGTTCACAACTTTGTCCATTTTGAGTGAGATCAGGCGAGCCAGTGATGGACTTTGTGCAAATCTTTGGATTTCCACAGGTACAGAGTGCCATTGACTGCACTCACATGGCACTCAGAGCTCCATGGCATCAGGCTGTGACCTATGTAAACCACAAGGTCTTCCAGTCACTGAATGTTCAGCCGGTCTGCGACCACACAAAACACATCCTGCAGGTATGTGCTCAATTCCCAGGGAGTGTGCACGGCCCTTACATTCTGAGCTGCTCTCAGATCCAAGACAAATTTCAGGGTCCACAGTTGGCTCACCGGGGACAAGGGCTACCCACTGAGTTGGAGGCTGATGGCCCCTGTGGGGAGGCCACAGAGTTCAGCTGAGACAAGGTACAATGAAGCTAGTTGAGCCGACCATAGGGATGCTGAAGGTGAGGTTCCGGTGCCTGGACCAGTCAGCTGGAACCCTGTAATGCAATCCACAGAGGATGTCATGCATCGTGGTTACCTGTTGCACCCTGCACAACCTTACGCTGTAACAGGGGAAGGAACTGCCTGAGGAGGGGATGGAGAAGTGGCACATCTCCTCTGATGAGGATATCGAAGGTTGAGGAGGTCCTTAAGAGAGAGGATGTTGGCCATGAGGCAATGTCCATGTGAGGCAGATAAGTTCAGGACGCGATTCATGAAGGCTGATGAGCATTGCTCTCCCATCAGACTGATGGCAGCACACGCCCTCTGTGATGAAGCTCTTGTCTTGGGGACACAGTGGTTGCCCATAGCCTCTACATTGCAGATGATGACAATTTGCAGTGGGGTTCGTGCATAGATCATCACAGAGCTTTTGTGGATGTCTGACTCTTGTATGGCTGATGGCAGCTCACTTGTTCTCAATGACTAGCAGGGAATCAGTGGGGAACGTTTCACCTCTCCTGATCTTACAACATCCTTTGTGAGCTGTACCTGTGAGATACACAGAGGCTGAGGCACATGGGATGGGGGCCAGTTGCACCTCAAAAGGTGCAAGCGCACACATCGACAATGACTGGAATGGGTGAGGCTAGCTCCACACATTGTGGCAGAAATTCTCATCCCCTAAGAGAAACAGACATGACTGATGTATTCAGTCACTATGAATGGACGCCACTAATGTGAAACATAAGAACATAGGAATTAGGAGCAGAAGAAAGCAATTCAGCCCTTCGAGCCTGTTCCTCCATTCAATCAGATCATGGCTGATCTCTACCTCTCTCAAATCCACCACCCTCCCTGTTCCCCATATCCCTTTCACCTGTTTATTAAAATCAGAAATATATCTTTTCCTTCTTGAAACCATTTAATGATTCAGACTCCACCGCACTATGGGCAGCGAGGGTGGGATTCTGCTGTAATTGGCAGGGCGGGCAACTCCGGCGGGACGGAGTGGCGTGAACCACTCCAGCGTCGGGCCGCCCCGGAGTGATTTGCACCCCACCGGCTGGCGGGAAAGGGACTTGGTGCCACACCAACCGGCACCGAAGGGCCTTCGCTGGCTGGCACGAGTTGGCGCATGTGCGGGAGCGCCAATGTATGCTGGCGTCATTCCCGCGCACGCTCAGAGGGCTTCGTTTCCACACCGACAATGGCGGAATGCTACAGCCGCCGGTGTGGAACAATAGTGTGCCCCCACGGCACAGGCCTGCCCGCGGATCGGTGGATCCCGATTGCAGGCCAGGCCACCTTGGGGGCACCTCCCGGGGCCAGATCCCCCGCACCCTCCCAAGAACCCTGGAGGCCGCCCGCGCCGCCATGTCGCCAGTAAGGACCTACTCCAATTTACACTGGCGGGACTGGCAAAAAACGGGCGTGACACCAGACCATCGCGGGTCGTAGATTTCGGGCAGCCCCAGGGCCCATTGAGTCGCGCCGGTCCCCGCCATTCTCCAAGGTGGGCGGGGCGATTCATGCTGGGGTGATTTTTGGGGGGCCGGAGAATTTGGAGGACGGCGGGGGCAGGATTCATGCCAACACCCGGCGATTCTCTGACCCGGCAGGGGGTCGAAGAATCCCGCCCCGAGTTCTACAAATCCAGCTCCCTCTGCGAGAAGTAGTTCCTCCTCATCTTAGTTCTAAATCTACCGCCTCTCAACCTATATCTGTGACCTCTCATTCTAGATTGCCCTACAAAGGTCAACTTTTAGTCCACGTTTACTTTATCAGTCCCTTTTTAGTTTCTGATATACTGGAAACTGGAAACCTTGAGCAAGGCACACAGAGGAAGTCCTGAACTGAGCACCCTGGGCGGGATTCTCCGCCCCCCAAGCCGGGTGGGAGAATAGCGGGAGGGCCTCCCGACATTTTTCACGCCCTCCCTCTATTCTCCCCCTCCCACGCCCGACCCACGCCACGAATCGCCGCTCGCCATTTTTTATGGCGAGCAGCGATTCCCCGAGGCCGATGGGCCGAGCGGCCGGCCCTTCACGCCCGTTTCACCACGGCAGGAAACACACCTGCTCGCTGCCGTCGTGAAACGGGCGCCAGGTGCACGTTTGGGGCATCTAGAGGCCCAATTGGCACGGGAGCACCACGACTGTGCTCGGGAGGGGACAGGCCCGCAATCGGTGCCCACCGATCGTCGGGCCACCGTCCAAAACAAACGCACTCTTTCCCCTCCGCCGCCCGGCAAGATCAAGCCGCCACGTCTTGTCGGGCCGCTGAGGAGAAAGACGGCAACTGCGCATGCGCGGGTTGGCGTTCTCCAACCTGCGCATGCGCGGCTGACGTCATCGGCCGCGTCAGTCGCCGTGACGCTTGACGTGCGGCCTTGACGACCTCGTCAAGGCCATGACGCACGGGGCCGTGCTCCTAGCCCCGCCCGGGGGGGGGGGGGGGGGGGGGGGGGGGGAGAATCGGCCCCAGAAGTGGGCGTGAAGGCTGCCGTGGGTCACGGCCTGTCCCACGGCAGTCTTTACGATTCTCCGCATTTGCGGAGAATCTCGCCCCCTGTCTTTATCTTGTGCAGGAATCAAGTTTTCAGTTTGGAATTGCAGCAGCACAGCTCATCAGAACAAGGAGCCGTGGAAAGGGTGCAATTAGTGAGAGTTTATTTACAAAGCTGAATGTTATTTACAAGCACTTAACACCCATGCCCACACTGTGTAACTGGAGCGCCTTAACCTTTCCAACACTGTCGCTACATCATGGTGCATCCCAACATCCACAGAGGAGATGTCCGTGAATCCCTCCTCTGTGCTCCTGTTGGGCTTGGAGTTGAGGACTTGGTTAGAGTCATAGAATTTACAGTGCATAAGGTGGCCATTCAGCCATCGAGTCTGTACCGGCCCTTACAAAGAGCACTCTATGAAGCCCATGTATCTACCCTATCCCAGTAACCCCCACTTAACATGCTTTGGAGACTAAGGGCAATTTAGCATGGCCAACCCACCTAACCTGCACATCTTTGGACTGTGGGTGGAAACCGGAGCACCCGGAGGAAACCCCCGCAGACGGGGGAGAACGTTCAGACTCCGCACAGGCAGTGACCCAGCCGGGAATCGAACCTGGGACCCTGGAGCTGTGAAGCAACTGTGTTAACCACTATGCTACCGTGCTGCCCACACCCTCAAAACCCTGGGCTAGTGGACACCCTGGGCTGCTTCGCAGATGTGCCTGTGAAAGAAATGACAGCTCATTACTGCATGGAAGGTGCCTAAGAAACAAGAGACACGACTCACAGCACTATTGGCTGATCAGATGTTGCAGTGCTGGATCCTCACTTGGTTTATTGCTGCCGACAACCATTGGCAGAGAAGTGGTCAAGGTCCTATCAGACCAGCTGGGTGGCTTTGCCCTCAATGTGTGTGGGAGAGCAAGTGATGGTGTCCCTCATGCTGGAACTGAGTGAGATCCTTGTGGATGTGTAATATATGTGTGAGTGTGTGATGAGAAGATAGTTTAACAGCGGCAAAAGCTTGAATGTTCCCGATATAATGCATAGATTTTGTTGTCTGTAAAATGTCAGACACTTCGACCAGTTTATTGTTCAGATGTTTTACCTAGGCGCTTTTATTTGTGAGATGAACAAAGGACTCAAGTTCACAATTGTGTTTATATTCAAACACAATAAAACAGTCATCCCTTAAATTATCCCAACTATAGTATGCCTTAAGATTTTTAATACTATCCGTGCCAATGAGCTGGATCAAACTGTGGGTCCAATCTTCTAAGTTTTGGTCGTCTCAGGGCCTTTGTCTGCGAAGGTGGGTCTCACACACTGCTTTCTTTTGTCCTCTGGTCTGCCATTGAGTCTTCTCCGCTACCTCAGCGGCGAGTCTTCACTGGGGAGGGTCTCCGAATGTCTTCCTTATACCCCTCTTCGCGCCCTTCCAGAAGCTTCTCTGGCCCTCTGCCAATGAGGTCTGGGGGCGGGGATCGCAGCACCCAATGGAGTTGCCAATTGCAAGAACCCATCTCCAAGGGTCTATATTCAGGTGCATTGTCCATTTGGAACCTTATCCTACATATGGTAATGGTGGGAAATCTAGGTGCCAGAAAGTCTGACTTCATCCAGGCAAACCACAACAATCGATCAATTTGAATGGGACTATCTTCCTATGTCTTGTTTACAGGGCAGGCCCAGACTCATGTTTCACAGAGACATGGCTCACCCCCGCCTCACCGGACTGTGCCATACAACCTGAAGGCTTCTCTATTCACCGGGCAGACCGCACGGCATCTTCAGGCAAAGCGAAGGGTGGAGGGGTTTGCCTCCTCATCAACTCCTCCTGGTGCTTGGATGTGGTGACCCTGGTGACCTACTGCTCCCCAGACCTGGAATACCTGACCGTAAAGTGCCGCCCATACTATCTTCCACGTGAGTTCACTTCAGCCATTATCACAGCGGTCTACATCCCACCCCAGGCAGAAGTGAGGAAGGCGCTGGATGAACTGTACACAGTCATAAACAACCATGAAACAGAACACCCGGAGGCCCTGTTCATTGTGGCCGGAGACTTCAACAAAGCCAACCTCAAGAGTGTACTGCCAAAATTCCACCAGCACATCTCCTGTACCACCCGGGGCGACAACACTCTTGACCACTGCTACTCAAAAATCAAGGGCGCCTACCGTTCCATCCCCCGACCGCACTTTGGGAAATCAGACCATAAGACTGTGCTCCTTCTCCCGGCTTACAAGCAGAAACTCAAGCGGGAGAATCCAGCTAAGAAGGTTGTGCAGTGCTGGTCTGAGGAGACAGAAGAGCTCTTACGTGACTGCTTGGAAACAGTGGACTGGTCCATATTTAAGAACTCAGCGACTAACTTAAATGAGTATGTCACCACCGTCACAGACTTCATCAGCAAATGTGTGGACGATTGTGTGCCAAAGAAAGCAGTACGTACATTCCCCAACCGGAAACCATGGCTCAACCGCGAGATTGACTCCCTACTGAAGGACAGATCTGAGGCGTTCAAGGCAGACGACCCTGTCCTATACAAGAAATCCAGGTACGACCTCCGCAAAGCCATCCGAGATGCCAAGAGAGAATATCAAACTAAGCTAGAGTCACAGACAGACTCTCGGCGGTTGTGGCAAGGACTAAGCAACATAACGGGCTACAAAGCGAAGCCGAGCAGTATCTCTGGCAGCAGTGCACCCCTCCCCGATGAACTCAACGCATTCTATGCTCGGTTTGAGCAGGTAACCAACAACCCGCTATCGAGTGCCCCAGCAACCCATAATTTACCCATACCCACCATCACAGTTTCCGAAGTCAGATCGGCCTTCCTGAAAGTGAACCCACGGAAGGCGATGGGCCCGGACGGGATCCCTGGTCGTGCACTCAGAACCTGCGCGGACCAGCTGGCAGAGGTTTTCACAGACATCTTTAACCTATCCCTACTCCACTCCGAGGTCCCCACCTGCTTCAAGAAGACCACCATCATACCGGTACCAAAGAAGAACCAGGCAACGTGCCTCAATGACTACCGCCCGGTGGCCCTGACGTCAGTTGTAATGAAGTGCTTTGAGAGGCTGATCATGAAGCGCATCACCTCCATACTCCCGGAACGCCTTGACCCACTTCAATTCGCATACCGTCGCAACCGGTCCACATCAGACGCCATTTCCCTGGCCCTACACTCATCCCTAGAGCATCTCGAAAACAAGGACTCCTACATCAGACTCTTATTTATTGACTACAGCTCCGCCTTCAACACCATAATCCCAGCCAAGCTCATATCAAAGCTCCAAAACCTAGGACTTGGCTCTCCACTCTGCAACTGGATCCTTGACTTTCTGACCAACAGACCACAGTCAGTAAGAATGAACACCAACACCTCCTTCACAATAGTCCTCAACACCGGTGCCCCGCAAGGCTGCGTACTTAGCCCCCTACTCTACTCCCTGTACACACACGACTGCATGGCAAAACTTGGTTCCAACTCCATCTACAAGTTTGCTGACGATACGACCATAGTGGGCCGGATCTCGAACAACGACGAGTCTGAATACAGGAGGGAGATAGAGAACTTAGTGGAGTGGTGCAACGACAACAATCTCTCCCTTAATGCCAGCAAAACTAAAGAGCTGGTCATCGACTTCAGGAAGCATAGTACTGTACACACCCCTGTCAGCATCAACGGAGCCGAGGTAGAGATGGTGAGCAGTTTCAAATTCCTAGGGGTGCACATCACCAAAAATCTATCCTGGTCCACTCATGTCGACGCTATCACCAAGAAAGCACAACAGCGCCTTTACTTCCTCAGGAAACTAAGGAAATTTGGCATGTCCACATTAACCCTTACCAACTTTTACAGATGCACTATAGAGAGCATCCTCTCGGGCTGCATCACAGCCTGGTATGGCAACTGCTCGGCCCAGGACCGCAAGGAACTTCAGAGAGTCGTGAATACCGCCCAGTCCATCACACGAACCTGCCTCCCATCCATTGATTCCATCTACACCTCCCGCTGCCGGGGGAAAGCAGGCAGCATAATCAAGGATCCCTCCCACCCGGCTTACTCACTTTTCCAACTTCTTCCATCGGGCAGGAGATTCAGAAGTCTGAGAACACGGACGGACAGACTCAAAAACAGCTTCTTCCCCACTGTCACCAGACTCCTAAATGACCCTTTTATGGACTGTCCTCATTAACACTACACCCTGTCTGCTTCATCCGATGCCAATGCTTATGTAGTTACATTGTATATCTTGTGTTGCCCTATTATGTATTCTCATGTATTTTCCTGAATTCTGTTCAATTCCCTTTTCTTCCCATGTACTGAATGATCTGTTGAGCTGCTTGCAGAAAAATACTTTTCACTGTACCTCGGTACACGTGACAATAAACAAATCCAATCCAATCCAAACTTGCCCCGGCTGTCTGTCTCTGTCAAATATATTCGAACTTGGCTGTTTGAATTCCCATTAGGCACGCCTGCAGTTCTGACTGTGGCTTAATTTCAAATGCCCAGTTCTGTATCGGGCCTAAAACTCAGGCTGTTGGCCATTTTACCACAATTTCATTTCACAAAGAAGGAGATACCTAATAACATGAGTTATGAAGATGAGCTAGTTGGGGAATGAAGTACATCAGAATAAGACTGTTTCCCTCTCTGTGCATGTGAACACCAAGTGCCAAAGTCCTGAAAAAAATTAATTTGCTTTTGATCACCCTTCATTTAAAGCCGGAAAGTTTTGCGCCTTTCGCGACCTGAGGACATCCCGTCGCACTTTCTGGCCAAATAAGCTTGGACCGTGCCTTACATTCATCCCATTTTTAAACATAAGGATGAAGTAAGGCAACAGCTTCCACACTCCAGTGGCACAGTGGGCTAAATCGCTGGCTTTGAAAGCAGACCAAGGCAGGCCAGCAGCGCGAGTTCAATTCCCGTACCAGCCTCCCCGAACAGGCGCCGGAATGTGGCGACTAGGAGCTTTTCACAGTAACTACATTGAAGCCTACTTGTGACAATAAGCGATTTTAATTTTTCATTTCATTTCACAGTCCAGCAGATTTCTAGACTCGCATCTATGGATTGCAAGGCAAAGAAAGAGTGAACTGTGAAAGACAGGGAATGGCTACTCTTCTGCTCCTTCGAATATTAGGCAGTGAGAATTCATTGGAATTGCAAGCCAACAAAAACACATCATTGCACTTCCACACATGGATTTTCACACAGTACGCACACACACACACACATACACACACACATAGAACGCAGGAGAGTTAAGCACCCTGCCATGTTATGCTGCATGTAATAACCTCAGTGGGATATTTGAGACGCATTATCAACTGCTTTCTCACTTTCTCCTACTGAATCTTTCATTCTTGGAGAAAATCCAGGAGGTTTATAATCATACAGTACAAATTTCGCCCTTGCTATTTAAAAGTGACAATTCTACCATCGGAGGACCTTGCTTGTTAACTGATGACCTATGCAGCAGACACCCTCCGACTGATTTCAGACATGACCTTCACGCTGGCATTGTTGCTGAGCAAGGTCACTTCAGGCCATTAGTTAGCAGTTGATTTGGAATTATTTACAAAAGATGTAGGTTCTGCGGCATATGCTCCTTCGCACTTTGACAAGGAGGAAACCCAACAGCCTGAGGGTGCACTGCAGCATTTCGAAAAAGAAAATCTGCACATGAATTATTTCCTAAATATGATCAGCTGTGGCGTGGAAAATTCAAGTAATATTTATTTGGCTTTACTGGCTGTAACAAATTAATAATCAAACATATTTTCCTTTATCTGATGAACAAAAGATTTTATTCACATACATCAGCGGGTCGTACCAGGATCTTCAATATGCATGTTTTAAAATGAAAGTGCACAATTTTTGTTCAAATAAAGACACAGGTGTTGGTTACTTTTAAAAATTCATCTGTGGTTTGAGTCAGCTGCCTTTTGCTCCTTAATTACCCACACGCCCCATTCTGCTTCATCAGAACTGCGAGTTGTCAGCCAGAGGTGAGTAGGTTTTGTTTGCTAGGATGACTTCGAACAAAGCAGAGTCACTGGAGCAAACCATAATTGTGGTGCTTGTTGCTGCAAACACAAAATTGATTTTCCACGATTCAATGTTTCTTATCAGAATCAGTGGAAGAGAAAGTTGCCTGTATTATATGAATCATCGACCGTTGCAATGCAGAAGGGAAGCCTTTTGGCCCACCTTGCCTGTGCTAGTTCGCAAAAGGGCTATTCCTATAGAATTTAGAATCCCTGCAATGTAGAAGGAGGCCATTCGGCCCATCGGGTGGGCACCGATGCTCTGAAAGAGCTCGCACCGACGCTCTGAAAGACCTCCCCCGACCAGTAAAACCCTCCCTGCTCAAGACCATGGATCTACTGGTTTTGTCGATCCATGGACCTTTCTACTTCTCTTCTTGCAGTCTAGCGGCGGTCACTAGTGCATTTTTGGCACTGCCGGGACTGGTGCCAATCCAATTGGTCGGCGGCTCCAAAGCGTGGGACACCCTCCTCAGTGAGGGGATCCAGCACTGGCCTTATTTGACCCTAATGCCCCAGTGGGTTATGGCTGCAGGGCACGGCCTCCCCACCCCCGCTTCCTGCTCCACTTAAAATCCTCCTCCAAAATGTGCGTTAACTTAGTGAGCCAACTTTGCTCAAAACATGTTTGCACTGACATGAGATTGAAACTAGCCTGGGTGATTATATAATGTGACCGCACATCTGGACTCACTCACACAGTTCCTTTCCAATGTAAATTTATTGACGTCCACAAGTGGGGTTTGCTATCGGATTGAATGGCTGGTTATTTGACTTGTAAAAATAAAATGTAATATGCTCAAGTTCCAAAGTACGCTTTTGAAGTTTCAAATGGCCAGCTCCTTCTGGCTTTTATAACCATGCATAGACTGCTTCATGTTTGTGGACTTAAAACTGGTACATTATTATAGTTTTCACAAATCATCTGTATATGAACAGTCAGAGCGCGCTATTTGTCCAGTAACAAGCTGATGTTTAACATCTTGCCTCATACATGCCGATTAGGACCATCAGTGTTACTACCCAATGCCTATAATGCAAATAACTGGTACATAAAATGAAATGTTCTTTGAACAAAATGTGTGAATTATTGGTAAGACAAAAGTGACATAGGAAAGTACTGATTCACTAAATGTAGGTCTAAATGTAAAGCTTTGGAATAATTAATTCTCAATAAATAAGGCAACTGAAGGAACCTGAATACTGTTGTTTTGGACAGGGGAATGAATGGGAAACGAACACCGATAAATGATTTGGAGTCACAAATGATTCTTAGGATACGATCTTTATGAAACATTTTCCTGGATGCCATTTGCTCCTTAACTGCAGCTTCTAAAACGTATCTTAAATCATGAAACAATGTAAACTTGCTTCCTTATTGGCAATTCTATTGATATCCGGTAGATTGTACTCAGGAGAAGAGCATTTAATAGTTGTGTCTGGGAGATGCGTCTCCAAAAAAGAAATGCCATTCAGCAAATGTACTTCTTGACTCGAGAGATATGGCAACTCGTTCTATGCACAAATGGCTCTGTGAATTACAGCTCGAAAGTAAGAAAGGTGCATTGAGACAAGGATCCGAAAAGAACAAAACAGAAAGCACAGCGCAATTCATTTCCTCTTTGGTTATTTCTAATTCCAGGCAGACACATGGCAATAAGTGAGTGAACTCTCTCCTTCCTAGTAGTTGATTGGTCGCATTTCAAGATATTAAGGAGCGAGTCACAAATGCTGCAAGGTCCGGACAAAAATCGAGAAACCTGCAGCAGTTAAAAACAAAAATCATTTGGAAATTCTTTTGGCTTTTTGTTCCTGATTTGCGGGATGCACTGAGAACTACGCTGACTACAACCCCATAATCTTTTTTTTTAATCTTCGGTTTAGTTGTTTCAATCCTGCAGAAGATGCATGCGTTCTGCTCATTTTTCCCTCCCCCTATGCGCAATAATTTAAAGTCGTTTACATCAAATCTCCATCTGCTGTCCCGCATGGCTTGTTTAGCTAATCCTGGAGCATCTGGACTGCCTCCTTTGATTCTGCTGCCCCTTCTAGTTTGGTCTCACCTCTAAATTCAACCAGCGGACAGTGAATACGTCGGTGCAAATTTTAAGCAGCTGTGGTTCCAACACTGACACTCCAGTCAGTACTTTCTCTTTCCACATCCTGATGCTGTTACAATATTGGGGTTCAGAAGATTATTCTGTTTTGAGACGGTAGCTTTAAATTTAGGAATTGAATAGGGGATCGTGTAACCTGTTCTGCAGTCTGCATGTGAGTAAGCCTAGGTGGTTTGACTGAGGTCAGAAGAAGGAGGAGATTGTTTTACGTAGATGAAGGTACAAGGTAATTACCCTTGGCGACAATGGCAGCAGTCTCTACATTTGCAAAGAGTGGACTGTGAGTCTCCAAAGTCCCAGAAAAGTATTGGGAATGGTGGGCTGATGCGAGCAGGATTTTCTATTCTATGATTGGAAAACATTGCTTTTTGGCTCAGGAAAAGGCTATCAATTGTCATTGTTTCCTTTTGTCTGCCACCATATCGCAGGAGGGCAGTCAGGACAGTACTATATCCATCGCTGTTTAAAATGCAAACAACATTCGCCAAGGACAATTTAAGCAGCAAATCCATTTTTAATTCATAGACTTTTCTTGGCAATATGAGCTGATTCCTTATTACCTGAACAGCAGCTCCAGATTGAACAGCCTGATTTGCCGTCACCACTGTTAGAAGAAGATTGAACGGTTTCAATTTCCATTGCAGCAAACTCTTCAGGCATTTCGTCAGGTGCAACTCCATAAATGTCAAAGAGGACAATTGTGACCTGTTGTTATCAAGAACTAAGAATTAGAACTGAGTCTTCCTCTGCATTTCACGATTCATCCGGGTGTTATTTGGGAGCGAGACAGATAAAAAGTTGATCCCCTGCCTCTAATAAAAGTCAAGGCAGCCGGTTGAACAGCACAGGTTGAGGAAAACAAATGTAAAAGAGAGCAAGAGAATCAGTAGTTCAGAAGTACATCTGCACACCAAAACAAGCCAGTAGGTGAAGCAAAAAGAAGGAATTAAGAACTAAAATTCTGAAAAAGAAAGCAAGCAAGAAAGAAACATGGGTGGGAGGGATGGTGGGGAAGGGTGGGTAGGGGGAGGGGGGGGGGGGAGTCATAGAGAGAGAGAGGAAGGTTTTGAATTGGAAGGAAGAAGCTGTAAGAGAACAACTCATCCATCTCTGATCACTGCCCAGTGTGCAGCAACAGGGAGAAGCCAGAGCCTAATCCATATAAATCTATGAGCAATGGGAAAGGAAATAAACTTCTTAGAAAATAGTTTCCAGACAGAAACTTTGGAAAACCAGTTCAATGCTATCCAAGATAAATTTCACTGTGATATTTATAATGAAAACAATGTTCAACTTCTAAGCTCCCCAGGTCAGTTTGTGTCCTTGCAAGGTATTTATTTGTAAAATGAAATAATTGCTTCAAGCTAACCTAATGAAAGGATTAAATGATTTTTTTTTCCGTAAGTAACATGATGTGATTCAAAAATTATTCATGCCGCATGCAAAGCAACACTCCTCAGTAACAATTGCCTTTATAATATACATTGTGCAGAACCTTCTGTCATTGAAATCAAAGCCGATGCTCATACTGTTAAACACCCATGTAAACATACTGCATTTAACAGTGCATTTTACCATTCAAAATCTTCCTGTTACAAATATACTTGGTGGAGCTCGGTTCTTGCTTCCCATTGCGTCTTCCATTTGGAAATGTGTGAGCTAAGTGCCCTGCAGCTGTACACTCTTCTCACCTGCACGCTAACACAGTGCCCCCAGTCCACATGTGAGTAAGTGGGTTACTGTTGGCCCTGCTAACCTCTGACATGGTAAGAGGTGGTGCTGGGTAATTGAGTGGGTTACAGGAATAACTACCACAATTTTCTTTTCTTCCAAAAGCGAATTCTGGAGGGAACGAGGATTGATTTCATTCCCTTTAAATATGAAGGGGTGCTATTCCCCCATGTACAACAGACCAATTAAATGGACATTTTTTTATATTCAACAGATTCTTGACTGAATAGTTTTTAACAGTATAATTCCATTGTGTTTTCTATTGAATATGCTAAGTTCCAAAAATTGTCCTGCATTTGAGTATGTCAAAGACACTGGTTGGAACTTTCCGACCGGCCACGTTGGCTGGATCTTCCATTCCTTCTGTCGGAGCACGGCCACCATGAGATTTCCAGTGGCGAGGGACGCGTTCAACGCGTAATCCCGTTCACAACGGCAGGACCAGAAGATTCCACCATCGGCCGGGCGGTGGGCTGCCTCCATCACCGTGGAACATGCGGTGAGTCGCATGGAAAATCCTACCCTCTATGTGAAATTAAGCTTCCGACGCGGCATGGCGGTGCAGTGGTTAACACTGCTGCCTCACAGCCCGCGGACCCGGGTTCGATTAGCCCCGGGTCACTGTTTGTGTGGAGTTTGCACATTCTCCCTGTGTCTGCGTAGGTCTCACCTCCACAATCCAAAGATGTGAAGGGTCGGTGGATTGGCCACGCTAACATTTAAAAAAAAAATCATGAAATTAAGCTTCCTACAAAACAATGGCTGCATGTAAAGTCTTTACTCACAGAACAATGACTACACTTTGTAGCCATCTGAGATGGCCACTTTCAGCATATAAAATGGACACTCGTAGATCATACAGGGAAAAATGGACAATGCAAAGTAACAAGCAGGCACAGAGCCTGAATGTGTATTTAGAAAACAGACTGCAGACAGAACCGAAACTCTTGGCCGATTTGCACATTGATGGCCCATCTCCGATAAACAAAAGACTAGTGCTCAGGTAGCCGATACCGTCCCAAACATTCCGGCGCCACTAACTCAGCAGGAAGATACAAACAAAGCAAGACCAACGACCACTTAGGACACGCCCAGCCATCAAGGCACCCGCCCCTTTATTGGCTCAGATCGATGGCAGTGATCGAGAAGCTGCCCAGTTAATTGGGACCAAGTTTAAGGCCCGCCTTAAAGCAAGTGAAGCCCCCCCCCCACCCCGCGTATAAGAAGGAACCCCGCCATGTGTTTGCTCTCTTGGAATCGGCTGTCAACTGGAGAGACCCCTCCACCTACACCACCAGGAGCAAGTAAGTTCAAGTTCAAAGCTCGCTACCAGACGGACAACCTTAGCTGTACTCCTGCTACCTCTTTGAACCCAACAGCCTCAGATCCGAACAACAGCCACTGTTCCTCTGACCTAAGTGGGCACCCAAAGTTAAGTATAGGTGTTAGTGATAGACATAGTTTAGCCTGTAGTGTTATTGTGCATGAGTAAATCATACTGTGTGTAAATAAAGTACCACTGACTTTGAACTAACTAACTGGTGTATTGGCTCTTTGATCAGTATTCGGTTGAACCTTGTGGCGGTATCAAGATATACCTGGCGACTCTGAAAGCATATTCACAATTAAGATTAAGAAAGGCGACCTTATTAATTGCCATATTTATAGCCATTAAAAGATAGCAACAACTTCAAAAGTAATTAATTCCTTGGAAAGTATTTTGAGAAGTCATGAATAGAGTTGCACAGTAGCGCAGTTCCAGGGACTGGTGTTCAATTCCCGGCTTGGGTCACTGTGCGGAGTCTACACATTCTCCCTATGTCTGCGTGGGTTTCCTCCGGGTGCCCCAGTTTCCTCCCACAAGTCCCGAAAGATGTGCTTGTTAGGTGAATTGGACATTCTGAATTCTCCCTCCGTGTACTCGAACAGGCGGCGGAGTGTGGCGACTAGGGGATTTTCACAGTAACCTCATTGTAGTGTTAATATAAGCCTACTTGTGACATTAACAAAGATTATTATTATTACTTGATTACCGGGCAGCACGGTAGCACATGCGCCAGGGTCCCAGGTTCGATTCCCTGCTGGGTCACTGTCTGTGGGGAGTTTGCACGTTTTCCCTGTGTCTGCGTGGGTTTCCTCCGGGTGCTCCAGTTTCCTCCCACAATCCAAAGACGTGCAGGTTAGGTGGACTGGCCATGATAAATTGCCCTTAGTGACCAAAAAGGTTAGGAGGGATTATTGGGTTACGGGGGTAGGGTGGAAGTGAGGGCTTAAGTGGGTCGGTGCAGACTCAATGGGCTGAATGGCCTCCTGCACTGTATGTTCTATGTTCTATAACCTTCCGTATAAGAGAAATTACTTTCCAGGAAAACCCAGAAAGCACAATAGCACTAAAATCGAGTTTGAACATTTCACACAGAGGATAAAGTGGCAAACCCTGCAAAAAGGAATTGAATATAAATGAGAAAAGAAGACATTTGCAGGGATTTGAGGAAAGAAGAAGGGTGTGGGGCTAATTGGATCAGTCTTTCAGCGAGCTATCACCACCCTGAAGAGCTGATTGGCTTGTGCTGAAAGATTCTATGATTAATATCTTGCCTTGATGAAGTAATGTGTTAAAATGGAAGAAATGCACTGTGAACCCACCAATACTGCCTTGTCCAACAGTTGGATCAGTTTTATTGTCAACTGAGAGGTGAGTGATAGCTTCAAGAAACCAGCCAGGCTGGTGGAATGGACAGACACATGGCAGGTGAAATGTAACACAGCGGGTTGTGAAGTAGTATATTTTGTTAGCAAGAATGAGGAAATGCAGTACAAAATAAGGGATGCAGTTCCAAAGATAGTGTAGGAGCAGAAGGTCCTGAGGGTACATGTGCACAAAACATTGGATATGGATATGGCAGGACAAGTAGGAAAGCAGTTCATAAGACAGGTGGTGCCCTGGTCTTCATAAATAGAGGCACAGAGTATTTTGCAAGGGCATTTTGGTGAACATTTAGGAAACATATATTTGGCCTCAACAGCATTATTGTGTCCATTTCCGGGCGCCTCACTTTACGAGGAAGCGAAAGTTTTAGAGAGGGTGAGAGACTTCTGTTTAGAGATGATAAGATGACGAGGGAGTGATCGAGGTGTTCAAAATGCTGAAGTAGATGAGGAGAACCTCTTCCCATTGACGAAGAGTTGAGAACGAGAGGACATCAATTTAAGGTGGTTGGCAAAATAAACAGATGGGATGTGAGAAAAAAATGTTTACACTGCGAGTGATTAGGATCTGGATCGCAGTGCTGGAGAGTGATGAAGGCAAATTCAATCATGGCTTTCAATAAGAATTGTCCAAATTGATTAAAAAAAATAAAGCACCACTGGGAAAAGGCAAGGGAATGAGACTAGCTGAGTGGCTTTTGCAGAGAGCTGGCCATGATGGGTCAAATGGCCTCCTTTTGTGCTGTAAACATTCTGTGCTCCTAATGCACGAGTGAGGAAATTGCTTACGTGTACCGCACTGTGTCAGGTTCAACTGTTGCAAAAACTGCACATCCAATACAGCATCCCAAAATAATCTGTTTCCGTAATATATTTGCATTAAAAACAAAGTTAAAGCAAAGTATTTGGAAGTGTTAGAAAATGTGACAAAATTACTAAAATAAAACACCCAGAATTCAGCCAAGACATCACAGAAAACATTGAAGGTGGCATTTTACCTGTTGATACCTGCACATTTCACCTGTAGATGGTGAATGTATATGTCAGAAACAGGGATGGATGATTGTATGGTTCCCTGTGGTGGATAACTATTGTCTCATTGCAAGATACTCTGCAATGTGTGACAGGAGAGAACCTATCCATTAGAGTTTCCATGGTGACCATATTCTGCCAACCTCAGAAATTGAGAGACATATAGTCCTGTTTCTCGGAATGTTTGAGCATGGGTGAAGCATGCTGCTGTGAAAATGTTCCCATTGATGTAAACCCACGGAAGACTTTGCACGAAATGAGCAAATGACAACTGGAGCAGGCGATTCTGCTGGACTGTAAGAAATTAAAATAGGCCAATCTTTTCTTCCCTCGCGTTTCTGAAAATTGATGCCAAAACATTTGGAGGAGGGAATAGCTGTACGTGGTACAGTTCGAATAAAATGTCCATTCCTCTTGTGCAAGGATGAGCCTGACACAGTTTAAGGTGGTGCACAGGGTGCATATGACTCGGGTGAGAATGAGTGGGCGGAATTCTCTGCTCCCCACGTGGCGTGGGAGAATATTGGGAGGGCCACTTGGGGAGCGGAAGCCCCCTGCGGAGAATTCCGCCCGGTGGGTTCCTTCAAGGGGTAGCAGATGAGTGTGAGAGGTGTGGGCAGGGGCCAGCGAAACATGCGCACACGTTTTGGGCTTGCAAAAAATTGGGAAGATTCTGGGCAGGAGTGTTTGCGGTCATCACCAGGGTAGTGGAGGTGAATATGGACCCTTTGGTGGTGATGTTTGGGGGTTTCAGAGAAGCCGGAGCTCATGGAGAGGAGGAAGGCCGATGGCTTGGCCTTCGCCTCTCTGATTGCACGGCGGCGAATTTTGCTGGAGTGCCAGTCGGCATCGCCACCGGCGTGCAGCAGCGTGGTTGGGTGACCTGTACGAGTTCCCGCGATTAGAGAAGATAAAATATGAGTTAAGGGGCTGTTCAGTGGTGTTTGAGGAATGGTGGGGGATGTTTGTGACCGCTTTTGAGGGACTTTTCGTCGCGGGGGAGGGGGGTTGAAAAAGGGGAAAAATCTGTACAGACTGCATAGTTGATTGTTGGGAAGTATGTTTTCCGGGGTGTTTGTTCGGAGTAACCTGTTTTGATACATGTTTGTAATAAAATACATTTTAAAAAAAAAGAATAAAACGTCCGTTTTATTACACGGTTAACTGTGTGCCACAAAATCTATTGGTAATTCTTTTAAAGATTAAGGGCAGGATTCTCTGGCCGTGTCTGCCCTGCGAACGGAGAATCCCGCCTTCTCCATTGTCCGCGGATTGCCCGAGGCGTTCTCGCAGTGGGCGGGGAGGAAGGATGGTGCTTGAATGGAAATCCGGGTGTGGTACCAAGGCAAGCAGACTGGGTTCAGTTGATACTTAGTTGGGAACACTTTGGTTGGCAAACGTCAACATTGAAGGGTGGCAGTGGGGAAGGGTTAGCAAGGGTCCAGTTGTCTACTCCAAGATGTACTGGGAAGTGTCAGCGAACAGCCTGCCAATGCTCTCACTGTCAGGATTCCCTTACAGAACTCTTGTCAGAAATTGATAGCTGATTCTAGATACCTAAAGGGAAAGAAAATCCTTTATCTTATTATGTTTGGGTGTGGCTGACGCTGCCTCTTAAGTTATTTTCCTTCTCTTTTCCAAACTGATTTTCCCAGCGAGGCCTAAAGCACGCCTGATATGGTTGGCTCAGTGCCCGGCTTTTAAGTACAGACCGATGGGATGGGAGAGGAAGAACAGAAGCCTGGAAGAACAGTTCCGGATGTTCTATGAGGAAAACAAGTGACTTCAACTTGAAACATCCCCACGGTAATATAGCAAAGCTCCAGAACTCAAGTACAACCCATTGCTCCATGGCTTCGTTTATTGATGCTCCAATCCATAGCCTCAGTGATATTTAATCAGCACCATTGTTTGCCACTTCAATGTAATGTTGCTCTTAAATCACTGCAGCTGCTTCTTTCGTGCCAACGCTTACTGAGTCAAATTATTTCCACATGTTCGTGAATTTTTGATCCAAACTTTAAATGAAGCCAAGTAAACTTTTGCACAAAAGTGAAATAAACCATTGAGGCCAGAGACCTTTGTTGAAACCCCCACAAAATAGAACTCGTCCGTTGATATTCTTAATGCATATTTGCAGGGAGTAGGAGATCAGTTACAACAAATCCTAAATAAGTTTGCAAGTGAACCAAACCTTGTGCGTTGTATACTCTTCACTGAGTGCTTTTTGATGATGATAAGGCTGAGGTCTCATCATGGCTCCTCACACTTTTTCGTATTTGGGGCTGTAGAAAGTACGGAATGGGCTACTGAGTTTTGTTTTAGTGTGAAGCGCAGGGCAGAATTCTCCCATCTGGGACTAGGTCCTGTGGCGGGCACAGGGAATGTTTCCCGCTGCGGAGGCTGGTGGGAAAACAAACCATATCTTCTGGCCCCAACCTCATTAATTATGCATCTGGGGATTTTGCGCCATATTCCGTGGTGGGGCGGGCTTGATTGCGAGCGGCCCACCGACATATCTGGGTGCCATATTTAAAAGGAGCCCAACATCACTGACCCACGATTGAAGAAAGAAAATGTACCGCCTGAAGAAAGATCTCTGGGAACCCTCTGAGGCTGGAAGATGGACCTTCTCGACTGCACTGAAGCTGCAGGATCCCGTACCCAATGCTGTGGTATTCAAGGGGATTCTGGAAGCAGTCGCTAGCCTTTTCTAGGTTAGTCCCAAAGTCCACACCATGTTGTACTGGATATGTTCTGGACCGCCGTGAGTTCTTGCCGGCACTGCGGCAAATCGGGAGTGGGAGTGAAGATTCCGGTCGGCCCTTCATCATCACAGATTCCCTACAGTGCAGAAGGAGGCCATTCAGCCCATCAAGCCTGCACCATCCCTCTGAAAGTGCACCTCACCCAGGCCCACAACCCTGCCCTATCTCAACCTTTGGATACTAAGGGGTAATTTAGTATGGCCAATCCACCTAACCTGCAAATCTTTGGACTGTGGGAGGAAGCCGGAGCACCCGGAGGAAACCCACGCAGACGCGGGGAGAATGTGCAAACTCCACAAGGCCGGAATTGAACTGGGGTCCCTGGTGCTGTGAGCAGAAGTGCTAACCACTGTGCCGCCTTTAAATCATATTAGGGGGATGCAAATTAGTTTCACGCCGGCCACCAGTGGGTTTCCTGATCCACCATGAGGGGCAACAAAGGGTTTCCCGATCCACCTTGAGGGGCAACAAAGGGTTTCCCGATCTACCTTGAGAGGCAACACAGGGTTTCCCGATCCACCATGACGGGCAACTGCGGAAGATCCTCTGGAGAATTCCCAGTGGCGTGAAATTGATTTGCGGGCTTTTGGCTGAATTCTATCCTGCTGCCCACCATTGAACATGGACGAATTCCGCTTTTCTTGTTAGGCTGTAACATTTTCGTATAAATATTCTGACAGACAGAAAACACACAAGACAAGCTCAATGGTACTAATTGTGCTAATTTAATAAATAAGCTGCCTGTCCGAGTCCAATATTGGATGGTAGAAGGATCTTCGCCACTAGCAAACCACAGCAATAATGTGAAATATTGAATGGGGGAGATTTTACAATTCACCGTTTTTGCAAAATTGTAAACACATTCTTACATACAGGGTAGTGGTTTTAGCCAACAATAGAACTCCTTTCTGTCGGTGAGTTTTTAAATGGAAACATACTTCTTTTGGACAGAGTGCAGCTGTCTGCCTCCACTCATCAACCTAACAGCGTGCTGAGATGTTATTTCTCTCCCACAATAAGGTAGTCTATAAATGTGCAAAGTTAATTGGGAATGCCCAAGTGCACAATTATTTTGGACAGCAGTGCTAAATCTAAGTACAGCTTGTGTGCAGCTACATTCCCAGAACATGCCCAAGTTAGATGGTAAAGTCTGACTTGAAACCATAGACTGGATTCTCCTGTCCCATGACTTAAGTGCATGTCAGGATCTTGGACAGATGCATAAGTGGCAAAGCAATTCAAATGGCAAGACATGAGTTAGGACAAACAGCGCAAATAAATCAAACAATGGATTGGGAAGGGCATTGCAAATGGATGCAATGGGAAATGGGAATTATGAATGGGAAATGAAGGGAGGCCCCAGAATGCTCCTGAGTAATTAAGACAAATAATGAAAATGACAGAATTGCGATATCACAAGTTTATACTGATAGTGTACAGCGAGGGATGTAGAGCTTACTCTGAGAGCACACCTGGAACTATCAGACTTAAGGGACCAGATTTTTGTTGGGCGGCACAATGGCACAGTGGTTGGCACTGCTGCCTCACAGCTCCAGGGACCGAGGTTCAATTCCCATCTCGGGTGACTGCGTGGAGCTTTCACGTTCTCTCCGTGTCAGTGGCGGTTTCCTCCGGGTTCTCTGGTTTCTTCCCACAGTCCAAAGATGTGCAGGTTTGGTGGATTGGTCATGCTAAATTACCGCTTAATGTTCAAAGCGTTAGTGGGGTTACAGGGATATGGCGGAGGTAGGGTGCTCTTTCAGAGGGTGGGTGCAGACTCAATGGGCTGAATGGCCTCCTTCTGAATTGTAGTGATTCTATGACTAACTTATTTCTGACTGTCATAAACATGCCCGATTTTTCTTTCAATTAAAATCTGTCTTTTACTGCCGTTAAAAGATAAAATTAGCTCTGTGGTATCATATATCTGTGTTAAAATTTAGAAAGAGAATATCTGCTCTGACCTCTGATTATCAAAACCATCTGCTCAGGCCAGTTTTTCTCTAATTTATTTGACTGAGACACAGACAGAAAAACCTCTAAAATACAGAAATTTACTTGAGGAGCAATGAGACCAGCCGAAGACAGCAGGGCCCTCTTGCATTATGCATATCTGGCTCAGGAGATGCCAACAGGGCCATTTTAATCTGAGGCCTGCGTGGATTCAGCATTGATGGCTTCATCTGCTCAATCTATCCTGTCAGGATTTGCACATATACTTAATATAAATTAATTCAATCCAAAGAGGCCTGAGGATCTATTAGGGCCAAACATCATGGGCAGGATTTAGCGCTGGGAGCTTGCTCTATGGGTCAAGGAGTGCCCAACCCCTGCCCCCAGGAGTCTACAGAGAGGCAGAAACGGCCGTTAATTGGACATTTTAGTAGCTCAGTTGGGATTCGGGCAGGCCGCTCATTCCTTTTGAGTCTAATAACTAGCCAGTCTCATGTCTTCAACTGCTGTCATACACTGTCATGTTCGTCTACCTCGGCTCTGTGCGGGGATGTTGAAAATGAAAGACTAATATGCTCAGTGATTGAAATTTACCTGAATGCACGTTTCAACTGCTTCTTGATCTCCGTTTCCTTCTCTGACCAACTCCCAGAAGCAGATACGGACAAGGCACAAACGGACGTAATGGCGGCTATGGAACACCTGCACATTTGAAAAGAAAATATTCATAGAAACCTGCTTGGCAGATGGTCGTTTCACCCACTAGGGGCGCGATTCTCCGACCCCCACGCCGGGTGGGAGAATCGCGGGAGTGCCGGGCGAATCACGCCCTGGCACCCGCACGCGATTCTCCCGCCCCTCCCCAAAACGGCGTGTCGCGTTTTGCGACAGGCCGCTCGGAGAATCGGCGCTCCGATCGAGCGGCGATTTTCCGGCCCGGATGTGCCGAGCGGCCTGCCGAATCCAACCGGTTCACGCCGGTGCCAACCACACCTGGTCGCTGCCGGCGTGAACAGCGCGCGACCGCTGCGTGGGGGGCAGAGATAGAATCGAGCACCAGGGGGTACTCAGGAGGGGTCTGGCCCGCGATCGGTGCCCACCGATCGTCGGAACGGCGTCTCTGAAAGACGCACTCTTTTCCCTCCGCCGTCCTGCGAGATCAATCCTCCATGTCTTGCGGGGCAGCGGAGGGGAAGACGGCAACCGCGCATGCGCGGGTGACGTCATTCAGGCGCCGCCGGCCGCGTTATTCAGGCGGCGCCGCTTTGACGCAAGCATCAAGGCCCTGCACGCGATATTGACGCGCCGCTGCTCCTAGCCCCCCCGGGGGAGGGGGGAGAATAGAGGGCAAGGAGCGGCCTCTGACGCCGGAGTGAAACACTCCGGTTTTCAATCCGCCGTCGGCACTTTGTCTCCCTTTGGGAGAATTTCGCCCTAGGTCTCTGAAAAATGGCAGAACTGACTCTGAACGCATCATCTAAGCCAAGCATGAATAATTAAAGAGAACCCCACCAGCTTTGGGTGCTATCATTGCTTCCTGCAATTTAAAATTCTTTTCAGGACGGTGAAAGAGAGTGGGAGAGTTTCTCACTCCATTTTAACTATCCCCCACCTTGTTTCCAAGCTGAAATTGAGGCGGCGCATCATCAACAGTGATGCAGTAAATCTCCAGTGGAAAAATATAATTATTAAAAGTGATTCATGCGAAATACATATCTTCATGAACAAGCCAAGCTGTACCTTCGGCATTTCAATAAAATGCTACGGAAAGTTTAGCTCAGTGAATTAATTTAATTAATTATGGATGCAATTTTAGGTTATTATTTCTGAGACTGATGTTTACAGACATATTGGGTGCATAATATCGATGCCTATCTGTTGTTGCTCAGAATAGCTACAGAGTTTCTAAATGGCTTCTGCTCTGCATGCCCACTCCTGCAGCAAGTCATGCCAAATGACTTAAAGGTCAGGATGTTAGCACGCCTGCAGTGAGCCTCAGCCAGAAGTATGCACAAGCAGAGTCGGCAGGTCAGGATTGTGCAATAGTGATTCCATTGCCGGCACTGCCATTTTGGAACTGAACGTTCCAGCTCACACTCTCGCCAACTCAACCAGGGCTGAACACGTGTTCAGCAGCAGGAAGGACCTCTGCCATCATTGTTGCTTACAAGGATCATCAATTATTTTCACGTTAGTTGCTGATTAGATTCTCTCGGCTCTTGCTGCAATTGTACAAGTGTTCGGTACTTTCCCCGAGCTCTTTGTGGTCAGTAAAGCCTGCAGGAAGTGCTGCAGCAGTGAAGCACTTTACTGGCTTGAAGGCTTCCGCACAACCTGCTGCTTCCAGACCTGGGTGCATTCAGTCAGTCATTACCTTTAGAATTCAGCGTCACTTGGACAATGAACAAAGGGATCGGAGAGCATGACAAGCTGCTGGAAGACGGAGGAGGGAGAGAAGGGCTTTCAGCAGGTGGCCATATTGTTCAGGGAGTAATTTTCCTCGGTGAATCGCAGTGAAGGACAGTGTGAGATGACTGCACCTCAGTAAGGATGTCCTCACTGAAATCGGCTGCTGCCTCACAGTAGGGCAAGGGCCACATTTGTCAGGAGCTGTGAAGGTAAGTGTCACCATGGACTTTTCTATTTTGGGTTCCTTCCAGGTTGGAGATGGAGATGTTTGTACCATCTTGCAGTTTGTCGTCTACTGTTGCACAATGGAGTCCTTGGAGGCCCTCTATTAGAACAGAGCTGACTACATTTCACTTTCTTGTCAGCGAGCAACACCGGGATTCGTAAAGTTTGTGGGTTTCCCCATGATTGTGAGCAGGGCGTTCCAGCTCTGAGATGTACTGCAACCCAGAGTGGATTCACTCCCATAACACCCAGGGTGTGTGTGGCCACATGGCATAGAATCATGCAGATCATTGGAGGAGCAGTACTCGACAGAGCAGGTGTCAAGTTTTCTCCTGGTCTGCTGGAAGCAGCACAATGTTGCCATCATGAGGGGCAGCAATTGCCATCAGCCACACGGCGAGCAACTTCAGAGCAGTAGGAGATGCAGAAGGGGAAAGACGAGGGTGAGAGAGGAGGAGGAAGGATGGAGGCAATTAACACAGCCCCTTTCTGACCAGACTGTACGTGAGCAAATTCCCTACTGTAGAACATAGAACATAGAACGATACAGCGCAGTACAGGCCCTTCGGCCCTCGATGTTTCACCGACATGGAAAAAAACTAAAGGCCATCTAACCTACACTATGCCCTTATCATCCATATGCTTATCCAATAAATTTTTAAATGCCCTCAAT
This sequence comes from Scyliorhinus canicula, assembly GCF_902713615.1. Classification (NCBI taxonomy): domain Eukaryota; kingdom Metazoa; phylum Chordata; class Chondrichthyes; order Carcharhiniformes; family Scyliorhinidae; genus Scyliorhinus; species Scyliorhinus canicula. The sequence goes on along the minus strand of NC_052166.1, from coordinate 39,415,033 downwards.
GTTGGCGAGTTCACTACTGTTGCAGGTAGGGCATTCCACGGCCTCACCACTCTTTGCGTAAAAAACCCACCTCTGACCTCTGTCCTATATCTATTACCCCTCAATTTAAGGCTATGTCCCCTCGTGCTAGCCACCTCCATCCGCGGGAAAAGGCTCTCGCTGTCCACCCTATCTAACCCTCTGATCATTTTGTATGCCTCTATTAAGTCACCTCTTAACCTTCTTTTCTCTCTAACGAAAACAACCTCAAGTCCATCAGCCTTTCCTCATAAGATTTTCCCTCCATACCAGGCAACATCCTGGTAAATCTCCTCTGCACCCGTTCCAAAGCTTCCACGTCCTTCCTATAATGAGGCGACCAGAACTGTACGCAATACTCCAAATGCGGCCGTACTAGAGTTTTGTACAACTGCAACATGACCTCATGGCTCCGGAACTCAATCCCTCTACCAATAAAGGCCAACACACCATAGGCCTTCTTCACAACCCTATCAACCTGGGTGGCAACTTTCAGGGATCTATGTACATGGACACCGAGATCCCTCTGCTCATCCACACTACCAAGAATTTTACCATTAGCCAGATATTCCGCATTCCTGTTATTCTTTCCAAAGTGAATCACCTCACACTTCTCCACATTAAACTCCATTTGCCACCTCTCAGCCCAGCTCTGCAGCTTATCTATGTCCCTCTGTAACCTGCAACATCCTTCCGCACTGTCTACAACTCCACCGACTTTAGTGTCATACCAGTAAATGCAATAGCAATAACCTTGCCTTCCCTCTCACACTATCTGCTTAGTAAATATACAAAACCAAAAGCTAGTATAAATTAAACATTCCACACCAACCTTACAGACCGATTTTATAAATATTGCATACCAACATCAACTGATATTGGCTAGCCGTTAATACTAGTCCTCTGAGCGCCTTTGTTTTTCTATGTTCTCCTACGCAGTGCTAGTCTAGTGGGCTCAGTGTGATTGGGGGAAAGTTGCTGAATTTCAGTGGATGAGACGGCATATGGCCTTGGAGGATGACCTCATGCAGCTCCAGGCGACCAGTAAAGCCTGGCTTTGGATTGCAACATTGGCATTGGTAGCATCAGTCTGGGTTGGCTGGCTGACAGGTGCAGCAAGATGGGCAGCAATGTGGGGAGCATGAATCTGTCTGGCTGAGGAGGACATCATATTGTAGTGGCTCCGAGGAGTATCACTCTCATAACCTGGCAACTCAAGGATCCCAGTAATCTGTTGGTGGGCAGATTGCTGAACTGATATGAAAGCCTGCAAGGTTCTTTGGACATTGGTATCTTTGGTTTTAAGCTTACAAGGCTGCAGACAAGGACCTCATGTCCTCAGATCCAGATATTGGGACACAAAAAAAAAAGTGCTGGAAAAACTCAGCAGGTCATCGAAAACCGAAAAGGCACTTCAGCCCATCACATCTGTGCCTGTCTGGCAGCATCTGTGGAGAGATGTTTAAAGTGAGTTCCGAAAAAGTACGAGACTTGAAACGTGTTTCTCTCTCCACTGATGATGCCAGGCCTACTGATGCCTTCCAGTATTTTCCGTTTTTATTTCCGGCCTCCAGAATCTGCAGTAGTTTGCTTTTATATTACTGGGTAGCTTCTGCATGAGCTGCAAACCAAGATGTTGTTTCCTGGATGACTCTGCAACGGAGTCGGCCACCACTTTCTTGTTGGATAGGATGAGATGCATGTGGGATCTGAGGAGGAGGATTGGTAATGAGTATCTTATTGTTTTAGCCCCACCACTGACCAGTGCCGACAGCTTCAATGATTGCGAGCATCACCACCTCCATAGAGGTAAGAATGTGTGTGCCTGTCATCCTCTGGATAGTACCTGCTGCCTCTGATGTGCATCACCTTGTACCACCTTTTCTTGGAAGAAATAGTAAAGCGTGTCAGCATATTTGGTGCTAGCTGTTTGGTGAATTATTTATCATGGTTGCATAGCTGGTCGTGTGTAGAAGTTGGGATTCTCCGACCACCCGCCGGGTCGGAGAATCGGCGGGCAGCGGCGTGAATCCCACCCCCACCGGCTGCCGAATTCTCCGGCGCCGGGTTTTGGCGGAAGGGAGTATAGCAGCGCGCTGGCCGATGGCTGCTGGCAGCGCCCCCTCCCAGGGGATTCTCTGGCCCGCTAGAGGCTGTCCGTTTTCGGAAGGTCCCTGGTGGCCTGGCCCGCGATCGGGGCCCACCGATCCGCGAGCGGGCCTGTGCTGTGGGGGCACTCTTTCCCTCCGCACAGTACGCTGTCAACCTCCGCCATGGCCGGTGCGGAGAAGAACCTCCCCTGCGCATGCACTGGGATGACGCCAGCACACGCTGGTGCTCCCGCGCATGCGCCGGGCGGCGGATGTCCTTCCGCGCCAGCTGGTGCGGCGCCAAACACTCTGGTGTCGGCCTGGCCCCGAAGGTGCGGAGGATGCCGCAGTGGTTAATGCCGGTGTGGCCGGCCCCGCCGGTTCGCGGAGAATCCCGCCCATGGTTGTGAACTTGCAGGAGTGCTATGTAAGCGAATGAGAAGTGAAGGTATAAATGGGCAGCACAGCGGCGCAGTGGTTAGCACTGTTGCCTCACAGTGCCAGGGACCCGGGTTCAATTTGGCCTTTGCATGTGGAGTTTGCATCTTCTCCCTGTGTCTGCATGGGTTTCCTCCGGGTGCTCCAGTTTCCTCACGCAGTCTAAAGATGTGCAGGTTAGGCGGATTGGCCTTGCTAAATTGCCCCCTAGTGTCCAAAGATTTGATGGGGTTACGGAGGTAGGGTGGGGAAGTGGGCCGAGGTAAGGTACTCTTTTAGAGGGTCAGTGCACACTCAATGGGCCGATTGGCCTCTTTCTGCACTGTAAGAATTCTATGGTTCTATGTCTATATGGGTCCTGACCAATATTGTTGGTCGCCTGAGTGACTGGTCGGTGGTACATTGAACAGTGTCTGATGCTAGTGGTGCAGTTGGTGGGATTTGGCATTTGAAGATATATTACAGACTTTGACCACTCACATGAGGTTATTGAATGTTTTGTGGCACTGCATCCAGTTCCTTGGTGCATGACTCCTGGCAATGACTGCCACGGCTATCTGGTTCCCCTGCCTTTTGGGAGTTAGCTTGGGGATCTCCTGGTCTCTTATGGGTGGAGCACGTCACCCTGGAACTTTTCAACCAAGGCCTCCAGTGCACTTCTTGAAGCCTGCCCTCTCCCACGCTCCAATTTGTTTGCCTCTCCCAGATCAATTTCACTCCCAGAATAACTTTCAAAATCTGCACCAGGAGAGACAATTCTCCCCTTTAAGGGACACAGGTTGGCTTTAAGTAGTGTGGGCTGGCTTGAACTCATGCCAGCCTCTTAAGGGTTTTGAGCCTCCCTACTGAGGTTAGCAGCCACTCAGAAGTGTAACCAGCACTGGAATGAAGTTGATTAGCAGGCAGAAAAATGTTGGTGTGCCGCATGTGTTGGAAACAAAGGTATAGGTGAATCCCCCATTGTGATCCCTGTACCCGTGTTCAGGCGCTTTAGAATTTAGTCCCCTTGGACCACTTTGTAAAATAACGGAACTAATCCAAGTACAAGAATAACCAGTTTGATATGAAACTGTTAAATGCTGTACGGATTTGGGCGCGAAAAGGAAAGACTCAGTGGATGCAGATTAATTGTAAACTTTACATTGGTAAAATCCTTGAACCTTGGTGAACGTCAGTCAATGCGAAATATCAGGGGGTGCAGTAGTGTTCTGGTTCATACCGAAAGCTTTGCAATTATCCATGTTTGAAATTCATGAGATTCTGACTGAAGCAGAAGTTCCAATTTGAGCCCTTGGTGGATCGCCCCTGACTCATTTCCCAGAATCAAAGGATTAAAACAATTCAAAACTTAAACCTTAATTGAAATGAGGGCAGTTGAAGCAGGCTATGGTACTGCTGAAATAACTGCACATTAACTAGAGCTAATTAAATAATTAGCAGCAAGGTAGAAAACGCAGTGTAGACGCTGTCTGTTGGCTGGGCTACAGATGAGGAATTTTTGGAATTGGATCACAAATTCCAGCATCCGTGACTGGGCTTATCAAACAATACCAAGGATGTAGCTGCATTGCTACGTCTGCATCACTGTGGAGTAACTCCCACTTCACAGCTACACTGAAGTGGTGGTTATTACCATAGCATCTCTTCCTGAGCTGATGACTGAATAGAAGAGTGTGAAAACCCCTGGGGTGGGCCATTATGCAGTGGTGCATCTTGACATCACCGTAAGGATGCGCAATGTCAAGCTCGATTTGAAAACTGTGCCAAGGTATCACTTGAACTTTAAGCGTTTTGTGAGTTTGCAGTGATTTAAATATTTCGAGATAGCAGGCACTCCTGCCCTTTCAGTGAAAATGTAACAAATAAAGGCTGCGATTACAGCTTTCTCCTGTTGAACTGTGAGCTAATCCATTTTAGTAGAAGGAACGTTTGTGTAGACTGTTTCCCAAATGGTAAGAATTAGGAAGTGTAGATGTATAAAGGGACCTGGGTGTCCTTGTCCATAAGTCATTGAAGGCTCACTGAAGGCAGCAAGCTATTAAGAAGGCTAATCAAAGCTTAGCCTTTGTGGCCCCCTTACCTCAGAAAGGATATTATTGCCATAGAGGGAGTACAACAAAGGTTCACCGGACTTGTTCCGGAGATGGGGAGTCTGCCTTATGAAGAGAGATTGGATAATTTAGGCCTGTATTCTCTTGAGTTTCGAATAATGAGAGGTGAACTGATTGACACCTACAAAATACTTAAAAGAAATAGGCAGGGTCGATACAGGTTCCGCTTGTTTGGTGAGTCTGTAACCAGGGGGCCACAATTTCAAAGGAAGGCGGATGCCACTAAGGACCAAGATGAGAGATTCCTTTAAATATCTTTGGAATTCTCTACCCCAGAGGGTTGTTGAAGCTCAGCTATTGGGTATGTTGAAAGTGGAGATTGATAGATTTCTGATGAGCAATAATTATTGGGGATAGTGGGTGTAAAAGGTACTGAAGTGTCCGATTGCCAGGATCGTATTAAATGGCGGAATAGGCTCGGTGGGCTGAATGGCCTACTCCTGATCCTATGTTCCAATGCTCCTAACCTATATCCCAGCAATATGAATCAGAGTCTGCCAGTCATTAACAAAGCCTTATCAAAGCTGGAACCATTTCATATCTGTAAGAATTTGAAATTGAACACAAGTCAAATAGTGGGAAACTAGTAGAATGGAAGGAACAGTTCAATGGATGGGATCCTCTGTCGGCGGGATCTTCCGCTTTGCTGGCAGCGCACTCACGCCCACGGATTTCCCGACGGCGTGGGGGTGGCCACAATGGGAAACCCCATTGGCCGCCTGCTGGGACGGAGGATCCCACTGCTGGCGGGGGAGCGCCGCAAAACAAGTCCCGCAGGACGGAGAATCCCGCCCATTACAAACCTTTAGTTGTGCAAAGGTTACAGACTTCAAGTGGCGGCAAAAATTCACACCAAAGTTATAAAGGCTTTTTATACCTGGCCTTGCTGGAGTAACATTTCTTGGTAGTTCAACTTAGAAAGAAACTGATATTTTATGAAAATAGACTGCCACTGAGAATTGTAAGAAATTCAGATAGTGGGGAGTAGAGTGATGGGGGAAGCAACAACATAGTAAGGAAAAACAGTTGCGTAACTTTTGCTTTACATTAAATCCCAATTTATTAAGACATAACTGCTTTTCAGTGAGAATGCTGAATACTTTCTTATATCCTTTGCCTTTAAGCTTAAGGCAGTGTTCTTCAAACTTTTTTTCCGAGGACACATTTTTGCCAACCGGCCAACCTTCAGGATCCAACCCGGTCGACCTTCGTGACCCACGCCGGCCGACCTTTGCGACCCACGCCGGCCGACCTTCGTGACCCACACCAGCCGACCTTAGTGACCCACGCCGGCCGACCTTCGCGACCACGCCGGCCGACCTTCGTGACCCACGCTGGCCGGCCTGCACGACCCACCATTTTCTCTTACATTGTTTGCTGCTGACAAAAATGGAGGAAATGGTTTTGAGTCCCTTTGACCCTCGTACACGCTCCTCCAATGGAACCTGTTGGATGAAGGTGAAGCCTTCCGGTGTCGGAAAGTATGGAAAGTCTCCATCTGTCCAAAGTTCTGAATTTTCTTCCTGTAAAATTTTATCAAATAAACCCCACCCCGAACTTGTAAAGAAAATGAGTAAAATAAATGAAAAAAATGAATAAAACCCCCCCCCCGAACTTGTAAAAAAAAAGAATAAAATAAATGAAAAAAATAAAAATTTAATGAATAAAATAAATGAATAAATAAATAAAAACCTCTACAGAACTTGTAAAACAAAAAGCTATAGCCGTTTAAAAAAATAGTGGCCGCACTGCACATACGTGCCCGATTTGCGCATGTGCGCCGATCATCGTGCGCGCACGCGCAATGCGGCCAAACATTTTTTTGAAATGTTCGCGGCCACTTGCAGCTGGCGTTATGAAAAGCCGGCTGCTGCGCCGGGATTTGCGCGATCGGGTGCGCCGTGGACAACGGCTCCGTGACATTCCCGACACCCGCCCTTGACCCACCCGCGGGTCGCGCCCCCGGCTTCGAATAACACTGGCTTAAGGACTCTGTGCAGAGTAAATGATTTATTTTTCTCCCTATGACAACAGTCAGCACTTTCCAGCTTCTAACAGATCAAAGGGGCAGCAGGGCAGCATGGTGGTTAGCATAAATGCTTCACAGCTCCAGGGTCCCAGGTTCGATTCCCGGCTGGGTCACTGTCTGTGTGGAGTCTGCACGTCCTCCCCCTGTGTGCGTGGGTTTCCTCCGGGTGCTCCGGTTTCCTCCCACAGTCCAAAGATGTGCGGGTTAGGTGGATTGGCCATGCTAAATTGCCCGTAGTGTCCTAATAAAAGTAAGGTTAAGGGGGGGTTGTTGGGTTACGGGTATAGGGTGGATACGTGGGTTTGAGTAGGGTGATCATGGCTCGGCACAACATTGAGGGCCGAAGGGCCTGTCCTGTGCTGTACTGTTCTATGTTCTATGTTCTATGTTCTAAATAAGGGGCGGGATTCTCTCAGTCCTGCGCCAGGCCGGAGAATCCCCGCGAACGGGCCACGCATCACCGACGCCTGCACGCGATTCTCCGCACTGAGGAGAATCAGCTCCATTGGCACCCCGTGGTTGGCGCGGCGCAGGTCCCGGGCCGCTCTGCGTGGCCGACCCGCCGATTCTACGGCCCGGATGGGCCAAGTGGCCGTAGGAAAAGAGCCAAGTCCCGCCGGCACCATTCTAACCAGCTCTGGAGCGGCAGGACCTCGCCGCGTAAGGGTCAGGTGGCGGCCTGTGGGGGTGGGGGGGAGGGGGGTGTCCGGCCCTGCGGGGTTGGGGGGGTGGGTGTCCAGTTTCCTCCCACAGTCCAAAGATGTGCCAGTCAGGTGAATTGGCAATGCTAAATTGCCCCTAGGTGGGGTTACAGAGATGGGGTGGGGGATTGGGCCGAGGTAGGGTGCTCTGTCAGTGGGTTGGTGCAGACCCGATGGGCTGAGTGGCCTCCTTCTGTACTGTAGGGATTCTAAAATTGTCAGGTTCAGGATTTCAGAAAAATGCATCAGCGCAATTTTGAACATGCAATTACTTACAAGAAGCATTCTTTCATTTCTGTATTGTAAACATTGATAGCTACATAAAAGTAACTTATAATAGCAATAAGCCTGATTTAATACTTAAACTGCAGCGCAAAATGGTTTGGATTTGAGAATAGTTGCCTTCTAATCAATGTGATACTGGCCTTATTTACAAGTGGATTACAAATCCAATATTTTGTCATGCTGAGTCCTCTTCATACCTAACATACTGAAGGAAGAAGGGGTCAAGTCTTTTGTATTTACAAAACTGGACAAGGAGACAACACCGAAGCATCCTAGCCTGGGTTCTAAGAGTTGCTTTGTTGCTGCTAAAAGTTCACCAACATAACAATAACCTTGGCTTTCACATTGTGAGACTACGGTAATAAGAGGGCAAAATTCCTTTATTTCAAAACCAAAGCAATTGTTTACATTTTGGAAATTTCTAACAGCACATTTTCAACTTGCCAGGCCAAGTGCAAACAAATGTGGCGGCAAGGCGGCACAGTGGCTAGCACTGCTGCCTCACAGCTCCAGAGTCCCAGGTTCAATTCCGGCTTCGGGTGACTGTCTGTGCGGAGTCTGCACTTTCTCCCCGTGTCTGTGTGGGTTTCCTCCGGGTGCTCCGGTTTCCTCCCACTGTCCAAAGATTTGCAGATTAGGGGGATTGGCCAGGCTAAATTGTCCCTTAGTGCCCAAAAGATTAGGTAGTGTGGGCTTAATAAGTAGTGTGTTCTTTCCAAGGGCTGGTGCAGACCCGATGGGCTGAATGGCCTCCTTCTGCACTGTAAATTCTATGATCTATATGGTAACTCAAATAGAGTGGTCCAAAAGGTGCCATTGTGATGGTGGATGAAATGTTTGATTGTGGATTGAGAAAGAGGAAATGTAAAAGAGCCACAGAATTGTCATCCATACCTGATTACTGGACACATAGTATGGAGTGAGAATACACTCTCTCTCAGTTCATCACAGAAAATCCTTCTAACAGACAAATGTGGAGATCATGCTATTATGGTCCCTTAACACCCGATGGAAGTGAAAGTCACAAGTTAAACTTTCAAAATGACCAAACTCCTGAAAATAAGTTGATCAGAATTATAGGCTGTGAGTTAATTTTAAACAGCGTTAGCCCGTTTCATTTTAGGTTTGATTGTAATCCTAATTTAACAGGAACCGCAGTGCTTTAATAGTATTTGATTATAACATTCTATAATGAGTTTTATTTTCAGCTTGAAGCTTATTAATTTTAGGCTAATATGTCCTCCACTTTGCCATCATGACTTGAAGAAGTTAAATAACCTTCTTATACCCACAGCCTTCTCTCAATCCAATTAATAATTGTCCATGTCTCAGCATTTCATTCACTATCATTCTACATTGGCTGGTCTGCCTTTTTTTGGTGAAATGATTTACCCTTCTCTTTGAAAATATGGAGAAGTTAAGAATATTCAACAGAAAATTTAAATTTATTCTTAATTTCCCACTAGCATAAATAATCATGTAATCACGAAAAAGCCAGTCTAATCCAAACCTTTAATCCAAACCTCACTATTTGTTAATTGTTTTCTGATCAAGTGACAGGTGTTATATGCTGGCAGGGTATGGTTAATCTGTCAGAGGTTCTCTCCACAATCCTCTCCTGAGATCGAGGTCATTATAGCACATTATAGAATTTGGTAGTTCATATAAAGGAGCTCTATATAGAATCATAGAATGGAATCATAGAATTTACAGTTCAGAAGGAGGCCACTCGGCCCATTGTGTCTGCACCGGCCCTTGGAAAGAGCACCCTACTTAAGTCCACACCTCCACCCTATCCCCGTAACCCAGTAACCCCAGCTAACCTTTTTGGACACTAAGCACAATTTATCATGGCCAATCCGCCTAACCTGCACATCTTTGGAGCAAACCGGAATGAATGGAGTAAACACATACAGACACGGGGGGGAAATGTGCAGACTCCGCACAGGCAGTGACCCAAGCCGGGAATCGAACCTAGGTCCCTGCCGCTGTGAAGCAACAGTGCCAAACACTGTGCTACCATGCAGCCCCTAATAGTCTGGCCTAACAAAGCAGCAGGAATAATAGGGTTAGCATCAATGCTTCACAGCTCCAGGGTCCCAGGTTCGATTCCCGGCTGGGTCACTGTCTGTGTGGAGTCTGCACGTCCTCCCCGTGTGTGCGTGGGTTTCCTCCGGGTGCTCCGGTTTCCTCCCACAGTCCAAAGATGTGCGGGTTAGGTGGATTGGCCATGCTAAATTGCCCGTAGTGTAAGGTTAATGGGGGGGATTGTTGGGTTACAGGTATACGGGTTACGTGGGTTTAAGTAGGGTGATCATTGCTCGGCACAACATCGAGGGCCGAAGGGCCTGTTCTGTGCTGTACTGTTCTATCTATCTATCTACACAGGATTCACAAGTAACTGGCAACGGTGGCGAGTTACTTCGCAACTGTGACAATCTGCTCATATTCAGAACATTTCCTCTTTCCATATAATGATTTATTTTGCAGCAGTTTGCTCGAGGTGATTCTTTAATTTCATGATGTATTCAACATTTGACAAATTCCTCTCTTTTCCCTCCCATTACAGAGTATAAATGTAACTGCAGTGTTGTTGGAAGCACCAATGAATCTCTGTGCAACACATCGTCAGGGCAATGTGATTGTCTACCTGGATACGTTGGTCTACAATGCAGTGACTGTGCGGAAGGGTATTACAACAGCACCATTAATGGACAGTGCACTCTCTGTGGATGTAATGACACAGGAGCAGTGCACTCCCAATGTGACAGGTAAGCACGTTATATTTCTTGCATTGCAACAGTAGAAAGGAGTAGCAACTGTGTCAATCAATTGCAAACACTGAATTCTCAGGGGAGATAAGCCAGTTACTTCGATAGAAACAGCAGAAGAATGGAAAATAGCAACGTTATAAGTAGTTCCTCCCAACTCCTCAATCTCCAGCATCAAGAATAAGGGTGTTCCAAACTGTGGGACACTGTCCCCACTGGGAGTCACGGGATAAGATTTTGGGGTGGCAACTCTGAGGCACCGATGGCTGATGTGGAGCTCGGACTGAATGCCAACAGCTGAGAAGCCCCTTTAAATCCTCACATTTATCTAATGATGAGAACGAGCTAACAGACAGACCTTTGAGGCCAGATTGCTGCTGCAAAAAATAGCCTGTGAAACGGTAGGTGTTCGTTCTTTGCTTTTAAAAAAAAACCTTGTAGTTGAAAAATTCCTACCATGTTGATCCTCTTCCTCGTTCCCCGCTGAGGAGGTAAACTCTACATCCCCACCAGCTCAGGAGCTAAAACAGGCCTGGGGCCACATGAAGCAATAAAATGGGGTAAAAAAAAATTGGTAAACTGATCTCGAAGCATAACACCAGCAGGTGCATAGGAGCAACATAACCTCCAAGTTTCCTTTCCATACACACACCATCCTGACGTAAAACACATATCACACTTTCTTCATCGTCCCTCGGTCAAAATCCTGGAACTGCCTACCTAATTGGAAGCACCTTCAATACAGAGACTGTAGTGGTTCAAGAAGAAGACCCACCTCCGCCTTCTCAAGGACAATTAGGGTTGGGCACTAATAGCTCATCAGATTAGCAATGTCCATATCTGGAGAATGAATGAAATGAAAGTTACATTGATTCATCATCTACAGTTTCTTAACTTGCATCAGTCATGAAGATGTCTGAGAGTGCTTTACAATCAAAAAGAAAAGTGTCCCTTTCTTTCTACAAGTTGTGACGGCACTTTATATTACAACTTATCAAGCCAAACAATTTCATTTATTGACTATTGGCAGAGAGGCTTGTTTTCAATTTTCACTAGCCTCTTTCTGGTCCTTCTCTAGCCTTTGTGGAACTCTTTACAGAATAAAATCAAAGTATATCCCTTTGTGCCCTAACTAAGAATGATGGAATGGAGTAAGAACTTACACCATGTGGCATTTTCTCATGCCGGTACAGGTTTGTGAACACTGGCTGCTTCCTACAACTTGTGCAAGTGGCCATGCTTAATATGTGAACGTATGGAAGAGAGAAGTTACAATTTGGATCATTCAGGTGATGGGTATCACAGTTGGGTCTGATAGCATCTTCACCAATATCTGCATACATTTCAGTGAGGAGTCGCTGGATTAGGAGCAGGACTGCAGCCTTATATTTCTCTTCCTGGCAAGTCTTTGTGGAACATTTAACTGAAGCTGCTACGTACATGATAGAAATTGCAACCTGCTTGCATTATTTTTCTTAATTAACAGCTAATCCACCAAAGACCCTATTTAACAAAGGTTCCAGATTGGAATTTATCTCCATTTCAAAAGGTAGAAAGCTCCCTGATTGACGTTGGAAAGATTAAAGCTGCCATCTTTGCAAATTCCTGGTTATCTATATCTTAACTTGATCTCCTCGCCTTGATTCCGTCACCCTTAACACTATTGCCCATTAAAAAAAAATCAATCTCAGTTTTGACATTTTTATTTGACTGCGCATGAGCAGTCTGTCTGGAAAAGAGAGTTTCAGGTTTCCACAATGCGTCTGATCTGTTTCCTGATGTTGCCCTTAAACAGACTGTCTCTAATTTTAACTTCTTTCTCAACTTTGCCATCAGAGAAAATGGACGAGACTCTCCAGTCCCCCAGCCGCAGGTTTCTCGGCAAAGCACCGTTCGCTCGCGGCGGGAGTCTGTCTTCCTGCCGCTTGTCGATGGGATTTCCTATTGAAGCAACCTTGTGCTGCCGGGAAACCCACGGGTGTGGTGTGCTGCCAGCGGGAAAAGAGAATTCCAGCGGCCGGAAAATTCCGGCCAACATTTTCTGTCTACCTCTGACAGTGGAGTCTTTGAAAAACTGAGCGACTGCATACTGTAAGACCCATGTCTCACTGAAACCTCCTTCGTTCCTCCGCATAGTTATCCATAGTTACGTGGAATGAACAATCTTTAATATCATTCTTCTTGTGTATGTTCCTAAATCATTGATGTCAATTAATATCAGAGGTAAAGTTAAAGTGGATCTCAACAAGTATCCCTGATTGTGCTTGCATCAGCACAACAACCAATACCTGCATTTATATTCCACTTTGAACATCGTAATACATTCAAAACATCTGAGTACTGCCATCCCACCAAACGGAAAGAAAATACATCAATTTCAATTTCCTCTCCTCTTGGCTTCATTCCTCTTTCCATTTCTCTCTCTGTATGATTACTTTACCTTTAATAGCCTGTGCCTGAATTCTCACAGCAACAATCTTAAATAGCATCTTATCTAATGTCTTTAGAAACTCCCACCAAGAGCCACCGCATGCCTTTTATCTATACACCCTGTGGTTTTCTGAAAAGAAATGCTATTAAATAAGTTGAGCGTTCCCAGCCACTTCCAAATTGATACCGACTGTTCCTGATCAGTGAACACCTCTTTAATTACTCACCAATGCCAGCTTCTAGCAGGGATTCTTAACTTTCTCCCACATTGACTCAAGCTTTGGGTGTGTATTTCTCTTTGTGTGCCGCAGTATACCCCAGGCTAGTATGACAATATATGGGGAATATATTCTCTGCTAGTTATTGAGTACGCATACGGAGGTGTGTTTGCTACAGTGGTGTTTGATTGATATTTACTATTTATCCTGTGATTTATGTGGCTGTACTGTAGCTTTTCCCAGTCTATCTGTCGTGGCAGTTTTAGTTATGTGCATCTTATAACGCAGGTGCATTGCGTTTCATTTTCTTTTTGCCGAGCAAAATGCCCTTGCTGTGATCTTCTCAACTGATTGAGCTTCTTCAACCATTTATCATGTTTCACCAAAATAGAATGCTGACCTCATCATCAGAGAATTGTAAGTTTGTGAGGAGTGTAAGGAAATCTGGTACCACCCATTCAGTAAGCACCCTTTATTCAGACATAAAATCAAGACGTATGTGGTTCACGTTTAATTATCTTTTACAGTACATCATGAGACAATCAATTCGACTTAAATGACCTTGTTAAATAAAAAAAAATCAACTTTCAAGAGTCAGGTGCTGTATCTTTTGTGGGCGGGCACTTCCTGGGTAATGAAAATGGATTTTTACTTTATGAAACACCTCAATATAAATATGTTGAACGTGTCAGCATATCCAGGGCTTTGAACATCAGTGTCACATTTCTCCAATATATACTGACACCATTATGAGATGCACCTCACATTGAGGGATATCTTATTATTTTGTACTGTATAAAGGAAATTGTCTGCTTCAAGGTGAAAAAGGTTAAATACTATCTATGCTGGAAACCTCCTGCAAGCAAAGTTCTTGTCGGAATTACAAATGTTAATAACAGGTTATATCTTACACAAATATAAGAGGTCTCACCACTTTATTTAGTTCTGATGCCTGATATAATAATGTGTTGAATGATTATACACCTCCGTGGTCCTTTGACCCCTTCAGTTCCTTCTCTTACACTGTACAGATACAAGGCCCCACACTTCTATTTTCCGATCTCTCGCTCTCTCTCTCTATTCATATTATTTTCGCGGAATTCCAATTTAAAGATGCTGGTACATTTTGCTGGTTTACAAAAATTCCTCACCTTATTAATCTGGTAACACAGAGTTGCTTTGAATCCTGTGAGGTTCTCCAATTTTGTCACCAAATCAATGCCATTGCTATCATTTCATACAGTAAATTTGGTGGGCTATCAGTAATAAACAAAGACTTTGCGCAGTATACCTCTGATGTATCAGAACAAGAAAGACCGAATGAAAGAGTGAGAGAACATTTAATTTGCCATGGCTGAGAAATGAAAAGACTGCAGTAAAAACAAAGTTCACCCTGTGACCACAACACGGTAGCAGTCTATTTCCAAAAGAAACAAGAATTCTACGCTCAGCACATTTCTTCAGATTTATACCCAGTCAATTTAATGGCTTTGTATTCCGGCTCATAACTAATAGATCTCTTCAGTTTTAATTTTTCAGATTCATAAATCTTTGCTGGAATCCAATATAAAAACTGGAACATGTTCTCAAATATTATCCCCAGGACACACAAAAGGATGTAGTCCGTGCCAAACATCCTGTAACCTATTCAGTTTTTGATGTAGCCCCAACGGGCTGGATGTTGACAGGGCCTGGTTACCTCAGCAGACTGGAGTCAGCGCAGTGGAAACTCGGAAGTGCCTGTTTCCCCACATGCTGTGGGGACCTCGGTAAGGGAATCAGGCCCCCAGGGGGTCGCAATCCCCAATCCTAGTAAGGGTTGCCTGATCCCATGCAAAGGCCGATCCTGAGATCTTTCTGTGGGTGAAGCTGATGCAGGGGTTGTAGGGGGGAGGGGGGGGGGGGGGGGGGGGGGGGGGACCCCTGCTCCTTATGGACCACAAACAGTGCTGTAAAGGCATTCAAAGCTGTTCTTGCCTCTCTTCAGTCACCAGGTTTCCTGAGGCCAGGGAAGCCTGGCCAATCACTGTCAAACCTGCAAAGTGGTTTAAATCAGAGGTTGCCACTCCACTAAAATATTTAAATTGCCAACCAACGTAATGGGAGTTAGTTGACTGCTCGACTCTTTTGCCCCGCGTCAGTATTAAACCATTCACCTGATGAAGGAGCTGCGCTCCGAAAGCTAGTGACTCCAAACAAACCTGATGGACTTTAACCTGGTGTTGTTCGGCATCTTACTGTGCCCACCTCAGTCCAACGTTGGCATCTCCACATCAGTATTAAACCTGAAATGGATAGGTTAGAGGGGGTTTCAGATTTAAAAACTTGTAACGTCTGACCTGACCCCAATCCACGATTTTGAATGTTAAAATCTAAGATGCAGAAGCGGAAGTAGGTCATTCGCCTTACTGAGTCTGCTCTGCCATACAATCAGATCACGAATGATCTGATATGATAATCCTCAATTCCACTTTCCCATCTCATATCCATTACCCTTGATTCCCTTACTCATTAAAAATCTGCCTACCAATATACTTACTAACCCAGCCTCCACAGCCCTCTGTAGAGAAGAAATTCCTCCTCATCTCGGTTTTAAATGGGCGACCCCTTGCTCTGAGATTATGCCCTCTGATCCTTGATTCTCCCACAATGAGAAACAACTTCTCAGCATCAACACTATCAACCTCCTGAGAATCCTCTATGTCTCAATAAGGTTGCCTCACATTATTTTAAACTCCAATGAGTACAGGCCCACCCTACTCAACCTCTACTTCATAACAAAATCCCACCCATACTTGGAACCAACCTAGTGAACCTTGTCTGGACTGACTCAAGTACCAGTATATCTTTCCTTGGATAAGGCGACAAAAGCTGTTCGCAGTATTCCAAGTGGGGTGTGGGGGAAGGGTGTTTGGAAGATCCGTGTTGGCAGGAAAGAGCTTAAGAAGGATGCAACCTATCTTGTGAGGATGGAGAGCCACTCATCCTCCCCAACGATGACAATCTGTTTTCACCTAGTGGACAAGATGCAATGGGCAAGATCCTCTGGCCTTCCCGCAGTGTGTTTCTCGGTGCCGGGAGGCAGCCGCCATTGGCCGTGAGTGGGATTTTCTAGTCCAGTTTCTGTCCGTGGGATTTGTCATTGAATCTACCCCACACCACAAGGAAACCCACGACACCCTGTCCTGTCGCCGAGGACCCGGGTTCGATCCGTGTGGAATTTGCACATTCTCCCCTTGTCTGTCTGGGACTCACAACACAAAATGCTATGCAGGGTGATGCGACCATCAATTCACACAAGACGATTAGTAGAAGTGAACAGTGGTTTTAATAAGCTAGATCTGTGCCTGCCTGAGACTGCTCTGTAATGAGTGATACCTACAGGCTGCAGGTTTATAGACCACCCCTGAGGGGGCGGAGCCACAGGCAGAGCCCACAGGGGCATCAACATAATACAATACAATACAGTGGTGAATTGCAGTAGCAATGCGTTCACCACACAGGGTAGGTGGAGTGGCCCTTAGTTGGAAGAAAATAATTGCATGCTCTAAATTTATAAAAAAACAATAAAGTCACAGGTTGTGGGACAGGGACAAGTTCCAGCAAATAACCTTTTTGTCTTTAATTGCCCTTCTTATAAGACGAAAGAATGATATAGCACAGGTGGAGGCCATTCAGCCCATTTTATCTGTCCTGGCTCTTTCAAAGACCTATCCAATTACCCACATTCCCTTTCTCTTCCCCTAAAGCCCGGCAATGTTTTCTCTTTCACGTATTTGTCAATGACCTTTCAAAAGTTATTTGTAGAATCTGCTCCCACCACCCATTCAGGCAACATATTCCAGGTCATATTAACCCGCTGTGTAAACAAGAAACCCACCTTACCACTGGATCTTTTGCCAGTACCCTTAAATATGCATCCGCTGATAATCAAAACTCTGCTACTGGAAACAGTTTTTCTTTATTCCTTTCATGATTATTAAATCTTACCTAACCATCTCTGCTCTAAGGAGAACAATCTCAGCTTTTCTGATCTTCCTAAACAAGTGAACTTTCTCATCCCTGGTTACGTTCCAGCAAATCTCCTCTATACCATCGCCAAGGACTTGACACCCTTCATAAACTCTCCTGCCCCGCTTGCATAGTACGGGTAGAGTCAAAATCAACCCTGTGGACATGGCAAATATTTCCATGGCTTCAAGTGCCACCCTTTTGCTCCTACTTGCCTGATTAAACCAGGGATGAAGATGCTCTAGGTCGACCTTCCCACCCAAGGCCAATTGAGACTTTTAAAAAATAAATTTAGAGTACCCAATTCTTTTTTTCCAATTAAGGGGCAATTTAGCGTGGCCAACCCACCTACTCTACATATCTTTTGGGTTGTGGGGGTGAAACCCACGCACACACGGGGAGAATGTGCAAACTCCACACGGACAGTGACCGTGAGGCAGCAGGGCCAAATTAAGAATTTTAAGTGGCTAATTAATGACTACCTAATGGCCTCATCCTACCACCGCTCTTAGACTATCAGGGTCCCAGGAATGGCCACGACAGAGTTGCCACCTGCTCTGCGGCCATTGGACAGAGACAAGATGGTAGCACAGTGGTTAGCACAGTTGCTTCACAGCTCCAGGATCCCAGGTTCGATTCCTGGCTTGGATCATTGCCTGTGCGGAGTTTGCACGTTCCCCTGTGTCTGCGTGGGTTTCCTCCGGGTGCTCCGGTTTCCTCCCACAGTCCAAAGATGTGCGGGTTAGGTGGACTGGCCATGCTAAATTGCCATTCGTGTCCAAAAAGGTTAGATGAGGTTACTGGGATAGGGTGGAGGTAGGGTGCTCTTTCCAAGGGTTTTTTGCAGACTCGATGGACCGAATGGCTTCCTTCTGCGCTGTAGATTCTATGAAAGTTCTATGAACGTCACAGTCATTAAATTCAGCCCTTTGAGTGATGTAGAAATGAGCAGGGTAGTTTAAAACAAGTACAGTTACATAAATAGTAAACTCTGTGGTAAGATCAAAGTCTGAAGAAATTGCAGCACAGTGGACACCGACTTGCTGTTCATGGATCAAATTGTGCAAGACGCCTCATTGCACAACCTTGTTTTTAGTCTGGAGGGCTGGAAGGCAGACATCCATCTATCTGAGAGGAAACAGTGGTCAGCCTTGCCCGTCAAACCATTTTTGGCAGTGGAGCAAGTTCCTCTCTCAGCTCACATCTGTCCAAAACATACGGCATGTCTTTGACAAAGAGCCAGACCAAGACCCAGAGACCAATCAGCTGGAAGTATACGACCTTCATGGCACAAAATACGACTAATTCTCCAGTAATCTAGCATCTGGCTCTGCTGAAATTTTGAACATTATGCAAGAGGCTTTTATCTATAAGTGCAAAGAGACGTAACACTTTGGAATCTGCACTTAATATAATTTTTCTGATCAAGTGTCCATTCTGTTAAATGTATAGGGGCTGTTTAGCACAGGGCTAAATCACTGGCTTTGAAAGCAGACCAAGGCAGGCCAGCAGCACGGTTCAATTCCCGTAACAGCCTCCCCGAACAGGCGCCGGAGTGTGGCGACTAGGGGCTTTTCACAGTAACTAACTGGGGCTGGTTTAGCTCACTGAGCTAAATCGCTGGCTTTTACAGGAGCTGTTTAGCACAGGGCTAATTCGCTGGCTTTGAAAGCAGACCAAGGCAGGCCAGCAGCACGGTTCAATTTCCGTACCAGCCTCCCCGAACAGGCGCCGGAATGTGGCGACTAGGGGCTTTTCACAGTAACTTCATTTGAAGCCTACTTGTGACAATAAGCGATTTTCATTCATTTCATTTCCATGTTTCTTGTTTGTCTACTGAATCTCAATTCAAAACCGTATGATCAGAAGGAGCATCTGTTTTGTTTTGGGAGAGTATCACATTTCTGACGCAGATATTTTGAGATTAAGATCCCGATTTTGCTACGTTGCTCATTTTCCTTCCTCTTTTGCTGCTTGACAGTATAGAAAGGTTTGCTAAGCTAGTCGTTGGGACTTTTCTCACATTCTGATGGATGCATTTGGGCGGAGGCAGCTAAAATTGAACGTATAGATTTCAGTGTTCCCTATCATAGCTTGGTAACATAGGTTGCTTTCATCTAATGCGAGTTAAAAGCTGTCCCACAAGAAGGCAGTGTGGTCGGCTAAGTTATCACTGTCTGTCATTTTGCACATCTAAGACAAAATTTATGTTCTGAAAGTTGACCTTAACAACTGACAATAGTTCTGGAAGACTAGTGTTTTGTTCTCTAAAACTATGTATTCCTTTGACGAGCATTCGGAATTATAAAATGGAATTTTGCACATATTATCATGCAAAAGGCATCAGTTTTGGAATTGAGTGTCAGATCTACTTGATTCACTCAAATGAAGCCAAGTTGGAGGCTGTTCCCCCACGCTGGTATTTTAATGGATACTGTAATGAAAAATCTGTAGAACATGTTTGGTATTCCACGCAGCTGCTGTACTGTTTAATAAACTCTGACAGTCTGAGTTCTGTACAGAAATTCAGCTATCAAGGAAAACTAACAGTATTAGAAGTAACACACACACACACACACATACAGGGAAAGTTTTTCACGCAGAGGGTGATGGGTGCCTGGAATGAATTGCCAGTGGAGGTGGTGGAGGCAGGCACGATAGCAACGTTTAAGATGTATCTTGACAGACACATGAACGGACAAGGAATGGAGGGATACAGATTGTTTGGGAAATAAGTAGTAGGGCTAAATAAGACATCTGGGTCAGCGCAGGCTGGGGGGCCAAGGGGCCTGTTCCTATGCTTTAATGTTCTTTGTTCTGTTGCACGTTTTACTTGAGTGTTACGTGTTTTATTGGAGTGTATTAACACGCCTCCGTTTAAAGGCCGTGTGCTTAACACTACTACAGTTCTGTGTATGTAATTCAGCTCAGGAGTCACCAGGTGCCGTACCTAGACACCTCATAAGTATATCAAGATCAGGTTCAAAGTAATAAATCTGTACACCGATTAGTAAGTTCAAACGATTGATATTTATTATAACAAATATAATAAATACACATGCATACGCTAAAGAGACTAAGTTACTTCTAAACTAAACGACTAAAATACTTATCTAAACAGGAACAGGCAAGGTCAGGGAGCGAGGCCTTCGTCACGTTCTTGGTCTGCAACTCTCAGGTATTAAAGGTCGTCAGGGTCTAGCAAGTCTGGATCACGTAGCGATCGTCGTGGTGACACTTACAGTTCGATGGCTGGTGGCTCAACGGCTGGTGATGGAACTGGAGTCAGGATGCGATGTATCAGCAAGCGATGAAGACAGCAGAGAGCCGGAGCCAAAACAACAGCAAGCCGGAGCAACAACAGCGAGCCGGAGCCAAACAACAGACCGGACCACGTGCGGGGTTTACTTTTATAGGTCCCCCCAAAGTCCGTGCCTCTTCGGGGCGGTCTCTACCTGCTGTATATCGATTGGGTCTTCTCCCAATCGATATTTTCCAAACCCCCCAATCTGAGGGTCGCTTCTCGATGGGTGGGGCGGTCTCTATGGTGCTTTGTGATGGATACTTATGGTGCTGTTTCGTCTGGGCGTCTACTCAAAGTATCCATTCATACCTTTTTTTTTTTTTTTTTTATAAATGTTTTTATTCAGTTTTCATATTTTATATTGAACAAATTACAAATTGTTAGGAGAAAAAAAACAACAAACAAACACGCAAAAATTAACATACATATTTACAGGTAAGCATCTTCGTAGTAGTAACTGTGCCCGCCCCCCCCCCCCCCCCCCCCAACATGTTTATTTAGTTTGGTTTTGGGCCTTAGCTAGCCATCGAACCCCCGTACCGAACCTGTAGCCCCTCCCGCTACCTTCCCCCGACTATTCTTCCTCTTGTACATTGGCCACAAATAGGTCCCGGAACAGTTGCATGAATGGCTCCCACGTTCTGTGGAAGCCGTCGTCCGACCCTCGGATGGCAAATTTGATTTTCTCCATTTGGAGAGATTCCGAGAGGTCGGACAGCCAATCCGCAGCTCTGGGCGGTGCTGCTGACCGCCAGCCAAACAGGATTCTACGGCGGGCGATCAGGGAGGCAAAGGCAAGGGCGTCCGCCCTCCTCCCCAGGAATAGATCTGGCTGTTCTGAAACCCCGAAGACCGCCACTATCGGGCATGGCTCCACCCTCACTCCCACCACTTTGGACATAACCTCGAAGAAGGCTGTCCAGTACTCCACGAGTCTGGGGCAAGACCAGAACATGTGGGCGTGGTTGGCCGGGCCTCTTTGGCACCGTTCACATCTGTCTTCCACCTCCGGGAAGAACCTACTCATACGGGTTCTTGTTAAGTGGGCTCTATGTACCACTTTTAGTTGCGTCAGGCTGAGCCTTGCGCACGTGGAGGTGGAGTTGACCCTATGCAGTGCTTCGCTCCAGAGTCCCCACCCTATCTCCATCCCCAGGTCGTCCTCCCATTTCCTTCTTGTTGCGTCCAGTACGGTGTCGTCCCTATCTACCAGTCGGTATCCATTCATACCTAAATGTTTCTATTGTGTGGGCCTGGATCTGGATCACCTCATTACTATGTAAATCGTTGTTGCCATTTACACCTTTAGCTGAGATTCTGCACCTGGCCACAAACTGGTTTCTGTATGTGCAGAATGCTAATTATCCTTCTGCAAACTGCTTGTCCTTGCTAAGACTGTTTTCTCCCTGCAGCCTTAGCAGTTCTCCATTTTATAGCCCAGTGTCCATCTTAGGTGGCTACAGTTCACACACACACACAAACATACACTTCCAGTAACGTTTTTGTGATTTAACCGGTCAGTTTGGACGCGAAGTGTACAAACTACCAGGTTACAAACAGATCACATGATCTTGAAATCTTTCTGCCATCAACTAAAAGCAGTCTACATTGTATTGAGCAATGTTTTACCATATTGATGTTCTGGCAAAAATATACGACCTTTGAAATGCTTCTGTTGTATAATTCTTTTGATTCTTAATTAAAAATACATGTAATAGTTTATTTAGTGAAGCCATCTTTCCCTGCATCATTTTGGGGCTTGTTTTGCCTAGTTCAGGGCCCTCCACCACACTATGCGAGCGGTGCCTGATAATGTTGCATCTCCATCCTGAACTAGCAGTTGCATTTGCTAATGGTGCGCATGAATGTTTTGCAGGATTGTAAGGGATACTTCAGGGTTATTGGGCCCCTTATATTAAGTCGGTATTTACTGATCAATGCAAGAACATGGGCTGGGATTCTCCCGGAATCTGCGGGGCGGCCCGCACCTGCACCAAAGAGCGGCGTGAACCACTCCGGCATTGGACAGCCCGGAAGATGCGGAATCCTCAGCACTTCCGGGGGCTAGGCCGGTGCTGGAGGGGTTGGCGCCGTGCCAAATGGTGCTGAAGGGCCTCCGCCGGCCGGCGCGAGTTGGCGCATGCGCAGGACCGCCAGCGTGTTCTGGCGCATGCGCAGAACCGATGACGTGTTTCCTGTGCATGCACAGGGGGTTTCTTCTCCGTGCCGGCAATGGGTTAGCCTTACACAGGCCGGCGCGGAGGGAAAGAGTGCCCCCACGGCACAGGCCCGCCCGCAGATCGGTGGGCCTCGATTGCGGGCCAGGCCACCGTGCCCCCCCCCCCACCCGGGGCCGGATCCCCCCTCGCCCACTCGAGGGCTCCTCTAGCCACCCTCCAAGCCATGTCCCGCCGGTATGGACCATGTCTAATCCACGGCGGCGGGACTGCCCGAAACCCGGCACTGGAGAGTTCGGCACCCGGCGTCGGAGCGGCGGGGCGGGATTCCAGCCCCCCGGCGATTCTCCGACCTGGCGGGGGGTTGGAGAATCCAACCCATGGAACCTATGACATGAATTAAGGTCCTCGTCTTAATGGTGGGATGGCAGCTCCATTCCACAACACAACGAAAGCACCAAAGGAACACAGGCTCTCAAAAGAAATTGAGACTTTTTATGCATCATTTAATAGGAAATAAAATCTGTATCGGAAGTGACAACAGATCTAATCTCAGCTTTCCTGACAGGTGAGGTGCTTGCTGTCAGAGGAAGAGGGGAAATAAAACAAATCAAACTGACAATACAAGCCTCTGAGTAACTCTGAAGAGTGTTGACAGCCACGTACACACTTAGGGGACTGGGTATGCTGTGAGCAGAACCAAAAGAATTAGTAACAATATCAGTATACGCCTCTGCACACCTTTGTGTACAAGGGGACAGGGATGATCGTGGTCATGCCATTCATGCATTTGGCTATACTCCAACTTCCAAATAGCATGATCTCCTTAATGAATAACTTGGGTATCCCTACAATGACCTGAACTCAACACAAAGTAGATGTAAGCTATCAACCTGAGCAATGGACAATGTTATCCACATGTGATAAACAGGCCTCTTTTCCTAGTATGTAGCACCCAAACAATGGTAAGTAGTTCTTTCCCAACCCCTCCTGACGTTGAAGCACACTGTGAAATTAAAAATTGAAAGTAATTTGCTGAGGCTGACAGATAAAATGGCCAAGGTAAACTGTCAAAGCAGTCAGAAAATGGATTTAAGCTGAAATATGGTCCCGATGGGCTGTTTAAACATTATGATCTGCTTAGCTGACTGTGCAATAATGATCATGCTAGTACTGTAGTAAAAAGCAAACATATGAATCAGCATTAAGCAGCATTGTTCCAACTGACCTAGAAAGTTCTGTTAAGATAGCCCGGAGCGGCTTGTCTGGGGTAAGGTTCAAGGAACCAGGTTGATTTTATGTGCTGGGAGTATGAATAGAGAATAAAAAATGCCACAGTGAATCAAGAGCTACATAACAGGCCTTAGGGTGACTGCCAAGTGTATCTACTCCCACTTGTGACTGACAATAACATAACTGAAATGAAGTAAAAACATTTCCCTTAAATGCAACATCAGGCTTCAATTTCTTTTTCTACCACTTTCACTGCAATAACAGAATACATTTCATTTAATTAGAGGTTTACAATTGCATCTTGTAGCATTGAAAATGTCCCTTCAATGTGATATATAGCAAGGTTCCAGTCACAAAGAATACGCTTGAAATAGATTTATATTAGTAATTACTTGTACTGGCATCAAGCCTTTTGGCCATCAGTGCTGAAAGCAAAATACAAATTTGACCCTCTCTGTTACAAAGAAAAAAATAATCAAATACCGGTCTCATAGAATCATAGAATGGTTATGGGAAAGAAGGGAAGTCACTCAAGCCCTTTGAGCCCTTATTGGCTCTGTGTAAGAACAATTTGGTTAGTCCTGTTGTGTTATGATTCTTCATGTAGCATAAGGTGCTTCCTTGATGTATGCTCTGACAAAAGAAGGTTCAGACTTGGAGATAGGTTTAACACATTTATTGAACAGTTAACAATTCTCCTACTTGAGTTCGACTCTCCTGCTAATCGTGCTATAGTAATTCAGTCTAACTAACCAGTCTGCTCTAAGCCACGTGGTGGGTGTGATGCGTCTGATCTGCCCCTGTCCTTATCTCTAAGTGTTGCCTGTGGAAAGAGACAGAGCATGTGTGCCCTGTCCTTTTATATGGGTTGTGTAATGTCCCCTTGTGGTAGTGTCACCTCTGGGTGCCTTGACTGCCCATTGGCCGTGTCCTATTCTATGTGTTGATTAGCTGTATGTCTGCATGTGCTCCCTCTAGTGTTTACTTAGTTGTAGTGTATTTACATTAACCCCTTGTGTATTTACAGTGATGCATATCATCACAAGGTCCCACTCCCCTCCCTTTCTCTGTAGCCCTGCAATTCCTTTTCCTTTCAGATGCTCATCCAGATCCGTTTTGAAAACCACGATTGAATCTGCCTCCCCCACCTTTCAGGTAGTGCTGTGGAGGCCATATCACACGCTTGTCACCTTGGATTCTTTTGCCAATTACAGCGTCCTCTGGTTCTTGACCTTTCCAAATTGGAAACATTTTCCCTCCATCTACTCTGCCTGGACCCCTTATGATTTTAAACACCTCCATCATGCCTCCTCTCAATCTTCTCTTCTCTAAGGTGCGACAGTGGATAGCACTGCTGCCTAACAGCTCCAGGGTCCCAGGTTCAATTCCAGCCTCAGATGACTGTCTATGTGGAGTTTGCACTTTTTCCCCGTGTCTACGTGGGTTTCCTCCGGATGCTCCAGTTTTCTCCTACAGTCCAAAGATGTGCAAGTTAGGTGGATTGACCACGCTAAATTGCCTCCTTAGTCTCCAAAAGGTTAGGTGGGGTTGCGGGGAGGGGATGGAGGTATAGGCTTGGGTGGGGTTCCCTTTCCAGGGGCCGGTGCGGACCCGATGGGTTGAATGGCCTCCTTCTGCACTTAGATCCTATGAAAGGATCCCTCATTTTGCCAATCTATCCACATAGTTGAAATCCTTCACAAATTGAATCATTCTTTTAAATTATTCTGCACCCTCTCTAAAACCATTACATCCTTCCGAAACTATAGTGCCTAGAATTGTACACGATCATAGAATGATAGAATTCCTACAGTGCAGAAGAAGGCCATTCGGCCAAACAAGTCTGTACCGACCCTCTGAAAGAGCACCCTACCTAAGCCCTCTCCCCCGCCTTATACCACCCTATTACTAGACACAAACTAATGCCAATAGAAGTATAATTTGGAGTTAGAAATGGCCCAGAAATTATTTTCTGTTCAAGTTCAATAGAAGGGAAGGTTTAAGGCATTGCTGCTTCTATATTAGCCAATGGTAGTTCAGTTACTTGACAGACAAAGCCACCAAGGTTCCAGTTTGAAACAGGAGCCCATAGATAACATTTCAGTGGGTTGAAAACGAATCTTAACCAGCAAACATTCTTCCTCAATTTGACCACTGTGTACAATACATCTTATTGGTTTCTAGCCTGTAAGCCTGAATTGGAAGCAGAGTACAATATAATAATGAGTGTTATCTCCTATTTTAAACTGACTTTAATTGAAAATTATTTGAACAAATATGCCATTTATACATGTGTCATGAGAATGCTGCAGCATTCCTGGGCACACAGACGGAATTAACTCATTTAAAGAGATTGCGAGAATTTGTTTTGGAACTTTATCTTTGATGATAATCTGTCATTTTAGAAAGCAGGGAAAGATGATATTGGAATAAGGTCTGGCGATTTCCAAAGAAACCCCCCACAGATACTAGAAGCTGAAGTACGAGTACGTGTTATAATTCTGGGATAATGGTAGAAGGTACACCACTCTGGATTTTCTTAAACAAGCTTTGAATGAAATATTTTTGATTAAGAATGGGTTAAAGGGGAACAGTCGGGGAGGTGGACTTGAGGCCAAGTGGGTTGTTTAGCACAGGGCTAAATCGCTAGCTTTGAAAGCAGACCAAGGCAGGCCAGCAGCACGGTTCAATTCCCGTACCAGCCTCCCCGAACAGGCGCCGGAATGTGGCGACTCGGGGCTTTTCACAGTAACTTCATTTGAAGCCGACTTGTGACAATAAGTGATTTTCATTTTCAAGAAGAGATCAGCCATGATCCGATTGAAAGACGGAGCAGGCTCGGAGGGCTGAATGACCTGTTTCTGCCCCTAATTCCTCTATCCTGAAAAAAAAGATGGTCAAAATTTAAAATGACAGATGGAATTGTTGAAAATAATTGGTGGAAATGACTGAGGAAATCGTCAATTAAATGAGATGAATCGAGTGGCCATCGTTGAAAGCAGGAATAATTCAGTTTCTTACGTTGGCTGTGAATCTGGGCTGGTTTAGCACAGGGCTAAATCGCAGCACGGTTCAATTCCCGTACCAGCCTCCCCGACCAGGCGCCAGAATATGGCGACGAGGGGCTTTTCACAGTAACTTCATTTGAAGCCTACTTGTGACAATGAGCAATTTCTTCTTCTTTCTTCTTCTTCTGTTGGACAAATTTCCTGTTGTGTTTGAACAGGAAATAACCTTTATTTATACAGAGGGCGGAATTCTTCGCCCGTTCATTGCGGCAGGATTCTCCGGTCCTCGCTAGCACCGGTAGCGGGAGTGCACCCGGATCGTAGAATCCTGGCCAGATTCTTTTATATTGCCCATAATGTCCAAAAGTAAAAAAATCATTAATTTCTGAAAGTGTTCTCATTGTTGTTTCACAAATAAACATGGCAGCCCATTTGGGAAATGTTTCACCAACAGCAATGGAATCAATGAGCAGTCAATCTATCTCGGCACTATTCATTGAAGAACAGGGGCGGGATTCTCTGACCCCCCCACCGGGTCGGGGAATCCACGGGGGGGGGCACAAATCCAGGGCGGGGTTCACGCTACGCCGGTCGGGGGTTGTTGGCAGCGCCCCTCCCCCCCGGCAATTCTCCGGGCCCTGATGGGCTGAGCGGCTATCAGTTTTTGGCCAGTCCCGCCGGCCTGGATTGGACATGGTTCCACACGGCAGGACCTGGCAGGAAAGTCGGCGTGGGAGGTCCTCGGGGGGGGGGGGCGCGGTGGCCTGGCCCGCGATCCGGGCCCACCGATCTGCGGGCGGGCCTGTGCCTTGGGGGCACA
This sequence comes from Scyliorhinus canicula, assembly GCF_902713615.1. NCBI lineage: Eukaryota > Metazoa > Chordata > Chondrichthyes > Carcharhiniformes > Scyliorhinidae > Scyliorhinus > Scyliorhinus canicula. The sequence continues at coordinate 39,387,389 of NC_052166.1, read as the reverse complement.
CCTTCCTTCCACGTCGGCCCCTGTAGGGCTCCGCCATGGCAGGCAGAATGCGCCAGCGGTTCCGCGCATGCACAGGATCACGCCGCTCCTTTAGCGCATGTGCGGACCCGCGCAGTCCCTCCGGCGCCGGCGGATTCGGCTCCTTCCGGCTGGCCCAACGCCGGAGTCGTTTGCACCATATTGGACGCCGGCGTCGGGCCATCGCGCTGATTCCGGAGAATCCCGCTTTCGGTGTTGTCTAGTTCAAATACAAAACACCCTCGCTCTTCTTTAAAATGTGCCTCAAGAACTTACCGAGGCTCGTTCGACAGCACCTTCCAAATCCATGGCTGTTAGAAGCACAGGAGCGGCAGATACATCGGAACATCACCACCTGCACGTTGCCCTCCCACCCTCACCTTCCTGACTTGGAAATATGTCAGCCGTTCCATCACTGTCACTGGGTTAAAATCCTGAAACTCCCTTCCTAACAGCACTGTGGGTGCACCTACACCACTGGACTGAGCAGTTTAAGAAGGCAGCTCACCACCACCGTCTCAAGGGCAATTAGGAATGGGAAATACATTCTTGCCCAATCAGCGAAGCCCACATCCCAAAAGTGAAATAATACATTTGTACATCCGCCTGAACAGGTTAATTCAATTGCACCTGCACTGTAGCACTCTCTGAATGCTATACTAAAATGGTAGCCCAGATTATGTGCTCAAATTAGGCACAAAGATTTTTTAAAACCTGTTCGTGGCATGTAGGTGTTGATGGCAAGGCAAGTGTTGATTGCACATTCCTCCTTGCCCTTCGAGAAGATGGTGGTGAGTTGCCTTCTTGAATCGCTGCAGTCCATGTGGTGCAGGTACACCCACAGTGCTGTTAGGGAAGAAGTTCTCGCACGTTGACCGAACAACAGTTTTGAGTCAGGATGGCGCGTTGCTTGGATGGAACATGCAAGGGAATCTAGGCCTTCAACAATTGACCCGTTGGAATTCTAGCACTGAGCCAAGCTGACACTTGCTATTTGCGTTTAAAAGTAAATACGTTCTTTCCAATCGTATTTACAAACTCACTACAAATAGCAATCAGAGGAAACATTTCTCCTGCCACCCTTTTGCGCTAAAAGGTCTTTTGTCATGACATGAACTATACTCAGAATCTTGTTCGAGTCCAGCTCAGAAAAAAGACAGTGTTGATTCCCTCCTTTTCAATGCTGTTCGAGATCTGAAGTGAAATATTGTTACATAATCTAAACCTAGGGCCAGATTTTGACACCGAAGCAGGTAGCTTGAGTCAGGAAATTTGCTGTCCCCTCGGCCACACCTTGGTAAGAAGGACATCATGCAATTCTACCACTCTGTAAGCTTGTGGAATGCCGGCTATGGAAGCCAAGCTCACTGCCCTCTGTGTTTGTGATGCCACATTTGCGGGGAAGTTAATGTGTATCCCCACTTCAGCAGAGAGTGCATCAGTGATGGTGGTGATGCACCAGTTGGTGGCTGAGTGGGAGATGCTGCAGCGATCTGTGGCAGACACCTGGAAGGAGTTTGCCACTTACAAATTGAGGGCCACTGTTACCTTCACTGCTATAGGCCATGGAGATCAGCTGGTTGGGGCTCGGTTTCTTCCTCCTTTATAGTACACGTGCCCCGATCATTTTGCTTGAAGTTCGGAACCTTTGCGTTTACTGGTTTTCGGTCATGTACAAGAAAACCTCTTCAGAGACAGTGCACCATTCCCTCAGGGCATATGTCCTCTTACTCTTTCTCCTCCCCCTCCTTTCTGCTATGCCATGTGGTGACTCCGCCAACTCCGGGCTGGGACTCCTGGCTCTAACCTCACACTGCAGCCACTGCCCTTTCTCCATTGCTCGTACGTGCAAAGGTGCAGGGCCCATTTTATGCAATCGCCTTCCATCACTTTACACTCCTCACCCAGTGAGCCTGTGCTGTCTCCCACTCAGCTGCCCAAGGCAAGGAATAATCCTGAGGGACCACACACATATGCCTCTCCACTCCCACAAAGAACCATGTTTCCTCCCACCGCCCACAGTCTTGTGGTCTGGCACAAACCTCTACGAGGCAAAACTTCAGTCTTCAAATGTAACTTTGTCGAGCCCTGCGCAAGAAAAAACACACCTTTTTTGAATGTCTTCAAAAACTTTTGTGACTTCTTCCATAAATTTATGACTCTCACACTGTGGGTTAATGCACTTCCAGCAACAAAAATTGCATCAATTTAAACTCTCCACTAATTTTAATTGGGTCACCCAGATTTGAGATTCACGCCTCTGCAAATCACTCCCCACCCTCTTGACCCTACTGGTGAAAATGGTTTCCGTCAGAAATGGGGGTGGAACCGCTTCATAAAGTTCCCGCCACGAAATTCCGGCCCCTAGCCTTTGGTCAGCACAAATGCTTAGCGAAGAATTTGGCTCGAATTTTGCAATTGCCAAGAATATGTTTTTTAAAGGAATGCGCAGTTTGGTTGATCCACTTTATATTGATTTTTCCAAGAACATCAAGGATGATGTTCCTCTTTTAATAAAAGAAACTCATCCCCTAAGTTAACATTCTGCTAAGATGATTGCGTATTGCAAGTCTTTCAAAAGGTACCTTTCTAGCCAATGCGATGTTGTTAATGTTATTTCCTGTGGAGAAGAGCTGAGTCTTCCTTTCCTCGCTCCGAAATGTGCCCACCAGTTTCTAACCCCAAGGGGGCCTGCTGCTAATACACCATCACACTGCAGTGAATCTGGTTTGTATCATTTAAGGTCAACGTACAATAGCCAAAATGCACTGGACCCTGAGTGTGTGCCTCTTCAGCCTCTTTGTGTTCAGACGTGAATTAACCATACCGCATTTATCACCCTGCAGGATGCCAGTGAGGAGCATGTACACACACACACTGATTATCGGAGTCTGGTATTGTGTTAATAGTGCGAGAGGCTCTGAGACCCCTGGGCAACAGTCTGGATTCTTAGTTTGAAAAAAAATCATTGTGACAGTCTGTTAGCATTGACTTCTTTATGCTAACTACGTGCGCTGGAAAGGTTTCCTATTCAACAACATCCTTCTTAATAGCCACAATAATCCTATCTAGTTGTGCTAACCCAAGACGTATACAGAGCTGAACTATATTTTCCCATGCCGTTTACTCAGAAATAATAAATACATATCATCACTTGTTCATTACTCAATGACAAGTTACAATGTGAGACTGGGCACACTGAAGCATTGGACATCGATGATGCTGAAAACATGCATATTATTGGAATTCTATCATGCAACATACCAACTTGAAAGTATTTTGTTCAACTCCCATTACTAACTGCCTCTAATTCAACAACCTGCCTCATCAAGGATGAATAATGTGTGATTGACAGCCTATTCCAAGCACACTGATGCTTCAGTGTACGCTGTTCTGCTGCTGCAGTCTGGGGTTATGAGGGAAGATTTTCAGACAAATGCAGATGGAATGGAACGTTGTTCCCTTGTGTTATCTCTTAGCTGAAAGGCCAGAATTCCCCTATCCTGGGGCAGGAATGGGGAGTGTTTCGCTCTGCAGAGGTCGGTGAGGAAATACAGCAAATCCTCTAGCCTCGAATTAATTAATTAAGCAACTGGGGTGTGTTGCGCTGTGTTCCGTGGGCATGAGGCCCAAACATCAGTTTCACACCAACGTGATTTTCCAGCGAGACGGTCCGCTGGTGCAGCCAAGGCGGATTGGGAAACCCGCTGGAAGCCGGCATGGGATGCAGCTGAGGAGAGGAGGACCATCTTACTCCCTCACCAATCTTCCAGTCAGTGTGCTGGCTGGAGAATGATCTTACCAAACTCCTCTCCATCTATTTTCAGTGCGGATCTTGTTCTCTCTCCTTTGAGTTTCCATTCTCTTCCAATCTCTCTCTATGCAAACTTCTCAACCCCTATTCAAGCCACCCCCTTGACCTGTGGCCTCAGAACATGGGGCATCCCAAAATGCTTCACAGTCAATTAAATAATGTCAGAGTAAGAGCCAACCTATGTGGAATTCAAATGGAAAGAGCATCACGTTGCGGAATTGTGAGAGAGCATTTGATGCATTTGATCACATGATCGACCTTTCAGCAGATGTGTTTGGGTCTGAGTCATTGTGGTGAGTGTAATCCTAACAGTATTTTTTTTAAATTATGGCCGTTACTCATTTTGAGTATTCGTGGTCAATTGACCCATGCTGTTACTTGACCAAGTGTTTGGTTAATTTTGTGCAACAAACTTCTGAGAAAAACCCACAATCATTTGAAAAATGCAGGAGTTTCTTCTCAAATCGGAGGAATGTCCATTGTAGTACACAGTAAAATAAGTTCAGTTATTGTAATCGGATGAGGTATCACTGAAGAGGCTTCTTGCACAACAAAGAGGTTTATTGGAAACAATGATGAGGTTTAACTATATACAGGCACAGAGGTATATCATACAGGTCTTTACTCCATGACTCCCAGGTCCACACTGCCCATGCCCCTGCTCCAAGCCCCTCGCTCATTTCCCCCATTGGTCGGGGTTGACGCGCTCCCACGCAATAGGCCTCGAACGGGTCACGTGGCCTGTGAAAGACCGGCCCTTAAAGGGGTAATGCTACCACAGTTATATTTGCTTATGAAAATGTATGAACACACATACCCTGGGCGGGATTCTCTGAATCCCGCCCCGCCACCCCGACGCTGGCTGCCGGATTCTCCGGCGCCTATTTTTCGGCAGGGGCGGTTATCGCGATGATCGGGGGCCATTGGCAGTGCCCCCCCCCTCCCCGGCGATCCTCCGCTCCGCAATGGGCTGAGTGGCTGCCCATTTTCAGCCAGTCCTGCTGCCGTAAATCAAACAAGGTCCTTACCGGCGGGACCTGGCTCTGTGGGCAGCCTGCGGAGGGGAGCAGGGGGATCTGGCCCCGGGGGGGCGGGGGGGGGGGGGGGGGGGGGGGGGGGGGGGGGGCACGGTGGCCCTGTCCACAATCAGGGTTCACCGATCTGCTGGCCGGTCTGTGCCTTGGGGACACTCTTTCCCTCTGCGGCGGCCACTGCAACGGTCCGCCATTGCCGGCGTGGAGAAGAACATCCCTGTGCATGCGCTGGGATCACGCCAGAACACACTGGAGCTCCCGCGCATGCGCCAACTCATACCAGCCGGTGGAGGCCCTTCGGCGCCGTTTGGCACGGCGCCAACCCTGGCCTGGCCCCTGAAGGTGCGGTGGATTCCGCACCTTCCGGGCGGCCCGACGCCGGAGTGGTTCACGCCACTCCTCGGTGCCACCAGACAGCAGAGAAAAAAAAAATCAAAAGACATTCAAATTACATTTGACCAATGCTCCATCTGAACATGATACAGTCCTTTCACAATTGTTTTTCTCAGTTTTTCTAAATATTCTTAAAAAATCCCTTTTCATATTAAGTAGGTTAATGTTTATTAAATACAGCACCACTTTATGCAGATGCTCCCAAAATGTATTATCTCTGGTACAAATTTGGACATCGTAGGAGCTGGAAAGCAGCCCGTTAGATTGCTGAGGTGCATCGGATATTTGTTGGACGTTTTGTCTCTAAGGCATCCACCCTTTCCTGCATGTCTGGCTTATGTAACATTGTTGACCGCATTTGTGCTCTCTGGGTGTGACTTCCTTCATCCCTCTGTCGACGCAGCAGGGGGGGGCTATCCACAGCAGGAGGATGCGGTGGGTGGGGAGGGAGGCCTATTGTCCCATCCCTCAAGGGACCTTCTGTTGGAAATTTTACTAACTTTCTGACAGGGATTCAGCTGCCTGATCCTTTAAAAACCTGACAATGTAGCTTATTCAGCAAGCATGAGTGGCATACTGGCCTCAAAGAAAAATACACTTTTATTTACGAAGAGTAATTATTCATTTCTTTAGTCCAGTAAACATCACAGTGCCCACACATGTGAAATAGTGAGCTTTTCCAGAGTGATCGTCACTACTGAAAAGATGGCACTGAAGTCACAGCAGTTGTGCCAGGATACAGAATGTCCCAAATACAACATGGTTCGTGCACAGTTCTTTCGTTTCAGGGATGTGGGTTCAAATCCAGGTCCGGCCGAGGAGGTGAATGTCTTCCCTCTCTGCCAGTTGTAAAATGAAATTTGGCGCCCTCCATCTTGATTAGGTGAGCATCGGCCGACTCGTATAAAGGTGCCCGTGGAACAAAGTTATCAGTTTCATTCAGGAATATCGTCCAGAATTCTCCGTTTGGGAGACTATAGGGCTAGATTCTCCGGTTCCCAGCCGTGTGTTTCTCGGCCACGTGCTGGTTTCTGATGGAGGGATTCTATCTTCCCACCGCTTGCCAACAGCATTTCTCATTGAAACCGCCCCATGTCACCGGGAAACCTGGGGGAGGGGGGCGCCACCGCCACAGTACGAGGGTGACCTGACCCTTCACCACCAAACCTCCCCATATGAGAGAGACCCCCACCAGATACTGCCCCCCACTAACCTCCCCCCAGGTGACAAGTAAAGGCATCCTCCTCCCACTACGGGACATCCCCCCCCCCACAGCACTCACATATGAGAGTGAACGACTAACCCTCATCAGACCCCCAAAAGTGATCCCAGCTCCACCCCCTTCCTAATCAGAGACGACTGTCTTAAAGCTGAAGAGCAGTCCAGGCAGTAGGTTGAAATATCGTTGCATTTTCATTTACCCTTTCCTAACACCTACTGCCTCAGACAAATGTATTTAAAGCAGCAGCTGTTACAAGTGTCAGAGGCTCCCTGGAAAGCCCAGTACACTTCAAAGGGCTTGAAGGCCATGTGACAAGCCAACCCATTGTATGTTTTAAGCATATGTTTCCTCAGCAGAGCTGAGGATTGGCAACTTCGGGAGATGATCTTAGTGGGGCCTCTCCTGTCTCCTTTTTTCTCCAACCCACCTGCCAAGCTTTAAGCCTTGTTTGCTGACTATGATCATCCAGGGACAGAGATTTCTTCAAAGAATCCAATCCAGCACACCCGTCTCCCGAGAAATGATAATTGATTGGTTTAAGGGCGGAACTTTCAATTTTTCCCAATATGTCGTCTCGGGCGAGAAAATGGTGTTGTACCATATTTTGAAAAGCTCCAATGTAACCAAACTAAATATAGAATCAAAAATTCCATCCCCCCCCACCCGCGCCACAGGGGCCCTCCCCCACCCCTTCTCATGCAGACAGGAACCGCTCCCCCTCCCTCCTAACCCCCCAGATCTCCCCAAAGGAAGCTGCCCTTGGCACTGTCTCCTGGTGCTGGGGGCAGCTTCTGGGAGAAGAGAGCAATGCCCGAGCAGGTCGTGTGCCCCCCCCCCCACCGGTGCAACCCTGGCAGGTTCCCTTCACCGGGTTAACGTTTGTCCAGTCCTGTTGTAAAGCTCACTGATGTGACATCATGGCGACGCAGGGGGAGACCCAAATTTGGGGGAACAATACAGCAATGCATGATGGGTACCCCATTATTTCACTGATGGGGGAGGCAGGATCAATCACGTCGCGCGATCTCCCCGATGAGAACCTTGGTTTGTTTGGACTCTCGTGGGATTTTGTGCTCCATCTCCATTTACCTCCGCTTCAAATGGGGACATGAAATCCCAAACTAAGTATTAGAAAGCTGACCTCTGAAATGCAAGAAAACATGTTCTATTGCTTGATTAATGATCACAATGTGTAAACACAGTAAGGTTCTCACCGAGTTAGCAAGAATGCCCTTTTCAATCAAAATAATGTCACAGGGGCAGCACAGCGGCGCAGTGGGTTAGCCCTGCAGCCTCACGACGCCGAGGTCCCAGGTTCGATCCTGGCTCTGGGTCCCTGTCCATGTGGAGTTTGCATATTCTCCCCGTGTTTGCGTGGGTTTCACCCCCACAACCCAAAAGATGTGCAGGCTAGTTGGATTGGCCACACTAAATTGCCCCTGAATTTGAAAAAATGAATTGGGTACTCTAAAGTTATATAAAAAAAGCAATGTTACAGTCAAACAAGGGGAAGCCAAAGAGATAAGCCATTCACCCCCTCCTCACCCATTCTTAACAGCTCTCTTGTGTCCTTTATCAAGCACATGATTCTCGTCATAGGATTAACGGTGTCAATCCGCTCATTAAGTTTTATTCAGTAGAAATCATGATCTGATTATGATAAAAATAGTCAGTGTGCATTGTGAAATAATTTCATCGCAATATTATTTTACATGACACGTACGTAGCTAAAGACTCAGAACTGTGCCTCCCAACCCTCTTGCCTAACCTCTGAAATCTGATTGTTCAAAATTTAAGTGAGTTTATTGTCGTCAGGTTCTGTTCCTCTAAACTTTCAACTTTTTCACCTGATGGCTGAGTTTAATATTGTAACATATCACCGGTTTAACAATGGAAATGAGAGTTGTTGGCGATGGAGCAAGTAGGTTTAAAGTGAAAATAGCCATTCCGCTGTGAGCACTAAATTTGCTGTAATATAATTGTTAAGAACATAAGAACTAGGAGCAGGAATAGGCCATCTGGCCCCTCGAGCCTGCTCCGCCATTCAATGAGATCATGGCTGATCTTTTGTGGACTCAGCTCCACTTTCCAGCCCGAACACCATAACCCTTAATCCCTTTATTCTTCAAAAAACTATCTATCTCTATCTTAAAAACATTTAATGAAGGAGCCTCAACTGCTTCACTGGGCAAGGAATTCCATAGATTCACAACCCTTTGGGTGAAGAAGTTCCTCCTAAACTCAGTCCTAAATCTACTTCCTCTTATTTTGAGGCTTTGCCCCCTAGTTCTGCTTTCACCCGCCAGAGGAAACAACCTTCCCACATCTATCCTATCTATTCCCTTCATAATTTTATATGTTTCTATAAGATCCTTCTAAATTCCAACGAGTACAGTCCCAGTCTACTCAACCTCTCCTCGTAATCTAACCCCATCAGCTCTGGGATTAACCTAGTGAATGTCCTCTGCACACCCTCCAGTGCCAGTACATCCTTTCTCAGGTAAGGAGACCAAAACTGAACACAACACACGTAGATAATATAATACACATTGAATTATCCCCAATTAGATTTTCCGTGATATTGAAGGTAACACTTTTTAAGTTGATCATCTTGTTCCCATGCTAATTCGCATAATGTGTGTTTTACTAATTAGTGTGGTGGAATGTGTTGCGGATCAGAATAGTCCAAGTTTGAGAATAATTTCCAGGTTCATTGATACATCTTGTCGACACTCGGAAAAGAGAGGAGGCAAAATAAGAAAATACTCGACACAAACCTAACCAAAAAAAAGTTCATTGAATTCAAGATTAAAACTATCACACTGCTGATTGTCATTGCACAGAAGCAAGTGACTGTCCAAGCATTGGAAGATACTTGTTCACAGAGGCAGAAGTCCCTTTACCAGAATTTATTTTATTTACAAAACCAACAGCCGAGCAACTAGGTGCATTCTGCTTGCTGTCTCCACTGGGAGTTCCAAGGATCTGACACCCCCTGTTATATACAGAGGAAGGGGTTCCCTGATTGCGCCACTCATCAGGGAACCTGTATTCTAATTGGCCAATCTGAAAGGCCTGGTCTAAGTCATTACACTTGTCCTGCAATATTCTGAGCCATCTTAAAATAGTGGGGGAAGATTAAATGCTGCGCTCATTCGAGTCAGAATAATACACTGAAGGGCGAACACCAGCCAACACTGTCAGTGTGAAATGTTAAATACCACTGTACACCATAAAAGTGAAATTGTTACTCCTCAAGTAACATTCCCTTGTTCATAATAATCCACCTGTAGGTTCAGCCAGACAAACTTAGTCCAAACTTTCTTTGTTTAAATTGAGTTGCACAAAAGTAAGACAGGCAGGCAGGCAGGCAGAGAACGTCACAAATTCAGAAGTTGTGATTTTGAAGGACGTTCAATAATAATCTTTATTAGTGTCACAGGTAGGCTTACATTAACACTGCAATGAAGTTACTGTGAAAGACCGCTTGTCTTTCTCCGACACCTGTTTGGATACACCGAGGGAGAATTCAGAATGTCCAATTCACCGAACATGCACGTCATTTGGGACTTGTGGGAGGAAACCGGAGCGCCCGGAGGAAACCCACACAGACCCGGGGAGAACATACATTGGTAGGTGGTTCAAAAATAATCATTTTGAAACCTACACACATTGGCATTTGCGCTACTGCTGGCTTTTTGCTGGATTTCAATTATCTTTAGAAAAGGTTCCCTACAAGAAAATGGGACAGGTTTGCGTAACGTTTTGTCTCCAAAAGCTGAGTGAGCTTGAATTTTGGGACGCAGTTATCTATCAGTTAAATTGTGTGTGCAATCCAGCTACTTATTACAGTTTAAAGGTGATGCGATCTGTCTTCACTTGTAAGAAGCCGCTGTACCACACTACACTTTCAATCTCAGTGGAAGCACTGATCTGAATAATAGACACAAAAATAAAGCAGAGTGCTTATTACCAAACCTGAACCTGACTTAATGAACTGTGCAGTTCCATCAGAATTTCGCTCAACTCAAATTATTTACACAGTGCGTAAAGAATCCCCCAACCAGAGGTTGCATGTACACACCATTCATTGAGCCCAGGGTCCTTAATCAAACAAATTAACCATTTTATAATATTCACAAGATTAATGTTTTAAACGGAAGACATGTTATGACTTTTAACCAATGTTGCTGTCTTAGGCCGTGTAAATAGACTGAATTTGTTAAGTATTAAAAAGGTGAACGATTACGAGAGGGAAGGGTGGGAACATTCCACTTGACTGACAAGGATGTATGGAAGAATTATGCCTGCATCAGCAATTCAAAATAATAGCCAACAGGCAAATTGTACATTACTGTTGGACATGAAGCTGACAAGAAAGCTAGATGAGGCCAGTTTATGCAGAATGAATTGCAGTATTTTCTATTGTTTATATTCTCCCAACAAGTCGAATGGGCGTCTCTCTAAATTTCGGGGTTCACCGTGTTCTTCCACTACCTGTGCTTGCGATAATGATCACCCAACCAGATGTGCCAGTAGATTATCAGTTCTTTAATTGTATCAGCGGCACCTTATCCTCCTGCAAAATTCTGAATTGCGCGGAAAAAGGTCAAACATGGATCATGTTGCGACATACCTTAAGTATTTTGGGATTGAGTCGCAGAAGAATTACAACTGGGATCTCAAGTTGTGGGAGGATAGCGACTGCCTCCTTCACTGCTGTTTACTGCTTCGAGAACTCTTGTCAGTCTTCCGAGTGACTCAAGGTTTTGTCGGCGCCATTAATTATTACTGTCACGATGGCATGTTTATTCTTCATAAGCAAACATGTCGATTCAAAGATGAAAGCACCACATTAAGTGATCCATTTCAGTGACCAGCCTGTGAAATGTGGCTGGTTTTCTCCTCATGACACTGTGTCATTTGAATGCACTCTTTGGAGAGTCAAAATCATGCACTCATGGCATTGTGAAACCAAAGCTGTTTTTCTACATGCTGAAAAAAACAATGGAGAAGAGAGAGAGGAAGTGACAGAAAGAATAGAATACGCTCCATAGATTTCCCTATTTAGACTGTGCAGCCTTAAATCTTACTCCATTAAGTGAATGTGCCAACATGGTCGCTATTTATGTCGTGTTGGTTCAATATTAGATCAGGTAAACATAAACAATTTATGCACTTTTTTCATATCTCAATACAAAACTGAGCATGTTTGACAGACAGGTGGTACCACATCAAATGACTCTGTGCATCATCAAATGAGAAAATACTGTATTCAATGGAGCACCATACGCACACAACTTGCTAAGAGAGTCACCAGGGAAAATAAACTCTTTCCCGCCTGCCCCACCCGCCAAAAAGGACGGAATTCTCCTGTCATTGGGATTCTCTTTACCCGGCGGCGCTCCGCCGCCCGTGGGTTTCCTGGCGGTGTGGGGAGGCTTCAATGAGAAATCTCTTTGACAAACGGCAGGTACATCCCGCCACCAGCAGACGGTGACCCGCCGAGGAACACGAAGCTGGGGAACCGGAGAATCCCGCCGCCATTCACACTAAGAGCCCAACAGTTTCTCCGTTGAGAATGTTTCTTTGGCCGGGATTCTCCGTTGTGAGTCCGCCCCGCTACTGCTGCGAACGAGGACGGAGAATTTGGTGCTCAGCAAATCTCCCTTTCCCAGCAGCGGGATTAGAAATTCCCAATGGTGTGAAAGGATGAACAATCCCACCCTTCCTCTGCCTCGCGCAGCCGGTAGCAGAGTTCCTGTTGCAGTGGAGAATCCCCCCCCCCTTGCTGGCATCATGATCGAGATTCACGACCCAGGCCAGACATTCTCTGTGCCCTCTTGATCCTCTGGTCCAGGCATCATGTGGTCCCGACAAGCGTGCATTTGACGCTGTGGACCTCTTGATGGGCAAGGGGGTTACTCTTTAAGGGTGTTGCCTCCAAAGTCCATCAGAGGACCAACCTCCCCCCAACAATGCAAGACCTTCCCACCCCACCAGATTCTGTCTCGCTTCACAGTTGAGTGACTTTGAAGTGGTCCAAACTAAGAGCACTTAACACTGTTTCAAGTGGTCCAGAAGCTGTCAATCAAAGCGTCATGGGCGGGGTTCTCCCGAAACCCCGCAATGGCCCAACGTCAGTGTACAAAGCGGCGCGAACAACTCCGGCGTCGGCCTGATGGGAAGTTGCGGAATCGTCCGCACTTCCAGGGGCTAGGCCAGCGCCGGAGGGGTTGGCGACGTGCCAACCGGCGCCAAAGGGCTGGTGCGAGTTAGCAGAACCGCCGGCTTATTCTAGCGCATACGCAGGGGGGTGTCTTCTCCGCACTGACAATGGCGGAGTCCCACAGGGGCCGCCGCAGAAGGAATGCCCCCTCGGCGCAGACCCGCCCGCAGATCGGTGGGCCCCGATCACGGGCCATCCCACCGTGGCCCCTCCCCCCTCCCTCCAGGACCGGATTCCCCCGTGCCTCCCCGAGAACCGCACCAGCCAGCCTACCAGCCAGGTCCCGCCGTGTGGGACCATGTCTAACGCATGGCGGCAGGACTGGCCATAAACCGACGGCCGCTCGACTCACCGGGGCCCGGAGATTTGCTGGAGGGGGGGGGGGGGGGTGCAGCCAACGACTCCCGACCAGCACGGCGTGATCCCCGCCCCCGCCCGAAAAGTGGAGCCGGAGAATATGGCAGCTGCTGTCGGATCGGTGGGGCGGGATTCATGCCGCCCCCGGGGATTCTCTGACCCGGTGGTGGGTCGGAGAATTCCGCACGATGTTTATAAACATTGTGGTTTGTTTCACAGCTGACTATTTCAAAGTTACTCAACCGTGAAGGGAAATGAACGGAACAATGCTGATAGCTGGGAGTGTGGAAGGGGTGTGGAAGCTGTGAATCATCGCCTAGTAAAATCAATTTTAAAGGGAAATGAATGAATGGTTTGCAGATCAAAGATTTGAGAGGGTTTATACCCAGCTGGTTTTCTATTACAAGGAGTTGATAGATGCTGCTTCCTCTGCCTGAGCAAGCAGGTGTATTTTCCGTGTTAATCCAGTGATGTTTTTCATTATCTCTATCTGGACTGCTCTCTAGCTACCAAACAGGGGTCTCTCTTCCAGGGGGGGGGGGGGGGGGGGGGCTTCCTGACGGGGATCTCTCTTCTGGGGTTCTGTGGGAGGGTCTCTTTCTTTTGGGGTCTCTGTGGGGGTCTCTTTATTTCAGGGGTTTGTGGGAAAGTCACTATATTTAGGGGGTCTCTGGGATATGACTATTTATGTTGGGGGTCTCTTTATTGAGTGGGTCTCTATAATTAGAGTGTTTTTTATGGGAATGGTCGGTTCGGCTCTCCCCCATGCTGGGGGGGGCGGAGGGGAGGTATTCCAGAAAATCCTGAGGTGGAGGACCTCGCTATTGGGCTGCTCGTTTAAAATGTCGACCCGATAGCGCGATTCCCTAGGGAAACCCTCAGGATCCTCACCGTGCAAATATTTGCATGATGAAGGATTGGGAATCGCTGCGCAAGTCAGGTGGAATTCAGCTCTGATTAGGAGAACATAGGAAGCGATCTTCCCAAAAGGGATTAAAGTTCCTGAGCAAGTGCATCTAGCCGCGTGTTTGCCGGCACTCGAGTGCCATGAAACTCATGGCTATTCAATGCGATTCTCTTTAGTATAAGGGGCCTAAATGCGGATTGCGCAGCTACGGCCGCACATAGCCATGTTTTCTACAATGGGGAGTTCCACTTTCCGGAACTCCCCTTTGTAGTGAGAGATCGGGATGTCATTTAAAAATGGCGTCCCACTCTCCGAGGCCCTGAAAAAAATCGCCGACCTCACCTCCCCCAGCCTGAAAGAAACCTGCCTGGCACTCCGGCACCCCCACCAACCATGGCTGGTAACCCCAGCCCAAACGCGCGTGTGCAAACAAAATGCCACTTTAGCACCACCAACCTGGTAGTGCCCCTGCCAGTGCCACCTGGGCACCTTGGCAGTGCCAATGGAAACTTTATTACAGGATTCAATAAGGCTGTCACGAACACTGCTACATGCACAGAAGACAGGCATTATCTGTAACTGAACATTCTCTCATCATAAGATTAGGAACCAGGGCTGTGGCAAAGCATTTTACAGAGTATTGACATGACTATAGACAATGGGGGAGGGAGGGGGTGGGAGTTGCACGCAGGGAAATTAATTCAGTCTAGCAAAACAAGATTTCAGGATCGTTCACCCCTCATTTTCATATGGACCAGGCATGCAAATCAATGCTACATTTGGCTTCACCTCGTTAGGGGATGGAGGGGACAGGACAGTAGTGGGTTAGGATTCACAATTCGGATTCTCCAGCCCTAAATACTGGAAATACCATGTGGACACTGGCTGTATCTGACTGGCAGCCAGGTGGCACTGCCGGTGTGCGAAGCTGGCACTGCCAGGGTACCCAGGGGGCACCAGCAGTGCCAGGGCACCACTTTGCCCAAAGGGCATGCAGCTGGGGGCCTCCGATCCCCTCAGCGACCCCCACGAGTGCTGTTCTGTCTGGTCCCCGTTTGTGGAGACCAGTGCCAAACAGCGCTCGCCCGAGGTTCCTGGGGCAAAGGGATTGAATCCCAAAGCCCCAGATACCTTGGGAATTTGCACATTAGAGTAAGGCTTACTGATATACAGATCTGATATACAGATTTGCCAAAAACTGATCCCGCCCATTGTCGGCGGGATTCCCCTTGCAACGTCTCGCGAGATTGCGTTGAATCTCGAGAGGCGCTGCGAGCCAGATAGATCCCAGGAGCGGGTTCGCCCGGCTTTCACCGGCCACGCTACACCGCAACGAGCAGCTTTTCCGGTGTAGTGTGGCCGGAAGGTCATGCCCATAGTCTCCCAAACAGAGATCCTGTCTTTTGTCTTTGTTTCTTGGACGTAGCTGACAAAACGGCTGGGGGCGCGGCTTGTACTAATGAACAGCCACTTTGAATGAGGATGTCAAGGTTCGACTTAATGACCGGCTGGGTCACTGTCTGTGCGGAGTCTGCACGTCCTTCCCGTGTGTGCGTGGGTTTCCTCCGGGTGCTCCGGTTTCCTCCCACAGTCCAAAGATGTGCGGGTTAGGTGGATTGGCCATGCTAAATTGCCCGTAGTGTCCTTCAAAGTAAGGTTAGGGGGGGGGGGGGGTTGTTGGGTTACGGGTATAGGGTGGATACGTGGGGTTGAGTAGGGTGATCATTGCTCGGCACAACATCGAGGGCCGAAGGGCCTGTTCTGTGCTGTACTGTTCTATGTTCTATGACTGGATTAAAAGGAAATGCAGGAAGGATAAGGGGATGTTGAGGTTAATGAAAGACGATGATGATGAACTGTGTCTTGACCGAGGATCTGCCACTGGATCAAATGGTGAAAGATAACTGGCCAAGGAAGAGATAAAGAGAAAGAAAAGAAGCAAAAAAGGTTTTGTCTCAAAACGTTTATATTTTCTGGCAATTTTCTGACCTGATTACAGATGGTGTAGGCATACAACTGTGTATGATCGTAATGAAAATCCCAGGGCAAAAATTAAGAGCTTTGCTCAGGAGATTGATATTCCCTTGGCAGGTTAGATCTTTATTATTAAGTATTAATGTCATTGTCTGGCATTCTTAAATGTTCTCTTTTTAATAAATAAAAGCAAAAAAAAATATTTCCTGTCGCAAACCTTAAAAGGCAGCTATTCTGTTGCAGCTAATTTCTAGGACATTGTCAACTGGTTATAGCGCAACAGTGCACAAAAGCAAAAGAATATTGTCACTATCTTTGTGTTTTCAAATAATGCTCAGACAATGCCAGTGCCTTAGCAGAAGACTGTGAAACTCAATATCACTTGTGAATGTGTGTATGTGTGTGCATACCTTATTTATGCCTGGCTAACTCCTTCAGGACCCCTGGACACCGTCACGGTGACAGCCCATTGAAGATAATTGCCTGTCTGAAATCAAATCTAGCTTAGTTTAGCATTATTAGGGGCAAGTGTCACACTGGACCAAGAAGAAGTGGGAGCCATCCAAGCATGATAGGATCAGGCTAGACTGGAACTAAACATTAACCTGCTTGGTTCGATTTGGCAGAATGCTGCACACATTTTCATCAAGAGACCAAATATACGAAAATGAGTAAAGAACCTTTGGAGAAGGTTTACGTGACTGATTCCTGGGATGAAGGGGTTATGTCATGAGGAAAGGTTGGAAAGGTCACGCCTCCATTGGAGTTTAGAAGAATGAAAAATTATCTTATTGAAGCATATCAGATCCTGAAAGGATTTGACAGGGTTAATGCTGAAACGATGTTTCCCTTTATGGCAGAGACTAGAACTAGCGGACAAGGTTTAAAAATAAGGGGCCTTCTATTTAAGATTAGGAGACTTTTTTCTCAGAAGGTCAGTTGTCTGTGGAATTCTCTTTCCCAGGGAGCAGTGGAGGTTGGATCATTGCGCATTTTTTACGGCTGAGTGAGACAGATTCTTTCCTGACAAGGAAGTCAAAGGTTAGAGTGGGTAGGCAAGAAAGTGGAGTTGAAGCCACGCTCAGATCAGTCACAATCTAATCAAGTAGCAGAACTGGCGCGAGAGGCCGAATGGTCTATTCCTATTCCTAATTTATATTTTCACATGATGCACGTGAACTCAGATGTAGACAGTTTACATGTTGCTGCACTTTTGCTATCTTAAAACATTGTGTATCATTTGCAGACTATATAGCATAATGGTTTAATTTAGGGCGCATAGATTCTGAGTGTGGCAATTTTGTTTGCCATAATTTGCTGGAGTAGCTGTCACTTGAACTGCTGTTTTAAATGGAGAAGTTCTTTACTTGTTTGTTCTGTCTGTAGTCTTGGTCACTTTGGAAGGTTCTGTTGTATTCTTTGCCTTTTCTTCCAGAATGATCCGATGTGGTGTTGACAAAGAATATACCAATGAAAAGATTGAAACAAAACTAACTTATTATCACACTACTAATTAAACAAAGTTCACACACTCTACTGAGCTACAGATAATAATTAAGTAATATTGAATCTGCCTTACAGTACTCAATAATCTAAATAGTTACTAACTGCACAATGATCTAACCTTGTGTTAACTCTATGTACTCAAATCTTCTTCTTATGCTTTCACCATGCTTTCTCCTTATGCTACTCCCATAATTCCCTCAGAGTCTGACTTAAATACAGGGAAGTGGAAATGAAATGAAATGAAAATCGCTTATTGTCACGAGTAGGCTTCAATGAAGTTACTGTGTGATGGAACCATCAATTCACCAGACACGTGTTTCCGATATGAATCTAGGCTTTAATCGACTTACTTCAGAGCCAGCCTGTTACCCGTTGATGAACTCTTAGTGAACTCAGGCTGACTCTGGACAAGGGTATTTATACAGCAGCACTAGGGGGAGGAGTCGTGGGCAGAGCCAAGGGTGGAGCCCAGTACATGTTCCTGAGTACTCCCAGAGCTACTCCCCCTAGTGGTTGGATAACGCTACTGCGCTTACAAAGACAGTGTGAATTATCATATATACATATATATTACATTCACCACACTGTGAAAAGCCCCTAGTCGCCACATTCTGGCGCCTGTCCGGGGAGGCTGGTACGGAAATCGAACCGTGCTGCTGGCCTGCTTGGTCTGCTTCTAGTGTTTGATCTTAGCAGACATGTAATTATTAACCCTTCACTAACCTGACTATATATATTTAATTACAGGTTCCAGTGTCCTCTGTTTATATCGACAGGTTTTCTCTACACAAACAAGCATCCTGGACTCTGGTTTCATTGCATGCATACACAGTCACTTTTATGTGTACACATACTCTCTGGTTGACCCCCAGGGCCAGTCTCATCCAATCCCGGCTGCTTTGTTTTCATTAATTGAGTAGGTGAAGAGGCATGACCTCTGGGAGCCATGGATTGGACGCAATATTGCCTTGATACTGCTATGAAGTGCAGGACTCTGGGAGGATTTTTAAGAAGTGGGTTAACATCAGCACTGCTTTTTAATCAGCACACATACCGTTTCTATTGTTAACGGGACTTCTGCCGATGCATTAAAAAACAGGCTTCAGCACCCGAAGGATGCAATGTGCGTCTTTTAAAACAGCAACCTACAACTTTTACAACAGCAACTTGCATTTACAAAGCATTCTTAAAGTAACAAAATGCCTCAAGATGCTTCACACAAGCATTACCAGACAATGCTTTTTTCACCAAGTCACCTACAGAAACCGCCGGACAGATGACCAAAAAACCACGTCAAAGGGGTGGGTTTTACGGAGAGACTTAAAGGAAGAGAGAGAGAGGGGTAGAGTGGTGGAGAGGTTAATGGAGGAAATTCACGGAAAGTAAAGGACCACGTACTTTGCAGATTGCAGAGAAATCCATTCAACCTTTTAATTTGAGGAAGTTATTGCAGAGCTATTACTCACGATGGTTCGCACTTGTTAACTGTAGTGTAATGCTGTCTGCTCCTGATAACAGTCATTAGAGTAACGTTGATGAAAATATTTGACTCGCAGACTCAGCAATATTTTCTTAACACTTGGAAAAAGGCTGTTACAGCAAAATAGTAAAAACTTGCCTAAACACCAGAGAATGTTGGCGGTCGTGTGGGGCCTGATATGGAATTGGTCTCCCTATCAGTAATTATATTTCTTCATTGGGCACTGAAAATGTGCTGCCCCCTTGGTGAGAGATACTTTCATTTAATTCCAAATCTATTCTGGAGAACCTTTAAAACACAAATCTGTTCTGGAATGTGGGATTTACTTCATGATGCAAATATATAAATATAATTTTAAAATATATATATATATAAGATATAGATCAGGATTCTGCCAACTTGTCCATTGTTGCCTGCTGCAGTGACAATGGAGAACTTGGGCGCTCTTGCCAAACCTCCATACACTTTCAGCAGCACCGGCGAATCATAGCCGCGGGCAAGGTCGGAGAATCCTTATAGTGTTACAAAGGTGTGCTATTGTTAAAAAAGAGATATCATTTCTAATTCTTCCTTTTCTGGCTGCATGTTAATAAAAGACAAACTGAAATTCTATTAAGACAACCGAGGACTGCCAGCCAAGCTATAATATACAAGTTTACATTCCACCAAGTGGGATTTAAAAGGAACAGGCAC
Source organism: Scyliorhinus canicula (assembly GCF_902713615.1). Taxonomy (NCBI): domain Eukaryota; kingdom Metazoa; phylum Chordata; class Chondrichthyes; order Carcharhiniformes; family Scyliorhinidae; genus Scyliorhinus; species Scyliorhinus canicula. The sequence continues at coordinate 39,367,762 of NC_052166.1, read as the reverse complement.
ATAAACCCCCTGGGAACGTGAAAGGCTCCATCTCCTGTGAAACCTTTCAAATGTTTCTAAGATGAGACTCAAAATGTAACTACCTTTCTAAAAACTGTGACTGCAGTAGATATGAATTCATCAAATTGCTCTCGGGAGGTGGTGGGCCGTCGTGGTGTTGTCACTGGATTGGCAACCCAGAGACGCAGGATAATGCTCTGGGGTCCTGTGTTCGAATCCCACCATGAAAGATGGTAGAAATTGAATCCAATAAATATCTGGAATTAAAAGTCAAATGAAGACCATGAAACCATTGCCGATTGTCGTAAAAATCCATCTGGTTCACTCATGTCCTTCAAGGAAGGAAATCTGCCATCCTTACCTGGTCTGGCCTCCATGTAACTCCAGATTCACGCAGTGATGTGGTTGACGCTTAACTGCCTCCAACTGAAATGGCCGAGCAAGCCCACACAGTTCAAGGGCAATTAGGGATGGGCAACAAATGCTGGCTCAGCCAGCAATGCTGTGTGTGGCCAAATGCCCCTCCAACTTGATTTTCAAATTTTGCTGATGACACCACCGGAGTGGGTCGGATCTCAAACAATGATGAGACAGAGTACAGGAATGAGATAGAGAATCTGGTGCACTGGTGCAACGACAATAATCTCTCCCTCAATGTCAACAAAACGAAGGAGATTGTCATCGACTTCAGGAAGACTTCAGGTAGTGGAGAACATGCCCCTTCTCTACATCAATGGGAACGAAGTAGAAAGGGTCGAGAGCTTCAAGCTTTTAGGTGTACAGCTCACCAACAGCGTGTCCTGGTCCCCCCATGCCGACACTATAGTTAAGAAAGCCCACCAATGACTCTGCTTTCTCAGAGACTAAGGAAATTTGGCATGTCAGCTACGACTCTCACCAGCTCTTACAGATGCACCATAGAAAGCATTCTTTCTGGTTGTATCACAGCTTGGCATGGATCCTGCTCTGTCCAAGACCGCAGGAAACTACAAAAGGTCATTAGTGTAGCCCAATCCATCATGCAAACCAGCCTCCCATCCATTGACTCTGTTTACAATTCCCACTGCCTCAGAAATGCAGCCAGCATAATTAAGGACCCCATGCACCCCGGACATACTCTCTTCCACCTTCCGTCAGGAAAAAGATAACAAAGTTTGAGGTCACGTACCAACCGACTCAAGAACAGGTTCTTCCCTGCTGCCATCGGACTTTTGACTGGACCTACCTCGTATTAAGTTGATCTTTTCTCTAAACCCGAGCTATGACTGTAACATTACATTCTGCAGTCTCTGCTTCCTTCCCAATGTACAGTATGCGTTGTCTGTACAGCATGCAAGAAACAATACTTTTCACTGTATCCTAATACATGTGACAATAATAAATCAAATCAAATCACATCCCAAGAACGAATAAAACAAAGACAACCAGTAGAATACTTTAAGGCCTCTTAACCAAGCCAGAGGGATCATAGAGCAGGCTGAAGCTTTTTGCCATCTCTGTCGTCATGTCTTTCCCTTTCTCTCACTCGGAAGTATTGTGCCTTGATTTGTAAAGTAACCATCCTGAGAAGAGAACTCTACTGCAAACTGAAATCTTTTTGAAGTAAAACATGAAAATCTGCGCCATACAACTACACCTAGAAAGACAACTGAACAAAACAGCTGCATCATGGAATTACCTCATCGAGACCAGCCAAAGAATGGCTAACCCTATACTGCTTTATTTATCTTCTTCTGTTAAAAAAAATATTTGAAGTCAATCATCTTATTCTACCATTAGTACGTGCTTGTGTGTGTGTGTGTGTGTGTGCCCAAGAAATGTGTGTGACGTATGAATAGTGGTTGTGATTTACCAAGTTTTAAAATTCAAAGTAGTTTCAATAAATATATTTTGTTCTATCTCAGAAAAACTGCCCGACTAATTCTTTGTAGTCCGAAAGTGTAAATACTGGGACTCCTGCAGTTTTGGCAAAGCAACCTCTCTAAATTCACAAAAGAAAACCTGTTATGGTCAGGCCTGGACTGATGGAACAGGGAGTCATTTTTGCCCCTCCTCACGTGGTCCTAACCATTATATATACACACACACACAGCAAAATGAGGATGGACCAAGGATATCATTCTATTTGTAGCTATTTACTTCACAAACGTGGAAAACCTAATTATCAATATCACAAGCATCATTTGAGATTTTTTAATAAAATAAATGTTTAATTATTCCTTGATGTTCTTAAATGACCTGCTTTTCCAATGACACCATCTCAATTGCTAGAGGGAATATCTGCAGACAATAATGGGCCATAATCTGCTGTCAGAATAATGGTGACACTGCACTAGAGAGGGTAGCGAGGAGATTTATGAGGATGCTGCCAGGACTGGAAGGTTGCAGCTATGAGGAAAGATTGCCGATGGGGTTGTTCTCCTTGGAGCAGAGGAGACTTCGGGGATTTGATTCAGATATACACAATTGTGAGGGGGCTTGGATAGAGTGGACGGATATGGCCTACTTACTTTAGCAGAGAGGTCAGTGTCTAAGGAGCATAGATTTAAAGTGAGTGATAGAAAGACTGGAGGGGAGATAAGGAAATATGTTTTCAGCCAGAGGCTTGTGGGGGTCTGGAATCCACTGCCTGAAGGCAGCCTCCCTCAATCATTTCATAGAATTTACAGTGCAGAAAGAGGCCGTTCGGCACCATCAAGTCTGCACCAGCCCTTGGAAAGATCACACCTCTTAGTCCCATGCCTCCACACTATCCCTGTAACCCCATCCAACCCAACCTTTTGTTTCTGCACACGAAGGACAATTTATCATAGCCAATCCAACTAACCTGCACATCTTTGGACTGTGGGAGAAATCCGGAGCACCCGGAGGAAACCCACGCAGACACGGGGAGAACATGCAGACTCGGCACAGAGAGTGACCCAGCCGGGAGTCGAACCTGGGACACTGGAGCTGTGAAGCAACTGTGCTATCCACTGTGCTACCGTGCCGTCCACCTCAAATGCCGCAACTGGCAGGGCTATGGATAAAAGTGCTGGAAGGTGGGATGAGGCTGGGTGCTTGGTTTTCTGGCCAGCGCAGACACGATAGGCTTAGTGACCTCTTTCTGTGCCGTAAACTATCTCTGATTCTATTCTATGATGACACTTGTTATGTATGTGCAAATGGTACAGCAACTTCAGGACAGATAAATGCTCAGTTACATCCAATTATTCAAAAGCTGCTGTCTGCATTGCACATTCTGATGCTAGCTTTCCGAAAAGGGTATCATGCTGTCAGTCTCGCCTTTAAAATTACGGAACAACATAAAGTTACTGCATTTGGTGCAGTGAGTCCAAACTAAACTTGACACAAAGTTAAGTCTGTTAAATTTCATGTCCAAGTAACATTATAGCGACGTGATGTGGGTTAATTACTGTCAGCCACCCTGTGTGACACTGAAAATTACAAGTGTACATTCTCATTCCTTCAGCTTTAATTGTTGTTGAAAATATTTAACACTTAATTTTAAAATAAATTGCTTTTCCTTCACCTCTGTTAATTCAATTTAAAATGAAGAATGGCAGGAAGTGACCCTCATGCTTTTAAAAAGAATTACAACGTAAAGTACCACATCGTATTTTTTCTGAATGGAAAACTGATAATACCTGACAACTTTTTAGAACAGTACAGCACAGAACAGGCCCTTCGGCCCTCAATGTTGTGCCGAGCAATGATCACCCTACTCAAGCCCACGTATCCACCCTATACCAGTAACTCTACAACCCCCATTAACCTTATTTTTATTTTTTTCGGACACTAAGGGCAATTTAGCCTGGCCAATCCACCTAACCTGCACATCTTTGGACTGTGGGAGGAAACCGGAGCACCCGGAGGAAACCCACGCACACACGGGGAGGACGTGCAGACTCCGCACAGAGAGTGACCCAGCCGGGAATTGAACCTGGGACCCTGGAGCTGTGAAGCATTTATGCTAACCACCATGCGGGGAAACTGCAGGGGAAACTGCGGGGAAAAATCCTTTTGCACAAACATGGCTTTGGAAGTAAATAAAACAGGAATGTAATCTTGATATATGTCAAGCTACCTGTCAGAGCAGCAGCTTGGCTGCTTTCGCACAGTAGTAACTGGTTACATTTATATTGGGAGATTTGAGATCATGAAATCAAAAGGTTGACTGAGAGCATGTCAATGTGAAGTATGGTCTGTGCTGTTGACAGCTGCTCTGTGGGGTGGACTTTGATGTTAGCAAAGCCACCCAGAGTCTGGGGCCATGCGAAACAGTGCAGTGTTGTCTGAAAAAACCCCAACGAGCACTGCACACGGCCTGGATCCAAAGTAAACTTTAGATCTAACATGCAGAAAATGCTGTGTCGTGATCCCTGCTTTTACCTCCTTACTACTGCGAACCCCTTCACATTATTTCTGTTGACTTTGTAGTTGATGCTGGATGTCAGCCAATATGAAAAGCGGAATTTAAATTTAACAGGCATGGGGGAGGGGTGGGGGGTGCATTGGAGAAGGAATGCAGCCTCTCTAGAAAGCAAATTAATTAATATCTTTCTATGCAAACACTGATATACGTTGACCAAAGTGCAAAAAAGGTTGCATTCGCAGAGGATCTTTTGGATGGTGGGGTTTTCTACCTGGCCACCCAAAGAGTCAGCGGGTAACACATTGCATCCCCCTCGATACTGCTGCTCCACAGCCATTTAACACTTCGAGGACCATTTATTGGCTGGAGATGTCCGCCCCCCCCCCCCCCCCCCCCCCCCACTTATGAAGCATTCCCACCTCAGAGAGCTGCTAACCAATCAGGTTGGCTGTCAGCTCCGCAGTTCCAGCCATGCCAGTAGCAGCACTGATCACGACTGAGACTACAGGCAGTCCCCAGGTTCAAAGTTCGGGGCGGGTTAGTGCAGGAGGTCTCATCGTGGGGAGGGTGCAGTGAGGTCCGGGGAGGTGGGGATTGCAGGGTTGGGGTCTTGATAGAGAGGCCAGGAGCGGGAAGCATCCTCGGGTGACAGATCTAGATGGGAAAGAGTCCATTGAGGGAGGTGCCCTTTCTTCCTACCCAAGGCCCGAGCCTTACCAGTCTTCTCCCATTCCTTGACTCCTCCTGTTAGCCTGAGAATTGAGACCGGGTGGGAAACGGCCCTGAAGTGAATGTTAACTGGCCACTTAAGGACCTCAATCTGGGCAAGGATGGATGGGCTGAACGAGGCCTCACTGTGAACATGTTGGGGCAGGTGGTGGGAACACGGTGCAGAGAATTGTAGTGTCCTACACTCTCCCTCCTCCACCCACCTTTGCCAATACTTTGTCTCTGGCAGGAGGAAGCCCAAGCCAAGTGAGAGGTCCAGCAGCTTTTATTGGCTAGGCTGGTGTCAGCCAAGAAGAGGGGGCCCTTGTTTGGGGGGTGGGGAGGGTCCCCTGTTCCCATTGCCTCTTTAATTCTTCATACTGCCTCTCAACTCACCGCCCTACTTCCCTCACCCTCTCGCAGGAACCTGCCAACCAGGCCCCGCCGATACCCCGGATTCACCTTAAGCCGAGCTTCCATAACCACCTTTTCCTCAGGGTCTGGATGTAATCCCAGCCGTGGCCATCACTCAAACCTGGCATTGCTGGGAGCAGCCGCTCCCACCGCACAGTGGAAAACTATTGAGGAAGACACAGACATGACAGTCTAACAGAAAGAAGAACCAGAAACAACAGAGCCTAGCACTCCTCCACAAGAATGGCAAATAGGATATGGAAGGGTTGTAAGGCCTCCAGACTGCCTGAAGCTGTAAAATTCAAGAACCAGAAAGGGGGAGAATGGGCAGTGAGATTGTTCTAATAGTGCTAATAATGTAATAGCAATAACATGTTTGCAACAATGTACATTTATGAGACTGATAGTATTAGACATGAAATATATCAGTGTAACTCCATGTAAGTTGGATAAAGACTTGGTGGGAGCTGTAGTATAAGGTTCTGGCACATACAGGGCTAATGTGGAACTAAGTGCAGTACTGCCCACTCAGTGAAGCAGGAAGGCACATAGCCCAGACCCAGGAGTCAGTGTAATGCTGAGCAAGGAGATAGTTCCTAGGTGGTACCCTGTACTGTATGTTACTGTGTTAGTAGTTAGTAATTCTACTTGTTAATAAAGACTTACAGTTAACCTACTGAAAATTACAAAGACTTGAAGAGACACAGTTCTGTAACTAACATGCTTCCAACAATCCCCAACATAAATATTGAATAATCTCAGTGTTGTATATCTGTGATTTATCGATATATAAAAAATCTCATCTTGTAAATTGCCTGCAAGTACAATGCTGGTCATTCAGTGAATATCTGCAAATTTAACATTTCATCAACGTGCAAATAAGCATATGCCAGCAATAAAAAAAAACGTGTTTACTTTTGCTGCAATTGATAATAAAACATCCTTGCTGTCAGCTTGGACAGAAAGTTTGATCCTTAACAATTACGTTGGCTGGCTCTCTGCCGTAAGTGAAGTTACGATCTAACTTCACTTCCCCATGGACTCAAGTCTGCATCCAAGAATCATTTGATGCGATATTCTAAACATTGCTGCTAAGGAAAATGAACAGAGCCGCAATTCATCCTTGTTTAGACTTTCAATAAGCACAGCAGTTTACTCGGACTGAAGATTTCTTTCATTCTTAATACAAGAGGAAAATTTCATCCATGTGTTTCCCATTTTGAGATTAGCCAACTGACCTCTGCAGAAGCTGCTCAGCAGTTGCATGCAAATCGGATTAGTGCCATTGCTCTACGGAGAATGTTTTTTTAAAAACAAACGGCCGACATCTTGATTTGCCAGCCACACTGATGGTTGCTCATTTTATATTGGGCCACTAGGTAAGATGTTCCATAGGTGGCACGGTAGCACAGTGGTTAGCACTCTTGCTTCACAGCTCCAGGGTCCCAGGTTCGATTCCTGGCTTGGATCATTATCTGTGCGGACTCTACAATGTGCTCCCTCAGTCTGCGTGGGTTTCCTCCGGGTGCTCCGTTTTCCTCCCACAGTCCAAAGATGTACAGGTTAGGTGGATTTGCCATGCTAAATTGCCCCATAGTGTCCAAAAAGGTTAGGTTGGGTTGCTGGGTTATGGGGATGGGGTGAGGTGTGGGTTCAGTGGTGTGCACTTTCCAGGGACCGGTGCAGACTCGATGGGCCAAATGGCCTCCTTCTGCACTGTAAATGATATGAGTCTATGAAAATATTGGGGTGGAAATTGTTCTCAGGCAGCGGCGAGAAGCAGGTGGTATTAGATCAACTGCCCATTATAAGTAGTGTTTGCTATCCATTCACTGCGACGGAACTGAATGTTAGATGCTGAGTATCACGGACGCCTGTCCCAACCCCATCCATTTTGCTCTTTCCTTCCCAGATGAATTTCGGCCCCACCTTGAGATGGAAAACCTAGTATCAGTGACACTTCTGCTGCTCTAAAATATGGGACAGTTCGGATCCACTGAAATAAATGCATACTGGGAAATATGACTGGAAAAACTATATAAGAATAAAACTGTTTTTGTTAGGAAAACTACTTGTTACTTCAAAACTTTTTCATTTGCCACATGAGTCATCTAGAGTAAGCAGAATTGGGACAGCACCTGATGAATTTTCCACAAAAGGATTTTTTTTAAAATTACTTCTGAGTTACAAAGCCTGGGCTCAGAGTGTGGACCATGGCGAACCCCTAATCCAACTCCATGCCTGCTCCAAAAACCAATTCAAATTCACAATTGAATCAAATTCATTTGAGTCCCCACAAGAGAGATATACCAGATCCAGGCAGTACACCTGATTCCACGCTCACTTAGACAAAAGGCTGAGAAGCGATCACGAAAGGATTTTTAAAAATCAGAACAGGTTTCACTGGCCCAATTCTGGATCAATCTCCGAGATATCTTACAACGGTCATCCATTTCTTGAGTCGCATGCTTCAAATATACATGGAATGTCAAATTGGACATTCAGTTAAGGGCAATCCGGAAATGATGAGGGAAGGGGAGACTGTGGCATAATGGGAACATCACTGGAATAAGAACCCAGAGGCCCAGGCTAATTGTCTGAGGGCAAGGAACCAAATCCCACCTCAGTAGTTGTTGGAAACTAAATTCAATGAATAATCTGGAATTGAAAAGCTAGCCACAGTAAGGCCGATCATGAAACCATTGCCAAATATCGTAAAGACCCATCTCGTTCCCGAATGTTCTTTGAGGGAATTAAACCTCCTAAAAGATTTGGAGGAAAATGTAGCTGGCCTGATTAGTAAGTTCGCAGATGATACTAAAATTGGTGGAGTGGCAGATAGTGTTGAGGATTGTCAGAAGATACAGCAGGACATAGGTTGGGCATAGACTTGGGCAGAGAAATGGCAAATGGAGTTTAATTCGGACAAATGTGAAGTAATGCATTTTGGTAGGTCTAACATAGAGGGGAAATATACAGTAAATCAGAAAACTCTTAGGAATATAGAAAGTCAGAGAGATGTGGGCATGCATGTCCACAGATCTTTGAAGGTAGCAACAGAAGTGGACAAGGTAGTCAAGAAAGCATACGGAATGCTTGCCTTCATTGGGCGGGGCATCGAGTATAAAAACTGGCAAGTCATGCTACACTTGTATAGAACCTTGGTAAGGCCGCATTTAGAATTTTGTGCACAATTCTGGTCACCACACTACCAGAAAGATGTGGAGGCTTTGGAGAGGGTGCAGAGGAGGTTTACCAGGATGTTGCCTGGTCTGGAGGGTGTTAGCTCGTAGAGAGGCTGAATAGACTCTGACTGTTTCAATTAGAAAGATGGAGGTTGAGGGGTTGAAAGACTATGAGGGTCATGGATAGAGTGGATGGGCAGGCACTCTGTCCCAGGGTGGAGGGGTCAGTCACCAGGGGACATATGTTTAAGATCCGTGGGGCAAAGCTTAGAGAAGATGTGCGAGGGAGGCTTTTTACGCAGAGGGTGGTGAGTGCCCGAAACGCGTTGCTGGGGGAGGTTTTGGAAGCAGATACATTATCGACGTTCAAAAGGCATCTTGACAAATACATGGATAGGATGGGTATGGAGAGACACGGCACAAGGAAGTGCTAAGGGTTTTGGCCAAGGTTGGTATCATGACCGGGAAAGGTTTGGAGGGCCGAAGAGTCTGTTCCTGTGCTGTATTGTTCTTTGTTCTTATCTTACCTGCTCTGACCGACATGTGACTCTAGATGTGCTTGACTATTAAACAGCGACTGGAATGATGTGGTAAGCCACTCAGTTCAAGGGCAATGAGGGATGGGCTTGCCAGCGATGCCAACATCTCATGAAAGAATCAAAAGAAGATTGAGCAAAATATTACATGTGCAGGAAGTGAAAATAAAACCCACACATCCAGGCTAAAGGAGCCACACTCAACTTCCATATTTTGTGACCCATGCATGTGCAGCAAATCACGGTTTGCGGCCCCAAAGCTTTGCTCATCCGCGATATGGACTCTCATATTAAGCTGTTAGACTGTTAAATTCTCACCTCTCCCAAGTCTGTCCAATGTAGATAGTACGCATTGTGTATGCACAAGTTCACCGCTCTCAATTTCGCCCACTGCGGGTTTTCACAGGAATAGGAGTGATCAGCGGGAGTTGACAGCACTGCTTCTGTACAAAAAGCTGCCAGATTTCACTAATTTGGAAATAGATCGCTGAAATGCAATTCATGCAATGTGGGTACGCGCTAACATATTCCTGGCTATGGTTTTTACAGCAGAGATAGAGGAGGAGGTGGCTGATCTCATGAATCAAGGACTGATTACTGCAATAGGATGAAAAGTTTATTTTGTTGGAGTTTACATTGAGTTAAGAGAAAATAAAGGATCCGTTACGGTTTATGAAGCAGACTGCCACTCATTGAATAATGGGAAATTAATTGAGCAGGAGATTTCAAGGGAAGTCAGTTAGCAGTAGAACGAGTCGTAATGAGTCTGTGTGTATTGTCTGATGTTCTGCTGATGCTTTTGTGCTCAGCACTGTATGTCAATGAAGATAAATAAATAACAAAGGAGAATGTTAATTATCCAAATGAGAATCAGGGGAGTGGTCGGGAGGGGGGGGGGGGGGGGGGGGGGGGGGGGGGGGGGGGGTCTCTGCAGCTTGCCGGCAGTAGCGGAGTTCCCAATGTGGCAGAGGATCTTATGTTGGGAAAACAATGACTGCGATGCTCCGGTCCCCTGCTGGCGGCATCAAGGTTCAGACCCTGCGCCAGCGGGAGGATGCAAATGAGTCAATTGTAGCCACAGACTGGATATTGGATTCTCCACACCTCCGTGATGCTCCAGCCCTCTGGGCCGGGATTCACCTGGGCGTGGATTTGTGGAAGTATTTGCCAGTGTGGCCCTGACACGGTGGACCTCGCGGTGGGCCAAACTATTTAAAGTATGTCACCCAAAGTCCACTTCTCCCCCCCAAAACACAAATCTTTTCCACTCCAACTCCCAACAGACACCCTCAACCAGACTCCCCCATGAGAGGCCCTCACCAGCCCCATCCCCATAATCAGAGACCTCCACCAGACACCCCAATCGGAGACCCCCCCCAAACGTCCCCACCAGAGACCCCCCACTAGCCCTGCCCCACTAGACCCCATAATCAGAGGCTTCCACCGGACACCCCAATCAGAGATCACCCCAGACACCCCACCAGAGCCCCCATCAGATCTCCTCACCAGACCCCACATCAGAAAACCTACCCATATCAGTTACAACCCTCTCTCAGAGAATCCCCCCTATCAGAGACCCTGCTATAACAGAGAACCCCCTCCCCACATCAGAGACCCCCCATAACAAAGAAGCCACCCCCCCATATCAGCGACCACACCCAACCCCCCCCCCCCCCCCCCCCCCCATATCACAGACCCTCTCCCCCATATCAGAATCTAGGAAGAAAACGATACAAGAAACAACAATGGTGGCACATCTTGTAAATAGGAACTGGAACGGTTGTAAATCCAGAATAAGATGTTGAGTTTGTGTAAAATATTGTTTAGTCTCCAGTTGGGTTACCGCGTGCTGTCTCAGCACCTCATTAAGCCAACAAAAAGATACCATGATGATTCAGTTGAATAATACCAGGAGGGAGAGGTTAAAGTTGTGAAGAAAGGCTCCAAAACAAACCTTTATCATTACATTAATGCAGAGAACCTAGAAGATTTTCCCAAAATTATGAAAGGTCTTAGATGTTACAAGTGAAAGACTGTTTTCATTGATTGATAGACAATGGAGCAGAAACTCAACATTATCGCAAAGGAATAAAGATGCATTTATCTAGTGCCTTTCATAACCTCTGGACGTCACTAACTGCTTAAAGAAAAGAAGAGCTGCGGGAATCTCCGTCGGAGGGATCTTCTGCTTTTCCGGCAGCGCCCGTGGGTTTTCCAACGGCGAGGGGGTGGCCACATTGGGAAGCCCCCATTGGCCGGCTGCGGGAATGGAGAATCCCGCTGCCGGCAGGGGCGCGCTGCACAGGGATGAAGAATCCCTCCCATGCTCTTCCAAAGAGTTTATCACATCGAGAGATCAAATGACCATGTGCCTATTAAGCCAGGCACTGGTATTTAAAAGGGATTGGATGAATGCTGGAGCATGAAAAAAATATTAAAAGAATCTGCAAAACAGCAGAGCAATAAAATTCAACAGGTTGCTTCACTTAAGGAGCTTGCTCCACAGGCCAGTTTGTCTCCTTTTCTGCCGCAGTTTCGTAACCACAGGAGATAAGTGGGCAACTCCCATAAGTTTCAGTTGAAAGCTGGTGTCACTGCTTGCTAATTTAAGCTACTGCTGAATGCATTGCCCTAAAGAAGGGGTCAGAATGTTGCTTCAGACTGTAAGGTTCTACCTCCTAAAGTTACAAAGTTAATTCCTGGGCCCAAACACCATTGGCAGGTAAGTTGAGCATTGCAGACAATAATTGGGAATGTGTAAATTTGGGAAAGTTCAAAGGAGCTTTGATTGCTGTAAATACTCTTTTGTTCTTCAGATTCAACATATTAGGAGTAATGTCACTTATTGCTAACGGTGTCATGAGACTTTCTGGCACACGGTCAAACCACCACATTTCTTTAGCCACAAACAGGGATTGTTGAGTGGGCCCTTGTGTGGATTGGATCTGGTAGCTGGGACTTTGAAAGGAGCAGCTTTGTTTTCTTGAATGAACTGTATGTCACATCGTTCAGAGGAATAGAAACAGTGAACAGTGTACTTTTTGTAACATTTACAGGATGTGCCCTGGTCACCAGTCACATTAAAGCAGTGACCAGAAGTGAATTGAACACTTTACAGCATAAGCTGAAGGCAGCTCCAATTCAACATGTAATTTAAGGACAATTTGCTTTAAAACGTTGTTCCTTGGCAGCGGTTGTCATTTGGGAGAATCTGACACAATGAATATTGAGCGTATCACACATTCGGAGCAATTTTAAAACGTTTAATTCAAGAAGCACCATTTCTTTTTTTTTTAATTTATTTTTATTCTAAACCATAGAATCATAGAACCAAAGCATTCCTACAGTGCAGAAGGAGGCTTTTGTCTGCATCAACCCTATCCAGACCCACTCCCCCGCCCTAATCCCGTAACCCCACATCTTTGGACACTAAGGGGCAATTTAGCGTGGTCAATCCGTCTAACTTGCACATCTTTGGGAGGAAACCGGAGCATTCATAGGAAACCCACGCAGACATGGGGAGAAAGTGCAAATTCAACAGTCACCCAAGGCCGGAATTTAACTGGGTCCCCGGCGCTGGGAGGAAGCAGTGCCAACCACTGTGCCGCCCCTAACAACGCAAAAGAATGCAGATAAATTCACAGACACATAAAAAAGACTCAAATATATTTTAAACAGTTTGTCATTTTTTGTTTTCACAAACTAACTATATAAAGTGATGAACAGCTTCCACCTGGAGTAAAACCCTTCCTCTGAGCCCCTAATGGCATATTTAATTTTTTACGGTCTCAGAAATTCTGCCAAGTCCCCCAAACATGTCAAGGCCCTAGTTGGCATTGCCGACATCTACCCAAGCAGGTCTTGTTACCGGGCAATCAGAGAGGCGAAGGCCAAAACGTTGCCCCTCTTCCCCTCAAGAGGCTCTGGCAAGTCCGACAGCCCAAAGATTGCCACCATTGGACACTGTTCCAAGCTAACCCCCACGACCTCTGAAATGATCTCAAAGAACTCGACCAATTTTGGGCAGGGACAGAACATGTGCGAGTGGTTTGCTCCCGCCGCCCCTAAAAAACACCGCTCACGCCTATTCTCCACCTCGGGGAAGAACCCACTCATGCGCTCTAGTCATGTGTACCCTATGGACTATTTTAAATTGGATGGTCAGCCTGGCACAAGAGGAAGTAGGTATCACCACATATAAAACCTCGCTCCAGACCCCTCCATCCAGCTCAAGACCAATTGTTCTTCCTACTACTCCTTCTAACGGAGCTTTCCCCATCTCCTGCAACCGCCCAGATATGTCAGAATTCTTCCCTTCTCCCAACTCATCACAGGATAACATCCTGTCCAACAGTATAGGCCTCAGTAATTGGGGGAGTTCTTTGCAAACAAAGTCCCACACTTGCAGATATCTAAATTTGCCCCCCGGGAGAGGGGCAATAACCAGTATCCGTCAGCACGTAAACACAACCCTACACAGGAGGCTTCTTCCATCCACAAAGGGCCAACCTTTGCTCCTTACCCCCTCACTCAATACCTCTTCACTCATTCGACGATCTAAGTGCGATGACCAAGGGTTCAATTGAAAGTGCGAACAACAACGGGGACAACGGAAATCCCTGTCTCGTACCCCTGTACTGCCGGAAATAGCCTGAGCTAACCGGTTAGTCCGGACACTAGCTGTGAGAGCACTCTATAACAGTCTCACCCAGTAGATAAATATTGTCCCAAATCTGAATCATCCCAGAACCTCGAAAAGGTAAGAAGTAGCATTTATAAATCCTCTTTCAGCACTTGTACTTTCTTACAGTGTCCATTGGATAGTGGATTTAAGGGCTTCACATAAAGGAGCTTCAATCAGAATGATTATCCAGTGTTAGTATTCCAAAACGTCACTGCCCCATGGTACTTCCCAATTAATAAAACATTTTAAGCCAGCTTCTCAAGAGAGTTTCAACACTAAGAGAGGATTTAGTTGGGCAATTGCAATGAGGCAAAATATAGAACTTGCACTTCTATAGCAACTTTCACAACCTCAGGCCATTGCAAAGCATCTTACAGCCAGCAAAGTACCTCTGAAGCATTGTCGCCATTGCAGTGTAGGAAACACGGTTGTAAATTTGTCAACACCAAGTTCCTGCAAAGTGGAACGAGATACTGACCAAATCATCACTTTTTGGTGATGTTGGTTGAAAGAGAAATATTGGCCAGGACGTCACAGAGAACTCTCCTTGTTCCTCTTCAAAGTTGTGGTTATGGACTCTTTTATATCCACCTGAGAGGGCGATGGTTTAACATCTCAACTGAAAGTCAGGGTTAAATTCGCAACCAATTTATTTGCAGCGCTTTCAGTTGATCCGTTGTCATTTGGCTGGGTTATTTATGTAATGTGTATCTTTTTTTAATATAAACGTAGAGACAGAAAACTTTGAGTCGATTCTGCAACTCCTGATGATCTGCTCAGCGTACTTTGGTAAACCTTTATTCAACTTGGGCAAGAGACAAGGTTAATAAATTCAAACGCTGTTCGTCCGTAATTATTTCCAGTTCTCTGGAAAGATCAACAGCTGAAATTTTAACTCATCTAATCTTTGCACAGATGCTGAATGACCTGCTCAGCGTTTCCAGCATTTTCTGTTTTCATTTCAGGTCCCTTATCAGTTGTTTGTCATCGTTCGATTACACGTATGACAATACACGCTATCACAGCAAACATAGGGCAGAATGGTAACACAAATAATCAGCTTATGGAACTAGACCTCGGAAGAGGCAGAGATTCCCAATGGTATTTCCAACATTTGCTGATCGGACTTTTTGTTATATATTATTCCCCTGTCTGGAAAGGAAACAGTGGTTTACATTTCTCACACTGTCTAATGCCATTTCCTTCCTGTTGCAATTTTAGTGCGATCGTGCGCTGAAAATACATTTGACTTCATGTTTGAATTAGACATCCTGTCAAATGGCCGGAACTGCAGGTAACACAAATACAAAACAAAGGCTTGCCCTATGACACTGAGGAGGCCAATTTAAAGAATAGAAATTGAAGTAAATCAACCAAAAGGAAGGATGTTTTAAAAAAAATAATACAAGGAGACCCGAAGCCAATATAAACTGATGGGGGTTAGGTCAGTTGGGGATAGAACATAGAACAGTACAGCACAGTACAGGCCCTTCAGCCCACAATGTTGAGCCGACCATTTATCCTAATCTAAGATCAACCTAACCTACACTTCTTCAATTTACTGCTGTCCATGTGCCTGTCTAAGAGTCGCTTAAATGTCCCTCATGACTCTGACTCCACTACCTCTGCTGGCAGTGCATTCCACATACCCACCACTATCTGTGTAAAGAACCTACCTCTGACATCTCCCCTATACATTCCTCCAATCACCTTAAAGTTATGTCCCCTCCTGACAGCCATTTCCACCCTGGGGAAAAGTCTCTGGCTATCCACTCTATCCATGCCTCTCATTACCTTGTACACCTCTATCAAGTCACCTCTCTGCCTTCGCTCCAGTGAGAAAAGCCCTAGCTCCCTTAAGCTTTCTTCAAAAGACATGCCCTCCATTCCAGGCAGCATCCTGGTAAATCTCCTCTGTACCCTCTCCAAAGCATCCATATCCTTCCTATAATGAGGCGACCAGAACTGGACACAATATTCCAAGTGTGGTCTAACTAGGGTTTTACAGGGGATAGTGATGGAGCAGATGGTTATAGTTGAAGGAATTAATTGAGTGAGTGGTCGACTGTTCCAATTTGCAAGTTGAAGCTGCTGTCCAACATGTAAGCACATGCATATTCATAGCTGAGATATAATTGTTACGGTATTGGATCTCACCCCAATTTCTGTTAGCAAACTAGACGAGACCCCAGCAATCTTTCAATTTGTAAAACTGTGAGTTAAGGATATGTCGCCGTAGGAACGATTCCACTGCTAAATAGGGGGCTTTTATATTAAAACAAACTATTATTAACACAGGAGTAACCGTATTAACATTGCAGAAAATAGTTTTTCAATTAACAATGAAACAATTCTCAAGACAAAAGGAAATGTTCTAACTACTAACTTATGCCCTCTCATCTTCAATTAAGCAAAGACCGTTACAGGTCAAAGCCACTTGTATATAAAGTTCGCAAACACAGGGGTACTTGCTGTGTCAAGGTTTATTTTTAGAAATGGCGAGCGAGACTCTTTCAGACACAAGTTTAAAATTCTTCTGTCTTATCAGACTAAAGATCCCTCCAGCCAAACGTCCTTGCAATACAGACCTGGCTTCTCCCATTAATTATATCATCTCTATCTCACTAACTCTCATCTTAACCAAGGATGTCCCTTTAATTATCTACGCTCCAGTAAACCTGCTTTCTGTAAACAAAATTGCATTAATGCTATATAGGTAAACAAGTGCATGGTTGGTATGAATTATTATGTCACTTTGACAACATTTTTTTTAATAAACATTTTATTGAGGTACTTTTTTGGTATTATATCAGCAACACAACAAACAATGTACATGAAACTATGAACATAGTGCAAAAGCCGTCTCCCTCCCTTACAGGTCCCACCTTTACTAACCCCCTACTCTAAACAAAACTACCCCCCCCCCTTCTGCTGACGATTAATTTTCCACGAAGAAGTCGATGAATGGTTGCCACCTCCGGTGTGAACCCTAACAGTGACCCTCTCAAAGCAAACTTTATTTTCTCCAATCAGAGAAAGCTAGCCATGTCCGATAGCCAGGTCTCCGACTTTGGCGGCTTTGAGTCCCTCCAAGCTAATAGTATCCGTCACCAGGCTACCAGGGAAGTAAAGGCCAGAACGTCTGCCTCTTTCTCCTTCTGGATTCCCGGGTCTTTCAACACCCCGGAAATCACCACCTCTGGACTCAGCGCCACCCTTATTTTTAACACTGTGGACATGACATCTGCAAACCCCTGCCAAAATCCCCTGAGCTTCGGACATGCCCAGAACATGTGGACATGGTTCGCTGGCTCTCCCGCACATTTTGCACACCTGTCTTCACCCCAAAGAATCTGCTCATCCGGGCCATTGTCATTTGAGCCCGGTGAACAATCTTAAATTGTATCAGGCTGAGCCTAGCACATGTTGTGGACGTGTTGACACTACTCAACGCGTCCGCCCATAGACCATCCTCTATCTCTCCTCCCAGCTCCTCCTCCCACTTACGCTTCAGATCCATGGTCTGCATCTCCTCTGACCCCATAAGTTCCTTGTAAATGCCCGAGACGCTCCCTTCTCCCACCCACCCTCTGGAAACTACCCTGTCTTGAATCGGTCTTAGCGGAAGGAAGTTGACACCTGTTTACGTAGGAAGTCCCACACCTGCAGATACCTGAATTTGTTTCCCCTCGCCAACGCAAACTTCTCCTCCAGCACCCTCATACTTGGAAAGCTCCCCTCCATAAACAGATCCCCCATCTTCTCAATCCCTGCTCTCCGCCATATCCGGAAGCCCCCATCCATACTTCCCAGGGCAAACCGGTGATTATTACAGATTGGGGATCAGACCGATGCTCCCTCTGCTCCCAAATGTCTCCTCCATTCCCCCCAGACTCTCAGGGCCGCCCCTATCACAGGGCTGGTGGAGTACTGTGCCAGCGGGAACGGCAGAGGCACAGTTACCAACGCCCCCAAACTGGTGCCCTTGCATGAAGCCACCTCCATACGCTCCCATGCTGACCCCCACCCCCCATTTCCTGATCATGGCTATATTCACTGCCCAGTAATAGTTACTAAAATGTGGCAGTGCCACCCCGCCCTCTCCCCGACTCCGCTCAAGCATTACCTTCCTTACCCGTGAGGTCTTGCCCGCCCAAACAAAGCCAAAGATCACTTTGTTGACCCGTTTAAAAAAGGACCGCGGAATTGAGATGGGGAAACATTGAAACACGGACAGGAATCTCGGGAGGACCGTCATCTTCACCGTCTGCACGCTCCCAGCTAATGACAACGTGAGCGCATCCCATCTCCGAAAATTGTCCTTCATTTGGTCGACTAACCGGGCCAGATTTAATTTATGCAGCCAGTCCCATTCCCGCGCCACTTCAATGCTTAGGTACGAAAAGCTTCCCCCTACTAACCTAAACGGCAGCTCCCCCAATCGCCTCTCCTGTCCCCTCGCCTGGACCGCAAACATCTCACTTTTTCCCATATTTAACTTATACCCCGAAAACCGGCCAAATTCCCTGAGAATCCTCATGGTTTCTTCCATTCCCTCTCATGGGTCCGATACATACAGAAGCAGGTTGTCTGCATAGAGCGAGACTCTGTGCTCCACCCCTCCCCGGACCAGCCCCTTCCAGCCCCTTGAGGCTCAGAACAATTGCCAATAGCTCTATAGCTAGCGTGAACAACAGTGGGGAAGGGGGCATCCCTGTCTTGTCCTCCGGTTCAGTCTAAAGTAGTCCAATGTTGTCCAATTCATCCGTACACTTGCCACAGGAGCCTGATACAGCAACCTGACCCAGTCAATAAAGCCCCACCCAAATCTAAACCATTCCAGTACCCCCACAGATAATCCCATTCTACCCAATCAAAAGCCTTTTCTGCATCCATTGCGATCATTACCTCCACCTCCCTACCTTCCGGGGGCATCATGATCACATTAGGGGCTGTTTAGCACAGGGCTAAATCGCTGGCTTTGAAAGCAGACCAAGCAAGCCAGCAGCATGATTCGATTCCCGTAGCAGCCTCCCCGAACAGGCGCTGCAATGTGGCGACTAGGGGCTTTTCACAGTAACTTCATTTGAAGCCTACTCGTGACAATAAGCGATTTTCATTTCATTTAACAACCTTCTTACATTCGCCACCAACTGCCTACCCTTAACAAACCCCATCTGGTCCTCCCCAATAACGTCCAGAACACAATCCTCAATTCTGGGGGACAGAATTTTGGCCATCAGTTTGGCGTCCACATTCAACAGGGATATCGGCCTGTCGGACCCACACAGCTCCCGCTTGTCCCGCTTCACAATCAGAGAAATCGTGGCCAGTGGCATTGTCAGGGGTAGCACCCCTCTTTGCCTTGCATCATTGAACATCCTCATTCACACCGGCCCCAATATCTTTCATAAAACTCCACTGGGTACCCGTCCAGCCCCGGGCTGCATGTGCTCCACCCGCCTGCATGGCCTTCAGACCCTCCACTATATCTTCCAACCTGATCGGGGTCCCCAGCCCTTCTACCAGCTCCCTGTCTACCTTTGGGAAGTTCAGTCCCCCAAGAAGTGCCTCATCCCCTCCGGCCCCGTAGGGGGTTCCGACCTATACAGCCTACTGTAGAAATCCCTAAATGCCTTATTCATCCCTGCTGAATCTCCAACCAGGTTTTCTTCTCCGTCATTTACTTTCCCTATCTCCCCGGCTCCTCCCTCTTTCTAAGCTGCTGTGCAAGCATTCTGCTGGCCTTCTCTCCATACTCATAGATCGCCCCCCTAGCCTTTCTCAGCTGCTCCACTGCCCTCCCTGTGGTTAACAAGCCAAACTCTGCCTGTAGCCTCCGCCGTTCCCTGAAAAGCCCTGCCTCTGGGGGTCTCCACATACCTCCTATCGATCTGTAGTATCTCCTTAACCAGTCGGTCTGTCTCTGCCCTGTCCACCTTCTCCCTATGGGCCTGTATCACGATCAGGTCCCCTCTGACTACCGCCTTCAGTGCTTCCCAAACCATCGCTGCTGAAATTTCCCCCGTGTCGTTGACCTGCAGGTAGTTCTGAATACATTTCCTCAGCCGCTCGCACACCCCTTCGTCAACCAAAAGTCCCACATCTAACCTCCAGTGCGGGCGCTGGTGACTTTCTTTACTAACCTGCAGGTCAACCCAGTGTGGAGCATGGTCTGAGATTGTGATCACCGAGTACCCCGTGTCCACCACCCCTGGCCTGCTCAAAAGGCCCTGCTCAAAATGAAGAAATTGATCTGGGAGTACACTTTATGCCCGTGTGAATAGAAGGAGAACTGCTTCACCCTCGGCTGCCCAAATCCACTTTTACAACATCTTAACGGCAGCCTTAGCATTCGCATCGACTGGCTACTTAAACCTAAATTCTTTAATAATATTACTAGGGGAGGTGGTGGCATAGTGGTATTGTTACTGGACTAGTTAACCAGAGTCTCGTCAGAGTGCAATGCTCTGGGGACCCAGGTTCAAATCCTGCCACTGCAGATGGTGAAATTTGAATTAAATAAAATCTGGAATTAAAAGTTCAATGATGACCATGAAACCCACCTGGTTCACTAATGTCCTTCTGGTAAGAAAATCTGCCGTCCTTACCTGGTCTGGCCTACATGTGTCTCCAGACCCACAGCAATGTAGTTGACTCTTAACTACCCCCTCAAGGGCACTTGAATGCTGGCACAGCCTGCGAGGCCCAGGTCTCATGAACAAATTTAAAAAAAGATATATATACTGTGTAACTCAGGCTTTTAATAAAATTACTGCTACAGATATATAATACAATGTATATAAAAATGTCCCACATTCATCACATTATAGACAAACATAAAAAAATGAT
Source organism: Scyliorhinus canicula (assembly GCF_902713615.1). Classification (NCBI taxonomy): domain Eukaryota; kingdom Metazoa; phylum Chordata; class Chondrichthyes; order Carcharhiniformes; family Scyliorhinidae; genus Scyliorhinus; species Scyliorhinus canicula. The sequence goes on along the minus strand of NC_052166.1, from coordinate 39,347,008 downwards.
GCTAAGAATGTGGAATTGTCAGAATGAGAAAGATCATTTTGCAAGTCCCCACATTAACTTTTCAGGATCAAAGAGGCTCTTCAGAAGTAGTTTTTTAAAAAAAATAATTTTTATTGAAATGTTTACAAAATATAAACATCTCAACTATATTAACAAAACAACCACGGTAACACCCCAAGAACAACACCCACCCATCTTCAAACGCAACTACAAATACAAGAAAAAAACAAAAGAACACCCACACAACAAAAGGGAAAGAAATAACACCCGCCACATCCCACAAACCCTTGTACACAGTTCTCCCTCCCACAAAACCAGACGCCCCCCATCCCCCCATCCCCCCCTCTCTCCCCCCCCCCCAACCCCCCCCGGCTGCTGCTGCCGGCCTATTTCCCTACCGTTCCGCCAAGAAGTCCAGGAAAGGCTGCCACCGCCTAAAGAACCCTTGTACTGAACCCCTCAGGGCAAATTTCACCTTCCCCAATTTAATGAACCCCGCCATATCATTGATCCAGGCCTCCACGCTTGGGGGCCTCGCATCCTTCCATTGGAGCAAGATCCTCCGCCGGGCTACTAGGGACGCAAAGGCCAGAACACCAGCCTCTTTCGCCTTCTGCACTCCCGGCTCCACTGCAACCCCAAACATTGCGAGTCCCCAGCCTGGCTTGACCCTGGATCCCACCACCTTCGACACCGTCCTTGCTAACCCCTTCCAAACCTCCCCCAGCGCTGGGCATGCCCAAAACATATGGCCGTGGTTCACTGGGCTCCCCGAGCACCTAGCACACCTGTCTTCGCCCCCGAAAAACCTACTCATCCTCGTCCCAGTCATGTGGGCCCTATGCAGCACCTTGAACTGTATGAGGCTAAGCCTCGCACAGGAAGAGGAGGAATTCACTCTCTCCAGGGCGTCCGCCCACGTCCCCTCCTCAATCTCCTCACCCAGCTCCTCTTCCCATATACCCTTCAGTTCCTCCACCGAGGCCTCGTCTACCTCCTGCATCACCCGGTATATGTCCGAAATCCTCCCTCCTCCAACATACACCCCCGAGAGCACCCTGTCCCGCACTCCACGTGGGGGCAGCAAGGGGAACCCCTCCACCTGCTGCCTGGCAAACGCCCTCACCTGCATGTACCTAAACATGTTCCCCGGGGGGAGCCCAAACTTCCCCTCTAACTCCCCCAAGCTCGCGAACCTCCCCTCCACAAACAGGTCCCTCAATTTCCTAACCCCTGCCCTGTGCCAGCCCAGAAATCCGCCATCAATGCTCCCTGGGACAAACCGATGGTTCCCCCGTATCGGGGCCTCCATCGAGCCCCCCACTTCAGAAGTAGTTATGGCTGTCTGCTGTTCAGAGGTTTTTATTTCCCAAGAACTTCGATACAGCAGTGTAAAATGAGAGTATCCCGTCAATTCAGTGATCTCTAATTGAGTTCCACGTGCAGAGCCTTCTGGAGAAACACAGAATCACTGTCGGCACCTTATGGATTTTGATCGTTTAATTCCGTCTGTGCAGACTCCAGAAGTTGCTGTCAGTTTCAGGGGAGCAATAAACGGTGAACGCTGACAGTTTCAATATCAATCTGGACGCAAAATATGGGGCTTCTTTCCCTCAAAACAATTGATGGAGCAGAGCTCAGCTGCACTGAGCGTTTCCTGTTCTCCAAGCAGCTTTTTAAAGAACACACAACTTTAAAGTGTGAAATTTTCATGCCATGTTCCATCACCAAGCTGTCATCCATGAATGCATTTTGTTCGCTGCTTTCCATTTGGGCCGTCAGACTCTGCACATCAATCAGTCAGAGTGCATCTTCCTCTTTTGATTCTTCCCCGTACCCAGCAGTCAGGAAACACAGTTGTCTTTTTATCTTTTTTGTCAGAATGAATTATACATGCATGAATATGCAAAGGACACGCACAGAGCACCAGGGGTCGGGTACAGTCGTCGATTATGAGTGACATATTTTATGGAATATGTGTAAGAAGGCAAACATTCTATAAGAGCAGCGCTTAAAAATGTAACTTTTAAATTAAAATCTGATAAATGAAATGAAAAATGAAATGAAAATCGCTTATTGTCACGAGTAGGCTTCAATGAAGTTACTGTGAAAAGCCCCTAGTCGCCACATTCCGGCGCCTGTCCGGGGAGGCTGGTACGGGAATCGAACCGTGCTGCTGGCCTGCTTGAAAAGCCAGCGATTTAGCCCAGTGAGCTAAACCAGCCCCTGAAGGAAATGTGAAGGAGACTGTGAAGAATTATACTGTCTTTATTAAACATTGAAACTCTGCATATGTGATATTGGGATGTTTAACTTGCAATGCTAACCGACAGACTTCAATTGTCCTTCTTATCCACAGTACCACAGTGCAGATGGTGGCCACTCGGCCCATCAAGTTTGCATCGACCCTCCAAAAGAACAGCCTACCTAGGCCCACTCGCCCACCCTATCCCAGTAACCCCAGACATTGATCGCAGCCAGTCCACCTAACCTGCACATCTTTGGACTCTCCTACTCTCTCACTATGGAAGAGGATGTGTCATTGTGTTGCATATCGTCGAATGGAACTGACTTGTGGCTCTGCATATTTAATTGCTTAGCATTGTACAAATTATTCTTTAGATCGAGATTGTGCTTAGGAAAACTGGGACATCGAAATGGAAATATTAGTGAGAGTACATTAAGGATCAAGTGTTGTTGACCCCGGACTCAGCCATTTGCCCGGATACGGAGAGAATTGGAGCAAGTGCTTGTAGCTGGGAAAGCGGCAATTGTGGATTCCATGGATGTTCTGACAAATGTAATGGCAATCATTTTGCCTTCATTGCCCGGCCATTTGCATTGAAAGGCTGGAATGCAAGGCAGCTGGAAGCACTAGGAAAGGAGGGAGGAAGGTCAAATGCTGAGGGGGATATTGGACAAGGTGCGTCATATTGTATGGAATGTTTTGTGGATCTTGGGCAGGAAGCAGGCTTGGTTGAGGAATTGGCAGGAAGTATACCTGTTTCTCCTGGCCCACAAGAAACGCTGGAGAAGCCCTGACCTACGGGATATGACTTTTCTGGACTCAGGAATCCTGTCCTGCGAGCATTAAAAGTAAACCCATGATTTTATCTGAGTCACGCAGCCTCATTATGATAGTCCTGTCTCTGAAGAAGTGATTAGTTGCCTATCCACTGACGCACCTCAGCCAAAACCAATGGCCACGTTGGAGGCTCCCTATGTGCTCGGGTTTCAGATTTTTAAAGTTTTACACCGTGTCCATATTGAGGGGTAAAACATTCCTCCCCTCACTGAATTAGTTCTAGCTGCAACTTCTGCTAATCAATTTACAGTATCTTTCACTAAAATAATTGAGAGAAGCTGGTTGATGAGAAATGTTGTGGGCTACAATCCTGTCACAAGGTCCCTTTGGATATATGATATATAGTGGGCCATAATTTCCTCGGAGTGTCAATCAGCGGCAGATTGCCACTTTGTGCTGACTTAATTGCGCTTTAATTCTGAAGTGCCTTTTGTGCCCGACCTTCATGACTCAGGCCGGGTGAGATCAGGCAGCACAGCATGTCCCCAGCTCCAGTACGGTAAAGTGCAAAAGAAGCCCAGTGAAGGAGGACACACACCTTTTATTAACGGCACAAGATGCTATAAAGCATGTGAGTTTAAATTTCCCATTGGAAATATCAGACCAGGAAGTAGGTCGGTGTCTAAGGTGCATTAATGGGATGTGGGGGTTCGGACATCATAGGGGGAGTCGGACATTGTGGGGGGGCGGGTAGGAGTCGGACATCGTGGGGAAGTGCTCAGTTGGGAGGAGTGCAGTTGTCCTGTGAGGGGCTCAGTCTGGGTGTTTGAAATAGTTGAGCTGAAGTTAGAACTGCCTTTATTTCTTCTAATTCTACAGAGTAACTATGAGGGTAAAATTGGCAGAACCATCCGAAGTTAATGATTTAAATTAGTTTGTTGGATGGAAGTTAACCCTTCTGGACAATTGCCGGGTAAACCCTTACCTGAGAACGTCTGAGAGGGATCCCGAGCATCTCTTCGGGGCAAATCCCAAGTTGCAGTATTTTTCAAACGCTTCTGTCTTGAGGATTCCTCCAAATTCCCCAGAGACTTTCAGATTCCAACAGCGCCGCAGGCTCCCTGTCCTGATGTCTGGAGGCACTGTGGTTAGCACAACTTCCTTGCAGCACCAGCGAACTGGGTTCAGTTCTGTGCTTGGGAGACAGTGAGGAGTTTGCACATTCTCCCCATGTCTGCGTGGGTTTCCACCCACAATCCAAAGATGTGGCGGTTAGGTGGATTGGCCATGCCAAATTGCACCTTAGTGTCCAAAGATGTGTGGGCATGGGAGTGGGCCTCGGTAGAATTCTCTTTCTGAGTGTTGTTGTAGAGTCGATGGGAAGATTGACCTCCTTCTACACTGGAGGGATTCTATTCCAAAGAGTACTGCTTAGCTTGGGGTTGTAAGTGCCAAAACAATTAGTTTCTCCCCCACTTTGTGTACAGCAGCAGAAATATGTGTAAGTGAGTTAATGCTACAGTGAAGACAGAATGATATTTCTATGGAATTCTAGAAAGACGTCGCTCATGGCATTTTGAATGCCTGGGCCTCCGACAGAGAGAAACCTGCTGTGCTTGCAGCTGCCCGACTATATCCCCTACAGGCCCAGTTTGTATCGTTATGCCTTACACAATAATTCCAATTGCTAAAAGATAGATGAAAATGCAGATTATGAAAACTCATGACCCAAGACTCGATGCATCAAATAGTGTCAAGTTGCTTTCCGTGGACGGCGTTTTACGTTTCTCGTATTTTGCCAGGATGCATAGGGAGGGCTTGAGCGATTGCACCCAAGGCAATGCATGCGATTGAAGGACATTGGGATAGTTTTGTTCTCAGTGGAATCCTCTGACCTTCAGGCTGGAGGTGAGTTCACCTAATATTATTTTTCTTGTTGCCCTTCTCACCAAGTGATACCTGAAATACCTTGTCACCGTCCTGCCCTGCTATGGACCAATGGCAAAATGTGTTGGAGGATTTTGTCCTTAAAATCTGTAATGTCACATTAACATTGGGAGAGTGAAGACTGGGTCGTGACAGCCGACTTTGATACTGTCTCTTAACAGCTCTTCGGAGTTTTTTCCGAAGTAATTCAACATTAATCAGCATTCACCGGGTTTAAGGGTGCATACATTTTGTTGCTGGTCTCTTCGCTATCAAGTCAATGTTCAGTCATCATCCAGAAGTAAAAGGAACTCAATCCAGTTATCATGCTGTAGCAGGTGCTTTCTAAAACATGACCATGGATTTGTATTTGGGATTATTATGGGCCAGGGTTTCGAGAACACCAAAGTATATCATGGAGTTCACCTGACCCACAACTTTGAATAGATTTTAGTTATGGGAGCACAAGGACCCACTTTACAGGTGTGATGCAACAGAGAACTAAAAGTATTTTTAAACAAAAATAATGTTTATTTTATGAATCCAGTTAACATTTTATAAACCCACAGTAAACATCTTACCAACTACCAATGCTGATAACCCCCAAAAAAGATACAGTACTCTATAGATAACCCTTAGTAACTTTCCAAACAACATCCATGAGTCAAAAAACTCTTTTTAACAAAAATGAAATGAAATGAAAATCGCTTATTGTCACAAGTAGACTTGAAATGAAGTTACTGTGAAAAGCCCCTAGTCGTCACATTCCGGCACCTGTTCGGGGAGACTGTTATGGGAATTGAACCGTGCTGCTGGCCTGCCTTGGTCTCCTTTAAAAGCCAGCTATTTAGCCCTGTGCTAAACAGGCAAGCACATTGGGTGGGATTCTCTCAGCTCGGGACTGGGCCAGAGAATCGCGGCGACTGGCGCGAATCGTGCCATGCGCCCCGACGCCGGGACGCGACTCTCTGCAGAGTGGAGAATCGGTGCCATTGGCACCGGCATGGTCGGCGCGGCGCCGGTCGGGAGCCACTCTACGGGCCCCCCCCGGCGATTCTATGCCCGGGATGGACCGAGCAGCTGTCGTAAAAACACCTAGTCCCTCTGGCGCCATCCACACCTGCTCTCAGCCGGCAGGAACTCGGCCTGGAAGGGTCGGGGGGCAGCCGGTGGGGGGTGAGGGGGTTCCGACCCCGGGGGAGGGGGTCCTCCGATGTGGCCTGGCCCGCGATCGGGGCCCACTGATCATTGGGCTGGCTTCCCTGGCTGGGGGCCTCCTTTCCGCCGTGCCGGTCCCTGTAGTCCTGCGCCATGTTGTGTAGGGGCCGGCGCGTTGAAGGAAGCAACTGCATATGCGCGCGTTGGCGCCGGTACCACTGTGCATGCGTGGATCCCGCGGCGCCCAGTTGATGCCGGGATCAGCAGCTGGAGTGGCGTGAACCGCTCCAGTGCCGTGCTGGCCCCATGTAGGGGCCAGAATTGCTGATCCTGAGGCCGTGTTGATGCCGTCGACAAACGCGACTGTGTTTCCGACGGCATCACTTAGCCTCAGGATCATAGAAACCCGCCTCTCTTCCTCAAAAGGAAGTGGAAGCAGAGTCTTTGAATATTTTTAAGGCAGAGCAAGATAGATTCTTCATTAACAAGTGGTGAAAGGTTATCGGTGGTGGGCAGGAATGTGAGGTTGTGGTTATAATCTGATTAGCCATGATCTTATTGAATGATGGGCAGGCTTGAGGGGCCGAGTGGCCACCTCCATGTTTGTATAAAGCACTACATCAAGAATGTTCTGTGTCAGAAAGTTGCCTATTGAGCATTTGTGACTGGCGATTTCAGTAAAACAGGAGAGGAATCTGCTTGGAATCTGGTCAGGTATAAGATTACAACACTGTGGAGAAGCTGTGCCAGTCTGAACGGTCGCTGCTCATTGCAGCTCCCCTTACTGTGTACCCCTTCATCAACTGAGACCTGAAACTGACTGCATCCTGCAAGCAAAGATGTAATTGGTGATAATTTCTTATGTCTAAGGTGGAATGAACACTTTAAAATGTTATAGGTTCAATTAGTACAAGTAGGGGTAAGCACGTAAGAATATGAATATTGGCATCTGTTCATCTGGGCAGCATATGGTGCTGCTTTTAATGAGCAACAAAATACATTGAGAATTTTATAGTAATGGGCAGCAACCTCATAATAGCAGCACAATTTTGTTTAGTTTTATTGCAAATGAACAAGTCATTGACATTTCTCAGCAGAAAGTGGTTTCTCTGCATTTGAACGCAGCAGAGGATTCGTCAGTTGTCCCTCGATTGGAGTAAGATGTCTACAAGGGTCTTCATGTGACTGAAGGGGCTGATTCTCGAGCTGTAGATCTTTGGGCACATGCAGTAGGACATCCCACTGGGTAGTGGGATTCGGAGAGCAGGATTTTCTTCCTTTTTTTTCCTTCCCCGCTCTGCCTCAACGTTAAGATGTTGTGACTCACAGCATGGCGCAGCTCAATGGACAGTTTGTTGCCATTTTGAATGAGTGGTCGCAAGCTCATCCCAGTCATTAATCTTGATGCTGCCCCACTTCATAGAAAGCTTCTGAGTGGCTTATGAAAAGACATGTGACGGTCTTCCCATTGAATTTAGGGATGTGGCGTTGCTGATGGAATTTCTCTCTTGCACTTATGTGTCGCTGATACACAATCCAGGTCTCTCTGCAGTAGAGGCGTGAGACGACGACAAATGCTCTGCACATTTGGACTTCTGCTGAATTACAGAGGTTTTGTTGTCAAACACTCAGTGCCATAGTTTGTTTCAGGCTGAGCTGGTGCGACTGATCTAGTGTTGGACCTCCTCAGTAATGGTAACCTTTTGAGAGAGGTAGCTGCAAAGCAATGGAAAATGCTCTACATATTCCAGTCTCCTCTAAAATGAATATGGGAAGTGGAATATTTGGCTAACTAAGTGTGGGTTGATATGAGTTTTATTTTGGCAACATTTAAGGACAGGCCTAGTTTCTTGTGTGCAGAATTGAAGAAATTGAGCATGGCTTGTAAATTAGGTCCACAATGGGCGAAGACATTGCAGCTAACCACAAACTATAAATAATTTACGTCTACGGTGGCCAGTTTAGGTTTGGCATGAAGGCAACTGCGGTTAAAGAGCTTTCCATTTAGACTGAATTTAATAATGGCATTAGAGGGCTGTTAACCTTTGACGAGGTGAAGAGCCACTGTCAGATAGAATGTAGAAATCATAGGGAATAATACACAGCTTTTCCTGACTGCAGTCCGGATTTTGACGGCATCTTTTTCAGAACTCCCACTTAAGACATTTACAGTCTATCAACATAAAGCAATTGGCAGTATTGTGAGTCAAATGCTTTGGTCAGATCATCATAGAATTTACAGTGCAGAAGGAGGCTATTCATCCCATTGAGTCTGCACCGGCCCTTGGAGAGAGCACCCCACCCAAGCCCAAACCTCCACCCCATCCCCTAACCCAGTAACCCCACCTAACTGTTTTTGGGCACTAAGTGCAACTTATCATGGGCAGTCCACCTAACCTGCACATCTTTGGACTGTGGGAGGAAACTGGAGCACCCGGAGGAAACCCCCCGCAGACACGGAGAGAACGTTCAGACTCCGCACAGACAGCGATCCAAGCCGGAATTGAAGCTGGGACCCTGGAGCTGCAAAGCAACTGTGCTAACCACTGTGCTACCATGCTGTCCCTGGATCAATGAATGTAATAAAGAGTTCCTGAAATTAAAAAAGAAAATTTTGTATAAATTTGGGAGGTCGGGCAGCATCTGTGGAGAAAGAAAAAAAGTTAACGTATTGAATTCCTAGTGTTGTTCTCAACATTTTGCTTAGATATGTCTGGCATCAAAGGCCATGCTGGAGGTTCTTCTGATAGGACTAAATCTGCTTTGTGCCTCTGGAAAGATTTCCTCGGCCTCAGTGGTAGATGATTCAGGAGAATGTGCATTAGGATTTTCCTTGCTATGGACATGGAGGAAGTACCTTGATAGTTTCCACAGATAGAGTGGTGGGCTGGTGTGATCTTTTCCCTCCCAAATCTGTAGGATGAGTACGTGGAGCCTTGACATAATATCAGACCACCAGCTTTGAACACTTCAGCCGGAAAAGCATCGGGGTCGCAGGCTTTGTTGTTCTTCCATTTGATTGCTTGTTGTAGCTCTCCCTGCCGATGGTGGTTTACCCATGTATTCTACCATGGGGTGCTGGAGATATAGCCTCGAGAGTATCAGCTGTCACGGTGGATCCATAGTTGAGGAGTTCTTGAAATTATTCTTTCTGGTGTTGACTGATGGCATTGATACCCTGAAGTGAAACACCATCCTGTGAGAAAATGGGATTTTGTCCATTTGACCTTGACTATAGATGGTCTTGCTGGTTTCAAAAAAGCTTTGCATGTCATGATGATCAGCATTTGGTGTATTGATAAATGGAGGATTAAATATTACACTGTCACTGCAGGGGTTTGCAAGTCTGTTTTCGGCACCACGTCAGCGTAAAATGCGGCGCGAACCACTCTGGCGTTGGGCCAACCGGAAGTTGCGGAACCCTCTGCACTAAGTCGGCACCGGAGGGGCTGGCACCATGCCAACCGGCGGCGAAGGGCCGGCGCGAGTTGGCGCATACGCAGAACTGCCGGCGTGGTTCCACGCATGCACAGACCGGCTGGCGTATTCTAGCGTCTTCTCTGCGCCAGCCATGGCGGAGCCCTACAGGGGCCAGCGCGGAAGGAAGGAGTGCCCCCACAGCACAGGCCCGTCCGAAGATCGGTGCGTCCCGATCGCAGGCCAGGCCCCCCCAGGGCCGGATCCCCCCGCACCCCCGAGGACTGCACAAACCGGCCTACCAGCCAGATCCCGCCGTGTGGGACCATGTCCAATCCACGCTGGCGGGACTGGCCAGAAACCGACGGCTGCTCGGCCCATCGGGGCTCGGAGAACTGCCGAGGGGGGGGGGGGGGGGGGGGGCGCTGCCAACGGCCCCCGACCTGTGCGGTGTGATACCCGACCCCCCCCTGAAAACTGGCACCGGAGAATACGGCAGCCGGTGTCGGAGTGGCGCGGTGCAATTTACGCCGCCCCCTGGGGATTCTCCGACCCAGCGGGGCGGGGGTGGGGGGTGCGGAGAATCTCGCCCATGATGTTATAGCTAATTTAGTCATCCAGAGAGGCATTTATCTTTTCCTATACAGGGGCGAAATTCTCCGACCCCCAGCAGGGTCGGAGAATCGCCTGGGGCCGCCGAAAATCCGGCCCCCGCCGTGGCAGAGATTCTCCGCCACCCGGGAAGTGGTTGTGGCGGGAATCACGCCACTCCGATCGGCAAGGCCCCTGCGGCGATTCTCCGGCCTGCGATGGGCCAAAGTCCCGCCGCTGGGAGGCCTCTCCCGCCGCCGAGGTTTGAACCACCTCTGGTAGCGGCGGGATCGGCGGCGCGAGCAAGCCCCCGGGGTCCTGGGGGGGGGCGCGGGGCGATCAGACCCCGGCGGGTGCCCCCACGGTTGTCAGGCCCGCGATCGGGGCCCCCCGCTCAGACTCCGGGTCAGTGCCCTGGGTGCACTCTTTCTCTTCCGCGGAAGAGAAACCCACATCGCGCCGCTGACGTCACCGCCGGCGCATGCGCCGACCGGCGAAAGCCTTTCGGCCAGCCCCGCTGCCGGGGGCGCCGGTTTTTTGCGCCAGTCTTCTGGTGCCAACCGGTCCGGCGCGGGGCTAGCCCCCAAAGGTGCGGAGAGTTCCCCACCTTTGGGGAGGCCCAACCCCGGAGTGGTTGGCGCCACTCTCCTACGCCGGGACCCACCGTCCCGCCGGGTAGGGGAGAATCCCGCCCCAGATCTCTTCCCTTCACAACATATTTGCCTTTGCAGATATTAAACAGGATCACGGTTCTGCAAACCTCTGACCCACTACTTTTGCATACTTTTTCAGAGAAATTACAACACAGAAACAGGCCCTTTAGCCTAACCATTCTGTGTTGACATTTACATCCACAAGTAGATTATTCCAATCACATTTACCACCTTATTCTCATAACCTTTCAACCCCCTTTCCTTTGTTCACCTATTCAATTCAATCTTGACTATGCCTCAGCCGCTTATTGTGGAGGCAATCTTCTATTTCCTTTCAATTTACACTTTCCTTCTCCTGACGTTACTGGTTCCATGCTGATTGCAGCTCAATATAGCAGCAGTCACTCTTGGATTTCTCACAGTACATGGCTAATATTTATACGTGAGCTGGCACAGTGACAGTCAGTGAGCTGTTTGATTGCAGACCTCAGTTCAGTCTTGTATTGGCCACATCGACACACAAACATTCACATTGCGGCCTCGACTGAGATCATACAGCATGGACCAGCATTAAAACTGGACCTCAGTATCAGCATCAAGTAAACCTCTCTCAAAGTGCTGTAGACTGCCACAACTATGTGCCTCCGTTATACCCGGAGAAAAGCACCACCAAACCCCACAATGTGATAATTATCTACCATGTCCCACTAGTTTGTGTCCACCAGCTAGTCTAGTGTAAATTGGCAACAACATTATGTTCCAAGCCCATGGTCACTTGGACCAAGACTCTTAAATTTATTTCATACAGCTCTTGCAGACAGCAAAGAATTTCTTCCATTCTGTGCGAGATTTGAACCCAGACTCGAGGGGTCATAGGGTCAGTGTCTAATTATCTGTGCTTCCAGTTTCCTCGAGACTTGTTTTGACTTTCACATTAACACTGTTCTATTCCTGCGTAAGAAATCTGGACTGCTGCTGATTACTAGTGGCACCTCATTTATACTGAACGAATGTGTATTATAAGGTTTAAATCCAGCCTCAATGATCGAAAACACAACCCACCCAAGAGTTCTGCTCTTGGTAATGAGCATATATCGAACATAAAGACTCATGGAACTAATTTTATGTCTTTCCCCATCTATTAGTTTAATTGGTTTACACTAATGCTAAGTGATAATTGCAGCAGCAATTTAAATTACTCCAGTGCTGGTGAAGTGGCAAATGGAATATGCACCAGCAGTCCTGGACAAGAAGGGCGCAAAAATAGGCAGACATTTGAGTGGATGACTGAAAATCAATAACTTGTTTATTTAATTTGGGAAAAAGTCATCAGCCAACAGCAGCTCAATGGAGCTTTTTAATAATTACAATTTAATGCAATTAGTGCAACCAGAAAATCAATGTAAACACAAGACAAATCAGACCAGGGTCCCTCTGTGAAGAACAGTGCCTCTTTCACTTATGCAGCATTCAGATGGTGGAAAGAGCATTTAGATTTGGCACGATCTGGATGGTTTTTAAACTGTGGTATTGTTTCATTTATCTGTTTATCTGAACTCAGAAAAATTACTGCTCAATTTAGACCCTTCCTGTTGCTTATCTGCCCAAAGTGGTTGGTTGTTCCTGGATAAATCATTGTGTTGGATTCTATTCACATCAAGATGGAAAGATCTCATACTCCCTAAACACAGCAAAGTAAGAGCTAATTCAAAATGTATGAGATTGAGCAACTGAAAGACCCATGGAGATGATCCATGCATCTCCCTGGACAGCAAGAGATTCACAGATGTTTTAAAGTTTGTTTAAAACCACAGAAAGGAAAAATAAATTAAATTCATAATTTCTGCAAAGATTTCTCCCCATCTGCCAGGATCTTCGAAATGGTGCTGTTGCTGGGGAACAGAAATATATTGCCACCAGCAGTCACTGTAATCCATAGCTTCTCAGACCCAGAGGTGATGGGAGAATGGACGTGTCACAGAGTTGATTTTTTATGCAGAGAAAGCATGTCCACAGCATGCAAGGTTGTGTGCTCAAGGCTACTGAATCGAATTACTATGATACGTAAGTCCATAACCAGTGCTATGAGCTTGTAACAAAAGGCAATTAGGACATTAATGAAATACAAAACGGGAAATATTGGGGAGAACTTGGTTGATGTTGTGCTGTTTCTAGGGGTACTGTATAGAGTTACACCAGTTCCCCAGGGACGGGCAGTGCTGTGGGCTGCTCCCTATGTGCCCTTCTTAACTGCCGGAAGTGATGCTGGGTGAACAGATTTCTCCACCATTATCCTTTACCTGTACAAGGCATTGTCAGGCCACATCCAGCATACTGTGTTCTTTTTCATCCCCTCGCATTGTAGATGAGAACCCTGGGAAATAACTTTCAATAGAGAGCGAGACAGTCGATTGAACACACATCAAGAGGCCTCCGTTGTCAGGGCTGGCTTTTTAACTTAAGAAAGGCAAAGACTTGTGGAAATTTGATTGTGATCCAGAGAGTAATGAAAGGATGACAGTTTGTCCACATGGAAAGCCTTTACACACTAGAAAGCTCAGGGAGAATCAGGAGATACAAGGAGAAATGATGAAAACAAAGAACTATGGCAGATGTTCGGAAGTACTTGGTTCCGTAGAGAGTATTGACCTGTCGAAGATGTTGCCAACAATGTAAGTTGTCAAGAAGTATAATGAGGGCAGATTTCCTGCAAGCATTTAAAAAGAGAGCTGGACAGGTTTCTGAGGGTGGCTGACCTATCTACATAGAGGGCAGGATGGGTAATCTGGTAGTGGCCACGGTCTCCTGGAATCTGCTTGATCAGACAGGAATTTCCCAAATGCTTTTTTTCCCCCATTCGCCAAAGTATTTGAAAATCTCTTTGAATGCCTCTGACAGGAGATTGTGGGTGGGCGAAGAGGGGAAATGGGAATATGGGGGAGGGGATGCAACAGGATGATGGTGGGCAGAAATCAACCCATGCCAGGATGTTCCTACCAATTGGTGCCCATGGTTCTGGGCACAGTACAAAATCGAACAAGTTAGTGGAGCCATAATGACAGGGACTCTACTTCAGGAATGTTTATTTTTTTCTAGACTTTTACTGCTTGTCTAGATGACACACTGAGATAGAAAATTCAACACTTAAAGAATCACAGACATAAGCACAGACCCTGGTTTTCCTTGGAGCAGAACAAACAGTATTGTTTTTGGCATCTATTTGTCAGAAGTTTACATTGATGTAAATGCTTTCTTGAAATCCAGAAAAATATTGCACAATGGAAAATAACCTTTCTGCCAATTCTTTACCTTTACCACAACTCAGAGGAGTTCTGTGATCCAGCACTATGAATAACAAAAAAAAAACCACAGCAAATGTTAAGCTGGCCTTATTTATGATGTTTATATATTTTTGGTCTCGATTTACTGTCGAGTTGGTTTTCAGCCAATACCAAAGGTGACTATTTTTCAAACATAATTCTCAACTCCAAAATGAGCAGTAGAGATCAGGAAATCAAGTTAATTTTTCTAGAAATGAAGTACAAAACCACATTAACCTCTCCACATTAACCATTACCAACTTTTACAGATGCACCATAGAAAGCATGCAATCTGGCTGCATCACAGCCTGGTATGGCAACTGCTCAGCCCAGGACCGCACGAAACCTCAGAGAGTCGTGAACACCGCCCAATCCATCACACGAGCCTGCCTCCCATCCATTGACTCCATTTACACCTCCCGCTGCCTGGGGAAAGCAGGCAGCATAATCAAAGACCCCTCCCACACGGCTTACTCACTCTTCCAACTTCTTCCATTGGGCAGGAGATACAGAAGTCTGAGAACATGCACAAACAAACTCCAAAACAGCTTCTTCCCCATTGTTACCAGACTCCTAAATGACCCTCTTACGGACTGATCTCATTAACACTACACCCTATATGCTTCATCCGATGCCGATGCTTATGTAGTTACATTGTATACCTTGTGTTGCCCTATTATGTATTTTCTTTTATTCCCTTTTCTTCCCATGTACCTAATGATCTGCTCGCAGAAAAATACTTTTCACTGTACCTCGGTACACGTGACAATAAACAAATCCAATCCAATCCAAAACAAGCTCGAGAAGATACTAAATAGCTATAAAGTGAATAAAGTCAACAAAAGGGGATGACTTGATCAAGAAGGAAGAGTGAGAGCATTAATATTTAATGGTTTTATAATAACATTTTATTGGTTTATTTTTGTACTATAATTCAACAATAAAGTGGGGATCAGATTAGTTTTTAAGATGGTGATGTTTATTTCAATGTCACAATGAGTAAGCTGTTGGCTGAGGGAGACTGAAACTCCACTGAGTTGCAAACAGTCTATCTCTAAATATTATGCAGAATGCTTCTCACATCAGAAGTTCAGCCGTATCTTAACCAGAAAATTTGAAGTTCCTCATATTTAATGACAAGTAAATTTTGAAAATAAAGTACAACAGGATTGAGGCCTAGTTCAATACTCATTGTACTCTGGAATATGAAAATAATGACCAAAACATATGTTGACAGAGATTGCATCACCTAGTGAAAGGTCACAATTTAAAGAAGGAAAATGCATTGTGAATATTTAAGTCCACCTGGATTGTGGGGCAAGAGTTTTAAATGTAAATCTGTTGAACTTTAAAGTTTTCCACTGACATAAGTTACACAAGTTGGAGTACAGAATATTGCTACGGTTCCCATAGAGACCGAAAAGGAACTCCCACAAAGCCAATGGAAAGAAAATCAATGGACAAAACTTTATTTTTTAAACCTTCACTGTAACAAACCAACTAAAATCAACTTAATTTAAACATGAATTAACAAGTGAGAATTATTTGATGTATCAAGGTAAATTTCCTTTTCAACAGTCGATACGGCAAAGATATGCCTCACGTTTTACAAGCACTCGCATTCCTACCGTCACAAACATAGTACCCTGTACAATCTCAGTCTTTCCAACTCAGCCTCCACTTTATACATCCCTCAATTTCCACTCAATCGTTTCAGCCCATGAGTCACATTCACCAACGGCTTTTTTTTATCCTAAGTTCCCGGACACGGTTAACACCGACAAGGTGCACGTCTATGAACCCTATCTCACACAGGTCACAACAATCTTGATGGCGCAGAAACCCAAGACCTTTCCTTCACCAAACCTTTTAAATGGACTAGTGGGCTCTGACAATATTGGTGCAGCAGTAATGGGCATTGTCCAATCCACAATCCTGTTTTCTAGTCATCAGTGTTCTGTTCTTTCCAACTATATAACATGCACAGAAACACAGTCTCTGTGCTTTTTTTCCCTCCGAACCCTGCCTCAATACCAGGATATGTTTGAAAACTGCCCAACATAAGACTATCCATTCAGAGAAAACCTTGCTTATTTCCTTTTTATATATATTCTCGGTATTCTGAAATTATTTCCCAAATGGGAAAAAAAACTGGCTGACATAATAACACTGCAATTAGCTTTCTATTTACCCATTGCTTCTTAGCTGTTGATCTCCATGACAACCACAGGTCACATGGGCATTTTTTGGACCCAAATGAGATCATAATCAAGAAACCAATTAACCCTCTTTCAGAATACTCCCAGCCCACTTTGATCTTAAAGGGACACTACACAAAAAGAAAGTACATACTTCCCAGAGCTCGAGTCATTTCAATATACCTAGAGGAATGCATATACATTCACATAACCAAAATCCACGATCACTGTGGGATTCAAAACAGCCATCAGAAAAATGGTGGCATAACCAGCTGTGCAGACAACCAGATGCTTCAAATCTTGTTATGATTTAATGGCAACATGTATTAAATGTTGTATGTATTAAATCAAG
The DNA here is from genome assembly GCF_902713615.1 of Scyliorhinus canicula. Lineage (NCBI taxonomy): Eukaryota > Metazoa > Chordata > Chondrichthyes > Carcharhiniformes > Scyliorhinidae > Scyliorhinus > Scyliorhinus canicula. The sequence goes on along the minus strand of NC_052166.1, from coordinate 39,330,368 downwards.
TGTGATTCAATATTGTTTTTAATACTTTAAATCAAGTTTGTTTGCTAATGACATTCTTCACTTTAAGTGCAGGAAAATTAGGCCAGATGTATTTATTTAGCAGGTATTTGCTTGTAAGTAAAGGTTACCTTTAAGAGACCTGCTGTGTCACTCTAGATGTCTTAATATCCAATTTTCCTTTGTCTCAGCATCCCATTCAAATGCCTGGATTGCTAATCACGGATCAAAGCAGCCTGCAAGGACTGGAGAATATCTTTAGCACACTATTCAGTAAGAAGCCCCAAATTGAAGAACATGTGTTATACATTTTGCATTTCCTCCATAATTCAAATAAATGGATTGTGCACAGTAGCAATCCGTACTGTCACTCGAGCATTTACCACAACCTCTAATATAAAAATAATGACAGCTTCTGTGTTCATAAACAAGCCACATATATGATAGAAAAAGAATGAGAATTTGTTTTCATACTGCTCTTGCAGAATTTCTTTTCTGAGTGGTTGCTTGTGTTATGAAAAAAAAACATTTGTTAGAGATGCCTTTTTGAGAAAGTAATGCCGACTCGACCAGCTGCTAAATAAGTTGCATTGAAAAGGAGAAGTGAACGGCAAAATTGCGAGTTTTCTTTTCCTTTTTCTTTTTACCTTATACAAGGCGGATTGTTTGGTTTGTGAATAACGGCCAGAGGAGTGAATTGTGATTTTGTGTAACTCTGTCTGCCATTAGTGTTGCCTACTTTTTGCTACTAATGGTAGACACAAAAATTGCAAAGATGTTCCACCAAGAACAGGTATGTGCTCGAGTTCTCTGAAGAATAGTGGAAATGTGTTGGATTCTCAAAATAATGACAATGAGGATTTATAACGAATAGTTGTTTATTCACTAGCTTAGTGTTATGGTGGCTATGAAGGACATGGGGGATTTCGTGGAATATGAACTTCCCTATTGAGCGGGCATGAACTCACCCAATGGGAAATGGGCAGCACGGTAGCATTGTGGATTTCACAATTGCTTCATAGCTCCAGGGTCCCAGGTTCGATTCCGGCTTGGGTCACTGTCTGTGCGGAGTCTGCACATCCTCCCCGTGTGTGCGTGGGTTTCCTCCGGGTGCTCCGGTTTCCTCCCACAGTCCAAAGGTGTGCAGGTTAGGTGGATTGGCCATGATAAATTGCCCTTAGTGTCCAAAATTGCCCTTAGTGTTGGGTGGGGTTACTGGTTATGGGAATAGGGTGGAGGTGTTTACCTTGGGTAGGGTGCTCTTTCCAAGAGCCGGTGCAGACTCGTTGGGCCGAATGGCCTCCTTCTGCACTGTAAATTCTATGAAACCTGTTGCTTCATCCTGGGCCAGTACTCTGTAAGTCGCTGGACTGTGAGCCGTAGCTGCGCCCTTTTCCATTACGTAAGTAAAATAGTATGATATTGGAAAACTGAACTTGGGAGAGATTATTACACTTAACAACTACTTCATACTTCTGCACTTTCTGCGCTCCCATGGAGGACTCGTGTGCTGCCATGTGACCCGTTTCGTCGCCGCATAATCACGTGACTACTCTGCTTACATCTTCCACATTTTGTTGGAACAACCGATGGCATGAGATGTAACAGGTGTGTGTGATTGGAAACTATGTGCAGACCATTTGGTTACATACAAGTTAAACAGGCTAACATTGCATAACTGTTTACTAATCTAATAAGATATGGATTAAATTGTTGCAGCTGGTGTTTAGCTCATCGCATCTCCCCCCATCCCCCAAAATTTTCATTGTAAAAAGATGAAAAAGCTAGGTCGAGATTCAATAGGAATATAGTCCTGGAAATTTGTGTTTGTTTTTCTTGGGAGACTTGAGCATGTGGTTATGCTGGTTGGTGGTGTAGTAGTCTTACTCTGGGTGGTGTCCTCACTGTGGAAGGCCTGGAGCATTCTGCCAGTGTGTTCGTTGGGTGCACGCCTCTGAAGGAGACTGAATGTCCAATGGTGTAGATGGACTGTGTCACAGGCTGGATGACTGAACTGCTATCTTGTCTGTTGGTGCTGATTCCGATACCTGTAGGAGGTGACAGCGCTTGCATCCATGGCGGGCACTTTCTGAGGCTGCCACCTAACTGTTCGGTTACTGGGCATGACTGTGTACCATCGCCAACTGCTCATGGCCACGTGCGGCCTGAATCCTGACCATTTGACCAGGTGTTATGGGGCTGAATCTGTGGGCATCTTAATCGAAGTGCATTTTGCTTCTCAGTTGGCACTGCATGAGGGCATCATTCACATGGTTTCAAGGCAGCAAAGGCTTGCCAGTAGGAATCACGGTTTTGGTATGTCTGGAAAAAAGTCATTGCAGTAACGGGGCAGGTCTGGCTGTGGTAGATTTTGCACATTGAGGAGTACAGCATATGCGATCCTGTGTGCATTTCTAAAATGCTTAGCTAAGCGAACTAATTGTTCTGCCAGACCATTGGACAGTGGATATGGGCAGCACGGTGGCACAGTGGTTAACACTCCTGCCTCACAGCTCTTGGGACCTGGGTTCAATTCCGGCCTCTGGTGACTGTGTGAAGTTTGCACTTTCTACCCGTATCTGCGAGAATTTCCTCCAGGTGCTCTGGTTTCCTCCCACAGTCCAAAGATGTGCAGGTTAGTTGGATTGGCCGTGCTAAATTGCCCCTTCGTGTCCAAGAAAGGATAAGTGGGGTTACTGGGTTACGGCGATAGGGTGGAGACGTGGGCTTAAACTTAAATAGGCTGCTCTTTCCAAGGGCTGGTGTAGACTAGATGGACTGAATGGCCTCCTTCTACACTGGAGGGTTTCTATGAGAGGGGACTGCTCATGATATATTAAAGGCCCATGTGTATGCAAAATTTCAAGATTGAGTGGAGATGAATTGACACGTGTTGTCTGTCATGAGTCTCTGTGGGATGCTGTGTGTGGCAAAGTGTCTCTTGGGCTTGGCAATGTCTGTTTTACTCGTAATGCTTAGCAGGTAGTCGAGTTCAAACTGCCCAGAAACAAATAAACTAAGATTAAATGTTGTTTACTTTTCCATTCGAAAATGTCAGTTGCGGTGAATGGCCCAGTCAGGTCCAGGATCTCAATTAAGTGCAGTGGTTCTTTAGCTTGATGTGGCTTGAGTGCATTGCACAATGCACATCTGGGAACTTCCCTTTCCATATCTGTGTGCATGGAGGCCAGTACAGTGATTCCGTGGCCTTCATCTGGTAGCTTCCAACCTGGGGTGCCCTTAATGAAATTGTTGGGTGCAGTACCTCTGAAGAGACGTAGAGATGTTGAATCACGAGTCACTCAGTATCAGTCCATCCTGTACTGTTAGTGATGGTGTTACTGTACTGATGGTGAAGAATGTGCGGAGCCCATGGGGAAGCTCCCTTGTGGACTGGCAAGCCCCACATAATGACGTTGGCCAATTGTATACAAGCGATATCTGCCTGTAATGGATCTCTGAGTTCCTGAATTGTACCAGCAGACAGCAGCTCTATTGTCATGATGTTGATGTCTTCCTCACGATCTGCCTGGTCTGTAGTGGGTAGGAAATTTCTCAAAAGGGCATCAGCCAAGTGCAGTTCCATATCAACTTTGGAGACAATGCTGACATTGTCGGGTTGTAGCTTTAGCTGTTCACTGTTTAACTGTTTCAACAGTTGCAGGATGAAGTCATTTTGAGGATGGTGAAGATCTCACCCTTTCCTGTGACAGTCGACACTCTCACAATGGAGTGTTGTTGGGGGCTGTGTAGCTTCACTGCTCTGACTGAACTCCTGTTCGTTCACCTTACTGACTTTCCTCCCTATGGATGACCAACCGGCTCCCATATGGCTGATGGCAGAGGAAGGCTGCAACATTCAACAAATTGATTCCATTTTCCACATTTGTTGCATTTTTTACCATATGCAAAACAAGCTGTTCAGTTCTGAGGGCGCTGGTCACTGCAGATGAAGTAGGTGCTGGTCACTGTAGTTGACGTAGGGCGCACCCTATACAATGAATACTTCTGTTCCTTGCCTAACACCTCTGCTTCTCTTTTCGTATTGTTTGTTTAACATTCGGATATTAACGGCTGCTCGTTACGTTTAACCTTTCTCTTGCAGCAGCTGTGTGCGGACTCGGGGCGGAGAATCGCCCGGGGCCGGCTTCAATCCCGACCCCGCCATGTCCCGAAATCACCGCCCCCCCGAGAATCGGCGGGGCGGGAATCGCACCCCGCCGGTCAGCGGGCACCCGTGGCAATTCTCCGGCCCGCGATGGCCCGAAGTCCCGCTGTTGACAGGCCTTTCCTGCCGGCGTGGTTTAAACCACCTCCTGTACCGACGGCATTGGCGGCTCGGGTGGGCTCCAAAGTCCTGGGGGGCGCGCGGGGCAGTCTGACCCTGGGGGGTGCCCCCACGGTGGCCTGGCCCGCGATCGGGGCCCACCGATCGGTGGGCGGGCCTGTGCCGTGGGGGTACTCTTTTTCTTCCGCCTCCGCCATGGTCTTCACCATGGTGGGGGCGGAAGAGACCCCCTCCCCTCCACGTGTGCCGGTATGACGTCAGCAGCCGCTGATGCTCCGGTGTATGCGCGGACTTACGCTGGCCGGCGAAGTCCTTTCAGCCCCAGCTGGCATGGCGCCAAAGGCCGTTCACGCCAGCCAGGGGAGTGGAAACCACTCTGGTGTGGGCCTAGCCCCTAAAGGTGCGGAGAATTCCGCACCTTTGGGGTGGCCCGACGCGGGAGTGGCTCACGCCACTCCGACACGCCGGGACCCCCCGCCCCGCCAGGTAGGGGAGAATCCCGGCCTAGGTCTCTGAATTCCACAAACAATGTGATCCCTGCCTATTTCATTTGTGAGAGTTCCAAACGTACATTTCTTTGCCACGCTTTTCAGGTTGGTCGTGTAAGATTGGATTGATTCATCTGCTCTTTGGTTTGTTGAATTCAATGCATGCCTGTCGAGGATTATTGGCTGACTTCTTCAGCCAGTCCTGCTGCAAGATCGCCACAGGCGGGACGCGGACCTAGTAAAGGTCCATTGACCTTGGACGGGAAATTCCGGTCACAGGGCGATCACAGCTGGGGAATCTCGCCCTATTGTTCTTACCAGAAGACAAATATTCTCAAAATTTTTTCTAATTATTTCAGGTTCCGCTTTTTCCTCCCCCGCCTGGAAAACAAACAACTTGAATTTATCAACGTCCTCGGGGTCCGCTAAGTTTAATGAGATCTTAGCCTGTCCTTCGTCGACTTGTCACCCAGTAGAATCGCAGTAAATAATGTAATAAAAATAACTTTTATTGTCACAGGTAGGCTTACATTTTCACTGCAATGAAGTTACTGTGAAAATCCCCTGGTCACCACATTCGCGTCTGTTCGGGTACACAGAGGGAGAATTCAGAATATCCAATTCACCTAACAGCATGTCTTTCGGGACTTGTGGGAGGAAACCAGGGCACCCGGAGGAAACCCACACAGACGTACGCCACTCCTCAATCGTTTCCCAACCGTCTGCAATGTTTTCATCAAAGATGAGCGGGTCGATGCGTCAAAGTCCTTGTGCCACACTGCCAACTCCTGACACCACTTAAAGGTGTTGGGTTCCCACAACAATGACTGTAAGGACTGTTAACGAACTGTGGTTTATTCACAAGCCTAGCAGCTACTTCATGCTTGCAGTCCGCCCGTTCTCCCGCCATCTGACCCCATTTTGTAGTTGTGTCGTCACGTGACCACTTGGCCTACAAATGGGTTAAAAGAAAAAAATAATTGAAATTTCTACCACAGACAAAATCACTGAAGCAGTCGATGTAAATTGAAATCTGAAAACGTTCTAGTAAAATATATCAAATTTGATGAGATTTTTAAAATGCACCTAGTTCTCGCAGCCACGTTGATGACGTGGTCTAATGAAGTACACTTGGAGGAATAAGCAAGATTTATGAATATTCAAGTAATTGGAGCATTAAACTCGCTATCTAGTCAACAATTGTGCTATTTTAACACATGTGACATCATGGTTAATGTTTTAGTTCTATTTGGCTGTTGCCCCCTCATAATGGAGGACAAATGGAGTAACCGGCCATGTGACTTTATTGGCCCATTTGTCATGACGTGTACAAATTGAAAGGGTGTAATTGAAATCACTTCATAAGGAAGTGAGATGAAAATAATGGTACTTATGCCCCTGAGGTGAAAATATGAAGGCAACCTTCAACGAGTTGAATGGCTTACGCACAGTGCGACCAACAATCAAAGCATTGCAGTAGAATTAGTTACACACGCAGATTCTCAGAATAATGCAAATATGAAATAAGGGCGTCTGAATGTGACATTTTAATTTAGGGAAGGAGCCAAGCACAGCAATATCTGACTGTCAGAATGTTCTGATTGAATAATAACTGCAAACATGTAGGCCATACTGCACCAGATTTGTGGGGAACCTGTTTCCATGGAAACAAATATGCTTTGTTGCAAATGTCTCCGAGATTAGACATAATGCTCTTTGTTAAAGGGGACACCTCAGCGAGGGGTTTTTACCAACTTTCAGCTGGATTCTCTGTCAGCGGGATCCTCCGTTGCGTTGGCAGCGCACTCACGCCCACAGATTTCCTGACGGCGTGGGGGTGCCCACAATGGGAAACTCCATTGGCCGGCTGCCGGGACAGAGAATCCCGCTACCGGCAGGAGAATCCCGCTACCGGCAGGGGCGCGCCACACCAGAAAACAGATACAGCGGAACGGGAATCCCGCCCTTTATTTTTGTTTAGCAACATGTAATACAAATTACCTGATGGGTGCTGCACTTCTATAGCAGCCTGAGTAAGATTCTTTATCTATAAAATAAAATGATGAAACCGTGCCCCCGCCTCCGCAACCCAAAAAATTGATTTTTATGAATGAATTCTACATTGAATTTACTGTAATATGAGGTTTGCCCAAGGACCAACATAGTAGATTTACGTGAGATTACCAAAAATGCACTGCTTCAAGAAAAGACAACAATCCTTCATGGAACTATAGAATCAGTACAATGCAGAAGGAGGACATTCAGCCCATTGAGTCCACACCGACCCTTCGAAAGAGCACCCTTTCTAGGCCAACCACCGTCCTAACCTGCAACTCCATACCCCACCTATATCCCTGGACACTAAGGGGCAATTTAGCATAGCCAATCCAGCCAACCTGCATATCTTTGGACTTTGGGAGGAAACTGGAGCACCCGGAGGAAAGCCATGCAGACACAGGAAGAATGTGCAAACTCCACACAGAAGCCGGAATCGAACCCGGATCCTTGGCACTGGGGGCAGCAGTGTTAACCACTGTACCAGTTTCACATGTGTAACAAAAACTCATCACAATGCAGGTAAAAATTGTCCTGACCCCCACTTCTGACTCCTTTAATCCTGTTACTTACTGGCTTGATAATATTAAATGCAGTGAAAGATACAAAATGAAAAAAGAAACATTCTGTGCAAATTCAATCTGTCAATACATGAGGAAGAGAACTGGGGATAACTCCGGTTCAGTTAACTGGGGTTCTGGGTGTGTGTAAGCTATGTATCTTGATGATGTTGAAGGGCTTTGCCACTTTTCAGGGAACAACTGAAAAAAAAATGTGGAAATACATTTTATTTTCTGTTGTCAGAGATGCGGATTTTGTTTCAATTGACTTTAAGAGGATGAAAAGCCAAATGTTAAATGTTATGCAATGCCAAATGGAAAATCTCCTTAGCAGAGTGATTTACCTATGTGAAAAAGCATCATCAACAATCATGGCCATCCATCCCCCATTAAATTACGAAAGGTTCACCAGGAAAACCATTAGCCGCTTCCACAATAGTTTATTAAAGGTAAAATGAACAGATGACCAGGATCTAATGCAATCCAAATCTAGGAAAGTACACCATAATCGCACGGCTGTGAAGTAGGGATTTCCTACTTACACTACTTTCCCATATATTTAGCTCTAGATTGAATAGATTTATCACACTTGTGAGTAAAATTTGTTGGCAGAGAGATTCTCAGTGTTCACATAGACTAGAATATTTGTTGCTCGGGTGGACTCATGCCTGACCCAGAAGCATGGGGAATTGCGGGAGAAGACGTTCGGAGCTCATCCCGACATTATCGTGCAATATTTCGGTCAATGGGCGTGCGCGGGAATGGCGAATTTACTTTTTACATCAGCACTAAATGAAAGCGAACAGAATTTGGAATGGATCATCTTTTCCACTTAAGACATCTTAGTGTGATGCCATCTCCAAAGACACCTTTCACTCCTCTTTTCTGCCTTCCTAAGGACTGTTCCTGCCACAACATCCTGGTCCCTTCCTCAGTTGACCCCAACAATCCTTCCCTTTTGCCTGCAGGTCCTCAATGTCCAAGGCCCCAGGTGAAACAGCAGTTTACTCAGAACACTTAACGTTGCACACCATATTCATGACTCATGAGCCATCACTACGTTGGAGAGACCAAGAGTGACTGCTTTGCGGAACAGCTCCATTTACTCCAAGGCCAATCAATCTCCTAAATTTCAATTGCAGGTCATTATAATTTTCCATTACGGTCTCTTTCAGCTCTCTGTCCTACACTGTGAGCTCATATTTCAATGTGGCCCTGTCCAGCCTTCAGACAGTTTCAGATCACAACCTTTTTCTATCCTTTTCTTTGTATACTTATGTCCCAATCATAGATTCTCTTACAGGTTAGGATGAGGCCATTCGGGCATTGAGTTTGTACTGACTCTCTGAAAGAACACCCCACCTCGGCCCATTCCCCCGCCCCATCCCCGTAACCCTACCTAACCTCAGGACACTGAGGGCAATTTAGCCCTGCCAATCCACCTAACCTGCACATCTTTGGACTGTGGGAGGAAACTGGAGCACCCGGAGAAACCCACACAGACACAGGGAGAAAGTGCAAACTCCACACAGACAGTCACCCGAGGCCGGAATTGAACCTGTTACTGATGCTGTGAGGCAGCAGTATTAACCACTGTGCTATTGTTGTTTTGAGATGTTGGTGATGACTCTGCTTGTTCCATTTACACCTTCCCTAGATCCATCATTTGCCCCCTTGCTTGCTTCATTATCACCTTTTCGCCGTGCACCATTCCTCCTTTTGTTATTTAGTCCCTGCTGCCTTCCACCCTATCACAGACCTTCCCTTTTGTTCGTTCCCCACTGCCTTTTCCTGTCTCTTACTTCCTTGAAGCCTGCTATATCTTAACCTCTTCCAGTTCAGATGAAAGTGCGTTGGTATGAAATGTAAGCCATTTCTGTCACTCTGCAGATTCTGCCTACGCTGCTGAATATTTCCAGCATTTTCTGTTGTATTCCAGATTTCCAGCAGTTGTAGTGTTTTGCTTTTGTATTTTGAATGGGCTTTTGGGTCAAGGAGTAGAGAGGAAAAAAAAAGCTGGGTATCCAATTGAAAAAAAACAGATCGTTAGTTATTTTGGTGATCTCTGCATGCTTGACCCAATTTGGACTGCACAACATTCTGTTTTGAGGTCTTATGATCAACGCACAGGAAATCAGATTTTAAAACTGCTACAATGCATATTGCCTTGAATAAAGTAAATTCATTTTCTTGCTCATTTATTATCCCATTTCCCTTTAATTTTAGTTTGGGTTGGAGAATAAGTGTAGAACCTTTGGTTAATATTTTGTGATCTAACCTGCTTTTACATTCTTTGTGTTTCCTTTATCGCAAATATTACACAATAGGATTTTAAAAGTCCTGTCAGCTCTGGAAAAATAATGAATGGTCTTCTGCTATTTAAATCATTCTGATAAAAGACATGTGGCAAATTTTGGATACAGATCGTTATAACATGTGTCTGTGCCCATGTTCCACACATGAATAGGTCACATCTTTCAATATTTATTTAGACGTCAAAACAATTTATTTTTAGAAACACAGGAAAAAGGTTGTAAAATGTTATACTAATGATGTCAAGTAGCTTAGAAATCGCCCCAATAGCCAAAAGCATGATGATGCAACGCACTCAGAGCGGCCCACACAGTTTCAGCTGAAAACGTTTATTATGCTGATGATATATGTTACTTGGCTGGACAGCTGGTCCGTGATGCAGAGTGAGGCCAGCAGTGCAGGTTCAATTCCCCGTACCGGCTGAGGGTATCCATGAAAGCACAGCCTTCTCAACTTCGCCCCTCATGTGAGATGTGGTGATCCTCAGGTTAAATCGCCACCAGTCAGCTCTCTCCCCTCAAAGGGGGAAAGCAGCCTATGGTATTCTGGGACTGCGGCGACTTTACCTTACCTAGTTTATCTTTTTTCATTTTCAGCAATTCTTTTATTTGGGATTTGTAGCGAATGGACAGGTCATATATTGAAAGACATATGTAAAGCGCAAAGCAAATTATGAGCAAATCTGGCTCCAGCTGAAATCATTACATTTTGCCTTAAATTGGTGATTTCATAGAAGTTCATAGAATCCCTAAAGTGCAGAAGGGCAACCTATCCATGTCCGCTCACCCAGCCACCCAGCCCTACTCCTGTAACCCCATAACCTAACCCATGCATTCCTGGACACTAAGGGGCAATTTATCATGGTCAATCCACCTAACCTTTGGACTGTGGGAGGAAATCGGAGCACCCGGAGGAAACCCACGCAGACACTGGGAGAACGTACAAACACCACAACAGACAGTGATCCAAGGCCGGAATTGAACTCAGGTCCCTGGCGCTGTAACACAGCAGTGCTAAGCACTGTGCCACCACACCGGCCCATTCACTGCTACATGAACTAATCTTTCTAAAAGACAGTTCCAGTTAAAGTTACACTTATTCAGAAAGAAAAAAGCCATAGTCAAGTGCCACTCGGCATAATATTCGAAGAGACATAATGTGGGCAGCACGGTAGCACAGTGGTTAGCACTGTTGCTTCACAGCGTCAGGGTCCCAGGTTCAACTCCTGGTTTGGGTCACTATCTGTGTACAGTCTGCACATTCTTCCTGTGTCTGCGTGGGTTTCCTCCAGGTGCTCCAGTTTCCTCCCACAAGTCTTGAAAAACACGGCCGCGATTCTCCACCCCCCACGCCGGTTGGGAGAATAGTGGGAGGGTCTCGCGACATTTTTCACGCCCTCCCGCTATTCTCCCCCCCCCTCGCTCGACCCACAACACGAATCGGCGCTCGCCGTTTTTTACGGCGAGCAGCGATTCTCCGCGGCCGATGGGCCGAGCGGCTGGGCCTTTACGTCCGTTTTTTCACTGCAGCAAACACACCTGCTTGCTGCCGTCATAAGAACGGGTGCTGGATGCCCGGTTGGGGCATCCAGAGGCCCGTTTGGGGCGGGAGCACCACCGTTGTGCTCGGGAGGGGACAGGCCCGCGATCGGTGCCCACCGATCATCGGGCCTACGTCCAAAAGGGACGCACTATTTCCCCTCCGCCGCCTAACAAGATCAAGCCGCCACATCTTGTCGGGCAGCGGTGGAGAAATGCGGAACCGCGCATGCGCGGTTTCCGTCAGTGGCGTGATGACGTCACCCGCGCATGCGCGGGTTGGAGTCGGCCGCGCGTCATCTTGGCGCACGGCCTTAACAAAAGTCGTTAAGGCCGTGACGCCATGATTCCCGGGGTCCCGCTCCTAGCCCCGATGGGGGGGGAGAATCGGGTCCCGGGAACGGGCGTGAAGGCTGCCATGAAACACGGCCAGTTTCATGGCAGCCTTTACGACTCTCCGCATTTGCGGAGAATCTCGCCCATGCTGTTAGGTGAATTGGACATTCTGAATTCTCCGTCTGTGTACCTGACCAGGCGCTGGAGTGTGGCGACTAGGGGCTTTTCACAGTAACTTCATTGCAATGTTAATGTAAGCATACTTGTGACAATAAAGATTATTATTACCTTTCAGGACCTTTAGGCAGGCTCAACTACAAGCAAATGATACTTAAAAAAAGAAGTCAGGAAATTATAGGCCGATTAGTTTCATTTCAACCTTCGGCAAACTGCAAGTATCTGTCATGCGGGATGGAATTATTAAGTTCTCTGATAAACACAGGTTTATCACGATTCCATGAGCATGGATTTCAAAAAAGGCAGGGTCTGATTGACTAACCTTTTTTTTTTTTTTATAAATTTAGAGTACCCAATTCATTTTTTCCAATTAAGGGGCAATTTAGCGTGTTCAATCCACCTAGCCTGCAGATCTTTGGATTGTGGGGGTGAAACCCACGCAAACACAGGGAGAATGTGCAAACTCCACACGGACAGTGACCCAGAGCCGGGATCGAACCTGGGACCTCAGCGCCGTGAGACTGCAGTGCTACTCACTGAGCCACCGTGCTGCTCTGATTGACTAACCTGACAGAAAGTATTTCAACAGGAGCAAGAAGGGAATGCAGGAGTTGTGATTTTTTTTGCTTTTCAAAAAAGCTTTTGACAGGGATTCCACAGAAAGATGAATAACAAAGAATATTTTCTGTTGAATCAAAAGGAAGAGAATGGAAACAATATTAATTTGTTTATCGCAAATTCGGCAAGTGTGGCAAATGGTGACCCAGACTGAGAGACTACAGAGTACAGAGAGGCTGTCCGGTTGGGCAAACTGGACACGGTTCATTGCAGACAAACATGAAGTGATACATTTTAGTGAAACAAAAGGGAAAGGAAATACATATGGTCAGTTTAGTGACCACGGACGAGTCCGAGGCGAATGAATAGAGAGAAACTCATTTTATTGCAAAGTAATAATATGTACAATAATCTTCAGATTCCAGCTGGGTCTGAGGTGTCGGTTCCAAGTCTGGCTGACCTTTCTTTCAATGTCTATTACCCTATCCATGGGCTCTCCACCCCTAGCGGGGGATCTCGTACTCAATGAGGCTCACGGGGAGTCTTAATTGCTCCACTCTCGTAGGTCTCGTGTGGGTTACAACAGTCAGATTCTAATCAGGGTGAAGGAGCAGAGGGATAATCAAGCAAAGGTAAATCCAATATTCAAGTGGGTAATGTTACAAAAAGGCAGATGCTGATATTTTAGTTGAGACATTGAATACAAGAGAAAGGTAGTAATGTGAATTTGTACAAGAGCTCAGCTATACACAAGTGGATAGTTAGAAGCAATGTTGGATCCCCCACTGCAGGAAGGGTATAAAAGCCTTGGAAAGGAAAACGATTTACCAGGATGTTCACACAGAGGTTGGTCCAGCATAGCGGAGACGAGAACAATTAGAGCATTTTCACTGGAGTTGAGCTGGTGAAGAGGGAAACTGATAGAGGTCATGGTATACTGGTTGATGGGGTGAAAACAGAATGGCACGAATTTAAGATGGTTTAAAATAATGAAAGATAAGTGGGAAAATACATTTGCAGATCATGGATTTAGAATGTCTTAGTCACTTCCACAAAAAAGGAAGAAGGATGATTGTTTTTTTGAAGGGAATTAGTTACTTGATAAAAAAGAGGAAATGAGCAGGCAAGTGGAATTACAATGGATGACTTATATGGAGAAGGACACGGAGCTGGGCTTGATCGTCAAAACTGTCTCTTGTTGTGCTTTAATAGTCCATGATTTTATCACGTCAGCACTGTGCAATTGTGAAGGACAAGTATTTAAAGTTGGGCCCCAGAAATACTTGGGCGATATCTGTAGGCCTCGCTGCGCCAGACCTGGGACATGGCGAGGCCAGTAAATCTTTACCTGCCTCATCACGTCTCATGAGATCTCATCATGCATTGTGATCTGGATTCTGCCCGTTTGAGGGCGGCATCCAGATTTGCATATTCAAGTGACTAGTTAGTTTCACTTGAATATATCTACACCGGATGTACCCAGGATCAAACTGCCTCACCTCGGAGAGCCTGAGCGGGCATCATTAGCACTGTTTCCACAAAAGTGGACCAGGCGTATTGGCACTCGGGGAGTAGGGGTTCTCCCAGGTGATCAGTGGCCCCTGGGTGGTTGGGATCTGGGCAGCTGGTTCCCTGGCAACCCCGATGCTACCTGGGAACTTTGGCACTGTCAGCCTGGCACCCTGGCAGTGCCACCCAGGCACCCTAGAAGTAATACCTGGGTACCACTCTGGCAGTGCCCCTGCCAGTTCCCTGCCCTTATGAAGTGGGATGTGGGGGGCTCGATGACCCCCTTATTGGTACGTTTGGGCATGGGGGGGGGGGGGGGGGAGAGAGAGAGAGAGAGAGAGAGAGAGTTGGAGGCTTCAGTGGGTGTCTAGAGCTCGTTGGTGCCCCGATCTCTTCCTGCACTGGCGAGTGGATCTCATTACTGCAGGAAATGAGACTCTGAGCCTCGGTGAGGTGTTCCTCAACCAAGACCCAGAAATGAATCCTGTTTAATAGCAGGGTCTTTCTCGGCGCTGCCAGCGCCAGGAAACACCTGGCTAAACACGCTCAACGCAAGACTCTGTTTCATTTCCATTAAATCATGCCACTTGCCTTCACTTTATCTGCTTATCCTTCTATGAAGCATCATGAGACACTTTTTCTGTTTGTTTTGTGTGGTGTTTCTGGGTCAAAGGTGCAATTTAAATGTTAAGTCGACGTTATCCGGCAAGCTTGTACCAGCAAAAAAACTGACGTTAATATCCGTTCACTATATAGATAAGGAAGCGCCGTGTTCAGCACAATTAACAGAAGAAATTCTGTGACTGGATATGGCTTTATTTGTTTCAAACATATATTAGACTGGATATTTCTTCTTAATTAACTCCTAAAGGATGAATTATTTCAAATCTGTAAAGCCAAATTATTTTGTACAGTTATTACATGGCTGTTGCTTGTCTTAAAGGTAGTTCATCATGAGTCATCTCATTGTATAAAAACAATAATAAAACTAGTGTGTCAAATTAAAAATAGGCAATGCCATCATATAGTCCAACAATAGTACCCTTAGATACCAAAATGCAGAGAAGTACATTTATTAATAATGCATTGTGGCCTTCTGCTGAAATCTATCTAGTGTAACATACTGAGAATTCCTTCAATACTGAATATATACGCACAAACATATTCACTGCTGCTCACTAGGAACTAGCTAATTGCTACTGGCCTCCTGCCTCTCACTGTTGTCATAGTGATGCCTGAAGTAGACAACTAGTGAATAAATTAAATCCTGTCCTGTTATAAAGTTAAGAACATATTTATCAGACTAACAAATCATTACAGGTCAACGGGCTTCAGTGGGCAGCATTAAAGAACATGCTTGATAATTAGCAGCTGGAGAAAGAATTAATATCAGTCATTAAGTAAAATTACAGCTTTGGCTCTTTGCTTACCCAAGCAGGCTACAAAACGACAACAGTACAGGAGACCAATAAATCAAAGGTGATTGACCACGGAGAACTTTTGAATCAACTATAAAGCCATGAGTTAATTCAGGGTGTTTTCCTTCCTTCTGTTCTTCGGAGCTAGAAATTTTATTTTCTTGTTTAAATTTCAGAACCGCTTCTACTTAAACTTGCGCTGCAATAGGCTGAGGTTTTTATTTTTTTTTAAATAAGTTTTGTGTACCGAATTACTTTTTTTCCAATTGAGGGGCAATTTAGTATGGTCAATCCACCTACCCTGCACATCTTTGGCAGACGCGGGGAGAATATGCAAACTCCATACGGACAGTAACCAGGGCCAGGATCAAACCCGGGTCCTTGGCGCCGTGAGGCAGCAATGTTAACAACTGTGCCACCGTGCTGCCCCATGCTGAGGTTTTTTAAAGATGTTGCAGTTGTTCGATTGCTGCATATTAGAGAGTAGGAGCCGTGAAAATGCAATTTTCATTTCCTGACTGCAATTTTTAATATTGCACAGCTGCAAATGAACTTGAAGTCTTGTAGCTGTGCAAAGCTGTGCTAATTACTGTTTTTGCAGCGTCTTGTCTTAAGCTTCAGAAAGCCTCCGTGTTCCAACTTTGTGCCTTAACCTTTAACTGAACCGTGATGGATAATGTTGGGAATCGTTAGATGCACAAAAAGTAATGGAATCATTCCATAACCACCAGCTGCTTCAATCTTCCCATCCAAGTTCTTAAGCGGATGATTCAACAATGAAGTTTTCAAGGTGGTTCTGTATGAAATTAGAGTGGGCATCTGCATTTTTCAGCATCGCCGGGGAAACGGAAAGGAACTTCATTTTCTGTGGATTGGTATGGGCGGTTGACCAAGATTGTCAGGTCCCCTTTGTTCTGAATGGGAGCATTTCAGTTCGACTGAATAGAACTGAAAACCAAAAAGGTATTACATGAATCCCCAATTATTGGTTTTTGCAGATTTAGTTGTCCAGAGTTAAGCCGCACGGGCACATTTGGCACTCCGATGTTGGAAAAGAGAAAGGGCGGCAGCTCTGGTGGTTGTCAAGTGATCCCTGTTGAAAAGTGTGTGCGTGTTTATTAAAGAAAGGCTTGTATTTATATAGTGGGTGCGATTCAGCGGACTCAAGTTAAAGTGTGCTGAACGGTGCATTTAGCGAGTTGTTCCTCAGCGGCTGCAACGGCGTGAAACATCTTACTATCCAAATTCACTTTTTTTTGGCCTTGAGGAGCTCAGACTGCCATCCCGCCAGTTCACAAGGCTCCTCATAGATCTGGGCGCCATTTAATACGTCAGCCCCGATCATCTCCCTCCTGCTCTTTGAATTCCCCCCCAACCTTGGGGGGGGTCCCCTGAAACCCCTCCCCACCCCCACGCCACCTTCACCCCTCTCTACCTTGTAAGGTCACCTTGGGCCCGACCCCTGGCATTACCAACCTGGCACCTGGGCACCCTGGCATTGCCAACCTGGCACCCTGGCGGTGCCCCCTGGAACCCTGGTAGTGCCAGCCAGGTACCCTGGCAATGCCACCCTGCATGGGTGTGACTTCCAGTGTGGCAGGGGCACTGCCGGGCTGTCAGGCTGGCATTGCAAGGCTGTCACCCTGCCCTGTCCCTGACCACCCAGGGGTCTCCAATGGCCTGGGAGACCTCCCCAGGTGTCGTTACGACCGGCCCATTTTTGTATGGACCAGTATTATACTGCGCCCTGGCGAGTCCCGGGTGCCAGGTGAATCCGTTGTTTAGGTATTTAAATGAGCTCATTTAAATGTACAGAACTGGATCTCGTCCAGTGACGGCGAGATTCTGATCACGCTGGGCAAAGCAAGTGGGGTGACTCGCATTTGGTCCGGCACCCAGATCTGCTCCAGGTGCAACGGGGTGGCTGAATCATGTCCTGTATTTTTTTCCACAGCTACTGAATGTCTTGAAACACAGAAAAGTGATAAAGATCAGATAATCGTCTGAATCTTCAGGATTCCAATTATCAGAATGCATTGCAATATGTATGTCAGGGCCCTGCAGAAGTCCTGACCCCAGGCATACACAGAAATCATCTAGGTTTGAAACTTAATGATTTCCTGCTGCCTGGAACCCTTTGCGAATGTCTCCAATGGGTGAGACTTTTGCCAGATACGCGAGTCTTACCTGGACACTTATTCGGGGCATGTCCATGCCTGTTCATGCATCTCTGCAACATAACTTTGCATCAAAATTGACTCCTCCCCCTCCTCCGCCGTCCATCCACCCCTGACCTGAATGCTGTTCCAGACCTGACCCAATTACCCTCTGCCGACCTGACACACCTACCCATTTCCTTACTCACCCATTCAATAACCCACATTCAAATACTGGACCGTTCAAACTCACCCGAATATGACAACTCCAGCTGTAAACGGATGTTGGGCATGATTCTCTGGTTCAGAGACTAAAGTGCTCTCACCAGTGGAGAATCAGGCCTTTGTTCCACTGGCACCAGAAATGTCGCTTGGCACTCAGCGTTGTTGAGTGGTCAGCAGCTGTCAATCAGAACATGGATGTTTATAAACATTGGGTTATGGTCAATGGAGGGTACTTTAGATGCATTCAAGCCTGAAGGGAAAGATAAATAAACAAACCTCCTGCCTGCTGTGGTTAAACAATTAAGCTGTTAATCAAAGGATAGTTAATGGTACTGCACCGTGAAATTGAATCTAAAGCATTTGAAAGAGGGGATTTCAAGCCTTTTCAAGTGTTGTAGGTTTTCTGGGAAGCCTCTGCCACTTCAAAAAGCAGCAGTCCGCTATGGCTGGTGCAGCGGGACAGGAGGTTGGGGTCGGGTCTTCTGCCTGGCTCTGATGCGAGATTCTCCGATCT
Organism: Scyliorhinus canicula; assembly: GCF_902713615.1. Taxonomy (NCBI): domain Eukaryota; kingdom Metazoa; phylum Chordata; class Chondrichthyes; order Carcharhiniformes; family Scyliorhinidae; genus Scyliorhinus; species Scyliorhinus canicula. Next base: position 39,312,236 of record NC_052166.1, on the reverse strand, counting down.
TGATCTCAGCGGCGGGGAGTGAAGAATTCCGGCCGCTGTGTCCCCTCTTTCCCCAGATCCTAATAAACTCACTAGGCTTGTCGTGGAGACACTGTACTGCCATTTCTGCTTCCTCCGGGATTGGAAGATCCCAGAAGAAATGGGCAGAATTGTTGCGTCGGAAAAAGCTTTGCGGGCAGGAGCAATATCGCCCAGAAGATCGAAGCCGATTAGTTTCTGTGATATGAACGGAGGGAATATGATAGTAACATGGGATCTCGTGTATTCACCTGAATGTGTGAATGGGGCCTCGGATTAATGTCTTATCGGAAAAAAAACACAGCACCTAATACAGTGCAGCACTTATTCAGTTCAGCATTGGATTGTTAGCCTTGATTGTTGTTTTCAAACCCTGGAGTGGGACTTAAACTCAAAATTGTGACTCTTAAGGCAATAGGGCTACAAATTGAACAACAACTGACACATTGGGGGAAGGATCGGACTAAACAGTTACTGCCCTCCTTTGTCAAATAACCTGACAACATTGTGCATTAGACATAGAAATGTCAATACTTTAACTCAATATAGAAAGGGAACAATACCCTGGAGGGTGGAAGGGCTTAATAAGAAACCAGCTTACAAACCACTGCAGTTCAAAGCTCATAAGATTTTTTTCTTCTTAAAGTAGAATATAATTCAGTGACAAAACATCATGTACATCTGCCGGCAGCTCTCGGAAAACCATTTTCGTAATGCAGCCATTTAACTAATAACATGCTTTAAACATCACATAATGAAGCAGTTTATTTGTTGGAACAACTCCATTGATCTGGGCTGAGAAAGTTAAGCTCCCTGTTTGAAGTGACCTTTGCTTCCAGTCACTGAGTTACAAGCACCAAAAGGCAACAAACAGAAATGAAGGTGAAAAAGATCCTCAAAGACATTGCTAAGTATTTTTGAAGCAATCAAGACATAGTGTGCTCGACAGACTGCTGTTTTGTGCACCAATACATGTAAATAACTATATTTTATATCAGTAATGTTGTTATTATCATGCGGCACAGTGGTTAGCATTGCTGCCTATGGCGCTGAGGACCCAGGTTCGAAACCCGGCCCTGCGTCACTGTCTGTGTGCAGTTTGCACATTCTCCCCATGTCTGCGTGGGTTTCACCCCCACAACCCAAAGATGTGCAGGGGAGGTGTATTGGCCATGCTAAATTGCCCCTTAATAGGAAAAGAAAATAAATCAATTAATTTAAAAAAAGAAAAAAACATATTGCTATTGTCATTTGATGTGTATGATGATGCTTTGTATCACAACAAATGACAAAGACAAAGATATGAATCAACTGCACATTTCGTTAATCTTTACTATGTTCCCAAGTTTTGCCTCATCTGCCGACTTTAAAATTGCTTGTATATATCTGTATACCCAAACCCAGGTCATTCATGTATAACAAGAGAAGCAGTGATTCTAATACGGACACTTGGGAAAAACTACTAACTTCTCCAGAGTCAGACAAACATGGATTAACCACAACTCTGCTTCCTCGCCCCCAACCAACTTCATACACAAGTTACCAGCATGCCTTAAACATATCACGCACTTCTATTTTCCGAATAAGCCTGTTCTGAGTTTTTGAATTACCTCGGAGGACCTCCTCTTCTTCCTGCTAAATGTCATCGAGCAAAGGGTCGGTGGTGGGCACCTTATTCAAGAGGCCATTAAAATGAAGGAGTCCTGTGAATATTGTTGGAGCCTAATTAGCATATTTAATGAAGCTCCTGGATGGGTCGCCAGTGAGAATGTCAGCTACCTAAATAGTAATGGGCCTAGTTAAGACAGTCGTGGCTAGGAATCGAGTGAGAACAGGGCAGCAAGTCCTTGCACAACTATTTTCACTGCATGCCGACCTGTTCCCATTCAGCATGTTGAGTTCAAACTTCCCGATTGGTTCTTTATAATTCTTAATAAAGAAATGCCACCCTTTAAATTGCAATATTTCTCACATTTAGCTCACAATTTTGCAACCATTACAATTCCATTAACAGAGTCATTAACAAAAGCAGAATATTTACACCGAGCACAATTCAATTTTTAATAATCTCAAATGATACTTGGTTGCTTGTCGGTACATGGTTTTAAAGTAAAAACACTTCTGTGTTTCCATAATTCTTCAAAATGTGTAGATTATTTGTCAGAAATTCCAAGTGGGCACCATGCTTTCTGTGAGATTGGAAGCCACTTGAAGTTTTCCACTCACCTTCTCTGAAAATCCAGCTTTTTAAATACACAACCAAGCAATAATATGAACAAATCCAACTGCTTGCACAAGAAAATGAGAAGGTTCTGTCAGTCCACTTTGAATGACAGAACTACTTCAAGTCTACTTGGTTATTAATTATAAATTAAAATGGTTGCAGCTATTGAGCTGTGGCTGAAGGGCTCAGGTGATGTCAAAATCAAGGGATTACGTTTTTGATGGGTTGCAACCATGATTTAAACCTGTGATCATAAGATGATGCCTCAAAGTTATTCCCAAGTGTCAAATTTTGTGCCTGACGTAAATCATTTCAGGCTATGAAGTAGAGGATCGGATCTGGTTTCAATCCATTCTTTTCTATGCAGCAGCATATGCTCCATGAACTCAATTGGCAGTAGTGATGACCATAAGATTTAATTTTAATGCACTTTAAAAAACACAGGGCGGGATTCTCCACCCCACCGCGCCCCTTTGCAGGTGCATCTACTCACATCCCGGCAGCCCGCCAATGGGGTTTCCTATTGTGGGCACTCCTACGCCATCGGGAAATCTACAGGCATTAGTGCGCTGCTGGCGAAATGGAGGATCCCGTCGATGGAGAATCCAGCTCACAAAATTTTGTGGGCACAATTATTAATGCTACATGTATGCAATATTATCTATGGCATATTTTTATTTGAATTTGAATAGATAGTAGAATTAAATTTATGAATGAAATACCCAGATGCCCATTTACGGTTGTTGAGCTGATTTGGGAACATAGTTCACAAGGTAGTAGTTGGGAAATGTTTCTTTTAAATTATGCTTTAGATTTGATAATTAAATGACGATAAGAAAAGATAAAAGGGAAAGGGTAGCGTGTGAAGTGAAAATATGGAGTCGTACAGATAGATTGGACAGTTTAACCACAGTGTTAGATGTATCATCATCTTTATATTGCTAGGATTAAATACTGGCTCAAAAGTTGCACATTAATCCCTCTACTCGCATTCTTGGAATCCTGTTCCATCTGAGCAGGTGGCTGGGCTCAGTGAACCATAACACTCTTCCCTAAAGATGCTCGAATTTTAATGAGGGAGAGGTGAGAGATTGGCTGTTTTTTTTCCCTCTCACCCGATTTAGGTCTCTCACATTCACAGCTCTCCCCCTCCCCCATCTATCAAAGGAAAACTGACAAAACTGGCAGCTCCAATCCTCAGGCGGTTAAAAGTACTTAAAGCTAAAGAGTTTAAAGATGCTTTTATATTCTAACACTTACTGTTAAGCTGACAAATTTATCTTTGAAGCAGATATCTACTTCACCGTGAGTGTTATAACTTGCCAGCAGATTCTCGGGCTCTACTTGTACTGCATACCTTAATGAAAGGGTACAGTGGTGCCAGAACGACAACTGATTGAAACTGGCACTACAATGTAAGAATGACAATCTTGCTGGATAATTCTGCCTCGTACAAAAGAAATCAGGCGTTTCCTTCATCATTTCAGTCAGCACATTCCCATAAAATTATTCAGCAGCACAATAATTTGGACAAAATAAATCTCCCTTCGACCGTTTATTTTTCTCTACAAATATCTATTTCCTCCATTTATAATTTTTAGTAGTCGTTTCCAGCAGTGCCGTAAGTTTAAAGAAATCTCTTTTTATTAATAAACAGCATTTGTTAAAGGGTGTGCTGCAGCACCGTGGATACGGAATTCACTGAGGGTCAGAAAGCAGAGAATGCTGATGCATGGTTGTTTGTCAGATCGGAGGGAAGGAGAAGAGTCCCCCCCCCCCCTCCCCCCCCCCCCCCCCCCGCCCAGAGATTGATATTAAGGCCACTTGTTGTTTTTCATAATATTAATGACCTGCATTTGGGTGTACAAAATTTGCAGATGACGCAAAAGACGAAAATGTGGTAAATACCGAGGAGGATAAATAGACTTCATAAGGAGCTCTGCGGATTGGTGAAATTGGCAGGTCAAACAGTCTGTAGAGAAATGTTCAGTGCTACATTTTACTACAAAGACAAGTAGAGACAATGAATATTAAACTATACAATTATAAAGGAATATGGAGACTTTGGGGTTTATATACACAACCATTGAAGGTGCACGACAGTAGCGAAACATGCATACGGCATCCTTGACCTTGTTAATGGAGTAAGCTCTGTTAATGTTGGAGAAAGCATTGATGACCCCAATCTATATCCCAATACACATCCCAGTTAGAAGCACTGTGTTACATTCTGGCCACCACATTCCAGGAAGGATGTCAAGGTCTTCGAGAGTAGATATGATGATTCCAGGGGTAAAGGAGTCTAGTTCAATGGAGGAAGTGGATAAGCTGGGTCCATTGTCCAGAGCGCAGAGAAAGCTAAGGGGAGATTGAATTCAGGTACTCTGCATCTTGAAGGGTTTGGAATAAATGAAGGAGGGACTGTTTCCGATTACAGGAGGGATGTTAACCAGAGAATCAGAAGTGAGATGAAGAGAATATTTTTTTACAGAGTGATCTGACATGATCGGGAACACATTGCCTGAAAGGGTGGTGGAGGCAACTTCAATAATGACTTTCAAAAGGGAATTAGGTAAATACTTGAAGGGTAACAATTTGCAGGGAAATGGGAGGCGAAGAGAGTGGGTTGGGGGGGGGGGGGGGGGAAGAAATCAGGGGAATGGGACTGATGAATATCAACTCTTTTGATGTCCCATCCTAGGATATTATTTTGTTATTTTGTTAGTTCATTTGCAGCTGAATGAAATCCACAGAAAAATCATCACAAAGCTGAATGTATTCGAGAAATGATCAACAAGACCAGAAACGAGGATTTAATTTGAGGAATGAACGTGCATCAATTTTAGAAGCAAACCCCCGCCCTCTCGTTATTTGTTTTTTTTAAATAAGCGCTGATAACAATATGCAGCCAAATTGCGCCTGGGCGCAGTTTGAAAAAAGCAGTGGAATTCAAATAAAAAGACAGGCTGACCTGAAAACACAGACAAGCTGGAACTAATTTTCAACATGGGTAAACATCTCTGGGCAAAATGTACTCACTGCAAGGTGGAAATATGACTTGAAAGGCAAAAAACAGGAAACCCCTTTGGAGAACAAAGACTGAACCTTGGACCTTGAATTTCCAAACTTTTCCTTTCTCCAAAATTTTACTGTGGGCTTGTTTAATGCATCAGCTTCATGCTTGTAATAGAAAAGGTTAAACTGAATAACACCCTGCAGCCACTCAGTGAAACACAGGAGAGGATGCTTTGAAGTACTTTTATTGGCTTGTAATAGAGTTGTGTTGTGTTTTCAATTATTCTAAACAGTCCCTGCAGCAATGAGGATTAGGTTATGTAGCCCAGTTTTGTGGATTGTTCTGGTTAGACCCAGAGATCATTTCATTTGATTCATTCAGTTGTTGGCATTTAAATGGATGAAGTTGTCAACTGTACATTAGCCATGCCTATGATAATTGTTTAACTTATTTCTCATTATAGTCTTGAACAATCTCACAGGTGTAAAGTACTTTTTAAACTGTTCTAAACATTGCCGCGCTTTAAACTGACTTCTATTTGCCATGTGGCTGTGTCCTCTGGCCCCTTCCATTTAAACACCCATTTTGTGACTTTGAGGTGGGATTGCAGCGATGAATTGTTGATGGCTAAACTAAAATACACTGCTGTTTTAAAAATAGTTTGTACAAATTACTCACTTTAAAAGTGCATTGGAATCGATCAGAGTCCGTGAAGTTTGTCATATGTGGGCGTTCAATATAATGCCACCAACGACAAACTGCAGGGACACAAAGCAATGCAGCTTTACTACGTGACCATGGATATAACCCTAGGGCTGTTGTTCCAGTCCAGGACTAATCACACTCCGGAGAACAGTGCTGTTTCAAGCTCTGTGAAATTATCAGAGCACTTAACAGCAATGTATTCTCACTTCGCTGTGAGTTACTGCCAATGGACAATTGAACCAACAAACTAATTCAATCCTGGAAATAACTGTTTACAAAGCAACAAAGAAACAGCATCGGTGCTTGGAAAAATTCAAAATGAAGATGGTGTAACTTGTGCATGAAGCCTATTAACCATAGCAGGTTGACACACATTTTCCTAAAGTAAGGTTGTCCTTTATTGTCTCATGGTAAAGTGAATAGAAAAATGCCCACAAATTACAGCACCAGTCTTCAGAAAAAAGTTATGCATAGCGTTAGAACACTTTTACTAAGTTTGACACTGAATTCGATGATAGAATAATAATCCAGTTGACAACTGGCTGTGATCATAGACACTTGGGACCAGCTGAATTTCCATGAAACCTTTTGACATTTCTGCATGCAGGTTTTCTGCAATTTTTCAGCATCTCTGTGGAGTAGCGATTGAGTATTCACGGAAGCATATTTTGTAAATCCAAAAAGTTTTGAGTAGAGCTTTGGCAGTCTATTAGTTGCTTTCCCATTCGTCATTATTCTGCTAAACTAAGTTGTACCTACTTAATATTCCAATTGCCAATATGGCATAAAATTAGGCCACAATAAAAATCCAAATTCGATTTAACAGAGGGTTTAGTGGCAATCCCTTTCAGTTGGCAGCGAGTGTCGGGGTGAGGCAGACAAGACCAAGCGAGTAACGTCACTGTATTCCTGGTCAACTGTCATAATGATTTTTATGGGCAAATATAGACACCAGTCCAAAATGTAGAATGCTGATGATTAGCATTCATGGCAAATGCAGCTTTTGAATACATTGCTACTTAGTGCTCATTTTACAATACAAGAAAACTCAACGGTCATTTGGATGTTTGGGTCCATGCAGTAGCATTGTGATATTAGTCCTGGACCAACAATGTGGGGCCTAAGGGAGGGATTTACCGCCCCGCCAACGACCACTGGCGAGCCAACCTCCGCCGCTGCAGAACACGACGTGCGCGGAGGGCGAGGAAAATCCCACCCCACAAATCTGACTTGCGCCACTAATAGGATGACCAGGTTACTGTAAAATTCCATTTGTTGTTGGGGGGGGTGGGGGGGATGTGATACATGCGTCGATACGGTCTGGGGGTATCACAGTTATTATGGATTATTTTGTTGCATTTCATTGTTTGTCGTTATGTTTTATATTTTCTGTAAAAAATTCCAATAAAAATTATATTAAAAAAAAAAAAATTCCATTTGTTTTTCCTAATGTATTTTAAGGAAAGGAACCTGCTCCTCCTATCTGGTCGTTCACATAAGACTCCAAACACTCTAAAATGGTCCAGAGAGTCACACATTGATACCAAGGATACGACCTTGCCAATATGACCCATGTCAAAACAATCCACATAAATTGGATATATTAAATAAGCAAAATCTCCAATGATCTAATATTTACAGGATTTTAATCTACCGACTGGTGACGAATACTACTCATCAGCATTCTACATTTTGGACTGGTGTCTATATTTGCCCATAAAAATCATTATGACAGTTGACCAGGAATACAATGACGTTACTCGCTTGGTCTTGTCTGCCTCACCCCGACACTCGCTGCCAACATGACTTTTTTGTAAGTCATGTGACCCTCCACAGTCCCACTCCTGCTTTCTGTTTCTGCATTGATATATCTTGCAGCTGAGTGGAAAGGCTAGCTCGACCTGTGCAAAATTCTTCAGTCAGCAGGACAGACCTGGGGCGGCAAGGTGGCATTGTGGTTAACACTGCTGCCTCACAGTGCTAGGGACCCGGGTTCAATTTCCACCTCAGGTGACTGTCTGTGTGGAGTTTGCGCTTTCTCCCCGTGTCTGCATGGGTTTGCTCTGGTTTCCTTCCACAGTCTAAAGAGGTGCAGGATAGGTAGATTGGCCATGATAAATTACTCCTTAGTGTTCAAAAGGTTGGGGGGGTGGTGGGGACTGTTGGGTTACAGGGATAGGGTGGGTTGTGAGACCGGGTGGGGTGTTCTTTGGGAGGGTCGGTCCAGACTTGATGGGCCAAATGGCCTGCTTCAACACTGCAGTGATTCTATGATTCTGTGATATTTTCAAGATGCAATTAGTTCTCCCAGATATGGGCCGTGATTCTCCGACCCCGCGTCGGGTGGGAGAATCGCCGAGGCGGCGCGAGAATTGCGCCACGCCACTCCGACGGCGTCCCGCCGATTCTCTGCCGCCGATTCTCGGGCGCCCGCAGGATTGCCACCGCGCCAGTCAGCGGCCATTGAAAGGGGTGAATGCCTGCCACTTGAGGCCCGTTGACGCCGGAGTGGTTCACGCTGCTTTTCACGCAGGCGTCAGAACTTGACCGCGGGGTTGGAGAATCCCGGCCATGATTTCTCACAATTTCACTTGAGATGGGGTAATGGATAACCGCAAGAAACCCAACCAATAACTTTACCCATGGTCTAGTCAACATGTCCATTTGTAAGGAAACTGTATAAATGCACATTCTGGAAATAAAAAGGACACCTACTGTGACCACCACCACCCACCCCACTCAACCCACGCAAATAACCTGGATGATAAAATATACAGGGGGAACTCTGAAACCACAGGTACTCATCAATACGGACCACAAACTGCCTACAGTGCACTCAGTACTTTTGTTTGCCTTTTGTTTTATAAATTTAGAGTACCCAATTTATTTTTTCCAATTAAGGGGCAATTTAGCGTGGCCAATCCACCTAGCCTGCACATCTTTGGGTTGTGGGGGCGAAACCCACACAAACATAGGGAGAATGTGCAAACTCCACACGGACAGTGACCCAGAGCCGGGATCGAACCTGGGACCTCGGCGCCATTTGGCATCAGGGCTGAACCCACTGCACCACCGTGGTGCCTTTGCACTTAGTACTTTTTACCGCCTAAAACGTGCAATACAGCCTGTTGTAAAACGGCTGTGTTTAGAATCACAGCAATGACAGTGTAGAAGAGGTCCATCAGCTATCGAGTCTGCACCGACACGAAAGACACCTGAGATGCCTACCTAATCCCATTTGCCAGCCTTGAATGTTATGACGTGCCTCAGAGAAAGTGCTCGTCTCTGGAATTGGAATTGAATGCTTAACACAGGCGTGGAGAGGTTTATTTTTCTGCCATGAACAACAAGCCAAATGTGACAGCACAGAGAATGACCTTTTTGAAAACAAGTCACCTTCCTCATGTAGGATGCAATCACCAGCATATGGTGCAGTCACTTCAGACTGGCCCAAAGATGGGTCCCAAAGATCCTCTACAATATCTATTCTAGGATGAGAAAACATACATTCACCCCGCAATAGAACTGACATCTGACTTGATCGGTGATGCCTTATAATTTTTGCAGCTCAATAATTCCTGTTAAATATGTGCACAGGTTCAACTAATTCATTGCAGAGAGCACCGGACACTGAAATAAATAGAAAAACGTGTAACGTCCTGAAACTCTGACCCTAAATAATAGACCCGAGTCCTCACTTCGAAATCATAAAGTGAAACAAAATCTGAAAGACATATACATTTCATAGAAGCCGGCAAATAAAGAAAACCTGAAGGGAGATAATTCAATAATTGCGAAAAGAAGGTTTGTTTAAAAAAAAGTCAAGTCATACCAAGTGAACTTCAAAGAAACTGTCAGTATGGAATGTACTGAAACAAGAATAAATGGAAAGGTATTCATTTACTTGATTACACATCTTGATAGGGATAACACGGAGCTGAACTCCACATTCAACAGAGTTTGTTACGCTGTGCACTCACCCGGGCCTCAGATTGCCTTTAGATTCATCTGCGTGCGTGTACTTTTATATAATTTAGTTTTCCATTGTTGACTTTGATACCCCTTGCTGTTCAGCAGCAGCTCTCCTGCAGAATAATGGAAGTTTTTTTTTTAGTAAAAAGCAAGTATGTAATTAATCAGTAATGAAAGAAAAGGCCTGCATATTTTTAGCTTTTGCCAAGTTAATGATTTATCACACAGCGAAAGATTACTGGTGTACTCACCACCCCCACATAGATAGGCGTTTGAGCTTGTTACTGTCAATAATCAGATCAGTTGAATTTATAAATAGGCTGGAGTCTCTGATAGTCAAGTACTATACTCAAGTTCAAGTTCATCCCATACTTATGCAATTTTACGGACATTAGTTACAGCTCCAGTATTTCACATCATGACTACAGGAAAAAGTTTTACTCCGTTTCTCAGAGTATACTTTTAAGCTTTTCTGTAATCAGATTAAAGTCTTGTTTTTGAATGAACACAGTTGGAACTGCAAGATAGCCCCAAACCAAGAGACTAACACCCTTTACAACCATCTCCAGATAGTTGTTTTTTGTTATTGGTTAATAAGGCTTTAACCTAATACAATGAGAGTTATGTTATCTAGGGCGGAATTCTCAGACCCCCCGCTGGGTCGGAGAATCGTCCGGGGCCTTCATAAATCCCGCCCCCGCCGTAGTCGGAATTCTCGGCCACCTGGGAATTGGCAGGGGTGGGAATCACGCCGCGCCAGTCGGCGGGCTCCCCCGCGGCGATTCTCCGGCCCGCGCTGGGCCAAAGTCCCACCGCTGTCAGGCCTCTGTCGCCGACATGGTTTAAACCACCTCTGGTGCCGGCGGGAAATGGCGGCGCGAGCGGGCCTGGGGTCCTGGGTGGGGGGAGCGCGGGGCGATCTGACCCCGGGGGGGGGGGTGCCCCCACGGTGGCCTGGCCCGCGATCGGGGCCCACAGATCGGAGGGCAGACCTGTGCCGTGGGGGCACTCTTTTTCAATGGCCGCCACCACGGCTTCCACCATGGCGGAGGCCGAAGAGACCCCCTCCACCGCGCATGCGCCGGGGTGACGACGCTCCGGCGCATGCGCGGACTCACGCCGACCGGCGATGGGGGAGCCACTCCGACGCGCGCCTAGCCCCTAAAGGTGCGGAGAATTCCACACCTTTGGGGAGGCCCGACGCCGGAGTGGTTCTCGCCACTCCGGTACACCGGGACCCTCCGCCCTGCCAGGTAGGGGAGAATCCCGGCCCTAGTCTGTTTGATTTAGTAATAATTGGAGGAAAGTATTAAGATTTGTTAATTATTTACTGTAGGTAAAAAGTGATATTTATTGAATGGTGCTGCTATGTAATAAATCAGTAATACTATTCAGATATTGTTCTGCTTGTTCTTCTCTGTTAGAGGCTTTAGTGGGTGCCTTAGTGAATCACTTATAGCACTGACTCGAAGTAATGAACACGGATACAGCACTAAATAGATTCCATCACTATTTCACATTCAAAGATTTTCTAAATACTTTGGGAAGACATTAGTCTTGAAAATCAACATATCTTTTGAAGGGGTTAAGCCGTAACAGATTCACTTCAGCATTTATTTAAAGTTACAATTCAAAATTTATCGCATTACTGTTGGCATTTATTTGAGAAACCCCTCTTAAATCACTTGGAAACTCGATCATCCCCTCAGAGTACAGTGCATCTCCTTACTTTAACATAAGCACATAGTCGGAGGATGACATGGGTAAAAAAATCCTAACAGCCTATAGCAGATTGGTGAGCACTGTTGCTTCACAGCGCCAGAGTCCCAGGTTCGATTCCCGGCTAGGGTCACTGCCTCCGTGTTCTCCTCGTGTCTGCCTGAGTTTCATCCGGGTGCTCTGGTTTCCTCCCACAAGTCCCGAAAGACGCGCTGTTAGGTAATTTGGACATTCTGAATTCTCCCTCAGTATACCCGAACAGGCGCCGGAATGTGGCGGCTCAGGGCTTTTCACAGTAACTTCATTGCAGTGTTAATGTAAGGCTACTTGTGACAATAATAAAAGATTAAAAAAGATTACGAGAGCACGATAGCTGAAATATTCTTCGATTTACCTTCTAAACTTTAGTTCAATTTGTAAGTGACTGGAGCCTACAGAAAATTAAGTCAATCATCAATTGTACAGATAATGGTAGACCATTACACATAGCTATGTCTAATTGGATATTATATCATTGTTCATTGTAAATCTATGTCGATGCAGCACATTTTAAAATAACTGCTTTTTATGGTGAAAAGAGTGGTGGAATATTAATTAAACTGGATTTCTGTAAAAGGCAGTAGATTTAAAACACTACAACAAGTTTTGTGAAAGCTCGTTATGACTAACCTGCTCTCATAATCGTTCTTTTTTCCCCCTCCAACAGCACTGGAACATGCCGTTGCAAAGAAGGGGTGTCGGGCCTGAAATGTAACCAGTGTCAGGCCTTACATTACAAGTTCACTGAAGCTGGATGTAGACCGTGTCCATGTAACAATCTCTCAAAATCATGCGACCCTATAACTGGTAAGCACTCAGAAATTCTCAGTAGTTAATGGTATCTTGACGGTTAATACACAGTGAGATTTTGCGCATTGCCAGAAAGCAGTACCTGTCATTCACATGTATTGATTTATTACTTCTAACTATTTAACAAATTCAGTTTTGTTAGCTGATGCATCTGCTGTGACATTACTGGCATAAAAGAAAACAGCTGGCAAAATGAACTGCATTATCATCGTTGAGTGCTCAGGAGTTACTTTGGTTCAATCTAAATATCTTAAGGGGTGTGGCACACAGTATTGTCATCGGGCTGATTCAGCATGCTTTCGCCAATATTTCGACCTGTAGCTGACCTGCGACCACCAGTAAGGTGACAAACTCAAAATTTTCTTTATAGCTTTTGTTTATAGGGGCCTGGGTTCAATTTCCGGCTTGGGTCACTGTATATGCAGAATCTGCACGTTCTTCCCGTTTCCTCCGGGTGCTTCGGTTTCCTCCCACAAGTTCCGAAAGACTGCTTGTTAGGTTAATTGGACTTTCTGAATTCTCTCTCAGTGTCCCCGAACCGGCGCCGGAGTGTGGCGACGAGGGGATTTCCACAGTAACTGTTTGCATTGTTCATGTAAGCCTACTTGTGACACTAATAAAGATTATTATTATAATAACTACACCTAATTTGAGAAGGAAAACAGCCCATAATTTTACTAGTAGGTATTTTCCCTCAACCGATCACGTGTTATTCAACTTGATTGAAATTTCAATAATAGAACTTGAACTTGGTTTGCAAAGCTGAAGAGAACGTCTGTAAGAATCTTACCAAGTGCGAGAGAGCTAGGGGATAAACTCTTCTTTATGAGATAAGGAGAAGCAAATCTTTGAAAGAGTAGTGACTTAAGGCTTTCTCAGACCTTTTTTGTTACAGAGTCATACAGTACAATAGAGGCCCTTTGGCCAGTCGGGTCTGCACCGACAAAACTACACTAAATCTACATTGATCCCAGTTTCCAGCACTTGGCCCATAGCCTTGAATGTTATGACAGTTCAAGTGCTCATCCACATATTTTCTTTATTTTAAAAGATATTTTATTCCAAATGTAAACAATAACAACAAAACAACAACCCAATAATGCAAAGTTAACTGTTTGTACATTTCCCCCCTCTTAATCCCCCCCCTGTGACGAACAGCTACTCAAATATCATCATGAACGGCCTCCACAGTACCCCAAAGTCCTCTTCTGATCTCCTCAAGGCAAATTTAATCATCAGTACAGTTCTCCCAGCCAAACTGCAATCCCCCGGGGGCATATTTGACCTCCAATTCAAAAATATCCATCACTAGGCAATCAGATAGGCGAAGGCCACAATATCGGCTCCCTTCCTCTCTAGCAGCTCTGGCACCTCCGAAACCCCCAAAATCGGCACCAATGAGTCTGGCTTCACATCACTTTCCTTGATAGGGTGGCAAATACCACCTCCCAGTAGCTCTTCAACCTCTCGCATCCCCAAAACAAATGAACATGATTTGCCGGCCTCACCCAGATTTCTCGCATCCATCTGTTACCCCCGGAAAGAACCCACTCATCCAAACCCAAGCCATGTAGACCCTGTGCACCACTTTGAACTGAATCAAGCTCATTCTGGCACAGAAGGAGGTTGAGTTCACTCGCCGCCTCGCCTCACACCAGTCCCCATCCTATCTCCTTCCCCAACTCATCCTCCCACTTCCGCTTAACCCTTTCCACAAGCTCCTTTCCCTGCTCCCCAACCACCCGTATACATTCCCAATCCTGCCCTCCCCCACCTCATCTGGGAGCAGCATTTTCTCCAGTAGCGTGTACTATGGTAATTGGGGGAAAGTAGGCAACTCCTTTCGCGCAAACCCCCGTACCTGCCAGTACCTAAACTCATTTCACCTCGGCAACCCCACTGTGCCTCCCCCCCCCCCCCCCCCCCCCCCCCACACACACACACCAACGCCTCACCTTCACCACAATTGCTGCCCAATAATAGTACGTCAGGTTCGGGAGTGCCAACCTCCCTGCCTTTGTCTTTGTCACAGAGCCGTATTCATCCTCAGTACCTTCCGCACCCACACAAATTCCGAGATCAGCGCCTCCACCTTCTGGAAAAAGGCTTGAGGTAAAAACATCGGGAAGAATTGAAAGGCAAACAGAAACCTTGGCAGCACATGCATCTTCACCATCTGCACCCTCCCTGTCAAGTACATCCCACCTTTTAAGATCCCCCTTTACTATTGCTTCTTGGCCATTTGGCTAAGATGAGCGTAGTGTAATGTGGTCATGCCTGGATTGGTATGTCTCAATATGGAGACCATGAATTGGATTCAATTTGAATTGGTTTTTGGAGCAGGCAAGGAGCTGGATTAAGGATTTGCCCATGTCCATCTTGAGCTCTGGCTTTGTAACTCTGATAAAGTAATGGATAAAAAAACAAATAAGATCCCTCTTTATCTCTTCCACTAACCCTGTCAAGTTCCAGCTATGCATTGTAGCCCACTCATACGTGACCTGAATCCCCAGATAGCCACGTAGTTTCTAAATGTTGTGAGTTTTCCAGCCTCTATTTTCCTGCCAGATTGTACATTCCAGGCTTCCACCATAGAATCAAAGAATCCCTACATATGGCCCATTGAGTCTGCACCGACCCTCTAAAAGAACACCCACTCTAACCCCGTAATCCTTTAACCCACCTAACCTGCACATCTTTGGACATTAAGGGGCAATTTATTATGGCCAATCCACCTAACCTGCACATCTTTGATCTGCGGGAGGAAACGGGAGCACCTGGAGGAGACCCACGCAAACACGAGGAGAATGTGCAAACTCCGCATAAACAGTCACCCCAGGCCGGAATGGAACCCGAGTCCCTGGTGCTGTGAGGCAGCAGTGCTAACCACCGTGCCACAGTGCTACCCTCAATTTTCCTCAAATCATCTCTAAACCTCCTGCCCCTCATCTTAAAATTATGCCCCTTCGTTATTGACCCTTCAACTAAGGGGAACAGCTGCTTCCTATCCACCCTGTTCATACTACTCATAATATTATGCACCTCAATCAGGTTCTCCTCAGCCTTTGCTGTGCGAAAGAACGCAAATTTATCCAGCTTCCCTTCATTGCTCAAATGCTCCATCCCAGGCAACAGCCTGGTGAATCTCCTCTGCAGCCTCTCCAGCAAAATTGCATCCTTCCTATAGAGAAGTGACCAGAACTGCACACAATATTCCAGCTGTGGCCTCACCAACATTTTGTACAGCTCCAACATAACCTCCTTGCTCTTATAACCTATGGCATGATTGATAGAGGCAAGTGTCCCGTATGCATTCTTAACTGTGCTACTGTTCTGTCCTGCCACCGTCAGGGATCTGCGGATAAGCACCACAGGATTCCTCTGTTCCTCTGAGCTTCCTAGTGTCCCGCCATTTATTAGATACCCCTTTTCTTGTTACTCCATACAAAATGCATCACCTCCCACTTTTCAGAGTTAAATTCCATCTGCCACTGATCTGCCCTTTTGACCAACCCATCTATATCGTCCTGCAGCCTAAGACCTTCTTCCTCACGATTAACCACGCTGCCAAATATCTATGCCATCCTCAAGCCTCCTTATCCTCCCTACACATTCTCATCTATATTGTTTATGTACTTCAACAGCAACTTATGTTTATTAACACCAAAGAAGTTATTAGGATGGATGATAAGGCTCTCACATTTAAAAAGTGAGAGAATCATATCATCAGTATGATTCCAATAATTCCCCTTATAATGGAATGTCTATTGTCTCTGATTGCCCAGAGGTCTGGGATCATCTAAATTTCTCCTGGTAGCACTGAATGGTTGTTCACTCAAACAGTGATCCAGTTAGTTTTCTCTTTGAAGTAAAATGTTCGCCTACCAAGCCTGCCATCCTACAATTCAACCAAATCTAGTTTAACTTTCACAGATTTTAACTGGCATGATGGTGGGGTTTTGGAATTTCAGGGCCGTGCTCCTGTCCTGGTGTTCCATATGAATAACATTGCAATAAAATTAAATGAAACAGTCAATGAGTTAAATTCACAGCACAGCAGGCAAGTGAATTCTGCGCCGGCGGAATTCTCCGTTCCACCAGCAGCACAGCCCCTCCCCCACCCCCGCAGGTTTCCTGGCAGCATGGGGTGGCTACAATGGGGAATCACATTGGCCAGCCGCTGGGATGGAGAATCCCGCCGCCCAGAAACCCGCGACTGAGGAGGCGGAGAATTTACCCATGGCATTAAAATTCAGGTAAAACATCTGAATCAGGGCAGCAGAAAATATTTGAGACATTCCATAAAACAGAAAGAAAACAATTTTTATTCCGCTTTATAATGTTTTCGCACTATTTTATGCTACGGGTAAATAGTTATATCTACAATGTGTTACAACCACCTCAGGAGAGGTGAAGTGTACTTCAACCTTTTCTCCCATTCCAGGTTTGACTGTAACAGGGGTGTGTGTGAACTTAGAGGAAATGTGCTGTGCCAATTCTGTTAGTCCCACTATTTACACTTTCAGATTGGAAAGAATTAGCCAGGCAGGTTTTCTCAGGTTAAACATAGACCAAGATACGTTTATTGAAACTATTTCCTGAACTAAAAAAAAAATCTAGGTTAATCGCGACCCATCATTCATCAAACACATTCACCTGGATCAAAAGAAAACATACAAATATAGTTCACAGAGTAAGAGGATTGGCTTATGGGACCTTTACCATTCATGAAAAATACAACACAAAACACAGGAGTATACGGTTGGCTGGTCTTGACATGATTGTGGCTGTTTTGTTCAGTTGTCTTCCTGGGTGTAGTTGTGCGGAGAAATTTTTCACGTTTTATTCCAAAGCGTGACAGTTTGCAGTAGATTTCTCTTTTCAGAATGCTACTTTGCAAAACAGGGCAAACTATGTCCAAAGGTCTGGTACGGTTACGGGGATACAGGGATAGGCCGGGGAAGTGAGCCGAGGTAGTGTGCTCTTTCGGAGGGTCAGTGCAGACTTGATGGGCCGAATGGTCTCCTTCTGCACTGTAGTGTTTCTAAGTCATCAATCATATCCCAACAAAATTCTAAGCCATACTTCTCAGAGAGAGGCAGAGGATGCACTCAGCTTCAGATCTATGTTCAGTGGAACATTGCCTTTTGTTTACTCTCTCCTGCTTGGTCAATAGTCCTTAATGATACCTTGCTGACTGTAACCAGATAACTTCCACTAATTTGTGGCTGCTTCAGTGTTTCAAAACAGGTAATTGCATTTTGATATCTTATCTCAGAAACATTTCAAAAGTCGTAGGATGGTGCAAACCAATAAAGGATGGGGTCTTTCATACTCCTCAGGGAGCTGAGTATCTGTTTCTTCCATCTGTCTTGGTGAAAAGCTTGTGTGGAGGTTGTGTGGATTGCCACAGGCAGGGCAGTTTTCCCTTGTCTGTAGTGAGTGTATTTTTAAAAATCCAGCTAGAACAAGAATATTTATACAGAGATCGGCCTTTTTGTAGTTTGCTGACATTTAGTTCATGTGTGTATTCATTTTCCAAAGTTACATGGTCATTTAGATTCAAATTGGCCACCAAGACGTATAAAGGAGGCACGATGGTTAGCACTGCTGTCTCACAGCACCAGCAACCCGGGTATGATTCCGACCTTGGGTCATTGTCTTTGTGGAGTTTGCATGTTCTCCCAGTGTCTGCATGGGTATCCTCTGGGTGCCCCGGTTTCCTGCCACCATTCAAAGATGTTTACGTTAGGTGGATTGGCCACGCTAAATTGTCCCTTATACTCCAAAGGTTAGATGGGGTTAATGGTATTGGGTGGGGGTGCAGGCCAAGGTCAGGTGCTCTTTCGGAGGGTCAGTGCAGACTCGAAGGGCCAAATGGCCTCCTTCTGCACAATAGTGATTCTGTGATTCTGAGCATTCACAAAAAGCAGAAGACAAGTTAGCACCATGGATTTCACTTTGGCTCACAATATGGTGAACATTTTGGATTAGTAATATGATCCTTTCATAACATAAAATAGAATTTAAGATAATTGTCAAAAGAACCAGTGGCAGAATGAGGAGATTTTATTTTGTAAACACAAAAATTTATTGTGAGCTGGAACATACTGCTTAAAAACATGAAGGAAGTAGATTCAATAATCAAAGGGGAATTGGATAAATATTTGACAGGGGGAAAAATTGCAGGGTTATGGGGAACGGGTAGGAGAATTGGACAAATCTTCCAAAGAGCTAAATGCAAGCATAATAGGTTTCTGCGCTCTTTCTGTAGCATATCGTTCTATGATTCCATATATCAAATGGTGAGGAAGGATAGCTGAGGAGGTGGACTTGCTGTTAGTTACTATGAATGATTAATGTTGCTGCTCAGATTAACATGGAGAACAGCCAGATAATGTATGAGTTCAGAATCTTGTGTGCAAACAACCTCAAATCAAGGTTGCTATTGAGGATGTTCACAGAATCCCTGGAGTGCAGAAGGAGGCCATTCGGCCCATCGCGTCTGTACTCACCCTCTGAAAGAGCACTCCATCCCGCCTTATTCGAATAACTGCTGAACCTAACCTACACGTCCCTGGATACCAGGGGGCAATTTATCATGGCCCCTGGACATCTTTGGACTGTGGGAGGAAACCAGAGCACCCAGAGGAAATCCACGCAGACAAGGGGAGAAAGTACAAACTCCACACAGACATTCACCCAAGGCAGGAATTGAACCCCGGTCCCTCGCACTGTGAGGTAGAAGTGATAACCACTGTGCCAACATGCCGGTGGCCAGTTTAATTCTGGCTTTGGATCCATGCGTTTGGTGAAACTGTTTGACTGTGACATTTCAGTTAGATCTGAGTAAACTGACCTGGGATAAGCAGCTATTTCCTAACAATCCGTTTATCCAATTTTTCTTAATCCTTGCCAATAGACTCTTATGCCCTACTTCACTTTAATGGTGCCCAGTTAACAAGCCCCTTGTAAAAAGCTGCTCAACTCCCAAGAACAGCTTAAAGTCAAATAAGGTTCACTGTATTCCAGGTCTGCTGCAATGTAAAAGAAAACTCGTAAGCTAATGGCTCGCGTTTTGGAATTTCAGTGAAAGCCCTGTTTTGAGCGAGATAAATGCAGAACACACAATTGGAAGTCATTATAATGTATACTTTTAGAATGACTCTGGTGATGCAGAGATGCTTAATCAAAGTTGCAAACAAAGAAATGGTGGCAGCTGAAGTACAGGCAGAGGACAGGGCAAAGTAACGATAGCTTCAATTTGTAGCTTGTCGCTCAGTTTAAGGAAGCCCGCTCTCAAGATAAGTGGCTCAGCAGTTCAGAAGGCCATTAGAAACTTATAAAGACAGAGGCGGAGGGGCACGGTGGTGCAGTGGTTAGCACTGCTGCCTCACAGCACTGAGGGCCATGGTTCGATCCCGGCCCCGGGTCACTATTTGTGTGGAGTTTGCACATTCTCTCCTTGTCTGCATGGGTCTCACCCCCACAATCCAAAGGTGTGCAGGGTCGGTGATTTGGCCACGCTAAATTGCCCCTTAATAAAAAAAGGCAGAGGCAGCTAAGTCACTATGAAATTTCCAAAGAAATAAGAGATTTAATTGCTCCCGAGAATATGACAACAATACCATGCTGCTGAAATATTTCCTGTGAACAATTAATGCAATTCCAATATTGTTTTGAAGAGTAGACAGAGTTGATCAGTACATTATTTAATTTAATAATAATTTATGATCTAAATCTGGGCATTAATGACTGTAAACCCTTTGGTGTCTGCATATAATAATTATCACAGTAATCTCTCTGAAAATTCCCTGTTAGAGCTATGAGATTCAATGAACTCTGAACCTTTTATTGGATACCAACGATCCAAAGCTATTAGTTAATTGTATTAAAGACTGGTTTTGTGGGTCCTCAAAAGACTTAGCAACTTAGTCCCTTAAATAAATTATTAGATTTTTGGAAATTAGACATGAGAACATGAATGGATTTGGATACAGTAGGGGAGATCGCGCTGGTAAACAACCGGAAGATCCCGTCCTCCATCTCTCCTACAGCGTTCCTTTCTTTCCCAATATCTGGGTGGTACTCAGGAATTGCAGTAGATGTATTCCAGCACGGTAGCACAAGTGGATAGCACTGTGGCTTCACAGTGCCAGGGTCCCAGGTTCAATTCCCCGCTTGATCACTATCTGTGAGGAGTCTGCAAGTTCTCCCCGTGTCTGCGTGGGTTTCCTCTGGGTGCTCTGGTTTCCTCCCACAGTCCAGTGATATGCAGGTTAGGTAGATTGGCCATGCTAAATTGCCCTTAGTGTCCAAAAAGGGTAGGAGGGGTTATTGGGTTACGGGCATAGGGTGGAAGTGAGGGCTTAATGTGGGTCGGTACAAATTTGTCGGCCTGAATGGCCTCCTTCTGCACTGTATGGTCTATATACAAGCTACTGATTACTATCATATACTGACACCTAGGGCGGAATTCTCTGATCCCCCCCCCAGGGTCCCGGTGGATGGGGGTGGGTGGTCCCGCCACTGACCCCGCCGCTGACAAGCCTTTCCTGATCAACGCATGTCTGGTGCCTGCGGGATTGGCGGCGCGGGCGGGCGCCGGGGTCTGGGGGGGGCACGGGGCGATCTGGCCCTAGGGGGGGTGCCCTCACGGTGGCCTGGCCCGCGATCGGGGCCCACTGATCGGCGGGGGGGGGGGGGGGGCCTCTGCCATGGGGGTACTCTTTTTCTTCCGCCTTCACCACGGTCTCTACCATGAAGAGACCCGTGAAAGAATAAAAAGAGGGACATGTTGCCTGAAAAAGGAATGAACAAAGGAGCAAAGTGAAAAAACATAAAGCATTCTGGAAATACTCAGCAGGTCGTGCAGGATCTGTGGATAGAGAAATAGATTTCAAGCTTGTGGTGAAGGGCCTCAGCACTGCAGCAATGTTTGGGATTCTGAAATTAATCACCTAAATCTGTGAGGCACAACTTTAAAGCATCAGTTCTGTTACTGCCAACAAAGGGGAAGAGACCCCCTCCCCCACGCATGCGCCAAGATGACGTCAGCAGCCGCTAACGCTCCGGCGCATGCGCGGACTTCCGCCGGCCAGCGAAGGCCTTTCGGCCCCGGCTGGCGGGGCACCAAAGGCCGTTGGCGCCGGCCAGCGGAGCGGAAGCCACTCCGGCACGGGCCTAGCCCCTAAAGGTGCGGAGAATTCCGCACCTTTGGGGAGGCCCGACGCCGGAGTGGTTCTCGCCACTCCACAACGCCAGGACCACCCGCCCCGCCGAGTAGGGGAGAATCCTGGCCCTAATTCTCCTCTCCCAATATTCATTCCATCTATCCTGTATGTCAGCCATGGCTCAATTGGAGGAACTCTCCCTTCTTAGTCAGAAGGTTATGGATTCAAGTAACTCCCCAGGACAAAACCAAGGGACACACTGCAGTACAGTACTGAGGGAGTGCTGAGATAGAAACATCGAAAATAGAAGCAGGAGGAGGCCATTTTGGTCCTTCGAGCCTGTTCCGCCTTTCTTTATGATCATGGCTGATCATCCAATTCAATAGCCTAATCCTGTCCCCCCCCATATCCTTTGGTACCCTTCACCCCAAGTGCTATATCTAACTGCTTCTTGGAAACATACTGGGTGAAGAAAGTTCTCCTCATCTCTGTCCTAAGTAGTCTAGACCGCATTCTCAGACTGTGACCCTGGGTCTGGACAGCCCAACTTTTGGGGACATTCTTCTTGCATCTACTCTGTCTAGTCCTGTTAGAGATGCTGCTTTTCAGACGCAAAGACCTGTATGTATTCTGAGGCTGACATAAAAGATCCTATTGTACTATTTTGAAGAAAAGCAGTGGAGTTAGAATCATAGAATTTACAGTGCAGAATGAAGCCATTCGGCCCATTCAGTCTGCACTGGCCCTTGGAAAAGCACCCTACTAAGCCTACGCCTCCACCCTATCCCGGTAACCCAGTAACCCCACCTAAACTTCTGAACACTAAGGGGCAATTTAGCACGGCCAATCCACCTAACCTGCAGATCTTTGGACTGTCGGAGGAAACTGGAGCACCCAGAGGAAACCCACTCAGACACGGGGAGAAAATGTAAACTCCACACAGACAGCCACTCGAGGCTGGAAATGAACCCGGGACCCTGAAGGTGTGAGGCAGCAGTGCTAACAACTGCGTCACCGTGCCCCCCCCTTGTTACCTGGCAAATCATTCTCTCAATCACATTGCTATTTGTGGGAGATTGCTGTGCTTACACAGCCTTGTTTTCTGTGGTTGTGATTGATGCTCTGGAAATGCCTTCCGAAGCTTTACCATAGCCAGGCAACCCAGCCTCTTATTTCAGGCTGCTTGACTGCGTTTTTCAGCAAGAAAATTCAGGAACCCCACGCAGCCAAAAATGAAATGAAATGAAAGTAGGCTTCAAATGAAGGGACTGTGAAAAGCCCCTTTGTTGGCAGTAACAGAACTGATGCTTTAAAGTTATGCCTCACAGATTTAGATGATTGATTTCAGAATCCCAAACATTGCTGCAGTGCTGATGGAAGGCCCTTCACCACAAGCTTGAAATCTGTTTCTCTATCCACAGATCCTGCACGACCTGCTGAGTATTTCCAGAACGCTCTATGTCCCTGAGGTGTAGGTACACTGAGAGTGCTGTTGGGGGCGGGGAGGGGAGTTCCAGGACTTTGACTCAGCAACTGTGAAGGAGCGCCGATATATTTCCAAGTCAGGATGGTGCGTGGCTTGATGGAAATCTTGTGGGTGTTCCCATGCATCTGCTATGCTTGACATTCTAGAAGGTACAGGTAATGGGTTTGGAAGTTCCTGTTGAAGGAGTCTTGCAGTGCATCTTGTAGATGGTACACACTGCTGCCACTGTGTGTTGGTGGTGGAGGGAGTGGATGTTGGAAGTGTCTGATGGGATAACAGTTAAGTGGGCTGTTTTACCATGGATGGTGTCAAGCTTCTTGAGTGTTGTTGGAGCTGAACTCATGCAGTCCAGTGGAGAGTATTCCATCACACTCCTGTTTTGTACCTAGTAGATGATAAACAGCCTTTGGGAGGTCAGGAGATGAGTTATTTGCTGCAGGATTCCCAGCCTCTGACTTGCCCTTGTAGTCACAGTATTTATGTGACCAGTCCAGTTTAGTTTCTGGTCAATGGTAACCCAGAAGATGTTGATAGTTGGTGATTCGGCAATGGTAATGCCGTTGAATGTCTAGGGGAAGTGGTTGGATTCTCTCGTTCGAGATGGTCATTGCCTGGCACCTGTGTGACATGAATGTTACTTAACAGTTTTTTTGGCAATCCTTTCCCTCACAGTCTCTCTCTGTTTTCAAAGGCCTTCAGTGAAGACACGGGGCGGGATCTCTGGCCGTGTTCACCCGGCAATCGGACAGTCCCGCCCAAGGTCAATTTTTCCATTGTCGGGGTCTCGCCGGTGGTGTTCTTACAGCGGGTGGGGCAGAAGAATCCAGCCGATATTTACTCTCGTTTATCTTTTGGGTTCACCCATGACATACATTGCATCTCTTCCCTCCCACCCATTTAACATCAATCAGTCTCTGATTCTTGAATTGCTCTGAGGCGCTTTCTGGCATAATGATGATCCATGTATAAAAGGAAAGTCCTTCCTGTATTTCAATCACTTCATCTGATGTTCAGATCAGTTCAGTGCGACCTTACCACAATAATGAATGGTCCATCTTTTGTGTGGCACAAATTTTGAAACTGCAGCATTCTTTTCAAATGTTTCCTACATTTTAGAAGGCCGAGATGAAGCATTTCAGTGTACTATTAGGAATTGTAGTCTTTACTGTCAGTGAGGCAAAGTTCACCCCGATATTTCTCCGTTTTGTTTTGATACAATAACATTTAGACATTTTCAGTGCAAATTGCTGATAGTATTCTCTGCTTTCTTTTGACAGCATCTCCGCACAGTCAACACTAACATTACAATTATCCAAAATGATCCTTAGGTCAGTTTATAAGAATAGGAGATAATAACAGGCGAGGGGATTGCAGTTCTTTTCACGAGTGTGTCAATCTTGCAGAACAGCAAGGGGGCCATAATGAATCTGGAGCACACACTGCTATCTGATGCTTGTCAATGTATGTTGGAAAGAGGAGCAGATGTGGTGAGACCTCTCGACTTTCCTTCGGGGTTTGCGTGTTGCTGCTCACCAAAATTGCTTGAAAGCTCAAACCATGTGACAGAAGTCAGCACTAAGGTAATTATATAAATGTATGAACTCCAGACAACACACACACACAAACACCATTGTAAAGAATTTCATGTGGATTTTCAACAATGCATGTCTTGGCTAATTGTGGCTCATTGTACTACGTCAAGCACACAGTGGTAGACACAGCCTTGAGGTTGTGGTGCCGGAGCGAGGAATGATTTCCTTCATGCACTAAGATAACATAGGTCATGAGGTACAGAAACAGGCCATTCGGCCTGCTGAGTCCATGTTGGCATTTAGTTTCCACTCAAACCTCCTCCCATCTTTTTTAACCTAAATCTACCATCATAACCCTCTATTCCTTTCTCCGTCGAATGCTTGTCTAGCTTCTCTTAATTGCATCTAAACTACTGCACTCCGCCACTTCTTGTGGTAGCAACGTGGACATTCTTACCACTCTTAGATTTAAGAAGCTTATTCTGAATTCCCTATTAGATTTGATGACTTCAAATTATGCTCTTCCCCACACAGTGGGTGGCACTGTTGCTTTACTGGTGGGGTTACTGGGTTATGGGGATAGGGTAGAGGTGTTGACCTTTGGTAGGGTGCTCTTTCCAAGAGCCGGTGCAGACTCGATGGGCCGAATAGCCTCCTTCTGCACTGTAAATTCTATGTTTACAGCTCCAGGGCCCCAGGTTCGATTCCCGGCTTCAGTCACTGTCTGTGTGGAGTCCGCATGTTCTCCCCGTGTCTGCGTGGGTTTCCTCTGGGTGCTCCGGTTTGGTCCCACAAGTCCTGAAAGACGTGCTGTTAGGTAATTTGGACATTCTGAATTCTCCCTCTGTGTACGCAAACAGACGCCGGAATGGGGCAACTAGGGGCTTTTCACAGTAACTTCATTGCCATGTTAATGTAAGCCTACTTGTGACAATAAAGATTATTATTAAAAAAGAGGACATTTTGGGTGGGATTCTCCGACCCCCCGCCGGGTCAGAGAATCGCCGGGGGGGGGGGGGGGGGGGGGGGGGGCTGGCCGTCAAATTCTCCAGCTTCGGAGATGCAGCAGGGGCGGGAATGGCGCCGCGCCGGTCGGCGGCCGCTCGCCCGCCAATTCTCCGGCCCGTGAAAGGCCGACGTGTCGCTGGTTCTATGCAGGTCCCGCCGGCGTAAATTGGACAAGGTCCCTTACCGGCGGGACCTGGCAGCGCGGGCGGGCTCCCGAGTCCTGGGGGGGGGGGGGCGGGGCCATCTGGCCCCGGGGGGGTGCCCCCACGGTGGCCTGGCCCGCGATCGGGGCCCACCGATCCGCGGGCAGGCCTGTGCCGTTGAGGCATTCTTTTCCTACGCGCCGGCCATGTAAGCCTACGCGATGGCCTGTGCGAAGGTGACCCCCCTGTGAATGCGCGGGGATGATGTCAGCAGCCGCTGACGCTCCCGCGCAGGCCAGCGGAATCCCTTCGGCCCCGGCTGGCGCGGAGCAAAGGCCTTCCACGCCGGCCAGCGAGGCACAAACCACTCCGCTGGCGGCATAGCCCCTGAAGGTGCGGAGGATTCCGCACCTTTGGGGCAGCCCGAGGCCGGAGTGGTTCACGCCACTCCGTCGCGCCGGGACCCCCGCCCTGCCGGGTATGGGAGAATCCCGCCCATTTTGTCCATATCCACTCTGTTGCCCTCCCAACTGCCTTTATATTTTCTTTTTTTAAATATGGCAACCAAAACTACACACAGTAATGTAGGTGTGGCC
Organism: Scyliorhinus canicula; assembly: GCF_902713615.1. Classification (NCBI taxonomy): domain Eukaryota; kingdom Metazoa; phylum Chordata; class Chondrichthyes; order Carcharhiniformes; family Scyliorhinidae; genus Scyliorhinus; species Scyliorhinus canicula. The sequence continues at coordinate 39,285,795 of NC_052166.1, read as the reverse complement.
TAACCAAGATTTAATACAGGTTTAGCCTAACCTTCCTGCTTTTCAACTCTACCCCTCTGTAAATAAAACCAAGTGCTTTTAATGTACAGCACAACTGTCAGTGATTGATGTATTTGTACACTGTGATCCCAGCCTCTACCCCACTTCAAATTGCACCTTCTACCTTAAAAGTGATTTCCCTATTCTTCAAGCCAAAATGCACAACGTCACTTTGTGTCAAACTTCATTTACCAATATGGTTACTCTATATTGAAAGATGGAAATTAATTCATAGAGAATGGGTTGGCATACAACTCCCATAGTCCCCTCTTTCCTTGCCCCTATCGCCTCCCCACCCCTAAAAATCTAGGTCCTGTGCAAAATTCATGATTTCGACCAACTATTTGGTTATCTCTCTCAATCTTTATTTTCCTGAAGCATGTATCATTTTGAATTTGCTTTCCTGCAAAGTGGCCTGGGAAGTTTTTTAAATCAAGAGGCAGCAGGGTAGCATTGTGGATAGCACAATTGCTTCACAGCTCCAGAGTCCCCGGTTCGATTCCGGCTTGAGTCACTGTCTGTGTGGAGTCTGCAAATCCTCCCCGTGTGTGCGTGGGTTTCCTCCGGGTGCTCCGGTTTCCTCCCACAGTCCAAAGATGTGCAGGTTAGGTGGATTGGCCATGGAAAATTGCCCTTAGTGTCCAAAAGTGCCCTTAGTGTTGGATGGGGTTACTGGGTTATAGGGATAGGGTGGAGGTGTTGAACTTGGGTAGGGTGCTCTTTCCAAGAGCCGGTGCAGACTCGATGGGCCGAATGGCCTCCTTCTGCACTGTAAATTCTATGAAATCTATGGAAGCGGGTGTTGCATTCAATGCCTCAACTTGACTGCCAGAGGGAATTGCCAAGCAGACGCAAGAGTACGATTACAAATCTCAAGAAAGAGTAAAATCACAAAGCCTGACAACTTAGCAGACTCTTGTGCAGCACCTATTCATCAGTGCTGCATTGTTGAGAACAAATTCATTGCTTCAGAATGAATCTATTTGCATTGTTGGGTTAAAGAAAAATAGGAGGTAAGTTCCTTTGATGGTTTGGTAATTAACTGAGTGAATTTTCCAAGTTATGTGGTAGATGTCCAAAGTTTAAAGTCCAGCTTGTGTATAGTTAGCTGATCTACTACTGGATGGCAATGAAGTTAAAACTGGCCTTAGTATCCCAGATTTGAAAAAGAGACGGACCTTGTGGGTGGCTGTACAAATCAGTCAACGTTCCCATTCTTATTACAATCTAGTTGTTGGAAGTGTGTTGCACTGACATCAAATGAAGGCAGAATGAGGGGCATTAATTATTTGGGCAAAGTACCAGACGACAATTGCCAGCGCAAATAAAGGGCAAGCCCCCACGTGGAGGGGCAGGCCGTACCGGCGCCGAGGAGTGGCGTGAACCACTCCGGCGTCGGGCTGCCCGGAAGGTGCGGAATCCTCTGCACCTTTAGGGGCGAGGCTGGCGCCGGCAAGGTTTGCGCTGCGCCAGCCGGCGTCAAAGGGCTTGGCACCATGCCAACCGGCGGTGAAGGGCCTCCACCGGCCGGCGCGAGTTGGCGCATGTGTGGGGGCGCCAGTGTGTGCTGGCGTCATCCATGCGCAGGGTGGGGGGGGGTTTATCTTCGCCCGGCCATGGCGGAGGACCACAGCGGCCGACACGGAAGAATAGAGTGCCCCCATGGCACAGGCCCGCCCGCGGATCGGTGGGCCCCAATCATGAGCCAGGCCAGCGCGGCCAGATCCCCAGGCGCCCCCCCCCCTCCCCGAGGACCCCGCAGAGCCAGGTCCTGCCGGTACAGACCTGGTGTATTTTACGCCGGCAGGACCCACCCAAAACGGGCGGCCACTTGGCCCATCGCGGGCCGTAGAATCGCCGGGGGGGCCGCTGCCAACGGCCCCCGACCGGCGCAGCGTGCTTCCCACCCCCGCCGAAAAACTGGCGCTGGAGAATCCGGCAGCTGGCGTTGGGGCGGGATTCGCGCTGCCCCCCGACGAACCCCGGCCCGGCCGGGGGGGGGGGGGGGGGGGGGGGGTCAGAGAATCCCGCCCAAAATCTGCACCCTGGAAAGTGGCTACAGCTTTCAAGAGAGGAGAATTTTATTTCAAAAGGAATGGCACTGAATAATGCTAGACAGCTTTATCCTATGGTTTACATCACCTCAGAAAAGAGACACTGGATTCACATTCAGATCCTGCTGTGTCCAGTATCTCCTTTGCATGATAACGAACATTTATTTAAAAATAATTTAAATGAGACCATGATATGCAAATACATAAACAGGAATAGAAAATCTTTATTCTTCAGCAGATAGTAAATTGGGTGGAAAATTTATGATTTTGCAGTTCCAACTTCTGCAAATCTCATTTATCTACAAAGGATCTTGTTACTATTAATGACTGACTTCTTGACATAGCCCTCGAGTACCTATTAGATAAAACAGCACTTTCTGAAATATTCACATAGACAATGTGTAAATGAAAAATGAAGCTTTAGGTGGTCTTTACAATATTCAAAAATGTTCTGTGAAAGTCAGGATTGCGGCAATAAAAGCCTCATGTAATCATGTGGCACAAATACCATTGTGATTGACTAAGATGAGAAAAATATTCTGACTAAAAGTACTGTACTTGTTAAATGAAATTTATTTCACATTTCCTGTGAATTGAGGGAAATGAAACACTGACAAGCTTTTTGAAATACATTTTAAAAAGCAATCCCGAAAATAAAAATGGAAGGCCACAGCTAAATTTGACCATTTGTTTAAGATTGAAACCTCTAAAAAGTTACTTGAAGCTCAGGAACAAATGACTACTCAAACCCCAAAGAATATAGATAAAATAGTGAAGGTATTCTTATCTCACCCACAAAAATACATGATATAATTCCATATAATCTGAAAATAGATAATTTTGAGAGGGGATATATCTTGCTTGCTTATATAACTTGATAACCATTGATTCGAACCCTGAAAAGTCTCTGTTAGTTCTGGGCGGGATTCTCCATGCTGCCAGCCCCGTTTTCCGGCGTGGCAAGCCCCACCGGCAACGGGATCCTCCGTTCTGGCAGCTGGCCAATGGGGTCTCCCATTGTGGCCATCCCACACTATCGGGAAACCCGACAGAATGGGTGCGCTGTCGGCGAAGCGAGGATCCCGCTGACAGAGAATTCCACAGTCTACGTTTTATATTTACAGATTCATTAGATTTAACGTTTGGGTAAAAAGAAGTGTTCACTCTGGGAAATGTGTACGCTTGAAATATTCACACACAGAATCAAAACACATTGCTGGAGCAGGGCAGTGATGCAAGAAGTGAGTGAGATCAGGTGTTGGTTTAACATTGCTTCAAGAGTGAGTCAAAATTGATGGTTCTTTTTCTGGTCACTGGACATTGATAAAAGCATAATGCACAGTCAAAGAAATGTGCAACACGCAACCAAACAAGAAAGAGTTGCAAAATACACCCAATGTTGGGATTAAAATCCATTATATTGATGTTAGCAAAAGCAAATAATTCAAAAACAATTAATCTTTCCACTACCATTATCCTTCAAGCCATGAGTTTCATTAAAATGAAAGCAATTAAGCTAATAACTAAGGAATCAAGAGTCAGGATACAGAAAAGGAAATAAGTCTTTTTTTTTGCCCACTTGATACAGCAAGCCTTCTATTAACGGCTTATTTTTATACAACAGCAGAACCCTCAGAAAGAAACTGACTGAAAAGTGTAATTACTTCAAGATTTTGAAACTTTGAATTGAAAAGAACCTTCATCTATTAGTATTTTAACAGCTGCTTTTCCACACTACCACATTGTCAATATAACATATTCTCTTCTCGTTATTTAGACAAAGAAATGCATTCTCTTGAGAAGTGTTCATTTAAGGGAGTTAATATGAGCAGCCTGTCTTCAATGGCATGGGCGGCCATTACACGACTGATACCAAGGTCTCAACACCAGTCTGTCAATTAAAAATGTCCTTGCCGGTGACAGGTTTTTGAAGCAGTCTGTGGCCAGAGGATTCTGTCTAACAAAACAATTGCTGCCTTTTGTACTTATTTGACAAGTCCTGCGTTCATTCTGGCCAAAAATGTACCAAATCATTAAATAGGAAAAAGTTTTGAGTCTTCAAATCATACAAAATGCTCGTCCCCTCAGGGCTGTTCGTCTTGTCAGACAATTAACCCCCCCCCCCCCTCCCCCCCCTCCCCATAAGCCTGCACGATTTTTCAAACTGCTCATTCCTTCATCAGTTTAATAAACTTAATTACCTCACATTCTTCCAGGCTGTAAAAGCAACCATGGAAGATAGAGAGTCTCTGCAAAGAAAGATTAAATTCTATTAAACGGCAGTTCCACGACATAAATTTCCAAAGCGGCCCCAATAAAAGGGAGCAAAATGTTTTGCTGGTTTTTATCCTTAGAGGCACAGGGGAGCATTTGTACGGTTGCACTAATTATGAATAAAACAGTTTATGATGCATTTAAGTCGCAAATTAATTGCAGCTGCTCAAAATAATTCACAAAAAGATTGCCTGAGTTTAAGTCCAGCAATGATGAAAGTCGCTAATGTGATAGTGTAAGTGAACACTTCGCTTTGTTTGTTCGAGACTTTTGTTTGGTAATAGATGGTCTAAGAGTCAAGAGCCATTGAAGCCTCGCTTTGTTCATTTATGCTGTCCTCGAGTGCAGAACATTGATGTTCGCTGAAGCCATAGAGCTGGGCCTGGGCCCTTGCCTATTTATTTCAGCACGTGGCTGAGTACCACATTAAAACAAATTCCTATTTCAGCACTCTTTCTCCTCCTCAGGGGACAGTGTGGCCCTGCTTTCCATGAGCTAGTATTAATTTGCAGCTATATCTTATTTAACTTTGTGGTGAGTGGCCTCTTAGAATTCTCTTCGGTGCCACTTTTAAATTAATTAAAACAGCCAATTAAACATTTGTTCACATTCCCATAATCCATGTGCCAAGCAATTAAGAGGAAAGCAAAGGGACCACAGTTCAATTATGGTCACAAGTTCAAGGTTTAGTTGATGCTTTTGTTGCCCTGGTACATAAAGAAAGAAACAGTCAAGCCCCTATCGCCAAACTGAATTTCTGTGACCTTAGCCTTTGAGTGAAACATTCAAACAGGAAGTGCAATTTTGGAGCAAATGTAATTTGAACCGCTCCTGTTACATCTACATCTTGACATGTTTCTGGTAGGATTTGTCCATTTAAGTTCAGAAATGTGACTACAATGCTCAAGTTGGATGAACTACTGTGCATACTCAGCAGGTGAACAGTAAGCGCCAGTGTCACCATCCCTGCATTACCCACTGATACACAAAAATGTCAGAGCTTAAACCCTCCAACATTTCATGCCATTCATACCAATTAAATCACATCCTCACTTTATTTGCTTGCATTGATGTGCAAGTAGCATAAGGTGAGTGACTGTCAGTTTAGGAACTTTAGGAATCCATGTTTGATGGCAGTCCCAGTGACCCACTGGCACTTAAAGGGTGTGGATTTCTCTGATACGTGTAGGACCACTCTTATTGCTAATTCTTAAAAGGAGCATCGCTTTCTCAAATGTACTGGGGAAGGAAAAATAAGCCCATTTCATTTTTAAAATAAATTTAGTATCCATTCTGTTTTTCCACTTCAGGGGCAATTTAGCGTGGCCAATTCACCGACCGTGCATCTCTTTTTGGGTTGTGGGGGTGAGATCCATGCAGACACAGGGAGAATGTGCAAACTCCACGCAGACAGTGACCCCGGACTGGGATTGAACCTGGGTACTCGCCGCTGTGAGGCAGCAGTGGTAACCACTGTGCCACCGTGCCACCCTTCAAACATGAGATTGTAATGATATTCTCTATTAATTTGGATGGGTCGACATGTGGAGAGATCACCCACAGTGGCTGTGGTAGGCACGGGTGATGAGGCTTCTGTTCAATACTGCAATACTAAATCCGTGATGAGACATTTGTGAGAAAAGCGGGCAGGGCCAGCAAGGTACCCATTACATCCAGAACCAGCTATAAGGCCATATCATGATCCGAAACAAGGAGACAACGTTCCCTGCCTTCATCTTGAGGGATTTGTAACGTCAAAAATGGGGCATCCAAAACTGCAACCAGCAATCAAATGGTGGCTTTACTCCTGACCTTGTGCAATTTTATGATACCTTCTGTTTTCTTGTATTCTTACCTTTGCTGAACTTGCACTTCAAGGAGAACTTTAACATTCCACCAAATACATTTTTCAAGGCCAGTGAGGTATTTCACAATAATTATGAAATTAGAATGTAGTGCATAGATTCCCCATTGATTCCTGTCAAGGGGCTCATCTGCAGTACAACCTTTGGATGAGGGGAAAATTACTGACAGCAATTTCTCAATTATTCTGCACACATGCAGACTCCCAATGCTGCTAGATTCAATGGAGTAATTATGTCACTCGCCAACTGCTTTGCTGTCATTGCCGCTGCAAAATCTGGGTCATTAAAATTGACCTCTTGGGTATCTGCGTTCAACTATTTTCAACATCTTTCCACAAAATGCGGCATTTGCCTTCTTTTATTTATTTTCTAAACTATATTACTTGAAACAGTGCCCCATTGAAATGGAATCTACTCCCAGGTCTATCCATTTTACTGCCCTATCTTAGCCCTTCTGAAGACTTCCCTCACTCGAGCAGCTTGAAGCAGAGACAACGATGATCAATTTTAGCATTTTTAACTGCAGTCGTTCTTCAAGACATCACCTTCTGGAAGACCAAAACATTCTCTTTCGCACCGAGTCGAGCAGAAAATCATGTTGCAGAGAACTTCCTTCATCAAAATCTATTTTGCAGAGCATTTTCCTCCAGCCTAAGTGGCCAGCTAGAAAATAGTGTTCGGCACAATATTGCAACCCCTGAATGACCATTTGCATTGACCTAAAAATCTATTTCTTGATGATTGTATATATTTTGCTCCATTCAGAGGCAATACTTTGCCCTAAAGCTAAATGCAAGGATTAGACATCCACTCCTGAAAACATGTTTTAGAGTCAGAGAGGTTTTTTTTTAAAGTTGAAACGATGTCAAATAAATACAGAAGACTCCACTTACATTACTGAAAGTATAAACATGGAACTGCTGGTTTCTGCAAATTTGGGCCCAACTTTTCTTCTGTCCTGACCTGCTGGAGACAGAGTAACATACGCTGGCTTTGTATGGAGCAAGGAAGGATTACAATGGTTTACAAAAGGGGCCCAAAGCAGCAGGGATTTGCAAGTCAAGTTTAAAAGGTGCTATTTATTCATTTGCTTCTGTTCTTGGCAATATAAAGATCCTTCCATGTTCTCTTTGAAGCCTTTACTCCCACCCTCATTGTATCAGCTGCAATCTTACAACTTTTATTCAGTTAGGTCTATCAAATTAAATTGTTGTCACAGAATAAAGGCAAGTAGATGACCCATAGCACTGCTGTTAGTGGATCCAGAGGTGTGCTGTTGCAAATCCTGAGATGCAGGAGTGAGGAAATGATTTTGAAAAGAAAATTGCGAAGAGGTGGCTCACACACTTGGAAAGTTGAACACAGCAATTACAAGTTAAGAAAGGACGAAGTAGCCATCCTGGTAATCACATGATACATCAGTAATAGAGCAGTCGATTAATCGTGGCAATCAATGCCGATAGTCTACAACAGGGGTGGGCAAACTACGGCCCACGGCCGCCAAAGGTCTTTATGCGGCCCACCAAGTCATTAAAAAAAACATTAAAAAAAAAATGTTTTTTTTTTTTTTAATTATTTCTTTTTAAGGTTAATGGGGGGGGGGGGGGGGGGGGGCTGTTGGGTTACTTACTGGTATAGGGTGGATACGTTGACTTGAGTAGGGTGATCATTGCTCGGCACAACGTCGAGGGCCGAAGGGCCTGTTCTGTGCTGTACTGTTCTATGTTCTATATGAGGCGCCCAGAATCATAACCGGGTGAAGTAATTATTTTACTTAATATACTATGCGGCCCTTTAAAATTGTGAATTTCTGAATGTGGCCCTTGCACGGAAAAGTTTGCCCACCCCTGGTCTACAACATACCCAGGCTGGAGGTGAACAAGCTCAGACAAGTGGAAATCTTTGAGAGTGATAAATCCAAAATCATCCGTTCTATGCCATGTTTACCTTATAAAAATTACTTGTGTATTTTATCCCCATATATTTATTCTAAAAAGAAATCCAATTTGCATTTGAATGATTCAATGGGAATTTTGTCCAACATCTCACCAGAGAACCTGTGCTATTGATTTATCACTCATTCACAAAGTAATATTTCCACAGATTGGTTTTGAATTTACTCTCGTTCAAGTGCCGGCTCTGTTCTCTGCTTCTACTGTTCTGGCCAAGGTTAAATATCTTGTCGCAGTCTATACTATACAGTTCTTTCAGAATTTTGAAAACAATAATCAAATCAGCTCTCAACTCTCCTGTTGTGATAATTCCCAATTTCCATGATTGTTCCTGGTTACCCGATCCCTCTAACTCCTCAGTCTTTTGTTTTTCCCTCTTCTGCAAAATTTCAACACCTTCAATACCCTTTTAGTACTGTCCACATTATTCTAAGTGTGGCCGCACCAATTATGTATAAAGTGTGAAGATTACCTCACTTTTTCTGCCCAATGTTGACCTTTTCAAACATCCTAGCGTCCAATTTGCTTCACTCCATGTCGCAGGATATTATTGCGATTGCATCAATTTGTTAACTATGTTAGGATCCAAGTGAAGGGCATTATTGAACTAAGTACTTTGAGCATATGTAATGGGGGGATAGCTGGGACACTGGGGCGGGAGGAGAGTTGTGAGACTGAACAAATCAAATAACTCGTTCACGAAATAACATTTCTGCATCTTGGTTTTGACTTCACAAATCAGCTTGGAACCTGTGAACACAACTTGTTGCCAAACTGGACCCCAAGATCTCTTATTTCCATGCATGTTGCTTTCCATCCAGTCAAATAATAGTCTGTTGAGGAATTTTGTCCTCGGGTGAGGCACCTATTCCACTGCACTGAATTTCATTGTAACTAGTGGAGCTTCCGTAATTTACCCTGCCCAGTGTTGCAGTCCACCAACTGTGTTAGTTTTCTATCATCTGTAAATGTTGCATCTGCATTTTGATTGTGGCTCTGTATTCCAGATAATTCTCTGAGACAATTCCTGCATCACCAGCCTCCAGGTTCTATTGATGAACCATTCATGTGTCTATTAGAACAAAGAACAAATAAGAAAGAAAAGTACAGCACAGGAACAGGCCCTTCGGCCCTCCAAGCCTGTGCCGACCATGTTGCCTGTCCAAACTAAAATCTACACTTCCTAGGTCCGTATCCCTCTATTCCCATCCTATTCATGTATTTGTCAAAATGCCCCTTAAATGTCACTATCGTCCCTGCTTCCACCACCTCCTCCGGTAGCGAGTTCCAGGCACCCAATATCCTCTGTGTAAAAAACTTGCCTCGTACATCTCCTCTAAACCCTGTCCCTCGCACCTTAAACCTATCCCCCCTAGTAATTGACCCCTCAACCCTGGGAAAAAGCCTCTGACTATCCACTCTGTCTATGCCCCTCATAATTTTGTAGACCTCTATCAGGTCGTCCCTCAACCTCCGATGTTCCAGTGAAAACAAACCGAGTTTATTCAAACTCTCCTCAGAGCTAATGCCCTCCATACCAGGCAACATCCTGGTAAATCTCTTCTGCACCCTCTCTAAAGCCTCCACATCCTTCTGGTAGTGTGGCGACCAGAATTGAACACTATACTCCAAGCGTGGCCTCTGGGAAGGGTAGTACCCTGGCACTGCTGTTGCCAACCAAGCACCTTGGTGCTGGCAGCCTGGCACACTGGCAGTGCCATACAGGGGCAACCCTAGTACTGCTTGGTGGTGCTGCCAGTCTGGCAGGGGCACTGCTAAGGTACCTGGCTGGCAGTGCCAAGGCAGTCTGGCAGAGCCAAGGTGCCCAGGTGGCATTTTGCCCATGCCAGGGATTTGGACCGCAGGTGCCCTACCCTTATGAGGTGGGGTGCGGAGGGGCTCGAGGACACCCACATTGGTAAGTTGGGGCGTGGGTTGGGGTCCAGAATCACTGGCAAGTGGAGCTCGTTAGTGCAGGAAATAGGACTAAGTGCAGTCTTGGTGGGTCATTCCTCGCTGAGACTCCAAAATGAAGCAGTGTTCTGTTTAATAGCACGGTTGTTCTCGCCGTTGCCACCACCGGGAAACACCCCGCTAAACGGACTCAACATGGGACTCTGTTTCTTTGCTGTAAAATCAGGCCCCTTATCTTTTAATTAAAGTAGCCTTAACTTTGTCCACAATGAATGTAGGCTTGTTTCATATGAGAAAGGTACTTCACAAGTACCACCAAAAGATGACATCTTGAATTAATAGCTCCCCCGACGTTGGGGCTGACAGTCCTTTTCCATCATTACAGGTGAGGAACATGGTTTAGAAACAGCAAGTTCTGGCATGTTCTTTGAATCACCATCCTCATCATTAATTGTATAAACACCAGTGTACTCTGTATGCATCAAACACCAGGGGTTGCCGCAGAATTGATGCCTTATGTTATATTCTGTCACTATGCTCCGCAGTTCTGATTGCTGAATGGCACTGGATTATTTTACATGTTGTAGCTTTCTACCTCAATGAGCATTCTTATTCTGATAGCTACGCGAAATGCCATATCTCATTTCGAAACAACCTGGAGTCGGGAATTGAAGGAACAATAATGACATTTGCCAACAGCGTCCGCCCTGGGTGCAATGGGAAATTGCGAAAGACTAATAGGAGGGTCTCGATGGGCTGGCAGAATGGCTTGGTCAATGGCAAACGTGAGGTGATATATTTTGGAATAAAGAATGAAGAAACGTAGAAAAAAATGGAAGCAGGAGGAGGCCATTCGGCCCTTCAAGCCTGCGCCGCCAGAAAAGAAATATGCTTTAAATGGCCACATTTAAATTCTAAATAGGGGCAGAGAGTCCTTAGTTTGAGAATGCACAATACAAACAAATTAGTACTTGTACAATCAGACAGCTTTGCAACATTTTTTTAAAGTCCTCATTCAAGGAAGCCCCAACAACACAATAATTTCTGGCCTGGGAGTGGGTTGGGATTGGGCGGGAGGGGGGGTCGGTTATGTTTGACCATTTTAACATCATGCAAGAGGCCCATGGGATTCATACTGAATGACCTAAATCTTAATGCGTCCTCCCTCTATACGAGACAACAACATACTTCCGTTAAACTGTAGAAAACCCCCGTCCCTAGCATTTTGTGGTCCAATACCCTGGTACAAGACCACACTTATGCATTTAATATTTAAACTGAAACAGTTAGGATTATAGAAACTGGAACATAGGGCACTTTGAATTTTTATCTCTAAATTTCAGAAACATTTCCCCACTCACTCTTCATTCTGGCTGCACGCTTCCTCATTTATTTCAAACTGTCATTGGTGTCTGATAGAATCCTCTCAAAGCTTCCGCCAATCAGCCAAATGGATTCTGATCCATTACACAAAGCTCCATCTAGTGGCGTGGGCAAGTATTTCATGAATCTTGCAAAGGCAGACAAACTAGCTGGCCCACAATTTGCGGTACCAACAATGGTAAAACTGTCAGCATTCGCACTAATCATAGAATCCGATAAAATCCATACAGTTCAGAAGGAGGCTGTTCCGCACATCGAGTCTGCACCGACCCTTCGAAAGAGCACTCTACCTATGTCCATTTGGGGAATGTCAAATTTCTCCATCAAGATAAAGTCTCCATGTATTTTTGGAATATTTAGAATTTTGTTTATTTTAACTTCTCTCTTAAAAGCAATCAGAATAATTTTTTATAACCTGAAAATATAAAAATGTAGGTGTTTGTGCTTTTAACTTCATGATTTACTGTTTGTGAGAATACGCCAATCTGCTGGGCTGATTATCCTGCTTGATAACATCACTCTTGTTGGACGCCTGGAGATTCTCTTGACCTGGCACCAGATTGAAAATACTGTCGGGCAAGAGATTGCGAGATATTTGTTGGCAGTTTTCTTCAAGATGATGGCAAGTGCCATTACTTGACAAAAAATCCACTCCAATATGACCAACTGCAATAGCTTGGGTGTGGTGTGTGGGAGAGGGGGAAAAGCTCGATGTCTGAGAAAGTAATGTCATTGTCAGTTATAAAAGGCAATTTTGAAGGAGAAGGGGCTGCTGCAGTTCAACAGACACTGAAAATAAACCAAACATCCATTCCCCATTAAAGTGTCTTTGTGCAAAGCCACCAAAAGCCACCAAAGCCAGAAGTGCACTGTGCTGATCCGGGAGTCACAAGCTCTGCCCTAGAAACTCAGATGCATTTTTTTGGGAATTTTATGGGCATATTTGGTTCTAATCTCCCGTGGCTGAAAAGCCTGATATTTTCTTTTTTTTTTAAATATAATTTTTATTGGAATTTTTTACAGAAAAAATAAAACATAACGGCAAACAATGAAATGCAACAAAATAACCCATAATAACTGTAACACCCCCAGACCGTATGTATCACATCCCCCCACCCCCCCAACCCCAATGAACAACAAAAGACCTTAAAAATAAATTAAAATTAAATAAACAAACATAGTCATTGTCCCCCCCCCCCCCCCCCTTGTCCCTCCCCCTTCCCCCCCTCCCCCCCCCGGGTTGCTGCTGCTACTGTCCCTGTACCCTATCATTGAGCCAGAAAGTCGAGAAAAGGTTGCCACCGCCTAAAGAATCCTTGTACCGACCCTCTCAGGGCGAATTTGACCTTCTCTAGCTTAATGAAACCCGCCATGTCATTGATCCAGGTCTCCACGCTTGGGGGCCTCGCATCCTTCCATTGTAACAAGATCCTTCGCCGGGCTACTAGGGACGCAAAGGCCAGCACACCGGCCTCTTTCGCCTCCTGCACTCCCGGCTCCACCCCAACCCCAAAAATCGCGATTTCCCCATCCTGGCTTGACCCTGGATCCCACCACCCTCGACACCATCCTCGCCACCCCATTCCAGAACTCCTCCAGTGCCGGGCATGCCCAGAACATATGGGCATGGTTCGCTGGACTCCCCGAGCACCTGACACACCTGTCTTCACCCCCAAAGAACCTACTCATCCTCGTCCCAGTCATGTGGGCCCGGTGCAGCACCTTGAATTGGATGAGGCTAAGCCGCGCACACGAGGAGGAAGAATTAACCCTCTCCAGGGCATCAGCCCATGTCCCATCTTCGATCTGTTCCCCCAGTTCCCCCTCCCACTTAGCTTTCAGCTCCTCTACTGACGCCTCCTCCGCCTCCTGCATAACCTTGTAGATATCAGATATCTTCCCCTCTCCGACCCAGACCCCCGAAAGCACCCTGTCACTCACCCCCCTCGAGGGAAGCGAAGGGAATCCCTCCACCTGCCGCCTAGCAAATGCCTTTACCTGCAGATACCTGAACATGTTCCCCGGGGGGAGCCCAAATTTCTCCTCCAACTCCCCCAGGCTCGCAAACCTCCCATCAATAAACAGGTCCCTCAGCTGTCTGATGCCCGCTCTGTGCCAACCCTGAAATCCCCCATCAATGTTCCCCGGGACGAACCTATGGTTCTCCCTTAACGGAGCCTCCATCGAGCCCCCCACTTCTCCCCTATGTCGCCTCCACTGCCCCCAAATCTTGAGGGTAGCTGCCACCACCGGACTCGTGGTATACCTCGTAGGAGGGAGCGGCCACGGTGCCGTTACCAGGGCCCCCAGGCTTGTATCTCCACAGGACGCCCTCTCCATCCGTTTCCATGCTGCCCCCTCCCCCTCCATTATCCACTTGCGCACCATTGACACATTGGCCGCCCAATAATACCCCGAGAGATTGGGTAACGCCCCATCTCTACCCCGCTCCAAGAAGACCCTCTTCACCCTCGGGGTCCCATGTGCCCAAACAAAGCTCATGATGCTACTAGTCACCCTTCTAAAAAAGGCCCTAGGGATAAAGATGGGCAAACACTGAAAAAGGAACAAGAACCTCGGGAGAACCGTCATTTTGACGGACTGCACTCTACCCGCCAACGATAGCGGTACCATGTCCCACCTTTTAAATTCCTCCTCCATCTGCTCCACCAGCCTGGTAAAATTAAGCTTATGGAGAGTCCCCCAACTCCTGGCCACCTGCACGCCCAGGTAGCTGAAACTCTTCACTGCCCTCTTAAATGGGAGTCTCCCAATTCCCTCCTCCTGATCACCCGGGTGTACTACAAATACCTCACTCTTGCCTAAATTTAACTTATAGCCCGAGAAGCCCCCAAATTCCGCTAACAGCTCCATCACCCCCGGCATTCCCCCTTCTGGATCCGCCTAAAAGCCTGATATTTTCTAAGGTAAAGTACTACAGGTATCTGGTACTGGTGCGGTAACTCACTTAAATGGTCATTCTTGAGCTGTGTGACTAGATGGTGAGCAGCAGTGAACTAGTCACATGTGAAGAACTTTGCGCTCACAGCTTTCCAGCAGGGATCAATAACGAACCACGCAGGTTAAGAGCTCTTGTGGATTGCCTTACCCATCCCTAGCTAAAGATGCTGAGACCAATTGCAATTGGCCTGCTGTGCTGATTAATTGAACATGGATTAAGAAATGGGACCTTCTGCACTGTTGGCTTGACCCTCCAATAGAAATCCCTTGATCAAGTAAACCATCGGTGGAGTTCTTATTGGTTTTATGCCTAGATTACTAGAAATAGCACTGTACATTAGAAAACTTTTGTGGTAAAAGGGGCCCATTAGAAAAGGAAGCATGTCAATGTTGAGCAACACAGTGTTTACTCTCCAGTTAATGCTTCAATGTGGCAGCTTGTGTCTGCAGTGAAGTTGGAGCCAACGTAAAGAACAAAACTTGTTGGACACCATCCTGGGATCCTGTTGTACCTTTGAACATACATTTTGCGCTAAACTAGAGATTGGAAATTTATTTCAGACTCAAGAGTTAGTCTATCTGCAAAGTTTTGAAACACAGGCATCATATGTATTTCTACAGCATTCGTCCTCCACAGGAAGAGCCCGCAAAGTGCCACGCATTCAGGACAAGAAATCATTTGGCACTAACGGTCTAAAAGGCCAAAGTAGGACCAGGATTGTCACCCTGGAGACGGGAAGCAGGAGTCGGCAAAATTCTCAGCTTGCCCCACCCACCATGAGGGGAGGGTGTCCGCAGGAAATTGGGGGAGGTGAGAACGGAGAATGGGGAGGCGACCGAAGAAAAATTCAGAGACAGTCACAGGGGCTGTCAGGTGCAGGGACACGCTGTTTCAAAGGCCCGTCTCGGTGCCGCGGGACTTATCCCAGTTCAAACAAAAACACAAAATCCTCCAGCTCTCACCCATCACACCCTCCACATCCCATCATCTCCACACAATCCCCATTATCCCCACTCACCCTATGGACTCCCATGCCGCTAGACCAAAGTAAGACCCTCACGGACCCCTATGGCCCCTCATGCTGCCATGCCAAAGTATGTCCATATCCACTCCTACAGCACCTCATACCCCCCCAACAGAAGTATTTGTGACACCCAAATCCACAGCCCCTAATGCCCCATGACACCTTAATACCCTCCATGCCAAGGTATGGAATTTCCATGGCCATTTACACATGATACACTCAGTAGAACCAATAAATAGTGACAATAGGATATGTAAATAAAGCTTTTAAAAATTCATTCATTAATAACTTTCTTCTTTTAAAAAAAACTCCTATTTACTCCAGCCCAAATAAAGTATCAATAGCTGAAACTGCGAGCACTTGACATCTCTTTATCTCATGTAAGTAAACATTGTGACATTGACAGAATAGACAAGAGAACCAGATCTGTCAATCAAACAATTATTTCTCTGTGGCTTAGGTGTTTTAATACTCTAATGGATGGCTGGATACTCAACCAAGAATACATAATGAGGCTTGGCTGAACACCCAGAAATCCGTAGGCTTGTTGAAACAACTGAGCCCCACACAGAACATTGATCTGATCTATTCTGTCAATGTCACAATGTTTATTTACATATGATGAAGAGATTTCAGGTACATAGTTTCAGGTATTGACAATTTAATGGGTTCTGCAGATAAGAGTTTCTTTCTACAAAGTGGAAGGTTATAAAATAATGAATATTTTGTAGCTTTTTTTTACACACCTTTAAAGGTCATACAGACTAGGTGCCGTGAACTTTGATTCATTCAAAACCTGGCCCATGATTCTGTGCAAATTGTGAATGACTAGGACATGCCCATCCATGTGGGCTCATGACCCAAACAATCCCTCACCCTTAAAACGCTCCTGTAAGGGCAGCACGGTGGTGCAGTGGTAGCACTGCAGTCTCACGGCGCCGAGGTCCCAGGTTCGGTCCCGGCTCTGGGTCACTGTCTGTGTGGAGTTTTCACATTCTCCCTATGTTTACGTAGGTTTCACTACCACAACACAAAGATGTGCAAGGTAGGTGGATTGAGCATGCTAAAATTGCCCCTTAATTGGAAAAAATGAATTGGGTACTCTAAATTTATTTTAAAAAAGCACTCCTGTAAATTGAAAACCCTGTGAAAGGAGCCACTAATCCTGGAATTGGAACCTGGCCTCCATTTTTAAATGGCTCCTACGTCGGTGAAAATTCAGGCTTACGAGTTTGACTCTGAGGGCTAAGACAACATTGAAATTTGTAAGGATGAAGGGAAGTGACAATGTGAGCAGGAAATAGGAGGCGTGTACCAAAGGGCAGCAACCAGTGGCACAGAGAAGATTACTGTGAAGGAGCTGTACTTTAGAGAAAAATAGAGAGCATGCTAAGACTTAAGGTGATCATGAAGGAAAGATGAGGCAAACTGGGGATTACAAAGTGGGGCGAGAAGTTGAAAATCAAGGCATGAAGAATCACTGAAAGTCAATGGGAATTATGAGGGTGCGGTTCCGCAGGAGAGAACAAGGTCTGTGGCGTTTTGAACGATTTGTAACTTGTGGAGGGTTGGTTGGGGAGGCCAGCTAGGAAATTGTGGGAAATGTTGAGGCCTTGGACGATAAAAGCCAAATGGATGTGGCATTAGGGCGGCACAGTAGTACAGGGGTTAGCACAGTTGCTTCACAGTGTCAGGGTCCCAGGTTCGATTCCCGGCTTGGGTCACTGTCTGTGCCAAGTCTGCTCGTTCTCCCTGTGTCTGTGTGGGTTTCCTCCGGGTGCTCGGGTTTCCTCCCCCAAGTCCCGAAAGACGTGCTGTTAGACAATTTGGACATTCTGAATTCTCCCTCTCTGTACCTGAACAGGCGCCAGAGTGTGGCGACTAGGGGATTTTCACAGCAACTTTATTGCAGTATTAACGTAAGCCTCCTTGTGACAATAATAAAGATTATTATTATGTGGTGGTGATATGTGATAGGGCCGAGAGAGACAATGTTACGAAAGTGGGGTAAGAAGCCTTGACGGGATGGGCGTAAAAACTGGGCTCAGGATTGAGCAGCGAAATAAAACTTTCAACCTCAATTCTTAGCCTGAAATGTCATCGAGCAGAGTGATATAGAAGTCTGGAGAAACAAAGAAACTGACTTCAATTTTAGCAACAGGAAAATGTTACGAAGTCACATAGTCTTTTGATCAATGCAAGGGGTAGAGAGGCAGAGCTGCATCTCATTAGCATGGCAGGACTGCAATGAATCTAGTGCTGTGTTTGTCATGTTAACCCTGGAGGCATTTAATTGCATGGTCCAGTGCTGCAGTTAAATTGGCTGCTTGGCACCTTTCTTTAATAGCTTCTCTCTCTTAATCTCTCCTATCTTGAAGATGGTGACTTGTGCAGATCTGTGATATCAAGGGCACGAGTGACGGCTCTGACATCTCTCCCGATTGGTGACCTTTCATGTTCTAGCTTAAACAAGACGTGCAGCCAGGCAATTTGACTGTGGGATTTTGTTTAACCGAGCATTCCATCCGAGGTTACTATGGTTACAAGGTTCATTTAACTTTGAAGCAGATCTGGTATTGTGAAGGTTGCAGGACTGATTGAGAATTGGACTGATTTAGGAATTTAGAATTGTTTGCAGGGACTGTTTAGTTTAGTGCACAGACAGAATTGAACTTTAAGGCAGAAAGACTTTTGTAAGACATTCTCAATTCAACAGGGAACAGCGAATGCAAATCATTTATACTTGCAGCCAAATGCTCTCCCAGCTCACTGAAGCAACAGAGCCACGATCAATCTCAACTGTGGTGCCAAGACAACTATCTGTAGGAAAAACTCTGAAAGGTTGCATTAATAATCAGTGCTATAATACAACCATTTCCATTTGGCTAGGCGAAGAGTTAATGAGCTGGATTGTTTCCGTTTTGCTATCGAATCAGAAGCCAGGTTCATCATTTAGTTCCTTTCCTGCTTGTTAAAATGTTTTTCTCCTGCTTACTGAAAGTTTTTACTTGAATGTTGGATGTAATCCACTTAGAAAAATCAATCTACCTTATGAGAGATGATCCTGAGGGACTCCACCGTCTTAATTTCACAGAAATACTCCTCGCTTCGGGCACTGCTGGTCAGAAACCCAGAGAAATTGAAAACATATCATGAATGTTCAAAGCAGCAGTGACAGATATTTCTTGGAAAGTAAAGAAAAATCAGTCCAGCACAAAGGGTGAGTCTGATAGACTCCATTCAGGCTGGGTGTATTACAGACGGTCAGTCTGATATTCCCATTCAGGCTGGGTGTATTACAGACGGTCAGTCTGATATTCCCATTCAGGCTGGATGTATTATAGATGGTCAGTCTGATATCCCCCATTCAGGCTGGGTGTATTACAGACGGTCAGTCTGATATTCCCCCATTCAGGCTGGGTGTATTACAGACGGTCAGTCCGATATCCCCCATTCAGGCTGGGTGTATTACTGACAGTCAATCTGATATTCCCATTCAGGCTGGGTGTATTACAGACGGTCAGTCTGATATTCCCATTCAGGCTGGGTGTATTACAGACGGTCAGTCTGATATTCCCATTCAGGCTGGGTGTATTACAGACGGTCAGTCTGATATTCCCATTCAGGCTGGGTGTATTACAGACGGTCAGTCTGATATCCCCCATTCAGGCTGGGTGTATTACAGACGGTCAGTCTGATATTCCCCATTCAGGCTGGGTGTATTACAGATGGTCAGTCTGATATTCCCATTCAGGCTGGGTGTATTACAGTGGGTCCATCTGGTACCCCCATTCAGGCTGGGTGTATTACGGAGGGTCAGTCTGATATTCCCATTCAGGCTGGGTGTATTACAGATGGTCAGTCTGATATTCCCATTCAGGCTGGGTGTATTACAGACGGTCAGTCTGATATTCCCATTCACGCTGGGTGTATTACAGACAGTCAGTCTGATATCCCCCATTCAGGTTGGGTGTATTACAGACGGTCAGTCCGATATTCCCATTCAGGCTGGGTGTATTACAGATGGTCAATCTGATATCCCCCATTCAGGCTGGGTGTATTACAGACGGACAGTCTGATATCCCCCATTCAGGCTGGGTGTATTACGGAGGGTCAGTCTGATATTCCCATTCAGGCTGGGTGTATTACAGACGGTCAGTCTGATATCCCCCATTCAGGCTGGGTGTATTACAGACGGTCAGTCTGATATCCCCCATTCAGGCTGGGTGTATTACAGACGGTCAGTCTGATATCCCCCATTCAGGCTGGGTGTATTACAGACGGTCAGCCTGATATTCCCATTCAGGCTGGGTGTATCACAGATGGTCAGTCTGATATTCCCATTCAGGCTGGGTGCATTACCGTGGGTCAGTCTGATATCCCCCATTCAGGCTGGGTGTATTATAGATGGTCAGTCTGATATTCCCATTCAGGCTGGGTGTATTACAGACGGTCAGTCTGATATCCCCCATTCAGGCTGGGTGTATTACAGACGGTCAGTCTGATATTCCCATTCAGGCTGGGTGTATTACAGATGGTCAGTCTGATATTCCCCATTCAGGCTGGGTGTATTACAGACGGTCAGTCTGATATCCCCCATTCAGGCTGGGTGTATTACAGACGGTCAGTCTGATATCCCCCATTCAGGCTGGGTGTATTACAGACGGTCGGTCTGATATTCCCATTCAGGCTGGGTGTATTACAGACGGTCAGTCTGATATCCCCCATTCAGGCTTGGTGTATTACAGATGGTCAGTCTGATATCCCCCATTCAGGCTGGGTGTATTACAGACGGTCAGTCTGATATCCCCCATTCAGGCTGGGTGTATTACAGACGGTCAGTCTGATATCCCCCATTCAGGTTGGGTGCATTACGGTGGGTCTGTCTGATATCCCCCATTCAGGCTGGGTGTATTACAGACGGTCAGTCTGATATCCCCCATTCAGGCTGGGTGTATTACAGACGGTCAGTCTGATATTCCCATTCAGGCTGGGTGTATTACAGACGGTCAGTCTGATATCCTCCATTCAGGCTGGGTGTATTACAGACGGTCAGTCTGATATCCCCCATTCAGGCTGGGTGTATTACAGACGGTCAGTCTGATATTCCCATTCAGGCTGGGTGTATTACAGACGGTCAGTCTGATATTCCCATTCAGGCTGGGTGTATTATAGATGGTCAGTCTGATATTCCCATTCAGGCTGGGTGTATTACAGACGGTCAGTCTGATATCCCCCATTCAGGCTGGGTGTATTACAGACGGTCAGTCTGATATCCTCCATTCAGGCTGGGTGTATTACAGACGGTCAGTCTGATATCCTCCATTCAGGCTGGGTGTATTACAGACGGTCAGTCTGATATTCCCATTCAGGCTGGGTGTATTACAGATGGTCAGTCTGATATTCCCATTCAGGCTGGGTGTATTACAGACGGTCAGTCTGATATTCCAATTCAGGCTTGCTGTATTATAGACGGTCAGTCTGATATTCCCATTCAGGCTGGGTGTATTACAGACGGTCAATCTGATATTCCCATTCAGGCTGGGTGTATTACAGACGGTCAGTCCGATATCCTCCAATCAGGCTGGGTGTATTATGATGGGTCAGTCTGATATCCCCCATTCAGGCTGGGTGTATTACAGACGGTCAGTCTGATATTCCCATTCAGGCTGGGTGTATTACAGACGGTCAGTCCGATATCCTCCAATCAGGCTGGGTGTATTATGATGGGTCAGTCTGATATCCCCCATTCAGGCTGGGTGTATTACAGACGGTCAGTCTGATATCCTCCATTCAGGCTGGGTGTATTATGATGGGTCAGTCTGATATCCTCCATTCAGGTTGGGTGTATTACAGATGGTCAGTCTGATATCCCCCATTCAGGCCGGGTGTATTACAGACGGTCAGTCTGATATCCTCCATTCAGGCTGGGTGTATTACAGACGGTTAGTCTGATATTCCCATTCAGGCTGGGTGCATTACAGATGGTCAGTCTGATATCCTCCATTCAGGCTGGGTGTATTACAGACGGTCAGTCTGATATTCCCATTCAGGCTGGGTGTATTACGGTGGGTCAGTCTGATATTCCCACTCAGGCTGGGTGTATTACGGTGGGTCAGTCGAATATTCCCATTCAGGCTGGGTGTATTACAGAGGGTCAGTCTGATATTCCCATTCAGGCTGGGTGTATTACAGACGGTCAGTCTGATATCCCCCATTCAGGCTGGGTGTATTACAGACGGTCAGTCTGATATTCCCATTTAGACTGGGTGTATTACAGACGGTCAGTCTGATATCCCCCATTCAGGCTGGGTGTATTACAGACGGTCAGTCTGATATCCCCCATTCAGGCTGGGTGTATTACAGACGGTCAGTCTGATATTCCCATTTAGACTGGGTGTATTACAGACGGTCAGTCCGATATCCCCCATTCAGGCTGGGTGTATTACAGAGGGTCAGTCTGATATTCCCATTCAGACTGGGTGTATTACAGACAGTCAGTCCGATATCCCCCATTCAGGCTGGGTGTATTACAGAAGGTCAGTCTGATATCACCCATTCAGGCTGGGTGTATTACAGACGGTCAGTCTGATATCCCCCATTCAGGCTGGGTGTATTACAGACGGTCAGTCCGATATTCCCCATTCAGGCTGGGTGTATTACAGACGGTCAATCTGATATTCCCCATTCAGGCTGGGTGTATTACAGACGGTCAGTCTGATATCCTCCATTCAGGCTGGGTGTATTACAGACGGTCAGTCTGATATCCCCCATTCAGGCTGGGTGTATTACAGAGGGTCAGTCCGATATCCCCCATTCAGGCTGGGTGTATTACAGACGGTCAGTCTGATATCCTCCATTCAGGCTGGGTGCATTACAGACGGTCAGTCCGATATCCCCCATTCAGGCTGGGTGTATTACAGACGGTCAGTCTGATATTCCCCATTCAGGCTGGGTGTATTACAGACGGTCAGTCTGATATCCTCCATTCAGGCTGGGTGTATTACAGACGGTCAGTCTGATATCCTCCATTCAGGCTGGGTGTATTACAGACGGTCAGTCTGACATCCCCCATTCAGGCTGGGTGTATTACAGACGGTCAGTCTGATATCCTCCATTCAGGCTGGGTGTATTACAGACGGTCAGTCTGATATCCTCCATTCAGGCTGGGTGTATTACAGACGGTCAGTCTGATATTCCCCATTCAGGCTGGGTGAATTACAGACGGTCAGTCTGATATCCCCCATTCAGGCTGGGTGTATTACGGAGGGTCGGTCTGATATTCCCATTCAGGCTGGGTGTATTACAGACGGTCAGTCTGATATTCCCCCATTCAGGCTGGGTGTATTACAGACGGTCAGTCCGATATTCCCCATTCAGGCTGGGTGTATTACAGACGGTCAGTCTGATATCCCCCATTCAGGCTGGGTGTATTACAGACGGTCAGTCTGATATTCCCCCATTCAGGCTGGGTGTATTACAGACGGTCAGTCCGATATTCCCCATTCAGGCTGGGTGTATTACAGACGGTCAGTCTGATATCCCCCATTCAGGCTGGGTGTATTACAGACGGTCAGTCTGATATTCCCCATTCAGGCTGGGTGTATTACAGACGGTCAATCTGATATTCCCCATTCAGGCTGGGTGTATTACAGACGGTCAGTCTGATATCCCCCATTCAGGCTGGGTGTATTACAGACGGTCAGTCTGATATCCTCCATTCAGGCTGGGTGTATTACAGACGGTCAGTCTGATATCCTCCATTCAGGCTGGGTGTATTACAGACGGTCAGTCTGATATTCCCCATTCAGGCTGGGTGTATTACAGACGGTCAGTCTGATATCCCCCATTCAGGCTGGGTGTATTACGGAGGGTCGGTCTGATATTCCCATTCAGGCTGGGTGTATTACAGACGGTCAGTCTGATATTCCCCCATTCAGGCTGGGTGTATTACAGACGGTCAGTCTGATATTCCCCCATTCAGGCTGGGTGTATTACAGACGGTCAGTCCGATATTCCCCATTCAGGCTGGGTGTATTACAGACGGTCAGTCTGATATCCCCCATTCAGGCTGGGTGTATTACAGACGGTCAGTCTGATATTCCCCATTCAGGCTGGGTGTATTACAGACGGTCAATCTGATATTCCCCATTCAGGCTGGGTGTATTACAGACGGTCAGTCTGATATCCTCCATTCAGGCTGGGTGTATTACAGACGGTCAGTCTGATATCCCCCATTCAGGCTGGGTGTATTACAGACGGTCAGTCTGATATCCTCCATTCAGGCTGGGTGTATTACAGACGGTCAGTCTGATATTCCCCATTCAGGCTGGGTGTATTACAGACGGTCAGTCTGATATCCTCCATTCATGCTGGGTGTATTACAGACGGTCAGTCTGATATCCTCCATTCAGGCTGGGTGTATTACAGACGGTCAATCTGATATTCCCATTCAGGCTGGGTGTATTACAGACGGTCAGTCCGATATTCCCCATTCAGGCTGGGTGTATTACAGACGGTCAGTCCGATATCCCCCATTCAGGCTGGGTGTATTACGGAGGGTCAGTCCGATATTCCCCATTCAGGCTGGGTGTATTACAGACGGTCAGTCCGATATCCCCATTCAGGCTGGGTGTATTACAGTGGGTCCATCTGGTACCCCGATTCAGGCTGGGTGTATTACAGAGGGTCATTCCGATATCGCCCACTCAGGCTGGGTGTATTACAGAGGGTCATTCCGATATCGCCCACTCAGGCTGGGTCTATTACAGAGGGTCGGTTGCATATCCTCTCTATTTGCAGAATTGCCAAAAGGTAAATGACCCAGTCAGCCTGAAAAGTTTATTATATGTGACTACTTCTGCAAAGCGCTGTTGGAAGTCGTGACAAGTTATGTGGTGTGGTCAGTGAAAAGAAATTTTTTTCCTTTTGGCTCCCATTATAAGCACCAAGCATAACATAAGAACATAAGAACATAAGAACTAGGAGCAGGAGTAGGCCATCTGGCCCCTCGAGCCTGCTCCGCCATTCAATTAGATCATGGCTGATCTTTTGTGGACTCAGCTCCACTTTCCGGCACTCCCAAGGTCAGGTATATACAGGTCAAATGGAAGTTAACTCAAACCATGCTCTGTTCCAACAATGTGTCTGACTTCTGGCCTGGAGTTCAAAAATTAATATCAGGGCAGCACAGCGGCGCAGTGGTTAGCACTGCTGCCTCACGGCACCGAGATCCCAGGTTAAATCCCGACTCTGGGTCACTGTTCGTGTGGAGTATGCACATTCTCCCCGTGTTTGCGTGGGTTTCGCCCCCACAACCCAAAGATGTGCAGGGTAGGTGGATTGGCCATGCTAAATTGCCCCTTAATTGGAAAAAATGAATTGGGCACTTTAAATTTAAAAAACAAATTAATACCAGGTCTGATTGGAGGTGTGAGTGCCCACAATGATGTGCTGTCAACTACTGAGCGGGTTCGCCTGACCCTAAACCCATTATCAATGAGGGCAAACACAGGGTTGGATTGGAAGGGCAGCCAATTGAGACCAATGATGGATAATAATAGCGCTTTATTAGATTCTGTAAATCCCATGGAGCGTTGCGAGCAGCCCACTTCGGACTGGTGATGTGTGGGGCCTGCAGGGGGAATGCTGGCCTTTGGATCACACAAGGGAATCTATTCCCTCCCCTAAACCATAATGGCTCCTGAGCTACAGCTGTGTTGCCAGCCATTCCGATAGGAAACATTATCCAACAAGATCATGGTCAAACAGCTCTGGTTTCTTTCCAACAGCGACCAAGCTGACCTGACCTTTTCCATCCCACTCCATCTCAAAGTCAGAGTACTCCCATCTCGGCCGGTGAGGCTGCTGACTACTGAATGCTGTGTGCGTGACGGAGTCCACGGCATCTATTTTCATAACATCACTAGGAGAGAGTGCTTTTAATTTACAAATTCTACACATTGTTGTGATGTGGATCTGTACCCGCGAGGAACCAGGGTAAGATAATTCTAGACCAAGTTCCTTCATAACTAACCATTACGGCCTCGAGTCAAAACTGAGGAAAGAGAAAGAACAATGTTCTAAGCCACTGCCTTATTCAGCCTAGCAGCATTTGATAAAATCATTACTTTTACAGCACAGAAGGGAACTATTTAGCCCAATGCATCCGAGCCAGTCATCTTAAATAGCTATCCAACTTTTAATTCCTTTGTTCTGTCTTTGCATTTGTTTTCTTTTTCAAATATTGGTCCAGTTTACAATGATGGGTTCTGCTTTTACTGTCATTTCTGACAGGGCATGTCATGCGTAACCCCTTCTGTTAAAAAAAATCATCTTCATCCCTTTTTTTCCTTTTGACAATTAACTTCAATGTATGTTTCCTAGTTTATCAATTCATTGAGCAATGATAATTTAGCCTGAGTTACTCTTTCAAAATGTCTCAAATTTGAACACATTTGAATCTTCATTGTTCTCATTAAGAGGATTTGTTTTTCTAGTTTCACGCTGTAAATTAGGTCTCTGTTTCCCTGATATAAATTTGATGAATCTCTTCTGCACTCTTTCTAAGTCTTCGATTTCTTCCTAAATGAAGAAATTGAATTTACGTAGTGTAGTTACTGTTGTTATGGAAGCAAATGGAGACAACCAATTTATGGACAGCAAGGTCCCAGATAGATAGTTAGATATGCATAAGGCCATCTGATTTGAGGTGTGGTTTGTGAGATGAAAGTCAGCCTGATGTCACGATCATGTAAAAGGTATTTCCTTAAAGTGGCCCATGAGCTAAGAATATCTGTGAGATATTGACTGGCTATTGACTGGAATTCTCTGGCCACGGGATTCTTTGGTCCCACCGGCAACGCATCCCCACCCACGGATTTCCTGGCTTGCGGTGGATTCAATGGGAATTCTCATTAACAGCGGCGGAAGCAGAGAAACCCGCCGCCAGCGAATGTCGCGCTGTCTCCTGCCGACGAGAAACACGCGGCTGCGAGGTCAGAGAATCCCACCCATTATTGTGGATCCATTGCTTGTGTTCATTCTTTCACAAGTGAAAGGGCTGAATCTTAAGGTTCAAGTTCGCAGCTGTGATGGCTTCTTCAGCCGACCGGTTGTTGTTTGCCTTTTTCAGGTGGATCCCGCAGATCAGCACGTTTTTTGGTAGATAGTGAAAGGTTTCCCATTCCTCACTAATTCTGCAATCATTCGTGACATTTGTGAATTGCTTGAACTCTTTCAGCAGACTGCTGTCGATTTCTTAATGCCTTCCCCTTAGTCTTCCTTTGGCCAAGAATCTTCTCTAAAGTTGCTCTTGGAGTTCTTCCTGAGGTTCTGCACACAAAATTGCTATTTTTAAATAGACTTCATACAGTCAGTTACAAAATTTAAAGTGGCTGTGGTAATTTTGATGAAGTACAAAGAACAAAGAAAATTACAGCACAGGAACAGGCCCTTCGGCCCTCCCAGCCTGCGCCGATCCAGATCCTTTATCTAAACCTGTCTCCTATTTTCCAAGGTCTACTTCCCTCTGTTCCTGCCCATTCATATACCTGTCTAGATGCTTCTTAAATGATGCTATCGTGCCCGCCTCTACCACCTCCGCTGGTAAAGCGTTCCAGGCACCCACCACCCTCTGCGTAAAAAACTTTCCTCGCACATCTCCCTTAAACTTTCCCACTCTCACCTTGAAATCATGACCCCTTGTAACTGACACCCCCACTCTTGGGAAAAGCTTGTTGCTGTCCACCCTGTCCATACCTCTCATAATTTTGTAGACCTCAATCAGGTCCCCCTCAACCTCCGTCTTTCCAACGAAAACAATCCTAATCTACTCAACCTTTCTTTATAGCTATCACCCTCCATACGATGCAACATCCTGGTGAACCTCCTCTGCACCCTCTCCAAGGCATCCACATCCTTCTGGTAATGTGGCGACCAGAACTGCACGCAGTATTCCAAATGTGGCCTAACCAAAGTCCTATACAACTGTAACATGACCTGCCAACTCTTGTACTCAATACCCCGTCCGATGAAGGCAAGCATGCTGTATGCCTTCTTGACCACTCTATCAACCTGCGTTGCCACCTTCAGGGTACAATGGACCTGAACTCCCAGATCTCTCTGTACATCAATTTTCCCCAAGACCCTTCCATTGACCATATAGTCCGCTCTTGAATTTGATCTTCCAAAATGCATCACCTCGCATTTGCTTGGATTGAACTCCATCTGCCATTTCTCTGCCCAATTCTCCAATCTATCTATATTTTGTTATATTCTCTGACAGTCCTCCTCGCTATCTGCAACTCCACCAATCTTAGTATCATCTGCAAACTAGCTAATCAGACCACCTATACCTTCCTCCAGGTCATTTATGTAGATCACAAACAACAGTGGTCCGAGCACGGATCCTGTGGAACACCACTAGTCACCCTTCTCCATTTTGAGACACTCCCTTCCACCACTACTCTCTGTCTCCTGTTGCCCAGCCAGTTCTTTATCCATCTAGCTAGTACACCCTGAACCCCATACGACTTCACTTTTTCCATCAACCTGCCATGGGAAACCTTATCAAACGCCTTACTAAAGTCCATGTATACGACATCTACAGCCCTTCCCTCATTAATTAACTTTGTCACTTCCTCAAAGAATTCTATTAGGTTTGTAAGACATGACCTTCCCTGCACAAAACCATGCTGCCTATCACTGATAAGTCTATTTTCTTCCAGATGTGAATAGATCCTATCCCTCAGTATCTTCTCCAACAGTTTGCCTACCACTGACGTCAAGCTCACAGGTCTATAATTCCCTGGATTATCCCTGCTACCCTTCTTAAACAAAGGGACAACATTAGCAATTCTCCAGTCCTCCGGGACCTCACCCGTGCTCAAGGATGCTGCAAAAATATCTGTTAAGGCCCCAGCTATTTCGACCCTCGCTTCCCTCAGTAACCTGGGATAGATCCCATCCGGTCCTGGGGACTTGTCCACCTTAATGTATTTTAGAATACCCAAAACTTCCCCCTTCCGTATGACAACTTGACCGAGAGTATTTAAACATCCATCCCTAGCCTCAACATCCGTCTTGTCCCTCTCCTTTGTGAATACCAATGCAAAGTACTCATTAAGAATCTCACCCATTTCCTCTGAGTCCACGCATAAATTCCCTCTTTTGTCTTTAAGTGTGCCAATCCTTTCTCTAGTTACCCTCTTGCTCCTTACATACAAATAAAATGCTTTGGAATTTTCCTTAACCCTGTTAGCCAAAGATATTTCATGACCCCTTTTAGCCCTCTTTATTGCGCGTTTGAGATTCGTCCTACTTTCCCGATATTCCTCCAAAGCTTCATCAGTTTTGAGTTGCCTCGATCCTATGTATGCTTCCTTTTTCACCTTAGCTAGTCTCACAATTTCACCCGTCATCCATGGTTCCCTAATCTTGCCATTTCTATCTTTCATTTTCACAGGAACATGTCTGTCCTGCACTCTAATCAACCTTTCCTTAAAAGACTTCCACATTTCAAACGTGGATTTACCCTTAAACAGCTGCTCCCAATCCACATTCCCTAGCTCCTGCCGAATTTTGTTATACTCTGCCTTTCCCCAATTTAGTACTCTTCCTTTCGGACCCCTCTTGTCCTTGGCCATGAGTATTCTAAGACTTACGGAATTGTGATCGCTATTCCCAAAGTAATCACCGACTGAAACATCAACCACCTGGCCGGGATCATTCCCCAATACCAGGTCCAGTATGGCCCCTTCCCGAGTTGGACCATTTACATTCTGCTCTAAAAAAACTCTCCTGGATGCTCCTTACAAACTCTGCTCCATCTACGCCTCCAACACTACACGAATCCCATTCAATGTTGGGGAAGTTAAAATCTCCCATCACAACCACCCTATTGCTCCTACATTTTTCTATAATCTGTCTGCATATTTGTCCCTCTACTTCATGCTCGCTTTTGGGAGGCCTGTACTAAAGTCCCAACAATGTTACTGCACCCTTCCTATTTCTCAGCTCCACCCATATTGCCTCAGTGCTCGAATCCTCCATCGTGCGCTCCTTAATCACATCTGTGACGAGTAATGCAACTCCTCCACCCCTTCTACCTCCCTCTCTGTCCCTCCTGAAGCATCTATACTCTGGGATATTCAGTTGCCAGTCCTGCCCTTCCCTCAACCAAGTCTCAGTAATACCAATAGCATCATATTCCCAGGTACTGATCCAAGCCCTAAGTTCATCTGCCTTACCTACTACACTTCTCGCATTAAAACAAATGCACCTCAGACCACCTTTGCATTCATCATCTCTTCCCTGTCTACTCTTCCACGATTCTACAGTGTTCCTTTTGAGTCCCTTCCAGTCTCCTGTTCCCGCAGAAATAAAAGGGTTTTTCACATCTTATGGAATTCAGTGGGGTCTTTGTATTTTTCATGACTCTTCATGACCAGCTCTGAGCTATGAGTCTGACCAAGTTGACTAAACACCTGAAGGTACATACTGCCATTTTGAAAAGGTCTTTTAAACTCAATGTAGAGGTTTGAAAACAAAAATGTGCCTTTGAAACAGTTGTCCTTAAAATCTCTGAATACATAATTACACATTCATGACAAAGGGCACAAGGGAGACTCCCCATTCTTCTTTAAATATGTAGAACTGAATTTTATATACCCACTCGAAGAATTAATCTGAAAAATAACACCTTTCATAATGTAACATTCCTTCAGCCATGCATCAAACTGTCAACCTGTAATATGCGTTCAGTCACAATAATCTTTAATAGTGTCACAAGTAGGCATACATTAACACTGCAATGAAGTTACTGTAAAAATCCCCTCCTCGCCACCCTCCGGCGCCTGTTTGGGTACACTGAGGGAGAATGCAGAATATCCAATTCACCTAACAGCACATCCTTCGCGACACCTGGGAGAAAACCGGAGCACCCGGAGGAAACCCACGCAGACACAGGTGCAGACTCCGCACAGACAGTAACCCAAGCCGGGAATTGAACCCGGGTCCCTGGAGCTGTGAAGCAACAGTGCTAACCACTGTGCTACTGTGCCGCCCATATCCAACAGCAGGCTTTGAATGCACAGTCTTCTGACTCAGCGAGGAGGGAAAGTTCTACCAACTGATCCAAATTGACGCTTAATGTAAGGCATCCAAAACTGGACACAAATATATAGGTTAATCTGAAAATGTTCCCTCAATATCACTTAGACTGATTCACAGCACAGTTACTCAAATCTACATGGTTTAAATATACTGTAAAAAAAATCAAGTCCAAGCATTGAACATATTGGACTAGAAACAAGTGAATAGGAGAGCTAGTTATAGTCAGCTGGCTTTGCAACTGTAACTGTTAAAAACAATAAAAATGGAGGATTGGAATATTATATGGAGCTAAGAGTAAAACTCCCAAATGTATTGCTATCTAAGTGATTGCCTTGACAGGCATATCTCTGAATCAATATTTTTGTAGCTGATAGTGGCAAATCTCCTGTGTTGCAGAGTACAATTATACACTCAGATTGATTTTGGCCTTAGCTGCAGGCTTCATTTGCAATCTTCTATTCCAGGGTAAGAACTGAAACATGACATGAATTCTTCTTTCTTTCGGCACCAATGTTACCAGGCTTGATAAGTATTTCCAGCTTTTTCTATTTTTCTTTTTCTTTTGCAAAAGCTTTATAAGCTTTTGGGTCTTCTTCAGCACCATGTCGATGATTCTGAATATCGAACTGGAGCCTTGGCCTCTGGTGGTCATTTCCAGGGTGTCAGACTCACCGGGTCTGCAGATGGGAGTGAAGGCAGATGTCATTGTCTTCACTTTGCTGATTGCCTGGAGGTGAGTGCTGCTGGGGTGGAGGTCTTCATCACCGCCCAGCGCCTCAGTATGGTTGGGTGAAGTAATGGAATTCTTGTACCTGGAGAAAGTCAAGTATACCATTATGGGGTCGGTTGAAGGGTTCTACCGGAGATCGCAGCCATTCATTAGCTAAGGAATTAGTCACCATCAGTGGGGTGGGGGTGGAGGGGGGGGGGGGGGGGGCAGTGGTTTGTGGTTTAGTTTATGTGTTTGTTCATTCGGTTGTCTTCTTTTAACTTGGTGGATGGAGTGGGCATGATTAGCCTGAGGCTTGGTTATGTTGTTTTTTGTGTATCATCTGCTGTGGTAATTCTGGATTTTGTTGTAAAACGTATTATAAAATTGGAAAATCTTTAATAAAAATATTTTTTTTTAAAAGGGGAAGCTTTATAAACATCAGGGAGAAAGAAATAGAAGGTATTGTTGAAAGACTTAAGGAGGAAGGGTGGCATAGTGGTTAGCACTGCTGCCTACAGTGCTGAGGATCCGGGTTCGATCCCAGCCCTGGATCACTGCCCGTGTGACGTTTTCACATTCTCCCCATGTCTGCGTGGGTCTCACCCCCACAACCCAAAGATGTGCAGGGTAGTTGGATTGTCCACGCTAAATTGCCCCTTAGTTGGAAAAAAAATAATTGTGTACTCTAAATATAAAAATAAAAGAAAGAGTTAAAGAGGAATGGAAGGAGGCCTATGTAGAGTAGAAACAGCAGCATAGACCAATTGGGCTGAAAGAGCTCTTTCTGTTGTGTAGGTCTATGGCCCAGATTTTCCATGACGTGTAATGGCGATCTTGTCAGCACTCACTGTTATTATGGAGTAAGTTGGACAGCAAATTCCACGGTATGCATAATTGAATACAGACATCCAGACGTTACTGCCAGAGTTACACTGTTCCTCCATAGATTGTGCTCTCACAGTTTTATCAGCATTGAACCATATGCACTGACATTTTTTTTTTATAAATGTTTTTTTATTGAGTTTTCATATTTTATATATGACAAATTACAAGTTATTAGAGAGAGAGAAAAAAAAAAGGAAAACACAAAAATGTAACATGAATATTTACAGGTAAGCATCTTCATAATAATAATTGTGGCCGCCCCCTTTAGCCAGCATACATATTTTACATTCCCCAATATGGCCGAGGCACATGTTTATAGGCATTTATTTATAGTTTGGTTTTGGGCCTTGGCTTGCCATCAAACCCCCAAACCGAGCCCGTATCCCCCCCCCCCCCCCCCCTCCCCCCGGCTACCTTCCCCCGATTCCCGTCCATTTTCCCCTGGTTCTTGGCCACCCGACTATTCTTCCTCATGTACGTTGGCCACAAACAGGTCCCGGAACAGTTGCATGAATGGCTCCCACGTTCTGTGGAAGCCGTCGTCCGACCCTCGGATGGCGAATTTGATTTTCTCCATTTGGAGAGATTCCGAGAGGTCGGACAGCCAGTCTGCAGCTCTGGGTGGTGCTGCTGACCGCCAGCCAAACAGGATTCTACGGCGGGCAATCAGGGAGGCAAAGGCAAGGGCGTCCGCCCTCCTCCCCAGGAATAGATCTGGCTGGTCTGAAACCCCGAAGACCGCCACTATCGGGCATGGCTCCACCCTCACCCCCACCACTTTGGACATAGCCTCGAAGAAGGCTGTCCAGTACTCCACAAGTCTGGGGCAAGACCAGAACATGTGGGCGTGGTTGGCCGGGCCTCTCTGGCACCGCTCACATTTGTCCTCCACCTCCGGGAAGAACCTACTCATACGGTTTCTCGTTAAGTGGGCTCTATGTACCACTTTTAGTTGCGTCAGGCTGAGCCTTGCGCACGTGGAGGTGGAGTTGACCCTATGCAGTGCTTCGCTCCAGAGTCCCCACCCTATCTCCATCCCCAGGTCGTCCTCCCATTTCCTTCTTGTTGCGTCCAGTACGGTGTCGTCCCTATCTACCAGTCGGTCATACATGTCACTACAGTTCCCTTTCTCTAGGATACTTGCGTCCAGTAGGTCTTCCAATAGTGTCTGTCGTGGCGGTTGTGGGTACGTCCTTGTCTCCTTTCGTAGGAAGTTTTTGAGCTGCAGGTACCGTAGCTCGTTCCCCCCAGCTAGCTGAAATTTCTCTGTCAGTTCGTCCAGTGTTGCGATCCTGTCGTCCGTGTATAGGTCCCTGACTGTCAGTGTCCCCCCCGTCCTGCCTCCACCTTTTGAAGGTGGCGTCGGTCAGTGCTGGTTTGAACCTATGGTTGTTGCAGATGGGAGCCTTGTCCGACATTTTGTACAGGCCAAATTGCTGCCGCAGTTGGTTCCAGGATTGGAGGGTGGCTGTCACCACTGGGCTGGTGGAGTGTTTTTTGGGTGGGGATGGGAGTGCTGCCGTGGCGAGGGCCCGGAGGGAGGTTCCCATGCAGGAGGCCTCCTCCGCACGCACCCACTCGGCTTCTGGCTCCTGGATCCATCCCCTTACTCGCTCGGCTGTTGCCGCCCAGTGGTAGAATTGTAGATTCGGGAGGGCTAGCCCCCCCCTGGATTTTGTTTTTTGTATGACCTTCTTTGGGATCCTAGCATTTTTACCCCCCCATACGAACGCCATGATATGTTTGTCCAGCGCTTTGAAAAAGGCCTTGGGGATGTAGATCGGAATGGATCTAAACAGGAAAAGGAACCTGGGCAGTACGTTCATTTTGATCGTCTGGACTCTCCCCGCGAGGGAGAGCGGGAGTGTGTTCCATCTTTGCAGGTCCTTTTTAACTTCCTCCGTCAGGCTGGTGAGGTTCCATTTATGGATCCCTTTCCAGTCATGGGCTATTTGGATCCCCAGGTAGCGGAATTTATTTCGGGCTTGTTTGAACGGCAGCCCCTTTAGTGCTGCCCCCCCCCCCCCCCCCCCCCCTTGCGGGTGTACTGGGAAGATCTCACTTTTGCTCATGTTGAGTTTGTAGCCCGAGAAGGCTCCAAACTCTTTCAGGAGCGCTATGATTCCGTCCATGCTGCTTTGTGGGTCCGAGATATAGAGGAGCAGATCATCCGCATAGAGTGAGACTCTGTGCTCTCTACCTCCCCTTCGGATCCCCCTCCAATTTTTTGCTGCCCTGAGCGCGATTGCTAGCGGTTCGATTGCTAGTGCGAACAGCAGCGGGGACAGTGGGCATCCTTGTCTGGTGCCCCTGTGCAGCTGGAAGTATTGGGAGTTGGTATTGTTGGTCCGTACACTCGCCATGGGAGCGTTTGTATAGGAGCTTTACCCAAGCGGTGAACCCTGTTCCAAGCCCGAACCGCTCCAGTACCTCTATGAGGTATTTCCATTCGACTCTGTCGAAGGCCTTTTCTGCGTCCAGGGAGACGATCACCTCTTGTGTTCTCTCCCCGGAGGGGGTCATTATCACGTTCAGCAGGCGCCTGATGTTCGCGGTAAGCTGTCTACCTTTGACGAAGCCCGTCTGGTCCTCTGTGACCACCTCAGGTACACAGTCTTCTAGCCTTTTGGCTAGGATTTTGGCCAGTATTTTGGCGTCTGCGTTCAGCAGAGATATGGGTCTGTATGACCCACATTCCGTTGGGTCTTTGTCTTTCTTAGGTATCAGCGAGATTGAGGCCTGTGCTAACGTGGGTGGCAGTGTGCCCCTAGCTAGCGAGTCTGTGAACATCTCCCGCAGGTGCGGGGCCAGCGCTGTCGCAAATTTTTTGTAGAAGTCCGCCGGGAATCCGTCCGGTCCCGGCGCCTTCCCCGTCTGCATGGAGCTAATGCTCTCCATGATCTCTCCCAGTGCTAGTGGTGCTTCCAGATCCCGTTTTCTGCCCTCTCCCACGACTGGTATGTCCAGTCCATCAAGAAACCGGTTCATCCCAGCCTTCCCCGTTGGGGGCTCCGAGGTGTATAGCTCTTGGTAGAAGGCCTTGAAGGTTTCGTTAATCCTCTCTGGTTCTGTTTCCCACGTGCCTCTGGTACCTCTGATTTGCGCAATTTCCCTGCTGGCTGCCTGCTTTCTCAGCTGGTGTGCCAACAGGCGGCTGGCTTTGTCTCCGTGTTCGTACAGGGCCCCGCGTGCCTGGCAGAGTTGGTATACTGCTTTCCTGGTGGAGAGCAGGTCAAAGTTCCTTTGTAATTCTTTTCTCTCCGCCAGGAGCTCTACGGTCGGGGCCTCGGAGTATTTACGGTCTACCTCCAGTATGGAGTCGACCAGCTTCTGCCTAGCCACCCTTTCCTACCTAACTCTTTGCGCTTTGTAGGCAATGATTTCCCCTCTTAGTACGGCCTTAAGCGCTTCCCAGAACATGGAGGATGAGACCTCCCCGTTTTGGTTGTTCTCCGTGTATTCCGCTATGGCCCGCGCTATCCTTTCGCTGAAGGCCTTGTCAGCTAGTAAGGCACCGTCCAGCCTCCATGTGGGGCACTGGGCCCTTCCCGTCTCCAGCCGCACGTCCATGTAGTGTGGGGCGTGGTCTGATATCACAATTGCGGAGTATTCCACCTTGTCTATCCCTGGAAGCACCGTTTTCCCCACCACAAAGAAGTCAATTCTGGTGTACACATTGTGTACTGGGGAGAAGAAAGAGAATTCTTTCTCCCCCGGGTGGGCGAATCTCCAGGGGTCCACTGCTCCCATCTGCTCCATATAGTGACTGAGTTCCCTTGCCATGTTTGAGGTTTTCCCCGTTCTGGGGTTTGATCTGTCCGTCTTTGGGTCCTGTACACAGTTGAAGTCCCCCCCCATGATTAGTCGGTGCGTCGCTATGTCCGGGATTTCTGCCATGGTCTTTTGGATGAAGCTCGTGTCGTCCCAGTTGGGCGCGTACACGTTAACTAGAACTACCGGCGCCCCATCCAGGGCCCCGCTGACCATGACATACCGTCCCCCTGGGTCCGTAACCGTCTTTGTCGCCCTAAACATTGTCCTCTTGCCAATCAGGATCGCCACCCCCCTGGCCCTTGCCCCAT
Source organism: Scyliorhinus canicula (assembly GCF_902713615.1). Classification (NCBI taxonomy): domain Eukaryota; kingdom Metazoa; phylum Chordata; class Chondrichthyes; order Carcharhiniformes; family Scyliorhinidae; genus Scyliorhinus; species Scyliorhinus canicula. The sequence goes on along the minus strand of NC_052166.1, from coordinate 39,249,535 downwards.
AACAGGAATGATAGGTTTGTCCCACCCAGCCCTTTCTTACCCGCAGTTGGTCCTGCTCCCTCAGGTGCGTCTCTTGGAGGAAGACTATATCGGCCCTCATGTTTCTAAGGTGGGTGAGGACTCTAGATCTCTTCACTGGGCCGTTAAGTCCCCTTACGTTCCAGGTGACTATTCTGGTGGGGGGCTTCTGCCCCCTTGCTCCTGTGGGGTTAACCATATTTGTCCGGTGGACGCGCCCCTGCCCTCTGGGGTTTCCCTTTGTTAGGGGGCCGTCCAGGATGTCCACTATCACTGCTCTCCCCATGCGGTCGGGTCCCTGCGCTCCGGGGTTCCCCCTTGTCCCGGGGACACCCGCCATGGCCGTCCACTGTGTGTCCGCCACGCGGGTAGTCCCCTGCACTCCGGGGGGCCCCTTCACCCACAGACCGTACTGGGTGGGTGCTTGCCATATGCACTGACATGAAGTTGCAATACTTACGCAGTAGGTACCCACTAAACACAGCAAAAAATATTAGAGCTGGCACATTCAGATGTAATTCCATTTCCAATGAAGTGATAGGTCATAATTGCTGGCATATAACCTCTCTGGCATTGAAATTTTAATTTTAATGGTGTGGAATCTCATTTCTTCAAGTAAAAACCGATTTTTCCCTTTTTGTTTTTCTCTTTTTATGACCCCCACCTTTATTTTAGTTTTTTTGTACATCATTTTACACTGATTTCTTTGCACTTGGTTTAAACTCTGCGTGGCTGAGTAAGAATTCCTCAGTGTTGAAGATTCATTTCTTGCCCTGCTCATCTACTCTGCAGATCTGCTGTCGTGAGCATTGCGCGAGATCAGATACCTGGTGATAGGATGTGACTAGTCAAAATCGAGAAAATCTATGGGCAGCTTTCAGTGTCATAAACAGTGAGTTTTAGTCCTTCACTGCTGACCTCGTAATCTGGGGCAATGTTTTAGGCCAAATTTATCAAATTTTAAAAATATTTTAAAATACATAATTCTAGGTCATCTGCAACATTAAAGATAAAAAATGTTGCCTGTTGTTTAATATTTTGGGTGGATTCAGTGGCTTTTGTGTACTTCCTCTCTCTGAGGTCCTGATATTGCTGTTGAAACACACAACGACCCATTGATATTTTCACTTCAACCTTTTATTTGAGAGTTTATCCAATGACAAGTTCAATCCATGAGGAAACAGAACTTGCAGCTTTCGATACACATCATTGTGAAAGTAGTTGTATAACTGGGCAGTGGGGCCTATGATCTGAATCTGAAATGTTACTGTTAAGAACCCTGCTGATGTTACCTGCTGTAATGTATCAAGACCCCGAACGATAACTTGAAACACTGGTTTTTCGTGGTGTCATTTTGTTTGGGATCATGTGAGGAACCATGTACAACCCAGTGAGGAACCAGTGTAGTCATCATGTAAACGATTAATAAAGAATATTAATTCAAGTAAAAGAAAAGAAAAAACACATGACAAAAGACTAATATTTGCAATGACACTGAAGTATATGGATAACGAAACACACCGTTTCATCTGAAGTTAACCCTGTTACGCACCCTAGGCAACTGCGCAGTCAATTCATTAGAAAGTGAAACACCCAGAAACAAATGGTGAAGACCCTTTCTTATTAAAGATCAGCGTGAGGTGCTGTCAGCATTACAATTTGAAGCTCCTGATTAAGGATTGCTCATTATCCTTGCACACAAATGGCATGGTAGCACAGTGGTTAGCACTGCTGCTACACAGCTCCAGAGTCCTAGGTTCGATTCCGGGCTTGGGTCACTGTCTATGCGCAGTCTGGACATTCTCCCCGTATCTGTGTGGGTCTCCTCCGGGTGCTCTGGTTTCCTCCCAAAGTCCAAAGATGTGCAGGTTAGGTGGATTGGCCATGCTAAATTGCCCCTTAGTGTCCAAAAAGGTTAGGTGGGGTTATGGGCATAGGGTGGAGGTGTGGGCTTAGGTAGAGTTCTCTTTCCATGGGCCGGTGCAGACTCGATGGGTCGAATGATCTCCTTCTGCACTGTAAATTCTATGATTATATGACTACAAATCAGGCCAGTACATTTTACATTTTTGCATTGTAATATATTGCACAGCAGTGAGACTATTTTCATGCTTCGGCTGTACTGAGTAGTGCAACATGACCAGGCAACTTCTCATTTATATCGTTGTCAAATGGATAAAGTTGAGCTCTTGACTGGTGGTAAAATTTCAAATGAGAAAGAGTGAATAGAACAGACACCCTCTGACAATTCACATTTAAAGGCGCAGCTGATGAAACATTGAGGCTTATTTACAGAAGTATGGAAAGTTGGTGGTACAGATTGTAAGTACCATGTGGTTACTTTCTCAGCAATCTTGTAACCAAATCGAAACATTCATTGTACATACATCTACATTAATATTTTGGTGTTTGGGGATATGCATCTGGCACAGAAAAAAGGCTAAGGATTAGTTGTTAAGGCTTTGACTTAATGTAATGCTCAAAAGATAAGTTCAGTCTTCTGTGAGTTTTAGCTGTAAGCATCCCCTGGATGGTATGATTTACGCACCAGGCAAGATTGTGCTGGCCAATTGACCAAAGAAACAGCAGCCAACAGCCAAGAATGTCATGTAATTGGAGTTTTCAAATGCAAGAAAGCAAAGGTTGGAAGTTTAACCAACAGCTGTTTGGATGCTGGAGATTAGTGTACAGCAACAGCGGCCACGGCAGCATCTCTATCCCATAAGGAATGCTCTAATTCTCTTTTGACGAGATTTTCGGGGCTCCACGATGCTCTCCAGACGGACTCGGAGTCTGGCGAATGTTAAATCATGTTCACAGCAGGGCTTTTTGTGATCCTGCTCATTAAGCCAGACTTTCCGCAACATAATTTACAGCAGATTGCAGGAAGAAAGAAACCATGTACAAATATATTATGTGTCAGGTGGAAGCTGCCCCACAGGAGTGCTGGCCTTTCACTGGATAGGTGGATTGTCGGGGCCAAGTGAAATTAAGTGCAGATTATTGTACTCGGCTGCACCATTTTGTGATCACTGCTCATTAGTGTAACAGAAGCATTACTTCTGTTGATCTTTATGGGGACGTTTGTTTTAAAAGCCGAAGACTGTTCTGGCATCTCAGTGCGATCGATAGCTGTTTTTCTGCACTATAATTATGGTCTGCCTTCACAGTGCTGCAAACCTCCTGGTTTCTGACGCCGCGTGATATTCGATTACTTAAGGTTTTAAGTATTGGCATTACTTGAATCACGGTGTAATCAAACTGCATTGATAAGATCCTCAGCCATACTGCTACCATTTGCAAACCTTTATCACTTCATGTTGCATTTTCTTTTTTTTTAAAACGCAGTTTAATCAAACTTGTATCAAAGTAGTTGCAACAAATAAACACCCCTGGAAACATTCTTCCCAACAATCAGCTACACAGCTTGTACAGATTTTCCTCCTTTTTCACCCCCCCCCCCCTCCCCATCACCCCCCACCCCCCCCCCCCCCTCCCCGCAACGAACAGCCCCTCAAACACGGTCACAAACATCCCCCACCTTTTCTCAAACTCCCCTGCTGAGCCCCTTAACTCATACTTTCTCTTCTCTAACCACAGGAAGTCGTACAGGTCACCCAACCAAGCTGCTACCCCCCCCGGTGGCGATGCCGGCCGCCACTCCAGTAAAATTCGTCGCCGTGCAATCAGAGAGGCGAAGGCCTAGGCATCGACCTTCCTCCTATCCATGAGCTCCGGTTTCTCTGGAACCCCAAATAACGCCACCAAAGGGTCCGGGTCCACCTCCTCCTTCGCTATCCTGGCTAAGACCGCGAACACTCCCGCCCAGAATCTTCCCAATTTTTCACAACCCCAAAACATGTGCGCATGATTCGCTGGCCCCCGCCACACCTCTCACACTCATCTGCTACCCCCTGAAAGAACCCACTCATTCTCGCCCGAGTCATATACACCTTGTGCACCACCTTAAACTGTATCAGGCTCATCCTTGCACAAGAGGAGGTCCCGTTTACCCTTCGCACTGCCTCACTCCATACTCCCCAATTGATTTCCATTAAGAGCACTGAAAGAATAGGTTCCATAATATCATATTGCAAAATTAGAATCTTATGTCTATTTTGGATTATATACCCACGTCAATACATGTTTGGGTTGTATACACAACAACAACCTGTATTCATATAGCACGTTTAATGTTGCTCTCATGGAAATCTGCAAGTGTGCTAGCTGAGGCAGGATTGTTGGGGCGGAGGCAGGGAGGAGTTGGATGATGTTACAGGAGGTGAGAATAAGCAGTATGAGTAATGGTGCTTTCATGTGGTTGGGAATGTGAGGTCTCTGGTGTTCTTTATATTGCTAAATTCAGGATGGTTGGCATAGTGTTCACAAAGACCACAAATGAGCTTTAACTTGAACAAAGCTATAAATTTATTAAAACTACTAACTTGGAGTCGACACATATTCCTAAATAATACACAGTTGATAATTAACATAATCTACACTCACCTACAACTAATCTCTACACTATAATAAACTATGATCTGCTCTTACCCACACTTATTTACTTCTGTCTGTAGCTAACTCCTTCACTTCTCTTCCCTACAAGGCTTAGCATCAATCTCTTATATACTTGTAACTGTCGTTCCATCTAGTGGCGGATCTAGACATTTCGTTAACCCTTGCAGTTCTTACATTTATGATAATGCCACAAGGTCACGTAGAATAATAATCTTTATTAGTGGCACAAGTAGGTTTACATTAATATTGCAATGAAGTTACTGTGAAAATCTCCTAATTGTCACACTCAGGTGCCTGTTCGGGTACACTGAGGGAGAATTCAGAATGTCTAATTCACCAAACAAGCACGACTTTCGGGACTTGTGGGAGGAAACCGGAGCACCCGGAGGAAACAGACGCACACACTGGGAGCGCTAACCACTGTGCTACTGTGACATCAAGCTAATGAACATTCTGGCTCAGCTTCAGTTAGTCGCTAGGGAGAGCGTTGGAGCCTTTGGTTAGAGAATGGAGTTTGAGCCAGACCTAATGACTTTGGCCTTCCCAATATTTAACATCAGAATAGGATCGAGGGAGCAGGGCAATGAGAGGACATGAGTTACGGTAGGAGAGAAAGTAGAAAAATATGCAAACTTAGGGCTTCAGAAGGGGATTATCTTTGAGTATGTTTGGCCTAGAGGCTATTGGAAGAGAGGGAGTTGATTGAATGGTTTTAATCTTGAGGTGGGATTTTCTGTCCGCCAGCAGGATTATCCAGTCCTGCAGAAAGTCTGTGGACTTTTAGCTGGGTCACTGAATCCTCCATAGTGGGTCCCATAGTTGCACTGGTTGTTTTATGGGAAGGTGCAGAAAAGAGGAGAACAGGGGTTTCAGGCAACACATTGTAATCAACTACCATGATGATTTTCAGGATTGTAATGATTTTAACAACAGAGTCCAGTTCAGCTAATGGACTGCACAGTGACGCTGGAATAGAGCACAAGCACTCAATGATACAGGGTAAATGACCAGTGATTTTGTTTTCTTCTCTGGGTAATTTCTGGGCTATGTCAAACTGGATGATCTTGAACAAAAACTAAAGCTAATGTGGGGTGCGGATATTAAGACGGATGCACCAGTCTGGGTGGATAAGTTCAACACTTACTAAATCACCAGAGCTTTATTTTCAGTGAAGGAGGACTTTGAAGCAAACAGAAACGAGTTTCCACTGTTTTAAAAAAGGTCAAGTGAAAAGTGAAAATAATTAGTGGCAATTTTCAATCTGGTGCAATGCAAAAAATAACTTGCATCTTTCTGAAAGAGAAAAGTTACATAATGTATTTCACTTCATCTCTTTATATTGAATATGCGAATGAGAATAAATTCTGGCGGAGTGAGTTGTGCTGTCTGCAAACAGATGTTTCAAATGCTGCAATCAGCCCTGTTTTGTTTACAGCTCAGTCCAGATGAACACAGTGTCATTCACCGTTCTCGGTCAAATATATCTAATCTATATGTCAAATTGCAAAAGGTCCATAGCCATTCTGGGAAGCATATTTCCATTTTGAGAAATCGTGCTCCAAGAATAAATATCTCTCGATGCAGAGGTTTGTTTTTTTCCCCAAAGTCCCACAATTGAAATGGGAATCCTCCATTCCTTGTGGTCAGCCGACACATGCTCAAACTATTTAACTTCAGCACTTTGGAATCCATCAGAATAAACAAAACACCATGTGACAGTGCGAGTTCTACCTTGTCCATGTTGCTTCCCTTCAGCCTGTTACTGTGTAATGGACTCCAATTGGCTTTATTGGTTGGCCAATTGGAGTATGAGCTCCCTCAATGATAGCTCATTGAGGGGGCCCATATAATCACCTGTGTAGGCTTTGTAAGAGTCTTAAGTTGACTGGACTGCTAGCAGCACTGTTTTGTAGCTGCTCCTGTAATATCGTTATTGTAAATAAATATTGGTGTGGTGACGGAACTCCTGCCTCCCGTGAATTACTACATACTGCATCAATCAATAAGGAAACAGTTTAAGAGTTGAATTAAAATCATAAACTGACTGATGTTTCAAGGTCAGGTTTTCTGGCATTTGGAGAGATTATTGTCGGCAAGATAAGAAGAAACCACAATTCTTGCTTTCTGGGCCCTCGGTTAGTGTATGCAACCAATGTCTTTGGGGTTAACGAACCTGCTACTAAAAATCCATTAATCTGGAATTATTCAAATTCGATCCACCATAATAAATCTGTATACAGTTTTACATAGCTCAAAGCTCATTCATTTTAAATATAAGTGCTTATCATTTGATCTTCTGGGAATGTAAGAAAACCAAAGTTTCAATTATGCATTAATGAACTATTAATATGAGGGAGGGGGTGTTCATTGTGTCATATTTTAACCTTTTTGGTGTTTTACTACAAATGATGTTAATAATCCCAGGGAACAGAAGCTACCCTGCTCCCAGTCTGGATTAGGGTCTAATCGGGCAGTTATATACTCACAATTAGATCAATTTGGTATAAGCTTTGTTACATTTTACATTTGGGCGATCTAAGATTCAAGTCCTCTGAATTCAAAGCCTGAAGAACAATAATAACTTTCTGTATGGTAGTGGGAATTCAGAAAGACAGCCGAACCCTTTCCCTCCAAACATTGTGGGCTCCAGCATGCACACTCCAACTGGCCACATAAACGCTTGATTGCGACACAGTCATCTGCAGCACGTGCACCCAATAGACCCACCTCCTGCCCATATAATATTAAGGTCAGCTCGGGCCATTTTGGGCTGCGCCACAAATATTGGGCTCGGCCCATGGAACTGTTTAGTGCCAGCTACTATTTTGGTGGCGTACTCAGATAATAAGGAGCTTCAACAACACAGGCAACCAGAGGTTTATTTATAGCACGGTTCCACTGTGGAACTCCACACTCAGAGCCTGTCACTATTTTCATATCTCTCTTCAAGAGAAAGTTGCTTAAGAATGGTTCCTTCACAATGTTTTCTGTATTGACAGGCACTTTCAGCCTCTGCGGCCCATACCCTTTCATATGGTATCTCCAGACGTTATTTTAAAGATGAAGGTTACTGCATAGAACAATAAATATAGAGAGAACAGAAATGTACATAATTATGCCTAAATGATGAATCATGTTCCTCGAATAAACGGAACCGTAATCTTGGAAGGGTGGAGCCGGGGGGAGTGGAGTTCCCGATGCAGCGGAGAATCTTGTATCGGGTGGGGGGGGGGGGGGGGGGGGGGTGAATGGCATCACCGCCATTCCGATGCTCCAGTCCCCCGCTGGCAGTGGCATTGGGATTTGCGCCCCGAGTCAATGGGAGGATGCAAATGGATCAAAAGTCCCATTTGCATCCCATTAACGGGCTGGACACTAGATTCTCCACAACCCTGTGATGCTCCAGTCCTCAGGGTCACAATTCACGTGCGTGCGGATTGTTGCAAGTATTTGGACTGCATGGCCCTAATGAAGCGGACTTCACAGTGGCCAATGTAATAAGTATTTGAGGTGGGTGCCGCCAAAGTCCATTGGCGGATTCCTCCTGCCCAAATCCAAATCCTGCCCATTCCACCCCCAGATCCCCCCCCAATCAGAACCCCCATTAGAACCTCAATCAGAGACCTCCATCAGAGAGCACCATCACATCTCATTACCAGACCCCGACTTCAGAGGCCTCCCTATCAGAGACCCCACCCCCCCATATCAGAGACACCCTCAACAGTCGCCCCTGCCTGGAAGGTAAAGAGCTGTCCAGGCAGAAGCAGTGAAAAATCATGGCTTTTTCACTCACCTTCCCCTTGCACCTGCTGCCTTGGGCAGATGTTCAGAGAGCAGCAGCTGTTATAAAGTCAAAACACATCACAAGGTTTTAAACCCCTTCAGATCCTTTCATCTGCAAGGCTTCTATTCACTTTCAGCTTTTAGTAGGCTGCAATTGCCAGAGTAATAGCTTCCAAGCAGCCAGATGGCTGTATTGTTTATTTTCATTTTCCTTCACACTTGAATGCATCTCAAGTACCCTGTTGTGAAATTAACTGCAACTTTTATAAACATCTAGCTATGATTGACAGATCCTGACCACATCAAAATCAGTTCAGTGCGTTCAGCTGAGAAAATGGGTGACCAAGCAATTCCCATGGTGAGGGGTGGGAGGATGCCCTACTTTCCAGCAATGGGGGGAGGAAGGTGCAGGATTTGTGTTGTGGGGGAGGGGCCAGCCACTGGATCTCACTATCAGGCCACCCACTCAAAATGGCGGCGTGATAGCGCGATTCGGGACAGAATTCCTGCGCTCCCTAACATACATAAATTCACATGGCTGGGGAGAGTGTATCGCTTCTGGACACCTCTCCTAGCACCAGTGCAGAGCAGAATCGATTCAGCTCCGGCGGGAGAACATAGTCTCCCAAACTGAGAATCCACACCCTCATTTTTAATGTCAGACCTGAGATTAATCTTTTATTCTTTCATCGGATAAAGGTGTCACTTACAAGACCAACATGTGTTGCCCATGTCCAATTGCCCTTGAACTGGGTGGATTAAAGGCCATTTCAGAGGGCAGTTAAGAGTCAACCACGTTGCAGTTGGTCTGTAGTCACATGTAGGCCAGACCGGGTAAGGACGGCCGATTTGCTTCCCTAAAGGACATTAGTGAACCAGATGGGATTTTACAACAATTAATTCTTTCTTTTTACGGGATATGGGCTTTTGGCCCACAATCCCAAATTGCACTTGAAGGTGCTGATGAGCTGCCTTCTTGAACTGCTGCAGTTCCTGGGGTCTCAGGGAATTGTTATTTATATTTTATCAAAATTATTGAAAAATATGTTTTGGCTTGTGCACAAGGATAATACCAAGAAGGAGTGCCTGATCAATCACACGCAGTTTACAAATGACCAACTTGGCTGCAAAGATACAAAATTAAAATGACACAGCCTCCTTCATAGAATCATAGAATTTACAGTGCAGAAGGAGGCCACTCGGCCCATCGGGTCTGCATTGGCTGTTGGAAAGAGCACTCCACTAAAGCCCACACCTCCACCCTATCCCCGTAACCCAGTAACCCCACCTAACCTTTTTGGACACTAAAGACAATTTAGCGTGCACATCTTTGGACTGTGAGAGGAAACCGGAGCACCCGGGGGAAGCACACGCAGACACGGGGAGAACGTGCAGACTCCACATAGACAGTGACCCAAGCCGGGTATCGAACCTGGAACCCTGGAGCTGTGAAGCAACAATGCTCACCACTCATTTGGAATTCATTTGGAATTCATTTGGAAATAGGCTGCTGCTTTGTGCTCGGGGAGGACTTTAGGTGCAACCACAGAAGTGTAAACTGTGTTAACTGTGATGGAATTAATGTGATATCGTGTGCACAAGTCAAACCTCCAGACGCTGGTCTCTGGCAACACAAGAAAGGAACGCAGATATTATATAACCTGTTGCATGTCATTTTTACCAAAAGGACACTTCTGCTTTGATTGGTTAACATGTGCCTTCTGTATCTCACTCTTTAAAGGTACAGCTTATGTCCCACTTCTGATTTAGATTTATCGTTTTTTACATTTCAACTTTAGAATTTGGCTACATATGTGAGCTATTGTCAGACTCGGTGCTACTGCTGGTGGGGGAAAGTATAGCAAAATGCGCATTTCTCCATTCAAGTTATGGCAGAAATAAACATGGACCAAGAAGAACATTTGTCATGGATGTTGGAATGTGAACATTCGTCACAGATATTGGGTAGAATTAATGACGTGTGTGCAGGCAAATCTGCTGCTGCCACTGCTGGGTTTAATCACAGAGCATTGGTGACTGCTTTTGATCATAGCTCTATGGTTAATTAACTGGAACAAGTGATCTAAAGTTAGGCTTTATTGAATTACAGACTAATCAGGTCATGTGGATATATTTGAATTGTGCATTGTTATTTAAATCTTTTACTCGTCCTCTAAATTAGGCAAATGAAGCTGTCATTAATTTGTGTTTGCTTTCTGCTTTTTTTTAGGCATCTGTTTAAACTGTACTGGAAATAGAAAAGGACGTTATTGTGAGAAGTGCAAGGATACTTTCTACAGGACGCCTGGAGCCAAACATGCAGCTGCATGTGAGCCTTGCCCTTGCTCAGTAGTGACATCCAGTGGAAGCTGTCATATAGGTAAAATAACTTGGTCTCTTCTTTCGCCATTGCAACAATGGAAGCAAGCAGCCTTGAAGTTACAGGGAGTAAACTGAAGACTCTTGCGTATCTGTGAAAGTTTGTGATGTTTAATTTTATTGGTCTCAGTGCTTGTTAATCTTACTCTGGCACCAAGATGAAAACGCCTTGTGTGGTTACTTAGCCATTATTTCTGTCAGAGTTTTATGGGATCTGTTCCTCTATGAGGCTAGGATCCTGAAACAGGCAAGTCCAGCTTTCCGCAATGGTCTAAATTGCTTTGGAGTGGACTGTTGTGTTCTTGAGTTCATCACTCTCAATTGCAGCTTTGTGTGCATCCCTCACTTTGCACTGCCATTGCCAGCAATGCATTCAGTCATCCTAGTCCCAAGCTCTCTGGAATTTCTTCACAATGTCCCACTGCTTCTCTCCTCTTGTTAAAACTCCCCTCTCTGACCAATCATTAGCCCATTCGTCCTAATGAAAGATAAAGAAAGACTTGCATTTATTTAGTGCATTTCACGATCTCAGGACACTGCCAAAGTGCTTTACAATCAGTGAAACTCTTTTGAAGTGTAGTCGCTGTTGTAACGCAGGAAATATGCATCTCCTTCTTTGGCTTGTTGCCCATTTTTGACTGATTATGCCAATGCCGGGGAGAAGGCGGGGGGGGGGGGGGGGGGGGGGTGCGTCGTGGGGTCACATTAAAGGTGCTCCATCAATGTAAGTTGTTGTTGTTGTCAGTATTGGTCTCAGGTTCCACGTCACCTTTAATGTTTTTAACTACCTATTGTAACAAACTCAGACATCCAAAAGAAAACCCCTGGAGCTAGATTTCAGCCACTCTTTTCAAAAGATCTTTTCATATGATTTTCCTTCAGATGTAATAATAATATTTATTATTGTCACAAGTAGGCTTACATTAACACTGCAATGAAATTACTGTGAAAATCCCCTAGTCGCCACACTCCGGGGGAGAATTCAGAATGTCCAATTCACCTAACAAGCACGTCTTTTGGGACTTTTGGGAGGAAACCAGAGCACCCGGAGGAAACCCGCGCAGACACGGGGAGAACGTGCAGACTCCGCAGAGACAGTGACCCAAGCGGGAATAGAACCTGGGACACTGGCGTTGTGAAGCAACAGTAATAGACAGTGGAATGAACACTTCTTTACACTGTGGCTCGGGTTTAAAAATTAGGAAAAGGATTTATTAAACAGTAAATGGGCGAGTAAACAGAAGCAATAACATACTGTAACGATAAGTAGATGCAGCCTTAAATATCCATCTTTTTAAGAAAGGAAATAACAAACAGGCACAGCTGCTGTGCTAACCTATACATAAATAACAACCTCATCCGGTGGGTTATGTTGGCATATTTCAATCAAGTTTCCCTGACCCAGCTATCCACCCTGACTTGGAAATATATCGTCGTTCCTTCGTTGTCGCTGGGATAAAATCCTGGAACTCCCTCCCTAACAGCACTATGCGTGTACCTACACCTGAAGGACTGCAGTGGTTCAACTCACCACCACCTTCTAAAGGGCAACTAGGGATGGGCAATAAATGCTGGTCTAACCAGCGACGCCCACATCCCATAAATGAATAAATTAAAAAATATTATCTCCAGATAGCTTCTAATTGACCCAAATGTACAAGAAAGTGTAAACATGCATATCAAACATAATAAAGACCAGCAAAAAAAAACATACATTAAAGCAAAGCAATCAGGATTCTGGCATTTCAATTATGAGCCGGACCCTACTTTCGATTCATCTCTGACCCAGTCGCACCGGGTTCTGTGTCAAAATAAGATAATCAAATTCTGTGTGTAGGTTTGTAATTTAACCCGAAATATAACACAATACAGAGGACAAATCCAGTGTCAGAATGCTTTGCAGGCAATAACTATAGAATTATAGAGTCCCGACACTGTAGAAGGAGGCCATTCGGCCCATTGGGTCTGCACCATCGCTCCGAGAGAGCACCCTCCCCATGTCCATCCTCCCCCGTCCATGCCGTCCTATCCCTGTTACCTAACCTGCACATCTCTGGATACTAAGGGGCACTATAGCATGGCCAATCCATCTCCAATCCATCTAATCTGCACATTTTTGGACTGAGGAAGGAAACCGGAGCACTCGGAGGGAACCCACGCAGACATGGACAGAACGTGAAAACTCCACACAGACAGTCACCAAGGCTGGAATTGAACCCGGATCCCTGGCGCTGTGAGGCAGCAGTCCTAATCACTGTGCCACTGTGCCGTCCACATCATAAAATACTTCATCTCTGTTACCCTAACATCAGTTGTAGTGATACAAACTCTCATTATTTTTATTCTAATTTTGAATATAAGCTCAAAATCTCTGATAGGCGCAACAAATGATGAGCATGTCACACATGCCACTATTTAAAGATTTGGCAAGTGTTTTGTGAAACTATGTGCCGGTCACCATTCCTCTCAGTCTCTTTCGAGGCACTCAGTCTTGAGCCAGCCTTTCTGGGAATCACAAAGGGAGCGGTGAATCCTCCTGTTCATTTATCAATGATCAAATCATTTCAAACCAAAATATTAATCTCTCGAGTTTGGTCCCAGAATTATGCTACAGTCAAAAGCTATCGAAAAGGCAGCAATGCAAATCAGATTGTGCAGGGGTTTCATTATCTGGTCTGTGTTCCTACTGTATTTTAAAATATTCTATTAAAAATATTCTAAATTTCCCAGAGACATATTACAATGTGTTAATGATTGGAGACTATCTGAAATATTTCATTGTGGAAGGCTTCTAAATTGCAGCAACTCTGCTCAAATGACTGTCTACTAAATGTGTCTGTAGAGAATTTGAGATTGACATTGTTAGAATTCCAGAACTGAATGAGTGACAAGGCCTAATTATATAAGAAGGATAAAAGGACAAAGGATGCAGAAGAGAAAAGAAAATGTGGATATAGAGTAGGAGACGGATGTCACATAACAGATGGTAAATATGAGATGAAGTCGAAATAATGGACAGGACATGCAGAAGAAACAAAAGGACCAAAGAAAAAAATCATATTCATTGAACTGTAGTGGGATTCTTGCCTTCCCTACATTTCAAACACGCGTACTGAGAATGTGTCATTGAGCATTAATGATACTGTCAAATTCAAATTCATTCAGAAGCCTAAAGAAGCAAAGAGATGTTCATTTCAAAAGCACCTTGTCAAAAGACTCATTTAATGTATTATGTTCAGGAAGAAAGATGTGCCCCCACCTCCACTTCATAATTTCTCATATGGCAATTTTGTATATCAGCCTGTGGTATCAGAGAGGTGATGAATGCAGAATTTCCGATCTATTGTATGATAAATATTTAGTAAAGTAAGGGTTAAAAGTCTGGGTTAGAGCGTGTTTCACTGCTGATGTCATGGTTTCAAAGAATCTTGGTTTGAAAGTTGACAAAGCTTTTAGGGGCCAGAGGGGCAATGAACCATTGTAAAAAGCTTGGGCTAATGCAGTTTTGTTTTGATTAAGGGGATTCACTAGGTAGCTGATTCATTTTCGTCTTGGTGAGATGATTCCATTGCTGGGTGGAGCTAAGACATCAGGCTTTTCAAGAAAACATTTAGAGTTCAGTTCTGTCCCGGATGCAAGCTTGGACTACAAAACTCGGGTTTTGCTCTCTGCATTTTAGTGAAAAAGGTATTAACAGTCTTGAAAGCAGTGCAGACTGGTCTGAGGACGAGGGGGAGCTGAAACAAGCCAGTTGAAAACAGCTTTTGAAGATATACAGCCAGTGCCTTTGCGGGGGTTCAGACCAGAGTCAGACCTGTTCTGTTAAGCAGTGTCAAGAAATATCTTTCTCAAAGAATAACTCTGTAAAGCAAGTATTACTGTGCAATTGCTATTTAAGGTGGATTGAGAGCTGAGATGGTTTATTTTCTTGTTGTTTAACTGGGAATAAAGATATCAATTAAGGATATTATATTCACTATATTGAGTAGTATTATTAAAGGGGTAGTTGTAGGTATTTTCTCGTGTGAGTTAAATATTTTCATACTGTTTTAGTAATAAATTTCCGTTTTAAAATACCATATCCTTATTTCTTCATGCAATCACTCCTGGAGGGAAGTATCCTTTCCTCACAGTCTTACAATATTAAAATAAAGTAGTAGGGTTTTGGTACAGTAGCCCAGCCACTGTTGGGGTCTGGTCTGGGATCATAATAGAGAGGTGTTGAATACTTCCCCAGATGAAGAAAGGGCATGTTAGAGGACATGGTATCCACAGTGTTCATCAGCCCCAGGGCAGTTTTGTTATGGTGCAGCTCAACAAGAGGTTCAAGAAATTACAGGGGATTTTCATGGCTTAGACAGGACCGTAAACTTGGCGTCGGTGTGACTACAAGGGTATTGTGAACAAGTTTTTAAAATTCATTCATGGGTTGTGGGCATCATTGGCTAGGCCAGCATTTATTGCCCATCCCTAATTGCCCTTGAACCAAGTGGCTTTCTGGGAGGGCATTTAAGAGCATTGCTGAGGGTATGAAATTACATGTAGTCAGATTTCCTTCTGTAAAGGACATCAGGGAACTAGCTTGTTTTTTCACAACAATCCACAATTTGAATTCCGGATTTTTAATGAATTCAAATTTCACCGTCTGCCATGGTGGGATTTGAACCCCCGGGGTCCCCAGAGCATTGCCCTGGGTCTCTGTACAGTCCAGTGACAATATCACTACGCCACCACCTCCTCATTGAATCATTAGGCAGTTTTGAACAGAGGTATATATCTGACAGCCATTAATTCATGGATACAAACAAAGATCTGTCTGACATAAAGTAGCCCAGTAACTTTTTTAAATTTTTTACAATGAAGGGGCAATTTAGCGTGTTCAAAGCACCTACCCTGAAGAGCTTTGGGTTGTGGGGATGAGACCCACAAAGACCCGGGAAGAATGTGCAAACTTCATACGGACAGTGACCCTGGGCCGGGTTCGAATCCGGGCCCTCGGTGCCGTGAGACAACAGTGCTAAACACTGTGTCACCGTGCCACCCAAATAGTTGAATAACTGATATTATTTCTTTCCTGTTGCGAGTCTGGATTTTACTCAATCAGTAACCTTTGGTCCAGTAATTGTTCCCCATTTACTAAAGTGGTTGTTAAATTTTGATTGGTTAAAGATTTGCAGCTGCTGCTTGCTACAGTCATAATTGGGTTTGGAACGATGATAAAGACTTGCCCGCAAGTCAGAAAAACACAAGGTGATTGTGAATGGCATTTCAGTTTGTTTGAAAAAAATCCTGTTCAGGGTGGTCCGGCTCCAGCTCTGGGCAGGATTGTACCCTGGCACCTACGATGCCATCTAGACACCCTGGCCCTGCTAGCCTTTCACCCTGGCAGTGCCATCCAGGCACCCTCATAGTGCCACATAGGTGCTTCCCTGGCACTGACAGGGTTCCCAGAGGGCACTGCCAAGCTGGCAGGGGCACTGCCAGGGTGCCAGGCTGGCAGTGCCAAGATGCTCAGGTGACAGCATGCCCATGCGGGGATCGGTCCCAGCAGTGCCTTGTCCTTATGAGGTGGGGTGCGGGGAACTCAAGGATCCCCTCAGTGGTAAGTTGGGGTGGTTTGGGGGAATCTGGAGGCTGCGTGGTTGGGGGGGGGGGGGGGGGGGGGGGAGGATTCAGAGATCAGGGCGCCATTTTAAAATAGCAACCCAATCTATTCCTGCCCTGGCGAGCAGAGGTCGTTAGTGCAGGAAATTGGACTTAATGCAGCCTCAGCCGGACGTTCTTCACCGAGGCCCTGAAATGAAGGCGAGTCCCACCCGGCTAAACGCACCCGACATGGGACTCTTGTTTAATTTCCGTTAAATTGTGTCCAATTGTAAATTGTTACACTTTTCTGACTTTGTATAGTAAAGTTTATTTTGGTATGATTAAAACCCATGGAACCTCGTGGCTTTATTCTCTTAGTAAGTGCCTTGGATCTCAAACTTTTCTACTTTAAACAACATGTTACTGGTTCCTCACGGTATCGCACCAAGGTTTGGGTGTCTGGATCATGATGCAAATGCTACTTTAAATGACCACAAACAGAATTTTTCAATAAAACGTTCAGTCTGGAAGGTAAGAGAAGCATCAACTAAAAGAGGTAGTTCTTGTCAATAATGTAACAAAGGACTAGTGAAATGAGGGGAAAAAAGAAAGTTTCAAAAAATATGTTTCCATATGCAAACCTAAAAAAAAGTCAGAATCCACAAATGACAACTACCACCTCCATCCTCGACACGACCATCGAGATTCAGTGTCATCATGTAAATGAAAATAAATTTGTTTGAAACACTTAACTAGCTAGTCTGCATCTGTGATGGGCGTGGCCAGTAGGGATGGTTATTCTGGCTACCTGCTTCTGTTTCAAGGCGTTGTCTGCACCTGGGTGGTTCTGGAGAAGGAGCATCTAATTGTCCGTGGTACGTGCAATGCCTTCCGTGGCCAGTGGGCACCATAGGGGCCAGAGTGTCTCGTCGACACGAGTGGCGACATTATTTAATTTAAGTTTCCTTTTTCTGTTCTGCTTATATTAAATGTGCTCTTCTAAAATGGAAGCACTTCTGTTACCTTTCTTGGTTCGAGGTCTATAGGCTAACTAATGTCTTCATTCAGGTTCTAAAGAAAAGGCATCTGTGCAGAGGGAAAGGCCGGGTTAGCATTTCAGGTCTCATGATCCTTTGTTAGATTCTTGTGATTTCCAGCATTTTGCTTTTCACTCTGACGCAAGTCGTCTATTTGAGAAGTATTTCTGGACCTGTGAACCCTTCTCTTTCTAATAATTAGCAGGAGATTAAGCTGTTTTTCACTGACATCAAATGGAGCCAATTAAGCTGACCAATTAGAGCTCCAGAATGTGGAAAGTGCAGTAGGGATTTTAAGAGTAGCTCAATAACTCGTGCCATTAGACTTTGGCAGTGCTGAGAGCAAGCTATCCTAGTGTTCACAAAAACAGCCTGCATATAGATTCCACAGCAGGATTAATAAACTGAGTTATTTTAAATGAATTGCTTTGAAGAAAAATAAGAGTTTGACATATTGAAGAAAAATACCTTAGCTACAACCATGTCATATGAAGCATAGTTCTTTCAATGTGCTTCTCCCAAATTAAGACTGCTTTGACAATCACAGCAGCTCCACTACAAGGATGTAAATATAAAGGAAATTACAATGCCAACTGAATGCTACCAGTGTCATTGCGCATTTAAGACCCATAATTTATGTGTACAGCTAGTTTCTGAAAGGTCTCTTCCAAATATAACAGACTGAACCTCACAATTAACAGTGTGATAACTTATATTTATTTGCCTGTTGATGGGCCAGCATTAAAGCAATGGTATGATTTAAGCTGTCACTGTTGGCAGCAGACTGTCATCATTGCATCCTTCACCAGTGTCCAATGCGGATGTTTTAAAATGAGTTGTAAGCTACACATGGGCTCGATGAGGTGAATGGCAAAGATGCCTTTAAAGGGATGCTGTGTAAGTATGAGGAGAAAAGGACGAGATGGTCCTCGGGTTAGATGGAGGGGAATGGAAGGGGGGGGGGGGGGGGGGGGGGGGGGGTGGGACGATAAAGCTTATGCGGAGCATAAACAGTTAGACCAAATGGCCAGTTACCGTGCTGTGAACTCAATGCAAGGCACACCTGCCACTGGCACCATTTTGCAGATGAATGGATGAACGTGTTGCAATGACTACTTCCTGCCCAGCTGAAGCCCGAGTCCATTCTCTAGTGGCACAGAGAATGGTCATCAGAGAGCAGTCATTATGCTGCATGGGGTAGCTTTGAATTTTCCCTTGCATCAGTTAAAGCTTTATTTTTGCTTCAGTATCATAATTCACGAAGCAATAAACTTTGAGAAAAGTATCACATGTCAAAGACATGCCATTTTTGATGATTAGGATCTACCCTATCAGCAAAAAGAAGAATGAAGTTGCCAATCAGTGCAGTCTATATTAGTAACATTAACAGGCAATATGCAATGTCACAAGGCTGTGATCTCATCCAGAGAACAGGTATAAATGTTCAAACTTGACAGCCATTGTTTAATTCATCTGAACCCCACAAAATAATTACTGCTGGTAAATCATTTCTGTTTTGTTATGCTCTTGACGTAGCATAAGCTGCTTCCTTGATGTGCACTCTGACAAAGGAAGGTTCAGACTTGGAGATAGCTTTAACACATTTATTAAACTGTTAACAATTCTCCTACTTGGATCGACTCTCCTGTTAATCCTTCTATAGCTACTCAGACTGATGAACCAGTCTGCTACAATCCAGGTGGTGGGTGTGATGTGTTTCAAATCAACCCTGTCTACTCACTAAGTATCTCCACTGGAAAAAGGAAGATCATGTGGGCTGTGTCCTTTTATATGGGTTGGTGTAATGCCCTCCTGTGGTAGTGTCACCTCTGTGTATGTCATGAATGCCCATTGGTCGTGTCCTATCTTACTGGCCTATTGGTTGAATGTCTGTGTGTCATGTCTCTGGGTGCTCCCTCTAGTGTCTATCTAGTCTAAGTGTATTTACATTAACCCCTTGTGTATTTACAGTGATGCATATCACCACAATTTCTAATTGGATATACTTGTTTTTATGAAGACACGGAGAGTCCACACCGAGTTGTAACAAAGGAAACAAAAGTTTAATAATAATCTTTATTATTGTCACAAGTAAGCTCACATTAACACTGCAATGAAGCTGCTGTGAAAATCCCCCAGTCTCCACTACAGAGCCTGTTCGGGTGCAATGAGGGCGAATTCAGAATGTCCAATTCACCAAACAAGCACATCTTTCGGGACTTGTGGGAGGAAACCGGAGCACCCAGAGGGAACCCATGCAGACACGGGGAGAACGTGCAGACTCTACACAGACAGTGACCCAAGCAGGGAATTGAACCCGGGTCCCTGGCATTGTGAAGCAACAGTACTCTGCTGCCATGCCGCCCATATACAAGGTTCAAGGTACACTGTTCCACCCGGTGGTAACTATCCAGGTCTGAGCGGCCGGTCCTGAACTGGCCAAGCTAATATACAATGTTAGCGGGGAACCCCTATTCTGCAGGACACAGGGAATACAATCGTTCCTACCCTGTAAGTACCATCCGGGTGCAGATTATGACACTTGCCTTAGCGGAGGTTCAATGAATATTCAGTGGATTTATTTATCTGAGGAAAGATTAAGTAGAATGGGCCTATGTTTTATGGCGTTTAGATAATGTGAGATGATTTCATTGAAGCATATAAAATTGACAGGGTAGATGCTGAGAGGGGACGGCATAGAATCATGATAAGGGATCTATCATTTAGAACTGAGAGGTTTGTGAATCTTCCATATCCCAGAGGACTGTTGATCAGTGATGGGCAACCTAGGCTAGTGAGTGGGCCGCATGAGTGGCCCTCCTTCATCTCAGTGGGTCACAAGATTGAAATCGGGCATGACCCTTGAAAAAGATTGATACATGCCACATATTTCATCAGTGATAGAAAATGCTTAATCTTTCATATATTAATAGAACTGTCATCAGCTTCAAATGGTAAAAACAAAATAAATATTTACGCTTGATTGGGCACGGCTCTCACAGTCAATGCTGTGCACAATCAGCACGCACCTCACTGTACAAGCCCTTGCTTTATGTGTGTATCACTGCAGTCCCACAGTAGGAAAAAAGTAATGCTGATGGACATCCTCAGAATGTGGCAACTCTGCGCGTGGGCAACAGTCAATAAAATGTCTCGTGGGCCGAACTCAGGTTGCCCACCACTGCTGTAGATGCTCAGATGTATATTCCGCACGAAGACTTTCTGGGTACCAAGCAGGAAAGTCATTTAGAAATTCAGCCATGATCTTAGTAAGGAGCAGGCTTGAGGGGCCTAGTTTACTCCCGCTGCTCCATAAATATCATGACCACCCCCGCTCCCCTCCCCACCCTCTCCCCCAAGTACTCTCACCCACCAGCAGCCATTGTAGCACGGTAGCATAGTGGTTAACACAATTGCTTCACAGCTCCAGGGTCCAGGTTCGATTCCCGGCTTGGGTCCCTGTCTGTGCGGAGTCTGCACATTCTCCCCGTGTGTGCGTGGGTTTCCTCCGGGTGCTCCGGTTTCCTCCCACAGCCCAAAGATGTGTGGGTTAGGTGGATTGGCCATGCAAAATTGCCCTTAGTGTCCAAAAAAGGCCAAGTGGAGGTTCCTGGGTTACGGGGATAGGGTAGATACGTGGGCTTGAGTAGGGTGCTCTTGTAAGGGCCAGTGTAGACTCGATGGGCCGAATGGCCTCCTTCTGCACTGTAAATTCTATGATTGTAATGGCCGAGGAGAGGCTAAAATATGAAAAACCTTCAGCCAAAACCCTCAGCCAGTTAAATAATTTTGGGCAGTTCTTCTTTGACCAGAAGGCCATTGGAATGAGAACACTGTAACCATGAGGTATATTACCCAACACCCACCTCCCCTTTGAACAAAGTAATCTCAGTTGCAGCCAGGAATTTATCCCATTCTCCGCTGGCTGTTTGAAGCAACTCTGCACACATCAAAGACCATTCCTTTTATTACTGGGTGTGTGTAGTGAGGAGGTCATTGGTTTCAAAGGAGGGGATGTTAAATGAGAACTTAATAAAGCAAAGAAGTTGCAGTTTCATGCATTTTCAGTTTGACTAACATCTCTTTTGAGCTTCCCAAATACATGATAACCACAATAGAAAATCAAAGCAAAACTGTTGCGGATGCTGGAAACTGAAATAAACACAGAAGGTTCTGGAAACGCAGCTTTAACAATGATCATTTCTTCTAAACTGTTGGGTAACAGGAAGCTCAAAAAGCACTGAAACAGAGAAAGGTATCACCTGCGTCTGGTACAGGAAACAACTTTCCTGGCTCGTAATGAGTCAGAAAAGGTGAACAGATTACCAGTGAATGAGCTGGCACAGCGGGCTAATTTTGGGGGGATGCCATTTACGGTAGCGAGGGATAGGTTTAGGTACTTGGGGATTCAGCTAGGGAGGGAATGGACAGGGCTCCATAAGTGGAACTTAACTAAGCTGGTGGAGGAGGCCAGGGAGGATCCTAAGAGGTGGGATACATTGCACTTAATGTTTGCGGGGAGGGTCCTAGTGGTTAAAAATGAATATTCTGCCGAGGTTCTTGTTTATCTTTCAGGCTCGCCCGATCTTTATACCAAAGGCCTTTTTTCGGAAAGTGGACACAATCATCTCTGACTTTGTATGGGCGGGGAAGGTGCCGAGGGTGGGCAGGACCCTGCTACAGAGGCAGAGGCAGCAGGGGGGTTTCCGTGGGCAAACTTGCTTCATAATTATTGGGCGGCGAATGTGGACAAGGTGCGGCGATGGTGGGAGGGAGAAGGGGTAGAGTAGGTTAGGATGGAGGAGGAATCTTGTAAGGGGTCTAGTTTGAGGGCTATGGTGATGGCAGCGTTGCCAATGGCTCCAAGTAGGTATTCAGGGAGCCCAGTGGTGCAGTCCACAGTGAAAATATGGAATCAGCTGAGGAGGCATTTTAGTGTGGAAGGGATGTTTTTGTCATCACCACTGTGCGAGAATGATGGGTTTGAGCCGGGGGAGGGGATGGATAGTGTATACAGGAGGTGGAGGGAAGTGGGGCTGGTCAAAGTGAGGGATTTGTATTTAGAGGAAGGGTTCGCCAGTCTGGAGGAGCTAAGGGAGAGGGTAGAGCTGCCAAGGGGTAGTGAGTTCAGGTATCTACAGGTTAGGGACATTGCACGAAAGGTCTGGAAGGGGTTCCCTAGATTGCTGGGATACACCCTGCTGGAGCAACTGCTGGTTCCGGATGTGGAAGGGGACTGAAGAATTGGGGACATATATAAGTGGCTGGGGGAGCAAGGCGGCGAGCGGGTGGTGAAGATCAAGGTGAAATGGGAAGCGGAGTTGCGAATGGAGATCAATTGGGGAGTATGGAGTGAGGCACTATGAAGGGTAAACGGGACCTCCTCCTGTGCAAGGATGAGCCTGATACAGTTTAAGGTGGTGCACAGGATGCATATGACTCGGGCGAGAATGAATGGGTTCTTTCAGGGGGTAGCAGATAAGTATGAGAGGTGTGGCAGGGGCCAGCGAATCATGCGCACATGTTCTGGGGTTGTGAAAAATTGGGAAGATTTGGGTGTGAGTGTGCGCGGTCTTAGCCAGTATAGTGGAAGAGGGAGTGGATCCGGAACCTTTGATGGCGATATTTGGGGTTTCAGAGAAGCCGGAGTTCATGGAGAGGGGCCTTCGCCTCTCTGATTGCACGGCGATGAATTTTGCTGGAGTGGCGGTCGGCATCGCCACCAGGTGTAGCAGCTTGGTTGGGTGACCTGTACGGCTTCCTGCGGTTAGAGAAGATAAAGTATGAGTTAAGCGGCTCAGCAGAGGAGTTTGAGAAAAGGTAGGGGGACGTTTGTGACCGTGTTTGAGGAGTTGTTCGTCGGGGGGGGGGGGGGGGGGGGGGGGGTGAAAAAGGAGGAAAATCTGTACAAACTGTACAGTTAATTGTTGGGAAGAATATTTCCCGGGATGTTTATTTGCTGTAACCTACTTTGATACAGATTTGAATAAAATGTGTTTGTGAAAAAAAGAAAAGGTGAACAGCAACGTCAGGTGAACCAACTTTCCTATATTTGCCAGGAGACCCACATGGGAGATTGTGTGTGTGATAGTTCTGTATCAGTCAGGCAAACATGCCTTGTGGTGCAGTGGGGAGTGCTTTAACCTCAAGGCCAGCAGCTCAAGGTTCAATGTCCCACTTCAGGAATTGATGGCCATTGAAGAGGAGTTCATAGCTTGACCAAACGGATTGATCATCAGCCTGTAAATCTTTCCCATTTGCCTGATGGTAGGCCGTAAGAGCAGGAGAGTTTCCTGGTCGGCCATACTGCAGAAGGCACCAGCAAACCACTGTCATACTTGGCCAAAAATAATCGTGGATCAATCCATTGGAAGCCCATGGTGATCAAAGCCCTTATTAGGGCATGGTTCCTTAAGGAGGAGGAAGAGGTGGAGTCAGTAAGGCACCACATCAATCTCACCAGTCATCGAACACCCAATAGCACGTCTTCCTTTTCTCTGAAGTGATTTGCAATGGCACTTCATTGGATAAAAGTTAAGAGTGCTATCATTCCACGATACACATTACTGCAGCAATGCAAGTTCTCATTAGGTGTACATTATATAGTTCTACGTGCAAATTAATTAGTGACACAAGTTTCATTCTTTGTGCACAGCCAGAACATTTCAGGTACAGGAAGGATGGTTATACGCTGATGACAAATTGGATACTAAATTAGAACTGAAGGAGCAGCACCATATGGATGAGACATCAACTGCTGATGCATGGTGCTGTGTTATTGGCATTCAAATGAATTCCTGGTCAGCAGTAAAAGATAAGAAAGTACAGAGGTAGTAACTAATTAGTGTTAACAAGACAATCAGTCCAGCCTTGATAAACCTCTCTGGAATTACTTTTCGGCAATTGGAGCGATGTGCTTTATGTGAAAGAGTAAATAGGACACAGGGACATATGCCTAAGGTTGATGTCTGTATGATTGTTACCCTCCTTATGTAACAAATAAGCTACTACACCTTTGATGCCAACAGAGATAGAGAAAATCTGTCATTTATCATTACACAGCATGACAAAGAGTAAAAGCCTTTGCGACAAGAGAAGGCAAGCTTCAAAAGGAATGTGTGTGGTTTTGCACGGTCCTTCATCAGAACCTGCTAACTTGCCTTACATAACGGAAGGCGTTAGATACAGAAATAAAATGCTGCAGATCCTGGAACTCTGATATAAAAACAGAAGAGGCTGGAAACATTCAGCAGGTCTGCCTGCATCTCAGAGAGAGAGTTATGTTCTGGCCTGTGACATTTCATCAGAACTGGGGTAAGTTTAAAAACAAGAATGGGTTTTGAGCAAGTGGATAGGTGTTATGGAGGGAACAATCTTGTAATGGGGGTGATGTGTTTGGTACTGGCTGAAATGGTGGAGAATGGCCAGTTGAGTATGAAGGTTGGGGAGCCCTCCTGCTGTTTTGGGAGATGGGAAGTGGGGGGTGGGTGGGGCGGGGGGCTGCACTCCTCTCTCTTCGAACTGTACAAAAGTTTAGAAATTGCTTTCAATACAGGTTGCCTAAGATTGTTGTTCCACTGTTTATAATATTAATCTTTATTGTCACAAGTAGTCTTACATTAACACAGCAATGAAGTTACTGTGAAAAGCCCCTAGTTGCCACATTCCGGCGCCTGTTTGGGTACACGGTGGGAGAATTCAGAATGTCAAATGACCTAACAGCACGTCTTTCATGACTTGTTGGAGGAAACCGGAGCACCCAGAGAAAACCCACGCAGACAAGGGGAGAACATGCAGACTTCGCACAGACAGTGATCCAAGCCGGGAATCGAACCTGGGAACCTGCCGCTGTGAAGCTAACCACTGTCCTACCATGCTGCCTATTGACCCTTGGCATGTGGGTGAGACACAGCAAATAGCACTGGAGATCAGGAACTTGCTGGCCTACTTGCAGTCCATGGAACTTACAGTTCTTTTCCTGTCACAGGCTGCCTCCAGCAGTACTATGCATCCATCCAAATGGTTAGTGTAAATTCGCTGAACTGAATGTGCTGAGCAGCATAAAACTGTGCCATGATGCAAACACAGAAGATCAATTCCATTCTCCAATTCTCCCACCAATGACAAGCCTCGGAGGTGTCTCAGGCCTGCCATTGGGCACAGAGAAGGGTCAGTATCACAGAATGCTTACAACACAGGAGGCCGTTTGGCCCATTGAGTCCATGTCAGCTCTCTGCAAGAGCAATTTAATTAGTCACACCCCCACACCCCAACATCATACTCTGCCAATGCTCTTAGAACATAGAACATTACAGCGCAGTACAGGCCCTTCGGCCCTCGATGTTGCGCCGACCTGTGAAACCCCTCTAAAGCCCATCTACATTATTCCCTTATCGTCCATATGTCTATCCAATGACCATTTGAATGTGTTTAGTGTCGTTGAGTCCACTACTGTTGCAGGCAGGGCATTCCTCGCCCTTACTACTCTCTGAGTAAAGAACCTACCTTTGACATCTGTCCTATATCTATCTCCCCTCAGTTTAAAGCTAGGTCCCCTCGTGCTAGCCATCACCATCCGAGGAAAAAGGCTCTCACTGTCCACCCTATCTAATCCTCTAATCATCTTGTATGCCTCAATTAAGTCACCTCTTAACCTTCTTCTCTATAACGAAAACAGCCTTAAGTCACTCAGCCTTTCCTCATAAGGTCTTCCCTCCATGCCAGGCAACATCCTGGTAAATCTCCTCTGCACCCTTTCCAATGCTTCCGCATCCTTCCTTTAATGTGGCAACCAGAACTGCACGCAATACTCCAAATGCGGCCGCACCAGAGTTTTGTACAACTGCAACATGACCTCATGGCTCCGAAACTCAATCCCTCTGCCAATAAAAGCTAACACACCGTACGCCTTCTTAACAACCCTCTCAACCTGGGTGGCAACTTTCAGGGATCTATGTACATGGACACCGAGATCTCTCTGCTCACCCACACTACCAAGAATCTTACCATTAGCCCAGTACTCTGTCTTCCTGTTCTTCCTTCCAAAATGAATCACCTCACACTTTTCTGCATTAAACTCCATTTGCCACCTGTCAGCCCAGCTCTGCAGCTTATCTATGTCCCTCTGTAACTTGTAACATCCTTCTGCACTGTCCACAACTCCACTGACTTTAGTGTCATCTGCAAATTTACTCACCCATCCTTCTACCCCCTCCTCCAGGTCATTTATAAAAATGACAAACAGCAGTGGCCCCAAAACAGATCCTTGTGGTACACGACTAGTAACTGGACTCCAGTCTGAACATTTCCCATCAACCACCACCCTTTGTCTTCTTCCAGCTAGCCAATTTCTAATCCAAACTGCTAAATCACCCTGAATCCCATGCCTCCGTATTTTCCGCAATAGCCTACCGTGGGGAACCTTACCAAACGATTTACTGAAATCCATATACACCACATCAACTGCTTTACCCTCATCCACCTGTTTGGTCACCTTCTCAAAGAACTCAATAAGGTTTGTGAGGCACGACCTACCCTTCCCAAAACCATGTTGACTATCTCTAATCAAATTATTCCTTTCCAGATGATTATACATCCTATCTCTTATAAACCTTTCCAATACTTTGCCCACAACAGAAGTAAGGCTCACTGGTCTATAGTTACCGGGGTTGTCTCTACTCCCCTTCTTGAACAAGGGGACAACATTTGCTATCCTCCCTAGCTTCCCAGAGGCTGAGGTGCTCCTCCAATTCCCCTTTGAAATGCACAACTGAATCTGCCTCCATCACAATCTCAGGCAGTGCATTCCAGATCCAAACTACTCGCTGTGTAAAAAGGTTTTTCTTCATGTCACCTTTGGTTTATTGTTCTCTGCCAATCATCTTAAATCTGTGTCCTTTGTTTCTTGATTCTTCGACCAATAGAAACAGTTTCTTTCTATCTACTCTTTCGTAGATCCCTCATGATGTTGAACATCTTTGTTTAATTTCCTCTCCACCATCTCTGCTCCAATGAGAACAGCCTCAGCTTCTCCAATTCGTCAATAGTAAAGAATGATACATGGAGTGAAAAATTACAACCTAAGTAACCGTGACTATAGTAACCATGACTATCTCTCCTCATCTGTCTCACCCTGTCTTTGACACAGTTGATTATACCATCCTCCTCTATTCCATAATCCAGCTAGGTGGAAGTCACCTTATTCTGCTCTTCCTTATCCAGTCATAGCCAGAGAAATTCCTGAACTGGTTCCTCGTCCTGCTCCCACACCATTATCCCAGAGGTGTCTTGTGTATCTATCATTACTCAATGCCTATTTCCCATCTACATACTTCCCTTTGGTGACATCATCCAAAAACACAACCTCACGCTCCACATCCGTGCCAACACCCAGCTCCACTTCTGTCTGATTTGTCCACCATCCAATGCTGGGTGAGCAGAAGTTTCCTTCAGTTAAATAGTTTAAAGACCAAAACCACTGTCATCTGATCCCACCGCAATCTCCATTCCTGAGTCACTGGCCCCATCGTTCTCCCTGACCATCATGAGGCTTATTCAGACGTTTTGCCACCTGGCCATCTATTTGATGACAAGTTGAGATTCCAACCTCATATCTACTCCAGTATCAAGACTTCCATTTCCGCAACATTGTCCATCTTCTTCAGCTCACCCTCAGCCGAAAACCCCATCCGTGTTTTTGTTCCTTCCTGACTCAATTATTCCAATGTCCTTCTGATTGGCCCCCCTTCCACCCTTCACAAACTTGAGCTCATCCAAAATCCTGCTGCCTGTGTCATAGCTCACATGCAGTCCTCTCAATCAACCATACTGTACAATCTGATCTCTGTTGGTTCCTGCTCTAGCAAAGCCAAGTTAAAAACATTCATCCTAATTTTTAAATTTCTCCATTTTCTTGCGCACCTCTATCTGTAACACCCTCCAATCTTACAACCCACTGTGGTAGCTGCGTTCCTCTTATTCTGTGTATCCCTGATTTGAAGCATTCCAGCATTGATGGCTGTACCTTCAGCTGCTTAGCTCAGGAATTCTCCCTTTAAACCCTCTCTACTCCTTAAACGAGGAGGGAGATGTTCTTTAAAACCCACCTGTTTGACCAAGCTTTTGTTCCCTGTCCTAGAATCTGAGACATTCAATGGTTTCAAGAAGCAGAGAGATATATTTCTGGGGGGGGTGGGAAACGGGTTAAAGGGATATGGGGAATAGGCAGGGAGGTGGATTTGAGACCAGGAAGAGATCAGCCATGATCTGATTGAATGGCAGAGCAGGCTCGAAGGACTGAATTGCCGACTCCTAATTTCTATGTCCCTAATATCTCCTTTTGTGGCTCAATATCAAATCTAGTTTGGCAACGCTCTTGCAAAGGGGCTTGGAAAGTTTTGGTAGCTTAAAAGTTCTGTAAAAATGCTAGTTGTTGTTGTAGTTGAGACATATTTGGCAATGCTCTCTAAATTCCCAGTGCAGAAGTTAGAAGCACCTTGAAAAAGAAAAGTGAAGTGGAATTGCTTTACGCTGAGATACACTGCCATAATTCCTGTGGAGCTGCACCTGCTATCGCAGAATCTTTGCAGCACAGATGGAGGCCATTTGGCCTATCAAGTCTGCACTGGCTCGCCAATGCCATTCCCTCATCTTCTCCCTGTAACCCCTGACAGATAGGCAGGTTGTTTGTCTAGCTGCTTGAAGGGCAGGACGGCAGCATTGTGGATAGCACAATTGCTTCACAGCTCCAGGGTCCCAGGTTCAATTCCGGCTTGGGTCACTGTCTGTGCAGAGTCTGCACATCCTCCCCGTGTGTGCGTGGGTTTCCTCCGGGTGCTCCGGTTTCCTCCCACAGTCCAAAGATGTGCAGGTTAGGTGGATTGGCCCTGATAAATTGCCCTTAGCGTCCAAAATTGCCCTTAGTGTTGGATGGGGTTACTGGGTTGTGGGGTTGGGTGGAGGTGTTGACCTTGGGTGGGGTGCTCTTTCCAAGGGCCGATGCGGACTCGATGGGCCGAACGGCCTCCTTCTGCACTGTAAATTCTATGAAGGTGCATGAAAACAGTCAATTTCCGCCAATGGGGCTCACCTGTGCTTCTCTCTCTGTTCTCTGCTCTCGAATCTCCTACCACAGATAAAATGAGAGACTACAACACAGGAATTGCAGCAAGTTACCTACATGTTGATGAATGAAGTATGAAAGAGGCCGATTATACTGAGACATCTCTCGATGCAGAAGTCTTAGAATAAGATGCATAGTTGACGAGAGCAGTGCTCAATAACTGAAGTTTGTGATTATGCCCCTTACATTCTGGCTCATCCAATTACTATATTTACTGTACATGTTTCGTCTTCATTTAGCCAAAAAGAAATTGCACCTGTTTTTAAAAAAGTTAGTGTTGAAACCAGTCCAAGTTTGCACACAGGTAGAGTTGAGGAAATGAATAAATGAATGTGATAAAATTAGGCACTAGGACCCTGAGGGCACTGTGGTCACAGACAGAACAAAGGAAAGCAGAAGTTTCATAGCTCGGGGGAGGGGAGCTTTGCCTCGTGGTGAGCATGGTGCAAAGGATGATGGGATTACAAATGCAAAGCGACCAATCTGGATATAGGGCCAGGTCAGGAGGGGTATAGAATGACCAATGGGAAGCTTATATGTGAATCTTACTGTGATTTTGAATATATCAGCAGAAGCTTCTTTGTATTCTGTCTCTCTTTATTCTGGGCTCTCAGAAGACAGTGTGTGTGTCCTGAGGTCCTATGGATTGAGTCAGCCTTGCAAGTTGGTTATTATTAAATGATATGATACCTGCAAATCCATCTCAGATTTTATTGAATCTAGACTGACAGCAAATTAACAGTCTAATCAACAGAGTTGTATAATCTTTTTTTTAAAATCCAGTAGGCGAGGGTAGCCCACAGCTCAGTATATTTAAAATTTTAATTTGAAGTGTGTCTGAGGACGCTGAAGGTGAACTGGTTATTCCTATGAGTGACACATCACGATAGTGAATGAAGTCATGCAGTTATCTCTGTCACTTACTGTTAGTACGATAATTTAGGACTATATAACGACGAACAATGAAAGCATACTTTATCAGACAATAGAGGCATGTAATTAATTTGTTGCACTCTCTCTGATCAATATATCAAATTAATTCTGCTACAACCTTGGATATCTCCATGTACTATTCAACTGATCTGTTCTTTATAATCATTACAGTGGATCAGATACACAGATAAAATGAGAGACTACTCATTAACTGCAAAAATAATAGTTTATCACAATATTTGTACATATCTGAAGAAATTTATTGTGTAGCTACTCATTTACCCTTGTGTGAAGGTCAAAAAGGACTGAGCCCAGTTTTGTCTAGTGTACACTTCATTCACTTTGTCAAATATTTAAATAGGGATGCCTGAAGAGTTGAAGAACAGGGAAGGGTTGAGAGTACTGTAGGTTTCATTTGCTGTTGGCCCACCACTGAAATGCAAATTAGTTCGGAGAGGGCAGTGACTACTTCCTGCCAGATTTTCCTCATTTTCTTGGTGTTCCAGTGGAGCCTAAGTTGTGCTCTCTTCCCCCAAGTGCCTGTGGGAAGGATTTCACACAAGTCTGGGGAGCTGAGTATTCCCTCCGAAGGTGGAAACAGAGATTGGGACTGTTTTCAGGTGCCAAGCCCACCCCTGCGGGGGAAAACAGTGAGATAGTCTTGTGAGTTTCACGAGGACACGTCTTTAATTGGCTTGGCGATGGTTTGGCCATCAAATTACGGAGGTGGACAGGCTATATATACGGGGGAGGGGGGGGGGGGAGAGTCAATCAGAGACCCTGAAGTTTGAGTGGGGAAGCAGGCTGCAATAGAAGGTACGTAGAAGAGAGAGCACCTCAAAATGAGGCATCCCTTCTCCAAATTTTTCAACTCTAAATTTTAAAAAGTGACTTTTGCTGCCAGACCATCACTCTCTACAGTGCAGCCAGTGGCTCTTCCTGCATCCAAGCAGGTAGGGAGAGCCCCTCAATCCACTGGGAGTTTGTACCTTGGCCACATTCAGGTACCGAAACTGGCCCTGACCACCGATGTGAACCTGCAGGCCGACTGGGATGTCTACATTCTGCCCAAATGGCCTGGAGGTGGAATGCGGAAAGGGAACCGGCCCGTTGACTGAAAATGTTACATTTACCCGCCACCAGCCTCTGATCGTGGCCACAGTGGTGTCCAGAAAATGCAGTCCAATATGTTGGGCCACTGTATTTTTTTTAATTAAGAAGCCGCGGCCGGCCGGCACATCAATGATGAAAGCCATAAAGATCCAATTGTACTGCTGCTTTCACATTAATCTGAAGTGAAGTTATAGGAGCATTAATATCAAAATATATTAAACTGAGGAACCAAATGAGTACATGAGACCCGAGAGGTGTGAAATCTGTCACTTGGGTTTGAAAATGTAGTGAAAATAATATAATTCAAGTCTAGGATGGAATAAAGGATTGAATAGGATTGTTTTGGGAGGAGAATTTGTGGGATGATGTTTCCCAGCATAGCTACCAGCATGGTTACCACGAATGACCCCACAAAGGTTCATGGAAGCAAGGAGTTAAAAGGAAATTACTCTAAGGTAACTGGAACAACACATCCACAGTGCCCCTCACCAGTGGAAGCTACACCGTGCGTATTAAGAGGCCAACCAACAAGATGTTTCTGTGCCTCCTACCTCAGAAACAAAGTTGTAACCCCTCCCAACCATCCCAAGGCCCCTTTTGTCAGGGTGGGGAGGACCTTCTTATGTTGTATCAAGGTTTTTTTTAAACAAGGGTTTTCCTGCATATTGCCTGCTTTTGGGACTATGCAGCCTGGAGCCTCCCAATCATCCCTAACAGACGGAGTCCACTTATTTTGGAATGAGAGTTGGTAGGCCTCTTTTCTCTTCACATGTTGACATTAATTTTCAATTGGCGGCACGGTGTCACAGTGGTTAGCATTGCTGCCTCACAGCTCCAGTCCCGGGTTCAATTCCGGCCTCCGGTGACTGTCTGTGCGGAGTCTGCACGTTCTCCCCGTGTCTGCGTGCGTTTCCTCCGGGTGCTCCGGTTTCCTTCCGCAGTCCAAAGGTGTGCAGGTTAGGTGGATTGGCCACGCTAAATTACATGTTAGTGTCCAAAAGGTTAGGGGTGGGATTACTGGGTTACAGGGGTAGGGTAGGGTGGAGGCGTGGGCTTAAGTTGCGTGCTGTTTCCAAGAGCCGGTGCAGAGTCGATGGGCCGAATAGCCGCCTCCTGCACTGTATGGATTCTATTCTATTCGATTCTATTCTAAAATACCTGGTCAGATGTCCTACTGGCCAAAAAAGTGGGTCCCCCCCAACACTGGAAGCCCACAGCCTAAATCCTGCATCTGTCTGATGCAGGAGACCCAATAAGGGGCAGATGGAGGCTCTGCTCCTTCCACCGCACATCCTAGGCCCTGTGTGAACTTTGATCCAAGGCTGGTGTCCAGAATATCCAGGCTTCAGTGGAATTTGTGGCCAGTTAATGTCAAAGTGCTCAAGAGCAGCACAACTGCAACTCTCATAGCATCAAACATACATTTCAATAGCTTGAAGACTGGGCAACAGGGGGCTGGATTCTCCGCAGCCCCGTGCCAAAATCGCGTTTGGCGCGACGGCGGAGCATCAACCTTCGCCCGGAATTCAGGCGATTCCGCCATTTACTCTGCGCGGCTGGGGGGGTCCATTGCCAGTGGCCCGGCCAGCAATTCTCGGCTCCCAGCCGGCCGAGTTCCCAACAGTACGGTTCTAACCACCTATCGCTGTTCAGAAACTGCGTGTGGCGGCTGTGCACTCAGTCCACCGCCGCCATGGTGGGGGTGGCGATATTGGGCACTGGGGGGGGGGGCCTTATCGGCGGCCGGGACACAGATCGGGCCGGTCCAATGCAAGAGCGCGTGGCCGATCGGGGAGCCTACATTTCGAAGCTGCCTCTGCGGTCCGTCCACCATGGTGCTCAGCGTGGCTGCTGCAGACCACCTCCGGGTGGTGGACTCAAAACCGGATGTGCGGGGGCCCGTATACGCCGCTAGAGCTGCCGGAATTACTCCGGGTCCCTGCTAGCTAAGTGAATCGACTGAACTTTTTCTGAGGAAATTCCGGAGTGCAACGCCAGCATTTTTAAGCCGACATAGGTACATAGCCCCATTTTGGGAGAATCCAGTCCAAAAGGTTTCGTAGTAGTTGAGGCACAGGGAATAAATGAGTTTCAATTGAAGACCGCATAATATGATTAGATGTTAACACAGCGGGGACTTAGGAAGAGAAAGCATATGGATTATCTGGTATTTAGAAGGAACACGTGTGAGGGTCAAAATAAAATTGAGTAAAATGAAGATAAATGCGAGACCGTAACACTTGCAATTATTCTTCAAGTATCAGATGATTAACTTTAACAATTTTCCATAGTTGACTAATGGTTGGAAATAAAGAAAGAGGTGATCTTCCGGAGCTCACAGTCAATATTATAAATGGAGGAATAAGCTAAAATTTTGGATGACAACAGGATATTTTGGGTCACAGGATTTTTAGCCTCTTTTCTCCTTTGTTATATCAATGGTCACATAGAAACAAGAGGAGACTTTAGAGTTGGGATTTTTAACTGATCTGTTTCTGAGCTCAGCTCAGATTTAGTGGCAAAATACTTTAGCTTTTGCAGGATAGATAAGCAATTTGTGCTCATATTTCCATCAGACAGCGCAATGGGGTCTGTCAAGTCGATCTATTTTTAAACCTATTGTCCATGCATTAAAGATGGAGAGCATCATAATGACAAAGACAAACTAAGCGATAGAAACAGGGAAATGAAAAGAAGCACCGATTACTCAGACATCTCAAGTGCAAAATGAAAGGATTTATAAGATTTTTTGGATCTTTTCAAGCTGGCAAATATATTTGGTTATGAAGGGTGATGCAGATCTTTGGGGAACAGTAAGCTACAACAGAATTTCAGGATAAGCCAGCAAGCCTTCCATCCTCATGATAAATAAACCCTATATTTTATTTGAATACTCGTTGAGATTAAGATGAATGATATTCTTCCACTTAGCATCTCCTTTAATGTGGGCATTATTAACTTGTGGTGCAAATGCGGCAAATGTAGACAGGTTCGCAATTTTAATAATCTTTATTATTGTCACAAGTGCGCTTACATTAACACTGCAGTGAAGTTACTATGAAAATCCCCTTTGTGGCCACACTCCAGCACCTATTCGGGTACATGAGAGAGAATTCAGAATTTCCAATCCACCTTTCGGGACTTGTGGGAGGAAACCGGAGCGCCCGGCGGAAACACACGCAGCCACGGGAAGAACGTGCAGACCCCGCACAGACAATGATCCAAGCTGGGAATCGAACCTGGGACCCTAGTGCTGTGAAGCAACATTTCGTTTGGTTGCAAATTAGTTTCAGGATGTTAAAACTTTCATCACAGAACTGCTCCCCTTAGTGTGAGCACAACATTAAAATTAAATGCTTAATTTTCCACCCATTATATTTTTATCACTTTGCTGCAATGACAATAAATTAATAAATGCTAAAAACAATTATAGTGGCATCAAAGCGTGTCTGAAGCATAAAAAGCTAACGTAGTGACTTCACTGCTGTAAAATGCTCACGGGACGTTGGAGCTACACTATTATTTTTTTCAATAAATTTAGAGTACCCAATTCATTTTTCCAATTAAGGGGCAATTTAGCGTGGCCAATCACCGAGCTTGCACATTTTTGATGTTGTGGGGGCGAAACCCACGCAAACACGGGGAGAATGTGCAAACTCCACACGGACAGTGACCCAGAGCCCGGATCAAACCTGGGACCTCGGCGCTGTGAGGCCACAGTGCTAACCACTGTGCCACCATGCTGCCTCTGCTAGACGATTATTTTGCTGTCCTGGAGCAAAATGGCTGAGAATTTAATAATCTTCTAAACGATCACAAGCTAATAAACAATAGTTTTAGCACTGTGTATTTTTTCTTAAATTAACTTTGTGATAAACAATTCAGATGTACAGAAATTAAAATTGAAATTAATTTCCTCGGGGTCTCTT
This sequence comes from Scyliorhinus canicula, assembly GCF_902713615.1. Lineage (NCBI taxonomy): Eukaryota > Metazoa > Chordata > Chondrichthyes > Carcharhiniformes > Scyliorhinidae > Scyliorhinus > Scyliorhinus canicula. Next base: position 39,214,118 of record NC_052166.1, on the reverse strand, counting down.
TCAGGTCAAACTGATTTGAGAAACTGCACGATTAACAGCGCGAGGCTTAGAAATAGGAGAGAAAAATCAGTCAGCTAACCGGAGGATGATAGAGAGGCTTAAAGAATATCAACAGAGACCATGGTAAAATTAGGTCAAGTCCCTCGGAGAAGTCCAGCTTCAGGCAACGTGCAAACTGATAAAAGGAAGCAATCTGGTCAAAAAATAATGAGAGCTCAGGGCGTGATTCTCCTCCGTAACAGATGTTGCTGCAGGCATTGGGGGTTGAATCTTCTCAGTCTCTGGGAGAGACCAGTCATATGTGCTAGTTAATATATACAACAATCTCCGTGACCCAAAACTTAAGAACTGGCAATCCATTTATTAATTCTGTGCATGAGTAATTAAAAAGAAACTGCATTTGATTTATGAAAGCTTATTTCAGTAAAATGGTTGGGGACTTATGTTCACGGAAGACACTTTAGAATCACCTGGGGCAGATTTTCCCCTACCCGGCGGGGTGGGCAGTACCGGTGACGAGGCGTGGCGTGAACCATTCAAGCGTCGGGCCGCCTGGAAGGTGCGGAATCCTCAGCACCTTCAGGGACTAGGCCGGCGCCGGCGGGGTTGGCGCCCCGCCAGCTGGTGTCAAAGGGCTTGGCGCCGCGCCGAAGGGCCCCTGCCGGCCGCCGCAAGTTGGCGCATGCGCGGGAGCGCCAGCGTGCGCTGCCGTGATTCCAGCACATGCGCAGTGGGGGTCGTCTCCGCATTGGCCATGGCGGAGGTCCACAGCAGCTGGTGCGGAGGGAAAGACTGCCCCCACGGCACAGGCCCGCCCATTAGATCGGTGGGCCCTGATCGCGGGCCAGGCCACCGTGGGGGCACCCCACGGGTCCAGATCCACCCGCGCCCCCCTGAGGACCCCGGAGGTTGCCCGCAGAGCCAGGTCCCGCCGGTAAGTACCTGGTGTAATTTATGCCGGTGGGACCGGCATAAAATGGACGGCCGCTCAGCCCACCGCGGGCTAGAGAACCGCCGGTGGGGGGGGGGGGGGGGCACTGCCAGCGGCCGCCGACTGGTGCGGCACGATTCCCGCCCCTGCCAAAACCCCGGCACCGGAGAATTCGGCAGCCGGCGGGGGCGGAATTCAGGCCGCCCCCCCCCCCCCCCCCCGGCGATTCTCCGACCCGGTGGGGGGGTCGGAGAATCCCGCCACTGATTCTTTCTGTTTGCGGCTACAACAAAGAACATATGAGAAATGTTGTCCCATGACTCCTGAATAGATAGATTTGACTTGGTGACTAAGAATGATTACCAGATTGCTGGAACTCATTGACTATGTAGGTAATGAAAACAGAGACAATCAATGATTTCATAGGAAATTTGATGGGGCACATTTGAGTAAAATAAACTTCAGGGTTGTGTGGATAGAGCTAGGGAATGGGACTGACTGGATTGCTCGACAGGGAGCAGTCATGGATCCGATGGGCTGAATGACCTCTTCTTGTGCTGCTATGACTCTTTTAACCAAAAATAAATATACTGCACCATTGACAACAGCGTGGGATAATAGATGCTCATTTACCATCAGCATTAAAGACGGTTTATGAATCAGCTCCACATTTGCTTTGTTGTCCATTTTATTAGATTCAAGCATTTTCTGCTCTTAATACTGAATGATCCATCTGCTATTTTCTCTAGTTGTCGCTTCCGATTCTTATTCCAATCACCTTACATCTGTGTCTTCTGGATAACTTCTGCCACTGGAAGATGTTCCTCCTCATCTACTTCATCAAATCCATTCATGATTTTGAACACCTCTATCAAACCCTTCTCCACTTTCTCTGCCCATGAGGAGAAGAGCCCTATTAGTAAAGCCAAGGACCCCACATACTCTTTTTAGACAGCCTGTCACCTTCAAAGACGTGCACAGATGCCTTTATCCCCATTAACATTGGACAATTTAGCTCAGATTGCCTCTTCGTATTCTTGCCATCAAAATGTATCACTCCACATTGTGTTAACTAATTTAATCATGTGGCAACCTATTCCACCAGTGTTTTTTTGTCTTCCTCAAGGCTGTGGTGGTATTATAACTATCAGCATTGCAACGATTAATGTAGTATCATGAATAATCACTAGAGGGAGCTGCAGATACTACTATATAAAGCAGTGATGCTAGACCTTAGGGGCAGAGGGTATGCAACAGATAGCTAGTGACGGTTATAAGAGCAGTTAGTGTGAGAAGGTTAGATTATAGATTATATCAATAGTGAGATTAGCAGTAGATGAGTGGTTAGCAGTAGATGAGTGGTTAGATGTTATTGATCAATTCTGTATTCTAAAAGGACTAAGTGTTGAAACCCAGTTTAGTAGTGTTAATAAAGTCATAGCTTTCTTTAAGTAAAAGCTATACTGTGGTTTTTGTGGAACACTACGCCAACCATCCAAAGTAAGCAACGCAAAGAACACCACAGCTGTTACTGTCGTCCTTACTGTTTACTACAACTTCAGTTTTGAACCATGTTTTTAAAAATCCATTTAGAGTGCTAACCATTGTGCCAGCGTGCCGCCCCAGATTTTGTGACTTTTTCACACTTTAAAATTATGTTCTGTTATTATGTTATTTTATGTTATTTCTTTTAAATATTTTTATTCTCCTTTTTCACATTTTCCCCCAAATTTACACCCAACAATAATCAATAACGTATGTAATGTCAATCCGCATATCAATAACAACAATCCCATCCTCCGACCAAACCCCCAAACAGCAGCCCGCATGTTAATAAAGACAAATAACAAAAAGAATTCAGGAATTACCCATAGTCACCATTAACATATACAACTCCCCTCCCCCCAACCCTCCCAGTGCCCCCCCCTAATGTTCGATGAAATCCAATTCTCGAAAGTGCATAATGAATAACGCCCATGAATTGTAGAACCCCTCCATCCTGCCCCTTAGTTCAAATTTGACCTTCTCAAGAGTTAAGAATTCCAACAGGTCCCCCGCCACGCTTGGGCACAGGGTGGAGAGGTTGATCTCCATCCCAACAGGATCCGACTTCGGCGATCAACAAGGCGAAGGCTACAACATCCGCAACCGTTTCCAGCCTCGGCTGGTCCGACACCCCGAATATGGCCTCCCAAGAGCCCGGGTCCAGTTTCACGTGCACCACTTTAGCGATTACCCTAAAAACCTCCTTCCAGTCATCCTCCAGCTTTGGACAGGACCAAAACATATGAACGTGGTTTGCGGGGTCCCCCCCACAACATTCACATTCATCTTCTATCCCCTCAAAGAGCCAGCTCATCCTCGCTCTTGTGAGGTGTGCTCTATATACCACCTTCAGCTGTATAAGCCCCAACCTCACACACGAGGTGGAGGCGTTCACCCTCTGGAGCACCTCACACCAGAACCTCTCCTCCATACTCTCTCCCAAATCTTCCTCCCACTTTGCCTTGATCCCTTCCAGCGGTGCCTTCTCCTTACCTTGTCAAAACTAGCAATGGTCCCAATACAGAGCCATGGGAAACACCGCTGTACATTTCCCTTCAGTTTGAATAACAAGCATTCATTACTCTTTGTTTTTTTTATCCTTAGCCAATTTCAAATTCACACTGCCGCAGTCCTTTTAATCACAAACTTTAATATTCATAACAAGTCAACCTGTGCTACTTTTATCAAATCATTTTTGAAAATCCACAGAAACAACAGGCATCTGTGACATCAACCAAGAACTCAATCAAGTTAGTCAAACACAATTATCCCTCAACAAATTTGTGCTGACTTTCATTTGTCAGCCCACATCTTTCCAAATACCATTTGATTTTGATCCAAATTAATGTTTCTAAACGTTTCCCACCACTGGTGTGAAGTTGATGCCTTGATGTTGGTGGATTTATTCCTCTCCCTTTTTTATAAGGAAGGAGGAACCGTTTGCAATCCTCCAGTCCTCTGTCAACCAGGTGAGGATGAGAAGGTTGGATAGATTGACCAATGGATCTGATCAAAGTTCAGGGTAGGGACTTGGTGGCAGCACTACAGGCATCCCTCAGGGCCCTCCCGTCTGCCCAACTGCTGAATCAGTTTTTTTAAATTGAAGATTTAATCATTTAAAGAGAGGGTGTTTCTGCCTTACCGAGTATTGCAGGCTGCTGCTCCTCTCAAACTGGAATGCCTCTGATTGGCCCTCCAGCTTGCAGAGCCCACTCACCATCCTTCATTGGAAAATGCCATCCAGCCCTTCATTGGCTGACTCGGGAAAAATCACAGGTGAGCGACTGCACCCTCCTGCCCCTCCCGCATGCACCCTGGGGTGCTGGTGGAGGGAGGCGGGTTGGCTTAGGACCTGGAAACACCTCAGTTTTCCAACCCAACTTGTATCCTCCCATTTAATTTGCTTTCCAAAATGAAAAAAATTGTGTGTGTTTTTCTTTTGTTGATAAGTCACATGTCTGGTGATAATTAAAATGAAAAGTAAAACACAATATTGAGAACATTTCCTTGGCAAAATCACCAGGAATTACCTCACAGACACTATATCCAGACCATCTGCCTCTGCCAGGAATCTACTCAGCCCAATCACACATTCAACCCCAGTTGAATGCAAAGATTGGCTTCACATTCCACATTTCTGCCTTCGATTCCACTTCCACGTTGACGTAAGGTCCAAGAAACCATCACATTGACAAATGGTGACAGCTCCACAGCAGTACTGTCAAACTCCAGGAAACCATTTGCCAAAATCCCCACTGAGCCCACAGGTGATACCCAATATTACAAAGGCACAGGACTTCACTCAAGCGCAACTGGGCCCCAACAGCCCAGTATCGTTAAGTCCAAGATAACCATATCTAATTGAGGCATTTTGCATGTAAACTCGCTTTGTCACCTCAGTTTTCAAAATGTTAGTTAACAATTAAATATATGGATGAATAAATATATGCAAAAGCCACTCATTTCCTTGTTTTCTTAGAATAATAAACAGCTGTGAAATTCAATTCCCATCGCACCAGTAACAAAATCTGCTGCATTTTGATAAAAATACGATTTGGCAGCGGCCGATTATTTACATATAAAATCTGGGCTGCTCTTGACTCTGCTGTGTGGTTACGGACTTACTATTGGTCTGTCTCTAATTAAAATGGAGAGGAGGAATGTGCAAGTATTTGCAACCAGCTCTTCATGTGGGATTGCATATTCACACAGCAATAACAAGCTATGCAGCAAGGAACACGCAACAGGAAAGAGCTAACTCTAACTGCGTCCCAACTGCCAGCAGATAACACTTTGAGTGTGAATTTCTTAGTCATGGAAAGATGAGTTCTAATTACAAGAAGCTTTAAGCAAAGAGAAGCATATGTTCCAGAATGCATCACAGCTGGGATAGGGTAAAGAACTGGGAGCTTTATCAGTTATCAAAGTGACTTTAAGAGGCATATCATTGGATTTTATTGCTTCTGTGCTATAAAATCTCATGTTACCTCACCTCCAATTCAGATTTCAAAGATATGGAGCTGCCCCTAAGTGTCTAAATGAATTTCCTTCTTTCTTGAACCTATAATTTAATGGTGATTTCTGTTGCCAGTGAACACCAGACTAATTATCTAGACTCTGAGATCCATTTAGTAACCCCTGACTTCACAGGAGCTATTGTAATTTTCCAAGCGAGATGGGGAACTGAGTTCCAGAATCCCTACAGCCCTAAATACAAGTGAGATGTACCTCTGGGGGCAGAAGCCCACTTGTCGGCATTTGGTGATTTTTTTTTTCCCATCTGCCGCAGCATCAAACCTTTCCATTTGAATAGCTGCCAGAGAACAGAAACGTACAACTCAGGGCACAGGCTGGGAACAGAGATCCCTAAATTTCTGACCCAAGTGCAACAGTATTGGAAGCAAAATCCAGAGGGATAATCGTAAAGTTGGCAGCACAGGGTTCATAGAGATCGCTAACTCTCAAAATAGCCAAGCTGAACATTATCAAACTGGCCAGGTAAAGGAATTAGACTGATGGTCACAGGACAGCTGCAGCAACACAGGAAACATCAAGTACCCTATTTGGCAGATCACACACCATTGTTCATCAATCAAGAGCTCCCAGAAATGATACTACTAAATCACTGACAACTTGAGCTGCTGAAGGTTCACTACCCAACTGGAAAAATCAATTTGAGTCTATTTTGCGGGCCGCATACTGATCTAGTTGTGAAAGAGAAGCAAGATTCTGCCCTAAAATACCTTATTACATCCCGTAACCGTGCAGTAGAAAGTAATTGAGCAATGTGTTTTGTTGTGTGTTCGGGGTCTAGACGGGCATCTTTGAGATTTGCCTATTCTTCCAAAGTTCAGCTGCCCGAGTCTGTCGTTTGTTAAAATCAATGCTCTTTATTACCAGGTACTATATGCATATTGGCACCTCTGCACAAGGTTAGAACTGTTACTCCCTCCAGATCTCTGTTGCTCAATCATGTGGTGCTACATCATCATTACAGCAGCATTGCGTGCTTCTCATGTTAACCCTTTACTCTACACAATGCATCACTGTATTTCCTATACAGCAGTATATGCCCATGAAAACAAATATTCAGATGTTATATTGCTTTTGAAGATGATATTCAGTGGACTTCAGCCAGGAATAGAAATAGAAAATGGGCAGCATGGTAGCATTGTGGATAGCACAATTGCTTCACAGCTCCAGGGTCCCAGGTTTGATTCCGGCTTGGGTCACTGATTTTGTGGAGTCTACACATCCTCCCCGTGTGTGCATGGGTTTCCTCCGGGTGTTCCGGTTTCCTCCCACAGTCCAAAGATGTGCAGGTTAGGTGGATCAGCCATGCTAAATTGCCCTTAGTGTCCAAAATTACCCTTAGTGTTGGGTGGGGTTACTGGGTTGAAAATGAAATGAAAATCGCTTATTGTCACGAGTCGGCTTCAATGAAGTTACTGTGAAAAGCCGCTAGTCGCCACAATCCGGCGCCTGTTCGGGGAGGCTGGTACGAGAATTGAACCGTGCTGCTGGCCTGCCTTGGTCTGCTTTAAAAGCCAGCGATTTAGCCCAGTGTGCTAAACCAGCCCCTAATTATGGGGATAGGGTGGAGGTGTTGACCTTGGGTAGGGTGCTCTTTCCAAGAGCCGGTGCAGACTCGATGGGCCAAATGGCCTCCTTCTGCACTGTAAATTCTATGATAATCTATGATAAAAATAAACATAAGTATTCAAAAAAGGACAGTAAATTTGTGCAGTTAAGTCACATTATATGAATTTCTGATCTCATGAAACCATATTTTGATATATGCACATTGGAACTGAACCACAATCTTTCCTCTAATGCAATTCATGCTATACGAGTTGTTTCATTAAATGCAGTCCTGATAACGTTTAGCCATTCTCACATATTTTCTCGTGTCAGCAGAAACTTTCCTGGTCATATTTGAGAACCATTTTTGAGTGTTGTCTTGTGCAGCACATTAATGGTACTGCGTTGAAATACATGCATTCGTACAGCTGGGGTAGCAATGTGAATTGTCACGCTGTTCTCTCATCTTTGCATGCGGGTTTGATGGAAGTCCCTACTCTATGCTAGTTGCTAAGCGTAATGAGTTTGCGCTGTCCCAAGCTGGCTGTTAGTGCAGGAGACTGAAGAGCACAATACTGTCTCCATTTTCATATCAAATGGCAAACTGCATCAGAGAGGCTATGGGAAATTGAAGTGTGGTAATGGTGCTGTTGGGGGGATTGTTTCTGGAATTAAAATGAAGGCACGCTATTGGGAAAAAGGAGTGGAGGTTTTAATCGTCGGTTGATTGCTGTAACCCTGGTTGAGTGCTTGATACTCATCCGCCTACAAAATAAGCATTCTCCAGTGTGCAAAGCTAATATCTGAAGCACCAAATAAATTCATTAATGACCAGCTCAGAAATAGCTAGTACTATGTGGTGAGAAAGCAGCTAAATATCTGTACATTGCACAAAGGCTGCACAATTTCATGTCACAGTCATTTTTATTATCTTATGTGTTAGACCAACTCTCCCACGAGAGAAGGCCTGGCATGCAATATTGAAGTTGAACAAAAAGATTGATGGAGAAACACCCGGCACTTTTCACATTCCAGAAAACAAATAGGTTTTAGGTGACAAATTGAATTCTGCTGATACCGTTTACCACCTTCAGATCATTGAGAGACTGTCTTGACCCCGGCCGTTGGCTATTACCCTGCATTTGTGTGATCTGTCGTGCTGTTGGTGAGAACAGAAACCCTGTGCCTTTTTCTACCACAAGTATACCAGCTGTTAGCCCGCACATTACAGCTGGTAATATCAGCACGTGAATGCTGAATGTGCTTGTGTGACATTCCACTGCTATTTCGGTGGAGAGACGAACGTCTTCAGAATTAATGGGCTCAGCATTGTTTTAAAACAGTGACCCAAATAGTGCCATTAGGATCACTTTAAGTGTTTGTCAGCAGTTTCCAGATAATATTTTGCATTTATGTGGTTCCGATATGGAGGTAACACATTTGTAACATTTTACTGTTGCGTAATAGTGCTGAACTGACCTTCATAATTTAAATCTCCAGATTGAAGGGAAGTATGAATGCAGCCAAGTGCTATTTGTACAGTCAAACCAAAGACATATATATTGGATCTCTGGAAATATTTCAAGGTGTGCTTTGCGTTCTGAGGTTACTGTGTGTATAATTCTGATGTTATCTGCACCTAGCATATAAAAATAATTTGAGGAACCATATTCAGTGAATAGCTAAATCCTGACTTCATAATAGTTGCAACTACAGCAAGCAATAGACAAGTCCAACCATTGCTTCATTAATCCAAATCTTTGTGGCACGGAAGCACAGTGGTTATCACTGTTGCTTCATAGCTCCAGGGTCCCAGCTTCGATTCCCGGTTTGGGTCACTGTCTGTGCGGAGTCTGCACGTTCTCCCCGTGTCTGCGTGGGTTTCCTCCGGATACTCCGGTTTTCTCCCACAATCCAAAGATGTGCAGTTTAGGTGGATTGGCCATGCTAAATTGCCCTTAGTGACCAAAAAGGTGAGGTGGGGTTACTGGGTTACGGGGATAGGGTGTGCTTAAGTGGGGTGCTCTTTCCAAAGGCCAGCGCAGACTCAATGGACCGAACGGCCTCCTTCTGCACTGTAAATTCTATTCCATGATTCCAAATTCTGGATCATCTGTCATTACTCAGAAACTTCCAATCTTAGTCATTATTAACTAACAGACACCTTTCCAAGGGCCTGTTGGTAAGAATCCACTTGTCCTTTTGCTGTGAGAACTGTTTCTGCCAACTGTTAATCTTTAGGCTCAATCTGCCTGCATTGCTGATCTCTGCCAACAGAATAACCTCATCAATCTACCAGAGTCTCTTGTTGAGCTCGATCTGTAACGGTTATTCTGAGGAGACCTTACAAGGAGCCTTCTCTTTGACGCGTTGCCACACAACATGTAGATAAACATCTTTATTAAGCTTCAGTATGTCAGATTGATCTGATTAACAGTCTAACCCTTGAACTCAATTTCCAGACTCACAGCTGCTGTATTGGATTTTGCTGATTAGCTTGGTTTAAAAAAAGACACATTGACCACTGTGGCTGAACATATCTTAGTAATTTTGGTCTAGTCTCGTAATGGAGAAAGGGCCGTATGATATGGACTTAGTCTTATTATTCTGGGGTGGTAACTCAGTTATGAATTTAAATCATAGAATCCCTACAATGCAGAAGGCCATTCGGCCCATTGAGTCTGCACTGACCCTCCAAAAGCTCATTCCACCGAGGCCCACTCATCGCTCTATATCTGTAACCCTGCGCATTAACCATGGCCAATCCACCTAACCTGCACATCTTTGGAGTGTGGGAAGAAACCGGAACACCCGGAGGAAACCCATGCAGACACGGGAGAGTGCAAACTCCACACAGCCAGTCACCCAAGGCCAGAATCAAAACCAGGTCCTGGTGCTGTGAGACAGCAGTGCTTCTTTCAACAGAGCAAGGCCATGTTTGATCAACCCATTTGTTTTGGGGTTCTACCAATTTAATTGTGGATCAAATTGTCCAGATTTGAAAATAGGATCTAGATAACAAAGAATATATAAGACACAATCACATTTCTTGCTTTTGTATGTCATGTTGTGGAGGCATCACTGTATTCATACATAGACACCAGGCAACACACAAACAATAAAATATCTCGTAGCAGGAAAGTGGTAAAGATCTGAAACCCTGTTCCACATGGTTTTAGACTTCACAGAAGGTGTAATGGTGGTTTGGCGTAAGCAACTTGCAGTGGAGCTGAGTGCCAGGTCATTCTAACCTCATTTCATTTGAGATAACAGACGTGAGTATGACTCAGTGTGGGTAGAATGTTTTTTCTCAGTTTAAAAAAATTAAAAAGCAATGGCGTAATTTGATTATTTAAGACATCGACTGTGGTGTAATTCCAAATTTTCAACATTTTTACAATAAATACAAAACCCACCCAACACATTATACCCCTACCTCCCTTCTCTTCCCCCCCCCCCCCCCCCCAGCAGCCAACAGTAACCAATGCTCCAAAATGCAAAATGAACAAACCCAAACCCAACTATTGTGGAAACCGTCACTCACTCACCTGAGAGCAAATTTTACTTTATTCAGGGCCAAAAACCCCAGCTGGTCACCCCGCCACGCAACGACACAGGGTGGAGCAGCTGACGCTACCCCAATGAGACCCTCCTGTGAGCTATCAGCGAGGCGAAGGCAAAGACAACTGCCCCCGCACCCACCTGCAGGTCCGGCTGGTCCGATATCCCAAATGTGGCTTTGAGGGGACCGGGCTCCACATCAACATGCAAAAGCCCTGAAATGTTGCTGAAAAGCACCCTCCAAAACCTTTCCAACTTCAGGCAGGGTCAAAACATATGGACATGGTTCGCAGGGCCCCTAACTCAAACATAATTTTTTAAAAATATTTTTTATTCTCCTTTTTCACATTTTCTTCCAAATTTACATCCAACAATAAACAATAATCAGTAATGAATGTAATGTTAATCCCCATATCAATAACAACGATCCCATCCTCCCACCAAACCCCCAAACATTAGCCCGCATGTTAACATAAACAAATGACAAAAAGGAATCAGGAATCACTCATAGTCACCATTAACACATAGAGTCCCCCTCCCCCCAAACCTCCCAGCCCCCAATCCCCCTAATGTTCGATGTGATCCAATTCTCGAAAGTGCACAATGAATAACGCCCATGAATTGTAGAACCGCTCCTCCTTCCCCTCAGTTCAAATTTTACCTTTTCAATCATTAAGAATTCCAGCAGCCCCCCCCCCCCCCCCCCCCCCCCCCCCCACCATGCCAGGGCACAGGGTGGAGAGGTAGCTCTCCACTCTGTCATGTGAGAGTACCTTTAAGAAATGAATGTTTAAGCAATGTACCTTTATGAAATGGAGCAGCTCATATTACTGAAGTGATGTCAGAGGGTGGGGGGAGCTGAGCTCACTTCTGCTTTTAGTTTCAGTTTGAGAGAGCAGCTGAAAAGTGCCTGGCTGGTTTGCTGTGAGCTGTTTGAAAGGAGAAAGCGAGTTTTGAGGAAAAGAGCTTGGGTCTGTCTGTGTTTTGCAGTGAGCTGGATTTGCTGTGATCTCTGCCATGAATGACTATCTCTGAATCATTTGGGTGATTTAAACACATAATAGTAATGTCGTTAACCTGATGTGGTTCTGTTGTTAAAGGTGTTAAGTCTTTTGGAGGTTTGAAGGAACATTTTGAGGGATTATTTAGTGTTGTATTATTTTCGGGGTTATCTTTGGAGTAAGGTGTGGTAAATGATCCAATATTTATTTAAAAAGATTAAGTTGAATTCATGGAATAAACTTTGTTTTGTGTTTAAAAACCCATGTGTCCATAATTGTAATACCATACCTGGCAACCAAGCCGTGTGCTTCAAAAGCAACAATACATTAAAGGGGGAGGTTGGTTGAACTCCATGATACATTTTGGGGCTCTGAAAACATCTCTCCCAGAACAATCCTAACAGGATCCGCCTTCGGGCAATCAACGAGGCGAAGACTACAACATCTGCCTCCGTGCCCATTTCCAGTGCCGGCTGGTCCGACACCCTGAATATGGCCTCCCTAGAGCGCGGGTCCAGTTTCACGTGCACCACTTTAGAGATTACCCTAGACACCTCCTTCCAGTAATCCTCCAGCTTTGGACAGGATCAAAACATATGAACGTGGTTTGCGGGGCCCCCCCCCGTAACATTCGCACACATCTTTACCCCCTCAAATCATCCTCGTCCTTGTAAGGTGCGCTCTATACACCACCTTCAGCTGTATCAACCCCAACCTCGCAAACGAGGTGGAGGCATTCATCCTCCGGAGCACCTCACACCAGAACCCCTCCTCCATACCCTCTCCCAACTATTCCTCACACTTTGCCTTAATCCCTTCTAGCGGCACCTTCTCCTCCTCCAAAATAACACATAATTAACTTGCATGTACATGGAACTTGTACTGTGCTAAGTGTGGAGAGTTCCTGTAACTCAATTCAAGAAGTATTTTCTCATATTATTAATCCTTCAGTGTTCCCATGTTGCATTTTTCATTTGCATTGTGTTTATGCAAAGGCAGTGCTCGAATAATGCGCTGTTGATGTTTTTGCCTCATCCTTAAAAATTTCTTTGGGATATCCTGGCCTCCCAATTACACCTTACCGCCACTCCATGCCGCAACCACCTTTGACTTCACCAGATTTCCTGAGCGGAACTAGCCCACCCGCCGATTGGTAGGCCCCGATCGCGGGCCAGGCCACCGTGGAGGCCCCCCGGGGCTGGATCCCCACCCCCACCAGGACGGCCCCCGCATGCAGAACTCCGAGGTCCCGCCGGGAAGGACCATACGTCACCTTCGCTGGCGGGACTCTGCCGAACTCGGCGGGCACTCGGCGCGTCGAGACCCAGAGAATCACCAGGGGGCCGCATTCAACTGCCCCCGACCGGCGCGGCGGCAATCCCGCGTGCGCCCGAGAATCGGTGGTGGTGAATTGCCAGGCCGATGCCGGAGAGGTGTGGCGTGATTCTTGCGCCACACCCCGGCGATTCTCCGACCCGGCGCGGGGTCGGTGAATCCCGGCCCTTGTATATACATGGTTCCTTTTTGTAACCTCTACATCTCCGAGGATTTGACAACCAAAGCAACAATACTGAAGTGAATTTTTATCATCGTTTTATGCCAATCTCCGGTGTGTCTGAGGGTGCCAACAAGAAACAACAGGCAGAATTTAGTTTGAGTGGTTCCCCCTCCCCCACACCCCCACTTCTGCACCACTGGTTGACAAACAGGTAGAAACCCTAGATTGCTTCTCTCAGAGGGGCCTGCTGCTATTTAAGTGCAATCAGGCACTTAGCTGGGCAACGTCAGAGCTATGATGCAATCAAGGCCCCAGCCGGGTGGAAATCCTGCTGGTCAATTAGCGACCACCATTACCCATAATGTCACCAGGAGCAGTGGCCACTGCCGGTAATGCTGCCTTGCCTGAGGTCATCATTGGTTTCCCCTAGTCTCCGCCATCAGCAGCAGCGGCCCTAGCGTTGCTGGCGCCCCGGGCAAGCTGAACATCGGCGCCCTTACAAGTGCCAATTTTAAAGGCCTCCAGCGCTGCGCTCCATCACCTTTCCCCAATGCGGATAGCCTTTTCCTGCTCCCCTCGGCGGCCCTCCTCCCGCCGAGGACCCTCCGTGCAGCCACTGCCTCACACAGACACTGAGCAGCCGCCAGCGGCTGAACCAGACCGGCAGGCGGCCGAGGCCAATCAACATGGCGGCCGCACAGGGGGCGGGGCCGGGGCTGAAGGAGCACCCCACGTGACTCCGGGCTGCGCGTGGGCAGCTACTGAGCATGCGTAGCTGCCATCAAGCGGAAGCAACATGTTGCAAATGTGCAGATCGTCCTTAGAATCTTACAACCTTTCGGCCACTGAATTAATTAGATTTGATTTATTGTCACCTGTACCATGAAACACATAGGACATACAGAAGTACATAATGCAAATACATAGACAGAGACTTGATGGCGCCCCCTAGCACATGGCGCCCCGGGCGACTGCCCGGGTTGCCGGTACCTTGAGCCGGCCCTGGCCATCAGCGGACTCCAGTAAGTTCAGCCGTGAGCCCTCTCACGTCCCCTTTTACCTGCTGGCCTTTATTGCTGGAATCATCAGTTTGGCACTTTCTAAATTAATTACGAATAAGCTGATTCAATCCCACCTATTTTACAAAAGTGAGCTAAATTTCAAAGATGACTCAGCCTTGAAGTTGGAACCTAATGTTGTAATGCAGTGAAATATTGAGATTATTACAGTAAACCTAAACATTATACAGGAATGCTGACAGCACAGATGGACAATAAATCAAGGAGCCACTGAGGGAAGAGTAAAGAACAATTGCATCAATATAAAACAAAGAGTCATGAATTATGGTTGTTACATTAACTCAGAACAGTTTCACTTTAATCTTTGTTTCTTCTGCACTGTGTCTTTCATTAATTTGTACGGAATTCAAACAGCAAAATCGATGGATTTTGTTTCACTCTCAACAAGAGGCCAAATCGCTACCATGCATTGCCGTCATTTTTACTATTTTCCCAACCTGTGGAAAGACCCTGAAGGAAGATTAACCTTTGGAGGAAAGGCCGATCATTGGCAAGGTCAGACCTTCCCTGTATCAAAATGGTTACTTCTGTGCACAGCCCTTAAATCCCCACTGTAAGGCTGTTGTCGTGATGGCCACACAAATTTTCCAACCTATAGATATTCCAGTCAGGAAAATAGTTTTACTTTCATCAACATTTCACTGATGCATTTTTGACATTTGAGACCAAACATTTTCTGGTGGGTAAAAGGGGTCAAGGGTGGAATGTCCAGGGGAAAACAACTGTTGAATTCAGCACAGGGACAAGATGCAGCACGAGTCGGTTCTGCATTCAAAGCTATTTTGGGCCAGTGCCTATAACTTCCCAAGTCTGGCTCGGGGAAATAGTAAGACAGCGAGATTTCCCCAGTCAGATTGTTCTGTCTCTGAACTTTGAAAGCCTGGATTTTCCATCCCCTCCCCGGGCGATTTTCCGGTGGCAGAGGCGGCTTGCCATTTGCCTCTGGTGGGATATTCCGGTCCCGTCGAAGTCAATGGTCTCTTTCCGCCGAGGGGGGTTGCCACTGGTGGGAAGGACGGGAAAATCCCACCCAAAGATTGCTTATGTCCCAGCCTCTCATGTTAAAAGGGTCGAAATTTTATTTGAGATAATTTCAGATATTTTCTTCATTGAGGTTCTACCTGGATTATGGTAGGAAATTTGTAGATTACAAAAAGAAGTTCACACGGGTCTGTTTATTTTCTTTGTGCGAAAGCCCATGCATCACAAGGCAGACAGAACATCAGCGTTGATTTTAGGACGATTCCAGCTCGGTAATCGTCCGACAGCCTGACGACACTTCTCGCACAATTATAAATGAGATTATATTGAGTAGATCTGTTTGTCTGGCCATATGATAAAGCCCCCGAAATGGAAACAACAGTTTGACAGTGGGGGTCATTGATTTCTGAGTCTGAGAATTCATATTCATTCATCAGAGTTCACCAAGATAGATAGCAAACTTCTTAAAAGATACATTAATGGGACTTTCTACATAATGGACTTAAATTGACAAGGGAGCCTATTCAGGATTGGGCCATGTTACTGTTGATTGTGTAAATCCTATTTGCAATCTGTCAAAATGATAACCAGACAGATCCAGTTGTAGAAAGGTAAAGGACTGAATTCTCCAGCCCTGCCCACTGTCCGGATCTTTCAGTCTCGCTGAAGGTGACCCCCCACGGCAGGTTCTCCGAGTCACGCAGAATGCTGTAGATATCGACAAGGCCAGAAGATCCCATTGGGGGCCAATGGTCAGCTGCCTCCTCCACTGGAAAACACACCATGGAGGTAGGGGCGGGCCTGGAAAATCTCACCCAAAGTTACTGAAATAACTGTTTTTGGTTACTGCTTTAAGGAATGTTGTAATTCCGAATTAAGCCACGTATTCTTTCCAATTTTTACTATTTTTGAGAAATTTCAACAACTTTTGCCTGAATTAAGAGACATAGTACTACAATTTACTGCAGATATATATTTGTTTCCCAATTTGTCCTATACATCAGATACTACATAAAGTTGAGCATTGATGTCCCCAGCTGAAAAAATGGCAAGCATCAATGTTACTTCAGTGCCCTAGTGTCATGCAGCATGCTGATGTTGCTTGCGAGGGTATCCTTTTTTTTAATAAATATACTTTTTTTTTCCAATTAAGGGACAATTTAGCATGGTCAATTCACCTACCCTGCACATCTTTTTGGGTTGTGGGGGTGAGACCCACATAGACACGGGGAGAATGTGCAACCTCCTCATGAACAGTGATCTGGGGCCAGGATCGAACCCGGATTCATGGTGCCGTGAGACAGCAGTGCTAACCACTGCACCACCTTGCCGCCCTTTTGCGAGGCTACCAAAATTTGGTTCGTGAGGGTGTTTAGTTTTGTTTTGGTGTGAGGAAGTAAGGAAAAGACAAATATACACAAATAGGACAACTTTACACTATGTCAATTAAGATGTATTAATTGCTAAACGCAGTTTATTTAGAATGTATCCCTTGTTACACAATTTACGGTATCTGAACTCGATAAGACTTCCCCTGTTCCCCAAAGAACATCCAAATTGAATAACCAGCTTTGTTTACCACACTATACAGAGATGATACTCAAATCTGAGAACCATCGTTTCCACGGTCCAGCGTAAATATTTTAAAACTGCTGTTACAAAGGTTTTCTGTACTGCCTTGGCTCTAAGACTTAGAAGTCTGTTTGCTGTAAACTTGACCTTCAAGATTGGTGGCTGGAAACTGGCCTGTCCACGTTCTGAGACTGCTGGATGGTAACTGCTTCTCCTGGTTTCTCACGATCTAGGCAATTCTACCTTCGTTATACCTTTGCTGTTCTTTGATTATGCTTCTGTGCATCCGGTTGTCTGCCCCTGTGAACTTCCTTGACTATACGTTAACATATGTATATCTCATGGATCTTCCCAGATGTCTATCATGTTTTGCCTCTATAAGCCATTCACACTTGATTATTATCTAAACTGCCATTCTAACCTCGTTACCAGGAGAGCAGCATACAAATTGAGGCCCTTTGCCTATCCCAGCCCTAGATGTATTCAACGATGGATCATCCAGAATCCTCTGGTGTAGTTAATTCCAAAGATTCACAATCATTTGAGTGAGGTAATTGCTCCTCATCGTGGTCCTAAATGATTAGCCCCTACTCCTGAGACAATGCCCCCCTCCCCCCCACACCGTGTTTTCGACTCCTCCCATCAGCAGAAACAATCTCTCAACCTCCACCCCATCAAGCCCCTTCAGAATTTTGTAAGTTTCAATGAAATTGCCTCTCATTCTTCGAAAGTCCAAAGAATATAGGTCCAATTTACTCCGTCTCTCATCATCAGACACTCCTGTCATCCCTGGGACCAAAACAACGAATCTTGGTTGTATCGCCTCCAATGCGAGTATATCCTTCCTTAAATGTGGAGGCCAAACTGCACACTGCTGTTTACGCACCCCACCCCCCCCCCTCCCCTCCCTCCCCAGCTCATTGTGGTATTTGTTTCTTTGTAATATTTCAAGTATATCTTAAATCCTTTGTGTCAATGTTTTTGAAATTCCCTGCAAGACATTTGTGCAAATCAACTCAGACCGTTTTGCGTTGACAACTATTCTGGGATTCTGTATCTCAAATAAATGCATGCAAAACCCTTTTGTTTGCTTTTAACTTGCAAATGAGGAAACATTTCAGAAACTCTTTTTCTTACATTGTGGCAAATTTTGTCATCCCATGTGATGGTGCAATGTGGACTGGCTGTGTTTGGCTCTAGTCTTGAAGTAATGCAACTTATGTAAATCCCAGTCACAGCTAAACGACTACTGGCAGTTATGGTAAGCGACATAAAATATAAATGTCATGGTGTAATGATGAATCTGTACGAATGCCGTTTGGAATAGTGTGTGCAGTTGAAGGCTCCACACTGTAGGAATGATGTTGAAGCAGGAGAGAGGACAGGGCAGAAGCCTGGGATGCTGACTGCTGTGAGGAAATACAAGTTTGAGGACAGACTTGCAAATTGGGGTTACATTCCCGGCAAAGAGTGATTTGATACATGTGTTCAAAATTATGAAAGAGTGGGCATGCGAGACGAAAACAGACCAAGTCCCATGGCTGGCGCATCTAGGGCAAGTTTCAAGATTAAATGGAAGAGATTTAGCACAGAAAACTGATTAACCTTTTTCTTGCACAAATGGTGGTGTGGGGGGGATTTTCCACACACTCCCGTGTGGCGTGTTTCTCCGCAGTGGGAGGCTGCCCGCCATTAACTGGCAGCGGGATCTTCTGATCCGGCTGCTAAAATGGGAATTCCCACTGAATCCAATGGGATTCAATCCCATTGACTAAACCAATGGGTTTACAATCTATATAAATGACCTGCAAGCAGGGACAGAGTGTAACATCGCAAAGTTTGCAGATGATACTAAAATATGTGGGCAGTGAAGAGGAGATAAAGATTTTACAGACGGATATAGTTAGGCTAGGAGTTTGGGCCAAAATTTCGCAGGTGGAGTTTAATGTGGATAAGTGTGAGGTTATCCATTTTGGCCGAAAAAATAGAAAGGCAAACTATTAGCGAAATGGAAAGCATGCATCTGGGCAGAGGGATCTGCACATCTTTGTTCATGACTTCTCCATCGGCAGGATCCTCTGCCCCGCTCTGCCAGCAGCGTACCCACACCTGCGGTTATCTCGACGGTGTGGGATGGCCACAATGGGAAATCCCATTGACCAGCTGCCAGAATGGAGGATCCCGCTACCGCCGAGGGAGCGCCATGCAGGAAAACGCAGCTGGCGTACCTGAGAATCCTGCCCACCAACTATTTGCTCTATTGTGCCTTCATGTCGACACCCCATAATCCTGCAACATAGACATCAATGATGTGGAGATGTCGACGTTGGACTGGGTTGGGCACAGTAAGAACATCTTACAACACCATGTTAAAGTCCAACATTGTTTCAAATCACTAGCTTTCAGAGCGCAGCTCCTTCCTCAGACTTCAAGGCCTTCCAATGGAATCTGATTACACCACATCTGGGCGAAAAAGATTATCCACATTTCATCTCCAGTTCGTTTGCATGTTGTTTTCTCTCTATGATCCATTTGCCAAAGAAAACAATTTCTTCTGACATGCTGCTTCAAAAATTTTGGACATCTCTATTCGTTCTCCCCTTATCCTTGTTACCTCAGAGCAAAAAGAGAAACCTCATCCCCTTGACATTCACTGGTATTTCCATTGTGGATTCCCCCAGCATCAACATCCTAGGGATCAACTTTGAGCAGAAACTTAACTTGAGCAGTTTGGAGGGTGTGCATTTTGAGGTTGGTGTCAAACTTTCTAATTCTCCGAAGCTCTTCGACCATCTACAAGGTACAAGCCAGGAGGGTGATGAAATACTCACCACTGTCCCGTGAGTCCAGCTCCAAAAGCTCTCAAGAAGCTTGACACCAAGTAAGTGAAAGACACACCATCCAACAACTTGAACATTTATTCCCTCCAACACTGACACAGGGCGCAATTCTCCGGACTTACGGAAAATCGGAGAATAGCGGGCGGCGTAAATTTTTACGGACACGCTGGTCCGACGCCCTCCCGCTATTCTCACCCCCCACCCCCTCTCCCCCCCCCCCCCCCCCCCCCCCACGGCCGCCCTCCGACACAAATCGCTGCTCGCCGTTTTTTTACGGCGAGCAGCGATTCTCCCCTGGCCGATGGGCCGATTTCCAAGGCCTTTACGGCCGTTTTTATGAACATAAAACACACCTGGTCTGACCGTTCGTAAAAACGGCCGTAAAGTCCCCATCTGGGGAACCATGGCACCGATTGGCACGGCCCTACCACGGCTGTGCCAAGAGTACCATGGGCCCGCGATCGGTGGGCACCGATCGCGGGCAGCGGATACTTACCCCGCGCACTCTTTCTCCCTCCGCCGCCCCGCTGGATCCATTCGCGGGGCAGCTGAGGGGCATACCGGCCCACGCATGTGCGGGTTTCACGCATATGCATGATGACGTCATCCGCACATATGCGGGTTGGAGTCGTCCAATCTGCGCATGCGCGGCTGACGTCATCTGACGCGTCAGCCGTCGCTAACTTTGGCTAGCGGGCTTAACGAAATTCGTTAAGCCCGCGATGCCGGAGTTCACGGCCGCGCGATGCTAGCCCCGACCGGGGAGCAGAATCGGTTCCCGGTCAGAGGGGCAGAGGCTGGCATCAAACGCGCCCGTTTTTGACGCCAGCTTCCCGATTTTTCGTAACTCGGGAGAATCGCGCCCACAGTCTCTGTAGTGTATATCATCTACAAGATGCAATGTCGAAATACGTCAAAGCTCCTTTGAAAGCACTCCTAAACTTACCTTGGACAAGGATAGCAGGCACATGACAACATCACCACCAATTTCAAGTTCCCCGCCAAATCACACAACATCCTGACTTGGCCTCACATCATTGTTCTCTCATTGTTGTTGGGTCAAAATCCTGGAACTTCCTTCCGAACAGCTTTGTAGGAGCAATTTTACCAAGGACCACAGCAGTTCGAGGTGGGAGGCTCACTGACATCTTCTCAAGGGGTATGAGTAATAAATGCTGAGCCTGGCAGAGATGCCCTCATCTAGTGAATGAGTAATTAGTAAGTGCCACCTTTCCCAACCTCTACACATAACTGATGTCCTTCATCCCTGGGATCATCTTGGTAAACATCTTGGCCAGGATTCTCTGTTTGGGAGACTGTGACAATAAGCGATTATTATTATTATGTTGTCCCGCTGGAGCTTAATTGAACTAGTTTTACAATCCTCTTGTGGTCATAAAGCAGGATGCAATACCGTATTCCTTGCAATGCAAATTTATGCAAGGTGTAGAATACGAGAGGATTCCCGGTGGATTCCTGATAATGGACCATCATCTTGAGCGGTCAGCCCGATAGCGGAGTCCCGTGGCCGGCACTCCCCCCCTGCCATTGCTCATTTACTGTTTCCCTGGACAATCTTTGTTCCAGTCCATTTCTGAATGGACAAAGACATTGAAGTTGGCTCTTGTTGCAGAAAGGCATTTTAAAGAAGTGAAAATAACCCAGTGGACAAAATCTAAACCTAATTATATTATGATCGCTGTTATCCAGATGTTTTCCCACAGCACAGTTTTCCCTTGTCCTTCCTCATTCCCCGGAACGAGATCTTTCATCGTTTCCTTCCTTATTAGAAACATACCAATAATAAAACTTATCTGTATACATTTTAGGAATTCTTCACACTTCTGGTCTATTTCCCCCCCCCCCCCCCCCAGTCTAGAATACAGGGCGAGATTCTCCGCACTCCCGACGGTGCGGAGAATAGCGTGGCTCGTAAAATTTTACGGCCATGCTGTTCCGACGCCCTCCCGCTATTCTCCCCCCCCCCCCACGCCCAACTCCCGACACGAATCGCTGCCGCCGTTTTTTTACGACCGGCAGCGATTCACAGCTGATAGATGGGCCGAGTTCCCAGCCCTTTACGGCTGATTTTACGAACGGCAAACACACATGGTCTGGCCGTTCGTAAAAACGGCCGTAAACACTCGCATTTTATAACCATGGCACCGATTGGCACGGCAGTACCACGGCCGTGCCAAGGGTGCCATGGGCCCGCGATCGGTGGGCACCGATCGCGGGCAGCGGGCCCGATGCCCGCGCACTATTTCTCCTTCCGCCGCCCCGCAGTATCCATTCGCGGGGCGGCTGAGGGGCAACCCGGCCCGCGCATGCGCGGGTTTCGCGCAAATGCGCGATGACGTCATCCGCGCATGCGCGGGTTGGAGTCTTCCAATCCGCGCATGCGCGGCTGACGTCATATGACGCGTCAGCCGGCGCTAACTCCGGCAAGCGGGCTTAACGAAATTCATTAAGCCCGCGATGCCGGAGTTTACGGCGGCGGCATGCTAGCCCCGACCAGGGACCAGAGTCGGTTCCCGGTCGGGAAGGGGGGGCTGGCGTCAAACCCGCCCGGGTTTGACGCCAGCCTTACGATTTCTCCCCATATGGGAGAATCTCGCCCACAGTATTTGAAGTTCTTAACTATTACTATTTTTCCATTTCGCTACAGATTTTCTCCTCTATCTCCTCTTCACTATTTCAGGTCTTTAACAAACATCCAGCAATGCAACAGTTCTTTAACCTTAAACAAACAGAATCAGTTTTGAGCTGCCAGGTTTATCATCCCTTGGTGTAGCAGTAATATTGGCCCGCAACTTCCTCGGCGTGGCAGTCGGCATCGGATTGCCACTCCGTAATGACCTACCTGCGCTAAAAGTGACAGGCGCCCGTCTCTCCAAACCTTCCTGATGGGTGAAACTGAAGAAGCGAAGCGTTTCCCCCAGCTACCGTGGCAAAGTGGCAAAAGAGTGGAGCGAAGGCAGACATGCCCCCTTTTTACTGCACTAGCTGCGTAAAGTAGGTGAGTTTAAAGGTCCCATCGAAAGGGAGAAAGTAACTTTCTACGGTAAATGAATGGAAGGTGGTGGTTCGGGCATAAGCAGGGGGGGAAGAATTCAGACATGGGAGCATGGAGCATGGGTAGAGAGGACTGGGATGGTTGGCCTGGTGTGAGCTTAGGCCCAGTTGGGTCAGGAGGAAGGGGTGCAGTTGAAATGAAATGAAAATCGCTTATTGTCACGAGTAGGCTTCAAATGAAGTTACTGTGAAAAGCCCCTAGTCGCCACATTCCGGCGCCTGTTCGGGGAGGCTGTTACGGGAATCGAACCGTGCTGCTGGCTTGCCTTGGTCTGCTTTCAAAGCCAGCGATTAGCCCTGTGAGCTAAACAGCCCCTAGTTCTTAGGTGGGAGAAGGTTGGTGTCACCTGCGTGGGTCGAAGGTATGGGGAGTGTTGTCTGCGGGCTTGGTCTAGGTGTTCAAAATAGTTACTCTGAAGTTAGAAGTGCTTTTATTTCCTCAAACTCTTTCAGAGCAACTATGGGTGAAAAACTGGCAGGACCGTCCAAAGTTAATGATTTAAATTGCTCTGTTGGATGGTTCGCAGCTCAGCACAATTATCCAGAGGAAGTTAGTGCTTCTTGACAATTGCTGGGTAAACTCTTGCGTAGCAACTACTGAGAGGGATTCCCCAGCACATCTTGGGGAATCCCCAAATCCCAACGCTGGGGAGCGAGGAAGTTATGGACCAATACTTGCTCATTTATTTTTAAGTAGTTTTATTCTAAATTTTCAACATTTTTACATTTTACCACAGTAACAAACCCACCCAACATATTAAAACTCTCACCCACCCATACCTCCCCCTTCTTCCCTTCCCCCCCCCCCCCACCCTTCCCTCAACAGTCAACCGTAACCAACTCTCCAAAATGCAGAATGAACAAACCCCAACTCTTGTAGAACCCATCACACACCCCACTTAGGGCAAATTTCACCTTCTCCAGGCCTAAATTCTCGAGCAAATCGCCCCGCCACACCAAGGCACAGGGTGGAGAAGCTGACCTCCACCTCAACAAGACCCGCCTGCGAACATTCAGCGAGGCAAAGGATAAAACATCTGCCTCCGCACCTGTCTGCAACTCTGGCTGGTTCGACACCCTGAATATGGCTTCTAGGAGACCAAGCTCCACATCAGCATGCACACTCCCCAAAATGGTGCTGGAAACCACCCTCCAAAACCTTTCCACCTTCAGGCAGGACCAAAACATATGAACATGGTTTGCAGAGCCCCTCCCACATTGCTCACAGACATCCCCCATCCCCTCAAACAGCCGGCTCATCCTAGATTTTGTTAGGTGCGCCCTGTACACGATCTTCAGCTGTATCAACCCCAGCCTCACACACAAAGCCGAGGCATTCACTCTCCGCAGCACCTCACATCACAATCCCCCCTCCAGCACCTCCAGCTCATCCTCCCACTTAGCCTTCCATGGACCCCTTATCCTTCTCCAAAATCCTCCCATAGATCGCCGAGACGACCCCCGAGGAGGCAGGCACTATCGGGAAGGTCGGGAAGACCTTCCTCGCTAAGTCCCGCACCTGCATGTCCGGAAACCCTCCCCAAACTTCTCATTCAGCTCCTCCAAACTTACAAACCGACTTCCCGGAAACAAATCCTTCATCTCCCTAATCCCCTTCTCCCATCTCCGGAACCTCGCATCCATCCTCCCCGGCTCAAATCCGTGATTTCCCCTGATCGGCAATTCCCCCCCCCCCAACCTCCGTCCCAACCTAAAATACTGCCGAACTGCCTCCAAACCTTCAGCGTGGCCACCACCACCAGACTCATTGAATATTTCCCTGGGGACATGGGGAGCAGATCCGTTGCCAGCGCCGCAACCCCGACCCCTACATGAGCTAGCCTCCATCCTTACCCATAAAGGTCCTGCCTCCCTATTCCATCCCTGAAACGTCTCTGCATTTGTCGCCCAATAATAGTACATCAAATTCGGGAGGGCCATCCCTCCTGACTGCCGTCCCCTCTGTAGCGCCACCTTCCTTACCCTGGCCACATTCCCCATCCATACAAGCAAAGAGATCAGCCTATCCCCCCCCTTGAAAAATGCCTTAGGCAAAAAGATCGGCAGGCACTGAAACAGAAACATGAATCATGGCAAAATATTCAAAATTGTTAAATTCGAACACCAACACCCACTCCATCCTTCCCTATCCTTCCAAATATATCATAACCCAGGAATGATTTGTTCCCATTCCTGTACATCTTTCAGCAAGGTCACCATTAAAGCCACTATATCATAATGCATGTAACAATTCTGCACCTGTAACTCGTCAACCTCATTTGTCACACTTTCCCAATTACACACATGCATTCCAACACCATGCTGGTCAGATCCGCTTTTCCCCTCAATCTAGTTCCTGCTCTTTCTGCACTATTTCTTTGATCTGTTGTTGTTTGGTCATCCTAGATTTCGGTGTCCTTTCTGCTGCCACATCCTGGCGTCCTTCCCTCTGCCAAACTAATTTGCTCACTGTCAACTACTGGTGGTAGTTGCTTCCTTAATCTGGTTGCATTCCTCAGCTATCAATTGTAAATGTTGATGTATCTGTTTCAGTAAAAACTGGTCTGTACAATCTGGGCTGTATTAAAATCCTGAGAAACTTGATGCTTAAGGATTAGATTTCATGAACCTCCAAGACATAATAGCTCAGGCTTGTGCTATTAATGGCTACACTTTCTGCAAGTCTTATCTGTCTTGTGTTTTGATAGTGCTGACCCATGTCAATTACCATTGGTGTAAAGTACGGAGGAGAAGGATTCGTCTTTCAGAAGGGAGTGATAATAATGAAGGCGCTATGGTATCAAGAGAATAATTGAGACCACAATTTGATTATCGGCAGATCACCTGCTTTCTTAAACTACAATTTGGTTAATATTCATCTGCCGATCAATTATGTAATACATAATCTGGTTGATACTTTGTCACAGGATAGTAATTTGATATTGAATCTGTACTTATCAAAATGAAGGATGACAACAATTAGAATGAGTATTTTTCTACTTCACTGTTCCAGTTTCGACAGAACAGTCAGATACGGAATAAAACTCCATCTAGGCAGTGTTGAACCCAATATTTATAAACTCCAACTTTGCCAGTGTAATATTTACTAAACTTTGGGTGAGATTGTTTAATTGCTTTCAATTATGGGTATGTGTCAGGGCCCGGACAGTTATGCGTCCTGCCACCTACCTGCCACCCCCTACCTACAACCTACAATGCCACCACCCACCTACCACCTTGTCTCCTACCTACCACCCTACCCGCTTGCCCATATAAAAGCTGTTTAAATATCCCAAAGCTTTTCAGTGTATTCATGAAGAAAGTATTACCAAAATGTGGCAGCTGGTGCCGTTGACTTCCCTCAACCATCTTGCTCTATGAGGAAAGACTCCCAGAGCAGGTACGCTGTGCATTTCTAAAGAATCCTGGTTCAGAAATCCAGGCCAGAGATACGAACTCTGGTGCAAGGTGAGAAACTAAGAGCAGAATGGCAATCTGAATGTCATCGCCACTCTCGGAAGAGTGGGCCCATTGTTAGTTTAGTGCACAGACTGTAGTGCAACATCTTGGTACTTCGGTATACATGCACATAACAATATAGTTCCTAAATCTATTCAAATAATGTAACATGTTATTATTCTTTTAAATATACATATTATGGATATATATAAAACTGTTGCAATCATTAACTTGTTTATGTATTGGGCGTGATTCAGCAGACTAAAGATAAAATCCACTGAACGGCGTGTTTAGCGGAGTGATTCTCTGCAGCTGCAGTGCAGACAAACATCCCGCTATCCAACAGCACTTTGTTATTTATTTGGCCTTGGGGAGTTTCTCACCGCCCAGACCGCACTTAGAGGGATCCCACGCAGTGAGGGCGAGATTCCGATCGTGCCGAGCAGAGAGGATCGGGTGACTCCCGTGAGGCTTGGAGCCTATCACGGAGCCTGATTTGGGGATCACACGTGATTCACCGTCGCTGAACAGCACCCATTATGTCTTAAACTAAAGAAAGTTAACAATTGACTTTTATAATTAAACTGAACACCTTAAGAGAATGTTATAACTTGTTTTATTTTCTCAAAAACATTATTCATGGTATCACTTAGGTGGCAGCGTACTGTGTCTCCTTTGTGAATCGCTCTCACTGATGAGTTGGCAAACCTGCCGATGTTGTGCATGTTAGTCCTGGTGTTGCTGAGGTTGTGCTTGCTGTTGCTGGTGTTGTTGATATTGGACCACTTGTTAGTGATGGGCTGATGTTGCTCATTATCTTTTCCACTTCTCCAGCTCAGGTGTAGTTGGAATATGGATTTTATTCCTTCTCATTTACTTACTGGTCTCAATCTCAATTAATTTCTTTCTTATTTTTCCATGAGACATGGGCATCGCTCGCTATGCCAGCAATTTTATTGCTCATCCATAATTTCCCTTAAGAAGGGGATCATGGGCCACCTTGAGTTGCTGCAAACCATTGGGTGAAGGTATAACAGAGCTTTTAGGGAGGGAGTTCCAGGACTTGACCCAGCGACAGTGAAGGAACAGCGATTATAGTTCCAAATTATAATGATGTGTGGCTCGTCCAGAACTCACAGGTGATGGTATTCCCATATATCTGCAGACCTTGTCCGACTTTGGAGTCTCAGCATCAGCAACACCATTTGCTGGGTTCCAGGTTTTATTATAGAATTATTTTCATGTACTATACATGTAGAGTTTGTCCTCTCGACAGCTCAGGCAGCGATTTGGCATGTTTGTTTTCAAATTTTTGGCCTTCTTCAACCTATGCGTCGGTGAGTTGCTGTCTTATTTCTTCCTGTTCATTTGGTATGTATCTTCCTTGGCATAGTTGTGTTGTACTTCCTATCATTGAGTCGGCTTGCCGGCTACTTTATGTCAGTCTTGAGAGGTGTAGCTCGGAGTGACAATAAGGCAAGGTTTGTCTCTTCCTGTGTCTCTCAGCATTTCATGACCGTCTCGATGTATCTTTCTATAAATCCTTCGGGTGATGTGGTACTGAAGTGATATTGTTAACCCATACTGTTCAGAAAATTCCTTAAACTCTCTGGAGGTGAATTGGGTCCCATTATCTCAGTTTTTAGGTTTAGTTTTCTAAGAGACACAAGTGAAGAGGAAAGAGTCAGCCACATCCTTTTGTGGATAGGGAAGAAAGCGTTTAGATGTTTTCAATAACTGGGAAATGAATGGAGATGACAGTAAAAACCCAGACAAAAGGTTTGAGAAATTCAGCACCAATTCAAGCCAGAGTCAAACCACAACCTGAGGCAGGAACCAGGTGAGCGTGTTGACAATTTCTTAACGAGATTGAGAAATGTAGCCAGCTAGTGTAAATTTAAAGAAACGGATGCAAGGCTGGTAGATCAGCTCAATTGGGGATCAGTATGCCCTGATGAACAAAAAAGCCCTGGTTGGAAAAGACAAGCGCTAAACTTTCGAGGCATGGGTTCAAATCCCCCCACTGCCATCATGTTACGTCTTGTGTTTTCCAGAAATTTGAAATAATAATACTTTCAGACGAAAATACTGGTGCTGATATTTAGTATAATTTCCCAGCAGTCCATATGCTATGGGAATGATACATCCGGTGCACAGAGCATAGTGCAATAGCGAATGATGTTGGTTCATGGCTACTTATGTATGCTTGATAATAATAAAACAGTTCCTAATTCATCTCAAATAATATAACAAAAACTAACAAAGACATCGTGCTTTAAACTTTTGAAAGCAGGTTGTATGCAAGACTACCACTGGATTAGTGAAAATCTCAATTTCACAGTGTGTCACCATCACTCAACCAGAAGATTGGAAATTGATTTAAACAGCTAAATTGAAAGTTGCAGCCTTGTAAAGCTAAAAGGCATAGAAGTGAAGTAAATTAAACATCTTTAGATAAATTATCGATTTTCTTTTCCCACTCTGCTGAAAAATAACCTTTGCGTTTATTGAAATGCAACAGTGTTGCTGGTACAGCAACGTTTTCAGTTCTTTTGCTTCAAACTAAGCCTGTTTCTGACTTTCAGACACCTTGAAAAGGTGGGCGATGTCCCCGTAATTCTTGTCACATGAAATGTTAGTGGTCGGTGTGTTTCCTAACACCAGTCACAGCTCCTGGATTCTGAAACGGTGGGTGGAATTTTCGTAGGTGGGACTTTCCGCTCCCACTGAAGTCACGGCTCGCCGCATCCTCCAGTCCCATCGCCTCTGAGACGGGGCATTAAAATGCAGCCCAGTAACTCTGCTCCCTTAACTCCCAAGGTGTGAATGAAACATCTCAGTATCCTCCCTCATCATCGTTATAATATCTCTCCTCTTCAAAATTTAAAAATTCCTAATGCCAATAAGTGAATAACCACACAGTCACGTGAATCCGTGGTCAGGTCTCAGATTGTGGGTAGACAAGCAACATGCATAAAAAAAACTTTCATTTCGAGACTGCCTTTTCATCATTTTTAGTGTGAAGTCTTATTCAATTGAGCTGTGACTTCTGAATAGAGTACTATTTCCTATGTCTGCTTCAGAAAGAAACCAAGAGAAAATCTTTGCTGACATTGAGCCTGGGATTTGCAGGAGGCGGCATCTTCTGTCACTATTAACCAAAGACCCTGTGTAACCTTCAAATCCATGGCAAAGACTGCACCATGCTTTGGAACTTCAAGCGACTCTCTGTTGAACAGCCGTTGCCATTCATTACAATGATGGCCTTCTCATATGTATAACTAAATTACAAAACACAATGATGTTCTTGAACTTTGGTTTATTGCAGACGGTCACAGCCTTTGTGCTCTTCAGAGAGGCACTCTGAAGAACAAATACAACCATTGATTAAAATAAATAAGCTACTATTGATATACATCTATTAAAGTACAATGCAATCATTTTAAAGAAGGTCTCGGTATCATAGCACAATTTATTTCTCCTCCAGCGTGTATTCGTGCTGAACCTCTGGCACATCCCATAATTCACAAAAAGCTGAGAAGACATAGATCAAAACTATTTCATTCCAAGGCACAGGAGAGACATTTCTCATTACAGGGTAGCGATCCATCAGGCTGTCCAAGTGGCAGCGGAAGCACCTCCAATTACATAAGCATTCGTTGGCCCACCAATTATCTTTGGCAGCATCCAGTGCCACAGAATGAGAATGTTGGTTTATGGGCGCCATTCTTCAATCTGAGAAAAGTTTCGAGTCTTAGCCATTCTGCCGAGAACTTTATAGCAGGGAAGGGGAGCGTGGAAAGCAAACCCTGGCTGCTCTCATATTCCTCCATCCCCAGAACTCTAGAGCAGTCCAGCTAGAAGTGGCACAGAATTGAGGGGAAAATGAACTATCATTAAAATATCAATAGTCTCTCTCTCACCATGGTTCACAGAAAAATGAAGTTTGTACACTATATGAGGAAGTTTATTCGACTTAAACATGTTCCATTTCAGCGGATAGACTATTTAATGGACAGTTTTTTTTTACAGGTACAATGTCCTGTGACTGTTGGTGACAATGCTATATTACAAGACTGGATTTCAATATGCTCATTGCGTTACAAACCATTTGTTCATATGATAAGTTAACCTTCAATTGCTGAACCAAGGATAGTAGGCATTGTGTTGGAAATATTTGGAATTAGCCTATTGATAGCATTTTCCCAAGTTGATCTGTATTCCAATAACCACTGCTGCCAAATTTTATTATACTTTTCTTCATCATGCTGTTGCAGCATTTAATAAAAATTTGAAAGCTAATTAGAGAAAGAAAAATTAGTATTCTCGCAAAACATCCCAAGCTGTTTAATAGGAACATTGATGCCTGACGAGTGCAAATCCAACCAGTTGGATGACAGAAGTGCTTTGTTGGAGGGTGATGATGATGTGATAAACTGTGTCAAAGCTGCAGACAAGTTGAGAGAAGAGGAGGAGTAATAGTAGTTTATCATTGTCATGATCATATCAGATGTCATTTATGACATTGAATAGGAGCAATTTTGGCACTCTGACAAAGACTGAAAGCCTGACTGGAGAAATGCAGATTTGGGAGGTGACATTTATTGTCAAAATTTCCCGGCTGTTCCTGCCAGCGGGATCCTCTGGTCCTGTTGACGGTGACCCCCCTCCCCACCCCCACGCCATGGTTTCTGCTGCGATGGAGGGTGAGAACAATGGGAAGATCCCGCCACTGGCCCATGGCAGGCTGCAAAACATGCCGTGCGGAAAATCCCGCCAATTACTTTGGAGGGGAACGGAACATTGGAGATAGGGAAATAGCCTGCACTGACAGAACCACAACCTTTTTAATAGAAGGAATTACTAATCTATTGCAGTCATATTATTAAAGAACCTAGGTTAAAGAATCCAGACTCTGTGCCTGATATAGCTGCAACAACTCTGCACAATATATTAACATTAATTTTGTACACCTTTTTTAACTGATTCACTGCTCTTAAGAGCATAATGTGATTGTGCAATTTCTGTCGCCATTGGGAATTGCAGAGTATGGAATCTCCTCCAGAGGGAAAAGGGGTCATCAAGCCCACTCCATCTAACATGCATGTGTGAATATTCTATCATTGCTTTCTCGCCTCCGACTGCAACCAAGGCAAAGTAGGAATACCACTTTAAACATGTATCTAATGCTCTTTTCAAATGAAATGCAAACAGCAAAATATATATTGCCACAAACTTTGTTTTAGTGATGACAGCTCCTTAAATCTTTGATCCCAATTTCATACTTCACAAATAGTAATCTATTTGTATGAGACAGAGAATTGCACAGGGAAACACCAGAGGGCCATCAAACCAATGCACTCCAGAGATAACAGACAATGTGTGCCATTAGGAATTCCACTCAATCCACTAATTTCTTCCAAGGAAACAGAAGAACTACAGTAAGTCTCAAAGCAAACACACAGTTAAGGTTCAGCAACATTGCTCAGGTAAATACGAAGTGCCAAAACCCTGAGGTTGTGACAGCTTGTTAGTTCCGTGCTCATATCCTCTAGTTCTGCAAAAGAAGAGTTAAATAAAGGGCTTTTATCTATCTTCTCCATGCCTGTTACTGCAAAAAGCTTAATTGTCTCACCTAAAATATCTTGCCTAGTCGAGATAAAACTAAGTTCTATGAATCCATCTTCCGAATTTTGAGCTCAAAGTACAATTACTTTTCTCAGTACTTAGCACTGACATTGACAGGATTGATTCTCCAACAAGACAATCCTGGCATGGAGAAGTGCTGTGAGAGAAATCACAGGCCCCCAGCTAGTTATTTCCTATCCATTTTCCATCCTTTATTTCCAGATGACAGACAGAAATAACACCATCAACGCAAGGCAAGGCTTCAAACCATTTTGCATGAACAACATGAGTCGACATGTGTGGTGAATGTAACTTGGTAATTCACACTGTATCTTTGTAAGCGCAGTAGCGTTATCCGACCACTAGGGGGAGTAGCTCTGGGAATGCTCAGGAGTTTGTACGGGGCTCCACCCTAGGCTCGGCCCATGACTCCCCCTTGTGCTGCTGTATAAATACCCTTGTCCAGAGTCAGCCTGCAGTTCACCGAGAGTTCATCAACGGGTAACAGGCTGGCTCTGTAGTAAGTAGATTAAAACCACTGTTCATATCGGAAAGCACGTGTCTGGTGAATTGATGGTTCCATCAACATGTAGTTTTTATGTTGAGGATAATCAATTCACCTGAGCTCCTTGGTTATCTAAGACAATGGAAACAACTTGCTACTTTAGTTTAACTACGGGCTCATTTCTCTAGAAAAGGGTGGTTCAGACTTCGAAACCAAAGACAGGTTCTTGGGACAGCTTCAAGAGTGCAGCACCTTATAGGAATAGAGCAGAGACAGAAAAACATGAGAGAGAGAAATTGACAGAGCTGTTCAGTGGAAGAGACCATGTAAGAGACACAATGTGCATGTGTGAGAGAGATGGTGAGCAATATTGCAAGAGAGAGTGAAGGTGAGAAAGAGAGACTCGGGTAAGACAGATGTTGACAGAGAAGGACAATGCAAGAGAGACAGAGAATAGACAGACAGAACAGAAGACCCAATCCCCACCCGCCAATGGGATTGAAGGCCTGACCCACTTTGCTGTCAGCCCAACACGTTTAGATATGAGTAAGTGGCTCCGAAGCATCTACCTTGCCCAAGCTGTGAGAATAGACCTGGGCCCCTGGGTGTTACAACGTGATCTTTTCACAATGATCTAAAATGTTTGACACTGTACAAAATGAATACTAATTAACACTCCAAGTTTATTGACAGGTCAATTCAGGTTGCTGGTTTTAATGGGGACTGTAATTTCCTGTCTCTGTTCTCAGACTGCTCCATTCCACATCAGCTGTGTCCAATTAACCATCGCTCTTGATTATGTTTTCCTTCATACTTGTCAGAAAATAACAGCTGTGACAGAAATCAATAATAAACCAAGATGCATCAACCTTACCCAGAGTGATCCTAATGCACAAATCCAACACACAGCAAAACCAGCACTTTTCCTCACTGTACACGTCCCACACCGACATTAGTTTGGAATGGTTGTCATTGACCAAAGCAAACAAGACCAGGCCAGAATTTACTGTGAGGAATAGTGAGGCTAGCGGTACTCAGCATTAATTGGGGATGGGACAATTGGGCGCGGCCGTTTGGACGCAGCCATTTGGGCGCCATGGGACAATTGGGCGCAGCCAATTTGGCGCGGCCGTTTGGGCGCAGACGACAGAAAACCTTAAATTAGTTCATTTAGTTTAGTTCATTTGGTGATTATGAGCAAGGCTCCTCAAGTACTCAAATTTTCAAATTTAAGAACACTTTCATGTATTCTTTTATCTTTATTGTAAATTAAAAACCTTAAATTAGTTCATTTAGTTAAAAACCTTAAATTAGTTCATTTAGTTAAAAACTAAAGTTAAAAAACCTTTAGTTTAGTTCATTTGGTAATTATGAGCAAGGCTCCTCAAGTACTCGATAGCATCCATGTTTTCAAATTTAAGAACAGTTTCATGTATTCTTTTATCTGCATCTCTATACTTTTTTAGTTTTTGTGGCGGTTCATGGCCGGCTAGTAACCTTTCATAATATGCATCTCTACCTTTCTGTACTTTACGCAGGCCATCAATTAGTTTCCATATGGTGGGATGATGCATGCCAAGTTCATATTTCAATCGACGGTGGGCTGCCTCCGCATTATTGTTTGTGCGGTCTTCCCCGTTTAATGTTCTCTGATAAAGGTTCCAAATCTCAGGGCGAAATAAAGGTGTTCGTCTACCATTTCCTCGTCTGTTCAGACGACCAACATATGTATCTTCAAACCAGTTCAGTAAATCTTGAAGTTCTTGCGGCAGTTGGGTCGCTAAAGCATCCAGATATTCATCGATTTTGTTCAAAGGGACGAAGGCAATGGCAATAATCATTTTAGCTTTTAACGCAAAATCTGGATCAGTGTTATACAAACTACGGAACCCCATACTAGCTAGATGTTTTTGCATATTTTGAGCTAAATGAAAAAAACTCTTTTATTTGAACATCAGGGAATATGTCTTTCATAGCACTGTGCGCAGCTTGTTCATAATCACAGACGATTGAACTGGGTTTCAAGTTGGGTTCGATTTCTTTCAATAATGCGAACATTCTCGTATATGTGGTGCGTTGCTTGTTGGGCAAAAGAGCATAAACCGTAGGAGTAACTCCTCCGTGTTTTTTTACCATAATTACATATATCTGAGAAAAGAGGCTGGGAGCAATACTGAATGTGCCATCTGCAAACCACATATCAGATGTCAATAAGTGCTGTAGCCAGCTCTGTCTTCCGAAGATTAATATCCGGTCGTGACCTGGTCCGCTATCACAAAGTAAAAAATTTTCTTCCACTCCTGGTTGAGGGACATATATCCTGTAGCATTCTGGCACAATCAATTGTTGTAAATCACTTGGATTGGTGGGGGCGTTCAATACATAATTACGCTTTCTGCTTATCATTCTCCTCAAAGCAGATATATTAGGAATGGCTGGTAGACTAGCTTGGGATATGTCTGTCAAACATTCATTAACAACTACAGTCGGTGCCTCAAGGGTTTCCTGTGCTCTCTTTTTTATTTTAGTTTTCACGAGTGCAACCTCTACTTGTGCAGCAGAAGCATCATGCGAATGGCTGTTCAGCTGCCTCACCACGTTTGCAGCTTTAGTATGGAGCCGTGCTTTGCACCGGTTTTTTTTGCTCACAACGCCAAAATTTCACTTCGCTGTCACCTTTGCTTGTTTTGTCAAAGACGTAAAGGAATCCGTTATGAACAAATTTTTCGTTGATACTGCCTCAGCCATCATATGGGTATGCAAATTGGTTTAGTTACAAAATATATAAAAAGATGGTGATAGAACGCACCAGCACCCAACTCAACGCACCCGCACCAGCAGCCAACTCAACTGAGGCTAATTCACAAATAAAGAAATGTTATTTTGGTGCCAAAACGTCAATAATGCCAATATATAACGCCAATATATAAACAGATGGTGATAGAACGCACCAGCACCCAACTCAACGCACCCGCACCAGCCAATTCACCTGAGGCTAATAATAAAGAAATGTTATTTTGGCGCCAAAACGTCCGACGCCAAAACAGCCGGCGCCAAAACGGGTTGGCGCCAAAACGGCCGCGCCAAAACGGCCACGCCCAAATGGCTGCGCCAAAAAGTACCTAACCCGCATTAATTATACACAAGTTGACGGCAACTTCAGGCAAGTGGGGAAATCAGGAAGTTGCTGCATTGTTCCTCCATAAGTTGCACGGAAATATCATCTCATCATCTGGCTCCCATTCAAAAATATTGAACAGTCCTAATGTCACGATGCCATAGTTAGGGACCAAACCTGCCACAGAAAATTAGGACTTGTCCATTTCGCGCTAGACATTTTAGCACTTTCTTCATTACTGGCAGAAAATCTCTCCAGCATGGAAAATCAAATAAGAATAGAATATAAATACAATATAAACAATAAAAGTTTTATAATAATGCAGTCTCATTCCCTCAGCTTTTAATAATGGAAATTTAAAAAAAAAGTAATTTAATTTTTTTCTACGTTTTCTATCTCTTTTCCTATTTCACTTAAACCAATCTTTCTTCATATTACATTCAGTGACTGATTTGATATTGAATTAACTATTTCAACTTACACTTAGTAGTTCCGGTTCTGTGCTGTTCAATCCTCATTCTGAATGGTTCGGGTGATACTAATTTACCTGTTCACACAAGTCCCAGATGTACTGTAGAGAACATGGCACTGTTTCACTCCCCAACTCCCACCCAGCAAATTGCGGTTTTGCTCAAGTCTAACAAATGGCGGGCACCGTTTGTTCACCAACTATGGATAATTCTGATCTATCGTTGAGGAAATTTCAAGTGAAGTCCCAGTGGAGCCAATTTTCCAATCAATTTGATTCTTCTTGAAACCCTATGTATGCAGACATGAATATACATCTTAAACTGTACAGGTGAAGCAGATTTGCGGTATGCTTTGCAAAAGGATGTTGACTAATTGGTTGCTAGTTAGGCAATAATCAACTGAGAGGAATGGAGCAATATAAATTTGGTACTAAAACTATTTTAACATTGAGAGTTAGAAATTAGGTCATGTGTCACCTGTGAAAAAACAGGACTAGTATATCATCAGTGTTGGGAAAACATCACACATCAAATTGGAGGCATTTTGTGGTATTGATTGAAACAAACATTTTGCCAATTGGTGGCCTAACGTTTGTTGCTGGTCACTTTGGGAAATTGGATTGTGATTTGAGTGCAGTCTGCACTGGGCAGGTTACAATCAGTTTTTTCAGGCCTAAGGCAACCAAACCAGTGATACTTCAAATGACCTCAAGAGACGACCATTAAAAAGGTAAAATAAGGAAAATCAAAGCACTGACCTGAATATGGAGCCAGGTGGTGCAGAGACTCAATGTTGCTCCAGATTGAAGCTGATTGCTATTGTCAGTCACTGTTCCAGCCCCCATCACTATCCTCTGCCCTTACCCCTAACCCTAACTTCTGGAGTCAATGGTTCTGGTGACAGAATACCCACAAGCTGGCTTTCAACATTGATACTAACTTGTATTTTACATTAATACTCTGCTTTTAGTGTAGGAAAGCAATCTGAAGTGCTCCACAACAGCATCAATGAGACAAAAAAAATTAAACTGGAACGGTGCCAAAAAGAGACAAGCTTTAATGAAGGTCTTGAAAAGGTAGAGTTGGAGCAGTGGAAAGGCTGTGAATGGGAATCCCAAAGCTTAGAGCCTTAACAGCTGATGGTACAGCCACTAACTGTGGGGCAAATGGAGTGGGGGATGGACAAGAATTGGAGTTCCTCCTCCTCCTCCTCATGACTCCAGACTACATCTTGCGGTGTGACAGTGCCATCAGCAAGCCAGTTGCTTCCCAGTAACAGAAGAGAACTACTTTTATATGGTTCTCTCATGCCTCAGTGTTGGTGTAGTGCTAAAACAGCTGCCATTGCTGTGCCCTCTTGAATCGGAGGGCGAACAAATTTCTAAATCTGACTCTTTTCAGTGTTTTAAAACAATTAGAATATTGATCCAAATGTTTGATATTTAGCATTCTAAGTTCGACAGGATGGAAATAAAACAATTTGAGTTTAAATGCAACCATCAGCAATGAGTAACTTACAAACTTCAGCCTAGAACTGAATTTGGCCACTTTGCAAAATTACAATTTGACTTCTAATCTGCTCTCAATAAGTGCGGTACTGCACACATACAGAACTGGCAGGCTTCTACCTGATGGAAGGTTGGAGCATGATTCTGCAGGTGAGGCTGGAAGGCAGTAATGAGCAGAGCAAGTCTGTGCTTTTTTGCATTTGTGGAGCAAAGATACCCAAAAATCAGCCATCCATGACTTATGTTGCAGAGAGACTTCCCGATCAATGCCAGATTGCGGGCCGCTTTTTGTTGTAATTATAGATCTACTAGCAACGGAGTTGAGATTGCTCAAGTTCATGTTACTTAGGAAACAACAGCTGCTCATGAGGACACCATCTTCCCATCTGGGCTGGTTAAAATCAGAGGTAATTAACCGAAAGGTTTTCAATAAATCATTAGACGGTAAAATTGACAGCCAAAGTAAAATGGAACTGTAGACAGAATGGAAGGAAATAAAGCTTCATTCTGTGCCACCTATTTTAGGAGAGGAGCATATGGGTCAATTTGGCTCCATTGTTATTATTCTTATCTCTCTTTCCCTTGTGCAAATTATGGTGTGAAATCTGAAGCGACATATTCTAAATTGTCAATTCCTTTACTGACGGAGTGCTACACTCTGGTTGGTAGAAATTGGGAACTCTCGTTAAATAAAAGGCTGTGGGTTCGAGGACAATTGGAGCTTTCAAGGCTTGAGCCAGACAGATTTTTGTTTGGGAAAGGTGTCAAGGAATATGGATCAAAGGCATGAACATGGATTTGAGGCACGGATCAACCATGATCTAAATTGGTGAAGCAGGCCAAAGGGACTAAACTGGCCCAACTCGGGTGTCTAATGTAGAAAAAGCTGTCCTGGGTTAAATAAGTTCTGGGATTTTCCGGACCTGCCCTCCCAGAGACGGGAAGTTGACGCCCGAGGTCAACGGACCGTTCAATGATCTGTCAGATTTTACGTCCTGCGGGAATCATCATGGGCGAGATGGAAAATTTGACAGACCATTGAAAGGTCTGCTGGCCACAGGCAGGAATTTCCAGTCCCTGAGTGGGCAGGACCGGACAATCTACCTGCCTGTCTTTCTTTTCAGGCGAATGCTAAAAAATTCACTGAAGAGCAGAGAATGCGTCAGGTATCCAAGGCAACATCCTCCCTTAGAAAATGACACAGAGGGTGGCATTGTGGCATCATGGGTAGCACTGCTGCCTCACGACACTAAGGACCCGGGATCGATTTTGGCCCTGGACAACTGTCCATATGGAGTTTGCACTCCGTGTCTGCATGGGTCTTGCCCCCACAACTCAAAGCTGTGCATGCTGGGTGGATTGGCCACGCTAAATGGTCCCTTAATTGGAAAAAATGAATTGGGTACTCAAAAATGATTTTTTTAAAAAGAAAAAGACACGGCATTCATTTGACATTGTGGTATCATTGGGTGTCTCATGCTTGTCTCTGTAATAGCGAGGTACTTAACACAGAGCCACGTTAAGGCCCTTTTCTAAATCACTAACTGTCGTATACAAATGCTTGGCATTAGTTTCAGCAAGGGCTCTTGCCATCATCCACCGTAACTTTGGTGAATGATGTATGGAGACTCTGGAGGAACAACATTTAAACTGAGTCTCTGGAGACTTAGGATATGATACCAACGTCATGGGCGGATAACTGACACAATAGGTTAGCATTCTCCCAAAGAATGGTAGATGCAAGAGTTCTTACTTTGGGGCATTTCTTGCACTTCTTGTGAATAAAGGGTTAATTCAGGATGGCAGATGCATGCCATTTCACCCCAAATTTCCCATGCAATTTCAGCGTGAAACCGGGAATAGAAGAAAACTGAACAATTATAATAATGCTGCTTTCATACTTTTAAGCATCTGGAAGAGTCAGTGCGTTGGCAGCGGGCAGGAATATTTTGTCTACTTGGCTGTGGAAGACTCAAAGCTTTGTACAAAAAGGAGCAAAGAAATCAGAAAGCTCTTTGGTGCAAGAATATAGAGGTGCTCATTCAGAGAAAGGCACACTGAAACTTTCTGATTGGGAGAAAGGAGTGGGGAGTGGGGGGGGGGGGGGGGCAACCCATAGACTGGATGTGATCCCAAAGAGCATGGCAAAGGTCATCAAGTAGGTTAACTCGAGGCCGATCACTTGGAGGAGCTGGGAGACGTACTACAATTTGAAAATGAACATAAAAGGCAAGAAAAGAATGTGACTGTGTTTTGATGTTCTTACTGAGGATTGTTAATTGTCCGTCAGTACTGAAGGACCCCTTGTGCTGCTGCGATTTTAGGCAGTGAGAGAAAAGCCTGACAAATCAGGAAGACCCCAGATTTGCATTTGATCTGTGCTGAGTTAGCCGGTCTCAGCAAGGTGCTTAATGGTTAAGCGTGGAAACAACACTTTTTTTCCTCCTATTCATCATCTAGAAAAGCCTACGAGGATTCACATAAATGTAACAGCTATTTAAGGGGTGAGGTCAGTGCTAAGAGACAGCCAGTAAGTGAAGTAGTCTTGATATTAAGATGTGATGATGCCGGCATTGGACTGGGGTGAGCACAGTAAGAAGTCTTACAACACCAGGTTAAAGTCCAACAGGTTTGTTTCAAACACGAGCTTTCGGAGCGCAGCTCCTTCCTCAGGTGAATCATTCACCTGAGGAAGGAGCAGTGCTCCGAAAGCTAGTGTTTGAAACAAACCTGTTGGACTTTAACCTGGTGTTGTAAGACTTCTTGATAGTAAGAGGAGCTGAAGGGCTTATTTTTGCAAACATGGCCCCTAAAGTGGATTCCTTTCAAGCTTGCATCTCGATTTTTACAGTTTTTGTACCGAACAATCCATTTCTAATGCTTTCTGCAATGCTGTGTCGACGAGGTCTAAATGTCGAAGTGGAAAGGATCTGAATTGTGATTTGGGTATTTATCCTTTCGTCCACCAGCCTTTTGAATAAAGCACAAGGCTCTGAAATGATGCGTGGGTTTCTTTGAAGCTTTGGGACCAACACCTCGCTCTATTGGGACGTGAATCGCATAACCTGCAGCGCCTAATGGAATGATTTGGTTTACTTAGCGGATCGATATGTTTCTCCACAGTGCTTGTATCTGTAACCTAGCTGGAAGGATTTTAGGATTGCTTCAATTTACACTTGAGATTTCCTTGAATATAGACGACCCTGTTATGCCCCTCAGCCTCTTATCAATATTGTTGGCTTGAACAAGTGAATTGGCAAACAAATGCGGAATAAGACAGCTCTGAAAATAACATTTTCTTCAATCTTGCAGCCTCCAGGGGTTTCTAACTAAAACCGTGATCATTCCATTGCCTCTAATCTTTTGCGCTGGGCTCGGGAA
This sequence comes from Scyliorhinus canicula, assembly GCF_902713615.1. NCBI lineage: Eukaryota > Metazoa > Chordata > Chondrichthyes > Carcharhiniformes > Scyliorhinidae > Scyliorhinus > Scyliorhinus canicula. Next base: position 39,173,385 of record NC_052166.1, on the reverse strand, counting down.
TGGGTCAATGATAGATGTCTCAATTAATGATATTTCTGTCAGTCAGCTCTGTATCCTGGGTAACCGTTCTTCACAAATAGGGCTGTTTCACATGTTGGTGTTTAATTTTTAAGTTGCTTGTAACAGGTTATGACAAATTTAAATACAATAATAAAATAAACAATGTAGCCATGGTATTGGGTACCATTAGTTACTCCAAAGATTTGAAATGAACAACTGAGTAAAAAGAATAAAAAGGTGGCGGTGAGCTGTCTTGAATCGCTGCTGGCTATGTGATGCGAAATGAAATGAAAAGTCCCTGAGGACCATAAGCTGACTGGTGGTGATTTGACCTGAGGGCCACCACATCTCAGGGGTGGGTACACCCACAGTGTTCTAAGGAGGGAGTTCCAGGATTTTGATCCCACGTACAGTGAAGGAATCATGATATATCTCCAAGTCAGGATGGTGTGTGGCTTGGAGGGGAACATCCAGATGATGGTGTTCCATGTGTCTGCTGTCCTTGCCCTTCTAGAAGGTGTATGTGTTGCTGGGGGCCTCCAGAGCCAGAGATGGGTCATCGATTGGCTAAAGATTGGTGTGAATGCTTCAGCCTTATTTTTTGCACTGATGTGCTGCGCTCTCCCATCATTGAGGATGGGTGATAATTGTGGGTCCTCCTCCTCCAGTGAGTTACATAGTGCAGAAGGAGGCCATTCGGCCCATCGAGTCTGCACCGGCTCCTGGAAAGAGCACCCTACCCAAGGTTAACACCTCCACCCTATCCCCATAACCCAGTAACCCCACCCAACACTAAGGGCAATTTTGGACACTAAGGGCAATTTATCATGGCCAATCCACCTAACCTGCACATCTTTGGACTGTGGGAGGAAACCGGAGCACCCGGAGGAAACCCACGCACACACGGGGACCCAGTCTCACACGGATGTGAGTTTAAGGACCCACTACGCCATACTCACACCAGGTCAAGTGGCCACCTGGCATCTACTTGCCTCATTGAGCAGTCCCCAGCTGAGCGCCATTCAGTACAGGTCCCCACAAATGGGGACCACGCGGAAGGGTTTCTTGGTGGGGTCCCCCAGGCGATCAGAGGCATCCAGGTGGTTGGCCTGTGACCAGGGTGGCACCCTGGCACTGCTGGTGCTGCCTGAACACCTTGGCACTGCCAGCCTGGCACCCTAGCAGTGCCACCCTGGCAGCGCTATCCCGGTACCAGCCTGGCACTGCCTGGGCACCCAGGCTGGCATTTTGCCCATGCTAGGATTAGGCCCCGGGATGCCCTGCCCATATGAGGGGTTCGTTGGGGGGGGGGGGGGGGGGGGGGGCTTGATGACCCCTGTATAAGTGAGTTGGGATGTTGGGGAGGATTCTGGGAGTTGCGTCACGTGTTCGAGAGATCTCTTCCTGCACGGAAGAGCTCCATCCGCTGGAAATGTCTATTGGAGGAAATGGCGCTAAGTGCAGCCTGAGGGGCATTCCCCGCTGAGGCAATAAAAATAAACAGAGCGCTGTTAGTTAGCAGGGTTGTTCCCTTTTGTTTTCATTATATCGCGCGCTTGGTGGGTCTTTGGGTGCATCACTGGTTTTTTTACCTATAGCGGTCGCCTCAGTTGAAATCAGATCATTCAGACTTCATCCAAATTTGGTTTTGACTGTTGTTAATTTCTCTGGAAATATAGCCTCTTATTCTAAGAAGATTTATATGACTGCCAATTCTCAGCAAGTTATGGGCCCCTTTGATTCTGGGGAATCCAAGCTTGTGAGGACAGTAGTGGTCAGTTTTGTTTTTAACCTTCGTCACAGGCCTGCTTCTTAATATGTCACAACATGGATCTAGGAACATTGGAAAAGTTCCCAGCTGAGTGCGAGTCTCTTTATCAGTTCCAGCATTCCGATTATGCTGTATCCCGGACATTAGGAAAGATGCGATAATGTGCAGTTGTTTTCTTCTCAAAGGATCCTCATGGTTGTTAAGATTACCCAAGCCTCAACTTGTGAGGATGTACAGCTGGACCTTCCTGAACTGTTTCTGACCTGCAGAAAAAATTAACCTTTTAAACTGTTTAAGGTCTCATTTATCAGAAAATAACTCTTTTATCCTTATAATCCTTCATTATGGACCTATCTTTTACATAAAATCCTTCACAACAACTCCGCCCCAATAACTAAGATTATTTGTAAAAAGTACGGGCTGGATTCTCTGTTTTTGGGACTATGTCCCCGCGTCGGGGTCAAAACTGGACTTTCATGCCAGAAAAACAGGCGTGAAAGGGCCACATATTCCTAGCCGTATGGGGGGCTCGCAGGAACCCGGCGTAAATCTAGCAGCTTTTGCTGCAGATATGGGCCCCCGCACCTCCGGGTCGGAGGCCGTGCATGTGCATGGCGGCAGCCTCCAGCGGCTCGCCGTGCTCCATGGCAGACATTGAAAATAGACCCCCTGATCTGCCGTGCACCTGACCCTGACCACCCGCCCGATCATTGCCTGGCCGAGTATAAGGCCCCCCCCCCCCCCCCCCCGCCCTCCAATCGGCCCGCCCCTGACAAGGGCGGCCGCAGACTGAGTCCGCAGCCGCCACGTTTATCCCGACCGCCTGGACCATATTAGATCCACGTCGTCGGGACTTCGGCCGGTCGGGGGCAGAGAATGGCGGAGCGGGCCTCCAGCGATGGCTCAAGGTAGGTGCTGGGCAGCGCGGCGTACTCCCGAGAACGCTGCTTTTCAGGGCCCACAGATCGGGGAGCCGGCGTCAGTCTCGATTCCGTGTGGGAAAATGGATTCTCTGCCCCGCCACAGGCCACGATTTGGGCATCGGGGTGCGAAGAATCCAGCCCTACATTTATCTTGAATTATTTTTGTGTCCTATTGTACACACTCCTTATATGCTTTCCATCTACATGGATCTACATGAAATCGTAAAAAACACCAGGGTGAATTCTTCACCCGTGGGTTTCCCCGCGGTGCCGGATGCCTACAGTGGGAAGTCCCATTGGCCAGCGGCGGGAAAGGAGAATCCCGCTGTCAGCAACGGAGCACTGCCTGGAAACACGTGGCTGGGGAGGCGGAGAATTCAAATACAGATCCTTTCTTTCATTCCTGGAACACTTCCATATGTCAAAAAGGAGCAACCTGTTCCAAATATTTTAGCTGAACTTCACCTTGTTTAACAGAGACCCCCCTCCCCCACCCCTCCGCCTTATACCTGCCTCAGTCCTGTAAACAACACCTTGTGAGACGCACTAAAAATCGGCAGTGCCACGGTGGCACAGTGATTAGCACTGCTACCTCATAGCTCCAGGGTCCCAGGTTCAATTCCAGCCTCGGCTGAGTGTGTGGTGTTTGCACGCTCTCCCCGTATCTGTGTAGGTTCCTTCCACAGTCCAAAGATGTGCAGGTTAGGTAGAGTGGCCATGCTAAATTGCCTCCGAGTGTCAAAAAGGTTCAGAGGGGTTACTAGGTTACAGGGATAGGGTGAGGTGTGGGCTTAAGTACGGTGCTCTTTCCAAGGACTGGTGCAAGCTCGATGGGGGGGAATGGCCTCCTTCTGCACTGTAGGGAATCTATGATTTCGATTCTATTTCTATCAAAAGTCAAGAAAGCAGGACCCATAAGATGCAGTGCCACTTTTGTGCCTTATGACAATGAATGAATAGTGAAACTGGCATCATCACCTAATTCCATTTTGAATGTGTCACATAAACCACAGCGAATGGTTGCTCACCGAGGAGAAATGAAAAACAACGACTGTGATGGTTAAACACAAAAGAGATGTGAACTAACTAAAAAATGCTGAATGCCTTTCAGTGCAGTTGATGACTACAAAAGATTTACGAGATAATAAATTGCAAGAAAAAATTCAGTGGGGAAATATTGGGCTCACCAAGTTTAGTTCCCATTAGGAGAAATCCTTACTTCTAATTTTATGGACTATTAGCCTTCATCTCGTATCAACACCTCCCCCACAACCCCCATTGCCTTTGTCTCGTATCAACACCTCCCCATAACCCCCATTGCCAAGTTTCTTCCTGCAAGACACCATTCATGTCAGAGAGCGCCAGTATGTGGGTAACCTTCTTCCTTGCTTCCATCAGCACTGTTATTCACCAGGAGCTATTTAAAAAGGGCTGGTGGTGTGGTGGTATGATTAGCATAGCTGCCTGCCATTGGTGCAGAACACCGGCTTACCATTGGCCCTGGTCGGTCATGTGCCTCTCGACCGGTTGGTTGAGACCAGTCATGTGACGACTCCCCGATTGGTCGAGAGGCTGAGTTAACCCCGCCTCCCGGCGGTCGTCCTTCTACTGTAATCGACCGCAGGGCTAACATCAAGTATATTAAAGCCATACTTTTGTTCAGCAACTCGTCTCGCGTTCAATTGATGGTACATCAGGTGGCTCTAATTATATCTGTCCCGCCATTACACTCTCAAGCCAGTCTTTAAATCAACACAACTGATAGAGATAGGATAAGAGTCAAAAATGTCTGGCATCATACCAAAAAAGGACTTTCAAATTATGATGTGTGAATTATTCTTCACCACTTCAGTTTGGATATTAGCTCATTTAAAATAATGGCAACCCACAGTATTTATTTCTAAGTCAACCTGATCAGCATATTCCTCCTCTATTCCTTTCTCCCTCGAGCTCCACTTAATTGCATTTTTTAAATACACACCTCCAAATGTTCTGGAAATTATAATGATGGTATTTTACAAACGGAAATCGGAGGAATCGATAGCATATTTGGAACGAGCTGTTTCAAACAAATGAGGAAAAACAAAATCCTGTTTTTGATTTTTCATTCCAGTTCAAATTATTCTCGCAGTTCTCCACATGAGACATCCAAATTTAGCTCAAAAATGAGGCACATTTGACCTGTGTAACCTACATTAGCACCACAGCCTTCACTTCGCCAGCAGCAATAAAAAGAAATCCACGTCTGAGAGACTTTCAGTAGATTCTTCTGAAAGGAGTCAAGCTTAAAATTTTTCAAAAATGGATTCAAAATTCACGCTCAAATTAATTGTAAAGGTGAGGATTGTGTAGTGGTTTCGTAAGTGGTGCGCTGGGTTTAAGTGCAACCCAGATACGATTAGATTCTTTCGGCCCAGTTGCAAGTGACATTGGGTTAATCACAACTTAGTTTCAAGTGATTGAGACCACTCCAGAAAACCAGCGATACCTTTGCATCAGCTGACAAAGAGAAGGGTCGGCCGTCACAGAATTGCTTATCCAGCCGAGTGGCTATCTGAGCTGTGTGGAGGAAGCTTCAAACCGCAGCAAGTTCCAATGGTTGGCCTGTCTCACCTAAGCACAATTATTGACTGAAGCTTAAAGGACAAATGTTTGAAGAATGCCTCCAAGCAGAGGATGATTAATTAGAGTCGATCTAAGAAAAGGTTAACTATTATTAATGTGCTGGAAGGTTGCTGTGATTGATAGTGTTTGCCCGAGTCACCTCCTTTCACTGTCCTCGAGCAGCTAAACCTGGGAACGGAAGGACCTCCTACCTCTATCTGGCATTCACCAACACATCCACAGCTGCATTCGTAACCCTGGGTGCTCTCTTCTCACCTCCAGATCTCGTAACCATTCGTGTTCTCTTCCCAGTCGGTCCTTCTCGTTGATTCCCCCTTAAGCTGTTGTAGGCCTTTGGCAGTAATGTATCGAGTTTGCTTCAAGTATTCAAATCATGCTCCTACCCAGCTCTTTCTCCCCCCTCCCCTCACCAACAATTAAGTCAGATGAGACCACTTTAGATCAAGCCGTCACCCCTCTACCCTACATCACCCTACATTCAAAATTTCACGCAACCCAGAAATCTCTGCCTCACTGTCACATTTGAGACAAGCTTTGTCTGAGGCATGTTGGCAAGTCTGGAAATTGTCACCACGCGAGTTGGGGGGAAACCTGGGGAATGAGATATGCACAAAACACAACATCAGAAATTTATTGGACCCCATTTTAGATTTCATCACAACAGGATCTTCAGTACTAAAAGCAGTGAAAACGGCACCATTCTCCAAATTTAAATGAAGCGAATCAGTGCAAAATTCTGCATTACAATAATTGAACAGAGTTGCAGCTTAACCCCAAGATTTGTCCATGTCTCTCCTGTGTGTCAATTTTGTGTTACTGAAGTCATTTACAAGTACCGCCTTATCCTTCAGCCGAATGTTAATCCTCCAGTCTGCTCTGTGCGATAAGCTTAAAATGTCATCCGGTGTTCAATAAAGATTGCTTTCCATTTTTTAAAATGCACTGTTCCTGATTTTCTTTTGTTGAATAACCATTTTTGAAAGAAGTGGCTTTGCAGTAACTTAACCCCTCTGACATTCAGTCATTAACAACTGATTGGCTCTTAAGCGTTCTGAAATAAGATACAATTATGCATATTTGGCAATGTCAATTACCCGAATGCTCAGAACTGACTTTGAGGTACGAATGGCCGTCTGCAATTAGTTGGTCTTTTTAAATCTGTAGCAGCATATATCTGAGATTCCTCAGTGTCAGCTTGGCATAATATATTCGTCCCAAGATCTAGGATTAATTAATACATGAACTTTGAACTTACATGAGTATTTTTTTTAAAAGTGGAGCTTGGAGGGCCAAATTTTTCGGTAATTTCTGCCACCTAATGATTTAAGAAATCAGTAGAGATTTGCAGTATCTGTTCACATGTGACAGGAGCGAATGTATGGTGACAGAAAGGTGGCTTTCAAATCTAAAAAACAGTGCTGCTTATCAGGATAAGAGCTATTATTAGACTGAAGGAGTGTATTGTAATAATAATAATCTTTATTAGTGTCACAAGTAGGCTTACATTAACACTGCAATGAAGTTACGTTGGCGTGTTGGCTAGTGTAGACTTGAGAGATGAACAAACACTTCCAACACTGATGAAGGTTCAACTCAATTTTATTAACTACTTCTAACTAACTAACACACGATGACTGTGGGTCTAAATGATGCTAACTTAAACTAGAGACCTAAGCCTTGTCCGAACCAGTTGATTCTCTCAGCACGTGGTGTGAGTCTGTGCTGGACTGGATGAGTTCTTGTTACACTCAGAGGCAGCACCCAGAATGCGCGGGAACCGTGGTGCCCTCTGCCTTTATAGTGTGTATATTCTACCTGGTGATTGGCTGCGGTGTTTGTACATGATGATTAGTCCCTGTGTGTGTCCATCAGTGTGTGTCTGCACCATGATATACTGGTGCATATTATGACAACTGTGAAAAGCCCCTAGTCGCCACACACTTGAGGGAGAATCCAGAGTATCCAATTCACCTAACAAGCACGTCTTTTGGGACTTGTGGGAGGAACCGGAGCGCCCGGAGGAAGCTCATGCTGACACGGGGAGAACGTGCAGACTTCGTATAGACAGTGCCCCAAGCCAGGAATCAAACCTGGGACCCTGGCGCTGTGAAGCAACAGTGCCAATCACTGTGCTACCATGCTGCTCGATATTTTGAACATCAGTGACCATAAAAATTAAAGTTGCTCCTGGAAGTTCATTTATTTTTAGCCCATCGTTTTCCCACAAGCCAGCGTCTGATATGATGCACTGCATTTTGTTTTTTGATCATGTCAATTGGCTTAATTTGTTGCTCTCCATGAAGTCTTTAATTTCTGTTGAAAATTTTAATTAGCACAGATTTATGTCAGATATTTAATTTTCTGCAAACTTTCAGTAGAATCCTACATTAATAATGATGCGCCAAGGGGCATTTTTGAAGGTCGAGGTTAATAAGGTCAGCTGGAATCAAACTGGATGATGACTGGAAGCATGGTGAACGGCACACAATTGGGATACACAAGATCAAGAACCCAACCTCTTAGTCTCCTTTCCCACTGAGTCTATTAAATTAATATTTCAACTGTCCCATATGTGGTGGTTAGGAAAACAAAGGGAGCTTTAAGGGTATTGGTAAACATTAGAAATAGGATATGGGGTGGGATTCTCGGACCCCCCACCGGGTCGGAGAATCGCCGGGGGGGCGGTGTGAATCCCGCTCCGATGCCGGCTGCCGAATTCTCCGGCGGCAGTTTTTCGGCGGGGGCGGGAATCAGGTCGCGCTGGTCGGGGGCCCCGCCCCCCTGGCTATTCTCCGCCCCGCGATGGGCCGAACGGCCGCCCGTTTCTAGCCGATCCCGCCGGCATAAATCAAACCAAGTCCGTAACCGACGGGACCTGGCTCTCCGGACGGCCTGCAGAGTCCTCAGGGGGGTGCGGGGGGATCTGTGGCCTGGCCTGCGATCAGGGCCCACCGATCCGTGGGTTGGCCTGTGCCATGAGGGCACTCTTTAGCTCCGCACCGGCTGCTATCAACCTCTGCCATGGCCGGCGCAGAGAAGAAACCCCCCTGCGCATGCACTAGGATGACGCCAGCACATGCTGGCGCTCCCGCGCATTCGCCAACTTGCGGACGGCCCTTTGGTGCCGGCTGGCGCGGCGCCAACCCTGCTGGCATCGGCCTAGCCCCTGAAGGTGCGGAGAATTCCGCACCTTCCTGGGCGGCCCAACGCCAGAGTAGTTAACACCACTCCTTGGCGCCAGTACGCCCCACCCCGCTAGGGAGAGGAGAATCCTGCCCATGGTTTTAAGTGAGTTTAATTTGATGTTTCTTTGTGAGGAAGGGTAAAACCTATAATCATGCTGGGTCAAGGTGTTTGTATGTGTGAGGGTTGGTTAAGTTCCAATTGTATTTCTATTGGGTTGAGAGAGGGCTTCAGCATGAAGAGTAAATAAATTAGCAGTAGTTGCTTGGCAACTGGGGGACCTTGCAAGATAAAAAAACTTCAAATTTTTAGTTAGATATATTGCAGTTGAAGAATGACACCAGGGAGTGAATACCTTGGGTGTGATTTAACGGAAACGAAACAGAGTTTGGACGTGTTTAGCCTGGCGTTTCACCCAGCTATTAAATGGGACTTTGCTTCATTTCTGGGTGTCAGCAAGGAACGGCCCATTGAGGCCGCACTTCCTGCATTAAAGAGCTCCGCATGCCTCATCTCTGGACCCCATCACGACCTCCGGACCCCCCCCCCCCCCCCTCCCAACCTAACTTACTAATTGTGCGTCCTCATTACCCTTGCACCCCACTCATAAGGACAGCACATTCCCGGGCCTGATCCCACTGGCACCGCATGGAACACAATCGATTCCGATGTAAACCAGTGGGGAGTTCACCGGTTCCATGATTGGCACTCGGGAGGCTGACAATCTGCAACCGCATGTGCATATTACGATCCCCACACACACCATCCCAGCCAACAAGATGGCACTGGTTGTGTTGAAGCGCACCCGCACAGCTGGTGGGTCGGCTGGAGCCTGAGGGTAATTAGGGGGTGCCCTTGGGAGGGGGGGGGGGGGGGGCAGGGGGGAGGCACCTAAAGGACCCGTGGCACTAAGTTCACAGTGGGCTGTTAGCAGTTTGGGCAGCTGCATGGCTGCCTTGCCAGCTGCGGCAATACTGTTACGTGCCCGTCCACCCCCACCCCACAGCCCACCTCCTGGCCACCTCCTGCTACTCTCTCCAGGCCCTGGCATAAGCCAGCGGCACAACTGTCAGCAATCTAAGGCGTTGTTGGACTGTTTCTGTACCTCCTCTCTCTCCCTCAGCAGCCACGATGCCAGTTTCACAATTTTTAAAAGTACAAATGACATGCGCCGCCAGGAACTCAGCCCATCGGAGGCGGAGAATCGCGGAGGCCCCAGACAATACCTGGTTGAGCCGGCTAATGATATGCAAACGGTGTTTACTGTACGTGCGTTACGGAATGCATTGGCACTGCTGTCGAGGTCATGGAAAATGGATATTTGGCGTCTGTGGTAGTATGACTAGAGGTATTACGGTACCTAACAATGCCGAGACACCATTGGTGGATAAGGCTCGCTGCTTATTGGTCCATTGGTGTGTAATACTTGTCATCTATTGGTTAAGGCTGTAAGGTAGCTCCACCCAGTAAAGGCAGGGTATAAGAGCCCGTGTATCCCCTGCAGCTTCCTTTCTGTACCTGAGCTGCTGGGGGAAACCTCGAGCCTATTAAAGCCTTCAGTTCCGAATACAACCTCGTTCTGTGGTCATTGATGGTGTATCAATTTAATAGGCTAGATTTTAAAGGATGGAGCTCCGCATCAAGCCGGGGTGTCTACAACTCCGCCCCCACGCAGCAAACGCAGCAGCGACCTTTAAACACTGGCTAGCGTGTTTGAACGGCTACCTCGGAACGGCAGAAACCGCACCCACGAGGGAACAGAAACTTCAGAACCAGCACTCGAGGGTGAGCCCAGAAATATACATGCTCATCGAGGACGCGGACGACTTCGAAACAGCTATGGAGCTACTAAAAGGACATTATATTCGCTCCGTGAACTAAGTCTACGCCAGGCATCTACTGGCAGCGAGGCGACAGAGCCCTGGTGAGTCACTAGATGAGTTCTATCGTGCGCTCCTTGTGTTAGGGAGAAACTGCAGCTGCCCGCAAGTTTCGGCAAATGACCATACAGAACTGTTGATTCGGGACGCTTTCGTTGCGGGTATGCAGTTCTCACAAATCCACCAGCGGCTGCCTGAAAAAGAAACTCTGAGCCACAAGGAGGCACGGGCCCTCACCAACTCGCTGGACGTGGCCTCTCGAAACGCCTGCGCCTACGGCCCCGACCGCGCGCAGGCCCCCTGTGCAGCGTGGAATCCCCCTGCAACGGAATCTGAGTCACCCCACGTTTCTCCACAAGTTTGCGCTGCAAGACGGCCCGGCAACCCCGGAGGGCCCCGTTGTTATTTCTGCGGAAAGGCGAAACACCCCGACAGCGCTGCCCAGCCCGTTCATCGACCTGTAAAGGGTGCGGCAAAAAGGGCCACTTTATGGCGGTCTGCCAGGCCCGGGCGGTCACTGCGGTTCCCGGCGGCGAGTGCGGATCGGCGCTACAACTCTCTCCGCGGGCCCCGTGCGGCCAGCGGACGTCGCCGTCTTCCTCCCCTAGCGCCACGTGTGGCCTCCGGGCGCCGCCATTTTGTTCTGCCGACGCCACGTGCGGTGGATGGGCGCCGCCATTTTGTCCACCCTCAGCTATGTGCGACCAGTGGGCGCCGCCATCTTGGATGGACTCCAAGGACCTCAGTGCAGGTGACCACGATGAATCCCAACTTCTGCCACGGTTAGCCTCGGTGACCCTGGACCAGTCTCGACCTCGAACACTTTCAATCGCTACGACGATGGTATTAATCAACGGGCATGAGGCGTCTTGTCTGATCGACTCTGGGAGCACGGAGAGCTTTACACACTCCGACACGGTAAGGCGCTGTTCTCTCCCCGTCCACCCCGTTAATCAAAAAATCTCTCTAGCCTCCGGTTCCCACTCGGTAGAGATAAAGGGGTTCTGTATAGCAAACCTCACGGTCCAGGGAAGGGAGTTCAAAAATTACAGACTCTACGTCCTCCCCCACCTCTGGGCGGCCTCACTCCTAGGGTTAGACTTCCAGTGCAACTTCCAAAGTCTAACTTTCAAATTCGGCGGCCCTATGCCCCCTCTTACTGTCTGCAGCCTCGCGACCCTCAAGGTCGATCCACCTTCCCTGTTTGCGACCCTCGCCCCGGATTGCAAACCCGTCGCCACCAGGAGCAGACGGCATAGTGCCCAGGACCGGACCTTTATCAGGTCTGAGGTCCAATGGCATCTGAGAGAAGGGGTCATTGAAGTTAGCAACAGCCTCTGAAGAGCTCAAGTCGTGGTGGTAAAGACCGGGCAAAGGAATAGGATGGTCATCGACTACAGTCAGACCATCAACAGGTTTACGCAGCTGGACGCGTACCCTCTCCCCCGCATATCCGATCTGGTCAACAGGATCACGCAATACAAGGACTTCTCCACGGTGGACCTCTGGGTCACTGTCCGTGTGGAGTTTGCACATTCTCCCCGAGTCTGCGTGGGTTTCGCCCCCACAACCCAAAAATGTGCAGAGTAGGTGGATTGGCCACGCCAAATTGCCCCCTAATTGGAAAAAAATAATTGGGTAATCTAAATTTATTTAAAAAAAGAACCTGCCCTACTCCATCAAGGTCAGGACAGCCACTAGGGATTGCCAAATCTGGGTGGAATGCAAGCCGCACTTCTACCGACCAGAGAAAGCGCATCTAATAAAGGCTTCCCGTCCCTTTGAATGCCTCAGCATGGACTTGAAAGGTCCCCTCCCCTCTACCAACTGCAACACGTACTTTCTCAACGTGATTGACGAGTACTCCCGTTTCCCGTTCGCCATCCCCTGCCCCGACATGACCACAACCCATCATCAAAGCCCTCCACAGCATTTTTACTCTGTTCGGATTCCCTGCCTACATACACAGTGATTGGGGGTCATCCTTTATGAGTGACAAACTGCGTCAATTACTGTTCAGCAAGGGCTTTGCCTCAAGCAGGACTACCAGTTAAAACCTCTGGGGCAACGGACAAGTTGAGAGGGAGAACGGAACGGTCTGGAAGACCGTCCTACTGGACCTACGGTCTAGAAATCTCCCAGTCTCCCGCTGGCAGGAGGTCCTCCCGGATGCCCTCCACTCCATCCGATCACTGCTCTGCACCGCAATTAATCAAACACCTCACGAACGTCTCCTTGTTTTTCCCAGGAAGTCCTCCTCAGGGACCTCACTCTTGACCTGGCTGGCAGCTCCCGGGCCCATCCTGCTCCGAAAAAACATGCGGGCGCACAAGTCGGACCCGTTGGTCGAGAGGGTCCACCTTCTCCACGCTAACCCCCAGTACGCCTACGTGCCCGACAGCCGACAACACACGGTCTCCCTACGAGACCTGGCGCCCGCCGGATCCCCTCGCACACCTTCGCCACCAGTCCCACTCTCCACCTCACCGGTGCACCTCACGGCTGCCCCCTTCCCTGGAGAATCGGTTTTTCCGCCAGCCTTGGCTGGGCCTCCCCGCACACCAACGCACTCTGCAGAAGCTCCCTTCCCAGGTCAGTCAACCTCCCCACCAGTGCCATCTAAAGGTCTGGACGCCCCTTCCCAGGTTAGTCAGCCCCACCAGCGCCATCTAGAGGTGTTGAAGCCGCCACGGAGACCGAGTCCACGTTCCCAGAGTTACAGACGACTGAACCTGCACTGACATCCAGCGCCGGCCCTAGGGTTGCTGGCGCCCCGGGCAAGCTGAACTTCGGCGCCCTTGGGGAGGGGGGGCGGGGCCTGGGGGGGCGGGGGCGGGGCCTGGGCGGGGGCGGGGCCTGGGAGGGGGCGGGGCGGGGCCGGGGGGGGGGGGGGGACGGGGCCTGGGAGGGGGGGGGGGACGGGGCCTGGGAGGGGGGGGGGGCCTGGGAGGGGGGGGGGGGACGGGGCCTGGGGGGGGGGGGGGGACGGGGCCTGGGGGGGGGGGGGCCTGGGAGGGGCAGATGACATGTAGTTCAACGGAGGGTTTTTCAAAACTCTCACTGACAGTTTCAGCTTTTTCTCCCCTATGTTTAAAGAGCATGGGATTTTTATCCCCATGTTTAAAGATAAGCAAATTTTAAAAGCTTCAGACATGACATTTAAGCAGACCTTGGGGGTGAGGCTTCTGTATCTGGGTTCTGCACACCACTTAGCACACAGTAATAAAACTCCAAAAAAAGGCCAAATAACTAAGTGTTATAACTAAGTATACCTGTGTCACCACCTTTGCACTGCAGCTTTTTGGCTCCCCTGTTAATCTCGTTGCGCTTGTAAAGTGACCTGTGAATGAATGAGCGCTGGCCAGCTGAAATTTTTGGCGCTGAAACGGCAGCGCTGAAATCTTTGACGCTGAAACGTCCAGGCGCTGAAACGGCAGCGCTGAAACGTCGGCGCTGAACTGTCCCATTCCCCTGGGGGAGGGCGGCCACAGCGGGGGAGGGCGGCCACAGCGGGGGAGGGCGGCCACAGCGGGGGAGGGCGGCCACAGCGGGGGAGGGCGGCCACAGCGGGGGAGGGCGGCCACAGCGGGGGAGGGCGGCCACAGCGGGGGAGGGCGGCCACAGCGGGGGAGGGCGGCCACAGCGGGGGAGGGCGGCCACCGCGCATGCGCTGGTTGGCAGCGGCCCAACTGCGCATGCGCGGGACCCGAGTCGGGCGCCCCCTAGCACATGGCGCCCCGGGCGACTGCCCGAGTTGCCGGTGCCTTGAGCCGGCCCTGCTGACATCACTGCCAAAGCTCCGTCGATAGCAGAGGACGACCAAGGCCTCTGACCATCTGATTGCGTCACTGTGAACTGTACATAGACAATTAACGTGAAATGTACGTAGCCAATTGTAATTTTGCAAGACTGTACTATATTGTTGTAAATAGTTGTGACCAGTAGGCAAACGCAGTGCGAGGGTAATGCAGTACCTCCATAACCATTCATACTACCAGTTGTGCTATTTGACCCGTTCGTACTACCAGTTATGGGTTGTGCAACAAAGCCGCCACCCCCACCGGACTCTTTTTTTCAACAGGGGGTGAATGTGGTAGTATGACTAGAGGTATTACGGTATCTAACAATGCCGAGGCACCATTGGTGTATAAGGCTCGCTGCTTATTGGTCCATTGGTATGTAATACTTGTCATCTATTGATTAAGGCTGTAAGGTAGCTCCGCCCAGTAAAGGCGGGGTATAAGAGCCCGTGTATCCCCCGCAGCTTCCTTTCTGTACCTGAGTTGCTGGGGGAAATATCGAGCATATTAAAGCCTTCAGTTTCTGTGGTCATTGATAGTGTATCGGCGCCCACCGCAATTTTGGCATCGGAAACAATTCTCCGCCCAATCGTGTTTCCCGATTTCCACGTCGGCCAACGGAGAATCCTGCCCCATAACATTCAAGGTTTGGGCCAAGTGCTGGCAAATGGGATTAGGTAGGCAGGTCAGGTGTTATAGTGCCGGTGAAGACTTGATGGGCCGAAGGGCCTCTTTTGCACTGTATAATTCTGTGATTCGTCTATCAACAGCGTGGCAATACAAAAACACTTGCATTTATATAGTGCCGTTCATATCCTCAGGATGTTGTAAAAATGCTTCACAGCAAATTTGAAGCATACTTTCTATAACTTGTGGGCAGGAACAGTCAGGTTCTACAAACAGGAAACACGATGTGACCACTTAATCTGTCTTGATGTCTAGCAGAGCTACACTTCAAATCATGCCATGCTAGCCCATATGTGACAGCTCACTCAAAAAACAGCAACACATAGGGCGGCATGTGGCGCAGTGGTTAGTACTGTGACTGCGGCGCTGAGGACCCGGGTTTGAATCCTGGCCCTGGGTCACTGTCCGTGTGGAGTTTGCACATTCTCCCCATGTCTGCGTGGGTTTCACCCCCACAACCCAAAAATGTGTAGGTTAGATGGATTGGCCATGCTAAATTGCCCCTTAATTGGAAAAATAATAATTGGGTATTCTAAAAAAAAATTTAAAACAGCAACGCTCACTATGCCGCACTCCCTCTGTACTGAATTGTCGGCCTAGTTTACGTACTGAAGTCTGGAAGGCAGAATTCATAACTTTCTGACTCATAGGTCAAAGTGTTGCCGCAAGCTGACACCGCTGTATTAGAAAAGTAAGATTGATGTACACTGGGTCACCAAGTCTCCAATAGAATTGAATTTCTGTGTTCATGCGCAGTCCAGCCATATTCTGCAAGCCAGTGCATTATGGGATTGCAGGATCCAGGTTTGCTCGTACGTTCCACCGCGGAAGCAAAAAAAGACAGTTGCAATGATAATACCACCTACTCCTTCAAAAGTGTACTGATTAATCGTGAAAAATACCAAGAACCAGGACCAAAAAGATAACACTTTTAACCACAGTTTTATTGCTGCTTATGTATTTATAAACTTGCTTAATATCCGAACCTATTGAGGTGATTATTAGCTTCAACAGATCAATAGAAGTGGCAACATTGGCATAAAATTGCTGGATATACTTGTTCACCGAACACGCTGTGGCCTTTCTGGTACAATCAGATTGGGAAAATGTTTACTTGTCCCAATCAGTTACAAATACATTTGGTTGAAAGTGAAATCTTTAAAACAATTTATGAAGCAGGTTATATATACACAGAGTGCTGTGCCTTGAAGAAGCTTTATTGCTAAATCTGGATTCTTTTTTGTCCCCTCGTGCAGAGTCGGGCAAGGCAGTTTGTGACCAGTGCAACCCTGGCTACTTTGGCCCCGATTGTGGTGAGTGCACTGATGGCTACTACAATTCAGACAGCATCTGTGTGAGGTGTGAATGCAACAACAACACCAACGCAAACAGCAAGCAACCAGTTTGTGACTCTAAATCTGGGCAGTGCACGAGCTGCACGTTAAACACGACTGGCTTCAACTGCGAGAAATGTGCGGAAGGGTACGTAGGAGATCCCGTGGCAAGGAACTGCCAGATAGGTGAGGATCCTGTTTAAAAACACTTCATAGAATCATAGAATTTACAGTGCAGAAGGAGGCCATTTGGCCCATCGAGTCTACACAGGCCCATGGAAAGGGCACCCTACCTAAGCCCACACCTCCACCCTATCCTGACACCACCCTATCCCTGTTATCCCAACAAATCTTTTTTGGTCACTAAGGGCAATTTAGCACAGCCAATCCACCTAACCTGCACCTCTTCGGTCTGTGGGAGGAAACCAGAGCACCCGGAGGAAATTCACACAGATGCGGGGAGAACGTGCAGACTCCACACAGATAGTGACCCAAGCCGAATAGAACCTGGGAGCAGGAGCTGTAAAGCAACTGTGCTAACTACTGTGCTACCGTGCTGCCGTTCTGTGCTACCGTGCTACCCTTGGGCATCATCTCTTGTACATGATTGAATGTGAGCTTACATGGCTCAGGCACACAATTCAACTGACTCAGTTGTCTTTAAAAGCTGTCGGTAGATGGCAAGAAAGCAGGGCGGACATTTGCTAATTTTCAATGCCTTTGGGAGAAGAGGCAGTACAATAGCACAGATCCAATTGGTGGAGGTGCATATGGTGCCACACATTGCTGCACCAAAGTGCCAATCATATATGTTTGAGAATGAAGTCTAAACTTACCTTGAAGATAGTAAGTCATGGCCATGTCTCTCTCCCCCCCCCCCCCCCCCCCCCCCCCCCCGGCCATGATGTTCCGCACTTCACCACTGCCCTCTCAGTGTGGGAGGACCTCTCACACGGTCACAAGACAACCTGATTTCCTACGCCTGCAATGGAAGTTTATTTTATAAAGGCTTATATGCAACCATCAGCTCACCAAAAGCTAACAAGCACTGTTTAAAATACACTCAGAGTTTATTAATGCGGATTCTCACTTCATATTGACATTATCCCCCTCAGGTTATTTTATGTTGAAAACACTTGACACAAGCAGCCCATTGTGTACAACGAGCTGAAAGACTTAAGTTATTTTCAGGACCTTTTATGGTTGATAGTGATTCAGATCATATTTTTTGAAATACTGCTGTAAAAATTAATTGAGAAATTGCATTTTTCCTTCGCATCATACGGCAGTTTTGATTAGACCAGAGATACAACGGGAGAGAACAAAAGGGATTGTCGAGCATTAGTCAAAGCCCTGCTGTGTCAACTGCCACAGGCCCAAGTCAAATTTAGGTCACTTAACAATCAATTCTGGCTTTTTAGTTTAATTCGCAGCAACCGACACAGCATGATCTGCAGAGTGGTTCCTCTGCTCTCTCCATCATAACAAATGGTCTTCAAGATCATCTAATGTTTTTTGTAATTTTCCACCATAAAAGGATACCACACAGAGCAGGCCATTTGCTCCAGAATGCCAGTGATGACTCTTAAAGAGGTATTCCGTTAGCCCCACTGCTCCGCCCTTTCCCCAAAGCCCAGCAAAATCTTCCCCTCAAAAAAAGTATTTATTCAATTCCCTTACTTTTGAAAGCCACTATTGATTCGAGTGCCACCATTCACAGACAGTACCTGCCAACAAGAACACACATTGTAAAAAAAATCAATCTTTTCCTTGGATTCCCTCTGAATCTGTTACCACAAACTTCAGAACACCGTTCAGTGTGGGGGGGGGGGGGGGGGGGGGGGGGGGGGGCGAGAGATGGAGGGGAGGGGGGGGGGAAGAGAGATGGGGGGGGGGGGGCGGGGAACAAACACAACAGTTTCATTCATAAAGCCTGGATTGGAAGGATCCATCAGTAGATTGCTTGGGACTTTTTAATAGGTGGGTTACTGTGATGGGATAGAGCAGGTCCAGGGGCTGGATTCTCCTTTGGAAGGATCCTCCATTTCGTCGGCAGCTCACTCACGCCTTTGGATTTCCCGATGGCGTGGGGCTGCCCACAATGTGAGACTCCATTGGCTGGCTGCCGGCACAGAGAATCCCTGGGCTGCCGGCGGGGGCGTGCCGCACCAGAAAACGTTTGCGGCGGGATGGAGAATCCTGGCCCATATATTGGTTTTATTCATCCGTTTGATCAGTTACTATAGTACAGTGGCTCACGTATTCACTCCCGTCCTTCAGTTTGACCAATACTTAAGAAAGCCGGGAGCAAGGAAAAATAAAAAATTCAGCTCACTATCATTCTTGTTTCTCCAACAGCCCCACCCTAAATTCCTTTCTCTTCAATCTTTGACTGAGTGCAACGCACGCACACACACACACACACACACACACACACACAAAATATGGTACCCTCTGCATTTTAAGGTCACTAGTATCAGTTTACCTGAGTTTTCACAATTTTTTAGCTGATTGGTTAGTCATGACAACAAAACTTTTTTTTTTATAAATTTAGAGTACCCAATTATTTTTTCCAATTAAGGGGCAATTTAGCATGGCCAATCCACCTACTCTGCACATCTTTGGGTTGTGGGGGTGAAACCCACGCAGACACGGGGAGAATGTGCAAACTCCACACAGACAGTGACCCAGGGCCGGGATTCGAACCCAGGTCCTCAGCGTCGTAGGCAGCAATGCTAACCACTGTGCCACCGTGCTGCCCATGACAACAAAACTGAGCATCCTGGGATGTCACATCGCACCAATGTTGACATACCAGTGAAGCAATGCAGAGAAGAATTGAGGCTGCAGAGTTGTTTTTTAAGGCTGATAAAGGGCAGCACGGTAGCACAAGTGGCTAGCACTGTGGCTTCCCAGCGCCAGGGTTCCAGATCCCCGCTGGAACACTGTCTGTGCGGAGTCTGCACATTCTCCCCGTGTCTGTGTGGGTTTCCTCCGGGTGCTCCGGTTTCCTCCCACAGTCCAAAGACGTGCAGGTTAGATGGATTGGCCATGCTAAATTGCCCTTAGTGTCCAAAAAGGATAGGAGGGGTTAATGGGTTATGGGGATAGGGTGGAAGTGAGGGCTTAAGTGGGTCGGTGCAGACTCGATGGGCCGAATGGCCTCCTGCTGCACTGTATGTCCGATAATGCAGATATCTTGGACGAGTCACATTACCAATGAAGTGGTGCTAGTAAATACTGAGACCAAAATAACAGTGCTGATCAAGATCGGAGACAGTTGGAATTTTTTTGGCATGCAATAGGAAAGAAAGACCAAAAAAGATATTTGGAGGTTGATTGCCGGCTTGTACAGAGAATGGATCGAAAATTGATGTCAAAAACTTACGTAATTTATTTCAGTTTCATCATCCAGTTCCCTTTCAGTTAGATTTGAGATTACTAAATAAAATAGATAATTTTATACAGCATTACTGTCATGTTCCCAAGACGAGAGAACGAGATCATAAACTGCTTTTACTTGTTTGAAAAGTGGAATTTGCAGAACCAAAATGATGGTTGTTTTAGGTCACATGATTCAAAAGGCAATTACATTTTCTGGAAATTTAAGTTACAAGACAAAAGTTCAGTCCTCATCCTTTTGGAAGCTTATATCTCTCATTGCAGGGGTACGTTACAATTAATAAAACCAGGGACCAGGACCTGGTCCTATAACAAAAAGCCATTGAAACTCATTATACCCGCAGAAGGTGCTAAAAACCGCCGTTTATCACCTAGTCTGGAAAGTGTATTTTAACCAGAGGCATAAACAGTGCTCTTTAGCTAGTACAGCTATAACACCGGCATCGACCCGGCAATGTGTAAAATTGCCCAGGTATGTCCTGTACAAAGAAACAGGACAAATCCAACCCAGCCAATTACCGCCTCTTAGTCTACTCCCCATCATGAGCAAAGTGATGGAAGGAGTCATCAACAGTGCTATCAGGCGGCACTTACTCAGCATCAACCTGCTCATGGATGCTCAGTTTGGGTTCCGCCAGGGTCACTCAGCTCTTGACCTCATTACAGCCTTAGTTCAACCATGTACAAAAGAGCTAAATACCAGAGGTGAGGTGCGACCAAACGGCGTGCACCTAAGTAGCTTTTAAACCTCCTTAGGCGAGCTTACCCAGGATGTAGTGGCTTCCCGGTATCTACCAGCCTCTGCAGCAAGGCTGCAACTGGATGCCATTCAGTTCGCCTGTGGACCAGGCGAAATGGCACCTGGGGGGGTCTCCCAGGCTATCGGAGGCCAGTGATAGTGCGGTGTGATTCCCTGGCCCTCCCCTTGGAATGCTGACACCTTGGCACTGCCAAGGTGCATGGGTGGCACTGCCAAGCTGACATGAGCACTGCCGGGTGCCAGGATTGAAGTGCAAAGGGTGGCACTGCCAAGGGTCAGGGCCCGATGGGGGGGATACCCATGAAAGGAAGGGGTATGGAGGATGGGGAGATGCAGGGTAGGTACACAGGGGGTTGGATGACGGGTGGATATCCTGGAATGGGGGAGGCTGTAAAGGGGTGTGGGGGGCCTGAAGAGGGGGGACCCCCAAGGACCCCATAGCGGGGTGTCCTCACTTCCGGGGGGTGTGGGGTAGTACCCATGTGTGTGGAGTTGACACTGCCCGTGGTGGTGGGTATGGAGAACCCACAAGCTCACATTGAAATCGGGGCACCCTTTCAAAATGGCGGCCCGATCTTTGACTTCAGCTCCCCAGTGCTAAAAAAAATTTTTAAGTGCAGGCCAAACCGGTGAGAAACTCCCCAGGCTCCAAAAAGTAACTGAGAGCGCTCTATTACGCCATGTTGCACCCGGAAAGCAGCTCGCTGCGGCACAGCGCGGCCAATAGAAGCGGGATCACTTTTTAGCAAATCTGCATATTAAAGCAAGACAGCAGGTATCACTTTAATGTGCAGATTCCCGAGGCATGGGATCTATCTCTTTTGCCTCGAAGACCTTGGGCAACGCTGACCAGTACTGGTATCCACAAGGTACCACCCTGGGGGACTCCGATTCCCTGGGAGTCCCCCATGAGCACTGTTCCATCTGGTCCCTGTTTGTGGAGACCAGTACTAAACAGCGCTCACCCGAGGTCTCTGAGCGAAAGCAAATAGATCGCACGCCCGCCTTGGGTACCTTGGGAATTATAGTCTTTGTAAACCATCTTCACCTCACTGTGTCACCATCAACTTTAAAAATTCTGCAAAATCCTTCTGCAGCTGGCTGAACTGTAGCTTTTTCGTGAAGAAACCCTCCCTGGAATCTGACTTCCTGGACTCCACCAATCAAATGAAAGAATATTTAAGTTATCCATAGCTGTAAATGCTATGTGGATATTAAGTTGTGACCATTACCCTGGTCCGAATATGTGAATAAACTAGGTAAAGTCGCCATTATCCCAGATGACCATAGGCTGCTTTGCCCTTTGAGGGGGGGAGGGGCTTAACCTCAGGATCACCACAACTTAGCAAGGTTGAGAAGGCGGGGCCTTCATGAATAACCTCAGCCGGTACGGGAATTGAACTCGCGCAGCTGGCTTTGCCCTGCATCACCAGCTGGCTAGCCATCGGAGCTAAACCAGCCTCCTATACTTCTGATTAAACCCGAAAGAGAGCTTGCTGCAAGTCGCATTCAGATTGACCTCCCAGAATAGAGGGTTTGAGAAACATGCCACGGTCTATTTCAAAAATTAAAGCGTTCCTGCTTACGGACAAACAGCGAGAAAAATAAAGGAGTTTTGTCTCCTTCCCCTGTTCAATTGCCAAAAGGATACCAGATACCTTCACAGTAAGATTTTGATTTCAAAGTCAACTTTGATCAATGCTATAATAAGCAAGCCCGAGTTTAGGATCCATCACAGTTTTATTACATTCATGCCAAAAATCAATATCAGATCCATCATCAACATGAGGGAACCATTTATAAAACTGATACACGTAAGCTATGTTTCCTCGTTGATTAAATAAACATTTGGACTGGTAAATTATCACCATTATATGATTTTCATGGACTTGCATTCAAAGCCAGTGATCTTTTGTTTTAGATCACTGAACTTTTGCAATGCAAGTGTAACATTTTAGAAAAAGACAGATTTTATTGCTGCTGAAAGGTGCTGACGTGGCACCTGCTGGGCATTTTATCAAATATAAGGTCATGAAATAAGCTGATGATGTCATCTTTTGACAGGAATGCTAAATGTGTTGGCTTTCGGTACTTTGTATTTTCCATACACACAATTCACAATATAGAATTCAGCGACAGGGACCTGACGCTTTTTTTTAAGAACAATACAATTAATTAATTGTATTTATTAAGGATTTAGTGTTGAAGTGCTCATTCATGATTCAAAATGAATGGCAGGTGTTGCCACTTTACTATCAGGCCACCAGCTGTGAGTATGTTTCTTGTATTGACCAAATGATCACACAACTAGTATGTTAGTTCAAAAGACAGTTTATTATAAAACACAAGACTTATTTCTATGTGCAATAATACACACGGCTACGTATTAAACTACACCTATCAACTAAGATGACCTTTACTTAACTTCTTGATGACCGGCTCTGTGCAGGTAGATAAGGCCTTTATCTGAGTCCCCACATGTGTCGGCTGGAAATCGTCAGTTTTGTCTCGGCTGCGGCTCGTCTCTCTCTCTCTCTCTCTCTCAGGTAGCGATCGCGGATCTTGACCTTGGCTGGTCGTTATGCTGCTGTTGGAGTGGGCACAGGCCGATCCCAAAAGAGGCCGATCCCTAGCGCGCAGGGCTCCTTATCCTTCTTCTCTTTCGTGCCCTTTTGGGCGGGGTTAACTCAGGGTCCAATGGATCGATAGAGTCTCAATCACTCTGATCGATACCGACCAGTTAGGGGCAGGTACCTTGATGGCAGGGCGGGTCCTAGTCGTTATTGTTCCAAGTGTGTAAGCCTTTCCAAATAAGGGGGAGCAGCGCTGGGGAGTCTGCTACTGTTGCTATTCCTTGATTTGAGTTTATTGTCCTAGGGAAATCGATGATTGACCTTTAACAAGTGCAGGTTTCAGTTCGGTCTGGTTTTCCCTTTGCACAATATGCAGGGGCTGTGTGCACTGTCTGTGTCCTGGCTTGACCACAATTCTCATTACCCTTTGCAGGCGGCCATTTTAGATGGCCACACAGGCCACTGCTGACTGACTGCGATTCATTATATAATTTGCTAAATGCATCTTTTTTAACACTGTTGTCCAGAACATTACTGAGGATTGGTACAAATGCCTGGGCATTTTTGTTACAGTGGAAGAGTTTTCTGTTCATAAGCAGCATGAGCCACTTTACCATCAGCAAATGCTATTCGGCTAATGCACACTGCTGCTTTGGTGATTCAAGTGCCTTCAACGAGCATGAAAGCAGTGAGATTTTCTTTTATTTCTCCTGAGGTAGGATTTTCATTCAAGGCATTCAACACCAGAAGTGATGGGCAAGTGAAGAAGTAAATTAGAGGAAATCTATCTCCAGCTGCCTACACGCGGCTGGGGGCGAGGGAAAGAAAGAGGACATGGGAAGGTTAAGGATGCGTAGTTACAACATAATTTTACCTTATGGTATGGTACTTGCTATTTAAGTCTGGGTGGAGATAAACAAATGTATTTACTCATGGGGAATTGTTTCCCATTATGAATAGTTCGGAGACTAACCAGTCACGTACCATTTCTAGAATCTTTCCGTGGGAAGTCCTGTTGTAAATACAGTCTTATGGTTGCTCTGTTGTTAGGAATGAGAGATTTTACCTCGACAACTGCACCACAACATCCAAAGAAGACAAAGTGGCTGTATTCTAGTCTTCAAAACCAGACAGTAGCCGGCCCCTGAAAGTGTCAAACTAGTTCTACCCGAATTCTAAAGATTATTTAGTGACTTAGAGAGCTTTGCGAGAAAGGGGATTTACAGTGCTGATCAGGATTTACTTAGTTCTTGGGCTGTCCCATAATACAATAGATGTCTGCAGCCTGTCATAGATAGAACTGATATATTCTTCTGAAGTGGTTTACTAACCCTTTTCCTTTTCTCTGCCCTCCCATCTCGTCCAGAAGTAACTACAGTGCCGACAACAGTCTCCACTCCGACATCCACACCTTCAAGTACCACCACAACAATATCACCGTCAACTGCAGTGACAAACAGTACCTCAAGTACAAAGAGTCAGACATTGCGGTCAACCTTGTGGAGCCCGTCTCAAAGCACAGTGAGCACAGCCGAACCAATGACACCCGAAATATCATGGACTCAGTTTAACATCGCCGTGCTGGTAGTCATTATTGCTGTGGTCGTCCTGCTCATGGGTTTTGTGGCAGGTGTCTATGTTTACCGGGAGTACCGTAACCGGAAGTTAAACGCTCCATTCTGGACAATAGAGCTCAAAGAGGATAATATAAGCTTTAGTAGTTACCATGACAGCATCCCCAATGCTGATGTTTCAGGGCTGCTGGAGGATGATGTGACTGAAGTGATTCCGAATGGACAGCTGTCTCTTTCAACGCCAATGAACTCGTACAAGATATAAGAAGAAAAATAAAATCGCTGAAGAAGTAGGATTGGAGAAAGGACAACATACAATGGGCTAAGCAGTCGAGCTGTGGCTGTGGTGTAAGGCGGTCTGCTTCCTTGAACTGAATGGGTATTCAAGAGAAGCCCAGGGCCTGAGAAACAGACAGGAATTTACATTTTGTTTACTCGACACACGAGTGTAAAACACCCCAAAATAAGTTTCTATTTTTGTACAAATTTAAGATACAATGAAGTCTAGGTTCAAATGCTCTCCCAGTGTGGAGAAGGTGGATGATTATTTATCAGACTTTCCCTACTCACAAGAAACTCGCCAGTATTGTGCACTGCAGTGCAATTGAAAGACTTCTGCTCCTGTGAGATTAGGGGATGTCATTTTATCCAAAATGATTGAATTCTTCATCGAGGACCAGATGAAAAACTCGTGGACTCAAGTTTGCAAGCTATGAACAGTTAATAATTGTTGCCAAGGGAAAAGGGCAATAATCAAGTCGTTCCCCGTTGAGATTGCATTGGAGCAGCTACTGTTGTCACACAAGAACTCTGGTCTCCTTCCACACAAGGCAATGCTGCCTATTGATGTCATGCCCTTGCAACCACATCTGAGCTTGCTGCAAAAAGCTGAACGAATGGTCACTTCCAACAGAGGGTGGTTTAGTGCAATTGTAAATTTCTGCAAAAGACGCAAGCTAATCTCATGAATGGTTTCTTTAATTTGACGCATGAAATGGACCACGACCAACCTGCACCACTCTGTAATTAATCTTTATTAATATTAAGGAAAGATCGTTATCCAATGTCTTAAAATTAGATTTGCAATTAGAACGTTAAGTCCGGTTTGGGTGCAAGAGTCAATCTGGATCAAACCACCAGTATAACACCAAAGAGGTTGCAGGAAACAAATGATGTACTCAGACTGTCTTACCTGAAGTTACATCTTTGGGAGCCTGTGGTTCTTCAGAATAAGCAGTGAAAGGGAGTAACTAGCCGAGGCACCAGCTGCTAACTGAGAGGCTTCCATTCTTAGATCACTTAGTTTTCTTCCTGTATAGGTTCGAAGTACCACCCATTAGTGTTAATGCAGTATCCCCATTCCAAGTTCATCCTTTTTAAAACTCTGGCCTCTGTATCCCATATTTACTGTTCCCTTGAGAATGATAGGCCTTGATAACAGGAACTCTGACGCTTTGTCCTCGGGAGTCTATCACTATGGTAGTCAGCGGTCCAGAATCATTGAAAGAGGAGATGTGAAGATTGAAATACTCATTGATCTTTTACTGTGATGTAAATGTTTAAACAAATATTTTTAGTGGTCTTCTTTAATATCAGTCTAGTCTTTTCTTTTTTTAAGCCCCCCCCGCCAACCCCCATTGGTGGTTTGGGTCTGACACACAGTTAACTTGGTACTATCCAGTTAAACAATGTCATGATTCTTTAATGAAGTGTATTTGCATTTATGGAGGTTCCAAAGTCATTTAGTTCTACTGCACAGAACGAAACCTGCCTCTGACAACACTGTGTCACCAACACCCTCTCACACTTGGCACATGAAGGCTGAATTTCTCCAGTCCTCTCAAACGTCAGGACAAGATACCCTTAGATAACCTGTACACGCACCACTCCTGTCCTCACTAGCTTCTAGCACATTGCCTAACTCAACCAAGACCTTGTCCAGCAGATCTCCAAATCCCTCCCTGGTCTTGTTCTACTTTATGCTGTTTCTGCAATCATTTCTATTATCATAGAATAATACAGCAAAGCAACTCATCATTCGGTCCATCATATTTGTGCTGGCTCTTTGAAAATAATTATACAATTAGTCTCACTACCCTATTCTTTCCTCATAACCCAACATTTATTTCCTTTTCAAATGCTTATCCAGTTCCTTGCTGAAAGTCATTATTGCGTCATAACTTGCCACATAAAGAAACTTATTTCCCTCATGTGACTTCTGTGGCCAATTATCTTAAATCTGTCTCTTATCTTTACTGACTCTTCTACCAATGGAAACAGTTTCTCCTTATCTACTCTCATCAAACCCCTTGGTCAAACCCCTCACCTTTATAAGGAGAATAACCAAAGTCTTTCTGGTTTCTCCAGCTGACTGAAGTCTGTCATGCTAGTACCATCTCATCTCCTTGTGCATGCTAGTACCAATCTCCTCTGTATTCTCTAAGGCTGTGATGTTTGTCCCCAAAAAAGCGGTGCCCAGAATTGGAAACCCTTTCAGCTGAGATCTACCAATGCTTCATAAAAGGAGTTGGTTGTTAAAAGGCAACGGCTTTCAGGAACTTCACAAAACAATTTTTTTGAGTTACAAGTTTGGACCCTCTGCTCTTTAGACCATGGTCTAACACGAATCCCTCACCTTCCCTTCATTCCATTGTTATTAATTGTGACTTCAGCCATGACAGCCTCAACGGCGTTTTAAAAATGTATACCAAAAGCGAGGACGTTCTTCAGATCTCACGTAAATACCTGCGCAGTTACCGGGTACAAATTGTCAGGTGCCCAGCATGAAAACATGGGAGATGTTGGTGTAGTGGTAACATTACTGGGCTAGTAACCCATGGGCCCAGGTTAATGGCTTGGGGATACGGGTTCAAATCCTACCATGGCAGCTGGTGAAATTTAAATTCATAAATCTGGTATACAAAGTTAGTCTCAGTAATGGAGACCACGGCAACCATCATCAATTGTTGTAAGAATCCATCTGGTTCATTAATGTCCTTCAGGGAAGGAAGTCTTCCATCCTCACCTGGTTTCACCCACCTGTGACTCCAGCACCCTCCCCCTCCCAGCAATGTGGTTGACTCTTAAAATGCTCTCTGAAATGGCCCAGCAAGCCAGTCAGTTCGAGCAAAATTAAGGATGGGCAACAAATTCTGACCCTGCCAGTGACGCCCTCATCCCATGAAAGATAAAAAAGAAATTATTAACCGGGTTTCATCACAAAATGACGACAAAACTCCAAACGTGGAATGGAAATTGTAAATTGTAAAAAAAAGACGATCTAAGCAATGGACATAAATTACTCAGACAGATCCTCGACACACAAAAAAAACTTGGCAAAATATATTCTCTTCAGTGTTCAAAAGCATGAAGTCGCACCCAGCAGTTGCTCGAGGGATGGAATACATTCAATATATCTTAGTTTCAGCATTTTGCAGACTGTTAAGTTTATAATTGCTTAAGTCTTCAGCCCTGGAAACATGCAGCTATGTGGTAACTAGTTCACTTATCTCTTCATTTGTGTTGAAGCCGTTTGATTAATTTAAAAAGAAACAAATTATTAAAGTTAGGGGGAAGTACAAAGCAACAGCAGATAAAAGCACTTGCTTTCATTGTACAGTTGTTCATGCAAACTGGTTGTTACAAGGCAAGTTTATAAAAAAAAGTGACAACAAAATTTGTAAATACTTGTATTTAGAACAGAGTGTGAGTTTAAAGATGTTTATTGACAGAGTACACACTTCTCAGAGTACATACTTCTTCCCTTGAATGTTAAGTGTTTGTATTTAATGTATAAAAAGTATAGAACTCTTAAAATGATGCTGGCTTTTCAACACTGACTTAACACGTTGCTAAGTTTGACTGAAAGATTAGCGATATTGTACCTATCTGAAGGCTGGTGCTGGAGGAGAAGCTGCAGCCTCCAATACTGTAATAGCAAATCACTAAGAACCAGTAATATAACTACTTACTTGAGATGTGCAAATCCATGTATTTCACATCTATATTTTGCAAATCAAGTGAGAATATTTTCTGCCTGCGCATCAATTGCTGATTCTCATCTTGTCATGTGGAATTGAAGGGATATGCCGCCACCTGATCAATCGTCTGAGAAGACTGTTCACACATTGATATACATAAGAATGCATAATAATATACTGTTTCATTGACACCTTCAGTCATGTCTGCTGCGTATGTTTTCAAAATATAAATATGAAAAAGCAGGTGTCTCACAAAATTTTAATCTGTGTTGCAAGTGTTGAGAGCATAGCATAGTTGCATGATGATATTCTTGTTCCAAAACTGCTCAAGAAGCAAAAGCACACCTTTAAACCCATTAGAACCTTGTGTGTACTTACGTGTCTAATTTCGGACACTCCGTTCCTGATCCCATGGTTTCATGGAACATTGGTTGTTAATACATTCCATCCAAGCTCTCACTCAGTATCAGTTTTCTCACACATACTATGAAAACAAGTACATAGATGAAGCCTTACAAATCGAAATGAAAGCGATAATCACCCAGGAGCAATTATACTGAAGCCGGTGTTTGTCGAGTGCAAAGACAATCCTCCTAGCCCCGGGCACTCTGAATACATTTCTACACCCATGTTTACTGGGTTACTGATGCTGAAAATACTGGGATTTATACATCAGGCACGTACATTTGTGTCAGACTTGGGCACAATTAATTAAATTGGCTCAATTATTACACATTCCTGCAACAAGGTTTCTTACAGAGCAGCTTTGCAATATTGTGCAACACAATCATAGTGGGAGAAAAACAATAGAGCAGATGGCAGGAATGGATGTGCAATGGATGCTTCTCCCCCCCCCCCCCCCCCCCCCCCACTGTCCTGTAACCAAAATAACTACTAAAAAAAAGTCTTGTGGATGAGAGCAGAATTACAGGATTTTTTAACAATCCCAGGACTTCTATAATTTTGTAATCCCTGATTCGTGTTTACCAACATACTGAAACATGACCAGCAAATAAAAGAGGTTTAAACAAAGTATTTTGGGTGTTCTTTGTATTGTTCCCTAATTATCTGGTTCCTCTAGTGCTATTGACGGATGGGGAGCAGGTGGTGAGGTGGGTGGAACACTTATAGGGAGCTCCTCAAGCAGCCCAACCCCAGCTCCACAATGGAATTAGATGACGGCATTGCACCTCAACATCTGAAGGCCACACCTGGGAGAAATTGCCAGATCAGAGGCGAACAACAAGGCCTCTGAGATCGATGAAATACGACTCTCAGGAATCTGGTCACAGCAGATTTCACCAATCTGTTCAACAAGATGTGGACTGCAGAGGATGACAGGAGGTGAGGGGCAATGTGAAGCTGCCAAAGAAAGGGAAACTCAGTGATTGCAACAACTAGGCGGGCATAACACCGCTGTCAGCTTTTAGCACAATGCACAACAAATTGAAAGCAGAGGTAGAGGGTACTTTTCATGAAGAGCAGACAGGTTTCCAGGGTGGCAGGTAATGCAACGAGCAGATTGTTTCACTTGGGACAAGCCCAGAGTATCAGAAGCCACTTGTTATCAACTTTATTGATTTCAACAAGGCATTCTGTAGCATCCGTTCGCAGTCACTTTGATACATACTGGCAAGACAGCATGGCATCCCAGAGCAGTATATTAATATCTTCAAAACCTTATAATTGATTCCATTGCATCAAGATTGGCAGAGGCTCGACCGACTTCAACATCATCGCATGAGTAAAATAAGGCTGAATACTCGCCCCGTTCCTTTTTGTCTTGGTCATTGATTTCATTAAGAGGAAGGCGATGTTGGGTGCAGTCTCATTGGCATCCCTTGGCAACAACACCGGTTGCTGGACTGGAATTTCGCAGACGACATCGCCTTGCAGGCTGAGGAATTGTACACACACTTTCTTAGGTGCAGTATAGAGAGTAGCGGGCACCAAGGTTGCTCCACGCATCAGCTGCGAGCATGACAACTGGACAGCAATATGGCTCTTCCATCACCATTGGGCAACAGAACATGGAGGACATTGACCATTTCCCCTCCCAGGAAACAACATCTCAGGGAGGTTGACATAGAGATCGGCAAATCAGCATTGATCTTCCAGCAGCTCCACATGGTTTGGGCATCTAACACCCGCAACACGGCCATGAAGCTGTGACTCTGTGTCCATAGTAGTCATTCATGCCACTGATACATTGAAGAGATCAGGAAGAGAACAAAAGGTGTGATGTAAGTTAGGCACCATTCACCAGTTCTGCACCAGGCCCCGGACATTACATGGAGAGACAACATCACCAAAGATGTGATAAGGGCATCTGCGGGGCATCATAAAGGAGAGATGACTGATGCTAGTAGGACATGTCATTTGCCTCCTGGACTGAGACCAGAGTAGCAGTAGAAGGCACACCAACAGGTAGGGGTGAAGTAAATTTCAGGAGGACCTCCGAGAGCAGGTTACCTCCTCGACTGGAAAGAAAAAATTGCGATAGAGCAGGGCCGATGATGGAGTCTTGCTGTCCATAGTTCAACCGGTCCCCATTGCAGGGCAAAATCTAAGCCGAGTAACAAAACATACCAAATAAAATGGCACATAGAATTTACAGTGCAGAATGAGGCCATTCGTCCCATCGAGTCTGCACTGGCTCTTGGAAAGAGCACCCTACCCAAGCCCATACCCCATAACCCAGAAACCCCACCTAATACTAGGGGCAATTTGGACCCTGAGGGCAATTTAGCATGGCCAATCCACCTAACCTGCACATCTTTGGACTGTGGGAAGAAACCGGAGCACCCGGAGGAAACCCACGCACACACGGGGAGAATGTGCAGACTCTGCACAGACAGTGACCCAAGCCGGGATTCAAACCTGGGACCCTGGAGCTGTGAAGCATTTGTGCTAACCACTATGCTACCGTGCTGCTCATGCACGGTGGAGAAGCAGTCTTTAAATAAAAACACAAAAGTATTGGAAACTGTGGCCCTTCTTGCCAAGTTGCAAAATACTTATTATAATAATGGCCGGATTTCCCCTGCTATTGCGACTCACTTTTTCCATTTTCTGGCAGCGGGATCACACCCCTGCCCATGGGTTTCCCGATGGAGTGGGGTGGCACCAACGGGAAATCCAACTGACAAAGCGGGAGTATAGAATCCCGCTGCCAAAAAATGACGCGTCTCGAGAAACACGCAGCTTGCGGATCAGAGAATCCAGCCCAACACGTTATTGTAATAATAAACATAACAATAATAATAATCACTTATTGTCACAAGTGGGCTTCAATGAAGTTACTGTGAAAAGCCCCAAGTCACCACATTCCGGCGCCTGTTCTGGGAGGCCGGTACGGGAATCGAACCTGCGCCGCTGGCATTGTTCTACATTATAAGCCAGCTGTTTAGCCCACTGTGCTAAACCAGCCCCGATGGAGCAGGGCCGATGATTATTGCTTGCTGCTAATCAGATTAACTCTCACTGGGGCAGCACGGTGGCGCAGTGGGTTAGCCCTGCAGCCTCACGGCGCCGAGGTCCCAGGTTCGATTCCCGTACCGGCTCTGGGTCACTGTCTGTGTGGAGTTTGCACATTCTCCCTGTGTTTGCATGGGTTTCTCCCCCACAACCCAAAGATATGCAGGCTAGGTGGATTGACTATGCTAAATTGCCCCTTAATTGGAAAAAATGAATTGGGTACTCTAAATGTATATTTTTAAAAAAGGTTAACACTCACTATAAAAGTTTAACAAATTCATTATTGCGAGCAATTGAGTCTGCAGCAAGGTACAGAGCGGAGAATTTTGAAAAACAAAGTCCCAAACTCTGCCTTAGTGGTACCTAAAGCCATGATGCACAAAGTCTCCCTTTACAACAGGTGAA
The DNA here is from genome assembly GCF_902713615.1 of Scyliorhinus canicula. Taxonomy (NCBI): domain Eukaryota; kingdom Metazoa; phylum Chordata; class Chondrichthyes; order Carcharhiniformes; family Scyliorhinidae; genus Scyliorhinus; species Scyliorhinus canicula. The sequence goes on along the minus strand of NC_052166.1, from coordinate 39,141,011 downwards.
ATGCTAGTCATCAAATGCAGAATAACAGCCAGCATTCCTCAAATTTTAACACGGGTCTCTACAATTTCAGCTGGGGCATTCATCTGAACCTTCAAACAATAATGCATCAATTTCTGCATCCTAATTAATGATCCAACAAGCTTCATTTAGCAAGTGATGGCTAGCTTTACAGACAAATAACAAATTCAAGACAGTGGTGCAATGGTATTGTTGCTGGACTGGTAATCCAGAGACCCAGATGGATGGTCTAGGAACCTGGGTTTGAATCCCACCACAGCAGAAGATAGAATTAGTATTCAATTTTTAAAAAATCCAAGTGTAACTGTGAAACTACTGTTGTAAAAATTCATCTGAATTTGTTAAACTTCTACAGTGATCTCTAATCTGATTAGCAGCAAGCAATAACATGTTGGGCTAGATTCTCCGGTCCGGCATCTGCATGGTCCTCCTGAAACCCATCTGGTCCACTAATGTCCCTTCAAGGAAGAGATCTGCCATCCTTACCTGGCTGGCCTATATGTGACTTGTAACTGCCCTCTGAAATCATAGAATCCCTACAATGCAGAAGGAGGCCACTTGGCTCATCGAATCTGCACTGACCCATTGAAAGATCATCCTACCTTGGCCCAACTCCCTGCCCTATCCCCGGAACCCCACCTAACCTTTGGGCACTACGGGACAATTTAGCATGGCCAATCCATCTAACCTGTATATCTTTGGATAGCTGGAGGAAACCGGAGCACTCGGAGGAAACCCATGCAGTCACGGGAAGAATGTGCAAACTCCACACAGATGGTCACCCGAAGTCGGAATCGACCTGGATCCCTGGCACTGTTGTGCAACCGTGTCACCCCAATGTCCTAGCAACTCAGTTCAAGGGCAATTAGGGATGGGCAACAAATACTGGCCCAGCTGGAAACACCCACATCCTTTGAAACAATAAAGAAAAAGTGATGGTTCATTTTTAAAAAATTGTCTCCAGCAATATCAAATTAGCCCGATTGGTGGCACTCTCCTCATCCGAGTCGCACAATGAGCCAGAGTATAAAATTATACAATTAGCACTCATGTTATCTGGCCAGGGGGGAACTGCTTTTGGATGAAGGTCTTGTCTATGCTGATAGTGAAAAATCACAGAGGACAATTTATAGGAGATGTCCCAACCAACATTCCTCCCCAAAATAACAGCAAACTATCCTTTTCCATGGGACTGAATTTTCACCTGCCTTTGCTTAACTAAGAACAGTAACCAAATGTTACAAGCGAATCCTCATGGTATCTGACAATGGATGTGATCTGATGTTGTATAAATGCAATTTTATTCTCCCTTTTTGAAATCTGCATTATTCCAAAATGTTTACAATATTAGCACAACTCTCTCAGACTGACCCAGCACTAAGCATAAACTGGGGGCTGACCCAGCACTAAGCATAAACTGGGGGCTGACCCAGCACTAAGCATAAACTGGGGGCTGACCCAGCACTAAGCATAAACTGGGGGCTGACCCAGCACTAAGCATAAACTGAGGGCATTTGAACATTGATTCGGGAATGCGACGCCCGATGCCCCTTCGCATCCATTTCTCTAGTTTTCTTCTGTTCCTAGAACCATTGATGGCATTTGATTAAACATTTATCCTAGAGCTGCTATGGAACCGAGAAGAAAAAAAAAAATCTTACCTTTAATTAGAAATTCAGGTTGTCTTCCTAGAAGATCCTTGACCCAGGATTATTGTTCAAATTTTAATTGATGCAATAAATTTAATTGTAGAAGAAATTCTTCTTCCTAACTATTGTAAACAAAGAAATAATATTCTGTATTCTCAGCAGAGTAGAACATGATGCAAATTGTTGATGAATAATATTAAGATTTCAGACCATGGAACGATTCAGGTAATAAGCTAAAGGTGAACTCTAGGATTCTATGCAATTAAAGATTGGCAGAAATGAGAGTAATCACCATTTCAGTTTTGCACGTTGTGTGCCTACTTAATCCACAAAAGATGCATGCAAATTCACTCACACTAGCCATTAATTTGTTCATGTATGCGATGCAGCACATATGTGGTTTAACATAGGACATAGAACAGCACAGAACAGGCCCTTCGGCCCTCGATGTTGTGCCGAGCCTTGTACAATGGGCAGATATCTACTATTCACATGTGGGTCCAACCTTTCCTCATAATGGGTATTAATCCGGGAAACCTTCTCTGGACTGCTTCCAACGCATTTATATGCATTTGCAGTATTCTCCACATCTTTCTCAAACCTAACAAACAGAACCATGGCTTTACTCTCAGGGCCCCACCCTCAGTTCTTCAGCGATGTTTACTTTTGGGACCACAAACAAGTCGGAACCGAGTTGCTTCAAAGAAAACATCTATGTATATAATGACGTGCAGACAGGCAGTGATTGACACACAGGGTGACCAGTAAGCACACAGAACACAGCAGCCAATCACCAGACAGGACACGACCACTATAAAACCAGAGGGCACCTGTTTCCCCGCTCTCTCTGGACTCCGCCTCTGAGACAGTCAGAGCTCGTGAGCTAGCCAGTGCAAACACCATGTGGTAGCTAGTAAGTCTGATCAGGCCAGTATCCGGTCTCCATTCAAGTCAGTATAGTGTCAACCCACAGTTGAACATGTATAATAGTTTAGATGTTAAATAAAATCGTGTTGCATCAAATCAAGTGTTGGAAGTCTGTCTCTCGCTACACTGCATCAAGCGCAGTCCACATCGACCCAGCCTGCCCAACACATCAAACTTATTTTATTTTTCACAGTAATAGTTACAACATAAGTCAGATCGCAGCCGGGTCTGTCTTGTCGGTACTGACTCTGGCTGGCTTTATATTGAACTGAACCTCCCAAGTGATCATTGGTTCCCCGCCCCCTTATCAGGGAAGCTTGTGTTCTGCGGGATTCATGCGCCACCTGATCAGGCCAACTCCTTAAGCCTAGTGCGGGTTATACCAACCCCCCCCCCCCCCCACCCCCAAAATCCAAACGTTCCTCTGATGACTGTGGAGTAGGAGAGTGCGGATTCTCTTCGCATTCGGCCGTGCGTCATGCACCCATGGTGCTGGATCTGGCCGTGTATACCTGGATGGCGAACATCACTTTCGACTTGAGCGTCACGGTGGATTCATTGTCTGAGGCTGCTGCGTCACTTGCTCCCCACCGGAGACCTCCGACGCTTGCGTTTTCATATCTGAGTCGGTATCCACAACCTCTCTCATTTTGGCGTCTGATCCCGGGGGGTAACACTCTGACCTCCTCGGCATTGGACTGGTTTTGACAATAAGTTTCCACTCTCAAGAAACTGTGCGAAGGACTGACCGTCTGGAATATGATCGACGTGCTTCGTATGATTCGATCTTGTACTTGAGAAGAGACTGGCCCTGTCTGATAGATGACTGCGTCACCAGGTACGAATGATCTGGGCGGTTTCCACCAAATGGGGAAACGCCCTTGCAGCTCCTGGCTGTGGCGCACTTTCCCGCCTATAACAGCAAAGACTAAGCTAAGCCGAGTACAAAGTCTCCGGCCCATTAGCAATTCAGCTGGCTTTACACCCGTAATGGTGTGTGGAGTTGTCCTGTAGCAGAACAAGTACCTAACCAGCTTCATCTCTATCGACCCTAAAGTTTGCTTTTTAAATCTACGTTTGAATCACCCTTTCCGTCAATCCATTTGAGGCTGGGTGATGCGGTGACATATGACGGTGATGCATTCCGTTAGCGTTCAAGGAACCCGAGAACTCTTCGCTTCAGTAACCAACACCTCATGGGTACTAACAATCAGACACAACTTCTCTACGGTCGCCCTGGAAGGTCGCCGTCACCACTTTGAGTGGCATCTATGAGGAGCAAAAGCATCAAGCCTTGAAATGGTCCCGTCAAGTCAGTGTGCAACCCTGCACCCCTGGTCGCCCCAGTCATCCCTTTGGGTGGGGGGTTGCGGCTGCTGGAAGCTACTGATGCTCCGCTGGGCCACTTTCTCAATGTCAATATCCAGGCCCGGCCACTAAATGTAGCTTTGTGCGAGCACTTACATTTTTGACACCGCTGGGTGTCCATTATGCAAATCTCTCAAGATTAAGTCCTATCCTTTTTCTGGTGCACCATGTGTGCACCCTTAATAAAGCTGTCGTCCTCTACACTTAATTCAACCACCTTCGTCGAGAATGGCCACAATTCCTCGCCCAGTAAAAGTCTATGCTGACCCCGGTATAAGAACCTTTCAAAGAACTGGATGGGTCTGAGGCCACTCTCAGATTTGGGAGGCTGTCACCGGTAATCAATCCATAAAGTTGAGCACGTCCACAGGAGAAGGAGAAGGAGGGCTCGTCAGCAAGGACAGTTGACTCATTGCATTCGCATTTGTGATCTGGGTGCCGGACGAGGCTGAAATGGGTACTCATAGGCGGCCAGCAGGAGTTCCCAATGTTGGATCCTTGCAAAAACGATGTCCGGGATAGCCTTGTCTTCTTTAAAAAGACCAAGCAGCGACTTGTGATCCGTAATGATTGTAAACCATACACAAACTGATGGAATTTCATTTCGGCGAATGCGACCGCCAGACCTTTTTAAATTTGCGCATAGTTGCGCTCAGCCACGGCCAGTGCCTGGGGGGCAAAAATGGTCGGCCTCCATCTTCCATACGTTTGTGATAAAATGGCACCCATGCCAGAAAGTGATGCAGCGCATATGACAATCAAACATTTGGCGGGATTGTAATGTATCAATAACCCGGAGGAAGTTACCTATTTCTTCACTTGTCGGAAGGCATCTTCCATGCCCACTCCTGTATTTAAAAAAAAAAAGATATTCCGGGGGGCTAACATTGTTGTGAGGCCGGGGTTGAACTCACCATTATAGTTCACCAACCCAGTAGGAAAGACTGTAATTCTGTGGAATTTGTAGGGGTAAGGGCCTGTTGTATGGCTCAAACTTTTTCTGCAACTGGGTGTAATCCCTCTTGGTCCACTCGGTCACCCAGATACACCACTTCTTTTTCATGGAAAACACACTTCTCTCTCCACAGGCGAACACCAGTCTCCGAAAATCAATGGAGTACTTCGACCAGGTTACTCAAATGCTCTTGTTCGGTCACTCCAATGATCCAAATATACAGCCACTCGCTGTAACCCTCATTGTGTATTTTCCATCATCGCTGAAATATGGCGCAGGTCGATGACACTCCAAAGGGAAACCTGGTATATTCGTGGAGGCCTCGATGAGTTTTGATGGTGATGTATTTGAGGGAGGCCAGGTCCAATTCTAATTCAAATATGCGTTGCTCATATCGGTAAATAAGTGTCCACCAGCCAACTTTGCATACAGATCTTCTATGCAGGGCGTCGGGTACCGATCCAGACAGGAGGCCAGTTTAACTGTTAACTTATAGTCCCTGCACAACCTGACTGACTTATCCAGTTTGAAAACCGAGACCAGTGGCACGGCAAAACACATCGTTCTGATGTTCCCGAGGTCCTTGAGTCTCCTAATTTCAGCTTCCACTCTTGTCAGTAGAGAGTAGGGAACTGGGTGAGCTCTGAAGTATCTAAGTTGGGTGTCCGGATCAACGTTGATTTTTGCCACGGTCCCTTTTGTTTTTTCCAACCTGGGTTGAAAAACCTCAGAGTACCTCCCTAATACTTTGCATTGGCCCTCGGACCCCATCTGGAAAATTTGTTGCCACTCCAGATGCAGCCGCTTCAACCAATCATGGCCTAGCAAGCTGGGGACGTGCCCCTTGACTACAATCAATGGAAGGCCCACCGACTGTTGTCCGTAAGCTACCAGTCATGATTGTCCCCGCAGTGGCCAACGGCTTGCCGGTATAAGTTGCTAGCCTAGCATCAGTGTCTCTCAGGTTCAACTGTTCCACCCCCCATTTTATCTTATCGAAGGTCTGCTTGCCCACAGTAGAAACAGTGGCTCCTGTGTCACGCTTCATCTCTAATGGATGTCCGTTAACCTGTACTGAAATCTTAATGGAGGCCACTCGGGGTGCCGCAACACAATTCAGCTGTAAGCACTCCTGTTCAGATCCGTCCAGGTGGAAAGTGCGAGCTCCCTGCTGGCGCCTACCTCGACCCAGGCACCTAGATCTCTGGCTGCCTTGTGACCTGCACTTTCTATGAACTCTTTGTCCACATGTTCTACAACGGATTCTGGGGAAGTATCCCGTCAGGATGACTTGGCCTTTGGCCAGTGGACCTGGCCCCTTCAGTGCTCACTCCAGGGCAGGGTATCAGTCCGGTGGGGGTTGCTCACCGTGGTGGGGGGCGGGGTTGACCTTAGGAGTTTACCTTCAACCCTTCGATCTCCTGTTCGACCCGCTCTGCACTCTCTCGGGAAAGCAACATTTATATGGCCTGTTCCAGGTCTCGGGACGATTCGGCTAGTAACCTTCATTGAGTAGCCACATTAGTTACGCCACAGGCCAGACTGTCACGCAGCATTTCAGAAAGTGAAGTTCCATATTCACAAAGTTCAGCAATCTTACGTAACCCGGTTACGGACTCTTTAGGGGTCCTTTCTGCCATGTTGAAATGGTATCTCTGCAATATTACAGATGGCCCCAGGTTAAAATGTTGTGCCACCAGTGTTACTAATTGTTCAAATGTTTAATGTCCGGAGTTGCAGGATAGATGAAGCTTTTAATCATGCCATAGGTATGGGCGTCGCAGGCAGTCAGCAGTACTAATGTCTGCTGCTTATTCTCGGTGAGATTGTTCTGGAAAAAGTAACCATGCATTTTGTGTCCAATCCTCTAATTTTGCATCAAACACGTCTAGTCTTCCAAACAAAGGCATTGTCAAAAATAAAGTCCCAACTTTGATTTAGCAGAGTAAGAGAGGTGGTGTAGCAGCATCGACAATAATCCAACTTTACCCAAAGTTTTGAGACCACACAAAAGTCCGGACGAGTTGCTTCAAATAAAACTTATTTCGTTATTCACAATAATATTGATAACATAAGTCAGATCCCAGCCAGGCTCGTTTCATCGATACAGATCCTATATTGAAAGTAAGCGCCAAATGATCATTGATTCTCCACTCCCTTATCAGGCGAAGCTCGTATTCTGCGAGGCTCACAGGAAGACTGATTAGGCCGACCCTGTAAGCCTTGTGCTGGTTATGACTATTACACTGATCCTCACTATTGGTCCTGACCTCAAACAAAGTTAATTGAATTGAATAAATGGCAGATTAGAATGAATCGTGATCTTTACATATGCTGGGGTTGATGTTTTAACCTTTGTGGCGATGCTGTCTGGGTCTGACAGACAGACTATATTCATGGGGTGGTGATATGCATCGCTGTAAATACACAGGTGGTTAATGTAAATACACGTAGACTAGCTAGACACTAAAGGGAGCACCAGGGACATGACACACAGACATTCAACCATTAAGTCAGCAAGATAGGACACGACCAATGGCATTCACAACACACACAGAGGTGACAACACCACAGGAGGGCATTACACCAACCCATATAAAAGGACACAGCACACATGATCTGCCTCTTTCCAGTGGAGACTCTCAGTGAGTACACAGGATTGATTTGAAACACATCACACCCTCCACCTGGATTGTAGCAGACTGGTTCGTCAGTCTGAGTAGCTATAGCAGGCAGCACGGTAGCATGGTGGTTAGCATAAATGCTTCACAGCTCCAGGATCCCAGGTTCAGTTCCTGGCTAGGTCACTGTGCGGAGTCTGCACGTCCTCCCCGTGTGTGCGTGGGTTTCCTCCGGGTGCTCCGGTTTCCTCCCACAGTCCAAAGATGTGCGGGTTAGGTGGATTGGCCATGCTAAATTGCCCGTAGTGTCCTAAAAGTAAGGTTAAGGGGGGGGGGGGAGGTTGTTGGGTTACGGGTATAGGGTGGATACGTGGGTTTGAGTAGGGTGATCATTGCTCGGCACAACATCGAGGGCCGAAGGGCCTGTTCTGTGCTGTACTGTTCTATGTTCTATGTTCTATTAACAGGAGAGTCAAATCCAAATAGGAGAATTGTTAACAGTTTAAATAAACGTGTTAAAGCTATCTCCAAGTCTGAACCTTCCTTTGTCAGAGTGCACATCAAGGAAGCAGTTTATGCTAGGTCGAGAGCATAAAAAAACATGGTACCCAGTGAGTGACTTTTAAATCCATATAGTTACAACTTAGCAAATAGTGACAACCAGCAACGGCACCCAGGCAAGATGATGTTCAAGATTCGGGTACCAAGCTCAGGTACCAAGGGAATCTCAGTGAAAACTGGCGTTGGTTCCGGCAGAGATTCAAGATCTACCTGGTAGCATCCGACTTAGGTGGCATGGCGGATGCAGAGAAAATAAAGCTTATACTTACCATCGTGGGTCCAGAAGCAGCTGAAATCTTCCAGACCTTCAAATACTCAAAGGGGCAAAACAAGAGCGATTTCCAGGCAGTCCTGGACAAATTCCAAGAATTCTGCAAGGAACAAACGGAAAAAAAAATGATAAAAGAGGCGCCAAAACTCACCATGAGGTAGGCTTGCAGCAGAAATCTGCAGTTTTGATTGGCGGCCATCTTGGTAAAGGTACACATGCGCAGTTGAGACAAAGGCCCAAGTAAAGGAACAGTGATCTGCACATGCCCAATTGCTTCCTACGACCTATGTCACACGCATCATGACGTCAGAGGTCCCAGACCACGCCCACTTAAAGGGGAAATGTCCCAAAACACACACAAAAATTTTTAACCCATAAAACCCAATTCTTTCACCTGGAACAACAGCATAATGCCTGAAATTCGACCAGTAGCTGAAAGTAACCTCTATGCTGCGGCCTGACACCAAGAGACAGAGAGCGGTACAAGCCCACAGAGAGCGGCCTGCTGCCACACAGAGAGTGGTCCACACACCACGAAGGGTCCCCGACTCCACACAGAGAGTGGTCCACGCACCACAAAGGATCCCAGCCTCCACACAGAAAGCAATGAAAGACTCTACAGCGAGCTCGTGGACAGACCCCACGATAGAAGAAACGCAAGACTCCAGAGCGCAGTCCTTGCATGAACAAGAAGTGACTCGAGTGATACAAGCCTCCACAGCGAGCTTGTGGACAGCCTCCACGATAGAAGCAATGCAAGACTCCAAAGCGCAGTCCTTGCATGAACAAGACCATGAGGGTCTAGAAACCTCCTCTGAGCAACCAGCAGTAGACGATGCAAGTCTGCCACGCTAAAGTGAACAACAGAAAGACTATGACAGTCTGCCATGCTCAAGTGCACAGCAACAAGACTATGACAGTCTACCACGCTCCACTGAACAACAAAGCGACTATGACAGTCCACCCAGATTGTTTGAGCCACCAGCAGAAGCCTCTGCAAGTCTACCCAGCTCAAGTGAAAGACAGGAACACACTGAGGCTCTACCCACTGTATGTGTGACAAGTGATGACGGCATCCCACTTCCCATACAAGATGTGCAACGTGACAGACCTCAGCTAGTGTGTACAGAGGCACTTGACAATCACAGAGACCACTGGTGACTCCGGTGACACCACGTTACTTCAAACCTTATTCGCTCGAGCCTCTCCACAAGCAAATGCATTCCTGAATGTTTTGACTCCAGACGTGCAAGTGAACCTGCAATGACTCCGGATGGGGAGTGGCAAGAAGCCAAAACTAACTCAGTTGACACAGACCAGACTCCAGATGGGGAGAATCGACAAGCCAAAGCTGATTCAAGTAAGCCGGACATGACTCCAGACGGGAAGCGCCGCGAACTCAGTGACGGCACGCTCAAGAAAACAGCAGATGCCACAAAGCACTCTGACACGAGTAACTGTGTGAAGGACTCATACTATCCACAGAGTGTGGTCCTTGAGTGCAGCAAACACAACAACAAAACCAACCAACACAACAAGAACATCAAAGACAATAACAAGAAGCGTATCAAAGGCAACAACGTCGACAACAAGCATGACAAAAACAGCACCAATGAAATTTTGGCTAGCTGGGGGGAACGAGCTACGGTACCTGCAGCTCAAAAACTTCCTACGAAAGGAGACAAGGACGTACCCACAACCGCCACGACAGACACTACTGGAAGACCTACTGAACGCAAGTATCCTAGAGAAAGGGAACTGTAGCAACATGTATGACCGACTGGTAGAAAGGGACGACACCATACTGGACGCAACAAGAAGGAAATGGGAGGATGACCTGGGGATGGAGATAGGGTGGGGACTCTGGAGCGAAGCACTGCATAGGGTCAACTCCACCTCCACGTGCGCAAGGCTCAGCCTGACGCAGCTAAAAGTGGTACATAGAGCCCACTTAACGAGAAACCGTATGAGTAGGTTCTTCCCGGAGGTGGAGGACAGATGTGAACGGTGCCAAAGAGGCCCGGCCAACCACATCCACATGTTTTGGTCTTGCCCCAGACTTGTGGAGTACTGGACAGCCTTCTTCGAGGCTATGTCCAAAGTGGTGGGGGTGAGGGTGGAGCCATGCCCGATAGTGGCGGTCTTCGGGGTTTCAGACCAGCCAGATCTATTCCTGGGGAGGAGGGCGGACGCCCTTGCCTTTGCCTCCCTGATCGCCCGCCGAGGGAGGGCTACGGGTTCGTTACGGGGGTTTGATGGCTAGCTAAGGCCCAAAACCAAACTAAATAAATGCCAATAAACATGTGCCTCGGCCATATTGGGGAATGTAAAATATGTATGCCGGCTAAAGGGGGGGAGGCCACAGTTATTATTACGAAGATGCTTGCCTGTAAATATATATGTTAATTTTTGCGTGTTCTTTTTTTTTCTTTTTTTTTCTCTCTCTCTAACAATTTGTAATTTGTTCAATATAAAACATGAAAACTGAATAAAAAACATTTATAAAAAAAAAACAGCACCAATGGAACAACAACTGGTACGACATGGTACAACTCTGCCCGTGAGGGACACTGTTACTGCTCAGCTCAGTACAATGACATACCATGGCAGGATGACACAGATTGCATACATTGCTACCACAAGCATCGAAAGAAAAAGAGACTCCAAATCAGACAGCGAAGTGATTTGACCACTTCTTGGTTCCTTATGAATGGGGACACTGATGGCGTTCACAAGGACATGCCACCATCAACATCACCAACTCACCAACCAAACAAGAAAGACACTCGACCGTAATTATTAATGAATTTTGGACTCATACATATGATTTGGACTTATTGTTTAATGTTCACTGTTATCATGATTTGCACAGAGCATCATTTATCTACCTGTGTTTGTTCAATTTTCTTTAACACTGTACAGAAAATATGTAACATGAAAAAAAGGGGGAATTGGTGATATGCATCACTGCAAATACACAAAGGGTTAATGTAAATACACGTAGACTAGCTAGACACGAGAGGGAGCACCAGAGACATGACACACAGACATTCAACCAATAGGTCAGCAAGATAGGACACGACCAATGGGCATTCATGACACACAGAGGTGACACCACCACAGGAGGGCATTACACCAACCCATATAAAAGGACACAGCACACATGGTCGTCCTCTTTCCAGTGGAGACACTCAGTGTGTACACAGGGTTGACTTTAAACACGTTACACCCACCACCTGGATTGTAGCAGACTGGTTTGTCAGTCTGAGTAGCTTTGGCAGGATTAACAGGAGAATCAAATCCAAATAGGAGAATTGTTAATGATTTAAATAAACGTGTTAAAGCTATCTCCAAGTCTGAACCTTCCTTTGTCAGAGTGCACATCAAAGAAGCAGCTTATGCTACGTCAAGAGCATAACAAAACACATGGTACACATGGGTTTAGCAGACTGTGGGCTGAATATAAAATTTACACTTAGGCTACATATCCTGTTCGCCTCCTCTGTAACTTCTTCAGAGCCTGAATATATCTGCCAAAAAGAGAGAAAGAGATTAGAACCAAACTGGACACAGCACTCAACTGTGGACATATCAAAGCCTTGTGCAATCCAAGCAGAGGGCTTTCAATTTTAAACCCAGTCGCTCTTGCTATGTCACACAAAAAAATACTTGATTAACCTACTCCTACCTCACCCTGTTCCTACACCTTCAAAGAGTGATCAGCTATTACCTCCAACTCTCTTTATTTATCCAATACCCTTAAATACTGAATTATCCTACTTCAAAACGCATGGCACTATAATTGTTCACATTAAATGATATCTACAACACATAATGTATCAAGATTAGCCTGAAATCATAGAATTTACAGTGCAGAAGGAGGTCATTCAGCCCATCGAGTCTGCAGCCCTTAGAAAGAGCACCCTAATTAAGCCTATGCCTCCACCCCAACCCAGTAACCCCACCTAACCTTTTGGACACTGAGGGACATTTATCATAACCAATCCACCTAACCTGCACATCTTTGAACTGTGGGAGGAACCAGCGCACCCAGAGGAAACCCACGCAGACACGGGGAGAAAATGCAAATTCCACACAGACAGTCACCCGAGACTGGAATTGAACCCGGGTCCCTGGAGATGTGAGGCAACAGTGCTAACCACTGTGCAGCCATGCCGTGATGTGATTGGTTTGTTTGAAAGAAGTCAACCTCATATCTCCATCAATTTAAATCTAGTACCAATTATGTCTTCAGTAGAATCATCCTGCTCAGAAAGTAACCATTCAGCCCTTTTGGCTGTGCAGTTCTTTAAGCCAACTCCCGTGCTCTTTCGCCAGATCCTCCAAAATGATTCCTTTTCAAGTCCATCTTTGATTTCAGGCTAATTAGCCCGAATACTCTCAATATTTTTATACCATACAGCAGCTAAGGGTCAATTAAGAGAGTGTGAGGTACCCAAACCCCTTTTCAAAGTTATTGTCAAATCAATTCCGCCACCCTTTCAGGCAACATGCAACACACCATAAACCTGTTGACTAACAGAAATGCTCGTCAACCCCAACTTTTCTGCTAAATTACTTTAGGTTTGTGTCCACTGGTTACAAACTATTCCATCAGTGGAAACTGTTCCTCCCTCTCTGCTCAAATCAAGACCCCGAATAATTCTGAACAGCTTTATTAAATTTCCCCTCAAACTTCTCTGCTCCAAGGAGAATATTCCCAGCTTCATAAAATCCGACAAAACTGAGTTCTTTCATCTTCGGTAAATCACCTCTGCACCTTCGCAAATACAGTGACACCTTCCTCACAGTGCAGTGTCCACAAGTGGGCTTAGTAACAGCCTCAACGTGCCCTGCCAGTTTCAAAGGTTGAAGTATGTGATGGCTTTCTGTTCCTGCACCGCCTTTAAAACTGCTCCGATTACTTTACGTCACCTCTCTCCATTCCCCCGAAAACGCATCACTTTAAATTTCATCAGCCTTGTATCTGCCCATTTCACCAGCCTGTCCCAGCCTTCCTGAAGCCTGTTATTGTCCTTGTCACTCCTTAACTACCTTTCCAAGTTTGTCCACTGAAAACTTAAGTCCCTTGTGCCCAAGCTTAGGACATAAAGTACAGTGAGCCTCATACTGAACTGCTGGGAGATACAATTGTACACTTTGATCGTGTTTGTTAAAAGAATGGTTCACATGTGAAATGAAAATCGTTTATCGTCACGATGAAGTTACTGTGAAAAGCCCCTAGTCGCCACATTCCGGCGCCTGTTCGGGGAGGCTGGTACGGGAATTGAACCGTGCTGCTGGCCTGCTTGGTCTTCTTTAAAAGCCAGCGATTTAGCCCAGTGAGCTAAACCAGCCTCTGCCTCTTAGTCAGATTGGTAACCACATTGCCACTGCCCCTTTAATACTGTGGACTTTAATAGTAGCTAACAAATCCACTATGCGGCTGTTGTAAATGTTTATTTACTCTCTCGCTAGGAGGTCTGGAGCCTTGTATGCTTAAATCTAAACCATTAGCCCATAACGATGTACATATGCCAGGTACAGCCATGCATGAATGCTGACACCTCCCAGACCCTACTCCACTATAGGGTGGCTGATACTGTTCTCCAGTCCCGCATTAACCCTTGTTCATCCAAAAACCTTTAAATACAATGACTTGCTGCTATTGGTTAAAGGCATATACAGCAGTAACACTTTATCAAACACGAAAGGGGAAATCTCCCACGGCCCTGCTGGTGGGCTCAATGTCAGGCAGGAGAATTTGGCATGAGTCCGAAATCGGTTTCGTGCTGGCATGATTTCACATGGGATCTTCTGCTGGTGCCTGCCATGGCGAATCGGGAAACCCACTGGAGGCTGGCGTGAAACTGATCTGCATCCCACTAATGGGTTGCGGATGAAAGCCCTGCTGGAATCTTCACCACCCCCCCCCCCCCCCCTCCCCATCCCAATTTTCCAACGCGCTGGTCCAGAAAACATCTGGAACACAGTGGGGTGCAGAAGGCAGGACTCACCTGAACAATGGCTGGAGCCTGACTCCGGAGTTCGGGATGGAAGCCACCAGTAACCGTGGGCCCTGGAACACCACAAGGGAGAGTATCCAGATTCTATCGAGGAGGCCCATCTTCCCAGCCTCACAATGTTCCTGGAGATCCATCTTATTTCAGGAGGTCCATCTTCTTTCTCCAGTGGTGGGCCAGTGATGTTGGGCGCCTTTTCAATATAGCTCCCAGATATCATGGCAGGACTCATTCCCGCCCTGCCACGGAATATGGTGCAAAACCCCCAGGTGTATAATTAATGAGGTCAGGGCCAGAGTGGATGTGGGTTTCTAACCAGCCTGCACAGTGGGAAACACTCCACTATCCACCTTTAAAGCCATGGGACTTACCCCAGACGGGAGAATTCCACCCTGAAGTTCATAAGCACATCAATTGAAATCACAAAAGACACAGTAATGGTAGCAAGATTGTCAACCTTCATTCGTGACAAGATCTCATTGCCTCCACAGCCATTAATGATAATACTGCCTTCGAGATCTGAATAAGTTACTGATCAAGGTCAATTGGTCTACTAATTTCATGTGGTCGATTTATACCTAATAGGTTTCTACAGCTTCTCCCAAATGCTTTCTGAATATTATATCCTCACCCATTATACCAGTCACTTATTCATCAGATTACTGAGATATTTTCCAAATCTCAAGAGCCCAAATACTTTCCCAAACTCTACAATTGATCATGAATCACATCCTATGAATTTCATTCCAATTAACTTCAAACTAGAATATCCAGTCTCGGATTCATTCCCCTTCTTAACGAATGGGGTCAGCTGAGCCTCCATCGAATTAACAGGAACAAAAACAGACCTGAATGATCAAATGATTCATGGGCAACACTCCCCATTTTGTTTCTCCCACTGGGATTAATAGAATTGCTTCCAGCTGTCCGCACAGTTTACTCTGAGGTCATTTAATCGGTTGTTTCAGCCTAAGCCAGGGGTGGGCAAACTTTTCCGTGCAAGGGCCACATTCAGAAATTCACAATTCACAAAGGGCCGCATAGTATATTAAGTAAAATAATTACTTCACCCGGTTATGATTCTGGGCGCCTCATATAGAACATAGAACAGCACAGAACAGGCCCTTCGGCCCTCGACGTTGTGCCGAGCAATGATCACCCTACTCAAGTCAACGTATCCACCCTATACCAGTAAGTAACCCAACAGCCCCCCCGCATTAACCTTAAAAAAAAATTTAAAAAAAAAAAAAAAAAAATTTTTTTAAAAAAAATTTTTTTTTTTTTTTTTTAATGACTTGGTGGGCCGCAGAAATACCTTTGGCGGGCCGCATGCGGCCCGCGGGCCGTAGTTTGCCCACCCCTGGCCTAAGCAGTTTACCTGCTGCCTCTTAAGAGGTGAAAAAACGATCCAAAATCCTGTGCTCCTCCCTCAACCCTCCCTTCCTCCCCATGAGCCACCCCAATAAGCCCCACAAAGGATCAGTGTCACTTCCAATTTTCTCACATTTAATATAAATGATTGATTTTTGTATTGGCATTTGTGTTTTGTCCCAACCAATTTCCTACCTCCCCATTTGCAGCCGATTCATGGATGGGGTAGAGTCCATGGGCTGAATTTTACTGGCTTCTCGGGCGCAGGGTGGAAGGTAAGGGGCCAATAAAGTCGTGGGGAGCCATGTGGAATCGGCTTCCTGACGTGGACCCGCTTCCATTGGGCCAGTTTACTGATGGCAGGAGCAAAAGGTTTTGTTGATGAAAGTGGGGCCTGAGGTTGGCAAGGCAAAAACAATTACCTTGGAAGGGTTTCCCCTCCAGCACACTGCTGTAGGCCCCAGGGTTTCCTGCCAGTTTCAGCCGTATCCACCTCTTCCTCGTGGGGCTGCTGAGCTGCCAGCCCTCTGATTGGGCAAAGTCAGCTAAATGTGGCCCAGGGTCCCACTGGTAGCTGAAGCATGGTTTGTCGGCTATAGGGTGGGAATTCCGCAACCTCTTCTGCGGAATTCTGGCCCACAGGTGCCAGTTAACTCTTCCATGTCCTTTTTGTTCAATCTTGACAGTGTGAAAATAGGCCATAAGATAAAATTTGGTACCCGTGTGGTGTCTACAGCTCAGCCAATCAGTGGGTTGAACTTGCTGAGCCATCTGGGAAATATTAATATCTGCTTTGTCTCACAAATCCATCTCTGTAAGTAATAAAGTTCTGTTTTAAAATAACATATCCTTACTTCTTTATGCAATCAATCCTGGAGCTAAACTTGTGTCCTCATAGTGTTCTCTCATCTGGTTCCATTCTTATCTATCTAATCATAGCCAGAATATTACCTGCAATGGCTTCTCCTCCCACTCTGAAACCATTGCCTGTAGTATCTCCCAAGGAGCTATCTCAGATCTCTCCTGGTTCTCATCCACATGCTGTCCCTCAATGACACAACATCCAAAAACACGTTAAATTCCCACAGGTGCACGGACTCACCCAGTTCTACCTTGCCACCACCTGCCTCAACCCCTCCTCTGTGTCTAACCTGTCAGACTGCTCATCCAATATCCAGCATAAGAAAAAGAGCAAAGTCTTCTCCAATTAAATATTGGGAAGACGTAAACCTTGGTCTTTGATCCCTGCTCAGACTTATGTTCTCTTCAGCCCGAATTCCAGTTCTCTCTCGGCTAACTGCCTAAGACTGAATCCATTTGGACAGAATACAAAAGCTAAATACAGCAGGTTCAGGAAGTAAGAACAGAGATGACACAAAATATTCCACAGGTCAGGCAGCATCAATGAAGAGTGAAACAGAGTTAACCTTTCAGGTTGAAGAGCTTCAAAAGTACACTGACCTGAAATATTGGCTTGAATTTTACCCAAAAGTTGAGTCACTCCTTCCCTGCTGGGCCCAACTCCACATGGGTGGAAGCAGTATTTTATCAGTGGCAGTCAATTAAGCAGCATCCAGTTCAGATCTTCCTCACAGAACTACTGACCCAGAGGGCCAGCAACTCAGCAGTGTCATTGATAGAGGTTGTTGCTGTAAGATGTTGTAAGGTGTTGGCTATCATTTGGAAGGTCTTAATGAAATCTTCATAGTTTTAAGAACAGTGATTTTCAAACTTTTTTCCACCGACCCACTTTTGCCAACCAGCCAACCTTCGCAACCCATGCCGGCCGATCTTCGCGACCCATGCTGGCTGACCTTTGCGATACACACCACATTCCCTGACCTTTAATGTGAAAGGGGAGCCTACTTGGTCCTCACAATCTCCCTCCAATCAGGTGCAGACTGTGGCCAGTTCCTTTGTGCCATCTTCACCTTTGTGAGAACAAAAAATCCAACCTCGCCCATGTAGGTCGTTGCAAAGGGCAATAGCAACAAAATGTTTGTTTTACTCAGCACTGGGTACTCCTGAGCAATGCTGCTCCAGAATACTGGACTTTTCGTGTGTTTTTTTACTGTGCTGTCACAAGTCAGGTACAGCAGATTAATCTTTTCATTTGGAGTCAGCTGTAAGTTAATAACTGACACAGGGGTCTTTCAAAATCTGAACTGTCTGCTCTCATTTGCCAATACGTCGCTGCATATGGATTTTGCATCCTTATTTGCAATTGACAAAACCATTCTGCAAAAAATCACCTTTATACTGCTTTTCCCTGTATTAAATTTCTTCTTCGTCGGCTGTTCACCAGAAGCCCTGGAGCTTTGTACAAAGCTAACACTAGCACTGTTCTGACATGCTGTGGACTCTCCTAAGCAGCTCTCTCCAGCAGATTAAGATATGAGATCCTGGCCAGTAGGTACACTGCCTATTTGAGTCTTTGGTCGTTTCTTCCTTGGAGGAAAATGTTCCATCTTCACAGTCCTCTTGCCTTGCTCGATAGCAGCTAGAAGCTGTCCTCTGTGATTTTGTACCAAAAGCACATACATACAGGGCAATGCCAAGTGCACATACAGGGCGGGTCGCTTGCTTACTGCTGCTGCTTGTGGATGGAAGATTGCACAGAGCCTCATTCTATTCTCAATTTAAAGGTGGTAGTGACCACCATTCTCAGTGTAAATACCGGTAGAAGCCATTGGGCGCTTCTCCCGTGGTCAGGACCACCGTGGGAACGCCATGACTAATTGCTTCACGATTCTCCCGACAACCACCCGCGGCCCACCCGCAAGTTTCAAACCACACTTTAAAAAACTCTGATTAAGAAGGTTAACTATGTAATTAATTAACTACAAGAACTATCTACATATATATAGTAAAGGACTTGGCTGTTCTATTGGCTGACAGTGGGGAAGGTCCACAGTGGAGGGCTCTCTAGGTGGGAATCTTCCCTTTTTCATTAGGGTTCTATTGTGAAGGTTGTCGTATTCAGCAGTGCCATGAAACTGTAGATTAAAGGTGGCTCACAGGAAGGCTAAATGTCTTTTGTGAAGATTGCCCGAGGTTGCAGCCCCTTTTTATTTAGTTGAAGGGGCTGCTCCTCAAATTTGGTTTCCCTTCAACCCCACGCTCCAAATCTTTGATCAACCGTTGCTTTTGTGTGGGGTAGAGGAACATTGTCCTTGTCTCCTTGTTTTGTTCCGCTTCTTTCATCATATGGGTTGTTGAGTTGACCTCTGTGGTGGAAGATGGCCATCACTGTTATGAGGATGTACTTTATTAGGAAGCTCACCTTTGCCTATGGCTGTGTGGTGTGGTGAATGTATTATATCAATAATCCACCAGTGTATTTGTATCTGTGCTGTTGCCCTTGTATGTGTATCTGTGCTATGCTGTTGCCATTGTGGGCTTCTCCTAAAGGGCCATTGTATGGCATTATCCATAGGGGAACATGTTGGGGCATGTATGGACCGCTGCTCGTCAGTTCCAGCATCATCTGTGGCACTGTCATGCTGGCCGGGAGTTGCAGTTACTCTGTGGATGATCTCATCAATAGTTGCCGGCGACAAAGATTGAGGCACGACTGGTTGTTTAATTGTTCTCTTGTCCAACTTCCATTGGAGGTGTCATGGTAACCATCTCAGTGGTTGGCTGGTCAGACAAATGAGGACTTGGCAGCACCTGCAGTGAAAATGGACAAACCTGCTCTGCAAAGAGAGACGACATTTCAGAGCTGAAGACCCAGTCAGGATACGCTTTCTTGTTTGAATTCTTGGGAACTTGCACTTCCGTATATTTTACGACAGAGGTTGTCTTGGCCTCTTCTGCCGTTTTGAGGAGATTCAGGGCTACACAGGTATTTCTGCTCAAGGCAGAGAAGGACTGGTTATGATGACATGTCTCAGCTTGAAAATGTGTTTGCTACCATTCGTGGTTCCAGAATCATGCCTGTGACCGGATGCTGGATTCCTCTGGGCCCATCGAGTGACATGTCTGTTACTCAAAGCAAAAGGTTTCTCAGCCACAGAACCGTAACATTGGCTCCCATGTCCAATCTACACTTTGTAAGATGGCCTTTTGCCAAAATGTTTGCATGCCAAAATGAGGACCCAGGATCTTTGACCTCACCCCAGAAGCATGGCAGTGTGTCCACCTGGTGAACAAAGAACAAAAAAAAGTAAGGAACAGGCCCTTCGGCCCTCCAAGCCCGTGCCTACCATGCTCCCCGACTACACTACAATCTTCTACACTTCCTGGGTCCGTATCCCTCTATTCCCATCCCATTCATGTATTTGTCAAGATGCCCCTTAAATGTCACTATCGTCCCTGCTTCCACCACCTCCTCCGGCAGCGAGTTCCAGGAACCCACTACCCTCTGTGTAAAAAACTTGCCTCGTACATCTACTCTAAACCTTGCCCCTCGCACCTTAAACCTGTTCCCCCTAGTAATTGACCCCTCTACCCTGGGAAAAAGCCTCTGACTATCCACTCTGTCTATGTCCCTCATAATTTTGTAGACCTCTGTCAGGTCACCCCTCAACCTTCGTTGTTCCAGTGAGAAGAAACCGAGTTTATTCAACCGCTCCTCATAGCTAATGCCCTCCATACCAGGAAACATCCTGGTAAATCTCTTCTGCACCCTCTCTAAAGCCTCCACATCCTTCTGGTAGTGTGGCGACCAGAATTGAACACTATACTCCAAGTGTGGCCCAACTAAGGTTTGATACAGCTGCAACATGACTTGCCAATTCTTATACTATCCCCCGGCCACTGAAGGCAAGCATGCCGTATGCCTTCTTGACTACCTTCTTGACTAGACTAGGTGCGTAGTCTCAACCTCATGAACCGTCTTTGGGTCTTCTGTGTGTTGAGATGTTTGGCCTTACAGAGTTTGCCGAAGAGTTCTGTTCCATTGAAAGCATTGGGCTTAAATTGCAGGACACTGATCTCGCCTAGGGGTGCGCTTTGGTCCACCTTACTAGCATGGTCGCTCTACTGGCCGCTTAAGATCTTGATTCTCTTAGTCTGGAATGTCCTTGAGCTAGATTCTCCGGTCCCTTGGCCATACGTATCTCGGCACAGCACCATTCGCTGGCGGCAATGCCCGTATTTCCCAGTTAATAAAGCCGTCCTATAAAGCCAAAAGCTTTCTTTCATGGGTTCCATGTGGTATCATTGGTGGACAGCCTCTGATTCACCCGCCCCTCCATCAACTCAGTGCTGCAATCGGGCTGCATGGTGGCGCAGTGGTTAGCCCTGCTGCCTCACGGCGCCGAGGTCCCAGGTTCGATCTCGGCTCTGGGTCACTGTCTGTGTGGAGTTTACACTTTCTAACCGTGTTTGCGTGGATTTCACCCCCACAACACAAAGATGTGCAGGGTAGGTGGATTGGCCATGCTAAATTGCCCCTTAATTGGAAAAAATGATTTGGGTACTCTAAATTTATTTTTTTAAAACTCAGTGCTGCAATCACCGCAGTGCCACGTTTAAAGGTCAGCCCAGTGCACAGCAGCCACACTTTGTAGGCTGCTGGAAATGGCGGCTGTCAAGAAATCCACCCCTACGTCCTTGGGCGCTTTCCTGGAGAGAGTGCTCGATGCTGCAGTGGCCCGGTGTGATGTCCACTGCCTACAATCAGGAAGAAAATAGGACAGTAAGGTCACCAACTCAGCATGAGAGGCAGTGGCAGCAGTTGTGAGTGCCAACGTCCTGCCTAAGATGACAGCCATCCAGTGCAGGAAGAGGATGAATGTTCTTCTCCTTTCTGCCCAGGTAAGTCAGTCCTCATCACTCTCAACTCACACCTATTACACATCCACAGGGATCTCACTCAGTGCCAGATCCAGGGGCACCACCACTCGTTCTCAAACACACATCTTCATCTCCTCTCTTTTTACCATCCACACATGCCAGGTACCCTTATCACCTGCCCTGGCATGCATCCTGCTTACACTGTCCATCGGCCTCATGCAGGAAAAGTTGCCTCACAACAAGGGGGAAGGATCCCAGATGGGCAGAGGGATGGCAGAGCTCCAGGTCCTCACACACTTTGAGGACAGAGCCATCCAGCTGGCCAGGGTGGACATTACCCGCGCCTGCGCTGATGGTGAGGCGGGCAGTGAGGATCCAGCGCTACAGCATCCATCGGAGAACAATGCTGTGAGCAATGTCTCCTGTTTCTCAGGCACCTGCCAAGCACTCATGATCTCTCCTTCTTTTCGCAGGCATGTCATGGAAAGCAGCCGAGGGAGTCCACCAGCCAGGCCCTCGACTCTGGCCCCGACACCAGCACCGAGGAGGGATTCACAGACCCGATATCGAAGCACCGTCGCAGTGCTCACTCACGCCCTCCACCAGCGCACCACTCTCAGCGCCACAGTGTGAGTTGCGCAGTGTGAGCCTCATTGTACCTTGTCTCAGCTGAACTCTGCGGCCTCCCCCATCAGCCACCTCCTCAGTGGGTAGCCCTTGTCCCCGAGGAGCCAACCCTGCAGCTTCTGTGGGCCCTGAAACATGTCAGGGATCTGCGAGCAGCTCAGACTGCAGGAGTTGGCCCACTCCCTGGGAATCGAGCACATACCTGCAGGATGTGTTTGGTGTGGTCCCACACCAGCTGAACATTAAACGAGTGGAAGTCCTTGCGGTTCACATAGTTGACCCCTTTATGCCACAGAGCTCTGAGTGCCGTGTGAGTGTAGTCGCTGACTCCCTGCACCTGTTTAAAAGCAGGGATTTGTGTAAAGCCCATTGCTTTTGCATCCTGACTTGCCTAATCCCTAATCCCGTTGGAATGGATGAAGTTGTGTGCCCTTGTGAACATTGTGTCCGTCACCTCCTGGATGCACTTGTGAGCGGAATTCATCTGTGGAGCTACTGGTGTAAAAATGTACTCCATGCATGTCAATTGAGATACAGCTGAATGGTCTCAGATGCAACTGGGTGCTGATCACTGACATGTCTTGCCC
Source organism: Scyliorhinus canicula (assembly GCF_902713615.1). Taxonomy (NCBI): domain Eukaryota; kingdom Metazoa; phylum Chordata; class Chondrichthyes; order Carcharhiniformes; family Scyliorhinidae; genus Scyliorhinus; species Scyliorhinus canicula. Next base: position 39,118,291 of record NC_052166.1, on the reverse strand, counting down.
TCGTCAACATCCCACCTCCAGAAGACTCCGGAATCCCCAGATTTGAAAGAACCATCAGTCCGTGATGACTGCCTACCCACCCAACACACATCCCCAGGCTTCCCTTACCTCCTTGAGATCGTCCCAAAAAGCCTGTGGCCCAGCAGAAGATGGCAACCTCAGTAACAGTGCTTTTCACATGGGACAGTCTGAGCCAAGTCTGATCAATCCCCTAATCTTCTCGGAGTCAAGCCGAAGGGGATCGGGGTTATGGGGAGAAGGCAGGAGAATGGGGATGAAAAAATATCAGCCATGATTGAATGGCGGAGCAGACTCGATGGGCCGTGGCCTAATTCTACTCCTATGTCTTACGGTGTTACCATCTATGGTCTAAGTCTAAGTACCCTGGGAACCCCCCCCCCACCCCCCCCCCCCCCCCCCCCCACCCCCCCCCCCCCCCCCCCCCCCCCCCCCCCCCCCGCCACCACTGACGTCTGGAGTCTTCCCCCAACACCCTGGAATTTTCCCCTCGTTACCCTGGAATCTGCCTCTGGTTACCCCCCCCGGCTAGGCTCCCAATACCCTTCCAGTGTTACCCGGTGTTGCTCCAGTGTTAACCCGGTTTCACCCGGGGCTCTCCAACTAGGCTCCTGATACCCTACCAGTGTAATTCCGGTCACCTGCAAGTCAAGCCTGGTCACCCCCAAGACAAAGGTTAGTGATGCCAGTCAGAGCTGTTACCCTGGGTCAGCTCCCTTAAGATGCAGAGCAGCTCCATGAGCATTGAGCTCACCTCTCAGCTGTGCTTGCCAGGTGCCCATCTTTTGAAGCCAGCCATCATTTGTGTCATTCTGACATCGCACAATCGTGGATGGAGTTTTAGATGAGAGTTGTGGGGCGGGTATGATTTTGGAATGTGGGCCAGATAATGAGATACAAATATATTCAAATGAGGTTCCTGACATCCACTGGTGGAAACACAGCCCACCACTGTTAGGGACAGGGGACAAACACGCATGCTTTCACGCTAACGTGATCATTTCCCCTCCCGTCTCTGAACTTGCCCGGCACGAACGGGAGCTGAAGGTCCCGGCCTCTGTCACTTTAAACAAACACGAGGGGAGATTTTCGGTCTCCGTTTTTGCCAGGCAGGAATGGCGGAGTGGGCGGAGAGTCGAGGAGGAGTCCCAAAGCGGCTTTTATGCCAGCGGGATTTGCCTCCTCGATTGTCCCGCCCTCTCTCCTCGCTCCACCACTGATTTTAAAAGGTAACTTTGGGCGGGTTTCTCTGACCACGGGTGGGTCGGAGAATCGCCGGGCCAGGCACGATTCACGCGACGCCGCCCCAACGCCGGTCCGCCAGTTCTCTGGTGACCGGAGAACCAGCGCCATTGGCGCCTGCACGGTCAGCACGGCGCTGGTCGGGTGATTCTCCGCACGGGATGGGCCGAGTGGCCGCCGAGATCGGCCAAATCCCGCTGGCGCCGTTCACATGTGGTCTTACCCAGCGGCACCTCGGTGTCCATCCTGCGGGGGAAGGCCTGGTTGGGGGGTGACCCCGGAGGGGGCCTCCACCATGGCCAGGCCCACGATCGAGGCCTACCGATCAGCGGGCCGGCCTCTCCTGGTGGGGGCTCTTTTACTCTGCGATGGGCCCCTGTAGCTCTACACCATGTTGCGTCAGGGCCGGCTCACGAGTTTGTGCCGGCCGCAGCGCGCATTACCAGAATTCGCACCATCCGCTGTTCGCATGCGCAGACCAGCGGCACCCGTTTGAACCCGTACAATGCGACGGCGTTGACGACGGCATCAACACTTAGCCTCAGGATCAGATAATCCTTTATATCTGTTTTAATATGCAGATCAGATTACGTTGGACTGTTCATTTACATCGGTGTGAGAGCTGGTGTGACCTACGATAGTTAATCCTCAATGAGGGCACTGGCCTCTGGAACTACCTGGACATTGACCCTTGGCAGGGGGGGCACTGTGGGGAAGGGGAGTGTGGGGAGGGGTAGTGTTCCTTTATTCTATTTGTATCCTTTTTAAATAAAGGCTGAAAGAGCATGCCCCGCCCATATGATTTTGAGGGACTTAGCTCCTTGATTTCTTTCGACTATTTATCAAAAAAGAATGATGCCGCAACAGATGGGCGACACCCTGCCTTTCCAACATTTTAAAATAAATTTGGAGTGCCCAATTCTTTTTTTTGCAATTAAGGGGGAATTTAGCGAGCCCAATCCACCTACCCTGCACATCTTTCGGTTTGTGGGGGGTGAGACCCACTCAGACTCGGGGAGAATGTGCAAACTCCCCACGGACAGTGACCCGGGGCCGAGAGCGTAACTGGGTCCTCGGCGCCGTGAGGCAGCAGTGCTAACCCACTGCGCCACCGTAAGAATGTTTCCTACCTGTGTTTATGCTTAGTCACAGATATGGAACGATTCCGCCAACAATGTGAAACGCTGCAACATTTTCCCAGAATACTACGCTGATTTGATCTATAACCGTTGTGGAGTCTTTCCAAATATTAGTGCAGCATTTCTCTGTAACAGCCCTTCCGCCCGACCTGCACTGCCTTCATTATGAAGGTTCTAAAAATATTAGTGCGACCCTCTCTTTTCTCTCATTTTCAGATGCACTCCACCTGGCCCAGGTGTCTGTAAACCGTTTGCGCCATGCGTTTCCTCTTTGCATCTGCTTTATTGCTTCCTTTGGCGATCAAATTTTCTGGCCTAAAATTACTAGGTTCGGAATTTGCCTGCTATTTTGGTTTGCAAAGGATGGGTTCCGTTCTTCTGCCATTTCCTATGAATGGTGCGTCTTATATAATATTTCTGGGCAGCAAAATGATGTCATTGTCAAAATGCTGTAACACGTGTTGTGTTCAATCGTATAAACTATTGCTCAGAATGTGTTAAAATAACAACCCATTGTGTATTCCATCAAGTTCTCAGTTCTGCACAAGGATTGTAACACTCATTCACAACTGTTTGAAGCTAATGATTTGTGGCCGAGAAACAGCTTAAATCCTTAAAGTGCAGCTGCAAAGAAATATCACTGCTTACTGGTGTTCCAAATTCTTGTTACCCAGATCAATATTTAATTTTTAAGAGAATAAAGTGGAGACCTCTATTCGTGCTCAATGACCTTCTTCCACTCAAGAGGTTTTTTTTTTGTTATTGATGTAAACCTTCCTGCCATTTCTGACAAGGCACCGATAACGATGAACAGGGATTCTGTGCAAAAACATCAACAGGCTGTTAGGATGGACTGCCCATTTGCCAGTGCAAATGGCTGATGACATCATCAATGTGTCATGTGATCGGACTCTTAAAGTGACCTTGTTCCAACGAGGAACAAGCACTTTAACCAATATGGTGGATAATTGGAGTTTAAGACAGGACATAAATCAGCAGCTACTTAGCAAAAAACATGCAATGGTGACAGGTAGTAATGGTTTTGACCAGGCAGGCAACTGACTTACACACAAGCACCTCTTCCTTCCTTCACCCTCTTTCTTCTCATATGACCACACCTTCATGACTTTTCCAGCTACCTAAGAACATTAGCAATGGATCGACTATTGGGAGTTTCTCTCCACCGCCTACTTTTTGAAGGGTGGACCTGGATAGATTGACGGGACTCAGAATCCTTTAAAAAATATACATTATTTTAAAACGCCCTATAAGATGTCATCTTCTTTGCCTGAACCAAGTGGATGGAAACCCATTCTTAATGTTGTCCTCTTGCCATTAACTTCTTGAGCTTTCACACTTACATTCCAACCTTGATCAATCAGGTATGACGTCTGCCTTTCCTTATCTCATCCAAGGTTAATGCCCATGACTATTTTTATGATTCCCAGCCAGCTCATTCCTGGATTAACCTCAGGAGCGCCATCATTTTTATTGGCCTGTTGGTGAGCTGTACATAACACCTCTCCAGGCTCTATGATCTCATTCCTGACCAGACTGCTGCACTCAAGGTTGTTCTCTTTCTTTGTGGTGCCTTCTTGAAGCACCACTGTCCATCTGGTGTAGGGATGCTTACACTGCTGCCAATGAGTCACTGAAGTAACTTATTTTCTACATCCACACACTAATTTACGTATTTCAGTAAGCATCTTGAGTAGGCAAGATTAAATGAAAAGCCTAACTGTTTGTGGTCCAGTTTTGCTGTCTGCAAACCTGCTCCCCCAGTATTGCAGAGGCTTTGTCAGACCTTTGTCTCTTTTTGGGTTAGTTCTAATTGTCATGACTAATAGAACAATGGACCAATTTGTTTCTAGGGAAATGAAGCCATAAGCAAAATAAACTTACAACACGAACACAACTTGAAATGAAAAAATGAAATTAAAATCACTTATTGCCACAAGTAGGCTTCAAATGAAGTTAATGTGAAAAGCCTTGGTGTAACTGAATAGGCGCCACATTTCAGCACCTGTTCGGGGAGGCTGGTACAGGAATTGAACCATGCTGCTGGCCTGCCTTGGTCTGCTTTTAATGCCAGCGATTTAGCCCTGTGCTAAACCAGCCCCTGGATGACCTGGGCATCATCAGACAACAAACATATCAATTTCACAACATTTCTGAAATGCGAGTTCTTCAATGAAGATCATTTGTTTCAGTAATTCTGCAGGATTCTAAAATTTCTTTTCAGCTTTTCCTAACTATTTTCTGTGTGACCTTATTTCCGTACTGCATATCGGAAATTAAAAATGTGCCCAGAATAAGCATTAAATGAATAGTCAGGCTGAAGGTCAAGCAGCATTCATGTCGCAAGCAGTGAGAAAGCGATACAGGTAGGTGTGGTTATTGCTCCTTTCCCCTCCTGCAGGCAACCTATTGATGGTCAAACCGAAATATAAGCTGCAAGAAAATGAGTCGCATCGAAGAATTTGTGCATGCAAATCAGTCTAATTCGGAAGGAATTAATTTCTATGAATCAGTAAACTTATGCTGAGCTTGTAAAACTGTAGAAAGCCAGCCTTTCCGCTTCTAGGTTAAGCAGATTATAAACCATCTGCGCTCCTAGCTTAAGGTACTGTGGCTGAAATTTTCCCCTCACTTATAACACATGAAGGGAAATTCTGCCCCACATCATGTCTTCTACCGGAGATATGACTAACCATTCGGTGCTTATTTGTTCTATGTTTCTTTCAAAACATGGTCATGTACATTGACAGAAGACATTTTCCACAGAAGCCTTGACAGTACATCAGTACCCTGCTTTATTATTGAAGATGGTGCCCTAGCTGCCTTTTTAAAAAGGTTTGCTCAGAGTTCTCGGCGTGTTTAAAGTTTTCTGAAAATGTCAATGAATAGAGACATTCTTGGCAGTAATATCATATAAGATCTTATTACAAGTTGCATCATTGGGGTGAAAGCTAAACCAGATTATCGCGGCTGGTTTAGTAGTCTTAATTGTTCCACATTTTAATATTTATCCATTTCTGGTTCTTTACTATTTCCTATTGTGCTGGGCTTGTTATTGATCTAGACAGCCATCGTTCTAAATTTAACTTGAAAATATCGAAAATATAAACAACACTTTTCTAAATGTCCATTCGGAAGGAATCCTGCAATTGAATCAATTGGAATCCTGCAAGGCAAAGGTTGCTCAAGCCATTTTTATTGCCATGGTCATGTTTGCCAAAAGGCTTCAGAAAATGACATTTTTCTTTTATTTCTAAAGAAAAGAGATGGCATCATTACAAACCCATTGAAATAGATAGAACAGCACATAAACAGGGGACAATTTTCAATAAAGAGCATTTCATCTCATCCACTTGACAATGAGGAGAATTGCCCAGGTATATTCAGTCTGGTCAATTACTGCTCCATCAGTCCACTTTCGAAGTGATCGACAGTGTCATTGTTAGTGCTATCAAGCAATACTTTTGCCCAGGCAATAACCTGCTCACTGAAAGTTGCTTTGGGCCAGGACCACTTGGCTCCTCGTGGTAGTCTTAGTCCAAAAATGGACCAAAGAGTTGAATTCCAGAGGTGAGGCGAGAGTATATGTCCTTGATATCAAAACAACATTTGAGAAAGTGTGGCATAGAGCATTCGGCAAATTGACGTTGTAGCTAGCCCCTTTAAGAGATGTTCTCTGAGGGATGGGTCATGTGCCCCGCTCGACCAATCAGGGACGGGAATTCACTGGGGATGTGTTAGGACTTGTCCCAGCAGATGGACGGCATGGAGCATAGTGGTTCGCATTGTTGCTTCACAGTGCCAGGGACCTGGGATCGATTCCCAGCTTGGGTCACTGTCTGTGCGAAGTCTGCACGTTCTCCCCGTGTCTGTGTGGGTTTCCTCCGGGTGCTCCGGTTTCCTCCCACTAGTCCCGAAAGATGTGTTTGTTAGGTGAATTGGACATTTTGAATTCTGCCTTGGTGTACCTGAACAGGTGCGTTGGTGTGGCAATTACGGGATTTTCACAGTAACTTCATTGCAGTGTTAATGTAAGCCTACTTGTGACACTAATAAAGATTACTATTAGCAGATTTTTTTTATTTGCTGGCTGGGCCAGCATTTATTGCCCATCTCTGAGTCAACCACATTGCTGTGGATCTGGAGCTTCATGTAGACAAGTTTCTTAGGTGGACAATCATACTCGTTAGCGAGTGATCACCGAAGAAAAAGACAAGTGAAACTGGGTGAAACCATTTGCATTTGCAGAGATTACAAGCTGGACAAGTACCCCATCCCCAAACTCCAAGATCTATATCCAAAAGTAGTTGGGAGTCAAAAGTTCACTAAATTAGACATGAGTCATGCATACAAGCAGTTGGAACTGTACAGTTCTTTGAAGCAATACGTGACCGTAAACACCCATAAGGGGTTGCACCAATACACACGCTTGCTCTTTAGAGTTTCATCAGGTTGTGCTACATTCCAAAGAATCATGGAGAGTTTACTGCAAGGCTTCCCGGATGTCATTGTGTACTTAGATGCTGTGTTATTAACAGAACCTACAGAAGAAGAACACTTGTCGAATTTGGAAGGAGTATTAAGAAGATTCCAGGAAACACGAGTGTGCCTCAAGAGTGAAAAGTGCACCTTCCAGGTTAATGAGGTGGCTTACCTGAGTTATCGGATGGATGCACAGGAGTTGCACCCATGGAGGACAAGGTGAAAGCAATTAAGGAGGCATAGCCCCGAGGAATACCTCAGAACCAAAGTTCTTTCTGGTGATGGTTAACTATTATGGGCAGTTCCTCTCAAACCTATCAAAATGGATAACCTCACACTTACTTACACTAAATTCCATTGGCCACAATTTTGCCCAATCACCTTGTTTGTCGGTAACTCCTTGCAATTTAATGCTAACATCGAGGCTGTCTACCAATGCCACCTAATTTGTATCATCTGCAAATTTGGATATAGACTTTCTAATCCATCATTCAAGCCATTAATGAATAATTGAGGCCCCAACATAGATCCCACTAGTCACCTCCTGCCAATTATCCCCACTCTATGTCATCTGCCACCCAACCAATTTCCTAACCATGCCAATAATTTGTCCTCAACTCTATGGGATTCCACCTTAGTTAACAGTCTCTTGTGTGGGACTTTATCAAATGCCTTCTGGAAGTCCATATGGATGACGTCCATAGACATTCCCCTGTCTACTACCCTAGTCACCTCTTCAAAAAATTCAACAAGATTAATCTGGCCTGATCTTCCTTTCACAAATCTATGCTGGCTCTCCCTGATCGACCAACGATTTTCAAGGTATTCAGTTACCCTATCCCTCAATATAAACTCCAACAATTTCCCTACTACAGATGTTAGCCCAACTGGTCTGTAATTCCTTGATTTCCCTCTTTCACCCTTCTTAAAAAGTGGAATGAGGTGTGTAATTTTCCAATCCAGAGGGACTCTCCTGAATCTAGGGAACTCTGGAAGATTATAGTTAGGGCATCTACAATGTGCTCTCCCATTTTCTTTAACACCCTCAGATGGAAACCGTCAGGTTCTGGACATTTATCCCTCTTTAGTTTCATTCATTCTCTAGTTGGCGATGCTGTACTTATGTTAGTTGTATTAGTCCCTGTCCTCTATCGGTTATTATTTTTTTCAGGACTTCCAGCAAATTATCCTCCTTTTCTACTGTAAATACTGAGGCAAAGTAATGGTTCAACATATCTGCCATTTCCCCATTATCACTGACAATATCTCCATTTTCAGCTTTTTTACCACCCGCTTTCCCTTTATATAACTACATTTCTTTTTATTGATTGTGATGTCCCTTGCAGTTTCCTTTCATAATTCCTTTTAGTAGCTCTTTAGTAAGCTGCTTTGTGACCCTTTGCTGGTCCTTGTACCTATCCCATTCTTCCAAGTCTGTGCTATGTCTTGCATTTTTGTAAGCCCTTTCTTTGGGTATAATGCTGTCCCAAACCTCTTTAGCTGTCCATGGCTGTTTTTTTGTGTGAAGCGGAGCGGAGCCTTTTCCTCTCAGGGGTACCCACTTGCTCCGTATCTTGTTAGATGCCTATTAAAATAGTCTCCACTGCTCTTCAATCGTTTGACCAATTAACAGATCTTCCCAGTTTACAGTTAAGCCTAATGTTCCCAGATTTAGCAGGGAGAATGGAGGCAAGCCAGAGGAACCAGAGGAGGTACCATGATTTGTTTAAAAGTGCAAGAATGTTTGAGATAGAGGATCCAGTGTTTGTGAAGAATTTCGCTAACAGACCAAATTGCGCTCCCGGAGTTGTGGCCAGAACAGAGCCGGTGCCCTATGAGGTTAAAGTACAGGACAAGACTTTAAAGAAGCATATAGATGACTTGTGTGTGGGCGAGAGCCCAAGAGCCAGTGCTACGACCTGATCCAATTGTACCAGCAGGAAGCGTTGTGGGCTGCCCAAGGAGTTAAACTGTCGGATCAGTGAGTAACAGTTATCCCCCCAGGAAACAGTGGAAGCAAAGGAAGGCAAAACATCAGTACAAGGAACAAGTCCTTGTGAAATAAGGCCGACAGTAACTACTTCAACAGAAAAACCTCTGTCACTGGCGTTACGTTGCTGTACAAGAAGGAAGTCGCCACCGGACAGATGTTATTGATGGACTTGCGTAAAAGCGTTCCTGATCGTTACTGTTTTGGCAATTGAGTAATTTACTGAATCCTGTAAAACAGGATTTAAAGGGGAAGGGATTTTGTAGCTATCCCCTTTAACGGGTGTTCTCTGAGGGAGGGACCATGTGACCTGCTAATCCAATCAGAAACGGGGTTAGGAAATTCACTGCGGGCATATTGGGACCTGTCCCAGCAGTGAGACCTGAGAGCTGAGTATGGAAAGACCATTTTGTAGCACTCTGTAACTAGTTCTTTATAGTTGGAAGAAATTGTTGGTCTTATAAGTTAACACATGGACCCAATTCTTGATGTTATTACAGGAACCAAATCTCAAGGAGAGTAGTCCAGAAGCCCCCAAAAGGGCACATCTTGTGGGTGGGTGACCTATTTCCGCACCCCGTCCCCTGTCCCCATATCACACCTTCACCTGACCCAGATAAACACAGTTACTACTGGTTTAACCTACTCAATCAAGCTAAACTAGAGTCAATGACACACTAAAATCGATGCAGGCAGGCCAAGGATACTCACTCCACTCTTGAACAAAGCAAACTACCGCTGCTTCTAGGCACCACAGAGGTGCCACTTAGGCCCCGCCATCAATGATATTCCACCCATTTCTCCTCATCAAAGAAACCCTAACAACAGGATGATATGCCCGCTGTACATTCCATGAGCCAAGTAATCAAGAAACCAACATCACTACCCAGACAGCCAAGTAAATATAGAAAACCAACCCAAGAAAAACTAGATATCTAAGGATTAACTGACCACGCTTGGGTGTGCACCAGTACATATTTCCCCCTACTCCTACACCAGAGGTGCCAACATCAGGAGAAAAATAACCCAGTCCCTTCCAGGATACATTATCAGTCCGTAACTTCCTAGGAGGCAAGCAAGGATTACTTAATCCCAAAATAACCAAAGTACAAACAAAAAACACAACATCAATAGTTCTAATGGGGGTTTTCCTCACCCACAATGAGGAATAATAAGGTCAAAGCAGCCATATCCATATCAAACCACCAAACTGCCACCCAGCTGTGGTGTTACTCGCCTTATCTCTAAATAAAGCGAGGGGCACCTAAATAAATTGACAGGATCGTCGAGCAACATCCACCAGTAATCCTGAGTTTCACCAAAGCCTCTGCCACGCCATCGTCCCGAAGCCCCGGTAAAAAGAAACCTAGGCCCTGGCGAGTGGCGAAGACACTTTGGGTCCTGCCACCTCCAACCCTTCTTGATGAACATCAGAGACAAGACGACGTAAGACCAGTTGTCATGGTCTTCGACCGACCCCAGACCTGGAAGGCCGGATGCCATGTGCTCCAACAAACCAGAAATGCCCAAATTTAAACTGATACTAAACATTTGGCGTTAAAAAAGCCAAATCTTTTGGGCAGCACGGTAGCACAGTGGGTAGCACTGTTGCTTCACAGCTCTATGTTTCCAGGTTCAATTCCCAGTTTGGGTCACTGCCTGTGTGGAGTCTGCACGTTCTCGCTGTGTCTGCATGGGTTTCCTCCGGGTGCTGCGCTTTCCTACCACAGTCCTGAACAACGTGCTATTAGGCAATTTGGACATTCTGAATTCTGCCTCTGTATACCCGAACTGGCGCCAGAATGTGGTGACTATGGGCTTTTCACAGTAACTTCATTGCTGTGTTAATGTACGCCTACTTGTGACAATAAAGATTCTTTAAAAAAAACTTCCTTTGCCCTTTCTGATAAAATCAATTTTGGTATTAAAATTTGCTTGTCCCACCTTTTCAGTACAGTCTTCTAAACAAGGAATATGACATAAATCTGACTTTGTTACTGCACTGACTTTCATATTGCCCACACACAATTGTTTTTTTTTTTTTAAATAATTTTTATTGAGAAATTTTGATTTTATACAACAATAACGCACCTTAGTAAAATACCGAAAATAACAATAATATTAACAATCATATACATTCGCCCCATCCCCATGAACAACCCAGCATTTTAACAACAACGCAAATTAACACACTATAAAGTTACAGAATAAACACTTCAATAATGCACCCCCCCCCCCCCCCCCGGGGTTGCTGCTGCTATTGACCCAGTTACCTATCTCTGAGCCAGGAAGTCCAGAAAAGGCTGCCATCGTTTATAGAACCCTTGTATTGATCCTCTCAGGGCAAATTTGACCTTTTCCAATTTTATAAATCCCGCCATGTCACTGATCCAGGTCTCCACGCTTGGGGGCCTTGCATCCTTCCATTGTAACAGAATCCTTCGACGGGCTACTAGGGACGCAAAGGCCACTACAACGGCCTCTTTCGCCTCCTTCAGTCCCGGCTCCACCCCAACCCCAAAAATCGCGAGTCCCCACCCTGGTTTGACCCTGGATCCAACCACCCTCGACACCGTCCCCGCCACCCCCTTCCAGAATTCTTCCAGTGCTGGGCATGCCCAGAACATATGGGCGTGGTTCGCAGGACTCCCCGAACATCTGGTGCACCTGTCCTCACCCCCGAAGAACCTACTCATCCTAGTCCCGGACATATGGGTCCGGTGCAGCACCTTAAATTGGATGAGACTAAGCCTCGCACATGAGGAGGAGGAGTTGACTCTCTCCAAGGCCTCCGCCCAAGTCCCATCCTCTATCTGCTCCCCGAGTTCCTCCTCCCATTTAGCCTTCAGCTCCTCCACTGACGACTCCTCCACCTCCTGCATTACCTTATAGATGTCAGACACCTTCCCCTCTCCTACCCACACCCCCGAAAGCACTCTGTCCATCGTCCCCTGCGAGGGCAGCAAAGGGAATCCCTCTACCTGCCGCCTAGCAAACGCCTTTACCTGCAGGTATCTGAACATGTTCCCCTGGGGAAGGCCAAATTTATCTTCCAGTTCCCCCAGGCCCGCAAACCTCCCGCCAATAAACAGGTCCCTCAATTTGCTGATGCCCGCCCTTTGCCATCCCCTGAATCCCCCATCCGTGTTCCCCGGGATGAACCGATGGTTGCCACCCAGTGGAGCCTCCATCGAGCCCCCTGTTTCCCCCCGATGCCGTCTCCACTGTCCCCAGATTCTTAGGGTCGCCGCCACCACCGGGCTCGTGGTAACCCTCTTGGGGGAGAGCGGTAACGGTGCCGTTACCATGGCACCCAGGCTTGTACCTCTACATGACGCCATCTCCATTCTTTTGCCCACAACAATTGTTGCATTCCATCTGGTTGTGGTATCATCACAATAGGTGAGCTCCAATCACTGCAACTCACTTCAATTATATAATTTTTAAGCATGCTTTCAATCTATTTTTCAACCTGTGCCAACTTGAGTGGATTCAGTCTGTATAAACATTGCATAATTGGAAATGAATTTCCTAAATCTACATCGTATAATCACCTTTGTATTTCCTAGTTTGTTCCCATATATAGCTCTGTGTGACTGTAACAACTCTTTCAGGTCACTCTTATTTTCCTCCAGAAGTTAACTCAGTAAACTTCTTATCACTTCCTCATTGTCCATTCTAATTTGAGGAATGTCAAATTGAGAATCATCTGAATTTATCGCTTCTCCCTGAGTTATAACTACTAACACATCCTCCTTCTTTCCTTCTCTATCAAAATACTTCTTGAGAATATTAACATGACCATGAGATTTCCTTATATCTTAACAAATAATTCACTTCACTCAATTTCATTTCGATTTGATAAGGCCCCACTATATCTTGCCTTCAATGGTTCATCTAACATTTGCAATAATATGAATACTTTCTCCCCACTAACAAATCTTTGAGTTTTGATTTCATATCCAACTCTTTTTTCGTCACATGCTGTGACAATTTTACATCCTTTCTAGCCAACTCACCAGCCCAATTTAATCTCTCCCTAAAGTTTAATACATGGTCCAACAATGTAGTCTCAGAACACTGACTCTACAACATCTCCTTAATCAATTTAAGTGGTCCTCTTAACTCATGACCAAAAATTTATTTGAACGGACTGAATTTAGGGGCTGGTTTAGCTCACTGGGCTAAATCGCTGGCTTTTAAAGCAGACCAAGCAGGCCAGCGGCACGGTTCAATTCCCGTACCAGCCTCCCCGAACAGGCGCCGGAATGTGGCGACTAGGGGCTTTTCACAGTAACTTCATTTGAAGCCTACTCGTGACAATAAGCGATTTTCATTTTCATTTCATAGTTGATTCATTCGGTGCACCCCTAATTGCAAATAGTACAAATGGAATTCCTATATCCCAATCCTCTGGATAAGCCTGGCTATAGGCCCTCAACATGGTCTTTAAAGTTTGGTGCCACCTTTCTAATGCTCTCTATGAATCTGGATGATACGCAGTTGATTTGAATTGCTTCACTCCTAAGCTACCCGTAACTTCCCTGAATAACTTTGACATAAAATTGGAATCCTTGGACAGATTGTATTTCTTTTCATAATCGTATCTGGTTAAAAAAAAATGTTGTTATCTCCTCTACAATCCTCTTAATTGTAATATTTTGTAATGGATGGTCTCCGGAAATCTAGTAGACACATCCTTTATGGTCAACAAGTACTGATTCCCAGGTTTTACCTTAGGAAGGAGTCCCAAACAATCAATTAGGACCTGAATAAAAGATTCTCCTTTTGAGAAACTTTTTCTTTTTCCTTTTCCTCTGGCAATTCCGCTCTCCTTTGCCTTTTCTTCTCTCTCCTTTTTTTCTTTCCTGCATTATCCTTAAATGTTGCCGTTGAAGGTAGAAATCGAGGAACATTTAGAGGGAGGAGTAACCCCTCTTAGCCAAAAGTCCAGTGGAGATGTTTAAATATATTCTTTCCTGCATTTCAAATTACTTCAGTTGTATTTATTTTTCTTTATCTTAATCGTGCATCTTCAACGCTCTTTCATTTTGCTGCATTCCTAATTGTTTCATTTGTAATTGAATTTTGGCTAATTCCGATGATTCAGACTGTATCTGGCAAATTTAAATGCTGAACTATCGCTTGTATTATCTCCACCTTCATCACCCCTTCAGGTAAAGTCAACTGCAGCTTGTCCACAAAATCCAAAAGCTTTGTTTTAACCATCCCTTGTTAGCCACACAGAGTGACCTCTTCTATAGCCAGGAAACTCTTAGCCACCGAAGGAGTCATTTTACCAGCCACTGCCTACTTAAACTGACAAGGGTATCAATACCTGAAAGAAAGCACCAGACCCAAGCACCAAGCACTTGCAATAATCCCAAACCAAACTAAGAATTATACTTTTTAATCCCGCAAAGAGCCCCCAATTTTTGTTAGGATACCTGACCAGACCCCAATCTTTATCAGAATACTGGACGAGAAACCCCAACCAAATTTGCAATTTGTAAAACTGTGAGGAAAGGATATGTCACTTGAGGAGCGATGACTCTGACCAATAGGTATCTTTCATGTTAAAACAAACTCTAATTTAAACACAGAATGAACCACATTAACATCCAAAGAAATAGCGTTACAGTTAACAGTTAAACAGTTCTTAAATAAAAGGAAAAAAACTTTAACTCACTATCTACACCTGCCGCTACATATTATCCAACTAAACAACCCAATACCATTCAAAATCCACTCATAAATAAAGTTAGCAAATCAGGGTTACTTACTGTTCTATATGAAGACCTTTGGAGAGAGATACCTTCAGTAATAACCTGAGCATCCTTCTGTCTTGTCAGATAAAACTCTTATAGCAAAGTGCCAAAACTACTGACAAACCTGGTTCCTTCCATTAATTACATCAGTTGTATCCACTACGATATCCCATGACCTGCTTAACTAGAGCTTAACACAATCCCTCAAATGATCTACATCCCAACGGACCTCCAACAATCAGAACAATGCTCCATTAGCTATCCCTTTGTAAACAAGTAAATGGTCAAAATTAATGATTATCTATCCTTTTTATGACCCCCTTAATCATAGCTTTAGCAGGCATACTTCCTGTATGTAGGCTTTAAGGGCAGCGCGGTAGCATTGTGGATAGCACAATTGCTTCACAGCTCCAGGGTCCCAGGTTCGATTCCGGCTTGGGTCACTGTCTGTGCGGAGTCTGCACATCCTCCCCGTGTGTGCGTGGGTTTCCACCGGGTGCTCCGGTTTCCTCCCACAGTCCAAAGATGTGCAGGTTAGGTGGATTGGCCATGATAATTTGCCCTTAGTGTCCAAAATTGCCCTTAGTGTTGGGTGGGGTTCTGGGTTATGGGGATAGGGTGGAGGTGTTGACCTTGGATAGGGTGCTCTTTCCAAGAGCCGGTGCAGGCTCGATGGGCCGAATGGCCTCCTTCTGCACTGTAAATGCTACGATAATGTATTTGAACCCAGGGTTTTTAATAACATTACTACAAAAAACCTAAAATATGACATATAACAATTTCCTACATTCATCACAACAGAGGCCTGGAGCATTTTACCTTCTGTGCCTCATCTAAATCCCATCACCAAACTTTCCAGTGTCTCAGGCAGGAAGAATTACCTGACCCAGAGGTGTCATCCCAGAGTTGTTTGTTGCCTTGATTGGTTGCTGGGGCTGTGTCACAGGGATCTTCCAAACCTAATGACTGACCCTTGTCTATTCATTACATGTTCTGTTATATAACAATCCAGGTAGCTATTCAAGGTTTCAGCCGCAGACGTGTTTATTAATGTAAATAATTGCACAAGGTTTTCTTCTCACTGAAAACACGTTCAGTTCCACTTCTTCTCTGGGAAGGGATGTCAGTCTTCGAACTGCCAACTTTCGTCCTGGTACCTAACGAACAAGAAATCAGATTCCCCTTCCCTTTTGAATTGAATCATGAAAACAATAGTGCTCAACAGGCCTGCGTGAAAATAATCAAACATTGTAAACTTAAGACCTTATGCAATGCCTAAACTAGACATTCGCAAAGCCGAAATTAGATGCAGCATCATGCAATAGATATTGTATCAGGAGCTTGCTTATGGTTGAATACTAAATAAATTAGTAAGTATGCATAATGTAGAGGGTAACCCTATATCCAGTGGCATTTAGTCATGGCATGAAGGACATTTAACAAAAGTACTATTCTCAAATGGAATGAAATGCCATCAAATATACAGTGAAGAAAGAAGGGAATTGAACACCAGATAATGATTGTGAATAACTCTTATGTTCTGTAACCTGACGTGGCAATTAAGTTACAGCTTTATAACTTCTGAAAGGAGAAATCCACCTCAAATATTTGTGAGAACAAAGTCCTTTGACGTATATGATTTCATTTTGGGATGACATGGTTGTGTAACAGCATCTAGATGGTAAAGATCAATTTCTTAATTGGTAAGTAAGTGTCATCAATGCCTGACTGATGGATTGTAAAGCATGAATAATGATGCCAAACCATGAATCAATCATGACTGATTTCTTTTAGGATTAGTGTGAGCAGTAAAGGATTGTCTGCGACCAAGCTAATCTTCAGGTACATTAATCAACATCTGTCATTAATTGTAAATTGATTGAATTCACACCCGTTTGACCATAGTCGCTAATGTCCCTTATAAACAACTGTTGTCTTTGTTAATCGCAAATTACTTCTGTGACACGGTGATGCAGATGCAAGGAAATTCACAATTCATTGATTTGACAGCATTGAGAGGATCCTTTACACAGTCAGGATGGGGAGGGGCAGAGGGAACAGAAACTCCACACAGCTGCTGTGCAATGCAATGCAATTTAGAATTTAAAAAGCACATTTCAAAACTGTACTTAAATTCGTAAGAAGTCTTACAGCACCAGGTTAAAGTCTTACAACACATGTTTGTTTCGAATCACTAGCTTTCGGCGCACTGCTCCTTCCTTAGGTGAATGAGGAAGGAGCAGTGATTCACCTGAGGAAGGAGCTGCGCTTCGAAAGTCAGTGATTCAAAACAAATCTGTTGGACTTTAACCTGGTGTTGTAAGACTTCTTACTGTGCTCACCCCAGTCCAACGCCGGCATCTCCACGCCATACTTAAATTAGACATCGCTGTGATGTAAGAATCAATGTTAGTTTGTGGTGCCAAGTTTGTTTAAGGAAACAGGATGCCCGAGTATCTTTTGGCACATTCTGGGAGGGCTGGAGGTGTTTGGGAAGAGGGCAACTCAATTTCCAATGATTATACGTCCATTTTTTGCCCCAGTGCAAAATTTCAATAAGAGAAAGGCAAGGGCCTTTCACCCACTTGGTCCCCACATCAGCTTGGTATCACCGCCATTTTGACCAAATGTACGCCATTCTGAGAAAGAGTAGGCACCCTGGACCTCAACATTCTTTCTCAGGCAAACCCATATCATCAAGAAAATAGTAAACAAATTAAGGATCATTTCCGCAAACAACATTTGTTCTCAGCCAAGTTTGGCCAAAACAGCCTTTACACCACCCAACTCATTAAGTTCCTCATGGTGTAGTGATCGTGAGAAAAGTTACAGACCACAGTACTTTTGTCAGTCATTTCATGTGGGTGTATGCAGTGAAACCATTCCACGTCAGCTTGTTACTTTTACAACAATTTCCTTTTTCAAAAGTCACACTGCTCTTTGACAATCCAATTCTGAACATTGTTATGGCAGATTCCATGGAGCATTGCTGGGAACTCGGGACGAATCTTTGAATGGCAACAATTGCGATCACATAAGATTTTCAGAAACAGAATAGCTTCTGTCAAATGTTTCTAACAAAATGTGTCATAGAACTGAGAGAAAACCCATGGGTCATCTGTCAAGATGTTGTTGGTATGAATAATTTTCAATCCAAATTATGTGGCTTGTAAACACACACTCTTCCAGAGAGTTCTCTTTAAAAACATCATTCACTCTATAACTCTGCAAGCAGCCATGATCTTATTGAATGGTGAAGCAGGGTGAGGGGCTGTGTAAAACACCCCAGTTTCTCAGCATAACTCATGCCTAACAAATCTATAAAGGCGTACATATAAACTCCACCCTGGCATTTTTGTTCCCGCATTCTCTTTAAAAGGGTACCATTTAATTCATATTGAGCCTCCTCATTCTTCTAACCAAACTAAATCAGACTGGGTGTTAAAATTCACCAGTCTATGTACCCCTGAAGTCAATTAATCATGAATTGCTACATTTCCAAGTTTCCTGTCAACACTGACATTATGGGTGCAATCGAACGGCCATGCTGCGCGTAAACACAACGTGCCACGCCCAGCGTGGCCGATAGACACTGTCCCGGAATCTATCCGGCTCCCAATACTTGCCGATCATTAGATCTCGCAAGACGTTGCGATGTGAATCCCATTGTGGGCGGGATAATTTTTTCAGCAAATATGCATGGTAAGGCTAGTCTCACTTTAATGTGTAGATTCCCGAGTTACCTGAGGGATGGAATCCTGCCCCTTTTATCTCGGGGGTCCTTGGGGGAACACTGTTCAATACTGGTCTCCACAAATGGGGACTAGACGGAATGGCACCCTTGGGCGTCTCTCAGGAGATAAGTGGCCCTCAGGTGATTGCCGTCTGGGCAGGGTGGTACCCTGCTACTGCTGGTGCTACTCAGGCACCCTGGCACTGCTAACCTGGCCACCTGACAGTGCCACCTGGGTACCAGCCTGGCACTGCCAAGGTACCCAGGTGGCACTGCCAGAAAGCAGGGACATTGCCAGGGTACCAGGTGGCACTGTCAAGTTGGCAAGCTGCCATTTTTCCCATGGCATTAATCAGGCCTGTAGGAGTAAATATTCATGAATAGACCTTTGAGTGAGTAAAGAAGCGATTTATTAATTTTCAGAATTCTGGGAGAAATACCTTTGACCCCCACGGTCTGTACAGCACCTTTTCTCGCTTGAGCTGAGGTCGCACTGAGTTAATATACAGAAGAAAGCTGAATTAGTTTGAATTCACATTTACATATACCCAATCAATTCTGTTCGTGTCACAAATTCATAACATGCATCTTCAATGCCATAAATGGCTACAAGTTAGCTCCTATAGCCTCTAATTGGCAGTTTGTGTCTCATTACATAGATAATGGTTACATACAGCCACGTTGAACAAGTTCTTCCCCATTCCTTGCGAGTTCCTTAATTTGGGGCTCTTTGTCAGTTAGCTAAGTAGCTAACAATACTGACATTGGGCTAATGTTTGCTAACGGCTAATTGTCTCTCCGGATGCAGCTTGTGGTTCACTTGTTTTGCACAAAGCTTTACTTACAACAGCAGCAGACACTGATAATAACATAGGGTCAAGAGTCAATTTTATATCAGGCGGAATCCATGTTGTATCTTCTGTAGTCCATTCGGAATTCTACCTCTTCAGCAGTAATCGGGCCGGGGTTGCCCAGTGCAGTGTTGGGGGGGGGCCCGGGGACCCCCTCATAGTGAGTTGGGCTTGGTGGGGGAGAGGGGGGGGGGGGTCAGGGGTTGCTTCTGGGGCTCCAGAGATTGGGATTCCATTTAAAAATGTGTCCTGATCTCTCACTACACTGAGGGGTTCCAGTGGCAGAGCTTCTATGTGCAGAAAATAGCCTCGGCTGCGCTTTCCCCGCTGAGGGCCCCCATCTAACCGGAAGCGAGTTAAATAGCATTATGTTCCCCCGCACCGGGAAACACGTGGCTAAATGGGCTCGCTGTGAAACTTTGTTCCCATTTAGTTCAATCGCACCCTCTGCCTTGCGTACGCAAGTCCCAGTCATTAATAAATATCAGAAAGAGCCGTGTTTGAAAAAATATGTCCTGTGAGGCACATCAGCACATGTGCATTTTAAACCAAGAAGTCTGATTCAAGCTTTGTACCTTCATTTTTGTCAAATCAGCAACAAATTTGCAAAAAGTGCCAATTTGCGGCTGTCGCATCAAAGCTGAAGCGTGTAATGGATCAGCATAAGCAGAGATGAAAGTTGCATTTACAATATTAAATGAGCCACTTTTAACAACAGATTATTCATTTCACAACAGTCCATTTCCTTTACACCACAAAATGTTTTACTGAATGACACTTTTTACGGAACCAAAAGAACGCTTAGTGGCAATTGGAAATCCCCTTCAGTATTACTGAAGGATTGTGGCCTTTTCTTGCTGTTCTCCTAGATTATCTGTGGAAGAGGTTGAGTTGTTTACAAAATTAAAAGATTAATTTTTCCACATGTGGGAAGAAATGAACAGACCAACTTGTGGTGAGGCGGCTAGGTATCTATATTTCTGTTACTCTGCAACGGCATATGCGCCCAATGTTGTTTGAAATAAAACAATGTTAAGGGAGAAATTAAAAAAAAAAAAATTTAGAATACCATTCTTACAATTAAGAGGCAATTTAGAGTGGCCAATCCACCTACCCTACACATCTTTGGGTTATGGGGGCGAAACCCAAGCAAACACGGGGAGAATGTGTAAACTCCACACGGACAGTGACCCAGAGCTGGGATCGAACCTGGGACCTCAGCGCTGTGAGGCTGCAGTGCTACCCACTGTGCCACCGTGCTGCCCAGGGAGAAATTGCCCACAATTGTCCTCGAAGATGCAAATAACATGTATCGCAGACGGAGGGATTGGAGTGGTTAACATATTTACGTCTGTGTCAAGCCCAAATGCCCATCAGCACCAATGAACTGAAAACACTTTCCAACACCAGTGAATGTCATTCACAAACCTTTAACTCACAATTTAAATTCCATCTTCAGGTCTCTACTGTGAAAGGACAGGTAGTGGAGTGTGAAATAGTCTCTAAATTATAGGTCAGATCCATCTGTATAGGGGGTAGAGAAAAGGAAGGTTGTCTGCGGCCGATCCCTCACTCACGTCCTGACAGACCTGCTGCTGATTTTCAGCTACTTTTGGTGCTTCTGCATGATGGACAATAGACGTCGGCTGACTGGAAATAAATCAAATAAAAGCCAAATATGGAGATGCATTGTGATACTTTTTGCCAGTGACTACTCACTCGTTGCAGCCGGAGAGATTATTTTAAAATAAGTTTATTCGCTATGCTTAAAATATTTTAAATTCTTTCAAATTCAAATGAGTGCACGTTTTAAAAAACAAGAGGGTCAACATAAAATGAAATGAAAATACGTTGCCTGTATTGGATGATGTGAAAAGTATTGCTGTTTATTTACTAATGTTGATATGAGCATGGCGAATAGCAATGAACAAATTCAGTAAAGAATGGATTCACAGCGGACTGAGAGAGTCAGTGAGGGTATCAAGTGGATCGATAGTGTCATGCAATATTTCTGATCAAAAAGTTTGGAACAGGTTTGTAGCGCCATTAACGTGCATGACAGTGAAATGTAGTCTTCTGGTTGTAAATTATACTCCTGGATGACATTATTGGCACGGAATTCAGATCATGACAAAATGTAAGGGACACTTTCATTGGTGGGGGAGGGGGTGTGGGTACTGATGAGAATGATTTCTGGGGTCAGGGTTCAAGGACTAAAGGGCACTGCGTTTACTGGATTGAGGAGGCCCAAATGAGTTATCAAAAAGGCAAAACTCTCGAAACATTCCACAAATAAAATACTTCACCTTCGGTTTGCCTCGCTCTGACCCCATCAATGCTGTGCGCACTGCTGCAACAGACAAACACCACTCTCCAACACCCTCCCCCTTCTCAGAAGCCCTCTCCACTCTTTCCAAAGCATCTCCCCCCCCCCCCACTCACTCAGAAGCCCTTCTACCCAAATCCCCTCCCCCGCCCCACTAAATCAGCATACCTTCTTTCCCCTTTCTGCTCTTGCCCGACCCACCCCCCCTCTCAGCCATGCTCGTCAGTTCTCTTCCACCCCACAGCCCTGGATTCCAGACTTATTCTCCCACCTCTGATCCAGGCCTGCCGCCACCAAGATCTGGGACTCTGATCTCCAGAAACCTTCCACTCCCACCTACCTGCCGAACAGCTTTCTTAAAGTTTGACTGAGTGCTCACTCACTAGTGGACTGTTCAGTGTTCTCCTGGCAGCTGCGCATGGGACGTGTGGGCTCTGGGCTGTGCATACGCAGCAGCACAACGTGCATGCATGGACACCAAAATGCTTAAGCAGCAACAGGAGGAGGCTCCAGCCATCTCCCCAGTCACTGCCCGAAGAAATCCGGGACAAATTGCGTCCCAGAAATCCCACAGTAAAGGCAAACCGCAGATGGATATGGAGAGGCTATTTCCTCTTATGGTAGAATCTAGAACTAGGGATCACTGTTTAAAAATAAGGGGTCACCCAATTATAATGAGAAGAATTCGTTTTTCTCGGAAGGTCGTGAATCTCTGGAACTCCTTTCCTTAAAAGGTAGTGGAAGCAGTCTTTGACTGTTTTCAAGACAGAGGTAGATAGATTCTTGATAAACAAGGGGCTGAATGGTTATCAAGGATAGGTGTAAGTTTATAGTCTGATTAGCCATGATCCTACTGAATGGTGGGATAGACTCGAAGGGCTTAGTGGACTATTCCTGCTCCTAGTTGGTCTGTATGTTCATAAATTCCGGGGTGGTTGGTCAACCTGATTCAGAGCCATATTATCCATATTTCGGGAGCTGCTGGTGGTGCCTGTTGCTCTGAACACCATATTGGTGGCAGCGTGAGTGCCTGAGCAGAGAGCACCTGTTAGAGGAATTCAGAGTTGATCGATCATGATGTCAATCAGCATGCAACCCTGATTAGGTGCCTGGTCCACTATTTGAGCCAATACTGTTTAGCTAATGCCCTCTTGGTCACATATCGCTGAAGACACTCAGCAGCAGGAAAGGGCCCTCACCACTGTCACTTAAATTACTCACAGGTTAGATGCTGTTTAATTTCTATTCCATTGATTGTACAAGTGTTTGGTGCCTTCGAGCATTCTGACGTTTGCCAAGATCTGCAGGGAGTGCTATGGGAGATGTCGAAGGGCTATGCCCTGACCCAAAAAGGGTTCTTCACAAAGCAGTTGCTGTCTGATAGGGGATACAGTGGCAAACATTCCCCTTGGAGTGCAGCATGACATGGAGAATGATTAATTGGTACACAGAGCGGGACAAGCTGCTAGAAGAGGGAGGAGGGGAGTTGAAGGAATAGGACTCTAAGCAGGGGGGCCATATCCGTCCAAATTGTGCAGGAAACAGTTCTCTTTCTTTATCTCAGGAAGCACTTCAAGAACGGATGTCCTCTCTGAAATCTGCCACTTGGCAAAGCCACACCTGAAACCTAATTTCCAGCGGCTGTAACAGTTACCGTGGTAGTGTTGGGCTCCTACAGGTTGGAGCTGGAGATATTTGCAACATAGTGCAGTTTTCCATCCACTGAAACTTGAGGTTGACAGCTAACGTCATTTTATTTGCTTACCAAAATGCAGCAGGTGGACAGAGTTAGCTTTGTGACGATTGCAGACTTCCCCATGGTACAGGGTGCTTTGTGCGCACAAAAAATGACACGGAAAATTTGGCCGGGACCACATGTCAACTCAGATGTAACTCAACCAAAAGAAATGACATTCCCTCAATGTCCAGCCGATGTGTAATTATAGGTAGAGAATCATGCAGGTTAATGCTCAGAATTCTGGCAGCAGTCATGATGCCTCCATTCTGTGGCCCCACCACGACAAATCATACGGTAGCTCTTGGGCAACGAGGGCTATCCGCTGTCCACGGGGAGATGAATGGCCGATATACATGCCCCCCCCCCCCCGCCCAATTCCCATATAGGGCCATACTGCTATTCCGTGTGATAAAGCAGGTCATTGGAATACTGAAATAATGATTCCACTGTCCGGACAGCTCTGCAGCAGATTTTTGATACTCAATAGAGAACATATTGAGATTTGTGCCAGGTCGCTTGATGAAGGCACAGCTCACGTCAGCAGCTATATGGTGAGCAGCTGGAGGCAGAAGAAGGGGAGGTCTGAGGGGGTAACTTATGTCACCTTTCTCTGGCTGGGCTCTCCATGAATAATTTACCCAACGGTGATAGATACGTAAAGACAATCTTCTATACCCCATTTCCCAACTGCCCCACGCCATACCTTCCCTTTGCCACTGAACATTATATCTGCTTGGCCACAATGTAAAAATAAACATCACCACAAAATAAGTGTGCCAAGCCAACCTTAGAAGTTTGATCATGCCATATCGTATGCAATATAAACAAAGCACCTCTGTGCCTTTGTTTAGTGACTGCCCATGTGCCTTTAACTACCCTAGTTCCCATACACAATTTTAGCCCGGTGGTTGCCACATGGTTGGAGGCAGGCTGCTGATTTTCACTGCAGGGGACTGCCCATGGCCTTGGAGGACAACCTTGGACAGCCTTGGAGCTAGGTCACCTGGCTTTGGACTGTTGCAACTCAATATGGGCAGCAAAAGTCTGGCTGGCTGACAGGCAATGGTAAGGGCATTGGTGGAGTAGGAGGACAAATGCTGTCTTCATTAAAAAGTATGGCTTGTCAATGTCCCATGGAGCCACTGCTGCTTGCTCTGACATGCCACCTCACAATTCTAGTCATCTTTTGGAGGACAGATTGCTGTGAAACTCTCCAAACCTATATCAACGACTTGGGTGAAGAGATAGATTGTCTGGTTTCCCAATTTGCTGATGTCACAAAAATAGGTAGGAAAGTAAGTTTTGAAGTGGACATATGGCGGCTGCAAGGGGATATAGATAGGTTAAATGGGTGGACAAAAATTTAGCAGACGGGACGAGAATCTCATTGGGATTCTCGGTTCCTGCCTGATAGCGCACCCCCGTCTACGAGTTTCCCCATGGCATGGGGTGGATTCAATGGGAAATCCCAATGAGAACCGACGGGAACAGAGAATCCCACTGCCAGCGAACGCCATGCTACCGAGAAACATGTGGCTGGACGACCGGAGAATCTAGCCCAGAGTGTGATGTGAGAAAATGTGAACTTGCCTACTTGGCAGGAAGAATAGAAACACAGTATTTAACTGTGTTTATTTAATCTGTGTTTAGAGATTGGAGAAGTCAGTTGTACAGAGAGATTTGGGTATCACGCAGACATACAAATTAAGAGCAAAGTAGTCCAGTCACCCCTCGAGCCCGGTCTGCCATTCAGTAAGATCATAGTTCTGTTTGTGTTTTGAGTCCTAGTACATGAATCACAAGTTAGTATACAGATACAGCAAATGATTAGAAAGGCGATGGAATGTTGGCAAGCGGAAGGGAATATAAAAATAATGAAGTGCACAGCAAATTAGTGAGACCACATCTGGAGCACTTTGTGCAATTGTGATCTCAATAATAATAATAATCTTTATTAGTGTCATAAATAGGATTACATTAACACTGCAATGAAGTTACTGTGAAAATCCCCTAGTCATTCCTTCAGAAAGGTTATCATTGCATTAGATGCAGTGCAGAGATGGTTCCCTTGACTGATTTCTGGGATAAGGGAGTTATCTAATGAGGAAATATTGGACATGAAGAGTCTGTTTCCACTGGAGTTCAGAAGAATAATTTTTTTTTCTTCAATAAATTTAGAGTACCCAATTAATTTTTTCCAATTAAGGGGCAATTTAGTGTGGCCAATCCACCTAGCCTATACATCTTTGCGTTGTGGGGGCGAAACCCATGCAAACACAGGGAGAGCTTGAAAACTCCACATAGTGACCCAGAGCCGGGATTTAACCTGGGACCTCGGCGCTGTGAGGCAGGAGGGCTAACCCACTGTTCCACCGTGCTGCCCTGCTCAGAAGAATAATGAGAGGTCTTATTGAAACATAAGACCCTGAAGGCTCTCGAAAGCGTGAATGCTGAGAGGTGACTACTTGTGGGAGAGACTAGAACTCGGGGACACAGCTTAAAAATAAAGGATCTACAATTTAAGATGGGAATGAGAAGAACTTTTCTCAGAGGGTGGGACGTCATTTGAGTTCTCTTTCCCCATGAGCGATGGTGGCAGGCTCACTGAAGGTTTTTAAGGCAAAGCTCGATAGATTCTTGACTAATGGAAAGTCAAAGAATATCAAGGATAGGCAGGATAGTGGAGTTGAGGACCCAATCAGATCATCCGTGATCTAAATGGTGGAGAAATGGTGGAGGGGACTGTAATAATGCATCCGGCACCCAATGGCAAAGTTGAGGACTGTACAATTTAGCCTGCCTGCAAAGTCTCATTTATCTGCCTTCCAATGTTCTCCATTCGTTTCCAAAGATGTTGAGCCTTACTGGGACACAGCTTTACTGGAATTAGCATCTCACTTGCTTGACTGCACTGTAACATACTAAAAGCTACGAACTTAAATGGCTACCACCTGAAGTTTAGTCTTTGTACTATTTTAGAAGAGTGGTTAACACATCTATTTTAAATTGGGCAGCACGGTAGCATTGTGGATAGCACAATCGCTTCACAGCTCCAGGGTCCCAGGTTCGATTCCGGCTTGGGTCACTGTCTGTGCGGAGTCTGCACATCCTCCCCGTGTGTGCGTCGGTTTCCTCCGGGTGCTCCGGTTTCCTCCCACAGTCCAAAGATGTGCAGGTTAGGTGGATTGGCCATGATAAATTGCCCTTAGTGTCCCAAATTTGCCCTGGGTTACTGGGTTATGGGGATAGGGTGGAGGTGTTAACCTTGGGTAGGGTGCTCTTTCCAGGAGCCGGTGCAGACTCGATGGGCCGAATGGCCTCCTTCTGCACTGTAAATTCTATGTCTATGTCTAAATGGTCTAACTCCTCTAATAAATTAATTAAAAGAGAAATTTCTAACTTACATGACAATGCTTTGCATCAGTCACTTTGGAAAGAAATGACACAGGAGGGAAAATAAGGGGTAATTAATATGAATGATACGAATGACTGAGAAACAAGCTAGTTCCTACATGAGTACTGTCACTACACAAAGGTTCTGAACTGGCTGGAAGCATTTTGGGACATCCGGAGGTCATGAGTGATATTATACAAATTCAAGTCTTTCTTTTGAATAAAGAAGGAGTAATGCCTGGAATCCTGAAGGATGAACATAGCGATGAATGAAGAATGATGGCGAGAGAAACTGAAAGAGGGACAGATGTGCTGGACAACAAAAGGAAAGGTGAAATGAAAGCAAATACGAAAATTCTCAAAAAATAATTTAAATATCTAAAATAAGAAAGAATAAATCAAAGGGAAATAACAGGCTCAAATAATCAAAATTTACCAATGTTATATTCTATGCAACTGATGTTCTGCAAAGGTTGCAGTGTGAATTGTACTAGCTTGGTCTTCTGGGTGCTGTAGTCTTATTAGAGTATGGCTACAAGAGTCAAAGGGAATGGGGGACAAAATCTCCACTGGCTACAGTCATACCTAGCGCTAAGGGAGATGGTTGCAGTGGTTGGAGGTCAGTCATCGCAGTCTTGGGGCAGCACGGTAGCACACTGGTTAGCAATGTTGCTTCACAACGCCAGGGTCCTGGGTTCAATTCCCGGCTTGAGTCACCGCTGTGCGGTGACTGTATGTTCTCCCCAAGTCTGCGTGGGTTTCCTCTGGGTGCTCCAGTTTCCTCTCACAAGTCCCAAAAGACGTGCTGTTAGGTGAATTGGACATTCTGAATTCTCCATCTGTGTCCCCGAACAGGTGTCGGAGTGAGACGACTAGGAGCTTTTCATAGTAACTTCATTGCAGTGTTAATGTAACTCTACTTGTGACAATAATAAGGATTATTATTATTATATATCAGCATAGTGGAGGGCGAGGTAGATGAGCATCTTACTGAATAGCAGAAGCTCACTTGAGGACCGAATGGTGCCCCCCACCCCCCGGGGCCGGACCCTCCTGCGTCCCCCCCGAGGACCCCGCTAACCACCCTCAGTGGGGGGGGGGGGGGGGGGAGGGGAGGGCACTGCCAACGGCCCCCGACTGGCACAACGTGACCCCCGACCCTGCCACAAAACTTGCGCTGGAGAATTCGGCAGATGGCCTCGGAGCGGGGGTCGGGATTCACGCGCCCCCCCCCCGATTCTCCACCCGGTGGGGGGGATCGGAGAATCCTGCCCATTGTTTTTATTATGCTTCAATTAGTGCATTGAAATGGAAAGCTAAATTCTTGATTTTGATGACGTTATTCTGAAGGCATGTTTCCTCTCCCGCCCACCATCACTCCCACCCCCAGTGAATTTCTTTTCTGGTCACATCCTTACTGATTTATGCTTAACATTTTCAAACTACAGATTAGACCTGAAGAATCCAACATGAATGAAACAGAATGATAGTTTCATTTGTGTCCTCCTTATTTACAAACCTCTAATCAGGGTAATTTTCAATATTAAAAAGGGAATATGCATAAGTCTCAATAATAAATCAGTATGATGGGTCCTGGTCTCAAGACTCATTGAGCCAATTTCCCGTCCCTCTTTGCCCTGCCCCGTCACTGCGAATTCTTTGCATCCACTTTTTGGGCAGATTTTAAAGGAAACGTTTTGAAATTCATTTGTGGCAGGTTTTTCAGGGAGTTTCCCGTTGGCTCTGCCGGCGCATTCCCCACCGGTAACAAATGACATATAGGATACCATCCAATGGTCACGCTGCACCCGAAAAGCAGCTCGCCATGGCATGCGGCGCGGCCAGTAGACCCGGGAGACCCCGCTCTCGGAATCTACCCGGCTCACAATATCGTGCGAGATCCAACGTGATCGCGCGAGACGTTGCGATATACACCCCACCCATCATGGGCAAATCTGGCAAATTGGCAAATCTGCATATTAGAGCGAGGCAGTAAACCCCACTCTAATGTGCAGATTCCCGAGGTACCTGAAGCTTTTGGATTCATCCCCTTCACCTCGGAGACCTCGGGTGAGTGCCGTTCTGAACTGGTCTCCACTCGTGGGGGTCACCCAGGGGATTGGAGGCCCCCAGCTGCATGCCCTTTGGGCAGGGTGTTGCCCTGGCACTGCTAAGGTGCCCAGGTGGCACTTCCAGGGGCACTGTCAGGGTTCCAGGTTGGCACTGCCATGCTGGCATTTTGTGCACGTGTTCGGGCTGGGAGAAACCTGCGTGGGTTGGAGGGGATGCGGGGGGCACCGCGTACCTTCCCATATTTTGTTCGGGGTGGGGGTGAGGTGAGGACCATCTGGCAGGGTGGGCGGTGTGGTGATACGTATAATATTGTATATAGTTAGCAGTGCGACCGCCGACCGGCTTGTGGCGCCAGACATTGGTTACGTGACATCCGACCACCGCCAGTTGGTAGTAAGATGCATAACAGGACAGTCACACATCGGGTAATTCCAGGAGAATTGACAGCAGCCAGTGCGGAGGGAAAGAGTGCCCCCACGGCACAGGCCCGCCCGCGGCTCGGTGAACCACGATCGCGGGCCAGGCCCCCCTCTCCCCCCCAGGGCCAGATCCCCCTGCGCCCCCCCCCCCCCACCCCCTGAGGACTCTGTAGGCCGCCCGTAGAGTCAGGTCCCACCTGTACAGACCTGATTTTATTTACGCCAGCGGGACTGGCCAAAAAAACGGGCGACCGCTCGGCCCATCGCGGGGTGGAGAATTGCCGGGGGCCGATGAGTGGCACAGCGCGATTCCTGCCCTTGCGAAAAACCCGACACCGGAGAATTCTGCAGCTGGCATCAGGGCGGGATTCACGCCGCCCTCCGGCGATTTTCCGACCCGGCGGGGGACTCAGAGAGTCCCGCCCAAGGTCACAGAACACAACAGTGAGGGTTGCTTCGAGGGTGTTGGATATCGGGACTTCGTTTAAATTAAATTTAAATATGGCATCCCGATCTCTCGCTACTCTGGGGAGTTCCGATGAGTGGAGCTCCCCAGGGTACAAGACGGGGTTATGTGCGGCCCGGGCGCACATTCCCCGCTAGGCCACCTATCTAATGTGAGGACAGAAATGCAGAGAAATAGTTTCATATTCACTGCAGGCCTTTTTGAAGTCGTGCTGTTGCGATGTCCGAAGTGAAGGTTTGAAGCTGTAGGATTGTGACCTGCAGCTGTGATAGCTTCCACCGTCCAATTGCCAGAGGCTGCTTTAACAGGTGAGCTTGGTAGATGGAATCAGAATTTACAGGAAGGAGGTTCCTTTCTTCTGGCTCCACAGGTGTTGTACTTTCAAACTGCCTAGTTATGTGGAGCAGAATCTGCGGCTCCTTCTAAATGCCTTTCTCTGCCTCTCCCTGGCTTGGTGTTTCTTTTAGGAAGTCTGTGGATCTGCTTTTTTCCTGCCGTATTCAATGCTTTTTACAGATAAGCCAAGATGGTCGCCATTATCATGCGGCCTGTACAAAACGTCAAGTCATCTTTCCATACAAGGCAAAGTGCAATTCCATTTCGGTAATCCAAAGTCTCCTTACCCACACTCATGAACAGATGAGTCAAGATTGTTCACACCTCAATTATTCATCAGTTAGTGTCTTTTGTCTTGATGCTTTAAGGAAAAGCAATCAAGTCAATTAGTTTCTGTTTATTCTTTCACAACACTCATTGGCTGGAATTCTCCTGCCACCCCCCCCCACCCGCGCTGAGTTTTCCACAGTGGAGACACCTCACCGTGGCCCACCACTGGGGCCTTCTGGTCCTGTCAATGTCAAAGGATATTTGCATGGCTCGTCTGTTGCACCAATGGGATGGACTTTGGCAGGACCAAAAGATCCCGTTGGCGGAAAGAGCCAGAAAATCCTGCTGTATATTTCTGAGGATGGATACTGGTCCCTTTAGGAAAAGTTGACGGAAATCCACAATTCTGGCTCGTGGCTGGGAACCATTTTGAAGACAGTCTTTAAACTCAGTCCATGGGCAGGATTTTCTGTCCTATCCCACTGGTGGGATCTTCCCGTCTCGGTGAAGGCGACCCTCCCCCACGGCGGGTCTAGCTCACTTGGCTAGACAGCTGGTTTGTGATGCAGAGCATGGTTGCAGCGCGAGTTCAATTCCCGTACCAGCTGAAGTTATTCATGAAGGGCCCACTTTCTCAACCTTGCTCCTTGGCTGAGGTGTGGCAATCCTCATGTTAAATCACCATTAGTCAGCTCTCCCCTTTAAAGGGAAAGCAGCCTATGGTCATCTGGGACTATGGGGACTTTACCTTACCATACCAAGAGGGCCCTTACTCTGCTTCTTCATGCCTTGTTTAAATGTTTGAACTGCCCACTCCACCAAACCATTCGAAGGCAGATTTGGTTTACCCTGTTGGCACACATAAATGATGGAACTCCTCACTGGTGAACAGGATCCCGTTATTCTGTGACCAGTAAGTCCGGTATCCTGTGGGCGTAATATCTCCACAGCAGTTCTTGAGGAGGTAGTGAGCATCCAGTGTACGTCCAGCCATTTCACGACGACCAGAAACATTGACCCCATGAACAGCCCAGCAATGTCGGCGCGCAAATGCGGGGTCCTCTGACCATTCCCAGGGATGGTGAGAGGCTGATAGAGGAAGCTTCTGGTGTTCTTGGCATGCCGAGCACCGTTTTGCAAAGCTCCTGATGTCACCATTGATTCCAGGCCACCACACATAGTTCCTCACGAGAATCTACATCTTCGAGGTCTCGGGGTGACCGCTATGCTGACCCTTTAGGGCCATCTTTCAACCCAACCGCGGGACGATTTTGCAAGCTCCCCATATGAGGATATCATCTTCTGCACTGAGCTCCTGCTGCTTCATGATGTAGGGCTGTAGCGCTGCTGGGGGGAGGTTTCTTGGAACCCGCTGTGCAGGACAATATGGCATCGTTTCGCCAATGTGGGGTCCCTCTGAGTCCACATGCGAATCTGCATGGCCATCACAGGCAGAGCGGCCATAAAGGTCTGTACTGCCGCAACTCCATCTGTTACTGGTGGAGGGAGGGGCTCACAGGCAGCGGGAGTTGACTGAGGGCCTCTGCATTTGCTATCTGTACCCAAGGGCGATGCTCAATAAGCCGCTAATGACAATGCCCAACATTGGGTCCAGGCTGAAGCTATGGGAGAAATCCCCCTGTCCTCCTTGAAGAGGCCCAGTAGGGGATTACGGTCAGTGATAATAAAAAAAGCCCCCTCTAGATGTACTGATGGGATCTTTTCACTGTGTATGTCACGACCAATCCAGGGGCTGGTTTAGCTCACAAGGCTAAATCGCTGGCTTTTAAAGCAGACCAAGCAGGCCAGCAGCACGGTTCGATTCCCGTACCAGCCTCCCCGGACAGGCGCCGGAATGTGGCGACTAGGGGCTTTTCACAGTAACTTCATTGAAGCCTACTCGTGACAATAAGCGATTTTCATTTCATTTCGTAGGGGCTCTATGCATCGGCCAGGGTCCTATGCTACTGGGTGTTCTGTGCTGTCATTCCACCAGTGGGACAACACTGCTTCAATGCCACATCGGGAGGCGTCGCATGTGATGGGGGCATTCCATCCTTAGCCAAGTGGTATCCCAGGTGTGCGACCGCCTTCACCCGAAACACAGACTTGCCTCTCTTCAGGCGGATGTCCATTTTGGAGAGCTGCCGGAGAACCTCGTCCAAGTTGTCCAGGTGTTCCATCTCGGCGACACCCGAAATGAGCCTGTTGTTCAGGTAAACTGCTGGTCTGGGCAGCTGCTGGAGCATACCGCCCATTACTCTTTGAAAGATGGCATATGCGGATGAAACCCCGAAGGGGAGTTGGGTATATTCGTACAAACCTCTGTGGGTATTGATGGGAATATACCTCCGTGATGCTGCGTCTAGCTCCAGTTGGAGATACGTGTGGCTCATGTACAGTTCTGTGAATGCTTCACCCCAGCTCGTTTGCCGTACATGTGGATTTGGATACCCATCGAGGTGGGAGGCTCTGTTCACTGTCAATTTCTAATCGCCGCAGAGGTGGGCCTTTTCCGGTTTCAACACCGGTACCACCGGGGAAGCCCACTTTGCAAATTAGACCCAGCCTATGATAGCCAAACTTTCCAAGCGTCACGATTTGGTTTCTACCTTCGCTAGTAAAGTGCTGGGGACTGGTCATGCTCAAAAGTACTTGGGCTGAGTTCTGGATCAATTCTCACCCTGGCGCCTTTTGTTTTTCTGAGGCCGTCCTGGAAAAGCTTTGGATATTTCCAGAGGACCACGTACAGGCTGCATCAGTTATTGGTTCTATTCCGAGAGTTGGTCAACCCCATGGAGCCTTTGGCTCATATGACCCCCCCCCCCCCCCCCCCCCCCCCCCGGGTTGCTTCAGGAAGGCTGTCTCTTCGTGTAACAAGAGAGAAAAAAAATCACCTTTGCTGTCAGCAAAATGCTGAAGGCCTCAAGAAATAGCTGCTAATTGGGCCTTCAATAACGCTAATCAGCTGCTCGCCTCCATGCAGCAGCCAGCCATTGTGTCTTTCTTCCTGCATCACCTGAGGGACAGCAATGGGGGAACCATTCCAACATGGCTCCCTATTATTTTACTGACACCCCCCCCCGACCCCTCACCTCCATTCCCACCATTCGGGAGCTGGTAAAATTCAGCTCCACGTACGAGGCAGAACTGTTCGGAAGTGAAGGCTGGCCACTTGCATGCATCGGGAATTTATAATTGCTTGAAAAGAAAATAGAAATTGCTAGCGAGCAGCGTTCGAGTCTGGAGAGCAAAAGTGAGTTTGCATTTGAGAATATTTTGAATTGTCGCCTTGTGATATACTGCCACCTGGTGCAATGACAGTTCTTTAAAATGTCAACTGAATCTGGAGAGAATTCCAATTCATTCTCGATTAAAGGCATTTAATTTTGGAAAAGCTAAATACTGGGCCACTGCTGGATTTGGGTGACAGGGCGTTAAAAATAACTGAATGGGTTTTTGTTGCCTCCGTTTTTATATTTTTAAAAATGCAAAAGAATAATCAGCTTTAAAATGGGAAATATTTTACTTTATCACATGTATGGAGCTGCCAAATACTTCCTGATCTTTTAAGGTTAGCATCTGAAAGATCTATGAGTTGCCCTCTATCTGTACGGGGAAGTTCAGCATGGATCGGGGCACCTTTAATGAAAGAGTCTTGATCGCTGGAGCGGGCGTTGCTGGCACTACCAGTTGGCCACCCCATCAGTGTTACAACAGAGGTGCCTGCAGCGTTTCTTAAGTGCTGTATTATCTGGCAGGAAAAGCCAGCTGTGCAGCCAGGGAGCTGTATGACGGTTTTCTCACCAGAGCCAGCACTCAGGGTAAATATCGGAAAATCCCCCCCCCCCCCCCCCCCCCCACCCCCGCATCACTTCTTTTTAGACAGTCCCTCGGGATCGGGGATGTCTTGCTTCCAATCCGGTTCAATAGGTTCTGAGATGGCTAATAAACCCAATGCTCGACCTGCAGACTCTGCCATGTTGTCGTGGGTGGGTGAGGAGGATGGGGAGGGGGTGGGTACAGGTAAAGCTTGTAGGTCTGGGTAGATCGGAGTTTGGAAGCTTGTGCTCTCCAATGCCTCAGCTTCGCTTCTGCATGCTCCTGAAGTCTCTAGATGTACTCTGTGAAATTTTGGTTGGTCTCAAACCAGGGAGTCCCATGAGTTGGCAGGGATGCATGATCTCTTCCAGCATCCTTTGAGGATATCTCCAGAGTGGTTCTGCTGTCCTCCTGGGAATCTCCTGCCATGACCGAGTAGAGTAGTTGCTTCGGGATTTGGTCTTAAGCATACGAGCCAGCGGAATTAGTTTTGAGCGAGGCCAATAGCATTATACTCTTTCTAATAGAAGCAAAAAGCTCGAGATACAATTCCTCGCCGCTCCTTTTTCCACAAAGAATCATAGAATCCCTGCAGTGCAGAAGGAGACCATATAGCCTTTCGAGTCAGCACTCCGACCTGTACCCATAACATAACTTGACAATCCCTGGACACTAAGGGCAATTTAGCATGGCCAATCCACCTAACCTCCACATCTTTGGACTGCATGGAAAGCCTATTTTGGAAAGCCTACCAGTTATTTCCTCATCTCCCCCAGTCATCCTCAATTGCCTCCTTGCTCCCATAGATAGTTAACTTGCCACTCAAGCATAGCCTTCACCGCTTTCAAAAACCGTCATGGTTACTTCGGTTTTAAATCTTCCATTTTCTCCAAATACTGGTCTATATCAAACTTCTCCCTTTTATCTAAAATTCTGGAACATGTGTGATCTTACACTGGCTGCACATTAAATTCCTTTCCATCTGGATTCCAGTTTTCCCACAGTAGTGAGACTACAATAACTCAAATAACAGCTTATGTATAACCTCGGCCTCCTTCACCTTCTCCCTCTCAATTTCAATGGCACCTTTGACAGTAAGTCACATTATATCTGCTGTAGTCCTTAAACCTGTTGGTGATATTATCTGATATTATCTGGAGGTAAAACTTCCACATGAACACTGTTGACATCCTTCATGGTTAGAGAATCTAATTTCTGGTTAGATATCAAGCCTTCAAGTCAAAAATTCAGTAAAAATTCTTTGTCCATCATTATGCCCAAATTCCAGGCCTTAAAGCCTAACCTCCCTGATTAACCCCTAAATACAGTTAAGAATTCTGCTCGACCAAATTCAGTTTCCTCGATCATGTTACCAAAAATTGGCTATGTTATTTTCTAAGACTGAATGAAGATTGTAGACTTCCAGTTAACATAAATACTTTATTCAGTAGATTTGTTCTGTTTCCAGAGCTTAACTAGATATAATACAGTCAAGAGGTATGTCCAGTGAAGCTAAGGTAAACTGCCTATGCTGAGCTGTCTCTGTCTGCTGCTGCTCACTAGCCCTGTGCTTCTGAAAGAGGCGGATCCTCCCTTGGGCTGGACCCTTTATACCCGTCTCTGATGCTGCCCTCTAGTGATGCTGTGTCTGTTACATTTGTCTGCAGTCCCTGGTGTATGTGCAGATGTTTGTACAGATGTACAGATCACTACATTGGCTTCTTCAAATTTGTGTTCAGCTCTGTCCCTCTGACACCAAAACTCAACTAGATTTCTTCCCTGCATGGGTCAACTCCAAGGCCCATTAAGATGGCCTCCCCTTGCCACATCATACTCATTTCAGTCATTGCCCTTGTCCTCAGCTACACCAAGGTGCACAACCCCACAAGCTCCATCGGGCCTCCATGTTTCTCACAGTGTCAGTTTTAAAACTCTCATTCTGCTTTTCAAATCTACCCAGGTTTCGAACCCTACCTTTGCGACCTATTCCTGCCTTACATGCCTGTACTGAACAACACTGTGAATGCAAATAAATTCAACTCCAGGTATTTACTCCTGACATTCTTGTGCCTGCAGTTTGTAGAAAAGAATAAAAGAATTTAAATAATAAATAGATATGCGAGACATTTTCCCCCCTCATTGATTGCGCATCATTCCTGGATAAATCTACAGGATGATTCCAGTCACCAATGCTGAGCTCCATTCATTCCTCGAATATCCATTGAATCCCTACAGTGCAGAAGGAGACAATTTGGCCCATCGTGTCTGCACTGACTCTGTGAAAGAGCACCCTAACTGGGCCCACTCCCCTGCCCTTTCCCATGACCCGTAACCCCACCTAGCCTGCAGTTCCCAGACACTAAGGGACAAATTAGCATGGACAGTCCACCTAACCTGCACATCTCTGGACTGGGAAAAAACCAGAGCACCCGGAGGAAACTCACATAGATTTGGGGGGAATGTGGAAACAAGGTCGGAATTGAACCCAGGTCCCTGGCGCTGTAAGGTAGCAGTGCTGACCACAGGTGGCCACTGTGCCACCCAATAAGATGGTGTACATTGGCATCAACAGCTGCCGTTAACTCAAGACAGGCTATTAATACAACCCAATCTTGTATAAAATATAAGGGTTAGGTGATAAATTATGGGTGGGATTCTCCGTCGGTCGACGCTGAAATCAGCAAGCGTGATTTTGCAGAGAATCGGTTTTGACGCTGAAATTGTGGCGGGCACTGGTTTCACACCAAATCAGAATTATTTGGTGCCTTGACAGCGGCGTTGATGCATTCCAGAAGGCACGTACAGTAAGCGCCGTGGGCATATCATTAGTGGGGCCGAACCTGGTATTCTCCAGGGCCTCCGCGACCCTCCGCCTCCGATGGGCCAAATTCCCAACAGCACGGTTCACTTGTATTTTTAAAAACCGTGAAACAGGTGCTGTGGCTGCTGTGGGAGAGAGAGTGGGTACAGAAAGTGTCCAACATCATCATAGTTTGCTGACAGTTGTGCCGCTAGCCGGGTGGCTTCTGCCAGGGCCGGGGGAGTAGTGGGGGGGGGGGGGGGGGGGGGTGGGATGGCCAGGAGGTAAGCAGTGGGGTCTGGGTGGATGGGCACGGAGCACCTTTGCCGTGGCCTGCAAGGCATGCCGCTGAAAGCCCACTGTGAGCTTCAGGCCACAGGTTGTATGTGTGTCCCCACAGGGCACCCTACTAGGTGCCTTCTGGCCCCAGCCAACCCATCAGCGGGATGGCGCGCTCCAGCGCAACCAGTGCAATATTGTTGGCTGGGATGACTGCATGTGGGGAGTGTAATGTGCATATGCAGCTGCAGCTTGTCAGCCTCCCGAGTGTCAATCACGGACCCGCTGAATCCTGCACCATTTCTCATTGGAATCGATTTTGTTGCATGTGGCGCCGGTGCTAACCCCTCCACAGTCACTGAATCGGTCCAAGTGTGGCGCCGATTTTGCTGTCATGGGAGTCCATGAATTCTGCTCTGGCTGAATTCTCCGATTTTGAGGCTATGTCCGGAGGAAGCGTCTAGTTTTATGATGAATAGGTCAGCGCCGCCCCTGCGCCGATGCTCCGCCCGGTGGGGGGCTAGCAGCTCTGCCACCTAAAACCCCCGGCGTTCCCGCCATAAGCAGCCGGAGATTTGCCAGGTCCATGGCCGCGCATGTGCACGGCGATGACCTGCAGCGGTCGCGCTGCATAACATAGTTCCGGACGCGTGTGGACCCGGCCCGACGTATAGTGCCCCCCTGTACTCCCTCATCATCCCCGGAACGCTCCCCAGCAGCCCCCACGGAAGCCCCCCCGGCCAGCAGAACGGCTGCCCCACCGAGAGTGGCGGCGCTGGACACAATCCGCAGCGGCCACGCGAGGTTGATGAAAATTCAGAGCACACGTGTCACACGCCGTCAGGAAGTCTGCCCATCAGGGACAGAGCATTGGGGAAGGGCCTTCAGGTGACAACCTGAGGTTGTCCCAACGGTGTGCGGCTTAATCACCAATGATGCTGTTTTGGTGGGATTCTCAGCCCGATCGCCGAATACGATTTCGACGTCGGGCAACAGAAAATCCCGCCCTTAGACTCAGGAATGGAGAATCCTGTTTTATGTATTTCATAATGCCTCCATAGCTAAAAATTTCATCTTAGCTTTCAAACACATGCACAATGCACTTGTTTTGTGCTTGTGGTTTGGAACAAGGGGCTTAAAATCTGACAGAATTAGAGGCTGCACATTGCAGAGGTTCCATCTTTTTGCCCTCTTGTTTTCTGCATTTCATTAATTACTCTTCCTGGTTAAGCTCAAAGATTGATGAAAATGTTTAAAAATAAATCAATATGTTGTAACAGATACATCACAACTCACACATTGTACTATATTCCTGTGAACGTTTCTTTTAGTTGCACCAGAAATCCCCGGGTAGACTCAGAGGCCTGGCTACATTCTAATTCAATTCAACTTTGTTTCAAGCATATCTAACTTTTCCAGAGTGATTTTCCTGTTGTTGTTGCAGGAAATAGTCCCTTACCTTTAATTAAATACAAAATTAACTGGAAAATGCATTTCATTATGTCAAACAACTCGGGCGGAGGGGGGGGGGGGGGGGGGGGGGGGGGAGTCTAGACCGCAAGTCATTCCAAACTTTGAAAGGTCCCCAAACGAAATGCAAACCGCAGCCACACAAGCACCTGAATGAAAAATAGAAAGTCAGAAATTATTACGATTATCCCCCGAGCTGTGAAAGCTCCAACACTGGTGTCTGGCAATCAGACAGGTTTAAATGAACTTTGTGACCCCGGCTGTTGAGGTTAGTTAACCCAACAGAAAAAAGGTTAGAAAAGAAAAGTCAATCCACAGATGACTGGACCACTGTTCCCAAGATATCATATTGAGTAAGAGAATTGATTATCAGAATTAACATTGCTGAAAGTTAGCAGCAATAGCGGTATAGCATTTCCAGCATCGCAACATCCAGCCAAGAATTCCATCTCAGGCAGGGAAATAGCGACTATTTTCAGGGTTTTAAAATAATATAAGAATTGCTTCTTACGCAATTGTTAACCATCCATCTTATGTAAAAGCAGGCTATTTATCAGAATGCCGTTTAGAAATCTAGGTGGGACACGGTAAACCTCATTTTAAGATGACGCTAACCTCCTCCCTGTACAAATGTATCGGCCGGGATTCACCACCGCGAGTCAATCCCGCTCCCACATGCTAGCGAGGACGGGGGATTTGGTATGCTGTTCGCTAGCGGTGGGATTTTCTGCTCCCGCTACTGCCAATGGGAATTGCCATTGAGGCCACCCCACAGCACCGGGAAACCCGCGGGCAGTGGTGTGCTGCCGGCGGGGTCAGCGGCGAATCCCGCTGCCAGTCAATGGCCTGCGGAGGTGCGTTGCCGGCGGGGTCAGCGAATCCCGCTGCCAGTCAATGGCCGGAGAATTCCGGCCATCATTTTTGAGTCACTCACTGTCTACAGTCAGTTTGGCATGATAATATATGCCCATAACATTCCTGTTATGTGTATTAGAGATTACGTCCGGCTGGTGAAGCCTCACGTGATATGTAGTGACGGCACCGTAGGGTTTTGCGTGGGCTTTGCAGTTCCTTATTTTAGACTGTATGAGCAACACCTCTTAATAAACCCTCTCATCGTGTTTGAAAGAGTCCAGAGTGTGGGCTCTGTGGTGACATGCCTATGGCTAAATCATAGATGGATGGTGGGCAACCTCCAACCAGCAGGTGGTGGTACAGGCACGTCATGCGGTCTCTCGACCAAGGCCATGTGATCTGTGACTCCCATATAACTTGCACCGAGCAGTGACCACTGAATGGTCAGTGCTAGGTGCAAGGTCCAGATGAGTAATACGCAGACTCCGAGATAGCGTGCTCTGTATCGAGATTGCTTTCTTTCCACATGAGACTCAATAAAAGATTCTGGTTTGGACAAGTCAAGGTCTTTGGTGGATTCCTTTGTAAAGTACAAATGACCAAATACATCAGGCTCCTCCATTCTTTGAGGCTCACAAAGGAATATCACAATTGCAAAATGATAATCTGTGAGGGGACCCTCGTGAGGAATGGGTTGGAATATTTGTGTCTTTCACCTCAAATTTCCCTCATGGACTAGAATAAAAGCAATGTACTTGTGGAATCTGAAAAAAAAACCAGCAAGTGAAAGAAAAACACAGGAGGTCTGGCAGTATCTGTGGAGAGAGAAACCGAGTTAATGTTTTGAGTCTGTATGGCTTTTCTTCAGAGCTGCTTTTTTTCTCTGAAGGACTATCCAATGCTTTCTCTGGACGCACAATGAGAACAGCTCACATTTAGCCAGTTGAAAGTGTGCCTGCAGCACTGACGGTGAACCAATGGCATCATCCCATTTTGTAATTCCCCCAGTATGCCCCAGCGGAGATGAAGTAGTTCACGGAATGTCCTTGACCGTAAAGGCCGTGACTGAAGCCACAGTTCTGCAGTGATTGAAAAAGACAAATTCTAAATTCTATTACTCAAGATTTGTAGAGAATTGCCACCTTTGTTTTATTTCTTTTAATGATTTGATCTCAGACACCCGCTGGGTGGCCTTGTTCATGAGCAATTGGTTGGTTGGCTGGCCGGGTCACCTAATCCCAGTGCTACTTATAGCATTACTCTGCTATAGTTTAGTCCAATAACGTTGATAAAATGGGTGCATTTGACATATTCAGCCAGTTACGTATCAGTTGGTGCATAGAATGAATGCCCCAGCAGCACCATAAACTCTTATTCAGCTTTGACAAAGAGAGAACGTTACCTCCGTCCACTCCCCACAGATGCTGTCAGAGCTGCTGATATTGGCCAGCATTTTCTGTTTTTGTTTCAGATTCCGGCATCTGCAGTAATTTGCATTTATCTTGTATATAATTTGAAATGAAAGGCTGTTTAGCGACTGTTGAAGGGTTGCTACTTGCGTGTTGTGCTCACAGTTT
The DNA here is from genome assembly GCF_902713615.1 of Scyliorhinus canicula. Classification (NCBI taxonomy): domain Eukaryota; kingdom Metazoa; phylum Chordata; class Chondrichthyes; order Carcharhiniformes; family Scyliorhinidae; genus Scyliorhinus; species Scyliorhinus canicula. The sequence continues at coordinate 39,077,226 of NC_052166.1, read as the reverse complement.
CGTAACCTAGAATCATACAATTCTTCCAACACAGCAGAACAATGTTCAGCAGACTGTCAAAGTGCTGGTTCTCTGAACAAGCTCTTAGAGCTATTGTCCTGCTCTTTCACCATATCTGTGTCTGGGAAATCCTTCCACATCCCAACAATGCCTGCATAAAATTCCCAATCCCTTTTTTGTTCTTTATGCCCTTTGGAGACAGACGCAATCCGGTCGAAAGAGTTTTTCCCTATTTAATTATCAAAATCACTCATAATTTGTATCCTGTCCCTTAATTTTCCCTGGTCCAGTTAATCAGATCTCAGTTTTTCTAATCCTCCTTGATAAATGAAGTCGAACTCCTGGAAGAAAACCAAAAATGTGAGAAGAAAAGGTACTCGTTAAGTCAGGCAGCATGTGCGGAGAGAGAAACAGAGGCCTGTATCCTCCGAGCCGTGACAAAGCTGCGCACAAAGATTTTCCCACTTCTAAAGATCTGTGTACTCAAGTTCCCTGCTCTTGGGTGTAAGGTTTGACCATTTAAAGTATGATTCCGCCCCTGAATCTTTCTTCTGAAATGTGCTACCTCACATTGCTCTTCATTTAATTTCATCTGATATTTATCGGCCCATCTTTGTCCTCCTGAAATCACTAATAATCCTTTTCACGGTAAACCACTATTCTGATATTTTTTAAAATATTGTGGCTGCAATTCCCAAATGCAGATCATTAAAGTACATCGAGACGAACACCGGCTCTACCACTAATCCTGGAAGACCGTTGCCGACCCCACCTCCGATCCAAATACAATTTAATTCACCAATTATGTTTTCTGTCCTTTGACTGTCTGCTACCTCCTATCCTGGAACATTGTGTGCCATTATTTTACCATGATGTGGAGATGCCGGCGTTGGACTGGGGTGAGCACAGTAAGAAGTCTTACAACACCAGGTTAAAGTCCAACAGGTTTGTTTCAAACACGAGCTTTCGGAGCACGGCTCCTTCTTCAGGTGAATGGAAAGGCTTGTTCCAGAAATGTTTATATAGACACAGTCAGAGATGCCCCGGAATGCGAGCACCTGCAGGCAATCAAATCATCAAAGATGCAGAGAGAGAGGTAACTCCAGGTTAAAGAGGTGTGAATTGTCCCAAGCCAGTTCAGTCGGTAGGCCTCTGCAAGTCCAGGCTTGTTGGTGGGGGCCGAATGTAATGCGACATGAATCCCAGATCCCGGTTGAGTCCGCATTCATGCGTGCGGAACTTAGCTATAAGTTTTTGCTCAGCAATTTTGCGTTGTCGCGTCTCCTGAAGGCCTCCTTGTAGAATGCTGACCCGGAGATCAGAGGCTGAATGTCCTTGACTGCTGAAGTGTTCCCCAACTGGAAGGGAACAGTCCTGCCTGTTGATAGTCGCACGATGCCCGTTTATTCGTTGTCGCAGTGTCTGCATGGTCTCGCCAATGTACCACGCTTCGGGACATCCTTTCCTGCAGCGTATGAGGTAGACTACATTGGTCGAGTCGCACGAGTATGCGCCGCGTACCTGGTGGGTGGTGTTTCCACGTGTAATGGTGGTGTCCATGTCGATGATCTGGCATGTCTTGCAGAGATTACCCTGGCAGGGTTTTGTGGTGTTGTGGTTGCTGTTCTGAAGGCTGGGTAATTTGCTGCAAACAATGGTTTGTTTGAGGTTGCGCGGTTGTTTGAAGGCCAGTAGTGGGGGTGTGGGGATGACCTTGGCAAGATGTCCATCCTCGCTGATGATGTGTTGGAGGCTGCGAAGAAGATGTTGTAGTTTCTCCGCCCCAGGAAAGTACTGGACGACGAAGGGTACTCTGTCAGTGGTGTCCCGTGTTTGTCTTCTGAGGAGGTCGGTGCGGTTTTTTGCTGTGGCGCGGTGGAACTGTCGATCAATGAGGAAGCTTGAGAAACTTGGCATCACCACCAGCAGCAATCAAGCTTCTCCCGGTACAACAGTCGAAAACAATACAGGGAAATCCATTGTCAACTTGTCAGACTACACCCTTCAACCAGACGAAATCGAAGTCCTCAGCAGAGGGCTCAATTTCTGCACCACCACCAAAATGGACCCCATCAGTCTCGCGGCAGATACGGAGGAATTCATCAGGCGAATGAGGCTCCGGGAATTCTTCCACAGACCCCAAGAGGCCGACAGCGAACCCAGGGACACGACCAATGAACCGGAACAGCAGACCGCGAGATCTGCAGTGCAGCAACCGAAAAGGAAAGAGTCAAATTGGACCCCTCCGGAAGGCCGCTGCCCTAGACTCGACATGTATGCTCAAGCCGTCAGAAGTCGTGTCAATGCCAGATTCATCACTCGCAATCACAAGGCAGCCTCAAACGTCACCCAAGCACAACGCAACGCCATCCGCACTCTCAAGACCAACCGCAACATCGTCATCAAACCAGCAGACAAAGGAGGGGCCACCGTCATACTGAACAGAACAGACTACTGCAAAGAAGTATACCGACAACTCGACAACCAGGAACACTACAGGCAGTTACCCGCAGATCCAACCAAGGAACACATCCGCCAACTCAGCAGACTGATCAAGACCTTAGATCCAGACCTTCAGAACACCCTACGTGCTCTCATCCCACGTAATCCCCGCATTGGAGATCTCTACTGCCTCCCGAAAATACACAAGGCCAACACACCAGGCCGTCCTATCGTTTCAGGCAATGGGACCCTGTGTGAGAACCTCTCTGGCCACATCGAGGGCATCTTAAAACCCATCGTACAAGGTACACCCAGCTTCTGTCGCGACACGACGGACTTCCTACAGAAACTCAGCACCCATGGACCAGTTGAACCAGGAACATTCCTCGTCACAATGGATGTCTCGGCACTCTACACCAGCATCCCCCATGACGACGGCATTGCTGCAACAGCCTCAGTCCTCAACACCGACAACTGCCAATCTCCAGACGCAATTCTGCAACTCATCCGTTTCATTCTAGACCACAACGTCTTCACCTTCGACAACAAATTCTTCATCCAGACGCACGGAACAGCCATGGGGACCAAATTTGCACCTCAATATGCCAACATCTTCATGCACAAGTTTGAACAGGACTTCCTCACCACACAGGACTTTCAACCGATGCTATACACCAGATACATCGATGACATTTTTTTCCTTTGGACCCACGGCGAGACATCACTGAAACGACTACACGATGACATCAATAAGTTCCATCCCACCATCAAACTCACCATGGACTATTCTCCAAATTCAGTTCCATTCTTGGACACACTCGTCTCCATCAAGGACGGTCACCTCAGCACCTCGCTTTACCGCAAGCCCACAGATAATCTCACGATGCTCCACTTCTCCAGCTTTCACCCGAAACACATTAAAGAAGCCATCCCCTATGGACAAGCCCTCCGTATACACAGGATCTGCTCAGACAAGGAGGAGCGCAACAGACACCTACAGATGCTGAAAGATGCCCTCGTACGAACGGGATATGGCGCTCGACTCATTGATCGACAGTTCCACCGCGCCACAGCAAAAAACCGCACCGACCTCCTCAGAAGACAAACACGGGACACCACTGACAGAGTACCCTTCGTCGTCCAGTACTTTCCTGGGGCGGAGAAACTACAACATCTTCTTCGCAGCCTCCAACACATCATCAGCGAGGATGGACATCTTGCCAAGGTCATCCCCACACCCCCACTACTGGCCTTCAAACAACCGCGCAACCTCAAACAAACCATTGTTTGCAGCAAATTACCCAGCCTTCAGAACAGCAACCACAACACCACAAAACCCTGCCAGGGTAATCTCTGCAAGACATGCCAGATCATCGACATGGACACCACCATTACACGTGGAAACACCACCCACCAGGCACGCGGCGCATACTCGTGCGACTCGACCAATGTAGTCTACCTCATACGCTGCAGGAAAGGATGTCCCGAAGCGTGGTACATTGGCGAGACCATGCAGACACTGCGACAACGAATAAACGGGCATCGTGCGACTATCAACAGGCAGGACTGTTCCCTTCCAGTTGGGGAACACTTCAGCAGTCAAGGACATTCAGCCTCTGATCTCCGGGTCAGCATTCTACAAGGAGGCCTTCAGGAGACGCGACAACGCAAAATTGCTGAGCAAAAACTTATAGCTAAGTTCCGCACGCATGAATGCGGACTCAACCGGGATCTGGGATTCATGTCGCATTACATTCGGCCCCCACCAACAAGCCTGGACTTGCAGAGGCCTACCGACTGAACTGGCTTGGGACAATTCACACCTCTTTAACCTGGAGTTACCTCTCTCTCTGCATCTTTGATGATTTGATTGCCTGCAGGTGCTCGCATTCCGGGGCATCTCTGACTGTGTCTATATAAACATTTCTGGAACAAGCCTTTCCATTCACCTGAAGAAGGAGCCGTGCTCCGAAAGCTCGTGTTTGAAACAAACCTGTTGGACTTTAACCTGGTGTTGTAAGACTTCTTACTGTGTCTATATAAACATTTCTGGAACAAGCCTTTCCATTCACCTGAAGAAGGAGCCGTGCTCCGAAAGCTCGTGTTTGAAACAAACCTGTTGGACTTTAACCTGGTGTTGTAAGACTTCTTATCATTTTACCAAGGAGCCTTTGATGTAACACCTCATCAAACCCTTTCGATAATCTATATGCACCTTATCAATAGCGACGGTGGTCCTTTACGGTGTATGGTCCGGAGATAACATACTGGTATAGACCCATCATGCTACACTGCACAGACATTAATTTGGTGTTCCACTCCACCGAGGGAGTGAAGATAATCGACACACATCTGCTTTGACAGGTTATAGGCAACACTTCCCAAACTATGATCCCATTTTAACATTTTGAAAATGAATGTGATCCCAACAAAAACAAAACAGCAATAAAGCAACATAGTAACATTCCGTATCGAATTATTAAGGTTCATGTATTATAAGATCGACATATAAATATGAAAATTTGTGATGAAGATTCCCGGGTGCTCAGTGTGGAGGTGGGGTATTGGGGACCTTTGCGTCTGCTCCGCCGGTGTCTAGATGCGTCGGGGTTCTTGATTTAAACGGTTTTGGCTGCGACATTTAGGGCGGCACGGTAGCACAGTGGTTAGCACCATTGCTTCACAGCGTCAGGGACCCGGGTTCGATTCCCGGCTTGGATCACTGTCTGTGCCGAGTCTGCACGTTCTCTCTGTGTCTGCGTGGGTTTCCTCTGGGTGCTCCGATTTCTTCCCACAGTCCTTTGATGTGTGTGTAAGGTGGATTGGCCATGCTAAATTGCCCTGTAGTGTCCAAACGTTAGGTTGGGTTGTTGGGTTACGGGGATAGCGTTGTAGTGTGGGCTTAGGTAGGGTGCTCTTTCAGGGCCTGGTGTAGACTCGATGGGCCGAATGGCCTCCTTCTGCAATGTAAATTCTATGATGTATGATGTCTGTAGGCTGCGCCTAGTGCCCTGTTGCAGTTCAGTGGGTTGTGGCTGCTGCCTGGTGGTTTGTGTATGTGTATGGATGGTCATTGTGGATGGATTGCCGGCTGGTGGTGGAGGGGCGCAGGTTGGCGTGCTGGTCTGGTGTTTGCTCCCTTCCGTGGAACACACTTTCAGGCAGTGTCACTGAATTGCAATTTGGATATATTTTTCCCCTGTCCATGGGTTCTCTTTAATCCCTTATGCAGGGATTGAGACAATTCTAACCTATCAACAAGATGATTTGGCAGTATATAGCAAAAGAGGGAGACAGATAACTACATTTAATTTTAACATTATAGGTATTAGATTGAGAGACAGATTGGTCTAAACAGTTTACATTTCTCATTGAGAGGGCGAGAATGGGCATATATTTTGGAAATGTTTACGATGTGGTGTGGGCGAGGGGGTGGGCAGAGAGAGGCTTGGGTGTTCTAGGTTTTATTGCTCCTGTCACTGGTAAGTTACTGGTGGTAAACATTCAGACTGGTGCTTGGGCTGCCAGTAGTTTGGGGCATCAGGAATGGCTTTGGTTGGTGGGGCACAGTCTGTGTGCAGGTCAACATTCCCTGTTTTGAAAGATTTGGGAACTGTCAGGATCAGGAGTCCTTATTGGAATGAGTTCTGATGGATTTGGTGTGGTGGGGAGGGGTGAGGGCGTAGTAGGTGGCTGCCTCCCTTCTCTGCTGTAAACTTTCAACGCTACTTTTACATTGACTAACTGGAGAGTTGAGAGACTTGAGGGTAGAAAAAGTACTTCAGGTTCCATCTGTTAAAAGTGCCTCCTTTAACTAAATAGTAGGCGCGATTTAATGGAAACATTTCTAAGTGTCATTCTGGGCACGATTGGCAAGATGTTTCTTGATGACCGCGTTGGCGAGATCGTGGCCCGTATTTAATGGCACTTAGTGTCGGAAATGAACCCCTCCATGAGCTTTTTGCCATTACTGGCTGTCTCGCCATCTGATTTGCCAGATTCACTCCTCAGCAGCCCGCTGCTGATGAGGGGGGAAGCTGCTTTTAAACATTTCACGCCACTCATTCCAGGCACCACGCAGACCTGCTCCTCGCTTTGGCGATGCCAACCTGGCCAGGCTTCTGGATGCAGCCTATCGGTGGGCCAGCAGCAGGGCCACCAGAACTGCCTGAGAGGCAGTGGTTGTCAGTGTGGACAGTATGAGCAGAAGGACTGCCATACAATGTCAGATGGACGGCAAAGAACTCCACCGAGCTGCAGGGGAAAGTTACCACCTCTCTCCAGGCACCAGTTCCGCCTCCCACCCCTCAAATTCCCAAACTGGGAGGGCTATCTGTAGCTAGGGGGATTGGAAATGTCAAAGGTTCACAATTAAAAAATGATAGTCCTGATAGATGTGAAGCCTCTGTTACGTTACTCATCACAGTGGGCTTGCCTGCACCTCCACCCCTGTTGCCCTCCGCTCTCCCCGACCCTCGCCCCTGGGCACAACGGTCTAAGATCAAACATCCCCCCATGGCGACCCCATTCAGGTGATGGGTGTGGGCGCGCTGTCAGGAGTCAGACTTTGGCATAAACTGAGGAGCACCAGAACTTTTCTCACAGTGAGTAATCATCACTCCCCTGCCTTGTATATTGACCCGCTGACAGTGCCAACACAGGTACATCACACTGGGGTGATGTTGCACAGACCCTTGGAGGGTTGCACCTGGTGGTTGGTGGAGGGAGGGGCAGGAGGAAAGGGTGAGGGGATGGAGTGGAGAGTGGAGGGTGATTGGGGGGATGTTGAGCTGTGGGACAAAGCCTCAGCCTATGAGAGGCAGGTGATAGCTTCCCCGGTCCTCTGGGTGTGCTGGACCCTTGCCGCCGCGTGTCCTGCGGCTTCTCCCTGGGCTTGTCCAGCATCCCCTCATGGTCCGGCCCCTCCTCGTTCTCCTCCGGGTCAGGGCTGCGGTGAGGTTCACGACCTACCAGGAGCAGGTGTCCTCCTCCTCCACGGGTGCCATGTCTGTGAGACAGAGCCTCCTGTGGCAGATGTTGCCCATTATCTTCTCGAAAGACCAACCCCTAAACACTTTGAGTTGTTGCTGACATCCCCCTCTGGGTTCCTCCTCAGCCTGATGGGCGGCTGTATCTTCAGGGTGTGTGGTGGCGCCTGCATATTGGGTACCACCTTGAGACTGCATTGACACTGCTGCTTTCTTCAGCATCTGGCCGCTTGGTGACATCGCCTTTTTGATGTCTGTAAGGAATTGAAGGAGGGAGACCGACAATCAGTGGGGGCTTCCACCCCAGGACCATCAAATTCCTCAAGCGTTCCCCACCCTTACGTGTCCTGCCTTCTCTCAAGAGTGCCATCCACCGAGCCAGTTTTGTTGGAAAACCTTGCTCTACACTCACTCCCGGCCACAGCAGGAGCCCCTAGACCCAGACCCCTGCCGGGACCATTAGGGAGACTGTTCTCAGGTGCCCTCCCCTGATCCACACACTCATCCTTTGGTCACGAGGATATCCTCAGTGCTGAATCCAGCTCTTGAATGTTTGATTGTTGGCTGCTGCCTTTAAAGGTGTTAACGCTTCTGGAGTTCAGGCAAACTGTCAGGCCTCAAAGTTTGATTGAAATGCGATGCAATAATCATCATCCGAGACATGGCACGTATGCCCATGAGAAGCCACTTGAGAATATTTTGTTTATTAAATGGTCAACAGTAACATAGATTTGAAAATCAACTACGTAACATTCCGCACATCTATTAAACAACAAAGAAACGTCACTATCCATATTGGATCCAATATAAAGTTCTTTTCACACAAAGAAACAAACACAGGGCGAGATTCTCCATTTGGGACGTTCTCCCACCGGAGGAGAATTGTAGCCGATTTGCATTCTCCCTGGAAGCGCAAAGCGGGAAGCAATTCCATTTCCAAATTTATGCATGGCAAGGAATACGAGGGATTCCAGAGGGAATCCCGCTATCAGGCTGCCATTTCAAGTGGATGGCCTGACAGCGAAGTCCTACGGCCAGCCACACTCTTACCGCACCGCAAATCAGCCCCCCACTGCAAAGCAGCTCCCCACTCCCAGATCGCCAAGTACTGGGGTGACCTGAACCACCCACACCAGGTACTAACTGCGGAGACCTCCCAGGGAAACCCTTAATAGGGGGACCCACTCATCGACCCCCAACAGGGATACCCTCTGGAGGGTCTCTGTTGGGGGTCTCTGTTGGGGGTCACTGTTGGGGGTCTCTGATGACGGTCTCTGATGAGGGGTCTAATGGGGGGGATCTGAGGGGGAGTTTGATGGCAGTGGGTCGGTGGGGGGAATTTGGGTGGGAGTCAGGATTTGCATTGTGGGGTGAGGGGATAACGCCTGACTTTGGGGAGCACTTCAGTTATACGTTGACCCCCCCTGACCCATCGCAGGGTCCACTGCTTCAGAGCCACACTTGGCCAAACGTACACCAATTCCCATGAGGAGGATTTCCTGCTTTGAGGGTTGGTGCATAACAGTGTTTCCAGCCCGTTAATTAGATGCAAGTTTACTGATTTGCATCTTTCCTCCCGCCCTATTGAGGCATGTAGCTCGCTGTCCCTGAAAGGTTGGTGGGATCAGGCACCATAATAATTTTAAAAAGAAAATTGGATTTACTTGAAAAAGATTTCAAGGGCAACTGGGGGAAAATGTGGGACAAATTAGCTTTTTCAAAGAACCAGGACTGGTATACTGAGCCAAATGGTTTCCTTTTGTGTTGTAGTATTCTACGTTTAGTACAAACTAAAGGAGAGGGTCAAGTGATATGTTGGGGGGAGGAAGAGGGGGGGAGGGGGGGAAGGGGAAGGCAGGATCAGGGTATTGAACTTGATGATCAGCCATGATTATAATGAATGGCAGAGCAGGCTTGAGGGGCCGAATGGCCTCCTCCTGCTATTTTTATGCATGTTTCTATGTAACTTTGATCCTAACCCAAACTAATACTTGAATGGAGAAAGGTAGGAGGCTGACCTTTCAATGTAGTGTTCATGTCACTTAGGTAGCAGAAGTAACATAAACTTAAACTGCTCTTACCTTTCAGAGATTAGGATCTTAAACTTACATTATCACTGCAAATACTGACAACTGTGCATCTTGAGTTTAGAAGTGAGGAATCTAACTGATTGGATCATTTAACTGGGTCTTAAACACCGATAGGGGTCAGGATTCTCCCTTTTGGGCACTAAGTCCCCATCACCAGTGGAAAATGGGCGAGAATCACTCCGGTCTTTTTCCTCGAAAGTCCGGGGTGATTCCCCGTTTTACAGGGCTAGCCGCACCGGCCTCCCCGAACAGGCGCCGGAATGTGGCGACTAGTGACTTTTCACAGTAACTTCATTGAAGTCTACTTGTGACAATAAGCGATTATTATTATTATTATTATTATTAGCAGGGCCCTGGCATGCGTCCTGCAGCTCTGGCTGCCGGTGGGGCCCTGCTGTCCAGACCGCGCGGCTGTGCATAAACACGGCGGCCGCAAGCGGGTCCGTGCATGCGCGCGGCGGCCCACTTCAGTGTGGGCGCGGAGTGAGGTAGGTCCCCCACAGATTGCGATGATACATCGATCGGTGGCCACCGATCGCGGGCCTGGCCACCCTCTGAGGCCCCTCCCAGGAGTCAGATTCTCCCTGCCCCCCCATCTGGATCGCCACCGCGGCCACCAGTCCAAGCTTTCGCTGTGTGGTACCAGATGTGAACCATGCCGGCGGGAGTTCGGCCGGTCAACTGCGGAGAATCACCGCGGGGGCCTCTTTCAGCAGCCCCCGACCGGCGCTGTGTTGACCACGTGTGTGCGACTGGCGGATCTGCGGAGAATCGCGGAAGCGCCTTCGTGCTGGATTTCCTGTGTGAACGGCTATTCTCCGCGCCAGGCGCGATTCCGGAGAATCCCGCCTAGGAGACTTTAAAATTCATTACTCATTAACTCATACTCATTAACACGATCTGATCTCTTAATGTGCTACTATCAGCATCCTTCTTAGCCTTGACCATTCCATTTTTTACATGACCTTTGTCTTTCTCTCGACGCCATCTTTGTCAATCTCCACCTATCCAGCCCCACTGCTCCACGCACTCCCCCACCCCCACAAAACAGTATAAATCTGACCCTATTTCCAGTTCTCCCTAGCTTTGACAAAGAGTTATCCAGACTCGAAACATTGGCTCTTTCACAGATGCTATTGGACCTTCTGAGATTGTTGTTTATTGCTTTCAAATTCAATGTGGGGTATTATTAATCCTACTCTACCAGGTGAAGCTAAAAGAAGTGCTACCCCATTTAATGCTTTAAAAATACATTTCCAAAACAAATATGTTTTGTTAATAAGTAAATAGAAGTAAACATGTTTTAAAAAGTGAAGTAAGATTAGTTAGTGACGTGGGAGAGGCACAACTTGCACGCATTATTAATTGTGCCTCAGTGTTCACTCTTCTCTTTAAATCTGAGTGCTTTAGAAATGAGAGTTCTAAAGTGTTGATAATGTACTTTCTCCAGTGTAATAAGTTGTACACAAAGTCGCAGAGCCACAAACACAGACCCAAACTTTCAGTGGAAAATAACACTTTATTGTCATTGACTAACGTTTTTACGATTGTGGTTTGGAGACAAGAACTTCACCGAGTATATATTTTGATCTGGACTCAATGGGGACCTGTACCCAGTGAGGACCTGGGAGTAACATTCCTGATGGGCTGGGCCTTTCTTTGATTTAATGGGTAGCATCTCACTGATGGTATCTGCCATTGACAAGTAATGATTGACAGAGGTTCAATATTGTTCAAAAGCTCTCTGACATTTCTCCAGCAATACAATTTTACCCTCACATCTGAAGTACCCCTAATATTACACTTGCATGACATTTCAGTTTGGTGACATTTCCACTCTTATCTACAATATGTATCCTGTGGTTTCGACAAGTTGTGACTGAAACTGTTGCTGAATTATGGGTGGTTTTGTGCAGTGGTGAGATTCAAGTTTCTTGGAAACTGGATCAACACAGTCTGATGTCAATTCGCTTGTTGTCTCAGCAACCTCACATTATGCCGTGGGTGAAAAAACAGTGACTTGCAATTGCGGTGCCAAGTCCACAAAGTGAATTCCACCCCCACCCAGAAAGCAGAAAAGTTTATTTTACCAGAACGAGCATTGGGAAAAAAAAAATTCATCTCGAAAACTTTCAGGAGCCCGGAATGAAACCAATACGTACGCGGGTTATTTTTTTTTTGGTTGAAAAAACACCTCAAAAGTATATTTTGCAATCGCCTGCATTGGTGGAATTGAGAATTGATAGTACGAAAAGAATTTTAAAAAGAAATGAAAAAAATAAGGTCGCTCAAAAGTTGAAATTAAACTCTTCGTTGTGAACATATGAAAATGATGGACAGGAAACAAATTAATTGGTCCATTGGGGCTGACTCATATAGACATGTTGCAATTAAGTAACGTGACCCCCAGTACACCTACCAATAACCATGCAATTTCCGAGGGGCAAACATCACAGATTAAATAAACTTTAAATCAAATCAGGGTGCAAAGAAAATTCCAGAAATCAAAGGGCCGTGACGCCGCCCGACATCCCTCTCAGCTTTTGTACAAAGGACAGGAATTTATGAACTCTCTCCTGAACATTTGCAGTGAATTTGCAAACTTCCTCGTGCCTAATCTAATTCTGTCCTCATGAAAGTGATGCACCTGTTCCTTGCTTTTCCCTCAGCTAGTTTAATTCATATATTTTCAATCCACATGGATAGAATCTAATAACTTGGTGGTTTTTACTGCCTCAAACTGCCCTGTTCCAGTTCTAACACATGTGGGCTATTTTCTCCCGTACCCGGTGGGGGGTCCCGGCGGGACGGAGTGGCGTGAACCACTCCGGCATCAGCCCTCCCCAAAGGTGCGGAATCCTCTGCACCTTCAGGGGCTAGGCCGGTGCCGGAGTGGTTTGCGCCCCGCTGGGATAGGGGCATGGCGCCACGCCAACCGGCGCCGAAGGGACTCTGCCGGCTGGCGTGGGTCCGCGCATGCGTGGGAGCATCAGCGGCTGCTGAGGTCATCCCCGCGCATGCGCAGGGGAGGTTCACCTATGCAGAGGCTGACACGTCCGGCGCGTCGGAAAAGAGTGTCCCATGGTACAGGCCCGCCCATGGATCGGTGGGCCCTGATCGTGGGCCAGGCCACCCCGGGGCTAGATCGCCCCGCGCCCCCCCAGGACCCGCCGTTAAGGGACCTAGTCTAGTTTACGCTGGCAGGACTGGCAAAGAACGGGCAGGACTTTGGCCTATTGCGGGCCGGAGAATCGCCGGGGGCGCCGCTATGAGCGGCCGCCGACCGGCGCAGCACGATTCCCGCCCCCGCCGAATCTTCGGTGCCGGAGAATTCTGCGGCCAGCGGGGGCGAATTCACGCCGCCCCCTAGCGATTCTCTGACCCGGCAGGGGGTTGGATAATCCTGCCCAAGGACTTTGCACAGCTGGCCATTACATAAGACGTATCAGCCCACAGCTGGAATTGAAGAATGATTCTTGACTGAGAAAAATGCTACACCTGTGTTTAGAAGCCATGAGAGAATCTGTTCATCTAAAAAGAAAGAGAACTTTCTTTTCACTTAAACAGCACCTTTCACAATCTCACCATATCCCAAAGCACTTTGTAGCCGATTAAATAATTTGAAGTGCTGTACCACTGAGTTGCTTTGATAGAGGTATTCAAAATCGTGAGGGTTCTGAACAGAATAGATAGGGAGAAGCTGTCCTGCTTGTAAAACGGTGGAAAATGAGATTTAAAAAGTGATTTGCAAAAGAAGCAAAAGCAATGTGAGACTAAGCTTTTTCACACAAAGAGCCATTGGGGTCTGGAATGTACTGCCTGGAGGTGTGGTGGAGGCAGGTTCAATCAAGGCATTCGAGAGGGCATCAGATGATTATTTGAATAGAAGCGATGTGCAGGGGTGCGGGTGAAAAGGCAGGGGAATGGACACTAAATCATAATGCTCGTTTGGGGAGCCGGTGCAGACGCGATGGGCCAAACGGCCTCCTTCTGCGCCGTAACAATTCTGTGATTCTGTCTTTCTGTTCTAAGGTAAGGATTGCAGTAGCCAATTTGAGCGCAGCAAGGTCCCACAAAACATTAAAATAATAATAATCAGACAATCTGTTTTAGGTGTTAGCTGTCAGATAAATATTGCCTGGACCATAGCCACTGCAGTACCATGAGTTCTTTTATGTCCACCTATTTTGTTACAGTTGTTGTGTTGTTGAAACTATGAAACAGCCTGGGAATGTGAAATCACATGAATACTTAACAAATATATATAAATTTCTCTTGTTATTTTATACATAAAAACAAATTAGGAGCAGGAGGAGACCATTCGGCCCCTCGAGCCTGATCCCGCCATTTGAAAAGATTGTGGTCGATCTGATTGTGGCCTCAATTCCACTTTCCTGTCCACATCCTTTGACTCCCTTGTCAATCAACAATCTATTTAACTGGGCCTTAAAGCTATTCCACGACCATGCCTCTACTACTCACTGAGGAACAGAACTCCACAGACTAACGACACACTTGAGACAACATATTTCTCCTCATTCTGTCCAACTGGTAGACCACTTTTTTCTAAAGTGTGTCGCCTTGTTCTCATCTCATGAGAGGATACATCCTCTTGTATCCGCCCTGTCACATCCTCTCAGTATCTTATAGATTTACGTGCTTTATCCTCTTTATTTTGAACAGGTTGATTGATACCTGAATCTGGAATGTTAATTTCTCAAAAGTACTGCAGACAGAAATTTTAATTCAATTGCATTTCCCCACACCAGTTATAACATGTACAATGGAGTTAGCAAATTAGCTAAAGGCTACAAAAAGGTAGAGATGGGGTGAGTGAGTGGGTAAAAATCTGGCAAATGGAGCATGGCATGGGAAAAGTGAAATTCTACATTTATGCAGGAAGAATAAAAAAACATATATTATTTTTAGGGTGGCAGTAGCACAGTAGTTAGCACTTTTGCTTTACAGTGTCATGGTCCCAGGTTCGATTCCCGGCTTGGGTCACTGTTTGTGCTGAGTCTGCACATTCTCCCCGTGTCTGCGTGAGTTTCCTCCAGGTGCTCCGGTTTCCTCCCACAAGTCTCGAAGACGAGCTGCTAGGTGAATTGGACATTCTGAATTCTCCCTCAGTGTACCCAAACAGCGCCGGAATGTGGCGACTAGGGGAATTTCACAGTAACTTCATTGCAGTGTTAATGTAAGCCTACTTGTGACTATAAAGACTATGGGCGCGATTCTCCGTCCCCCCACGCCGGGTGGGAGAATAGCGGGAGGGCCTCCCGACATTTTTCATGCCCTCCCGCTATTCTCCACCCCCCCCCACGCCACGATTCTCCGAGGCCGATGGGCCGAGCGGCCGGCCCTTCACACCGGTTTCACCACGGCAGCAAACACACCTCCTCGCTGCCGTCGTGAAACGGGCATCAGATGCCCGTTTGGGGCATCTAGAGGCCTGATTGGCACGGGAGCACCACGACTGTGCTTGGGAGAGGACAGGCCCGCGATCGGTGCCCACCGATTGTCAGGCCAGCGTCCAAAACAGACGCACTCTTTCCCCTCTGCCGCCTGGCAAGATCAAGCCGCCACATCTTGCCGAGCGGCTGAGGAGAAAGACGCCAACTGCGCATGCGCGGGTTGGCATTGTCCAACCTGCGCATGCGCGGCTGACGTCATCGGCCACGTCAGCCGCCGTGACGCTTGACGACCGTGACGCACGGGGCCGCGCTCTTAGCCCAGCCCGGGGGGAGAATCGGCCCTGGGAAGTGGCCGTGAAGGCTGCCGTGGGTCACGGCCTGTCCCACGGCAGCCTTTACGATTCTCCGCATTTGCGGAGAATCTCGCCCTATTATTATTATTAAATGGTGAGAAATTTCCGAGCTCTGAGATGCAGAGGAATCACAAAATGCTCATATGCAGGTACAGCAGGAAATTGGGCATGCTAATAGAGGTTATAATTTATTGCGAGGGGAATTGAATAGAAAAGTAGGGAGGTTATGCCTCAGTTGTACTGGGCATGAGTGAGACCACATTTGGAGTACTGTGCATAGCATTGGTCTCCTTATTTAAGGAAGGATGTAAATGGGTTGGAAGCAATTTGAGAAGGTTTAATCATACCTGGAAAGGATGCTTTATGAGAAATGGTTAGATAGGCTAGGCTTGTGTCCACTGGAGTTTCGAAGAGTAAGAGGTGACTTGATTGAAACATATAGGCCCGGATTCTCCGTGGCCAAGTTCTGACGCCGGCGTGAAAAGCGTCGCCAACCACTCCAGCATCAAAGGTCCCCGATAATGACAAGTGCTCCCCTTCCTAGGGGGCTAGGTCGGCACCGGAGTGGTCCCCGCAGCTCCAGCCGGCATGGAACGGCTGGCGCGAGTTCGTGCATGCTCAATATGGCCGGCGTGATTCAGCGCATGTGTGCTACGGCCGCCGTGTTTCAGCGCATGTGTGCTACGGCCGCCGTGATTCAGCGCATGTGTGCTACGGCCGGCGTGATTCCGCGCATGCGCGTGGATTCCCCTCTCGGCGCTGGCCCCCAGGCAATATGGCGGAGCCCTACAGGAGCCCGGCGCGGAGGAACATAGGCCCCCACGGAACAAGCCCGCCCGCCGATCGGTAGGCCCCAAGCGCGGGCCAGGCTACCATGGAGGCCCCCCCAGGGTCAGATCCCTCCGCTCCCCCTCAAGGACGGCTTCTGCAGACACATCTTCAAGGTCCCGCCGTGTGGGACCTGAGTAACCCATGGCGGCGGAACTCGGCCGAACCTGGCGACCACTCGTTCCATCGGGTCTGGAGAATCACTGGGGGTGGGGGCGCCAGCAACGGCCCCCGACCAGTGCAGCAGCAATCCCGCAGGCGCCCGTGAATCAGCGTCGGAGAATCGGTAAGCCGGCACGGGGCGGCGAGACGTGATTCTCGCGTCCCACAGGAAGTCTCCGACTCGGCGCGGGGTCAGAGAATCCCGGCCATAAGCTCCTGATGGGCCTTGACAGGGTGGATGTGGAGAGGATGTGTCCTCTTGTGGGAAAATCTAGAACGAGGGTTCACTGTCTAAAAAGAGGGGCTGGATTCTCGGTTTCAGCGGCAAAGTGCCGACGCCAGCATGGGACGCTTGGTGTTTCATGACCGGCAAATCGGCGCGAACCCCTCATCGATTCCGGTACCGGTAAGGGGCTAGCACTGGTGTCGACTGAACCTTGCTCTTCCTGCGCCGAAAACAGCCAGAGAATCGCCAGGCCCCGGCAATGCATGCGCATGACTGATGACCTGCAGTAGTCGCGCCGCGCAACATGGCTCTGACCATGTGCAGACCCAACCCACCATTCGCGACTCCACAGTCCACCCCCTGGCCACCCCCCGCCCTAGCCCTCGCAGAAGCCCCCCACGTCCCGGCCAGCGGCACGGATCCCGGGCGAGTGTGGCGGCGCTGGACACTGTCTGCAGCCGCCACCCCGGCTTCACAATTTATGTGGCCACATGTCCCCCACACCGTTGGGATCCCGGCCCATCGGGGGTGGAGCATCATGGGTGGGCCGGCCAATGAGGCGCCAATGGCATTGCAACTGCGTGTGGCGAGCGCCACAATATCGCCATTTTGGGGGGGGAGCAGCGCCGGCCTCGATATCGGCATCGGGGCCCATTCTCTACCCAATCGTCGAACATGATTTTGCTGTCGGACTATGGAGAATGCCAGCTGAGGGATCTTCCATTTTAAATGGAGATGAGGCAAAATGGTTTCCCTCAGATGGGCATGAGCCTTTGGAGTTCTCTTCCTGAAAAGGTGGTGGAAAAGGGTCTTTGAATATTTTTAATGCAGAGGTGGGCAAATTCTTGGTCTGCAAGGAGGTGAAAGGTTAATGGGAGTAGGTGGAGTGTAGATTTTAAGTTAAAATCAGACCAGACATGATTTATTAAATGGCAGAACAGGTTCGAGGGTCTGAATGGCCAATGTTTGTATTCTACCTTGAAGCATCATAGACTAATGAAATGAAATACAACAATAAAACACAATGTGTCATTCAATGGTACTGTGATGTTTCCTCACAGTGGGCGAGCTTGAAATGCAATATTACATCTAAATGTAGCAAGGTGATGAAGGTCAAACAAAGAAAGTTTCCAAACAAAGGTTTAAACAAATGTAAACACACTATATCTAGGATGGATGAGAAATCAAACAATGAATGCACAAAATGGGAAAGAAATTAGGAATTCTTGGGACCAAATTTTACATGTCTCTGCTTCTATTGTAATTGTTGAATCTGTAATATGATTGAAGTACAAAGTGATACTGATTGCTGACCTGGGAAAAATAAAGCTTTGAGTGGTAGCAAAAACAAATCAAAGCAACTCAAGATTCCAGTTAATGAATGATTTGTGTAGTTTCTGTTCCTCCAGAGCTGACGCTAATTTGAACACATTTACTCAAATCTAATGCATACAAACTGTAAAAATGACTAATTTAATAATGCCAAATATCCTGATCACAAAGCAATTACTCATTACATTCCTATTTATACACCACTGTAGTGAATAACAGATCCATGAGTTTATAGGAAAAACAAATACACAAATGGATAGCATTCAGGTCAACGTGCAAGGTTTAACTATTTGTGTAATAATAAAAATGCTCTTAAGGAAGTGTCACCTCCCACTGTCACAGAAAGTAAACTTCCTCTGCAATGGCTAAGTGGAAGTGTAGGTGCTGTGCTGATTGCAACTTAAAGATAATTGCCAAAAATGATAAACTTAAAAGAAGTGAGTTAACCATTCCAACTTTTCAAGAGGATGGAGAAAATGTATTTATGAGAGATCTTACTTTGGCGAAGAGATGTTTGTACGATGTCAGAACAAATGACAGAAAGTTTCCTTTAAGTAATATGGGGGTGTAGGCTGTCGAGCTGTACACTGTGAATTAATGACTAGTGAAAGTGTGCCATTCCCACCAAGAGAGCAGATAACCATCAATGCATCAGCCGGCAGATGAACAACAAAATTCCATTCATGTGATGCGCACCTTTGCACTTTAGATCTGTACATCTGCCCTCTGCGCAATCATTCACGGACACCAGCATGGAAACTTTATTTTTCCGTAGTTTGGCAGTATTCGAGTTCTTTTCTCTTTTTGAGAAATGTGGCTGTGTTTGGCACAGGGAATGAGGCAACAGCTTTGGACTGTTTCAGAATGCCCAGGAGGCCAAATCCTCTCTGTAATGTATCACACTTCTTGTGCATTTATCGTTCAGTGCAGTCATTTGTAAAATCTTAATATTCGGAGATAATTGCACTTTTCATTATTGCCAATATTTCATCATTTGAAGGCATTGTCATCTTTCTTTGACAACAGGCATTTGCCACTTAGCAGGAGATTTTGTTTCAGTTACGATGGCAAAGGCCTGAGTGATGCTTGCATTATTTCCCCTGCGCCAGTCTGTGATTACAGAAGGCGAGACAGCTCTATGATCAGGGCACCTTAGGCCACACACAGCAGAAGACTTCCAAGGGTTACTCGGCCTTGCATTCTTTGTGTTCTTCTGCCATGCCATGTTCAAGACACACTTTTGCATGTCTCACTTTCAAACTAATGGAATTCAATTAACAGAACTTCTATGGGCTGTTATTTTTTTTTGACTTCCCAGCAAAAAGTTTAAATGGCAATTGCAAGTGTTTAATCTTTTGCTTGCAGGTCCATTTTTCTGTGTAATTGTTTGCAGCTCAAATTATTTGACAGGATGTTACCACAAGCGGAAAGTAGAGTAAAGTAAATTTGCCATTTAAGTAAACATGTATACGAAGTATCTCATATCTATTTTAATAATCTTGTCACAGAAGTGCACTATAACATTACTACAGGTACATCACAACCATTTGAGGTACACAGCATCAAACATCCTTCTTTCAAACAAACTAAATGTTTTGTGGACCAACCAAGTCAAATGTTAGATGACTAAGCCGTGGATGAGTAATTCAAAAGGTCAGGGGTAAAATTGCTAAGGGTTCCCTTATTTTCTCATCTTAAAAATCATATTAAAATTAATTTTAGCACTTTCCAGGTCCAACAGAATGAGGGTTCTGATGGAAGACCATCAACCGGAAATGCTAACTCTGTTACTGGCTCCACAAATGTTGCCTAATCTGCTGAGTATCCCGTCATTTTCTGCTTCCATTTCAGATAAAATCAATGGTTTCATCACTCTATGTGTTAACTGCTACAATGTACTCCTCTTAATTCTATATCACTTAAGTCACAACGTTGGGTTTTCTTTTAATAGAAAAGAATAATTCATTTTATTGTTAACATTCAACAGTGAGGGGGTGGCACGATGACGCAGTGGTTGGCACTGCTGTTTCATGGCACTGACGACCCGGGTTTTATCCCAGCCCTGGGTCACTGTCAGTAAGGAGTTTGCACATTCTCCCCGTGGCTGCGTGGGTATCACCCCCACAACCCAAAGATGTGCAGGGTAGAAGGATTGACCACACTAAATCTTTCACTCGTGCCTCTGCCTGGAACAAATATTGCCAGTTTCAATCCAAATGACATTAATTTATGAGCAAGCCTCATGTGGCAAACAAGTTCCCAGTTTGCATCTACAACTCTGACTACAGAGTTAAAGTCCGCCTTGTGCTGCGTGAGATTAGTCAGATCGATTGGACAAAAACTCTATGCAAGAAACCTTTTGCTTTTTACTTGCCATCGAAATAGGAGCAATTGAATCCAAAAGGGAAAAAGGATAACAGAATTAATAATCAAGAAAAGCCTCTCTGAACCATTATGAACTTGATTGCACTATTAATAAGAAGCAAGCAATGATCTGAATAGTTATTTTTAGCATTCCATTGCTATATTAATAAAATGGAACATTAATACACTGACAATAAAATATAATTTAACTGGCCAACCAATGCACATGGAAATACTCCTCAGCTATTGCCCAGCTCTTTTTTCTTGTCATATTATTCTCCAAAACATGTATATTGCACTGCAGCTGTTGAGTGAATTCAAGAAAGCTATTATGGGTTCCACGTCGATGAAAATACATATGAATTAGGAGCAGGAGTGGACCATTCAGCCCCTCAAGCCTGTTCTGTCAATATGGTCATGGATGATCTGATTGTGGCCTCAGCCCCACATACCCACATGGGCAGCACGGTAGCATGGTGGTTAGCATAAATGCTTCACAGCTCCAGGGTCCCAGGTTCGATTCCCGGCTGGGTCACTGTCTGTGTGGAGTCTGCACGTCCTCCCCGTGTGTGCGTGGGTTTCCTCCGGGTGCTCCGGTTTCCTCCCACAGTCCAAAGATGTGCAGGTTAGGTGGATTGGCCATGCTAAATTTCCCGTAGTGTCCTAAAACGTAAGGTTAATGGGGGGATTGTTGGGTTACGGGTATAGGGTGGATACGTGGGTTTGAGTAGGGTGATCATTGCTCGGCACAACATTGAGGGCCGAAGGGCCTGTTCTGTGCTGTACTGTTCTATGTTCTATACCACCCATTGACAACCTTTGACTTTCTTGTGAGTCAAGAATCTATCTAACTCTGCCTTAATTTTTAAAAAATGTTTCACCACTAGTTCCAGGAAATGCATGGAAATAATGTTAATCTTCTGCATCAAAAGAATTATCCTAATTTATCTCTTTGTTATTTTAATGATGATCTTTGATGCACGATCAATTGTACAAAGACTAAGGTTGGATACAACTGTGGCTTTATTGCAGTAAGATGTGTGGCCTCCCACAGCAGCTGGCGAAATGGCTGCTGAATAGAGGACACGCATATTTATACTCCTCCAACTGGGCGGAGCCAGCAGGCAGGGGCTACCGGCGAACCAGTATTACAGGTCCTACCTTACATCACCTAATACAGGTGTAACAGTGGTTTACCACATTCACCCCCTGTTACAAATCAGTCCGGCGGGGGTGGTGGAGAACTATATACAGTAGTGAATTTATGTACAGTGTTTTATCAGGGAAAAGAAAAAAAAAATGTCCTTTGAAAGTCTGGTGCCAGTTAGAGATTCAACCGGTCTGGTGCCTTGACGTTCCACTGGGAGCGACATAGCGGTGGCGGCGATGTCGATGCTGGCGATGTCGATGCTGGCCTGATGTTGGATGACTCCGGGAGTGTGTTAAAATCCTCTTCATCCTCTGGCGTGGGCAGGGGAAGGAAGGATGGTCCTGGTGGGATTAATGTTGGGAGCACCAGGGGAGGGGAGGGTGGCGCCGAGCCGGGGAAGTGTGTATGGGTGGAACCTGCTGGTGCCTGGTCCCAGAGGGAGACAGTATCTTGGCAGCCATCGGGGTACGCCACATAGGCATACTAGGGGTTGGCATGGAGCAGGTGCACCCTATCCACCAACGGGACCGCCTTGTGGAGTCGGATGTGCCTACGGAGCAGGACCAGTCCTGGAGCTGCGAGCCAAGTGGGGAGCGACACCCCGGATGTGGACTTCCTGGGGAAGGCAAAAAGATGTTCATGGGGTGTGTTATTCGTAGCGGTGCACAGTAGTGACCGGATGGAGTGTAGTGCATCAGGGAGGACCTCCTGCCAGCGAGAGGCTGGGAGGTTCCTGGACCATAGGGCCAGTTGGATGGCCCTCCATAATGTCCCGTTCTCCGTCTCTACCTGCCCGTTTCCCCCGGGGGTTATAGCTGGTCATCCTGCTGGAGGCGATACCCCTGCTGAGCAGGAACTGACGCAGCTCATCACATGAATGAGGATCCCCTGTCACTGTGGATGTAGGCGGGGAAACCGAACAGAGAGAAGATTGTGTTTAGGGCTTTGATTACGGTGGCAGACGTCATATCGGGGC
This sequence comes from Scyliorhinus canicula, assembly GCF_902713615.1. Classification (NCBI taxonomy): domain Eukaryota; kingdom Metazoa; phylum Chordata; class Chondrichthyes; order Carcharhiniformes; family Scyliorhinidae; genus Scyliorhinus; species Scyliorhinus canicula. The sequence continues at coordinate 39,054,901 of NC_052166.1, read as the reverse complement.
ATGGGATGGCGAAGGGGAATCTGGAGTACTCATCGACCACACTGAGAATATACGTGTTTCGGTCGGTGGAGGGGAGGGACCCTTTGAAATCCACGCTGAGGCGTTCAAAGGGGCGGGAGGCCTTCACCAGGCGCGCACGGTCTGTCCAGTTGAAGTGCGGCTTGCATTCTGCACAGACCTGGCAGTCCCTGGTGACTGTCCGTACTTCCTCGACGGAGTAGGGCAGATTGACGAGATGGTACAATCGTGTGACCCCTGGGTGACAAAGGCTGTCGTGTAGGGCCCGGAGTCGGTCTACTTGTGCGCTGGCACATGTATCTCGGGAGAGGGCGTCTGGCGGCTCGTTGAGTTTGCCGGGGCGATACAAAATCTCGTAATTATAGGTGGAGAGCTCGATTCTCCACCGCAAGATTTTATTGTTTTTGATCTTGCCCCATTCGGTGTTGTTAAACATGAAGGCTACCGACTGTTGGTCAGTGAGGAGAGTGAATCTCCTGCGGCCAGGTAATGCCTCCAATGCCGCACAGCTTCAACGACAGCTTGGGCCTCTTTTTCGGCGGACGAGTGCCGAATTTCTGAGGCATGAAGGGTGCGGGAAAAGAATGCCACGGGTCTGCCTGCCTGATTGGTAGCGGCAAGTGCGACGTCTGATGCGTCGCTTTCTACTTGGAAGGGCACTGTCTCGTCTACTGTGTGTATCTCGGCCTTGGCTATATCAGCGCTGATACGGGTGAAGGCCTGCTGTCCCTCGGCCATAAGGGGAAAGTGGATGGACTGAATAAGTGGGCGGGCTTTGTCCGCATACTTTGGGACCCACTGGATGTAGTAGGAGAAGAACCCCAGGCAGCGTTTGAGGGCCTTGGTGCAGTGGGGGATGGGAAGCTCCTTGAGGGGGCGCATGCGATCGGGATCGGGCCCCAGATCTCCGTTCTGGACGACATAGCCGAGGATGGGTAGCAGGGTAGCATGTTGGTTAGCATAAATGCTTCACAGCTCCAGGGTCCCAGGTTCGATTCCTGGCTAGGTCACTGTCTGTGTGGAGTCTGCACGTCCTCCCCCTGTGTGCGTGGGTTTCCTCCGGGTGCTCCGGTTTCCTCCCACAGTCCAAAGGTGTGCGGGTTAGGTGGATTGGCCATGCTAAATTGCCCGTAGTGTCCTAATAAAAATAAGGTTAGGCGGGGGGGGGGGGGTTGTTGGGTTATGGGTATAGGGTGGATACGTGGGTTTGAGTAGGGTGATCATGGCTCGGCACAACATTGAGGGCCGAAGGGCCTGTTCTGTGCTGTACTGTTCTATGATGGCTAAGCGGGTTGTGCTGAACACGCACCTCTCCTTGTTGTAGGTGAGGTTGAGGAGAGTGGCGGTGTGGAGGAATTTGGCAAGGTTGGTGTCGTGGTCTGCTGATCGTGGCCGCAGATGGTGACATTGTCTAGGTACGGGAAGGTGGCCCGCAAACCGTACCGGTTGACCATTCGGTTCATCTCCCTTTGTAAGACCGAGACCCCGTTAGTGACGCCGAAGGGAACCCTAAGAAAGTGATAGAGCCGACCGTCCGCCTCGAAAGCAGTGTATGGACAGTCCGATTTACGAATGGGGAGCTGGTGGTAGGCAGATTTGAGGTCTCTCGTTGAGAAGACCCGGTACTGCGCAATTTGATTGACCATATCAGATATGCGTGGGAGGGGGTACGTGTCGAGCTGCGTGTACCGATTAATGGTCCGGCTGTAGTCCATGACCATTCTGTGTTTCTCCCCAGTTCTGACGACTACCACTTGGGCTCTCCAGGGGCTGTTGCTGGCCTCGATGATGCCTTCCCGAAGCAACCGCTGGACCTCAACCTAATGAAGGTCTTGTCCTGGGTGCTGTACTGTCTGTTCCTGGTGGCAACGGGTTTGCAATCCGGAGTTAGATTGGCAAAGAGGGAGGGTGGGTCGACCTTTAGGGTCGCAAGGCCGCACACAGTGAGGGGTGGTAGGGGCCCGCCCAATTTGAGGGTAAGGCTCTGGAGATTGCACTGGAAGTCCAGGCCTAGTAGTGCAGCGCGGAGATTAGGAAGGACGTAGAGGCGGAAGCCGCAGTATTCTACGCCCTGGACCGTGAGATTGACCGTGTAGAACCCCCGGATCGCGACAGAATGGGATCCGGAGGCCAGGGAGATTCTTTGATTGGCGGGGTGGACCGCGAGGGAGCAGCGCCTTACCGTATCCGGGTGGATGAAGCTTTCGGTGCTCCCGGAGTCCAGCAGGTAAGAGGTCACGTGGCCGTTCATTTTCACACTGGTTGAAGCGGTGGCCAGATTGTGCGGACGAGACTGGTCGACTGAGGCGAGCTGCGGTCGGTTGTTGCTGGCATCAGAAGGTGGAGATCATGGGGGGCCCAGGTCGTGGAATTCTGTCGGCGTCCATACCCCGTGGGGAAGACAGGATGGCGGCGCCTGAAGATCCTGCGGGGGACAAAATGGCGGCGCCCATGGGCCGCACATTGCGGGACCTGGAGAAGATGGCAGCGCCCATTGGCCGCACCATGCGGGGGCTGGACAAGATGGCGGTGCCCATGGGCCGCATGTGGACTGAGGGGGGGGGAAATGCCGGCGCCCACTGGCAGTGCGTGGCCCCGGGTGGTGAAAATGGCAGCGCCCACTGGCTGCGCGTGGTCCGGGATGAAGATGGCGGAGCCCATTGTGTGTAGGTCAGGGGGGAGGGGGCGGATAGCGGCGACTGCGCGGGCCTAGCAAAGTGCCCCTTTTTGCCACAATCCTTGCAAATGGCAGTGCGGGCCAGGCAGCGTTGGTGGGGGTGCTTCTGCTGGCCGTAGAAGTAACATTGGGGACCCCTGGGGTGTGCGGGTTGGCGTGTGGCGCAGGCGTACTGGCAGGGTGACGCCCCGGCTGGGACGTCCGTCTGTGGGGTCCACGAAGGATAGGAGGGGTGGGCCGCGCGGCTGGAGGGGTAGGCCTGAGCATTATGTGAGGCGACAGTCATGGAGAGTGCTAGCTTTTTAGTCTCAGCTAGGTCGAGCGTGGCCCCTTCTAGCCGTCTTTGGCGTATGAGGTCCAACCCAATCCCCGTTACAAACGCATCGCGCATAAGAAGGTTGGAATGTTCGGTGGCCGTAACGGCCTGACAGTCACAGTCCCGAACGAGTGGGATTAGGGCCCGCCAGAAGTCTTCTATGGACTCACCAGGGAGTTGAGAGCGAGTGGCGAGTATGTGCCTGGCGAAGAGTGTGTTCATTTTCTGTGCTTAGTTTTCTTTGAGGAGCGCCATGGTGTCTGTGTAGTTTGGGCCGTCCTGGATCAGCGGAAACACGTTGGAGCTCAACCTTGAGTACAGGATCTGTATCTTCTGAGCCTCTGTCGGAGGGGTGGTCACTGAGATGATATAGGCCTCGAAGCAAGCTAGTCAGTGATTTAAGTCCTTTTTGGCGTTGCTTGATTGCGGATCCAGCTGCAGGCGATTTGGTTTGATTCGGAGGTCCATCATTTGGAAAATCTTACTGCAATAAATTGATGCACGATCAATTGTACAAAGACTAAGGTTGGATACAACTGTGGCTTTATTGCAGTAAGATGTATGGTCTCCCACAGCAGCTGGCGAAATGGCTGCTGAATACTGGGCGGAGCCAGCAGGCAGGGGCTACCGGCGAACCTGTAGTACAGGTCCTACCTTGCATCACCTAATACAGGTGTATCAGTGGTTTACCACAATCTTAAAAGTAGGTCTAACTGGCACTGACTGATTTACCAGGGGAAATAGCTTAATCAAGCCATCATCTTAAAAACAAATACACCTTGCTGACTTCTATCAGGTCTCTTCTTAACCTTCTTTGTTCCATGGAAAGCATCCCCAGGCTCTCTCATCTCTCTTCATACCAAAAGCCTCTCATCTCAGTGAATCTCCTTTTACCATCTTCATTAAGTATGGTGCCTTAAAACTGCACACAATATTCTAACAGTGTTCAAACAAATCACTTGTACAGATTTAACATTATACATACCCCTATTTTCGAAACTAAAGGTCTCATTTCTTTTTTACTAACTTAATCAGCTTGTCCTCTCCTTTTTAAACAGATTTTTTCCCCCTTTTCCCTTTAAGGTTTTCCCATTTTATAATGAATGTTTCCTGTCTTTATTTCTTACCCGAAGATGTATCTTCACATTTCTCTGCATTAAGTTTCATCAGACATCTATCTACCCAATCTACTAATTTGTCTCCGCTTCTGGGATCACATACAGTTCTCCTGAGAGTTAACCACGTTTCGCTTTAATGTTGTTTGCAAATGCTGATATTTATATCGAGATCACTTATATATTTATATATATATTTAAAAGTCGACACTGCCCCCGGGCAACACAATTCTTTATATCCATCTGGAAGAGAACATGTGATGAATTCTTAAGCACATTTAGAAAATCCATTTATACCTACTGGGGTACTTTTGCCAGCACACTCCATTACTTCCTCATATATATCCCTGGCCTGGAATTTCCTGTGAATTGTTCCCAGTCCACTGAGCTGAGACCCGGAATATTCCATGGCGAGAATCGCCGTGAGGATTGTGGCTGGCCAGCCAAAAGTCCATTGACTTTTGGAGGGAATGGAAGATCTCGGTGGTGGAAGCCTACCCATGGTCTTTATGGGGCCGTGTGGAAAATACCACACGTTGACTGAAAGGGCAAAATTGTGGCAGATGGAGTTCAAGACACAAAAGTTTAAGGTTTTCTATTTTGGATCTAAGATTAGAGCTTTTTTCTGAAAGGCAAGAGGCCAGGAACTCTGGAGGAGCCGAGAGATTTTAGGGGTTCAAGTATGAAAGTCACTAAAGGCTAGCTAGTTATGTGATTAAGGATTTAACTCATTTAGGTTTCTGACATAGAATCATGGTATCCCTGCAGGGCAGAAGGAGGCCATTCAGCCCATCAAGTCTACACCGATCCTCCAAAAGAGCACCCTACCTGGGCCGCTTCCCTCCCTGCAACCCCATAACCCCACCTAACCTTTGGACACTAAGGGGCAATTCAGCATGGTCAATCCATCTAATCTGCACATTTTTGGACTATGGAAGGAATCCGGAGGAAACTCATGCAGACAAGGGGAGAACGTGGAAATTCCACACTGTCACCCAAGGCCGGAATTGAACCTGGGTCCCTGGAGCTGTGAGGCAGCAATGCCAAGTACTGTGCTACCGTGCTGCCCAGATTAAAGAATTAAAGATTAAACATGATTAAAGAATTCGATGGTGCAGTTAAAGAGAAACCATTTCTTCTGTTGCTGGAAAGTCAGAGCGAGGGGGAAAAGCTAAACATTAGAGCTAAGTCAATCAGGACTGATGTCAGATTGCAAACAAAGAATAATCAAAATCTGGAACTCTCTCCCCCAAAAGCTCTCAAGAATAGATTAATTAAAAATGTCAAAACTGAGGGACTGTGATTTTTATCAAGGGTATAAAATTTACAGAGCCAAGGTGGTAGATGGAGTAAGTTACAGATAGAATAGAACAGTACAGCACAGAACAGGCCCTTCGGCCCTCGATGTTGTGCCGAGCAATGATCACCCTACTCAAACCCACGTATCCACCCTATACCCGTAACCCAACAACCCCCCTTTAACCTTACTTTTTAGGACACTATGGGCAATTTAGCATGGCCAATCCACCTAACCCGCACATCTTTGGACTGTGGGAGGAAACCGGAGCACCCGGAGGAAACCCACGCACACACGGGGAGGATGTGCAGACTCCGCACAGACAGTGACCCAGCCGGGAATCGAACCTGGGACTCTGGAGCTGTGAAGCATTTATGCTAACCACCATGCTACCGTGCTGCCCAATCAGTCTAGATGAATGGTGGAACAGGTGTGAAGGACTGAATGGTCTACTCCTATCCCTGCGCCGCAATATAAATGGAGGTCCCTTCCTTATATGCATGGACCATGTTCTTGCCTATTTTAGATGGGAGCTTTGACCATCACGAATTTTGCCTTGTGGCAAATTATCTAGTTGTAGAAGGAACTAATGATTAACTTTTCACACATTGCCATTCTGATGGTAAAAAAAACAATCTTGCGCACAATGACTGTGGCCGAGGGGGGGGGGGTCCTGCAACAAAACGCAATATAACATTAAGAATCAAAATTTACCATGTGAACATTTAATGAACACAATAGTCAATAAGTTAAACATCTCAGAGGGCGTTGAGTCCTGTGTGGTTGTCGGTGAACCTGAGGCACCTGCTTTTTCGTGTTGGCTGTAACCTCTGATGTTTTTGGTTTGGTTTGAACATTGTCAATAGTTGTCTCAACCGGAGTTGATGTCTTCTCCACTCATCCTGAGTTTGAACGATGAAGGAGTGCTAAGATGGTGGCAAGTATCCAATTCTCACTGGTGGTATAGTTCTTTTCCAATACTTCCTGACCTTCACTTCTGGTGGTGGCCATGAGCTGATCTGTTGCACACAAGGTGGCTCCTGATTGGAAGCTCAGATTTTTTGCCCTTTCTACCCGGTTAATGGGAGTTTTGGTGGGAAAAATGGCAAGTAAGTTCCCCCGTCAATTCAGGAATGTTGGTCGATTACAACACCTGACTTAAATCAAATGAAACCTCGGCTCAAGATGCGGATGACACTCATGGCGCAGCAACAGAAAGTACGGGGGAGCTTGCCGTGTCGTCGTCACTTGCCCCACTGCTTCTGGATCAGTTGATGAAGTCCATCAAAGGGGTATTTAAGAAGCATCGTCAGGAGATGTGGAAGAACCTGTACGAGGCGATCGAGGGAGCAGTAGCCCCTCTCCGCAGGTCTTTGGAACCAGTGAGCAGTGTATGGGATCGCAGGGTGCGACGATCTGAGAGGTGGAGGGGGTGGCGTCTGATCACTGTGACTGGGTTGTGTTTTTGGAGGCAATGCTCGGAGAGGCCTCTAAATTGTTGAAGGCAAGAATGGACGACCAGGAGAATCGATCCAGGCGGCAGAATTTACGAAGAGTGCGATTGCAAGAGGGATCGAGGGTACGAGTGCCACCGACTATGTGGAAAAGACGTTCAGGAAGCTGGTCGAGAAGCCCCCGGAGGTGGATCGAGGGGGAGGTTGTAAGTGAGGAGGGGGGAGTGTGCTGGTGACACAGGTATTTTTGTGGCTAGGTGTAGATGAGAATGGAGGGGGCAACCATTTTGGGTGGGCTCGAATTAGAGAGAAGCCTAGAGTTAGTGCGATTTTCATGCTGGATTAGGATGGCGGACCTTAGTAGCGGGAGGGGTCCAGAGACCCCCTGAGAGGATGGTGTCATGGAACGTGAGGGGGCTGAATGGGCCAGATAAAAGATCCTGGATGTTTGCCCATTTGAAAGGCTTAAAGGCGGACGTGATCTTCCTGCAGGAGGGTAAAGGATCAAACAAGGTTAAGGAAGGGATAGGTTGGACAGACATTTGACTCAGGGTTTCATCTAAAGTCGAGAAGGGTTGCGATTATGTTTAACAAGAGTGTGGCTTTTGCAGTCTTCAACAAAGTGTTGGATCTGGGGGATGGATGGCGGTTTGATATGGAGGGCGGGGTCTTGGTGGGGGCACCAGTTGTATTGGTTAATATTTATTGACCCAATTGGAATAGCACGGATTTTGTCAAATGGCGGCCATCCTGGATCTTGACTCCTATTGTCTCCTAACAATTGGTCATGGGGGGGGGGGACTTTAATTGTGTACTGCACCCTAGGATGGATAGATCGAGCCCCAGTGAATCACGTGTATGTGTTTTGGTCCTGCCTGAAATTGGTCTAGTTCTGAAAGTCAGTTTCTGAGACATTGTCGAAGACTGTGAGGGTGGAGCCCTTGGTATATTGGAGCTGCCGGAGGGAGAAGGGGGCCGATTTTGTGTAAAAGAAAATGACAAACGGTAATTTGATTTTGCTTTTATTAATGTGGAACTTTCTGTATGGTTTGGTAAATATATATTTTTTTAAACTTGCTGACCTTTCTAAAAAACTACAGCAATTAGCCCTGTTCTCATGTCGCAAAAAATGACATTTCTGTTCCCTCTCAACAATTCCTCATGTCTTGGACAGCTTCAGCAAATTCAACACTGTGCATAACTGATGTTTTACCATGAGTAATGCCGGATAACTTTGGATTGTGAATGAGTTGCATTTGTTGAATGTTGAATTGGCTTTGTCATTTCGACAATGATCCTTGCTCAAGAGTTACCTTCATTGAGTTTGCTTCAATGTCTGAACAAACCATACAGCCAGCCCATTTGGGGCAGGATGATAAGGAACTGATTGGATGTCTTGGATTCTGTTCTTCTTCAGATCATTTATGAATTCTTGTGAAATTAGCTGTGGCCCATCGCCATTAACACGGTAGCTGAATCTTGTCTTTCTATCATTATCTCTGATGGTGTAATCTTCATAATGGCAACTTTAGGCCATTTCAGGTGCACGTCTACCACAATGAAAACATTCATCCTTCGAATGGCCTGGCAAAATCAATATGAACTCTTTTACCATGGCCTTTCAGGCCATTCTCCTGGGTGTAATGGGTGGCAGGTTTCGAACCTTTCCGGGTGCTCCGGTTTCCTCCCTCAAATCGCGAAAGACGTGCTGTTAAGTGAATTGGACATTCTGAATTCTCCCTCTCTGCACCCGAACAGGCACCGGTATGTGACGACTAAGGGCTTTTCACAGTGTTAATGTAAGCCTACTTGTGACAATAGTCACAAGCCCTACTTGTGGGCAGCAGGGTAGCATGGTGGTTAGCATAAATGCTTCACAGCTCCAGGGTCCCAGGTTCGATTCCCGGCTGGGTCACTGTCTGTGCGGAGTCTGCATGTCCTCCCCCTGTGTGCGTGGGTTTCCTCCGGGTGCTCCGGTTTCCTCCCACAGTCCAAAGATGTGCGGGTTAGGTGGATTGGCCATGCTAAATTGCCCGTAGTGTCCTAATAAAAGTAAGGTTAAGGGGGGGGGGTTGTTGGGTTACGGGTATAGGGTGGACACGTGGGTTTGAGTAGGGTGATCATGGCTCGGCACAACATTGAGGGCCGAAGGGCCTGTTCTGTGCTGTACTGTTCTATGTTCTAATAAAGATTATTATTATTACCTTCGCACAAGCCAAATGCACAATAGCCTGCTCCTTCATTTCGTGATCGAGCCCTGGCCACCAAAAATAACTCCTGGCTATCTCCTTCATCCTTACTATCCCACAATGATCTTCATGATGTTTGTTTAGGACACGCTCCCTTAACAATGGTGGAATGATGATCCTTATTCTCCATCAGAGACAGCCAGTAAGGGGATAGTTTGACTCTTCAAGCAACATATGGCTTCAACTCCAGGTTTATTCCCATGGTTTTGCCACGAAGTACCAAGTCGATAACTTCTGAGAAGAGCGGATTATTTCTGGTACATGTCTTGTGGTTATAGGAGTTTTATCAACTTCTTCAAAATAGAAAATATTACCACTCAAATTCATTAATGACTCATTAGGTGAAGGTAATCTAGAGTCCATCAGCGTTACTATGGAGATTTAATTGAAGATGTTTTATCATGTGTGCATTTGCTGATAACAGCAATGCCCATCTCTGCATCTAGCTCGCTGCTAGAGTTGGAAACCGGTGCGCGGCCTAGTATCATTGTCAGTGATCAATGATCCATTAGTAAAGTAAATCTCCTTCCATATAGGTATTGGTAAAAACATTTCTGATGCCCGAAATGGTGCCTAGAGCTTCCTTCTCTATCTGTATATAGTTAATTTCTCCTTTGTTCAAGGATGTTGACGCAAACTTTGGAGCATCCGCGATGCTGAGGACGTCATGGATAGCACGTTTAGCGAGTTGGTCACACCGCAGGTGAAAGTTACTGAGGGAGATAGAAAATGGGTAACCAAAAGACAGAGCAAGAGTAGGAAGGCAGTGCAAGTGTCCCCTGCGGTCATCTCCCTGCAAAACAGATATACCTCTTTGGATATTGTTGAGGGAGATGGCTCACCAGGGGAAGGCAGCAGCATCCAGGTTCATGGCACCGTGGCTGGCTCTGCTGCGCAGCAGGGCAGGAAGAAGAATGGCAGGGTTATAGTGATAGGGGACTCAATCACAACGGGAATAGACAGGCGGTTCTGCGGACGCAATCGAGACTCCAGGATGGTATGTTGCCTCCCAGGTGCAAGGGCCAAGGATGTCTCGGAGCGGCTGCAGGACATTCTGGGGGGGGGGGGGGGGGAAAGGGTGAACAGCCAGCTGTCGTGGTGCACATAGGCACCAACGATATAGGTAAAAAAAAACGGGATGAGGTCCTACAAGCTGAATTCAGGGAATTAGGAGTTAAACTAAAAAGTAGGACCTCAAAGGTAGTAATCTCAGGATTGCTACCTGTGCCACAAGCTAGTCAGAGTAGGAATGTCAGGATAGATACAATGAATGCGTGGCTCGAGAGATGGTTCAAGAGGGAGGAATTCAAATTCCTGGGGCATTGGAACTGGTTCTGGGGGAGGTGGGACCAGTACAACCGGACGGTCTGCACCTGGGCAGGACTGGAACCGATGTTCTGGGGGGGGGGGGGGGGGGGGGGTGGTGTTTGCTAGAGCTGTTGGGGAGGGTTTTAAACTAATGTGGCAGGGGGATGGGACCAATGCAGGAAATCAGAAGGTAGTAACACAGGGACAGAAACAAAAGGCAGTGAGGGGGAAAGTGTAAGGCAGAGAAGCTATAGTCAAAAATCAAAAAGGGCGACAGTACAAGACACAGTGACTGAGGGGAGCTCAGTGAATAGGCCCAGTAATACTAAAAGGAATAAAACAGGAATTAAAAACATAAATGGTAAGCGACGCGGCAGGTTGTTACATGAAGATATGGGATCAACGACAAGGAAAATTAGGAGAAATGTTAAGAGGAAATATAACTTAGGAGAGGTTACTAGTTGAGGTGTTAAGATTCAAAACAGAGGTATAAAAGCCAACATAAGTGTACTTTACCTGAATGCTCATAGTATTCGTAATAAGATAAATGAGTTGATGGCGCAAATCATCGTGAATGACAATGATTTAGTGGCCATTACTGAAACATGGTTAAAGGATGGTCATGACTGGGAGTTAAATATCCGAGGGTATCAAACTCTTCGGAAGGACAGAGTGGATGGTAAGGGAGGTGGTGTAGCTCTGTTATTTAAGGATGACATCCGGGCAATAGTAAGGACAATGACATCAGTGCTATGGAGGATTAGGTTGAATCCATTTGGATTGAAATCAGGAATAGTAAGGTGAAAAAGTCACTGATAGGAGTAGTCTATAGGCCACCAAATAGTAACATTATGGTGGGGCAGGCAATAAACAAAGAAATAACTGATGCATGTAGAAATGGTACAGCAGTTATCATGGGGGATTTTAATCTATATGTCGATTGGTTTAACCAGGACCCCAAGACAGCCTTGAGGAGGAGTTTATCGAATGCATCCGCGATAGTTTTCGAGAACAATATGTAATGGAACCTACGTGCGAACAAGCGGTCCTAGATCTGGCCCTGTGTAATGAGACAGGATTGATTAATGATCTCATAGTTAGGGATCCTCTCGGAAGGAGCGATCACAATATGGTGGAATTTAAAATACAGATGGAGGGTGAGAAGGTAAAATCAAACACTAGTGTTTTGTGTTTAAACAAAGGAGATTACAATGGGATGAGAGAAGAGCTGGCTAAGGTAGACTGGGAGCAAAGACTTTATGGTGAAACAGTTGAGGAACAGTGGAGAACCTTCCAAGCGATTTTTCACAGTGCTCAGCAAAGGTTTATACCAACAAAAAGGAAGGACGTTAGAAAGAGGGAAAATCGACCGTGGATATCTAAGGAAATAATGGAGAGTATTAATTTGAAGGAAAAAGCATACAAAGTGTCAAAGATTAGTGGGAGACTAGAGGATTGGGAAATCTTTAGAGGGCAACAGAAAGCTACTAAAAAAGCTATACAGACGAGTAAGATAGATTATGAGAGTAAGCCTGCTCAGAATATAAAAACAGATAGTAAAAGTTTCTACAAATATATAAAACAAAAAAGAGTGGATAAAGTAAATATTGGTCCTTTAGAGGATGAGAAGGGAGATTTAATAATGGGAGATGAGGAAATGGCTGAGGAACTGAACAGATTTTTTGGGTCGGTCTTCACAGTGGAAGACACAAATAACATGCCAGCGACTGATAGAAATGAGGCTATGACAGGTGAGGACATTGAGATGATTGTTATCACTAAGGAGGTTGTGATGGGAAAGCTAGTGGGGCTAAAGGCAGACAAGTCTCCTGGCCCTGATGGAATGCATCCCAGAGTGCTAAAAGAGATGGCTAGAGAAATTGCAAATGCACTAGTGATAATTTACCAAAATTCACTAGACTCTGGAATGGTCCCGGCGGATTGGAAATTAAAAAAGGAGGTAGGCAGAAAGTGGGTAATTATAGGCCAGTGAGCTTAACTTCAATAGTAGGGAAGATGCTGGAATCTATCATCAAGGAAGAAATAGCGAGGCATCTGGATGGAAATTGTCCCATTGAGCAGACGCAGCATGGGTTCATAAAGGGCAGGTCGTGCCTAACTAATTTAGTGGAATTTTTTGAGAACAGTGCGGCAGATAACGGGGAGTCAATGGATTCCAGAAAGCCTTTGACAAGGTGCCACATAAAAGGTTAATTAATAGGATTGGTTAATTAATAGAAAGCAATAGAAAGCTTTGATCTTTGGGTCCTCACTGTCCACTGGGATAGTGTCAGAGGACTGGAGAGTGGCGAATGTTGTTCCTCTGTTCAAGAAAGGGAATAGGAATGACCCTGGTAATTATAGGCCGGTTAGTCTTACTTCGGTGGTCGGTAAGTTAATGGAAAAGGTCCTGAAAGATAGGATTTATGACCATTTGGAAAGATGCAGCTTAATCCGGGATAGTCAACACAGATTTGTGAAGGGTAAATTTTGCCTCACAAATGTCATTGAAATCTTTGAGGAGGTAACTAAGTGTGTAGATGAAGGTAGAGCAGTTGATGTCGTATACATGGATTTTAGTAATGCGTTTGATAAGGTTCCTCATGGTCGGCTCATGAAGAAAGTAAGGAGGTGGGGGAGAGAGGGAAATTTGGCCAATTGGATAAGTAACTGGCTATCACACAGAAGACAGAGGGTGGTGGTGGATGGAAAATTTTCAGACTGGAGACCAGTTACCAGCGGTGTCCCACAGGGATCAGTGCTGGTTCCTCTGCTATTTATGATTTTTATCAATGACTTGGAGGAGGGGGCTGAAGGGTGGGTCAGTAAATTTGCTGATGACACCAAGATTGGTGGAGTAGTGGATGAGGTGGAGGTCTGTTGTAGGCTGCAAAGAGACATTGACAGGATGCAGAGTTGGGCCGAAAAATGGCAGATGGAGTTTAACCCTGATAAGTGCGAGGTGATTCATTTTGGTAGAAAAAATTTGAATGCGGATTACAGGGTCAACGGCAGGGTTCTGAGGAGTGTGGAGGAACAGAGAGATCGTGGGGTTCATGTCCACAGATCTCTGAAGGTTCCCACTCAAGTGGATAGAGTCGTGAAGAAGGCCTATAGTGTGTTAGCGTTTATTAACAGGGGGCTTGAGTTCAAGAGCCGTGGGGTTATGCTGCAACTATACATGACACTGGTGAGACCACACTTGGAATATTGTGTGCAGTTCTGATCATCTCACTATAGGAAGGATGTGGAAGCATTGGAAAGGGTGCAAAGGAGATTTACCAGGATGCTGCCTGGTTTGCAGGATAGGTCTTATGAGGAAAGATTGAAGGAGCTAGGGCTTTTCTCTTTGGAACGGAGGAGGATGACAGGTGACTTAATAGAGGTTTATAAGATGATGAGGGGATAGATAGGGTGGACAATCAGAGACTGTTTCCTCGGGTGGATGTAGCTGTTACAAGGGGGCATAACTATAAGGTTCGGAGTGGGAGATATAGGAAGAATGTCCGAGGTAGGTTCTTTACTCAGAGAGTGATTAGGGTGTGGAATGGATTGCCTGCTGTGATAGTGGAGTCGGACACTTTAGGAACTTTCAAGTGGTTATTGGATAAGCACATGGTGCACACCACAATGACAGGGAGTGGGATAGCTTGATCTTGATTTCGGACAAAGCTCGGCACAACATCGAGGGCCAAAGGGCCTGTTCTGTGCTGTACTGTTCTATGTTCTAAAGCGTGGGGATTAATGGGTGTTTCTCTGGTTGGCAATCAGTAGCTAGTGGTGTCCCTCAGGGATCAGTGTTGGGCCCACAATTGTTCACAATTTACATAGATGATTTGGAGTTGGGGACCAAGGGCAATGTGTCCAAGTTTGCAGACGACACTAAGATGAGTGGTAAAGCAAAAAGTGCAGAGGCTACTGGAAGTCTGCAGAAGGATTTAGATAGGTTAAGTGAATGGGCTAGCGTCTGGCAGGTGGAATACAATGTTGACAAATGTGAGGTTATCCATTTTGGTAGGAATAACAGAAAAAGGGATTATTATTTAAACAATAAAATATTAAAACATGCTACTGTGCAGGGAGACCTGGGTGTGCTAGTGCATGAGTCACAATAAGTTGGTTTACAGGTGCAACAGGTGATTAAGAAGGCAAATGGAATTTTGTCCTTCATTGCTTGAGGGATTGAGTTTTAGACTTGGGAGGTTATGCTGCAATTGTATAAGGTGTTAGTGAGGCCACACCTGGAGTATTGTGTTCAGTTTTGGTCTCCTTACATGAGAAAGGACATACTGGTGCTGGAGGATGTGCAGAGGAGATTCACTAGGTTAATCCCAGAGCTGAAGGGGTTGGATTATGAGGAGAGGTTGAGTAGACTGGGACTGTACTCGTTGGAATTTAGAAGGATGAGGGGGAATCTTATGGAAACATATAAAATTATGAAGGGAATAGATAGGATAGATGCGGGCAGGTTGTTTCCACTGGCGGATGAAAGCAGAACTAGGGGGCATAGCCTTAAAATAAGGGGAAGTAGATTTAGGACTGAGTTTAGGAGGAACTTCTTCACCCAAAGTGTTGTGAAACAATGGAATTCCTTGCCCAGTGAAGCAGTTGAGGCTCCTTCATTAAATGTTTTTAAGATAGAGATGGATAGTTTTTTGAAGAATAAAGGGATTGAGGATTATGGTGTTCAGGCCGGAAAGTGGAGCTGAGTCCACAAAAGATCAGCCATGATCTCATTGAATGGCAGAGCAGGCTCGAGGGGCCAGATGGCCTACTCCTGCTCCTAGTTCTTAATGTTCTTATTTTCAAACGCTTCTGTACATCATTGGGCATTATGTGAGAAATCACTGCTCCCACCCCATCAAGTCATGCGTCACACGGCAGTTGCAAGGGTAACTTTGGCTCAAAGTCTGTCAGGAATTATGATTTCAATAGTGCCTCTTTACCTGTACGAAGGCATTCTCGCATTGATCCACCTATTTCCGAATAAGTTGTGGAAAGGTTTGAGGGCAGTTGCAAGATGAGAGGCAAACATTTCATATTAGTTTATTAAGTCCCAAAAATGATCGATGTTGATTTACGTTTTGTAGTGCAGGTCCCTCAGCTATAGCTTTTACTTTTGAAGTTGATTTGCGCAGTCCTTTGGCATTTATCCGTCCGTAGTCATAGTCCGGAAGCTTCGAGTCTCTGGAGAGAAACATCTAAATTTTGAAGATGCTCTTCATCATTCTTTCCAGCCACTAAGATATTGTCTCAGTAGCACTGGATTCCTTCTAGTCCATTCTTAGAATTTGATCCATGCACTCTGGAACAACATGGGCGTGGACTTGATGCCAAATGGAAGTGTTTAATATATGAATAGCCCTTTGTGCATCACGATTGTCAAATATTGTTCTGAACCTGGATCCACATTTATCTGGAGGTAGGCTTGATTAGGATCAGCTTTACTGAAATGCTTGCCGCCAGCCAACCCAGCAAATAAATCAGCAATTACAGGCAGAGGGCACTGCTCTGCACACAGTACCAGATTGATGTGACTTTAAAATTGTCACATATACATGCCAAACATCTTTCTTCATCATAGTACTATCGGTGTGGCCCAATTATTTACATTAACAGGTTTGAGGACCCCACGTCTTGACCAGGCTCTCTAATTCTGCCTCAATCTTAAGCCTGATGGCGTACGGCACTGACCTAGCCTTTAAGCTTTTTGATTGGCTTTCATCCCTAATCTTTAGCTTGACTGATACCTCTTTCATTCTTCCCAGCTGCCTATTAAAGACAATGGCATGTTTCTTTAAAATCTTTGGAGGACCTACTTCGGACCCTGACATGAGATTCATCACAGCCCAGTTTATCCTGATTCTCTCCAGCCTCCTCATTTGGGCTGGATAATTACCTTTAACGATGTACAGGGACAAGACCCCAGTTGGTCCATTTAGCTGCACATTTGCATCAATATGGTTCCACAATGGAATCATTTCCTCAGTGTAGGTTTTCAATTTTATCTTTGAGAGTTTAAGGCGACACGTAGTTTCTCTTGGTAAACAGTTTCTGGTACCAATGGAGCTGCTGCTCCAGTTTCCTCCTCCATTTTCAACGGTTGTCCATCCAGTAAAGGAGCGACCCACTAACGGTTTGTTGCACCTGCAATAGCCAGTGAATTCAACGACAGTTCATCATCAGACTGTGACTCACGTCCTTTTTTGTGCCCTTTTTGTATCAAATGGATACTTTCCCTCTATTCGGTTTTCCATTTGATAAATTTAGTTTATTTATTTATTTAAAAAAAAAACATTTTCCAATTAAGAGGCAATTTAGTGTGGCCAATCCACCTACCCTGCACATCTTTTTGAGTTGTGGGGGTGAGGCCCACACATACACGGGGAGAATGTGCAAACTCTACACGGACAGTGGCCAGGGGCTGGGATCGAACCTGGGCCCTCGGCACCATGATTGATTCTTAATTTTTATAATTCTTGTTTGAAACTTGTTGTTTCTTTCCCCAATGCATACATTTGATGTGCTCTTTTTTACCACAGTTCCTAAATTTTGCATCTTTGCAACAACAGTCTGCTGCTGTGTACCGAGTTGTCACACATCCATGGCATTTTTGAAACTGTGCCTGTGTTTGGGTATCAGGTGACATTTTATGGATTCTAATGTTCAAACCTAATTGTTGGGCTTTCTTAGGTGCTAATTCCATAGAGATTGTGACTTCTTTAGGTTTAAGTTGCTTTCTGTTCAAATTCATTTTGGATTACTTCGCTTTTTAACCCGCAGACTAGTCGGTCTCTAATGGTGTCGTTCAAAACAATTCTAATGTCAAAGTATTCTGCTAATTTCTTCACAGTAGCTACAAACTGTATGATTGATTCACCTTGTTGGTTACATTTATGGGATCTGAACTTCTTGGCGATCACCAAAGGCTTGAGTGAGAAGTGGCCCTGCAATATCTCCACAGTCTCATCAGGTCTCCGAGCCTGGTTTTTCCAGTTGCACCGGACTTCGCAAGAGGTTGAATGTGTCCTCCCTCCACCCCCACCATTGTACTCAGGAAAGCTGGGCCGACAATATTTGCCGCAATTTTATTTGCATGGATAAAATAATCAAACTTTTCAGTATATGAACTCCGCTGCTCAGTGTTCTCATCCCACTGTGCCAAATATTCGCAACATTTTGACCATGGAAAGGGCTTGAATAAGCACAATGTGCCACAAAATCTTTAGCATTACCTTGTTTGTTTTTGCAATGTACCCTGAGCTCAGCTTGTCTCCTTCTGTGTTTTGGAACACCACCATCTCTAAACAATTGTTGCGGGATATTTGCTCCCTGTACTGTTCCAGATCTTTCCAGGTGTTTATCTTTCATTTCATTCCAAATCTGTGTTTAAATTCTGTTTCCTTTGATGGCTGCTACCGATATTTGGCACCCCCGCTCACCACCAGCTTTGGTATAGTGAAGTTTTAAACTTCTTAATCCTTTTCAGATGTCTGCGCATGACTTTGCTATCAAATTTATTTACTTCTCCAGGAGACTGCCAGCATGGTTCTGACCTTTTCATCGCCAGTTCTCTTTGTGTTATTTTTAAAGGATCGGCTTGCAGTCCATGGAGGTGCAAACAAACAAGAGCTTTATTGGAAAGGTGTTTACTCCGCATGCTGTTGGGATAGACTGCCCGTTTGCCCACATAAATGGCTGATGATATGACTAATACACCATATGATCAGACTCTGAAAGTGACTTTGTTCCAACAAGGAATAAACATGAATGGTCAACAGTTCGCCTGTCCAAATTCAATTCTATTTCACTATCGCAAGGGCAAAATGTTGGAAATCCAAAATAGAAACAGTAAAGGCTGGAAATCATAAGCAGGCGTGGCGAAAACTGTGGAGAAACAATGAATTTTCAGGTTGATGCCAGTTCATCAGGAGAGAAAAAGATGTAACACTTTGCGAGCAGGTCAGGGTAAGGGTAAGAACAAAAGAGATGGCCTCAGAGCATTAAAAAAATCATTATCTTTGCCCTTCTTTTTGTCAACTTCTGTTTTTGGATGGGCACTATTGGTTACGACTTTGATTTTCCCATTTAGATCTCCTCCAGATTTATTATTTTTTTTTTTTGCTTTATCATCTCCTTTTCCGTCGCAGCATCTTCACTTTCATCCTTTAGTCTTCCCTACCTTCCACCTTATTGCAGGCCTTTCCTTTTGTTCTTTCCTTCCGTCTCGCCCTTTCCCGGCCCCGGTATTTGCTTCAAAACCAGCATGTCGCCGAACTGATGAAGGATATTCAACCTGAAAAGTTAACATTGTTTTTTTTCTAACCCACCTAATGGTTTTATGGTGCATGAAATATTGTTAAGAGTATGAAGAGAATGGTGCTGTCAGACCACAATACACAATTGATGGTAAATATTTCGCACTGCAAGCTCTCAGACCATGAAAATAAATGGTTATGCCAAGGGATTGATAAATTCCTGTATTTCTCAAGCCTTTGACAATATTTAGTACAAAGGTTTCCCTAAACTCTATGGAGTCTACAGGAGCCAAGATCACTGTCAACGTAACCTAAAGCCAAATGCTACCAAAACAGTTAAGTATTCCCAGCAGCGTAGGTCTTTGTTTCTTTTCACGATTGATGAACTTAAATCCACAACGATCATGTTAAATAAGAAAATTTCAAGTGTTGCATGTGATGCAGATAGCTTTCTACTGCAGTGCCTCATTCTGTGCTGTGTTTTGAGATGATAGGCAGGACAGCATCCGGACAAAATCAATGGAGACAACGGCGCAATGGTATATGTAAAGATCAAAATTCTCATTCTGTTTCTATTTGAACTTTTTGAAGAAATTTAAGAGCAATGGAATTAGTGAATATTTATATATCATTGACAAATCTTATGAGTCCATTGTTTTATCTTGACCAATGTAGGAGTCTCCAAGACAATTGTTGTTCTTTGGGGGAGCTCCTTAGCAAAGGACAGTTTCTCAGTAAAAGTAATCAAGATGAAGAAAAATCTTTTTTTATTCTTAGATTGGATGTGTGCGTCCTGGTAAGGCTGTATTTGTTGCACATCCCTAATTTCCCTTGAACTAAATAGATAGCTGGGCCATTCCTGAGGCTAGTTCAGAGTCAGTCTAACAACAGCCACTGTTCTTCAGAATGGTGCTAAGCGCTTTGAATTGTTTTGGCGCAGTAAGAGGCTGTATCAACATATATTAACCCACGAAACCCTTGTGCTGTCAGACCACAATACGGTAAGAATTTCACTCTGCAAAATTATAAGCTCTCAGGCCAAGATCACAATTGGTTATGCAATTAGATTGATAACTTCTTAGGTTTCTCAAACCTTTGACAGTATTTAATACAAAGATTTCCTTAAACTCTATGGAGTGTGCAGGAGCCGAGATCATTTCCAACCTATCCTGAAGCCAAGAGGATCAATTGTGAATCAGCTAAGCTCAATTAAGCACACACTAAGAATCAAACCATGAATCTTTCAGGTATTCACAGTTCAACTTCTAACTCAGTAAGAAGTCTTACAACACCAGGTTAAAGTCCAACAGGTTTGTTTCAAACACGAGCTTTCGGAGCACGGCTCCTTCTTCACCTGAAGAAGGAGCCGTGCTCCGAAAGCTCGTGTTTGAAACAAACCTGTTGGACTTTAACCTGGTGTTGTAAGACTTCTTACTGTGCTCACCCCAGTCCAACGCCGGCATCTCCACATCACAACTTCTAACTGACTGCACCAGTTTTATAAATGTCTAAGACACAGATGTAATTAAATGCTCCTGTTTTGGAAAACTCCTTCATGAGGCGAAACAGAGAAACTTATAAAGGTATTTGACTCAGAATGGAACATACAGCAAAGATAGTTATGATACAGTTCAGAGTTTTGATGCAGTGGACATTGTATTAAGCCATTAAACATTTACAGAATTGTTGACGATTAAAGTGTTTGGACTAAAATTATATTTTACTTGTACAAGGGAGCACAACGTTCACGGTTCTCTGAAAATCATGGTACTCAAAATTACGAGTCGGCTATCTCAAGAAAACATTGGCCGGGATTCTCCGACCACCCCGCCAGGTCGGAGAATCGCCAGGTCCCGAATTCTCCACCACCAGAGATTCGGCGGGGGCGGGAATCGCGCCGCGCCGATCGGCAGGCCACCCCTGGCGATTCTCCGGCCCGCGATGGTCCGAAGTCCCGCCGCTGTCAACCTCTCCCGCCGGCGTGGATCAAATCACCTACCTTACTGGCGGGAGCAGGTGGCGCGGGTGGGCTCCGGGTTCCTGGGAGGGGGCACGGGGCGATCTGGCCCCGCGGGGGGGGCCCACCGATCAGTGGAAGGGCCTGCGCCATGGGGGCACTCTTTTGCTTCCGCCTTCGCCATGCTCTTCGTCGGCGAAGGACTTCTACACCGGCGGCGAAGTCCTTTCGGCCCTGGCTGGCGTGGTGCCAAAGGCCGTCCACGCTAGCCGGCGGATCGCCAACCACTCCGGCGCGGGTCTAGCCCCTCAAGGTGAGGGCTTGGCCCCTAAAGGTGCGGAGACATCCGCACCTTTGGGGCGGCCCAATGCCGGAGTGGTTCATGCCACTCCATCCCGCCGGGACCCCCCGCCACGCCGGGTAGGGGAGAATCCCGGCCATTGTAACTGAGAAAAGATTGTTATCATACTTGGATTAGGCTGGTGTAAAGGTAATGCAATGAGAGTGTGGCAATATGATGATATCACTGGGCTGGTAATCCAGTGACTACTGCTGGTGGAATACAAATTCACTTAGTCAATAAGTCTAGAATTCATTGCTAGTATGAGTAATGGTGATGACCGAACCATCGGATTGTGGTCCTACCCCATCTGATCCACTATTGTCCTTTGGGGAAGGAAATCTGTCATCCTTGCCCAGTCTAAACTACACGTTACTCCAGACTCACAGCAATGTGGTCCTTTGTAATGGCTCAGCAAGCCACTCAGCTGCATCACACCACTACAGAGACCTTGAATAAGAATAACCCAAAATGGAGAACCCAATGTCAACCTGGCATCGGAAAAAACAAAATCATCACCTGTCCAATTGGCCTGACAAAGTCTTCCTCACTAACACTGGGTACTTGTTCCCAAGTTGGGAGAATCATTCCATGGATTAGTCAGGCAACAGTTGAATCACGCTAATGCCCCCGAATCCTCTATCACCATCCCTGGGTGTGCCCTGTCCCAGGGGTAGTGACACAGCAGTACACAATGAGGAGGGAGTTGTCCTGCAAGTTCTCAACATAGGCGCCAAACCCCATGATGTTTCATGGCATCAGGTCAAAAACAGGAAAGGAAATCTGTTGATTACCACCGACCATCCGCCCTCAGCTGATGAATCAGCACACCTCCATGTTGAACACCACTTGGAAGAAACACTGAGAGATAAAAGGGCACAGAATGTACTCTGGGTGGGCGATATCCACCACCAGAATTACTTGGTAGCACCACTAATGATGAGCTGGTCAAGTCCTGAAAGACATATGTGCCAAACGGAGCATGTGACAGCCAGTGGGAGAACCAAGAAGGAAATCTTACTTGAACCCGCCCTCACCAATCTACCTGTGTCAGATGCATGTGTCCATCTCAGTATTGGTAAGAGTGGCCATTGCACAATCCGAGTAGAGACAAAGACCCATCTCTGCATTGAGGATATCCCCATCATCTTGTTGTGTGGCTCATCGTGCTAAATTGAATACATTCATAACATTTATCACAGATCCAGCAGCTCAAAAAATGGTCATCCATGATGCTGTGAGTTATCACCAACAAGAGAATTGTATTCAATCATAACCTGCCCACCATATCTATCACTCTGCCATTACTATCAAATGAGGGGAACAACCCTGGCTCAATAGAGAGTGTAGGAGACACCACCAGAAGCAGTCCCTGGCAAATCTAAAACTTAGGTATCAACCTGAGAAAGCTACAACACAGGATTATTTGCTTGCCAAACAGCAGATGCAGTATGAGATAGGCAGTGTTAAACGATCCCACAATGAATGGATCAAATCATAGCTCTGCTGTCCTCCCTCATCCAGTCGTGAATGGGTGGTGGGCAATTAAAGGACCAACTAAAAGAGGCCTGATAAATATCCCCATCCTCAAGGATGAGAGAGCCCAGCCCATCAGGGCAAAAGACAAGACTGAAACATTTGCCAGATGTTTTGAGTCGCTAATCCATCTTGGCCTCCTCCTGATGTCCTCAGCATCACAGATGCTAATCTTCAGCCAATTAGATTCACTCCACGCAATATTAAGCAATGGCTGAAGGTGTTGGATATAGAAAAAGATATGAACCCGCACCACACTAAAACTGTATCATTGAAGATTTGTGCTTGTGCTCTCGAACTATTTGCGTTCTGAGCTAAGCTGTTCTAATGAAGCTATATCACTGACATCTATCCAACAATGCGGAAAGTTGTCCATCACAAAATGTGGTACATTTCCATTATAGTCAACCAGTGCCTCATCATACTACCCTCATTCATCAGCAAAGTGATGACGGAACACCGTGCTATCAAGGGGTACTTACACAGCAATGACCTGCGCACCAATATTTAGTTTAGGGTCTGGCCAAGTGCATTCGGTTCAAACATAAACAAAAGAGTGGAAATCTGGACATCAGTTAAGACTGACTGCCCTTAAAGAGCTCTAGAAAAATTAAAGTCAATGCGAAACAGGGAGCAAATTCTCCACTGGCTGGGGTCATACATATCACAAAGGAAGATTGCTGTGGTTGTTGGAGGCCAATCATCTCAGCCCCTGGACATTCGTGGCAGGAATACCTCATGCGGAGTCCCACGACCAGCCATCTTCAGCTGTTCATCAGTGCCTTTCATTCCACGAAAAGGTCAGGGGCTGAATTCTCCCACAATGGGACGATGTCCCCATGCCGGTGTAAAAATGCTGGAGTTTTACTCTAGGGATTCCTGCAAAAATGTACAGTTAATTCAATGCCCTGCAGGGGGCTAGCAGGGCATGGGATGGCGAAAGGGAAACGGAATACTCATCAATGATATTGAGAAAGTACACGTTGCGGTCAGTGGAAGGGAGGGGCCCTTTGAAGTCAATGCTGAGGTGCTCAAATTGGCAGGAGGCCCTCACCAGATGCGCTCTGTCCGGCCGGTAGAAGTGCGGTTTGCACTCCGCACAGTTCTGACCTCCTCGATGGAATAGGGCAGGTTGCGGGCCTTGATAAAGTGGAAGAACCGGCTGACCCCCGGGTGACAGAGGTCATTGTGGAGAGCCTGAAGTCGGTTTACTTGTGCACTAGCACATGTACCGCGGGATAGGGCATCTGGGGGCTCATTGAGCTTCCCTGGGTGATACAAGATCTTGTAGTTATAGGTAGGGAGTTCGATCCTCCACCTCAAGATCTTGTCGTTCTTAATCTTGCCCCGCTGTGTATTACTAAACATGAAGGCAACCAACCGTTGGTCAGTGAGGAGAGTGAATCTCCTGCCGGACAGGTAATGCTGCCAATGTCGCACAGCGTCCACAATGGCTTGGGCCTCCTTTTCGACAGAGGAGTGCTGAATTTCGGAGGCATGGAGGGTGCTGGAGAAGAAAGCCACGGGCTTGCCCGCCTGGTTGAGGGTGGCGGCTGGAGCCACGTCCGATGCGTTGCTCTCCACCTGAAAGGGGAGGGACTCATCGACTGCGTGTATCGTGGCTTTGGCGATGTCCGCCTTGATGTAGTTGAAGGCCCTGCGAGCCTCAGCCGTCAGGGGGAAAATTGTGTACTTGATGAGTGGGCGGGCCTTGTCCGCATAATTAGGGACCCACTGGGTGTAATATGAGAAACATCCCAGGCATTGTTTCAGAACTTTAGGATAGTGAGGGAGGGGGAGTTCCAGGAGGGAGAGCACGTGGTCGGGGTCGGGCCCTAGGACTCCATTTTCCACAACGTAGCCAAGAATGGCTAAGCAGGTAGTGCGGAAAACACATTTCTCCTTATTGTAGGTAAGGTTAAGGAGTTTAGCGGTGTGGAGGAATTTCTGGAGATTCGCACGTGAGCCTGCTGGTCGTGGCCGCAGATGGTGATGTTATCCAGATATGGGAATGTGGCCCGCAATCCGTACTGGTCAACCATTCGGTCCATCTCTCGCTGGAAGGCCAAGACCCCATTGGTGACACCGAAGGGAACCCTAATGAAATGGTAGAGGCGGCCATCTGTTTGAATACAGTGTATTGGGGGTCCTCCGGGCGGATGGGGAGCTGGTGGTATGCGGATTTCAAGTCAACTGTGGAGAAGACTCGATACTGCGCAATCTGGTTGACCATGTCAGATATGCGTGGAAGGGAGTACGTGTCGAGCTGCGTATACCGGTTGATCGTCTACTGTGGTCGATGACCATCCGGTGTTTCTCCCCAGTCTTAACTACCACCACTTGAGTTCTCCAGGGGCTGTTACTGGCCTCAATGACCCCCTCCTGCAGAAGCCGTTGGACTTCTGACCTAATAAAGGTCCTATCCTGTGCACTGTACCGTCTGCTTCTTGTGGCGACAGGTTTAAAGTCCAGGGTGAGGTTTGCGAAGAGTGAGGGTGGATAGACCTTGAGGGTCGTGAGGCCACAGACGGTGAGGGGGGCAGGGGTCCGCCGAACTTCAGAGTAAGGCTCTGGAGATGGCACTGAAAATCGAGACCCAGTAACAGGGCCGCACAGAGATAGGGGAGGATGTAGAGTCTGAAGTTACTGTACTCTACACCCTGTATGGAGAGGATTGCGGCGCAGTACTACCGGATCTTTACGGAATGGGATCCGGAGGCCAGGGAGATTTTCTGGGTGACGGGGAGAACTGGGAGGGAACAGTGCCTTACGTAGCTGGGTGGATTAAACTCTCCGTGCTTCCGTAGTCAAAGAGGCAGGTCGTCTCGTGCCCGTTGGTCTGCACGGCCATTGTAGCGGTCGCGAGGTTGCGAAGCCGAGACTGATGGAGGCGAGCTGTGGAAGTTGGTGGGAGGGCTGATCGGCGGTGGTGGAGGTATCGGCGACCCGCAAATGGCCAGGTGAGCAGAGATCCTGGGGTGCATTCCAAGATGACGCCGAAGATGGCGGCGCCCACGGGGCTCACATGGCGGACGACATCCAAGATGGTGGCGCCCATGGGCTGCATGTGGCGGGCAGCAGCAAAGATGGCGGCGCCCCTGGATCGCATGTGGGGTGTGTAGCGATGCTGGGCCTGGAAATGGCAGCAACCGATTGGGCCTGGCAAACGGAGACGAAGTGGCCCTTCTTGCCACACCCATTGCAGGTCACGCTCTGTGCTGGGCAGCGTTGTCTGGGTGCTTGTTCTGGCCACAAAAATAGCATTTGGGCCCTCCGGAGTTAACTGGCTGCCGCGCGGCGCAGACATGTGGTGTACCTGGGTCGGATGAAGCTGGGGCCCATGGTGCCCACGAGGGTACAGCACGGTCGGAGGTGAAGGACTCCAGATTGCAGGAGGCCACTTCTAGGGAGTTAGCGAGCTGTACAGTCTCTGTAAGGGCAAGTGTACCCCCTTCTAATAATTGCTGGCGGACGTAATTGGACTTAATGCCCGTAACATAGGCATCTCTGATCAGCTGTTCTGTGTGTTGAACTGCCAACACCGCCTGGCAATTACAGTTTCTGCCACGTATCCGCAAAGCACGCATGAAATCATCCAGGACTCCCCCGGGAGTTGCTGTCTCGTGGCCAGGAGGTGCCTGGCGAACACCCGATTAACATTCTTGATGTACTGTCCTTTTAGTAGTGCCATCGCTTCCATGTAAGTGGGAGCGTCCCGAATGAGGGGGAAAACTTGTGGGCTCACCCGTGCGTAGGGTATTTGGAGCTTCTGCGGGTCTGAGAGGGCTTCTGTGGATGCTCCGAGATATCCTTCAAAGCAGGCTAGCCAGTGCTCGAAAGTGGCTGTGGCGTCGGCTGTGTGAGGGTTCAGCTCCAGGTGATCCGGCTTGAGTAAGACGTTCATCTTCAAAATTCTAGCACAATAAATTGATGTACCATCAATGACTATGAGACAAAATGGTAAACTATTGAGACTTTATTGTGCTAGATGTTAAGCCTCCTGCAGCTGGAAACAGAATGGGAGCAGCGCAGGAGAGTGTACACTTTTATACAGAGTCAGCTGGGTGGAGCCAGCAGGCCGGGATTTATTGTAATGACTGGAGTACAATGGCAGTACCGTAATACACGTAGTGTATGATCAGCGGTGTTTACCACAGGACTAAAATGAAAAAGGAGTTTTAATTAATTGTGAAGACATCAGAGAGGGTGCATAAAATATTACGATGATGTGGCGATGCCGGCGATGGAGTGGGGTGAGCACAGTAAGAAGTCTTACAACACCAGGTTAAAGTCCAATAGGTTTGTTTCGAATCACTAGCTTTCGGAGCACTGCTCCTTCCTCAGGTGAATGGGGAGGTATGTTCCAGAAACATTTATATAGACAAAGTCAGAGATGCCAGACAATGCTTGGAATGCGACATAAGTGCCACGTGCTAGCGAGACGAGGAATAGAGAGGGAGAGCAGTTGAACACGTGGCTGCAGGGATGGTGCAGGAGGGAGGGTTTCAGATTCCTGGACAATTGGGGCTCATTCTGGGGTACGTGGGACCTCTACAAATGGGATGGTCTACACCTGGACCAGAGGGGTACTAATATCCTGGGGGAGGGATGTTTGCTAATGCTCTTCGGGAGGGTTTAAACTAGTTCAGCGGGGGATTGGAAACCTGAATTGTAGCCCCAGTACACAAGAGGATGAGAGTAGTGAGGTCATGAGTAAGGTTTCAAAGTTGCAGGACTGTACCAGCAGGAAGGAAGGTGGTTTAAAGTGCGTGTGCTTCAATGCCAGGAGCATCCGGAATAAGGTGGGTGAGCTTGCGGCACGGGTTGGTACCTGGGACTTCGATGCTGTGGCCATTTCGGAGACATGGATAGAGCAGGGAGAGGAATGGTTGTTGCAGGTGCCGGGGTTTAGATATTTCAGTAAGGTCAGGGAAGGTGGTAAGAGAGGGGGAGGGGTGGCATTGTTAGTCAAGGATAGTATTACGGTGGCTGAGAGGACGTTTGATGAGGACTCGAATACTGAGGTAGTATGGGCTGAGTTTAGAAACAGGAAAGGAGAAGTCACCCTGTTTGGGGTTTTCTATAGGCCTCCGAAAAGTTCCAGAGATGTAGAGAAAAGGTTTGCAAAGATGATTCTGGATAGGAGTGAAAGTAACAGGGTAGTTGTTGTGGGGGACTGTAACTTTCCAAATATTGATTGGAAACACTATAGTTCGAATACTTTAGATGGGTCCGTTTTTGTCCAATGTGTGCAGGAGGGTTTCCTGACGCAGTATTTAGATAGGCCAACAAGAGGCGAGACCGTATTGATTTGGTACTGGGTAATGAACCAGGACAGGTGTCATATTTGGAGGTAGGTGAGCACTTTGGTGATAATGACCACAATTCGATTATGTTTACTTTAGTGATGGAAAGGGATAGGTATATATACCGCAAGGCAAGAGTCATATCTGGGGGAAAGGCAATTATGATGCGATGAGGCAAGACTTAGGATGCATCGGCTGGAGAGGAAAACTGCAGGGGATGGGCACAATGGAAATGTGGAGCATGTTCAAGGAACAGCTACTGTGTGTCCTTGATAAGTATGTACCTGTTAGGCAGGGAGGAAGTGATCGAGCAAGGGAACCATGGGTTACTAAAGCAGTTGAAACACGTGTCAAGAGGAAGAAGGAGGCTTATGTAATGATGAGATGTGATGGTTCAGTTAGGGCACTTGAGAGTTAAAAGTTAGCTAGGAAGGCTCTAAAGAGAGAGCTAAGAAGAGCCAGGAGGGGACATGAGCAGTCTTTGGCAGGTATCAAGGATAACCCTAAAGCTTCCTATAGATATGTCAGGAATAAAAGAATGACTAGGGTAAGAGTAGGGCCAGTCAAGGACAGTAGTGGGAAGTTTTGCGTGGAGTCCGAGGAGATAGGAGAGGTGCTAAATGAGTATTTTTCATCCATATTCACACAGGAAAAAGACAATGTTGTCGAGGAGAATACTGAGATACAGGCTACTAGACTAGAAGGGCTTGAGGTACATAAGGAGATGGTGTTTGCGATTCTGGAATGTGTTAAAATAGATAAGTCCCCTAGGCCGGATGGGATTTATCCTAGGATTGTCTGGGAAGCTAGGGAGGAGATTGCTGAGCCTTTGGCTTTGATCTTTAAGTCATCTTTGTCTTCAGGAATAGTGCCAGAAGACTGGAGGATAGTAAATGTTGTCCCTTTGTTCAAGAAGGGGAGTAGAGATAACCCCGGTAACTATAGACCAGTGAGCCTTCTGTTGTGGGAAAAGTCTTGGAAAGGTTTGTAAGAGATAGGATGTATAATCATCTGGAAAGGAATAATTTGAAAAGAGATAGTCAGCATGGTTTTGTGAAGGGTAGGTCGTGCCTCACAAACCTTATTGAGTTCTTCGAGAAGGTGACCAAACAGGTGGATGAGGGTAAAGCAGTTAATGTGGTGTATATAGATTTCAGTAAAGCGTTTGACAAGGTTTCCCACAGTAGGCTATTGCAGAAAATACAGAGGCATGGGATTCGGGGTGATTTAGCAGTTTGGATCAGAAATTGGCTAGCTGACAGAAGACAAAGGATGGTGGTTGATGGGAAATGTTCAGACTGGTGTCCAGTTACTAGTGGTGTACCACAAGGATCTGTTTTGGGGCCGCTGCTCTTTGTCATTTTTATAAATGACCTGGAGGAGGGCGTAGAAGGATGGGTGAGTAAATTTGCAGATGACACTAAAGTCGGTGGAGTTGTGGACAGTGCAGAAGGATGTTACAAGTTACAGAGGGACATAGATAAGCTGCAGAGCTGGGCTGACAGGTGGCAAATGGAGTTTAATGCAGAAAAGTGTGAGGTGATTCATTTTGGAAGGAATAACAGGAAGACAGAGTACTGGGCTAATGGTAAGATTCTTGGTAATGTGGATGAGCAGAGAGATCTCGGTGTCCATGTACATAGATCCCTGAAAGCTGCCATCCAGGTTGAGAGGGGTGTTAAGAAGGCGTACGGTGTGTTAGCTTTTATTGGTAGAGGAATTGAGTTTCGGAGCGCTGAGGTCATGTTGCAGTTGTACAAAACTCTGGTGTGGCCACATTTGGAGTATTGCGTGCAGTTCTGGTCGTCGCATTACAGGAAGGATGTGGAAGCATTGGAAAGGGTGCAGAGGAGATTTACCAGGATGTTGCCTGGTATGGAGGGGAGATCTTACGAGGAAAGGCTGAGGGATTTGAGGCTGTTTTCATTAGAGAGAAGAAGGTTAAGAGGTGACTTAATTGAGGCACACAAGATGATCAGAGGATTAGATAGGGTGAACATTGAGAGCCATTTTCCTCGGATGGTGATGCCCACCTTGAGGGGACATAGCTTTAAATTGAGCGGAGATAGATATAGGACAGATGTCAGAGGTAGGTTCTTTACTCAGAGAGTAGTAAGGGCGTGGAATGCTCTGCCTGCAACAGTAGTGGAATCGCCAACACTAAACGCATTCAAATGGTCATTGGATAGGCATATGGACGATAAGGGAATAGTGTAGATGGGCTTTAGAGGGGTTTCACAGGTTGGCGCAACATCGAGGGCTGAAGAGCCTGTCCTGCGCTGTAATGTTCTATGTTCTATGCTCCCGCCTTAGCGATGCTGTGTGCATCAAGTGATGGCTGCCAACGAAGATGTTGGCTTTGCTGAACGTCTCGGCTCACATCAGCGCACATTTCAAAGAGTTGCGGGGTGCTTTTATGGAGGTGTTGGAAGCGCACGAGGAGCTTCTTGTACTTGAGACAGCACTTTCCTTGCCGGCAGCTGTCTCCATACTGTTGTCTACTCCATACTTGCTGTCCATTCCGATGGGTCCAGGAGAAGGAGAGGCAGATACTGAGAGGAGCACACCACTGAGCCAGGTTCCCTGCGAGATGTAGTGGAAAAGTTCCCCAGTGTGCTCAAAGATTTGCTGCCATACTTCAGTAGTCTCGATTTGGTGAGTGGCCGGATTGGCTTGGATGTGACACATCCTATCCTGTCGAATCCGGGGATTGGTTTGGCCCACCAGTCACTGGTTCTCTATTGACCTGTTCCTGATGCTTGCCGTGAGGATTTGGAGGTGGACGGACCAGCTGAGCTGTCTCCCTTGGCCAGGGCCTAGACTGTGAACCACCTGGCTGCTGGTAGAATGGTGGCAGTAATGTCTCATGCTTCGATTGTTGGAATGCTTGATAGATCCTGGAGTGTTCGTCGATCCTGTTTTATCCGTGGCTTTTGCTTTCTTCCTGTGTCTGGGAAGATGTCGTAATCCTGAGGACTGCCCTGCAATTCAATTGTTATCCTGGACATTGCTCCCTGTTGATTGTGTTATCTACTTGATGCTGTCCTTTTCCTACAGAGGAGTGTATATTGTGAGTTTGATGACCTGTACCGTTGGTTATCCTGATTTAGTGAGTCCATGTTGACTTGAATATGGAAAATGGGATCTGTGCATGGTTTTAATGTTAAAAATAATCATGCTTTATAATGTCTCAGAATCCTTGGTTGAGGGAAGGGTGTGTTCTTTGTCTTCACCCCCTGTCTTGTTTAATGGAAAGATGAGTGGAGCCGGAACGGGGAGTGGGTTGGAAAGTTGGGATTGGTAGGGTTAGTTTTGTCCTCGCTGTGATGAGGTTAGTCCACCCATTTAGCGCAAGTCTGTTTCTGTTTTTTTCCTTTCAGTTCTGAATTTAAGAATCCATGCTTTTATCCTCCATTGCCTCAGACATTCTTTGTTATCCTGGAGCGGACTGGCCTTCTTTTCACCTGTTGCTGCCGATCCTCCCTTCATTATTTTTCCTGAAGAAATGATTGATATTGGGTCTGTTCTGGGCCTAGATCGGGGTTAGATTGTATTATGGAGTACGTACATAATTTACCCTTTGAACTGGAGTTCTCAGGTTCTTTGGTATTTTGTTGTGTTGGTTATGATGTATAGAACATAGAACATGCAGTGCAGAAGGAGGCCATTCGGCCCATCAAGTCAGCACCGATCCACTTAATCCCTCACTTCCACCCTATGCCCGTGATCCAATAACCCCTCTGTAGCCCTCTAAAATGGACACCAGTATACAAAATGGAGAACCGCAAGGAATACAGGGAAAAACAGCCATAGTAAGGACACACAGCTTGCAGAAGCATTTAGCATTTTGAACGTACAAAACCGGTTTCAAGGCAGTTGCAGAAACTCAGCCAAAGGTGCAAATAGGAAAGCGATCTGCATACTAATGAGGTGATACCGGCCCAGTCCCAGATACAATCGAAACATTTTAAGTATCAATCGATACTTTTCTATAGCTACCCAGCCAGAATGGCGCCAGAGAAACCAGGACAATGAGCCCTAGGGACCGCCCCAACCATCGAGAAACGACTCCAGGATAGGGGAGTTCAAAACGTATTGATTGGGAAAGACCCAATCGATGAGGGAACCACCCCAAGGGGGACTGAACCTCCTGGGACCTATAAAAAGAAGGTCAAGCACATGATTCGGTCTGTTGCTTCCTGACTCCGGCCTAGGCTGTTGACTCCAGACTCCGACCCCAGCCTCCAGATCCTGTCTTTCATCACCTGCCGTTGAGCATCAGCCATCTATCAGTAAGTGCCAAAACAACGATCGCTACGTGACCCAGGCATTGCTTATACTCTTGCCGACTATTAGTGAACAGAAGGTGCAGACCACAAAGGAACAAAGGCCTTGTCCCCTGACCTTGCTGGTTCCTACTTAGATAAGTATTTAGTCGTTTAATAGTAGAAATAAGTATTAGTCTTCTAGCATGTGCATGAGTATTTATTATATCTGTTATAATAAACACTACTTGTTTAGACTTACTGATCGGTGTTTAAACTTATTGCTTTGAACTTGACCTTGATAACGTGTGATGGTGTCTCTGACGGCACCTGGCGACACCTGAGCATAGATACAGATACAGAGCCAAACCAGTGTTAAGCACATGTCCTTTAAATGGAGGCGTGTTAATCACACTAACAGTAGAACGAGCAACATTTAGTGGCGACTCCGCCGGGATGCGATTAGAAGTGGCAACCCCACTCCGTGAGAACCCCAGAAATTTGAATTAGAAATCTGATTGGAAAAAAAAGAAGGAAAAAAATCACAAGTGGTCAAGGTGTTCAAACCAATAACGATAATTCGGAAGTGTGTTTTGTGCATGCGTACTAACAGGGTTGTAAGGTTAACCTGAGAGCTTTTTGTTGCGACGAACTGTCGGGAGTTTTGTAAGCGGAACATAGCGAAAGCCTTACCCGTCTTTTAAAACATTACCTCAACACCCCCTGTTCCACATTTAAGTAAGAAAGAAAATGGCCATGCAGGCAATGGAACGCCTCATGAACCCAGAGCAATTCTTGGTTGCAGTGACCAGCAGTAGCAGAGTAGGTCAGTGTCCCGTGTGGGAGCTGGAACTCCGCAAGTATCTGAAAGGAAAGGGATGGCCCCTTTGGAACGAGTTCTGTATGAATGAGGAGACAGGTCCCGGGAGTATAGGACATACTTGGTGGGAAAACCTCTCTTAAATTCATAAGAAAAATCTGAGTAAAGCACGCAAGCCGATGGCAATCGTGTCCTGTTTGGCACAGTTGCGAGGCACTGAGGAGGTCGTTCGGACGCTCCGAGCAGAGTTAGAAGAGAGGAATAGAATGAGTAAAGTGGATGTCAGGGACATCGAGAAGGAAAACTTAGAACTAAGAGGGATGCTGGCAGAGAAGGGTAGAGAGGTGGATGATGCCAAGAGGGCACATCAGTCGTGTCTAGCCCATCTAAGCAGTTCCCAGACCCAATACGAAAAAGCCTATCAAGATGTGCAACGTGCAGTCCTGATAAGAGAGGAATCGGAAAAGCAGGTAGAGGCATTGCAGAGGCAATGCTCTGACCTAAGGCAGCTTTAAGAGCACTCCATGCTGCCACCACTGAGCAAAGACAGAGCACAGTGGACCATGCAAAATGCAGGAAGCAGATTGCGGAGCTGCAATCGCTGCTTTCAGTGCAGAATGGGTTCCAAAGCACCTTTGGAACGCAGTTAGATGAGGAGAATGCCCCAGACTGGCAGGACCTGAGTGAGACAGCGCAGCGCTATGTTCAAGGAACATGTGCGCCAGCAGCGCAGCAGGAAAGGAAAGCACCCCAACCCCCCACAGATCAGATAGCATCCGCAACTATGAACCCAGTCACCACCCAAAGAAAGGCAACCACAGACGGCGCACCCGATATCACCTACACCACCCCCTTAACTGTAACGCAACTCAGGGATGCGTGTGAGAAAATCACTCCGTTTCTCCCCACCGCAGATCCCCACCAATTTTTCGCAAATGTTAAACAGCAGGCTACCATGTATGGCCTGGACGATAGAGAGCAGGTTAAACTCACGGTTCTGAGCTTAGACCCATCAATAGTAGCAGCCCTCCCCGACCCACAGAACGTTGGAGGAGGCACACTAGAGGAAATGCACACCTCCATTTTAGATGCAATAGGGTATAACAGAGGAGACCCAGTTGAAGGATAAATAAATGCAGACAAAAGAGAACAGAGCATCCCACAGCATTTGCAGGAAGGCTGTGGATCCATTTCACGGCAGTTTTCGGCGAATTAAACCGAGCGCATTTGAACCGTGACAACATGGTTAAATGGACGTGCACCATAATCTCTCATGCCACAGATGCAGGACAGAGTGCTTGCAATAGTTATGACCCCTCAGAGGAGGCCCATAACGAGAAATGGGTTCTGAAAAGATTGTCCCGCGCTTGGGAACAATCGGTTCAGGGCAAAGCTAAGATAAAGACCCCAGATGAAGCTCAGGCTGCAGCGGACATTCAAGCAGTGAGAGCGCACCAAAACCCCGCATGGGTAAATGAAAGGAAGACCAGCCCTCCACAGAAGTCGCAGGAATGCTACAACTGTGGTCAGTTAGGACATTTTGCTAAGGAATGCAATGCACCCCAAAGATCACAGAGAGGCCAGCAGACAGGCACTCTGAACAGAAATAAAGCGAAGCCTATTCACAGTATAGGAATACAGTCAGGACAGACCAATGTGGACGGAACGGACTGACGGTGTTCGGGCTCCCCCACTTGGGTCTTTGACACCCTCTGGGATCAATCCGGGAGACCGGTAGTCACAGCAAAGGTTCGAGGGAAGCCCATAGAGTTACTTTGGGACACAGCAGGGTCCCGCACCACAATTAATTCCACCACCATGGCACAGGCAGACACGTGGCCGACCATATCCACCATTACACTCAGCGGTTTTACAGGACACTCACAGCAGGGACACATTACAGCCCCCGTAGCAATTCAGCTAGGGAACATTTCCACCAGACACCCCGTTGTATTAGTTAATCTACCCCGTACAGCAGAACACATACTGGGTATAGATTTCATGAATGCCCATAGCCTGTCGTTCGATCCAGTAAACCAGTGTGTCTGGCGAATGGCAAAATCAGACAGAGCACCCGCTACTCTCACAGTAGGAGAGTATGCGAATAGGATTAGCGCAGTAGGCGACTATTGTTTCGACCCGACCACGCTTAGCACGGACAGACAAGTGAGAGCAGTTTTGAATAAACACAGGACAGCATTTGCCTGTCACCGGCATGACTGCGGCAGAATGACTGGACAAGTTCACGTTACCGGACCTGACCCCAGACCACAGAAACAGTACCGATTTCCCCTAGAAGCAGAGGGAAAAATAGGAAAAGTAATAGATAGCTTATTGGAGCAAGGTGTACTTAGGACAGTAGCCTCGACCAATAATGCTCCTATTTGGCCAGTGAGAAAGCCCGACGGATCATGGCGTCTGACCATTGATTATCGGGAACTCAACAAAGTAACCCCAGCAGTAGCCCCCACGGTAGCAACAAGTCCCGAGACCATGCTCAAACAGGGACTCCACTCCAAATATTTCACGGTATTGGACATTAGCAATGGCTTCTGGTCAATCCCATTGGCAAAGGCGTGCCAGTACAAATTTGCCTTCACATTCAAAGGACAGCAGTATACGTGGACATGCCTCCCACAAGGATTCTACAATTCACCCTCCATTTTCCACCGACAGCTGGCAAATGGTTTAGTAAAATTTTCCCGCCCCGAATGTCTGGTACAGTATGTGGACGACCTATTACTGCAGACAGACACAAAGGCAGAGCACATTACGCTTCTGGCCGAGCTCCTGGAACTTTTAACCTCGATCGGATGTAAAGTTAACCCCAGAAAGGCCCAGATATTAGGAAACAAAGTGATGTATTTGGGTACAGTCATCATGCACGGCAAACGCGAGATCGAATTCAAAAGGATTGATTCGATTGTCAAATTGCCCCTTCCCCAGAATGTTTCAGCCCTCCGGTCGTTTTTAGGACTGGTTGGTTACTGTCGGAACCATATCGATGGCTTCGCGACAAAGGCAGCCCCACTCTCAGACCTCCTTAAGAAAGGAGCCCCATGGGAATGGCTTCCGCAACATACAGAGGCTGTGGAAGATTTAAAGAAAGCCCTTAGCGCAGCACCCGCGCTACAAGTCCCAGACCAACTCTCCCCCTATGCAATAGAGGTAGCGAGCACAGATCTGACCCTCTCGGCCGTGTTACTCCAGGAACGGCACGAGCAGCTAAGACCAGTGCCTTATGCCTCCAGACTTTTAGACCCCGTAGAGCAAGGATTTTCAGCCTGCGAGAGGCACCTCCTAGCAGTTTTTTGGGCAGTTCAGTACTTTGCGTACATTACCGGACTCAATCCCATCACCATTTTGACCGAGCACACCCCCACACAGTTACTTCTAGACGGTCGACTGAAGGACGGTTCAGTTAGCCAGATTAGAGCAGCTAGATGGACCTTACTTTTACAAGGACGAGACATCACAGTTAAACGGACCAGGACACACATTTTTAGCCGACAACCTCCAATATCCAGGACAGCCCCATGAATGCGAAATTGCAGCACCCCTACACAACACAGGACCCTTCATAGCAAAGACACCCCCCAGAAAGATAGGGAATTCAAGCCAGAGCCCCCAGCACACAGACACGTGTGCCCCACTGAAAATATATGTGGACGGTTCATCCACAGTTTTAGATGGAGAACGCATCACTGGATGCGGGATCTATGTTGAGGATGCGCAGGGTCGCGCATTAGAAGAAATCTCTTTAAAATTACCAGGACACTTAGGCGTGCAGGCAGCAGAGCTCGCGGCCATTGCATATATAGTGAACCACCCAAATTCGTTTCCCAGCCCGGCAGACATATATTCGGACAGTTTGTATGTCTGTAACAGTTTAACAGATTTTCTACCCCTGTGGAGGACACGAGGTGTTGTCTCCGCAGACGGGAAACCCCTTCCATCAGCCCCATTACTCCGCCATATCTTAGACAAGGTAAAGGATAGGACGTATGGCATAATCAAAGTTAGAAGTCACCATAGGTCATCCCCCCCTGGAAATGTAAAAGCCGACGCATTGGCAAAAGCAGGTTCCAGGCGAGGACACTCTTGGACACCCCCAGCTAGCGCACCAGCTAGCGCCCCTGTGAGTGCAGTTCAGGTCTCACAGACGGAAATTAAAGATTTAGTTGAGGCACAGAAACAGGATAGAGATCTCAGGGAGATTTTTAAAGGAAATTTTGTGCACCAATACGATAAGTTCAAACACGCTTTGACCACATATGAGGGTGTGATCATTAAGGATAAACTTTATGTGGTTCCGGAACAGGAATCAGATGATTGCCTTGTTCCATGACAGTCATGGACACCAAGGGATCGACCCGACCACAAGGCACCTCAGGCAACTCTGTTGGTGGCCAAATTTAAGAAACGATGTGACCCATTACATCGAGAATTGCCTAATTTGTGCACAAAATAACCCGGAGAGGTACTCGAAAAAGGCACAACTTAGACATACTCGACCAGTTAATGGCCCCTGGACTAACCTCCAGATCGATTTTATAGGACCATTGCCCCCTTGCAGGAATGGCTATAAATATGTTCTGGTCGTTATAGACACCTTTACCAAATGGGTAGAGGCATTCCCCTCAAGAACAAATACAGCTAAGACAGCTGCAAAGATCCTGACCCACCACATCTTCACGAAATGGGGTCTACCGAGAAGTATAGAGTCGGACCAGGGATCTCACTTCACAGGACAGGTCATGCAGAACGTCCTGACAATATTTGGCATTAAACAAAATTTCCACATTGCGTATCACCCCCAGTCAAGCGGGATAGTTGAACGCATGAATCGGACCCTAAAATCGACCCTTAGGAAAATGGTTCAGGAGAACAATTCAACATGGGATTCAGTGCTGCCATTTGCACTCATGTTCATCCGCAACACGGTTTCATTATCCACAGGATTCACCCCACACACACTCATGACCGGACGCCCTATGAAAGGTACAGAATTCCTTTTAGGACTGGACATGACTAGCCCCGAAGTGACGGCCCTCACACATGAGAAGGCAGTCAAAGACCTAGTTGAGACTGTGAGGTCTGCACAGTTAGCAGCCGCAGTAAAATTGGGAAAAAGACGAAAACAAAGCACAGCTTGCTTTAATAAGAACGTACACCCAACAGAATTTCAGGCTGGACAACAGGTAATGTTATCTGTTTATAACCCCAGCAGCTTTTTGGCACCTAAATTTTCCGGCCCGTATTCAATTTCGGACAAATTTAGCCCCTCCGTTTACCGAATAAAATACCCCAACGGTAAATCTGCGTGGTTTCATATTAACCAGCTGAAAGCATATGGAACACAGTCTAACCACACACACCATGTCCTGCTAGACGCAGCAGAACATCTCGCCCCGCCCACTAGAGACACATTTCCACCATCCCCCTCACAGACCAGTTCCTCATCGGACTCGCCCACGACTCCGCCCACTGACTTCAGACCACGCCCCGAAACGCCCACAAGCTGCCACAGCAGACACAGCGACACTGACTCAGACAATGAGGACAGCCACAGCACCCAACCCTACAGCCCCCACTGTAGCGACTACGACCCCGACTCCAGTGAACCCATGGAGATCACCTACGTTAAATACCCAGACCCACCACCCGACCCCGACGACACCGACAATGCCCCTTCAAACTTAGATACCACACTTTGGCACAGGGACAATTCATGGAGACTTGTCCGTAATGATGAGAGTGACCCCTGGTCACATAACGCACAGATCGCATGCCTGATCCATACAAGAGTGTGGGATCCGGGAGAAGAGGAAGACGTGATGTCTGACTCCCGACACGGCAACCCCTTTGTAACCCTGTTCACAGAGAGAGAGGAGAAGTGAGGTATCCAGATGATGTAAAAGAGGAACCGCTTGAGGGAAGCGATGTCCTTTCTGATGGAACCTGCACGTATGTTTTGTTTGTTTGTGTTTGTTTGTTTTTTGATAATATTAAGGGTTTGGTTGGAGATCAGATCACTTTGTTGTTTGTTAAAGGTTTGATTGGAGGTTGGCCATCTTCTTTTCAGCTGAAAAGCTTGTGACCGCCTTGCACGCACGAGTAGTAGAAATAATAGTAGAAATAAGTATTAGTCTTCTAGCGTGTGCATGAGTATTTATTATATCTGTTATAATAAACACTAATTGTTTAGACTTACTGATCGGTGTTTAGACTTATTGCTTTGAACTTGACCTTGATAACTTGTGACGGTGTCTCTGACGGCACCTGGCGACTCCTGAGCATAGATACAGATACAGAGCCAAACCAGTGTTAAGCACATGTCCTTTAAATGGAGGCGTGTTAATCACACTAACAGTAGAACGAGCAACACCTCCTAACCTTTTTAGACACTAAGGGCAATGGAGCATGGCCAAACCACCTAACCTGCACGTTTCTGGACTGTGGGAGGAAACCAGAGCGCCCGGAGGAAACCCACACAGACACGGGGAGAACGTGCAGACTCCGCACAGACAGTGACCCAGCAGGGAATCGAACCTGGGACCCTGGCGCTGTTAAGCCACAGTGCTAACCACTCTGCTACCATGCTGCCCTAGTATCCATTCTAGGTTTATGCATGGGTGCAGCTGGCTCTGATATATCTAAAAAAGATGGCCGTGTTGGGTTGCTGATGTCTGTGGTGCTCCTGTAGCTAAACGGTTTCTACAAATATGTAAAACAAAAGGAGTGGCTGAGGTAAATATTAGTCCTTTAGAGGATGAGAAGGGAGATTTAATAATGGGAGATGAGGAAATGGCTGAGGAACTGAACAGGTTTTTTGGGTCGGTCTTCACAGTGGAAGACACAAATAACATGCCAGCGACTGATATAAATGAGGCTATGACAGGTGAGGACCTTGAGAGGATTGTTATCACTAAGGAGGTAGTGATGGGCAAGCTAATGGGGCTAAAGGTAGACAAGTCTCCTGGCCCTGATGGAATGCATCCCAGAGTGCTATAAGAGATGGCTAGGGAAATTGCAGATGCACTAGTGATAATTTACCAAAATCCACTAGACTCTGGGGTGGTCCCGGCAGATTGGAAATTAGAAAACGTGACACCACTGTTTAAAAAAGGAGGTAGGCAGAAAGAGGGTAATTATAGGCCACTTAGCTTAACTTCGGTAGTAGGGAAGATGCTGGAATCTATCATCAAGGAAGAAATAGCGAGGCATCTGGATAGAAATTGTCCCATTGGGCAGACGCAGCATGGGTTCATAAAGGGCAGGTCATGCCTAACTAATTTAGTGGAATTTTTTGAGGACATTACCAGTGCAGTAGATAACGGGGAGCCAATGGATGTGGTATATCTGGATTTCCAGAAAGCCTTTGACAAGGTGCCACACAAAAGGTTGCTGCATAAGATAAAGATGCATGGCATTAAGGGTAAAGTAGTAGCATGGATAGAGGATTGGTTAATTAATAGAAAGCAAAGAGTGGGGATTTATGGATGCTTCTCTGGTTGGCGATCAGTAGATAGTGGTGTCCCTCAGGGATCCGTGTTGGGCCCACAATTGTTCATAATTTACACAGATGATTTGGAGTTGGGGACCAAGGGCAATGTGTCCAAGTTTGCAGATGACACTAAGATGAGTGGTAAAGCAAAAAGTGCAGAGGATACTGAAAGCCTGCAGAGGGATTTGGATAGGTTAAGTGAATGGGCTAGGGTCTGGCAGATGGAATACAATGTTGACAAATGTGAGGTTATTCATTTTGGTAGGAATAACAGCAAAAAGGGATTATTATTTAAACAATAAAATATTAAAGCATGCCGCTGTGCAGAGAGACTTGGGTGTGCTAGTGCATGAGTCACAGAAGGTTGGTTTACAGGTGCAACAGGTGATTAAGAAGGCAAATGGAATTTTGTCCTTCATTGCTAGAGGGATGGAGTTTAAGACTAGGGAGGTTATATTGCAATTGTATAAGGTGTTAGTGAGGCCACACTTGGAGTATTGTGTTCAGTTTTGGGTTCCTTACTTGAGAAAGGACGTACTGGCACTGGAGGGTGTGCAGAGGAGATTCACTAGGTTAATCCCAGAGCTGAAGGGGTTGGATTATGAGGAGAGGTTGAGTAGACTGGGACTGTACTCATTGGAATTTAGAAGGATGAGGGGGGATCTTATAGAAACATTTAAAATTATGAAGGGAATAGATAGGATAGATGCGGGCAGGTTGTTTCCACTGGCGGGTGAAAGCAGAACTAGGGGACATAGCCTCAAAATAAGGGGAAGTAGATTTAGGACTGAGTTTAGGAGGAACCTCTTCACCCAAAGGGTTGTGAATCTATGGAATTCCTTGCCCAGTGAAGCAGTTGAGGCTCCTTCATTACATGTTTTTAAGGTAAAGATAGATAGTTTTTTGAAGAAAAAAGGGATTAAGGGTTATGGTGTTCGGGCCGGAAAGTGGAGCTGAGTCCACAAAAGATCAGCCATGATCTCATTGAATGGCGGAGCAGGCTCGAGGGGCCAGATGGCCTACTCCTGCTCCTAGTTCTTATGTTCTTATGTTCTTATGAAACCACAACAACAGAAGATGAAAAAGCATCGACTGCAAATAATCTCAAATTTTCCACTTAGAATTGTACCCAAAAGAAACAGCTGTAAACAACCACAATGAACGATAGTCATGGCTTAACATGCTCAGCCGATGTTAGGCTTGAAACACTGTCAATTGTTTGTGTATTGTCTTCTCATATGACTGCAAAACCAATCAGCCCTTTTTAAAAACAGATTTGAGTGCCATAGCTCCATCTTGTCCACCTTGTTCCAACTAAAGATTCAGATGTAAAGATAACCTAGGGCAGTATTTTTTAGATGAGGCACTGGGTAGATTCACATTTTGCCACAGTCATTATGTAGGAACTGCTTTGCCCGATTTCTGAGAAAATAGATATGGAGTTACATAAATGCAAGTCATTTGTTACTTTGCTTTATCTCTCAACCGTAAAGTCTAATACCTGTACTTTAGTAGTAACAGCAATAAATAAAATCCCAGTTGAGCCTTTCAGCTGGTCATTGAAAGGATGGGGAAGAGGAATGGGTAAATCATGTTTTGCCTTTAAATATTTTAAGCATTATTCTCAATTGACATTGACGCTGGCCATCAGCTGCACTAACTGTTGTTTATGTGTGTTTATTGTTTGTACAGCTTTGTTTTCACTTTTTCTATGAATCTTTTGAGCCAAAAATGACTAATTTCACAGAAATTCTAAAATAAAACAATTTCCACTAGTCATATTTTCAGTTTCAGTTTTAACGTTTGACCTCTGGCACATTGAGTCAGATGACTGCTGCCAACAACTTTCCTTCTAAACCTGCACATTAAGTAAGAATTGTAATTAGGTTTACATGCTCAACAGATAGATTAGGTGCCTTTCTTAAGATTGATATAACCATAATTGGTGCTTGCGCAAAAGTAGTCAGTGTCGATAGTCAAGAAATCTTGAGTATCGGTGTCAATGGAAACAGATGAATGACTGGGCAAATCATTACGCATTTTCAATGTCCTTTGTCAACATTTTTCTCCTAATTCCTCATATTCTCACTGTATTCTATTATTGCTGCTGGCTTGCTGAAAATGAAATGAAATGAAATTAAAAATGAAATTAAAATCGCTTTTTGTCACGAGTAGGCTTCAAATGAAGTTACTGTGAAAAGCCCCTAGTTGCCACATTCCGGCGCCTGTTCGGGGTGGCTGGTACGGGAATTGAACCCACGCTGCTGGCCTGCCTTAGTCTGCTTTAAAAGCCAGCTATTTAGCCCTGTGTCAGAAAATCCCAACCAACTTCCGACAAAAATTAGTTACATTACTGGAAAACAATTGTGCTTTGTTAAAATCGCTAACAAGTGAAAACTGGATTAATTGGGACTAATTTAACTTTTTTATTTGGCCAAGGCAGTGGTTTGCAAATACATTTCGTTGAAGGACCCTTTTTACAATGAATTAGCAATTACGTAGGCATATAGATTGTTTTTAATAATGCTCTTTACAAAATAATTACCGATATCACTGTGATGCTCATGCCTGCTTCTCAATGCGGAGTCTCTCTGTACTTGGTATTTTGTTTGATAATAACACTCTACGTAAAAGCCATAAAAGTTTTCATTTTAGAATTTCTTGTTTTCCAAAAGTACTTGTAAAAATCCCACATAATTAAAAACAGCATTGATTCAGTGGGTGCAGTAAAACAGTGGTCTTTTCGAGCACTGGAAGGCTAGCTAAAGGATGGTCAGAGACTAGTCAGACAGTTTTGGGCGTCTCCTTCAGCAGCAGTGATGAGGTTGCAGATTCTTAACATTTGCAATATCAGTCTGTGCAGGGCTTTTAACCAAAAGCTTCAATGCCTCAAGCATCAGCAGATGGCCCTGAATACTTTGGTGGCAAATTGAGATCTTTTTTTTTGAATAATTTTTATTCAAGTTTTTTAATAAAAATAACAATAACAACTTTTCTCCCCGCAATTTAAAACAAACAAGGCGTGTTTCCACACCAAAACAAGAAAAGAATTCTCCCCCCCCCAAAATAAATAATAACAAATAGCAATACAAGAAAGAAGAAAATAACGAAACAAACCCACCGCCGCAAAAACACCTCCTCCAACCATCCCCAAACCCCCCCCCCCGGTTGCTGCAGAGACCGACCACTCTCTACCCCTTTGCCAGGAAATCGAGAAAGGGCTGCCACCGCCGAAAGAACCCCTGTACCGACCCCCTCAGGGCAAATTTCATCCTCTCCAACTTGATGAACACAGCCATGTCGTTGACCCAGGTCTCCGAGCTCGGGGGCCGCGTATCCCTCCACTGTAACAGAATCCTGCGCCGGGCTACTAGAGACGCAAAGGCCAGAATGCCGGCCTCTCTCGCCTCCTGCACTCCCGGCTTCGAAGCTACCCCAAAGATCGCGAGCCCCCAGCCCGGCCTGACCCTAGACCCAACCACTTCCAACAAAATCCCCGCCACCCCCTTCCAAAACCCCTCCAGAGCCGGACATGCCCAAAACATATGGGTGTGGTTTGCCGGGCCACCCGTACACCTCCCACACCTGTCTTCCCCTCCAAAAAACCGGCTCATCCTTGCCCCGTGATGTGAGCCCTGTGCTGTACCTTCAGCTGAATTAGGCTG
This sequence comes from Scyliorhinus canicula, assembly GCF_902713615.1. Lineage (NCBI taxonomy): Eukaryota > Metazoa > Chordata > Chondrichthyes > Carcharhiniformes > Scyliorhinidae > Scyliorhinus > Scyliorhinus canicula. The sequence continues at coordinate 39,010,813 of NC_052166.1, read as the reverse complement.
AGCCGTGCACAAGAGGAGGAAGAATTCACCCTCTCCAGGGCGTCTGACCACGTCCCATCCTCAATCTCTTCCCCTAGCTCTTCCTCCCATTTCGTTTTCAGCTCATCTACTGAGGCCTCCTCCTCCTCCTGCATCAGTTGGTAAATAGCCGAGATCTTCCCTTTCCCGATGCACGTCCCCGAAAGCACCCTGTCCTGCATCCCCCTTGGCGGCAGCCGCGGAAACTCCTCCACCTGCCTCTTAACAAAGTCCCTGACCTGCATATACCTAAAAGCGTTCCCAGGGGGGAGGTTCCACTTCCCCACCAGCTCCTCCAGAGTCGCGAACTTCCCATCCAACTCCCAAATCCCCCACCCATTCTCCCTGCCGCAAAACGGTGATTGCCCCGTATCGGGGCCCAAACTGAGGCCTTCACTTCCCCCCTATGTCGCCTCCACTGTCCCCAGATTTTGAGAGACGCAACCACCACCGGACTCGTGGAGTACTTTGCCAGGGGAAGTGGAAGTGGGGCCATCACCAAGGCATCCAGACTCGTACCCGCACAGGACGCTACCTCCAGTCTCTTCCATGCGTCACCCTCCCCTTCCGTCACCCACCTGCGAATCATCGCCACGCTCGCCGCCCAATAATATCCACACAGGTTGGGCAGCGCCAGGCCCCCTACCTCCCTTCGTCGCTCCAAAAATACCCTCCTGACTCTCGGGGTCTACCGCGCCCATGCAAACCCCAGAATTGACTTATTCACCCTTCTGAAAAAAGCCTTCGGGATCAACATGGGGAGGCACTGGAAAAGAAACAAAAACCTCGGGAGCACCGTCATTTTAACCGACTGGACCCTGCCCGCCAACAAGAGCGGCAGCGCATCCCACCTCCTGAACTCCTCCTCCATCTGCCCCACCAGCCTCGAAAAGTTAAGCCTATGCATAGCCCCCCAGGTCCTAGCCACGTGGACCCCAAGATACCTAAAGCTCCCCTCAACCCTCCTCAACGGGAGTTCCCCTATCTCCCTCTCCTGACCCCCCGGGTGCAGGATAAACAGCTCGCTTTTCCCCACATTTAGCTTATATCCCGAAAAGTCCCCAAACTCCTCAAGTATCCTCAGCACCTCTGGCATCCCCTCTGGAAAGCCGAAAGTCCTCTGACCTCCTCCCATTCGTCACCACACCCGCCACCGGTGAGCTGTATAGCAACCTCACCCAGCTAATGAACCCCTCACCAAACCCAAACCTCCACAACACCTCCCACAGGTAACTCCACTCCACACTATCAAAAGCTTTCTCCGCATCCATTGACGCCACTATTTCTCCACTCCCCATCATCATAACATTCAGGAGAGGATCCTCGGTGGCGGCGTCATCGGCATCAGCGGCGGCAGGTCCACCCCCCCCCCCCCCCCCCCCCCACCCCCACCCCCCCCACCAGCGGCACTAGAGCGCAGGCAAGGAGCGGAGCGGCAGCGACCCTGTCGGAAGCGGGGCCCAGTCTGAGGCAAGAAGGGAGCGAGGAGCAGCGACCTAACCCCCCCCCCCCCCACCCCGGACCACCGTGAGAACGCGGGGTGCGACCAGCGGCGACCCAAACGGAGCAGCGGGGACAGCAGCGGGGACCGACCCAACCCCCCCCCCACCCCCCCGGCAGCGACCACCACGAGGCAAGAACAAAGACTCTGAACCAGAAGCCTCTCTCTCTCTCTCCCCTGGGTGAGTGAGGGGAAAGGAAGAAAAAGAGAAGAACTTTTACAAAAAGAAAACTGTTAAAGAGAGGGGAGGAGGAAATATATATATATCTTTATTACTTTTTTATTTTATTTTATTTATTATTATTTTTTTTTTTTTCTTTCTCTCCTTGCACTCTCTTGTCCCATCCAAAACAAGCCCACCTAAGAGGAGTTGTATAAAAGGGGGAAAAATAAAGTAGCAAAGGAAGGGAGGGAGGAGGGAAGAAAAAGGGAAGAGACAAAGAATAAAGATAGCGTGCGGAAAAGTGGGGGGAAAGAAAAACAAGGGAAGAAGAAAGGGAAGTGGGAGGGAAAAAATGCCAGAAGAGAGCCAGATCAGAGGGAGAAGGGTCACCAGATACAGACCGGGCAAGGGGCGAGCCAGCTCAGGCGAGCGAAGCGGGGGAACGAAAGTATCGCCGCATCGAAAAGAGCTGGACCGACAGGTGCCCTCTCCCCCGGGGCCAGGGGGGGAGTGGGAACTGGAAGGCACACTTTAACGAGGAGCTGAGGGAGCAGTTGCAGGTACTCAAGGCAGAAATAGAGGCCGCAGTGCAGGCAGCAGTGGTCAGGGCCATGTCAGGGGTGCAGCAGGCCCTGACCAGACTAGAGGAGAAATTGGATACCCAAGGGAAGAAACTGGAAGCCCAGGAGGCGACCATTAAGGAGCTGGAGAAAGCAGCGACTGACTCGAGCGACCGGGTCACGGCCCCGGAGAGGGAAGTGGCGAGACTGGGCGCAACACAGGGGAGCCTGAAGGGCAGAGTAGACAACCAGGAAAACCACTCAAGGAGGCAAAATGTCAGGATAGTGGGCCTGCCAGAGGGGAGCGAGGGTAGAAACCCCACAGCATACGTGGCTGAGATGCTGGGCAACTTAGTGGGGAGGGAAACTTTCCCCAACCCACCGGAAATGGACAGAGCACATCGGTCGCTGCGCCCGAAGCCCAAGGCAGGGGAACAACCGAGAGCAATCATAGCTAAACTGCACCGGAACCGGGATAGGGAGACAATCCTGCGCTGGGCCAAGGAAAATAGAGCTTGCAAATGGGAAGGGCACGCCATCTGAATCTATGAGGATCTTGGGGCAGATATAACTAGGAGACGGGCTGAGTTCAACAGAGCGAAAGCAGCTCTCCACAGGAGTAGAGTGCGTTTTGGTATGCTGTACCCAGCTAAACTCTGGGTCACATACCAAAACAGGGAATATTTTACAGCCCCCGCTGAGGTGAGTAGGTTCGTTGAGGAGCACGGGCTGGATAACAACCAGGGGGGGTAGGGACGAGGGGCCCCTGGCTGCGGGCAATGACACGCCGACGGGGGGGTGGAGAGGGGTGAGGCAATGCCATCCCTCCACCCCGGCAGGAACACCCAGAACAAAGAACAAACCACTGCCCGAGGGACCGCTCCAGGTGGGAGGCCATGCCCCTGCACGAGGGAACGAGAGTATTGGAGAAGGGAGAGCAGGCGAGAGGGGTGCAGGGTAGGATGGGGGAAGAGCGGGCAGAAAACCGTAGAGGCCAGGCAGGGGAGAAGCGAGACAATAACCCCCGAGAGGGGAGCCACCGTACTGGCAGGAAAGCTAGCGCCGGGGGCACGCAACAAAGGGGGGAAGGCGCCAGGCAGGGGGGGGAACACCCGTCAAAGTCGGGAGAGCAAACGGGGACAGGAATAGGGGATAGAGGGGCAAAGGAGGGGTATACGGGGGAGGAGGGAAAAGGGAGAGACCGGGGGGCGGGGGGGGGGGGGGGGGGGGCACACAGGAAGCGAGAGACCGGGGAGGGGAAATGCAGGACGGAGGGACAAAAGAGGCCAGAAAAGGAACAGGGCTACAGTGCCACAACCAAGGGCTCGAAACAAGGACAAGGGGAAACCCTGGAGCGCAGAGACCCGACCGCATGGGGAGAACACTGACAGCGGCCATCCTGGACGGCCCCCTAACAAAGGGAAACCCCGGTGGGCAGGGGCGCGTCCACCAGATAAGTATGGTTAATCCCACAGGAACAAGGGGGCAGAAGCCCCCCACCAGGATAATCACTTGGAACGTAAGGGGACTTAACGGCACAGTGAAGAGATCCAGAGTCCTCACCCACCTCAGAAATAGGAGGGCCGACAGTCTTCCTCCAAGAGACGCACCTGAGGGAGCAGGACAAACCTACCATCCCTGCTATGGGACAAGGGCCAGGGGGGTGGCGATCCTGATCGGCAAGAGGACAATGTTTAGGGCGACAAAGACGGTTACAGACCCAGGGGGGTGGTATGTTATGGTCAGCGGGGCCCTGGTTGGGGCACCGGTAGTTCTAGTTAACGTGTACGTGCCCAACTGGGACGACACGAGTTTCATCAAAAAGATCATGACAGAAATCCCGGACATAGCGACGCATCGACTAATCATGGGGGGGGGGAGACTTCAACTGTGTACAGGATCCAAAGACGGACAGATCAAACCCCAATACGGGAAAAACCTCAAGCATGGCAAGGGAACTCAGTCACTTTATGGAGCAGATGGGAGCAGTGGACCCCTGGAGGTTCGCCCACCCGGGGGAGAAAGAATTCTCCTTCTTCTCCCCAGTACACAACGTGTACACCAGAATTGACTTCTTTGTGGTGGGGAAAACGGTGCTTCCAGGGATAGACAAGGTGGAATACTCCGCAATTGTGATATCAGACCACGCCCCACACTACATGGACGTGCGGCTGGAGACGGGAAGGGCCCAGCGCCCCACATGGAGGTTGGACAGTGCCTTACTAGCTGACAAGGCCTTCAGCGAAAGGATAGCGCGGGCCATAGCAGAGTACACGGAGAACAACCAAAACAGGGAGGTCTCACCCTCCATGTTCTGGGAAGCGCTTAAAGCCGTACTAAGAGGGGAAATCATTGCCTTCAAAGCGCAAAGAGATAGGGAGGAAAGGGTGGCTAGGCAGAAGCTGGTCGACTCCATACCGTAAATACTCCGAGGCCCCGACCGTAGAGCTCCTGGCGGAGAGGAAAGAACTACAAAGGAACTTTGACCTGCTCTCCACCAGGAAAGCAGTGCACTAACCGCCAGGCGCATTGGACCCTGTACGAACACGGAGACAAAGCCAGCCGCCTGTTGGCACACCAGCTGAGAAAGCAGGCAGCCACCAGAGAAATTGCGCAAATCAGGGGTACCGGAGGCACGTTGGAAACAGAACCAGAGAGGATTAACAAAACCTTCAAGGCCTTCTACCAAGAGCTATACACCTCACAACCCCCAACGGGGAAGGCTGGGATGAACCGGTTCCTTGATGGACTGGACATACCAGTCGTGGGAGTGGGCAGAAAACGGGACCTGGAAGCACCACTAGCACTGGGAGAGATCATGGAGAGCATTAGCTCCATGCAGACGGGGAAGGTGCCGGGACCGGACGGATTCCCGGCGGACTTCTACAAAAAATTTGCGACAGCGCTGGCCCCGCACCTGCAGGAGATGTTCACAGACTCGCTAGCTAGGGGCACACTGCCACCCACGTTAGCACAGGCCTCAATCTCGCTGATACCTAAGAAAGACAAAGACCCAACGGAATGTGGGTCATACAGACCCATCTCTCTGCTGAATGCAGATGCCAAAATGCTGGCCAAAATCCTAGCCAAAAGGCTAGAAGACTGTGTACCCGAAGTGGTCGCAGAGGACCAGACGGGCTTCGCCAAAGGTAGACAGCTTACCTCGAACATCAGGCGCCTGCTGAACGTGATAATGACCCCCTCCGGGGAGAGAACACAAGAGGTGATCGCCTCCCTGGATGTAAGGCCTTCGACAGAGTCAAATGGAAATACCTCATAGAGGTACTGGAGCGGTTCGGGCTTGGAACAGGGTTCACCGCTTGGGTAAAGCTCCTATACAACGCTCCCATGGCGAGCGTACGGACCAACAATACCAACTCCCAATACTTCCAGCTGCACAGGGGCACCAGACAAGGATGCCCACTGTCCCCGCTGCTGTTCGCACTAGCAATCGAACCGCTATCAATCGCACTCAGGGCAGCAAAAAATTGGAGTGGGATCCGAAGGGGAAGCAGAGAGCACAGAGTCTCACTCTATGCAGATGATCTGCTCCTCTACATCTCGGACCCACAGAGCAGCATGGACGGAATCATCGCGCTCCTGAAAGAGTTTGGAGCCTTCTCGGGCTACAAACTCAACATGAGCAAAAGCGAGATCTTCCCAGTACACCCGCAAGGGGGGGAAGCACTAAAGGGGCTGCCGTTCAAACAAGCCCGACACAAATTCCGCTACCTGGGGATCCAAATAGCCCATGACTGGAAAGGGATCCACAAATGGAACCTCACCAGTCTGACGGAGGAAGTAAAAAAGGACCTGCAAAGATGGAACACACTCCCACTCTCCCTCGCGGGGAGAGTCCAGACGATCAAAATGAACGTACTGCCCAGGTTCCTCTTCCTGTTTAGATCCATTCCGATCTACATCCCCAAGGCCTTTTTCAAAGCGCTGGACAAACTAATCATGGCGTTCGTATGGGGGGGGGGGGGGGGGGGGGGGGGGGGTAAAAATGCTAGGATCCCAAAGAAGGTCCTACAAAAAACAAAATCCGGGGGGGGCTAGCTCTCCCGAATCTACAATTCTACCACTGGGCAGCAACAGCCGAGCGAGTAAGGGGATGGATCCAGGAGCCAGAGGCCGAGTGGGTGCGTGCGGAGGAGGCCTCCTGCATGGGGACCTCCCTCCGGGCCCTCGCCACGGCAGCACTCCCATCCCCACCCAAAAAACACTCCAGTAGCCCAGTGGTGACAGCCACCCTCCAATCCTGGAACCAACTGCGGCATCAATTTGGCCTGACCAAAATGTCGGACAAGGCTCCCATCTGCAACAACCATAGGTTCACACCGGCACTGACTGACGCCACCTTCAAAAGGTAGAGGCAGGACGGAAGGACACTGACAGTCAGGGACCTATACACAGACGACAGGATCGCAACACTGGACGAACTGACAGAGAAATGTCTGCTAGCCAGGGGGAACGAGCTACGGTACCTGCAGTTCAAAAACTTCTTACGAAAGGAGACAGAGACGTGCCCACAACCGCCACGACAGACACTACTGGAAGACCTACTGGACGCAAGTATCCTAGAGAAAGGGAACTGTAGCGACATGTACGACCGACTGGTAGAAAGGGCCGACACCGTACTGGACGCAACAAGAAAGAAATGGGAGGATGACCTGGGGATTGAGATAGGGTGGGGACTCTGGAGCGAAGCACTGCATAGGGTCAACTTCACCTCCACGTGCACAAGGCTCAGCCTGATGCAGCTAAAAGTGGTACATAGAGCCCACTTAACAAGAAACCGTATGAGTAGGTTCTTCCCAGAGGTGGAGGACAGATGTGAACGGTGCCAAAGAGGCCCGGCCAACCACGCCCACATGTTCTGGTCTTGCCCCAGACGTGGAGTACTGGACAGCCTTCTTCGAGGCTATGTCCAAAGTGGTGGGGGTGAGGGTGGAGCCATGCCCGATAGTGGCGGTCTTCGGGGTTTCAGACCAGCCAGATCTATTCCTGGGGAGGAGGGCGTTTGCCTTTGTCTCCCTGATTGCCCGCCGTAGAATCCTATTTGGCTGGCGGTCAGCAGCACCGCCCAGAGCTGCAGACTGGCTGTCCGACCTCTTGGAATCTCTCCAAATGGAGAAAATCAAATTCGCCATCCGAGGGTCAGACGACGGCTTCCACAGAACGTGGGAGCCATTCATGCAATTGTTCCAGGACCTGTTTGTGGCCAACGAACAAGAGGTAGAATAGTCAGGTGGCCAAGAATCAGGGGAAAATGGACGGGAATCGGGGGAAGGTAGCCCGGGGGGGGGGGGGGGGGGGTGGCTACGGTTCGTTATGGGGGTTTGTTCCCATGGTTTTATGCTTATTTCTTTTTCTCGTTAATTTATTGTTTTTGTATTGGAGGGGCGGGGTTACTGTTTTTCTCTGTTGTGATACAATTTGTTGTTGAAAACTTGAATAAAAATTATTCCAAAAAAAAAGGAAGGACAAAGCCACAAGCGACAGTCTGATGGCAAGCAAAGGCCCAAAACCAAATTGTAAATAAATGCCTATAAACATGTGCCTCGGCCATATTGGGGAATGTAAAATATGTCTGCCGGTTAAAGGGGGCGGCCACAGTTGTTATTATGAAGATGCTTGCCTGTAAATATACATGTTAATTTTTGCGTGTGTTTTTTCTAATAATTTGTAATTTGTTGGATATAAAATATGAAAACTCAATAAAAAACATTTCCAAAAAAAATCATAACATTCAGGAGCCTCCGCACGTTGGCATTCAATTGCTCCCCTTTACAAATCCCATTTCGTCCTCATGAATCACCGTCGGGACCACATCCTCCACCCTCCTGGACAGCAACTTGACATCTACGTGAAGGAGCGAGATCGGCCTATAAGACCCACACTGAAGGGGGTCCTTGTCCCGCTTCAGGAGCAAAGAGATAATTGCCCTGGACATCGTCGGGGGCAGAGCCCCCCCCCTCCCTAGCCTCATTCAGGGTCCTCACCAGCAGCGGGCCCAGCAAATCTGAAAATTTCTTATAAAATTCCACCGGGAACCCGTCAGGCCCCGGCGCTTTCCCTGTCTGCATGCTTCCCAACGCCTCCACCAGCTCCCCCAACTCAATTGGGGCCTCCAAACCCTCCACCCGCTCGTCCCCTACTCTTGGGAACTCCAGCTTATCCAAAAAGCGGTCCATCCCGTCTGCTTCCCCAGGGGGTACCGCCGGGTACAGCCCCTCATAAAAGGATCTGAACACCCCATTGATGTCCTTTCCACCCCGCACTAAGTTCCCTCCTGCATCCGTGGCTCCCCCAATTTCTCTAGCTGCCTCCCGCTTCCGGAGCTGGTGAGCCGACATCCGACTTGCCTTCACCCCGTACTCATACATCGCCCCCTGTGCCCTCCTCCACTGCGCCTCCGCCTTACGGGTGGTTAAAATGTCAAACTCCGCCTGGAGACTGCGCCGCTCCCTCAGAAGCACCTCCTCCGGGGTGACTGCATATTTCCTATCCACCCTGACCATCTCCTCCACCAGCCTCTCCGTCTCGACCCTCTCCCCCGTCTCCCTGTGCGCCCAAATAGATATCAGCTCCCCTCTAACTACTGCCTTTAGCGCTTCCCAAACCATCCCAACCGGCACCTCCCCGTTGTCATTGGTTTCCAGATACCCCTCTATACTCCTACGGATCCGCCCGCACACTTCCTCCTCTGCCAAAAGCCCCACATCCAACCTCCACAGCGGGCGTTGATCCTTCCCCTCCCCCAGCTCCAGGTCCACCAAATATGGAGCATGATCAGAAATGGCTATCGCCGAATACTCCGCCCCCACCACTCTCGGGATCAGCGCCCTGCTAAGCACGAAAAAGTCAATCCGAGAGTACGCCTTATGAACATGGGAGAAAAAGGAGAACTCTCTATCCCCCCGGCTTCAAAAACCTCCAAGGGTCCATCCCATCTGATCTATGAACGCCCTCAGCACCAAGGCCGCTGCCGGCCTCCTGCCCGTCCTAGACTTGGAGCGGTCCAGAGCCGGATCCAGCACCATGTTAAAGTCCCCACCTAGAATCAATCCCCCTGTCTCCAGGCCCGGGATCAGGCCCAGCATACGCCGCATGAAGCCCGCATCATCCCAGTTGGGGGCATAAACATTAACCAAGGCCACCCGCTCCCCCTGAAGTCTCCCACTCACCATCACATATCTACCTGCACTATCCGCCACCACTTTGGACGCGACGAACGACAGGCTCTTACCCACCAAAATTGCCACCCCACGGTTCTTTGCATCAAGCCCCGAGTGAAACACCTGTCCCACCCAACTCTTTCTTAGCCTCGCCTGATCCGTAATCCTGAGGTGCGTCTCCTGGAGCACAGCCATATCCGCTCCCAGCCCCCTCAAGTGAGCCAAGATCCGGGATCGCTTCACCGTACCATTAGCCCCCTCACGTTCCATGTGACCAACCGAACCCGAGGGGCCGTCCCCTTCCCTCTACGCCGATCAGCCATAGCCCTTCCTCAGCCCACCACGTGCCCAGGGAACCCCCCAAGCCCGCTCCCCAAGGTGTCAAACCCCCCTCCCAACCCCCCCTTCACCATCCATTCCCTCACAGTCCCTGCAGCAACAACCTGGCACCCCCCCCTCCTCCTCCCCCCCAAACCCCTCCACCCCCCTCCCAAGCTAGGGACCCCCCCAGCTGCGTTACCCCCAACATTATGCTTCCGTGAGTCAGCTGAGTTCTGTTGACCCCGGCTACTCCCGCCATAACCACGACCCCCCCCCCTCCCCCCGATGCAACACAGCCGCCAAACCCTCCCTCCCAGCGCCGCCCCCGCCCCCAATTCCTCCGGCGTGGGAAGAAAGCCCGCACTTCCAACCCGAGCCCCGCCCCTCGACCCAACACATGGGAAAAAGACGGATACGTGACCCATCGAGACCCCAAACTACTCCCTAACCCACCAGTGGAAAAAAACAAAAACAAAAGCACCACAATAAATAACCAACAGCCCCAAAGAAACCCCGAAAGAACCCAAATAACCATAAGTAAAATAGCGAAAACGGCAAAAACAAACAGGAAAAAACCATCAGCAAACACAGCCACTACAGGCGAAAGGATACCTAAGAGGGCAAAGCCTCCAAGCAAAGTACATTTCCCCCCAGCCTCCCAGTCCTCAGTCCGAATCCAAGTTCTCAGCCTGGACAAAAGCCCAGGCCTCCTCCGGAGAGTCAAAATAGAGTTGGCGGTCCTTGTACGTGACCCAGAGACGAGCCGGCAGTAGAAGGCCAAATTTCACCCCCTTCCTGTGGAGCACTCCCTTCGCTTGATTGAAGCCAGCTCTTCTACTCGCCACCTCCGCGCTCCAGTCCTGAAAAATCCGAACGTCCGTGTTCTTCCATCTGCTGCTCCTCTCCTTCGCCCACCTCAACACGCACTCCCGGTCAACCAAGCAGTGAAAACAGACCAGCACCACCTTGGGCGGTTCGTTCGGCCTGGGCTTCCGCTGCAGCACTCGATGTGCGCCTTCCAGCTCCAGGGGACCACGAAACGACCCCACACCCATCAGCGAGTTTAACATTAGGACCACATAGGCCACCAAATCCGAACCTTCCAGCCCCTCCGAGAGGCCCAAAATCCGTAGATTCTTCCGGCGGGAGAGGTTCTCCATCTCCTCCATCCTCGCCTGCCATTTCTTGTGCAGTGCCTCGTGCAACTCCACTTTCACTGCCAGGCCCAAAAGCTCATCCTCATTCTCCGAAGCCTTGTGCCGCAGCTCCCGAATCTCCCTTCTGAGTAGCCACCAGCTTGTCCAGCGAGGCCTTAAACGGCTCCAAAATCTCGGCTTTGAGCTCCTTGAAGGAGCGCTGAAGCAGCTCCTGCTGCTCCCGCATCCACAGCTGCCACGCCTCTGCTGCTTCCCCGCCTGCCGCCATCTTGCTTTTTCTGCCTCTCGCCTTTCTCTGTGGTAATACCGACTTCTGGATCGCTCCACTGCGAGTCCAGTCCATCCACCGGCTGCTGGGCACACTGGCTGTGTTTCTCCCCGGGGGAAAAGTCGAAACAGGGCCGTTGCGGGCTCTTAAAAGAGCCCGAAAGTAAAACAAAAGCGGGAGCTGCCGAACGTGCAGCTTAGCTCCACATTGCCGCCACAGGAAGTCGGCCAATTGAGATCTAAGCCTTCACCACAGCGCCCAGGGTGGTTGCCCACATCGCCCACCCTTACTCGATAAGCACATTCATAGAGTCATAATAGCATAGAAGGAGGCCCTTTGAGTCCATGCCGATTTGTTTGTACAGCAATGCAGTCAGTCCCCCCCCCCCCCCCCCTCCCCCACCCACTCCATCCTTATAGCCCTTCAAGTTTATTTCCTCAAGGGTCTGTTTAATTTCCTTTTGAAATCATTGACCATCTCCACTTTAAGCATCCTTGTAGACAACAAGTTGCAGGTCAGTACCACTCGCTGTGTAGAATACTCCTTACCTGTGACCTGCACTTCTTGCTCTAAATCAGAAATCTATGCCCCCCTTATCTAAGGGGCTGGTTTAGCTCAGTGGGCTAGATAGCTGGTTTGTGATGCAGAACAAGGCCAGCAGCGAGGGTTCAATTCCCATACCAGCTGAGAATTCTGAATTCTCCCTCTCTGTACCCAAACAGGTGCCGGAATGTGGCGACTAGGGGCTTTTCACTGTAACTTAATTGCAGTGTTAATGTAAGCCTACTTGTGACAATAAAAAGATTATTATTATTTGTACCATCAGCTTTTCTTTGTCTACCTTATATAAAATTGTCATAATCTTGTACGCCCACTATTAAATCTCCCCATAATCTCCATTGATCCTCTGAGAATAACCTCAGCTTCTCCAACTCAACCTTGCAGCTAACCACACATCACTTCAACCATTCTGGTATATCTCTTCTGTATCCTCTCAAGGACCCACCCTGCGTCCCTCCCCACATACACACACACACACTGCCCGGCCCTCCCAACCTCACATCCTCCCTTATGCCTGTTGACCAGACCTGGGCATAATATGCTATTGGGACCTAAGCCGAGCTTTACAAAAGGGTCAGCATCATTTTCCTGATTCATGTTCAGTACCTCTATTTATGACGCCCAGGTATTATTAACTCTGCTTGCTTCCTCCTTCAGTATGTCCTTCCACTTTCAAACATCGTTGCATATCAACCTCCACCTCCCTCTGTCCTTGAACACTCTTTAGAACTGCACCATTAAGTCCATCCCTATCCCTTCTGCTGGAATGCATCACCTTGTACTCTATATTCAATTCTATCTGCCACTTGCCTCCCCATTCTACTAGCCTTATTGTAGTGGATCTGTATCATCCTCACTGTCTGTCACACTTCCAAGTTTGGTGCTATGGAAAAATTCTGGAATTTTTCCCCAATATCCAAGTCACATATATATAAAAAACAGAATCCTAGCACTGGCACTTGGGGGAACACTGTGGAGAACCTTCCAAGCGATTTTTCACAGTGCTCAGCAAAGGTTTATACCCACAAAAAGGAAGGACGGTAGAAAGAGGGAAAATCGACCGTGGATATCTAAGGAAATAAGGGAGAGTATCAAATTGAAGGAAAGAGCATACAAAGTGGCAAAGATTGGTGGGAGACTAGAGGACTGGGAAATATTTAAGGGGCAACAGAAAGCTACTAAAAACGCAATAAAGAAGAGTAAGATAGAGTATGAGAGTAAACTTGCTCAGAATATAAAAGCAGACAGCAAATGTTTTTACAAATATATAAAGTAAAAAAGAGTGGCTAAGGTAAATATTGGTCCTTTAGAGGATGAGAAGGGAGTTTTAATAATGGGAGATGAGGAAATGGCTGAGGAACTGAACAGGTTTTTTGGGTCGGTCTTCACAGTGGAAGACACAAATAACATGCCAGTGACTGATAGAAATGAGGTGATGACAGGTGATGGCCTTGAGAGGATTGTTATCACTAAGGAGGTAGTGATGGGCAAGCTAATGGGGCTAAAGGTAGACAAGTCTCCTGGCCCTGATGGAATGCATCCCAGAGTGCTAAAAGAGATGGCTAGGGAAATTGCAGATGCACTAGTGATGATTTACCAAAATTCACTAGACTCTGGGGTGGTCCCGGTGGATTGGAAATTAGCAAACGTGACACCACTGTTTAAAAAAAGGAGGTAGGCAGAGAGCAGGAAATTATAGGCCAGTGAGCTTAACTTCGGTAGTAGGGAAGTTGCTGGAATCTATCATCAAGGAAGAAATAGCGAGGCACCTGGATAGAAATTGTCCCATTGGGCAGATGCAGCATGGGTTCATAAAGGGCAGGTTGTGCCTAACTAATTTAGTGGAATTGTTTGAGGACATTACCAGTGCAGTGGATAACGGGGAGCCAATGGATGTGGTATATCTGGATTTCCAGAAAGCTTTTGACAAGGTGCCACACAAAAGGCTGCTGCATAAGATAAAGATGCATGGCATTAAGGGTAAAGTAGTAGCATTGATAGAGGATTGGTTAATTAATAGAAAGCAAAGAGTGGGGATTTATGGATGCTTCTCTGGTTGGCGATCAGTAGATAGTGGTGTCCCTCAGGGATCCGTGTTGGGCCCACAATTGTTCACAATCTACATAGATGATTTGGAGTTGGGGACCAAGGGCAATGTGTCCAAGTTTGCAGATGACACTAAGATGGGTGGTAAAGTGAAAAGTGCAGAGGATACTGGAGGCCACACCTGGAGTATTGTGTTCAGTTTTGCTCTCCTTACTTGAGAAAGGACATACTGGCACTGGAGGGTGTGCAGAGGAGATTCACGAGGTTAATCCCAGAGCTGAAGGGGTTGGATTACGAGGAGAGGTTGAGTTGACTGGGACTGCACTCGTTGGAATTTAGAAGGATGAGGGGGGATCTTATAGAAACATTTAAAATTATGAAGGGAATAGATAGGATAGATGCGGGCAGGTTGTTTCCACTGGCGGGTGAAAGCAGAACTAGGGGGCATAGCCTCAAAATAAGGGGAAGTAGATTTAGGACTGAGTTTAGGAGGAACTTCTTCACCCAAAGTGTTGTGAAACAATGGAATTCCTTGCCCAGTGAAGCAGTTGGGGCTCCTTCATTAAATGTTTTTAAGGTAAAGATAGATAGTTTTTTGAAGAAAAAAGGGATTAAGGGTTATGGTGTTCGGGCCGGAAAGTGGAGCTGAGTCCTCAAAAGATCAACCATGATCTCATTGAATAGTGGAGCAGGCTCGAGGGGCCAAATGGCCTACTCCTGCTCCTAGTTCTTATGTTCTTATACCTACCATCCACCAGTCTGAAAAGCCATGATGTGGAGATGCCGGCGTTGGACTGGGGTGAGCACAGTAAGAAGTCTTACAACACCAGGTTAAAGTCCAACAGGTTTGTTTCAAACACGAGCTTTCGGAGCACTGCTCCGAAAGCTCATGTTTGAAACAAACCTGTTGGACTTTAACCTGGTGTTGTAAGACTTCTTACAGTCTGAAAAGCACAGATTTTACCATGACTCACCGTTTCTGCCTGAAGCCAATTTTCTACCGTAACTGACACAGACCGCATATTCAATGAGCCTCAGTTTTGCTGGCCAGCCTCTTGCGTTGTACTTTGTGAAGTACTTTCTTAAAATTCATATCGATCACATCCATTGCATTTCACTCAACAACTTTGTAACTTCATCGATAATTCAGTTGGATTAGCAAAGCACAACCTGCCTTTTATAAACCAAAAGAGAAAATGCTGGAAAATCTCAGCAGGTCTGGCAGCATCTGTAAGGAGAGAAAAGAGCTAATGTTTTGAGTCCAGGTGACCCTTGGGCCATCTGGACTCGAAACATTAGCTCTTTCCTCTCCTTACAGATGCTCTCAGATCTGCTGAGATTTTCCAACATTTTCTCTTTTGGTTTCAGATTCCAGCATCCGCAGTAATTTGCTTTTATCCTGCCTTTTATAAATCTCTGTTGGCTCTCTTTAATTAACTTAAACTTTTCCAAGTGCCTGTTGACTTTTTTTCTCCTTAATTATTGTTTCTAAAACCATACCCCCTCTTGACACATCCTCCCGTATGGAAGGAAGATGAAAGATTATGACAAGGCCTTACACTGTCTCCACACACAATTCCCTTTGCAACCTGGGATGCCAGCCATCCGGATGAGGCAACGTTTTCATTCTGAGAGCGGTTAACATATCCTGCCTATCATTTTTTAAACTCATCCATGGAACTGGATTTAATACAACCTTCAGTGTTCTGGCTGCATACAAATCCTCCCACAATTGCCTGCAATGGGGAGCTCTGTTTGACGAGCAACTCTCAGAGTTGGTCGGGGGGGTGGATTGAGGGCCATGGTGGCTGAGGCCTGAGTTTGAAGAGCCGATAGAGCGAACTGAGACTCAGGATTGAGGTGGGTTCAGAAGAAGAATGTGTTATGGAGGGATTTGGAAATGAGGTCAAGGATGTCGACATCAGTGTCTTGAGGGAGTGAGTAACCAATGGGCAGTCTATCTCAATTGATTGGACAGTTGCTCCATGATGCAGAGTGATGCCAAGAGCATGGGTTCAATTCCCGTACAGGCTGAGGTTATTCATGAAGGTCCTGTCTTATCAACGTTGCCCCTCACCTGAGGTATGGTGACCTTGGGGTTAAATCCACCAGTCAGCTCACCCCCTCAACGGGGAAAGCAGCCTATGGTCATCTGGGACCACGGAGGTTTTGGACGGGATTCTTCGGCGACGACTGGAAATTCCTATCGAGGTTAATGGACATTTAGCTGGCCCCGTCCTGTCTGTGGCGATCTAGCGGTGGGCGCGGCTGAAGAATCCAGCCCTTTCCTTTTACTAGAATCCCCAGAGTGCAGAAGGAGCCCTTTGGGCTGACCCTCTGAAAGAGCACCCTACCTAGGCCTAATCTCCCGCCCAATCCCCTTAACCCCACCTAGGGGCAATTTAGCATCGCCTACCCACCTAACCTGCACATCTTTGGACGACAGGTTCAGCTTTTCTACAGCTTCTGAAAGTCTAACCAGCAACTAGAAACATTCCTTTGACGTTCCCTACTTTATTTTCCTGCCCCTTTCGATTTGAGCTGCGCACTATCCTAGTCTCCAGACACCAAACACAAAACATGGGATGGGGTTTGCGGCCAGGGCGGTGAATCATTCCGCAAATTTAGGTGCCAATTATGAAAGGTACGAAAAGCTATGCCCCTGTGCCCCCTGTTCTCCCAGACCGAAAGGATTTTTCCCGGATGAGAACACAGGTGCCTGCACATGCACTTAGGAGCTCTCTTGGCCAGTTGCGGGTTACCTGGAACTTGCAAGGAGAAGTACAAGTGTAAGAAAGACCAAAAGTGTACCTTTTGAAACCGCAAATAGAAACAGCAAGAGAAAAAAAAAGTTGAAATTTACAAACGGATTGGTCGCTCGCACTCAGAAAGGAACAGGTGAGCGAGTCTGTCACAAAACAAGCCACACATCCTGTCGATTACTGTATACAGTGATTGTGTGTGTAGATAAATGTGTTTGAAACGAGGATGAGTGATAGTGAAATTCAAACACCTGGAACCCCCCCTTCCCCTGTAACATTACAATGATGTCACCCTGGTTGTACAGGATTACCCTTGAGAAATCCCTGCCCGTAAACCTGAGCTATTTCCTGACTCTGCTGTTGTGTCGTTCGGCTGCCCACACACACACTCGCACCTTTTTCACAGATGATCTTAATTTTCCAGTGGCATTTAGTCGCATCAGTGGGGAGCGGGAAAAAACCTGCCGAAAGATACTCTGGTTTTCGTGAAGATTATACGATAAGATCTTGTGTAGGTGACCCTATATATATGTATATAAATGCACGCAGATCATTCCAGCACTTTTAAGAGTGGTGTGAAAATGTGTTCTCAGGCAGGAGTGGATGATCCTGAAGACGGGGCACTGGACTGGAGATCCCAGAACAGGAACACGATGAACTTTATAAATGTGGCCTGCTTAGTGCTCAGTCTAACTTCTACTGCAATATCTATAGGAGTTTTAGTCATTTACAGAACAGTGAGTAGTGGTCACTTTTATTTTTTTTAAACAGCGTTTTTCCTTTAATTGTTTGGGCTCGTTTGAACCTGGATATGCTGTGCTTTTCAGCACTTTGCTGAATGATATCTTCACATTTAAATGTCAGAAAGTATTGAGTGTCGGTTCTGATCCATTGACCTTTAGTACAATGTGGCTGAAACGTGATTGTGTTGAGTTTGAGGTCATCCTATGAACCATACTGCTTCACGGGTGAATTATTGGAAATGGTTCTGCAAATGTGATTCCCAGTGTGTTTCTTAGCTGACAACGAGTGGCGCCTTGAACTTAATTTGAGTTTCGAGCCAGCGATTCGGGCCCACTGTCATTCCGCAAAGGGAATTTGAATGTGTGGAATTATCTAGTCTCCTGAACGCCTTTTTGGATTGCCAGCGACGGGGCGGATCTTCGATTTGATCAGCACTCATTCTGCATCCGAAGATGCAATTCCATTTGCTGCCCGTGCGGAGACAATAGAGGTGGCCCGTGAGCCAAGTGAAAGGCAAGGGGAGGTTTCATGGTCGGATCCTAGTTGTAAAACGCACACCGCAAACTGTCGGCGCGCGGGGAATAAGTCGAAACGGGACTTTGGGAACTGAGTTCAGATTGATGATGACTCAGCTTCCACCGCACTTGAACATCTCTGAAGACTAACCCGTTCAGAGGAACGTCTCAAAGCATTCGGTTGCGATGCGGGGAAGGGCTTGCTTACAAAGCGGGTTTGCCGTAACAAAGATTATTTATTATCAGGCGGTTCGTTCGACTGGAGAACTGAAGTGATTTTCAGTGGAATACATACGAGCAAGGAGATGTAGGCATTCCACCCGCCAGAGGGCGACGATTATTAGCGGTCATTACTTACCGTTACTTGAGCCGTTGTCAATGTGACAGCTTGGTTACAGACGCGGATACTTAAATGTTCTTACTCTGTGATTCTTTAATCGCTTACTATTGGTTGGAATACTGTGAGATGTTGCAATTTTCATTTACATCAACTAAGAATAATAGGGCAGGTCATAATAATAAGGCCGATTTCTGCATTGCCATTTGAATGTTATGGGGTTTGGCAATTACCTAACAGCAAGAGTCACTTGACCTCATACTTGGTGGTTGTATTTTCTCCATTCATCTCAAAGAGCACTAAACATTCCATTCCAAACAACTTTTTTTTCCCTCTGTCAGATTTTTCTCTTTGGAAAGTTATTTTCACGCCTATTCAGTGACTTGGGAAGCGAACCTAGTTCCCTTTTAGCCTCAGTATTGTCAGCTGACGTGTGTTGTTGGCAGAAGATTGATTGATTAACCTATTTCCCCCAGTTAGGCAGGTACATTGTCCAATTTGATAGGAAAAAACATCACCTGGAAAATGGTGGGACTGGAAGAGCAAAAACTAAAACTGGGATTAAAAGTAACACTCATGCATCTATTGGTCAGGAATCTGCTCGTTGTCCAAAGTTTGTATTGAAAACTGAAAACGGTAACAAATAGGTTCTGAATCTTTCAAATAATTCCAATTGGTGCAGCAGTGGGTGAGAACGCAATCCAGAGCACAAGGGGGTTCATATAATAATTTTGGGAGGTGGAACAACATTTGATGTTGTGATCTATTTTTAAAATAGTAAGGTCTACAACTGAATTCAATGTTATTTCAAACAAGCTATTTTCCTTGGCTAAATAGTACAACTAGGTATATCTCAGTTCTTTTTGTTCTCTTTGCTTACTATCTAAAAGTCTACTTTACATGTGATATGTACGGTGTTCTTTCTAAAATTAAATAGTCTAAGAGCAGTAAGCCCTTACAGTCTAAAGTTTTGAGATCATCGTGCACAATCGTCATTAATACGGCTGCCTCACAGTACCAGGGATCCGGGTTCAATCCCGCCCTTGGGTGACTGTGTGGAGTTTGTACATTTCCCGGGTCTGCGTGGGTTTCCTCCGGCTGCTCTGGTTTCTTCCCGCATCCCAAAGATGTGTGAGCTAGGTGGATTGGCCATGCTAATACTGCCCATTAGTGTCGAAGGATGCATGGGTTAGGTTATGGAGATAGGGTGGGTGGATGGGGGAGTGGACATGGATAGAGTGCTCTTTCAAAGGGTCGGTGCAGACTCAGTGGGCCGAATGTCCTCCTTCTGCACTGTAGGGATTCTACGATTCTATGATTAAGGTGGTTTAGAAATTCCTGGCTTTGCAGATTGATGCAGCCTACCATGATTTTTTTAAGCCCTGCTACTTGTCAAACAATGACTTCTCGATCTGGACCATGCCATCTGAGCATGGCTGGCAGCAGAGGGTGAAACACCCTCGACCATTCTCAGGCACCAACAGCTGATTACCTGTCACCTCAGCAAGAGATCAAATGAACAGGGGGGGAAATTGAAATGGGACAACAGATTAATAATGGGTCTGAAATAAAGTACTTTGTAAATAGTGGAAATCAAAGTCTTTCTGTTACATGCTTCTGAAATATGTTACACTACAGAGCATGATGCCAAAGTCATCTGTGTCAAGACTGACTATCTAAGGTATTCAAATAAATGAATAGAATATTATTATGTTGTCCTTGGGAAATGGTGAAAAAAAACATACTGCGGTCTTTGAAGGATAATAATGTATGATGGCGTACACTTAACGCCATCAGTTATAACAGTTATTTATAATTAGAAATTAAATATAATAATCTTATATGAGGGGACTATGTACTAGTTGTGATGCCTTATTATAATATTGGTAAAGTTACTCTTTTTGATTGGAAGATATTGGAAGATATCAGGTTATCGTTGGTAATATGAACATAGAACATAGAACAGTACAGCACAGAACAGGCCCTTCGGCCCTCAATGTTGTGCCGAGCCATGATCACCCTACTCAAACCCACGTATCCACCCTATACCCGTAACCCAACAACCCCCCCCTTAACCTTACTTTTATTAGGACACTACGGGCAATTTAGCATGGCCAATCCACCTAACCCGCACATCTTTGGACTGTGGGAGGAAACCGGAGCACCCGGAGGAAACCCACGCACACAGGGGGAGGACGTGCAGACTCCACACAGACAGTGACCCAGCCGGGAATCGAACCTGGGACCCTGGAGCTGTGAAGCATTTATGCTAACCACCATGCTACCCTGTTGCATGCTACCATGCTACCTCTTCAGGTGCATGACACTGTTCTATCTTATATTTTAATTTATATTTTATATTTATATTTTATATTTTAAAACAAATGGGCTAATGGCTCTCTTACATTACCACAATGCTGCACAAGGTGTTTGCTATTATTGGCGATTTACAGGTTTACCTGTGATTTCAGGCACCTTCCAGGAGAAACTGCTTTGGTTAAGTTTTGGTATTTTTAATAAGGAGTTTTATGTGAGGTTACGGGCAATATTCAAAGCAGCATCCGCTTACAGGAATCAGGAACTACCAATGCTGAACTCCTCAACTCATCCTGCACCATTTTATAATACGGGAAGGTGAACCCTTTAACTGAAAAACCTAAAAAGCTAAGCTCAGGTATAGGACAGCTCTAAAGTTTAGAGCAGTAAAAATTGATGTGATAAATCAGGAGGTCATGTTCTGAAGATACCAGTCTTTGGTTATAAGTGCCTGATGGTTGCAAAAGGTACTGAGGATGAAGCAAGATTAGGAAATGCACAGTTTGGATGCGTTGTGATAGAAAGATTTAGAGTAAGATACAGTGTAAAAAGTTTCAATACGGACGATTTTCAGGACCGAAGAGAGGAGAGAGAAGGACAAAAGTGAAGGCTTATAGTGTTACTACAGCACAGGAGGGTCTCATTCAATCCCATTCAACCTATCAGGTTAACGCCGGCTCTCTGTAGAGCAATCCTGTAAGAACCATTCCCCTGCTCGATCCTCCACTGTTGCATCAATAAAATACAGAACAATGAGAGGTTCAGAAGTAGAGATAGAGATATTACTGATCAGATAGCAATTGCATGCTTATTAGCATCTCAACAACCATATCATTCTTAACAATGGTGACCATGCTATAAAAATGAGGTTGAATGATTGAGTGATTTTTTAAAAGTTCAATTTGCATTAGTTACAGTTACATTTCAGTGAATATGAAGTCAAAATTGGATGTTCGCTTACTGATTACAACATCTACTGGTATTGTAGCTTTTAGGTACTGATGGCTGGATAATTGGTGGATGGATTTTTACCAGTGGTTCCTCTGCAAGGAAATTCTCTTCTTTCTACTAATTATGGATCTAGCTATGGAGTAAACTTAGCAATGTTCAATGCAGAGTGGCTACATACTTCAACCTTTTGATAATGGTACTATCCTTATTCTACTTATAGAAATGTCTATTGCTTACTTAAGAACAGTTTTGGCTAGAACTAGAACTGGAAGCTATTGAAGTTGATCTTTCTCTGAACTTAATATCCAATAATTATTTTGTTCGATGATAGTATCTTTAAACGACATTGCAATATATGTTGCTTTTACCGATCTTAACACTAAAAAGGAATCCTGGTGTTCTACAGATCTAGTTCTTTAGTAACAGTACTCAATGCTGAAAAATGCACTAAATTCATGGTTTTTAAATTAACTTTTGCTCCTTTGTTTATGAATGCACAATATGCATCATTTTATCTCTCATATTAAATGCGACTGTGGTATTAAGGATGCACGTTACAAAACAAGCTGATCCGTTCCCACCCCAAACCAAAAAAACTTGCAATATTTACTTACTTTCTCAGTCTCGTGGGTCGAAACTTCAAGGTTCCCTATTTCTGTAGTCTGAAATTACTTAGTTTAAGCTGATGACTCGCTTAGTTATGCATTCCAATGTCTACTAGCTTGGTTTTCATGTCGGTAAGGCCATGAAAGTGTCCATTCTACAAATATTGAGAAAATGCATAGCCCTGGTCCTTTCCTCTACTGAAGGAGTTACAGTTCAAACATATTTTTTTAAGTCTTGTGGCTATTTTCACAGTGTATTGCTGAAATTCTGATAAGCCACCTGATTGCACTGTTAAGTATTCATTTGTTATTTCTCAAAGCCACAAAACCCATTTAAGAAAATAAAACCACTAACTGCTCTCAATTTGTCTGCCTGGCACTTTTTTCCATCAACCCATGAAGATTTTGCACATTTTGTGGCTCTTAATATACAGTACCATTTATATAGCTTATTAACATACAGATAAAAAACTGAAGTTAATCAGCACGTCATGAAACATTTTCATAAAACAAATGTTTACAGATAAGAGGGAACAAACTTTTATTTCTATCATGACTTACAGGACCTCTGGACCTTCCAATGCGCTTCACAGTAAATAAAGTATTTCTGAAGTATGGTTTCTGCTGTACTACAGGGAAGGTGCCAGCCAATTTGGACACAGAAAACTCCAACAAACAGCTTAGGTCAATTGTGTTTCTTTTTAATTGATGCTGGCTGAGGAATAAGTATTGTCTGAGATCCCTGCTCTAAATGGAGCATTGCTACCTGGTTCAGATGCTAAATTTTTCGTGTTGTGATAATGTGGAGCATATCCTCTCTTGATCATCATTTTTTATTATTTTTTTTAATTTAGAGTACCCGATTCATTTTTTCCAATTAAGGGGCAATTTAGCATGACCAATCCACCTACCCTGCACATCTTTGGGTTGTGGAGGCGAAACCCACGCAAACACGGGGAGAATGTGCGAACTCCACACAGACAGTGGGCCAGAGCCGGGATCGGACCTGGGACCTCGGCGCCGTGAGACAGATCATAATTTTTAATGCTTGGAATTCTATACTTGAATTGAGATTCCATGTACAATAGGGGTGAATAGGGAGTGATTTAATGCCACAGCTGAAACAGGAGAATAACGGAAAGCAAGGAATTTAGGATGGGATTAAAAACAAGCCCAGATTGGCAACTCCACGACGAAAAGCCTTTTAGGTGCAATTAATTTGAAAAGATTCAACCTGAATCTTGTGGATCTTGTTCCACAGCAGGAAACTGCTGACAAGTTAACAATTTAATTTAAGAAAATCATTCGGATGTGTTTCAGTGAGAATTGAAGGTGTGCACATGATACATAGGAAGGAGGTATTCACGCATTGAATTTACGGATAACTATTGAAATCGGAATAAAGCTCTACCTGATAAGTAGACTGGCTATAGTTGCTGAAATGAATAACATTAAAATTTAAGACTCAAGTAGCAGTGGGTAACATGGTCCCTCAAGCCTGCTTATCATTCAAGATCATAGTGATCCGATCTTCACCTTAATCCCATTTTCCTACCTGTTCCCCATAACTCTTGATTCCTCCGGTTCAAAAATCTGTCTCTCTCTCTCAATCTTCAAGATATTCAATGACTCAGCTACCACTACTCTCTGGGGTAGAGAATTCCAAATATGAATTCCAAATATTAAAGACCTTCCGAGAGAAGAAATTCCTCCTCATTTCCTTTTTTTCATAAATTTTGAGTGCCCAATTCATTTTTTCCAATTAAGGGGCAATTTAGGCGTGGCCAATCCACCTAACATGCACATCTTTGGGTTGTGGGGGTGAAACCCACGCAGACACGGGGAGAATGTGCAAACTCCACACGGACAGTGACCCAGAGCCAGGATCGAACCTGGGACCTCGGCGCCGTGAGGCAGCACTGCTAACCACTGCGCCACCGTGCTGCCCCTCATTTCCAACTGACATGTGCCATCCCTATTCTGAATCCGAGCTCTCTTTTTCTAGATTCTCATCTATCTTTGCATCAATGTGGCATCATACATGCAGTCCTTTCATCCAAGTCATCAATATATATTGCAAATAGTTCCAGTCAAGCACTGATCCCTGTGGCTCTTCACAAGTTATAGTTTGCCAAACTAAATATGAGCCATTGTCTTACTTTTTATTCTATTTTCCCAGTTTACTTTAGCTTTTATATCATTGTAATTGCCTTTATTTAAGTTTAAAACACAATTTTTAGACACATGTTTCTCACCCTCAAACTGAATATGAAATTCTCTTGTGTCATGATTACTTTTCCCGAGTAGATCCTTTACTTTCAGATCATTGATTAATCAGACCTAAATAAAATAGCTTGGTCCCTGGTTGGTTCAAGTGCATAATGTTCTAAGACTGTCCAATCCAAATGAGGATTAAAGCTGTCCATGGTTATTGCAGTGTGTTTGATACAAACCAACAATATTTCTTGATTTATACACAGTCATATAGTGTAGTTAGGGGGCCTATCAATTATTCCCATCAATGACTTCTTATGACTCCTGTTGCTTATCTCCTCCCAAACTGATTTTATATCTTGGTCTATTGAGCCAAGATCATTTATCGCTACTGTGCTGATTTCATCCTTTATTTACAGAGCTACCCCACATCTTAATCCTTTTTAAAAAAAATAAAAAATTTAGAGTACCCAATTCATTTTTTCCAATTAAGGGGCAATTTAGCGTGGCCAATCCACCTACCCTGCACATCTTTGGGTTGTGGGGGTGAAACCCACGCAAACACGGGGAGAATGTGCAAACTCCACACGGACAGTGACCCAGGGCCAGGATCGAACCTGGGACCTCGGCATCTTAATCCTTTTTATCTATTTTTGAAATATCAAGTACCCCTGAATACTCCCAGCCTTGGACACCCTGTGGCCATATGTCTTAAATAGCTATCGGATTATATCCAGTTATCTCTATTTAATTTTGTCCTTTTACCATTTTTCCCTACTCTGACCCTATTTGCTGGTGCACTCTTGTACACTTTGTCACACTCTGATTATCATTTCCCATATCACTACCCTGCATTATTTCCCCATCCTTTCTCTTTAAATTTCCAATGTTTCTCTTTATTTGAAGCCTCTTCCCCACTATTTATTTTAGTGCCCACTCCAGCTTTGTTTGCCAAGGCGCTGATCCTAGCGCAGTGCAGGTGAACCCTATTCTAATGGATCAGTTCTCTCCTTCCCTTGAACTGGTGCCAGTGCGTCATGAATTATCATAGACTTATCATAGAATTTACAGTGCAAAAGGAGGCCATTTGGCCATCGTGTCTACACTGGCCCATGAAAGAGCACCTTACCTAAGCCCACACCTCCACCCCATCCCCGTAACCCAGCAACCCCATTAAGCGCTTTGGACACTATAGGGCAATTTAGCGTGATCAATCCACCTAATTGAAAGCCATTTCCCCCACACAACTTTTTACAATTTACTCATGATTCAGGTAGTCATCCAGAGATTATTGTCTTTGTGGTTCTATTTGTAATTTAACTCCTAGTCGCATGTACTCCCCCAGCAAAAAACCTTGGATGGGATTCGCCGAACCTCCGCGCCGAAATCGCGCTCGGGGCGAGGGTGGAGAATGGCTGTCAAAACCCGAGATCAGGTTCGACGCAGCTCCCGCGATAATCCGGACCCTGCCAATCAGGCGCGGTCGACACGGCACCGGTCGGGGGGCCATTGAAAGAGGCGATTCGCCAAGTGCAGCTGGCCAAGTTCCCGCCAGCGTGGTTCTCTCATGGTTCCACCCAGCGGGCAGTCGGCTGCGGACTCAGTCAATGGCCGCTCTGGTGGGGGCAGGGGGATCATTCACGGGTTGGGCCTCCAGGATGGCCAGGCTATTGATCGGGGGCCACCGATATGCGGGCGCACGGGAACTTGGGGGGCCCTATCTTCTTGGTGTCGGTCCGCGGTGTGGGTCGGCCATGTCGACGACCCCCGACCGGAAGTGCAGGCCCCCTTATCAGCAGCCGGAGCTGCGAGGACTACTGCGGGGCCCTGCTATCTCGCACCAGGTAGGGGAATCACTCTGGACTTTGTCCAGGTAAGTCCAGAGTGATCCGTACGCGTTTACCTGCGGGCATGGGGACATAGCCCCATTATTGGGGAATCCCACCCCTTTTCTTAATCCTGCCTATGTTACGATATTCATGTGGAGTACGGCAACTGGATCTGGACAACTGGACTGAATGTCAGTCTGTTGCCAGTTCCTTGCCTCCAGGCCATTTTGGAAGAAGCTGGGTAGGGGGTTGCGGAACTGGTGGTGGGGAGGGGGGGGGAAGGGAGGGGGTAAAGAGGATTATTGATTACTGGCCCAATAGGGGCAGGAACCAATTGGACCAATTAGGCCACTTAAAGAGCCCATAAAGGTCACTTTCCCAACTGGAATTTTCTATCCAGCATGTGGATACCCCACTGAGGCCAAAGCCCAGCTGATGGATGATGGCGGCCTGCCATCAGAGCACTAATTAGCCATCTCCTTGAAAGATGCGTCAGCTGCTGGCACGCTGCACAGTCAGGACCCAGAAATGCTCCCCGTTTTGGGTTCCTGCTTGAGAAACAAAACTTGGGCCTGGAAGCTCTTAGCTTTACACCTAAATGTCACGCTGTGGTGAATGTATTATGCCAATAATCCACCAGTGTATTTGTATCTGTGCTGTTGCCCTTGTATTTGTATCTGTGCTATGCTGGTGCCCTTGTGGGCTCCTCCTATGGGCCATTGTATGGCATTATCCATAGGGGAACATGTTGGGGCATGTATGGGCTCCGCCCATGGCTCCTCCCCTTGAAGGGAGGTATAAAGAGCAGTCGACCTGTAGGCGGTTCTCAGTATTGGTTCAGTCACAGGCAGGCACTGTTCTAAGTTGATTAAAGCCACGGTTTACTTCTACTCATGTCTCGAGTGAATTGAAGGTCGCATCACACGCCGTGGCTCAGATACTTCACAGTAAACAATGAGGGATAAATCAGATCCTTGAGTACCAATCTGACAGAGCTGCTGAGTGGAAGCAATGGAATGAAGAAAGAAAATATTTTGTGTGGGGCCTATTGAGGCCTCTAGATCTAATTTTATTTTAGAAAACTGGAAAAACAAACTATTAAAGTGAAAGACTGAAGCTGAGTAACCAAAGGTGGTAGAGACTGAAATTGTACTGAGGCAACGACAGGAGTTTTACAGGTTGAGAAGTGGGAGATAAAGTCAAGATTTTTTTCAAGAAAATTGTTTGGGTTCTGGGCATCCCTTGCATTCCTGGTTCTTGTTGGGAAGCTGCTGGTGGTCCCGTTTCTTGAACAACATTCTATTTGGTAAAGATACTCCCACCTCCAAGGAGGAAGGGGTGGGGAGGTGATGAATAGAGCTAGGATAGTGGCGGCAGATGGTGTTGTCACTGGAGTAATAATCCAGAAGCCAGGATAACTCCCATCCTGGAAACTGGTGGAGTTTATATTCAATTCTGGAACTAAAGGATAAAGGGTGAGACCCACCGGCCGCGTTGCACCAGAAAAGAAGCATGGCATGGCTGGTAGATGCTGTGACCTATCTGGCTCAACATGCCTCGTGAGATCTAACGTGAGTGCTTGCCCTCTGAGCAGGGTGGCACGCTGGCAGTACCAACTTGACATCCTGGCCATGCCACCTGGGTACCAACCTTGCACAACCAAAGTGCCCAGGTGGCACTTTCAGCTGACAGGGGTACTGCCAATGTGCCAATCTGGCATTTTTCACACGGCAGGGTTTGGGCGGGGATTGCCCTGTGTAGATTTGGGAGGTGCAGGGAGGCGAGGACCCTCATATGCATGAGTTGGGGCTTGGGGGAGTTCGGGGGTCATGTCAGGGGCTCGGGAGATTGGGGCGCCATTTAAAAATGGTGTCTCGGTCTTTCCCTGCACTGAGGAGTTCTAGCAAGCAGAGGTCCTCAGTGCAGGGAACGCGGCTAAGTGCGGCCTCGACCACGCATTCTCCGCTGATCCGGATGGGCGTTACATAGCGGGTGTTTCTCTGCGCTCCGAGTGCCACAAGACACCCGCCTATGTGCGCATATGCTTTCGGACTCTGTTGCCATTCGGGTAGATCACACCCTTAATCTCAGAAATTCGTGACCTTGAAACTGAAAATCCATCTGGTTCACTGATCTCTTGCAGGGAATAAAAGCTGCCAGCCTTTCCTGTTCTGACCTATATGTGGCTTCAGATCTATGCAATGTGGTTGGTTCTTAATTGCTCTCTGAAATGGTTTAGCAAGCTAGTCAGTTCAACTGCATTTAGGAATGGTCAATAAGTGCTTGCCCTGCCAATGACACTCCCATCTGAAGAAAGAATAAATACGGAAAAGAAAAATGCTGTCAGGTGAGGAATTCCAGGATTTTGAGCTGATGATACTGGAGGAAACAGTGACATGTGTCAAAGACAGGATGGTCTTTGGCTTGATGGAAAATTTGGAGATGATGATATTTCCATGCACCTGTTGCTTTTGTCCTTCTTGGGGATGAAGATCTGAGGAGATGCGAAATTGAGAAGTTACCACTTCCTCAAAATTTGATGTAACAAGAAACCATGAAAATATTCTAAAACTTAAACCAGAATGCTGCACGATATATGAGCAGGTGGACGGTATTCCACCCTTACATGGGCATTTCTGGTGGAAACATTGATGGTGAAGTTGACGGATTTGAAACAGAAATATTAAATTATGTTCTCTTACACTTGTCCTATGGAATGAGGATTGTCTAATAAAGATCTATATCCTGTGCTAACACTGAGTCCCACAAAAAAACATGATCACTGGAAGCTCTTTCTGCCAAATTGGGAATGTGGAGCACATGTTCACCAGTCAGTAATATCTTTTACCGTGCGTGGCCAATTTATAAAATATCTTTGTTCCTTCTTCTTCCCTATCCAGAACACATACACCCCGGTTAGCAAGAGCATTCATTGGAACTCCACACAGCCTGAACGTTCCACCAATTCTGATTTTGTCACACCACCCCAGGTAAAAGAATCTTCTTTGCCTTCAAAATGTAGGGATGGACAGGGACAGGAAGTAATCGATTTTCTGGGATTTCTTTTTGCAGTCTAGTTGAATGTGATGGGTCATTCAGCTCCTAAACATTCGGAATTCTCAAGCCTGTCTTATAATGACAGTGTTCACCGGGCAGCACGGTAGCACAAGTGGATAGCACTGTGGCTTTACAGCACCAGGGTCCCAGGTTCGATACCCCGCTGGGTCACTGTCTGTGTGGAGTCTGCACGTTCTCCCCATGTCTGCGTGCGTTTCCTCCGGTTTCCTCCGGGTGCTCCGGTTTCCTCCCACAGTCCAGAGACGTGCAGGTTAGGTGGATTGGCCATGATAAATTGCCCTGAGTGACCAAAAAGGTTAGGAAGGGTTATTAGGTTACGGGGATAGGGTGGAAGTGAGAGCTTAAGTGGGTCGGTGCAGACTCGATGGGCCGAATGGCCTCCTTCTGCACTATATGGAATGAGGGGCCTCACGGTAGCATGGTGGTTAGCATCAATGCTTCACAGCTCCAGGGTCCCAGGTTCGATTCCCGGCTGGGTCACTGTCTGTGTGGAGTCTGCACGTCCTCCCCGTGTGTGAGTGGGTTTCCTCCGGGTGCTCCGGTTTCCTCCCACAGTCCAAAGATGTGCGGGTTAGGTGGATTGGCCATGCTAAATTGCCCGTAGTGTAAGGTTAATGGGGGGTTTGTTGGGTTACGGGTATACGGGTTACGTGGGTTTAAGTAGGGTGATCATTGCTCGGCACAACATCGAGGGCCGAAGGGCCTGTTCTGTGCTGTACTGTTCTATTCTATTCTATATATTCTTGTTCTATGTATAGTATTTCATCACACTCCTAGAAAATCTAAGATGGCTGATTTCCTGCAGTTGGTCATTGAGGGAGACAGTTACTCGTGCTGATATGTTAATGTAAAAAAGAATATCAGCTCCACATATTTAAATGTTTTCTGATGATAAACATCGTTGCTTAGCTCACTTCATTGATGTTAGTAGCTTTTGGACATTTGGCAACCACCTGTCAATGAGTTCTGCCAAATCTCATGGCACTGGGGTGAGCACAGTAAAAAGTCTTACAACACCAGGTTAAAGTCCAACAGGTTTATTTGGAATCACTAGCTTTCGGAGCTAGTGATTTCATCTGATGAAGGAGCTGTGCTCTGGAAGCTAGTGATTCCAAATAAACCCGTTGGACTTTAACCTAGTGCTGTAAGACTTTTTACTGTTCCCACCGCAGTCCAATGCCGGCATCTCCACACCTTGATTAACTGCAGTAGTGAAAAGCACAGAATTCTTCTTCTTTTTCTCTTCTGGTACCTGAAGTTCAGAAAGTATGTCATGGGGTGGGATAATTTATCTTATTTTCGCCTTCCCAACCATCCAGCAGTGGCACAAATATTAGGAATCAAAGTTTGCCTTCAGAATTCCATAATCCATGTTCAACTGTATAACGGATTTCAGGTACCTTTGAAAACTTGACACACTAGTTTGCATTACCACCCTGAATTGAGGCACTCTCCCAAAGTTAAAATTACTGGTAAGAGGAGGGAGCCCTTTTTGGGTGGCCCTTTTGCTTTTCCTAAATTTTCCAGCTGCTTCTCCTGATAAACGTGACTGCTCCTGGAATGTGGTTCCAAGTGTGCCAGTTTCCTTTGGGCCCATCATTTAATGACCATTCTTTCTCATTTGTGAGCCTGGATGTCAATGGGGCTGCTGACCCTGAGGGGCAGGGAAGCTCAGGCATATCTTGTCCTTAGCTGATCGCCGTAAATACAGGTTTTCCACACTGGTCAGCCAACGATGAAAAGTGTGGGAATCCAGGCTTGCCTCATATGTTGAGGTTAATGTCATTTCATGCTCCCAAAAATTTACTAAGAAATCCTGGATCTTTAGTTGCTATCCCTATAAATGAAGTATCCAACCCAAGTAAGTCTAGTTTCAAGTCTACTTGCCAAAGAATTGAACCTTTTGTTTCATTTCCCAATTAGATCTAAATATCAAAAACAGAAAACAGTGGACAATTTCAGCAGGTCTGACCAGCATCTGTGGAGAGAAAAGGGAGCTAACATTTCCAGTCTAGATGACTCTTTGTCATAGCTAGTATCAGTGGACACCTGTTGTAACTCAAATCACGCAGTTCATCAACTTGAACGTTTTATGCTCGTCAATAGTTCGAAACTGGAAGATTTACTACAAAATTATTTTACTCTGTAAAAATGTGCATCAATGAATGTTTCCAATCCTGTTTTCATAGAATCTCAACAGGGCAGAAATAGACCATTCAGCCCATCAAGTCTGTGCTGACCTTCTGAAAGATCACCCTAACCTAGGCCCACTCCCCCACCCTATCCCCGTTAATCCCACCACTTTACCTTTGGACTAAGGGGGAATTTAGCATGGTCAATCCACCTAACGTGCACATCTTTGGACTGTGGGGAGGGAACCAGAGCATCCGGAGGAAACCCGTGCAGAGACGGGGAGAAAGTGCAAACTCCACACAGGCAGTCACCCAAGGCTGGAATTGAACCCAGGTCCCTTGCGCTGTGAGGCAGCAGCGCTAACTAGTGTCACCCATGTAAAATACATAAATGTACATAATGGACTTGGGGTTCTGTAACCAGGAGATTTATTTGGGTCATTTAAAACTTTTCTTTAAATGATGTATGGATCTGTGAGCATGACTGTTAGTAGATTGGCATTTTACAAATTGAATTAACAGAAGCCTGAAAATTATGCCATTGAAGTCAAAATTTTGGCAACATTATTTGCTGCATGTTTAATCCCACTGCTTGTCAATGGGATTTCCCATTGAAGCCAGCCCACACCACCAGGAAACCCGTGGGTGGGGGTGTGTTACAAGTGGGAAAGGAGAATACCAAATGGTGGAGAATTCAGCCTTGGTTGTTTGTGGAAAGAAATATCCTGACATAACTTATCTTTAAAAGAAAGAAAAACTTGCATTCATGTCGCACTTTTCACGACCACCAGACGTCTTTACGCACTACAGTCAATGAAGTACTTTTCTAAAAAAAGTGTTGTGAATATTCAAATGTAGGAAACGCAGCGATTATGCATGTAGCCAAATCCCACAAGCAGCCATGCAATTATGTCAAATGAGAAATAATGTGAAATCCAGCAATTTTGAAGCTAACAAGGCCAAATGATAAACTTGTTTGAAAAGAGCTTAATTTGAAGAGCAGCTACTTAACTTGGTACGTGGACCCAAGGCTGAAGAGGAGGAGCAGCCTTTTACTTTACATTGATAGCCCCAATGCGAGCTCCCACTTTTCAATTGATGTCGGATGCATGGCGAAGTATGGAACGGATGGAGTATTTGATGGTACAATGCATGTCCTCCATTGCATTGAAGTATACTAATTAAATTTTAACTGGATAATAGGGAACCAAAAAGGTTTAAATACCTCCACTGTTCAAATTATGAAGTACCAATTCAGTGTATAAATATCACAAATGCACAATGAGAAATTGTTTTCACACTACTTTGTTGCACAATGTTCAGTGTCCTTTGTAACACCTTAGTTACTGAAAGACACAGAAGCAATCTGTATCCAAATGCAGCAAGACCTGGACAATATCCAGGCTTGGGCTGACAAGTGGCAAGTAACATTTGCACCACACAAGTGTCAGGCAATGACCATCTCCAACACAAGAGAATCTAACCACTGCCCCTTGACATTCAATGGCATACGATCAATGAATCCCCCATTATCAACATCCCTGAGGTTACCATTGACCAGAAACTGAACTGTAATAGCCATGTAAATATGGTGGCTTCCAAAAACAGGTCAAAAGCTAGAGCCCTGCGGTGAATAACCCACCTCCTGACCTCCCCGCAAATCCTGCCCACCATCTACAAGGCGCATGCCAGGAGTGTGATGGAAAACTCTCCACTTGTCTGGATGAGTGCAGCTCCAACAACACTTAAGAGGTTCAACACCAACCAGGACAAAGCAGCCCACTTGATTGACACCCCATCCACAAATATTCCCTATCTTCACCCCCAAACCAAAGTGGCAACCTTATGTGCCATCTACATGATCAACTGCAGGAACTCACCAAGGATCTTTAGAGAACACCTTCCAAATCCACAGCCGATACTACCCAGAAGGACAAGGTCAGTGGATAGCTGGGAGCACCACCACGTGGGAGTTCCTCTCAAAGCTACTTACCCTCCTGATTTGGAAATGTATCGCCGCTTCTTAACTGTTACTGTCACGGACGGCACGGTAGCACAGTGATTAGCACTGTTGCTCCACAGGGCCAGGGACCCAGGTTCGATTCCCGGCTTGGGTGACAGTCTGCACGTTCTCCTTGTGTCTGAGCGTGTTTCCTCCGGGCGCTCCGGTTTCCTCCCACAAGTCCCGAAAGAGGTGCTTATTAGGTGAATTGGACATTCTAAATTCTCCCTCACTCGAACAGGCGCCGGACTGTGCCATATGGGGATTTTCACAGTCATGTCATTGTAGTGTTAATGTTAGCCTACTTGTGACACTAATAAAGATTATATTATTATTAAAATCATGGAGCTCCCTAACAACACTGTGAATGTACCTACACCACATGGACTGTAGTGGGTCAAGAAGGCAGCTCACCACCACATTCACAAGGGCAATTAGAGATGTTCAATAAATGCTGGCCTAGCCAGTGATGCTCACATCCCATGAAAGAATAAAAATTGGGCAGTCAATTTTGAAATAATCAATAATGCAGCAAGTTATCTGGCAGGATTAGCTTAAATAACTGTCAGTAAATTCTAAAATTACCCACGGACTAACAATTCTTCATGAAGGGAGGTTCTCCAACTTTACTGTTTATAGTGAAATTGTAGGTGTATTCTGAAATATCAAGTTTATATTATGTTGAGAACAGCAATGAGAGGAAATGTCACTGTTGTCTTCATCTTAGTGTTGACCCAGAAAATTGTTCTTCTTCCCTCAGTTTGTTTAGCTTTACATTAGTAACCTACAGCAAGTTAGGCAGTTTGAGACAGCAGAGTCCAATTCACAAGACACTGATCCTCACTCTAGCTACCTCCAGTTTCACCATGTTATTATGTTGCACAATGCATCAAAAACCTAATGGTAGTACTCGTACCTCTGAGCCTTAAGGTTTGTGGTGGGGGAGGGAATGGGGGGTGCAAGTCCAACTCCAGAGAAGTCAGTACATATTCTTGGACTTCACCCCCAGTCCTGTACTAAGGATGGACTTGGGGTGAGATTCTCTGGTCTCCCCATGGCGTGTTTCCCAGCGGCGGGAGACGGCCCTCTGTTGGCCAGTGGCGGGATCTTCTGGTCCCGCCTCTGCTCAGGGGATTGCTCATTAAATCCACCCCACATCGCCAGGAACTCCTGGGCGGGTTTACACCATCAGCGGGAGTGGAAGATCCCGCCAGAGTGAACGGCCGGAAGATCTTGCCCTACATTGTCAGGGATACCGTCTTTCAGATGGGACTGTAAATGAAGGCTCCATTTGGATGGACATAAAAGATTGCAAGGCACAATTTTATAAGAGGGCAGCAGAGTTCTCCCCGTTGCCCTGGCCGATATGTATCCTTCAACCGACAACACTAAAACAGATTACCTGTTACTATCACATTGTTGTTTGTTGGACCGTTTCTTGTGTATCGCTTTCTACAGTAGAATATTACTTAATTGGCTGTAAAACACTTTGGGACATCAAGAGGCATTATGTGAATGCAGATTCCTTTTCTTTATTTATATTGTTCATGTCTATTTTAAATCTATAAACGCTTCTGTAAACATTTGAAGTCAAAGTACTTTTTAAGTCAATGCTTTCAACCACTTTCTCTGGTCTTTTCAAGCTGTTAATATATATATTTTCTTGTGTGTCTTTTAAAGGACTCGAGCAATAATTCTGCTCACTCGAGAGGAACTGAACAAACATTTCCAGGTGGGTAGAAACCGCGCATGTGTTGATTAGTAAACAAACGATTATTGCCACAACGATTGGTGAAGTTAAAAGCTCTGTTAAAATGAGTAAATTGCGTAATTAAATCATATTAGTGACTGCAAGGCCAAGCTGTTTGCGTCACCTGCAGCACAATATTCAAGACTACTTCAATCTCAAACACCGAAGGCATATGGTCCTCACGCTAAAGTAAAGAGGGAGGGAAGTGGAGATTCTAAAACAGCCTAAAGTGGAAGGATAGAGAGAAAGAGAATGACGAGTAGCAGCCAATATTTTCCGACCTGTTGTGCTATGCTGCTTCGTGTAGCATAAACTGCTTTCTTGACGTATGCTTTGATAAAGGAAGTTCCAGACTATGAAATGAGTTCAAAGTGTTCATTAAACTATTAACATAGTTCTTAAATGAGTTTGACTCGCTGCTAATCTAACTGTAGTAACTCAGTCTATCTTTACCAGCCTGCTCTAAGCCACGTGCTGGGTATGATGCTGCTGATCAACCCTGATGTACTCTCTAGACGTCTGTCTGTGGAAAGAGACAGACCCTGTATGCCCTGTCCTTTTATATGGGTTGTGTAATGCCCCCTTGTGGTAATGCCACCTCTGGGTGTCCTGACTGCTCATTAGTTGTGTCCTATTCTAAGTGTTCATTAGCTGCATGTTGCATATCATGACATCTCCGGTGTTCCCTCTAGTGTTTACTTAGTTGTAGTGTATTTACATTAACCCCTTGTGTATATATACGGTGATGCATATCACCACACGACCCTCCCGTGGAAACTGCATGGTCTACAAGTGAGTAAATAATCCATATATGCCAGTATTCCATCTCCAATGAACTCAAGGAGATTGCCTGTAATATATCCAAACATCGACACAGCTGATTGGCGAAGAAATTCGCTGGAGCGTTGCATCTTGCAGTGGTCCCTTTGAATTGAATGTTTTCGCCCTTCAACCCTCAGGGTGTATTATTTTTGCATTGCAAACACAAATTGTTAATGACTAGGTCAATTGGGCACGTTCTGGTCCGATGGAATATCTCCTTAACCCATGCCATTTTAATATAATTTCGCTCATGCTGATTAGCCTTGCCAGCTCAGTGAAGATGAACCTATCTCAATTCTCCAGGAAGAGGAGTGGGAGATGGCTGGACGTTAAAAAGGAATGAGCATGTCAAAATTAATAGTTCATTGGAAAATGTGCGATATTTTGCAGAATGTGTGAGAATAATGGTGATGTACTTGATGTTGATGATGAATAGTGTAACAGTTGAAAATCAAATTACATCTTTTTGTTTGTTAAAGTTTGTCCGAATAATAAAATTGGTCATTTTCCCTGCTTTGGTTGAAGAAGTCCCATTTTTCTGTCGGAGTCTGCACAGATTCTGATGTTGGGCCTTTTTACCTTTTTCACTGACACTTTCTGGTGGCATATACGCTTTTGCCTTCAGGGAAATGACAGCATCACATCAGCCTTGTCTGCAACAGTGCATGTTAAACATGTGAGGACAGACTGCCACACAGTTATCATAGATGATGTCAACGAGAATGACCTAAATGTCATCACCTCTAGATCCGGGCACCTACACTTCCTTGGTCATTTGCTCCTGCATCGCATTTTGAACACAGACTTGATTACCACAGCAATAGCAGAAAAATAGAAGAAAGAATTGATCATAAAGGGCAAGCAGAAGATAGGGTTTTTAATTTTCTGAGGTTTTTAATTTACATGTATTGTGCTTACTCTTATAGCTATAAAGCTATTGATAAAGAGCTGCACTGCTTCCACTGGGGCACATATACTGGACATGAAGTTGCAGTGCCTGTGACTTCACTGCCATCCACAGGTAGCTGCCCCCAGCAAAGAAAAGGACCAGCTGCAATACTGAGCAATTTAAGGATATTTAAACATGTGCAATATCAATAACAATTTTTTTTTGCCACGGATTACAGTTTTAACAGAAATTTAGTTAAACAGTTAAATATCCTGGGATCATGATTGCAAATGCTCGCCACACTACTCACTGGCTGTCCCGCTCCATGCCCCTTCACGAACACCTTCTCAATTGCCATTCTGTACCTTTACCGTCTACAGGCAGTGAGCAGAGTGGCGTGCAGAGATCAAAGGTTAGGTATTGGCTGTAGGGTGGTGAGCAAAGCGGTGAGTGGAGAAGCAAGCAAAGTGGCGAGCGTGGCGGTGAATGCTGCGGTGAGCAAAGTGGCGGGTGTGGCGGCAAGTGCTGCGGTGAGCAAAGTGGCGGGTGTGGCGGCGAGTGCTGCGGTGAGCAAAGTGGCGAGCGTGGCGGCGAATGCTGCGGTGAGCAAAGTGGCGGGTGTGGCGGCAAGTGCTGCGGTGAGCAAAGTGGCGGGTGTGGCGGCGAGTGCTGCGATGAGCAAAGTGGCGGGTGTGGCGGCGAGTGCTGCGGTGAGCAAAGTGGCGGGTGTGGCGGCAAGTGCTGCGGTGAGCAAAGTGGCGGGTGTGGCGGCAAGTGCTGCGGTGAGCAAAGTGGCGGGTGTGGCGGCGAGTGCTGCGGTGAGCAAAGTGGCGGGTGTGGCGGCGAGTGCTGCGGTGAGCAAAGTGGCGAGTGTGGCGGCAAGTGCTGCGGTGAGCAAAGTGGCGGGTGCGGCGCTGAATATTGTAGTGAAATGTGGCGGTGAGCAAAGTGACAAGTGGAGCGTGAAGCAAAGCAACGAATGGGACAAGCAGAAGTGGTCAAGAGTTGGGAGTGGGCCAGTGAGGGTGAGCAAAATAGTGAGTGCGCAGCAAGCGAGGTGAGCAAGTGGGTGATAAGTGTTCATCGGGCCCACAGCAATAATGTCGTGGCAACGGGCATGCGCCTGGGGCAGAGTGGGCACAGTCTTCCTGTTCTAGGTTCACAATGGTGACATCAGCAGCACCGACATTCCGGAGTATCAGAAAATGCAGTGTTCAGAAAATTTCAGTAATATTATTACCATCATTTTCGTCATTATTTCAGTGTCATTGTGCAGTCGGCAAGTGTTTTAAAGACTGGTAGGCTCAGGGAAAGTGACAATTTCTTTGTCCTGCTGATTATGGGTGTTAATTGTCAGAAGGATGATATTAAAGAAAGAAATAAGGATTTTCATTTGAGTCGCACGTTCCATGACATCAGAACATCCCAAAGTGTTTTACGGCAAATTAAGTATTTTTTGAAGATACTGTTGTAATGCGGGAAGTGCAGCAGTCAATATGCACACAGTAAGCTCCCATAAACAGCAATGTGATTATGGCCAGGTTAACTGTTTTCATATTGTTGGATCCTGTCAATGGCCAACTCCGGCGAGAAACACACTACCGGGAGGACAAAAGAAATCTCGTGCTATATATGGAACTTGACAAACATTGTTTCTTTTTTAATGGTGCTCCTTAATATTTGGGTTGTGAGCGATGGGAAATTAAACTTTTTGCATCAAGCACCACCAGATTAGGCACCCTGCAGTCAAATCAACAATAAAGCTTCCTGTCTCAACAATATGCCTCAGAGGCATCCGCAGAAGAACATCCCTCAATGCACACTGCAATCCCTCCTTCCTGACTTTTCCCAAAAGCCATCCTATGGTCTACAGAGCAAGGTTAATAATTAGTGCAAATTTAGTGAGAGCTGTTGGGTTGCTGACCCATGGTCACGAGGAACTGGCCTGGCATTGCACAAAATCATTGCACTCAGGGCTTCCGATGTTAGCAGGTAGCGAACAGTCATCACATCAATCTGGGCTGGAGGTGAATAGCCGATATCGAACTCACTGCACCATCCAATTCCCACAAGTATTTCCAAAATTACTTGAAGACATTTCCGCAGGTTGGCTGATTTAAATCTCAAATTAAACTCGGTGAAAGTTAAATTTCAGCTCCTTAGTGTGATCTTGCAGCAGCTACCGATCTCCGGCAATGGTGCAGGCAGAACTGGGCATTGTGAACCAAGTACTTAAAAGGTATGTTTTTAATAAAAAAACAAAATCATCCAATGGTATTCTAAAAGTTGCTGGTTGCAAACACCAGGCAGTTATTAAAAAGTTAACCAACTCATTGCATGATCAAGCTTATCTGTTCAGTCTTAAAGAGTGAGAACTTAAATCAGAAAATGTTAATTAAACTTGCACTGCTTCTCCCCGTCTGTATCATTTATTTATTTATATCCCCACTGTTTCTTATACCTGTTCACTGATACCACTCCAGCAAGTAAACAGGTAAACCATTGTACAAATTGGGTGGCATGGTAGCACAGTGGTTAGCACTATTGTTTTGCAGCACCAGAGTCCCAGGTTCGATTCCCGGCTTGGGTCGCTGTCTGTGCGGAGTCAGCGCGTTCTCATGGTTTCCTCTGCGTGCTCCGGTTTCCACTCACAAGTCATGAAGGAAGTGCTGTTCGGTAATGTGGACATTCTGAATTCTCTCTCCGTGTACAGGAACAGGCGCCGGAATGTGGCGACTAGGGACTTTTCACGGTAACTTCATTGCAGTGTTATTGTAAGCCTACTTGTGACAATAAAGTATTATTATTAACCTCAGCCCAGGAATTAAAATGCGCACATTATAAAAAACTTGAAGAGACCTATTGACAATGTTGCTAACAAAGAGATCAATGCCTGCCCCCTCTCCCCGTTATTGTTTGCTCTAGCTATAGAGCCACTGGCCATGGCGCTAAGAGCTTCGAGGAACTGGCATGGGCTGGTTCGGGGGTGGGGGGGGGGTGGAGCACCGGGTCTCGCTCTACGCGGACGATTTGCTTTTGTACATTTTGGACCTGTTGGGGGAGATGGGGGAAGTTATGCGGATCTTGGGGGAATTTGGCAGTTTTTCGGGGTATAAATTGAACATGGGGAAGAGCGAGATGTTCGTGATTCAGGCTGGAGGGTAGGAGGAGAGACTGGGAGAGCTGCTGCTTAGAATAGTAGGGAAGAGCTTTCGCTATCTGGGAATCCAGGTGGCTCGGAAATGGGAGGTACTGCATAAGCTTAATCTATCCCGGTTGGTAGAGCAAATGGAGGGGGTCTTGCTCCCGTTGTCACTGGCGGGGAGGGTACAGACCGTGAAAATGATGGTCCTTCCCATATTTCTGTTTGTCTTTCAGTGCCTCCCCATCTTCATCCCTAAGGCCTTTTTCAAGCGGGTGGACAAGATCACCTTGGGCTTTGTGTAGATGAATAAAACCCCGCGGGTGAAGAAAATGTGGTTGCAGCATAGTCGGGGGGAGGGTGGGTTGGTGCTGCAGAACTTTTGCAACTACTACTGGGCGGCTAACATAGCCATGATTAGGAAGTGGGTAATGGGGGAGGGGTCGGCATGGGAGCGGTTGGAGGCGGCGTCATGTAAAGGCACCAGTCTGGGAGCATTGGTAACAGCACCTCTGCCGTTCTCGCTGGCCCGATACCCCACAAGTCCGGTAACAGTGGCAGCACTGAGGGTCTGGGGCAATGGACCTCGATTTGTAACAACCACGGGTTTGCACCGGGCAGGCTGGATGGTGGGTTCCAGAGCTGGCAGAGGGCAGGAATTAGAAGGATGTGGGATCTGTTTATAGATGGGAGCTTTCCCAGCTTGGAGGCGCTGGAGGGTAAATTTAAACTGCCGCCAGAGAATGGTTTTAGATATTTGCAATTGCGAGACTTCCTGAGAAAGCAGGTGTTGGCTTTTCCGCTGCTGCCACCATGGGGGATACAGGATAGAGTAGTTTCCGGTACCTGGGTGGGGGAGGGGAAGGTGTCAGACATCTACCAGGAGCTGTTGGAGTCGGAGGAAAGCCCGGTGGAGGAGCTTAAGGGCAAGTGGGAGCACGGGCTAGGTGGAGTGTTAGAGGCGGGTCTATGGCCGGATGCCCTAAGCAGGGTCAATTCCTCCTCTTTATGTGCCAGGCTTAGCCTAATACAATTTAAGGTGATCCACGGGGCACACATGACGGCGACGAGGATGAGCAAGTTTTTCGGGGTAGAACATAGATTTTTTTTTTTTTTTTTTTAAATACATTTAGTGTACCCAATTATTTTTTTCCAATTAAGGGGCAATTTAGCGTGGCCAATCCACCTGTCCTGCACATCTTTTGGGTTGTGGGGGTGAAACCCACGCAGACACGGGGAGAATGTGCAAACTCCTTACGGACAGTGACCCAGAGCTGGGATTCGAACCCGGGTCCTCAGAGCCGTAGGCAACAATGCTAACCACTGTGCCACCGTGCTGCCCCGGGGTAGAACATAGATGAGTGAGGTGAGCGGGAACCCCAGCTAACCATATCCTCATGTTTTGGGCATGCCCAAAGCTCAGAGGGTTTTGGCTGGGGTTTGCGAAGGCAATGTCCACAGTGCTAAGAACTTGGGTGGTACCGAGTCCAGAGGTAGCGATCCTTGGAGTGTCAGAATACCCGGGAGTTCAAGGAGGGAAAGAAGCTGACGTCCTGACCTTTGCCTCCCTAGTAGCCCGGTGACGGATCCTTTTAATGTGAGGTACTCGAAGCTCTGAGTGCAGAGACCTGGGTCAGTGACATGGCTGGGTTTCTCAGTCTTGAGAAAATAAAGTTTGCCTTAAGAGGGCCAATGTTGGGGTTCTCTTGGAGGTGGCAGCTGTTCGTTGACTTTCTCGGGGAAAATGAAAATGTCAGCAGAAGCAACATTTGGAAGGGGGGGGGGGGGCGGATAGGTGTTGGATGGTTGAGGTGTGTGAAGATTGGATCGGGTGGGGAAATATTTATTTTACCATGTTATTGTTTTTCTTATAGTTATAAAAATTTTGCAAATACCTCAATAAAAGATGTTTTTAAAAAAAGAGATCAATGCCTTGTAGAAACTTCTTGCAATCTTCTCTTGTGATGTATAATGTAGTTTCAACACAGTTTGTTACTAATCCCCTAGCATCTCCCCTTCAAGCTATCAATGAATCAGAAACTTGTTCCATGTTCAAGCCTAACTTTGAAATATTCCCAAAAACTTATAGTTTAATTCACTAATGTGGAGTAATTATTAACTCGAAAGAGGTTGAGGAGCGACCTGATAGAGGTCTACAAAATTAAGAGGGGCATAGACAGAGTGGATAGTCAGAGGCTTTTGCCCAGGGTAGAGGGGTCAATTACTAGGGGGCATACATTTAAGGTGCAAGGGGCAAGGTTTAGAGGAGATGTACGAGGGAAGTTTTTTACACAGAGGATAGTGGGTGCCTGGAACTCGCTGCTGGAGGAGGTGGTGGAAGCAGGGACGATAGTGACATTTAAGGGGCATCTTGACAAATACATGAATAGGATGGGAATAGAGGGATACGGACCCCGGAAGTGTAGAGGATTTTAGTTTAGACGGGCAGCATGGTCGGCGCAGGCTTGGATGGCCGAAGGGCCTGTTCGTGTGCTTTACTTTTCTTTGTTCTTTTTGTTCTTTGAAGAGCTTGTCAAACAATTAACTCATGTTAGCATCAATAGCTATGAAATGGTGCTTTTATATAAGTCGGTTAATAGTTGGTTACAGCAGTAAGATGTGAGTGAGGCTGATCAAGTGATGAGAGGACTCCAGTCAGCCTCTGGAATGAAGATAGTTTTCAGATCTTACTCATTTCGAAACTGCGTTTGCTAAAATCAAAGCAATAGAAGAATTAGAAAAAGTTCCCCAGTTCCCAGAAATTACATGTAATGGAAACCTCTTGCATTCCAAGAGTCACTCGTTTTAATTGAAAATGATGATTTATTCTTGTGGAATATTCCCCTTGAAAAAAGGTAAACTCATCTGATTCACCTGATTTTAAACTGCCAGTGAAGTAGATAATTCGACTCTGAAACTCCCATGTGTTGGTGCAGCAGCACCTGCAAAGTACCTCATTGATCATTGATCAGACCTTTGTGATGAACATAAACAGACTAAAGTTTAAAAAAAAACACAAAACAAATATTGCTAATTTAACATTCTTCTGTGTTTTTCCCCCCCACGTAGTAACAAGCATTGCGCCTCAACCAGAACCTGAACCATTGAAACCAGTAACAGTCTTTCAAGGTAAAATTACATTACACTGATTCCTTTTAAAAAGCCACTCCAAACCGTCTGTGCACTGTGTCATGATCATCAGGAAACTGGGGATGAGGCTACTTTCTTGCTTGTATAGGTTAGCAGCGTTGATGTTACACCTTAATTAATCCTATTCTCAGATCCGCATTTGTGCACTCGTGACCAAGTTCTGATGCGCACACATGCCCATCTTGCCCTAGTTTTGCTTCTACGCAATAATTGCAGTTTTCTTTCCTCGCTTGGCAACATGCAACGTTTTGACTTCCCCAGCCTACGATGCCCACAATTCACCT
This sequence comes from Scyliorhinus canicula, assembly GCF_902713615.1. Lineage (NCBI taxonomy): Eukaryota > Metazoa > Chordata > Chondrichthyes > Carcharhiniformes > Scyliorhinidae > Scyliorhinus > Scyliorhinus canicula. The sequence continues at coordinate 38,967,515 of NC_052166.1, read as the reverse complement.
CCTGATGTCAGTGGAGCTGTCTGGGGGTGGTGCTGAGCAGAGGCTAGGTACTTTCCCACAATTAGGCTGGGGAAATTGGAACACAAGTCAGCAGAAAACTCACTTCCCATCTCCTGGGTACTTCATAGCAGAGGTGATGAGCAAAGGTCAGACCCTTCTGTCTGCTTATGCGTAACTCTGAGTGACTCACAGACAAGGAAAATATAGTTGTGAAGTATAACATTTAAGCACTTTGTTAATTAATGATGATGCAGTTTGTGCTCAAATTACTTGTCGGCTAATTATTTTGAAGTCCTCCACAAAAACCGTCCTTTAATCAGAGACGGGTTACAATTGAAAAAAAAAAAGCAAAACTTCTGCAGATGCTGGAAGTCTGACATCGAAACAGAACATTCTGGAACTACTCAACAAGTCAGGCAGCATCTGTGGAGAGGGAAACAGAGGTAACATTTGTCATGTGAGAGTACCTTTAAGAAATGAGTGTTTAAGAAATGTACCTTTAGGAAATGAGTGTTTAAGAAATGTACCCTTAAGAAATGGGTGTTTTTCAGTTATGTCAGAGTGTGGGTGGAGCTGGGCTGTCTGTCAGCTTTTTACTTTCGTTTTAGGCAGTTTGCTGCAGGCTGTGTTTTAGTTTCATTTTCAGTGTTGGAGCTGAAGCCAGACAGAGCAGGTGCACTGTTGATCTCTCTGTCATGAAAAGACTATCTCTTGATCATTTGGTGAATTCAGAATTAGAAATGTTCTCAGTAGTGAATGAAACCCAATGTGGTTCTGTTAAAAGGTGTTTATTTTGTCTCCTGGATGTTGTTTGGGAAGTTATTAAGGATTACTTAGTGTTGTGACTCCAGACTCAAGCTGCCCTCTGAAATGTCTGAGTTTAAGAGCAAAAATAGGGGTGGACAACAGATGCCAATGTCTCCAGTGATGCCCACATCCCAGCTGCTGTCTGCAAAAGAAAAAACAGGACCCCCATCAGAGACCACCCGCATCAGAGACACCCCATCAGTGCCACCCCCCCTCCCCCATTTCAGTGATGACCCCGCCCCCCCATCACCACATCAATCACCCTGCCTGAAACCTAAAGAGCTGTCCAGACTGAAACAATAAAATAACACTGCTTTTTCACTTACCTGTTGCTTGCACCTGCTGCCTCAGACAGATGTACAGCAAGCAGCAACTGTGGCTTAATAAAAAGTGAAAACCTATCACAATTCTTTAAACCCGCTCATATCCTTTTATCTGCAAGGCTTCTATTCACTTTCAAAGAGAAATGGATTTTCATAGGCTTTAATTGACAGGGTAATAGCTTCCAGACAGCTATGTGCCTGGATTTTTAAATTTAGCTTCCCATCATGCATGGATGCATCTCCAAGTACCCTGCTCTGATTCTAACCGCAATGTGTACCTAGGAATTACTGCTTTCACTTTTTCTTCTTGGCAGAAAGCACTTAACTGCTTTTGATGTGGTCAGGAGCTATCAATCATAGCAAGATGTTTATAAACATTGTGGTTACTTGAGGTACATCCAAGTATGAATGGAAATTAAAATAATTGAATAGTGACCTCATAGATCAAAGGATCTTTAGTTTCCGGACAGTGGTGACTGATGTGGTGGTAGTGGTGGGGGGAGGGTTCTCTTATATGGGGGAGGGGTCTCTGATCGGTGGTCTCTGATATTGGGGGTTCCTGATATGGGGGTCTTTAATGAGGGATCTCGGATGGAGTTTCCGATAGTGGGTCCCTGATGGGGTTTCTGATGTGGGTTTCTGATGCGGGTCTGGTGGGTGTTCATAGAGGAGGCCGGGTCACCCTCCTGCGTGCATCGTGTAGATGGGCCAACCCAGCAATTGGATTGGATTGGATTTGTTTATTGTCACGTGTACCAAGGTGCGGTGAAAAGTATTTCTCTACAAGCAGCTCAAACAGATCATTTAGTACATGAAAAGAAAATACGTAATAGGGCAACACAAGGTACACAATGTAAAAACATAGACATCGGCAGCGAGTGAATTGCCATGGTCGGGGGGAGGGGGGGTCAGGATACCCCTCCTTGTCAGTGGGGAAGGGCTGCATTTGTGGGGGCAGGGTGGCCCAGCCAGACCTGAATATCTGGCTTTCTACTCAAAATGGCAGCCCAATGGCAGGGTTCAAAACGATCCCTTGAACTTACTGCCATGCATAAATCAGCATGGCAAGGGAGAGGGAATTGCTTCCGGGCACCGCTCAACATCAGCACAAACCAGTCATGATTCACTTCCGGCAGGAGAGCATCGTCTCCAAAACGGAGAGTCCTGCCTTATATCTTCGCACACTCCTCCATTGAGACCATATGGGTGGAACTTAAAAACATTAGAGGAACAATCACATTTCTGGGAGTATAATATAGGCCCTCAAACTGTCAGGGAGAGATAGAAGACCAGATATGTAGGCAAATCTCAGAGAATGTAAAAGCAATGGGGCAATAATCAAAGGGGATTCAACTTCCCCAATATTAATTAGGATACGTAAATGTCATTGGCCTAGAGGGGGCAGAATTCTTAAAGTGCACCCAGGAGACCTTTTTGAGTCAGTACATAGGAAGTCCTACAAGAGAGGGGCCGGTACTTGACCTAAGTATTTTTTTTAAACTTGTTTTTATTCAAAATTTTACAGAATTTTTACAAAACCACTACTAAAAGAAGGAAAAAAAGAATTAACAACTTAACAAAACAAGGTGGGATAACTACCATTTACAAGAAAAATCTATCCACAACCCATACAGTTCTCCCCCCTGCCCCCTCCCCCCCCCTGCGCGCGCCCCCCCCTTCCCTCCTCCCCCCCCCCACCGGTTTGCTGCTGCTGCTGACCTCCTCACTTAACGTTCCGCAAGAAAGTCGAGGAACGGTTGCCACCGCCTAGAGAACCCCAGCAAGGACCCTCTCAGGCAAACTTTATCCTCTCCAAACTTAGAAACCCAGCCATCTCACTGACCCAAGTCTTCACACTTGGGAGATTCACGTCCCTCCACATTAACAAGATCCGTCTCCGGGCTACCAAGGAGGCAAAGGCCAGGGCCCCGGCCTCTTTCGGCTCCTGCACTCCCGGATCTTCTGACACCCCAAATATCGCTATCCCAGACTCTGCTTTACCCGCGTGTCCAAGACCTTGGACATAGCCTTTGCAAAGCCTCGCCAGAATCCTTTGAGCGCCGGGATGCCCAAAACATATGGACATGGTTTGCTGGGCTCCCTGAACACCTCACACACCTGTCCTCCACCCCAAAGAACTTGCTCATTCTTGCCGCTGTCATGTGCGCCCGGTGGACCACCTTAAACTGAATCAAGCTGGGCAGCACGGTGACGCAGTGGGTTAGCCCTGCCGCCTCACGGCGCCGAGGTCCCAGGTTCGATCCCGGCTCTGGGTCACTGTTCGTGTGGAGTTTGCACATTCTCCCCGTGTTTGCGTGGGTTTCGCCCCCACAACCCAAAGATGTGCAGGATAGGTGGATTGAACATGATAAATTGCCCCTTAATTGGAAAAAAAAAATAATTGTGTACACTAAATTTAAAAAAAAATAAAAAAAATAAAAAATAAATAAAAAACTGAATCAAGCTAAGCCTGGCACAAGGTGAGGAGGAATTGACCCTGCCCAGGGCATCCGCCCACAAGCCCTCATCCAGCTCCTCACCCAGCTCCTCCCACTTGCCCTTAAGCTCCTCCGCCAAGGCTCCTGGTATATGTCTAATACCTTTCCGTGTCTCACCCACATTCCCGAGACCACCCTGTCCTGTATCCTGCAGGAAGGTAGCAGCGGAAATTCCACCACCTGCTTCTTCAAGAAAGCGCGGACTTGCAGGTACCAAAGGTATTCCCCGGGGGCAACCTGAATTTATCCTCCAGCGCCTTCAGCGAGCAAAAGTCCCATCTATAAGCAAGTCCCCACCCTTTTGATACCCGCTCTGTCCCAGCTTAGAAACCCTCCGTCTATTCTACCCGGGACGAACCTGTGGTTGTTTCGTATCGGGGTCCAGACTGAGGCCCCTACCGCCCCCCTGTGCCTTCTCCACTGACCCCAGATCCTCAGTGCCGCCATCACCACCGAGCTCGTGGTGTACCATGCTGGCGAGAGCGGTAGCGGTGCCGTTATCAGTGCCCCCAAGCTAGTGTCCCTGCCAGACGCCGCCTCCAACCGCTTCCACGCCGCGTCCCCCCCTCTACTACCCATTTCCGAATCATGGATATGTTCGCTGCCCAATAATATCTGCAGAAGTTCGGCAGCGCCAGCCCTCCCCCCTCGACTGCGCTCTTAGAACAGTCTTTTGACCCGCGGTTTTGTTTGCCCACACAAATCCCATGATAATCCTGTTCAACCGCTTGAAGAAGGGCTTGGGGATGAGGATGGGAAGGCACTGGAAGACGAACAAGAACCTGGGGAGGACCGTCATCTTCACAGACTGCACCCTGCCCGCCAAGGAAAGTGGGAGCATGTCCCACCTCTTAAAGTCCCCCTCCATCTGATCCACCAGCCGCGTTAGGTTGCTCTTGTGCAGGGCATCCCAACTCTTAGCCACCCGTATGCCCAAGTAGTGAAAGCTCTTCTCCACCATCTTGAGCGGGAGCTCTCCCAGTCTCTTTTCCTGGCCCCTCGCACGGATCACAAAAAGCTCACTTTTCCCGACATTCAACTTATACCCCGAGAAATCCCCGAAATCTTTTAGGATCTGCTTAACCCCCCCAACTCTTCCACCGGATCTGAAATATACAGGAGCAGGTCATCCACGTACAGTGAAACACGATGCTCCTCCCCTCCCCGAATCCGCCCCCTCCAGTTTCTAGACATCCTCAGCACCATGGTCAACGGCTCCATTGCCAGGGCAAACAGCAGGGGGGACAGGGGGCACCCCTGCCTTGTTCCTCAATGCAGCCTAAAGTACTCTGACCGCAGTTGGTTCGTGGACACACTCGCTACGGGGGCCTGATACAGTAATTTAACCCACCCTATGAATTCCTCGCCAAATCTAAATCTGCCTAACACTTCCCACAGGTATTCCCACTCCACCCGATCGAAGGCTTTTTCCGCATCCATTGCAGCCACCACTTCTACATCCCCTCCTTCCGAGGGCGGTTTTGCACAGAGCTAAATCGCTGGCTTTGAAAAAAGACGAAGGCAGGCCAGCAGCACGGTTCAATTCCCATACCAGCCTCCCCGAACAGGTGCCGGAATGTGGCAACTAGGGGCTTTTCACAGTAACTTCATTTGAAGCCTACTTGTGCCAATAAGCGATTTTCAATTCATTTCATTTCATGATCGCGTTCAGGAGCCTCCGCACATTCGTGTTCAGCTGCCTGCCCTTGACAAACCCCGACTCGTCCTCATAAATCACCCCCGGGACACAGTCCTCAATTCTAGTGGCCAGGATCTTGGCCAACATTAAGGAGCGATATCGGCCTATAGGAGCTACATTGCAGCGGGTCTTTATCTCGTTTAAGGATGAGCGAAATCAAGGCCCACGACATCGTCGGCGGAAGGGTTCCCCTTTCCTTAGCCTCGTTGAAGGTTCTCAACAATAGTGGGCTCAACAACTCTGAGAATTTCCGATAGAATTCTCCAGGATATCCGTCCGGTCCCGGCGCCTTGCCTGACTGCATGCCCTCCAAACCTTTAACCAATACCGCCAACTCAATCGGGGCCCCTAATCCCTCTACTAGCTCCTCCTCCACCTTCAGAAACCTCACTTGGTCCAAGAACTGCTTCATCCCTTCCCTCCCCTCCGGGGGTTCTGACTCATACAATTTACTATAAAAATCCTTGAAGACCTCATTGATCCTTTCCGAGCTCAGGACCGTTACCCCCCATCCCTAATTCCCCCAATTTCCCTGGCCGCCTCTCTCTTCCATAGTTGGTGCGCCAGCATCCTACTTGCCTTCTTCCCATACTCGTACACCGCTCCTTGTAACTTCCTCAACTGAGCCTCTGCCTTCCCTGTGGTAAGCAAGTCAAACTCCGCCTGCAGGCTCCGGCACTCCCTTAGCAGCCCCTCCTCGGGGGACTCTGCATATCTCCTGTCCACCCTGAGTATCTCCCCCACCAACCTCTCCCTCTCCATCCTATCCCTCTTCTCTCTGTGGGCCCTGATAGAAATTAGCTCCCCCCGATAACTGCCTTCAGCGCCTCCCAGACCATATTCACTGAAACCTCCCCTGTATCACTGGTCGGCACATAGTTTTGGATACTCCTAATCCGCCCACAGACCTCCTCATCCGCCAATAGTCCTACATCCAGTCTCCATTGAGGGCGTCCGTCCCCAGCCTCAACTCCACCCAGTGCGGAGCATGGTCCAAGACCGCAATGGCTGAGTACTCTACCCCCTCCACTCTCGGGATTAGCGCCCTGCTCACCACAAATAAATCGATCCGCGAGTGTACTTTGTGGACATGGGAGAAAAAAGAAAACTCTTTCGCTCTTGGCCAAGCGAATCTCCACAGGTCCACTCCCCCCATCTGGTCCATGAACCCCATCAGGACCTTGGCCGCTGCCGGCCTCTTACCCGATCTAGACTGAGACCGGTCCAGTTCCGGCTCCAGGACCGTGTTAAAGTGCCCCCCCCCCCCCTCATTGCCAAACTGCATGACTCCAGGTCCGGTATTTTACTCAACATTCGCTTCATAAAATCCGCATCGTCCCAATTCGGGGCATACACGTTCACTAGCACCACCCGGGCCCCCTGCAGCCTGCCACTCACCATAATACATCTACCCCCTCTATCCGCCACAATACCCCCGCCTCAAATGCCACCCGTTTGCTCACCAAGATTGTGACCCCCCTGGTCTTTGCATCCAGCCCTGAGTGAAATACCTGCCCCACCCATCCCTTCCTAAGCCTAGCTTGATCAGCTAGCTTCAGATGCATTTCTTGTAGCATGGCTATGTCTGCCTTTAGCCCCTTTAAGTGCGAGAACACGTGGACCCTCTTGACTGGCCCCTTCAGGCCCTTCAAGTTCCACGTGATCGGCCTGGTTGGAGGATTGATTCCCCCCCCCGCCTGCTGACTAACCATTTTAGGCCAGCCATGTGTCTGTGCCTCCCGCACACTCCAGCCCCCGAGCCGGAGGCTCCCCGTCCCGACTCCCCCTTTGACTCCGAAAGTTGCTACCCCTGCAGCCAGCAAAGCAGCACCCAAGCCCTCCCCCCCCACCCCCTCGATCCCCCTCTCCCAAGTCAAGTATCCGCTTAACTCCACCTCCCCTCATTGCTCTCCTGTAAGTCAGCTGACTCATGCTGACCCCGGCCACTTCCGCCTCTACCTCCAATCCCACTGTTGGATTCCTCTACGGGTGTCCAAACCAAGTGAGGGAGAGAGAGTCCTCCCCTTATTCCCGTGAGTCAAGAAAGAAAAGCTCAAACAACCAAACATCGGGTGCTATCCCCAACGATGAGCAATTCCCCTCCACATCGCAAACTGCTCTCGCCTGTGACGCAGCTCTATACAAACAGCAAACAGACCCAGAAACTCGGGGGTCTAGAACAAAGGGGCAAAAAAAAAGAAAACACGGGGAAAAACCAACATAACACCGCCCCCTCCAGCCCCCACCGCCCCACCGGCGTGTCCCAACAACATACAGCAGTCCATTATTCAAGTCCAGCTTCTCGTTCTTAATAAAAGTCTACGCCTCGTCCGGCGTATCAAAATACTGATACCAGTCTTGGTACGTGACCCACAGCTTCGCCTGTTGTAGCAGCCGGAACTTCACCCCTTTGCTGTGGAGGACCGCCTTGGCCCGGTTGAATCCCGCACGCCTCTTAGCCAACTCTGCACCCCAGTCCTGGTAGATACGGATCTCGCAGTTCTCCCACTTCGCTCCTTCTTTGCCCATCGCAGGACACACTCCTTGTCGGTGAAGCAGTGGAACCTTACCACCATAGCTCTCAGCAGCTTGTTCGCCTTAGGCTTCCTTGCCAGGACTCTATGCGCCCCGTCCAGCTCCAGGGGCCGCAGGAAGGCCCCCGCGCCCATCAGCGTTCCCAGCATCGTGGTTACAAACGCACTCGCATCCGACCCCTCCGGTCCTTCAGGGAGACCCAGAATTCGCAGGTTCTGCCTCCTCTACCTATTTTCAAGGTCTTCCAGCTTCTCCTGCCATCTTTTGTGCAGGGCCTCATGCGCCTCCACTCTAACCGCCAGGCCCAAAATCTCGTCCACGTTGTCACAGGCCTTTTGCTGCACCTCCTTAATCGCCGTCCCCTGCATCTTCTGGGTCTCCATCAACCTTTCAATAGAAGCCTTCATAGGGGCCAGCATCTCCGCTTTTAATTCAGTGAAGTAGCTTCTAAGAAATTCCTGCTGCTCCCGTGACCACAGGGCCCACACTGCCTGATCCACGCCGGCCGCCATCTTGCCTTTTCGCGCCCGTTTCCTCTCTTCTCCAAAGCTGCTTTTTTGACCGCCCCACTCCTGGTCCCCTCCACACAGCGCTCGGGGATCCTCACTGTTTCCTTCCCACACTGGGAATCGTTTTCCAAGTGGCGCTGGTGCTCCGTACAAGGGCCCAAAATTCCATTGTCGGCGGGAGTTGCCGACCGTGCGACCTACCCGGGCATAGCCGCAACCGGAAGTCCTACTTGACCTAAGTATAAGGAATGTCTCAATGGGGAAGTATTTTGGTGACAGTGACAATAACTCGGCAAGATTTAAGGTAGTTATGGAAAAGGACAAAGATTGGCTGGAAATAATTGCATTCGAGGAAGGCTGATTTTAATAGGATCTGGCCAAAGTGGGCAGAGCAGCTACTTGATGGTCCCACATCAGAGCAGTGGGAGTCAAACAAAAATGAAACCAATAGAGTACAAAGTCATCATGTTCCAGAGAAGCCAGGATGGCAAGGGAAATACAGGATTGGATGTGGGGAAAAAGGAAGGTTTGTGGCAGATACAGGGGGCTGAAAATAATGGATACCCTGTGCCATAATATCCACTCATGTATACCATGAGATGCAGACAGGCAGTGATTGACACACAAGATAACCAATGAACACACACGACACAGAACAACCAATCACCAGACAGGACACCAGCACTATAAAGCCCACAGGGCATTAAGGCTCTCCCTCTCTCACAGGACACGGCCAGGGAGATAGTCGCAGTGCACAGGCCAATTAACATCATCACCATGTGATAGAGAGCTAGTCTGGTCAAGCCAGTAGGAGGTTATCAGTTAAGTTAATAGAGTGTCAACCCACAGCAGATATGTACAGCAATCAACAGGTTCAATAAAACAGTGCTGGACCATCTCCTGTGTTGGAAGCCTGTTTCTTGTTTTACTGCATCCAGTTGCAGTCGATGTTAGACCAACTCAGATAACACGTCACCCTGGAGGAGTATAGAGAGTGCAGGGGAGTATTTATAAAAGATATTTGGAGAGTGAAGAGAGGGCATGAAAAGACCTTTACAAGCAAAATAAAGGAAAACCCCAAAGTGTTTTATAAATATATTAAGGCAAAAGAGTAACCAGGGAAAAAGTAGCACCCATTAGGGACCAAAGTGGCAATCTGTGTGCAGAGCTGAAAGACATAGGTGAAGTATTAAATTAATGTTTTGTATCTGTGTTTTCGATAGGGAAGGACGATGTAGGTATAGAAAGCAGCGAGGGAGACTGTGATGTAATTGAACAGATTAGCATTGCCTCTCTCAAGCTGCTTCGATCCAGTGCTGGCAGGTTGGGTAGAAATTAGGAACTGCAAACCTTTTCTGGAAGTGTTCTTATCTGTGTCAGGGAATCTTTCCTCTCCTCACACGACCATGCTTCCTCGGGAATCCTAAACAAAGAATGAGACAGTTTGTGAGATATATGAATGCACACTTAAACAGATTATTAGAAAAATCAATGAAAAAAAAATATTCCTGGACATCAAAGATTGCTTTACAGAGAGAATAGTTTCATGCTGACACGAATTACTCATGAGCAGTTTCACTTTTGGTATAGCTTTTAAAGGCTTGTGTTTAGTTTTCAATATTTTGCACGAAATTGCAATCTATTACATAAAAAAATACCAATTTACTCAGCAACATTCGGAAGTTGAGCAAATGCAGTAAATTAAAATATAATAGAGCCGTTGGGGACAATTGAATATTGGAGCTATTGTGATTTTCCTCTCCTTAATCATTGTGGCACGGATGGGGTTGCTAGGTGATGGACAACGTCATTTGTAGCCACTATGTAATCCTCATTGTCCATGTGGATTGTATTTGCTCCACCATTGGCCTCAGCTCAAAGCTTCGGACTTCTGACCTAAAACTTTCTGCTTCTTGGCCTCACTAGTTTTGAGATGTTTCACAAAATCTATCTGTTTGACCGAGCATTTAATTACCTATTCTAATATCTCCTTATGTGGCACATGGTCAAATCTCATTTGCTCATGCTCCATTCAAGTCTCTGTAAAAATATAAATTATTGCAAAAAGGATTGGCTAAATCGAGGATGTATTGGCCCAGACCCGATCTATGGATGACCGCACAGAAATGGACTTACAATAAAAAGCACAAGGCTGCAGCGCGGTGCTCTGGCCAATGGGGAGGGCCCATACTGAGAGGTGGTTGGATGTGCCCCCCAAAGGTGTAAACCCCTCTCTGCTGCAAAGCCTTCAGCGAGATGAGGAGAAGACGCTGGCCAATGGCCATCGAGAGGAGCAGCGGGACGACTCTCGACCTCCAGGCCAGGGCGGAGGAGAGTGGGTGGACAGCGAACCAGGGCAGCATGGTAGCATTGTGGTTAGCACAATTGCTTCACAGATCCAGGGTCCAGGTTCGATTCCCGGCTTGGATCACTATCTGTGCGTAGTCTGCACATTCTCCCCGTGTCTGCGTGGGTTTCCGCCGGGTGCTCTAGTTTCCTCCCACAGTCCAAAGATGTGCAGGTTAGGTGGATTGGCCATGCTAAATTGCCCTTAGTGTCCAAAATTGCCCTTAGTGTTGGGTGGGGTTACTCGGTTATGGGGATAGGGTGGAGGTGTGGACCTTGGGTATTGTGCTCTTTCCAAGAGCCGGTGCAGACTCGATGGGCCGAATGGCCTCCTTTTGCACTGTAAATTCTATGAAAATTCTATGAACCAAAAAGAACAGGGGCCACCAGTCCAGATAGCCAACAGCAGCCGCCAGTCCCTTGGCCAGGAGCACGCGGTCATCAAACGTCAAGGCTCAAGGCCTGGCCACCTGACTGAGTGGTGAGTAGAGGAGCAGTCGGGAAGTGCGAAGGAGGCCGGGCGAGCTCCGACGTTGTGTCTCAGGGAATTGGGTAGCAGCGGCCAATGGGAGCGGGGCAACTTGACCAGAGCCAGAGGCCGGCCAGGCAGCTGGGCTGAGAGTGAGGTCTGGTCTGGGGAGCAACTGGACTGGGCAGCAAGGATGGGAATTTGGGTTTCTATGCCTTGTACTGTGAGTTGAGGGTTGGCAAGGTCAGAAGATTGGGATGGGGCTCATCATCATTGGGGGAGCGGGCCATGTCACCAGGGGTTGGTGCGTGACGAGGGGTCATGTTAAGCGGGAGAGTATGAGGCCCTAAAAGTGCAAGTCCACCTCTGTGGCCGCACCCCAGATGTACCCCCAAAGATGCATCACATGAAACCCTTGAAATTTATTAGGCATGCTGGGGGTTGGTTGCCCGGGCCAGGCAGTAGTGGGGAGCGACTTGGTGCAAAGTCCATGGACTTGGAGTGTCTCCCTCGGCATCGGATGGCCTGGCTCAGACTGCCATTGCTGCAGTCTGACTTTTAATGCACCTCTTTGTGCAATTTACAGGTCCTTGGCTGTTCACTTTGCTGAGTTCTGCCTGTGTCCTTTGAATACTCTGGGACCATCTGGTCATCTGGGAACCCACCCAGGCCACCCTCTGGACACCCTCACACCCCAGCTGTTTCATCAGGGGGATGGCCATGGCCAAACTCTTAATCAGTGGTCCACCAGGTGTTGTTGGCACTGCAGAGGAAGCAGGGGATCAACAGAGCTCACCCCAAGCAGATGAAACCTGCACCGTGGTCTTTGGAGCCCTCCTTGGAACTTTGCCCTTCTCAGGTCAGAGGCCTCACCCGTGACACCCCCATCCCTCCAGATCACCAGCTCCTGGTGAGGCTGGCAGCACTGACTGCCCCTGCCACCACCTCTTAGGCAGTGTTCAGGAAGGCAGGCTCGAGCCTGTAGCCCATCCTGGGGAAGAGGGTGTCGCTCCGCCCCTCACTGGCATGGAGCTGTGGGTCCAACTTGGACACCCGAATCCGAGGGGAAGTTCTTCTCTGAGCATCTTCATGGCTGCAGGGGGTCTGTGGTAAGTGGAGCACTTAAACCTCCAGCTGCCAGGCTCTTTATTGCTAACTCTGGCCCCAGCGGTTAGAATGCCCACTGGACCAGGAATTGCTCGGAATTCGCACAGGCAGAGTTCTGACCCATTTGCATGGCCTGACTCGCTTTCCGAATAGCACCCCCCAAAGGGAAAATGTAACGCATGCAATTCGGTCCCGGCGGCAATACTTTGGCTGGATTCTCCCATTCTGCTGTATTGTCCGCAGGATCCGTCTGGTCTTACGTCCAAAACGGCAGCGTCGCCCCCAGCACTGATCCTCCACCCGGTGTGGGGCTAGCAGCCGCACCACGTAAAGTCCCCAACTTTAACTGCGGATACGGCCGCAGAACGGCTGAGCTGTGACCACGCATTCTCACAGAGGCGGCCTGGCCGCGTGCGGACCTGGCCTGCTCAAAACTGCCCCCCCCCCCCAGTAACTCCCTCGATACCCCTGGACCACCCTAGCCCCTGCTGAAGCCCCCACCCCCTCCCCCCTGCCAGCAGAAGGCTCTCCCTGACTGAGGCGACGCTGGACACAGCCACTACGCGCGGTCTCCGAAAGTTGTGAGGACACGCGCCCCAGGCCGTCGGGAACTCGGGCCACCATGGCAGGGCCTCAGGTGATATCCTGAGGTCGTCCCAACGGCGTGAGGCATACTCCTCGAGTACGCCATTTTTGAGGGGGCGGAGCGTCGGACAAACGGCGCTGCCCCCGATTCCAGTGTAAAAATGCATTCTCCGGCCGATCACCGCATGAGATTTCGGCATCGGCGATCGCAGAATCCAGCCCTTTGTCTCCCAAACGGAGAATCCTTACCATCGTCTTTATCAATGGTGTCAGCCACTCGGCTGGTCACCTGTTCTGCAATGAGCCTTCAACTAATGGCCAGCACTATCTCCTCCATGGAGGTATGGACATGCAGGCACACTTGCCCTACTCTGGTTAATTCCTGCTGTCTCCGTTTGTTCATCACCTTATCCTACAACCGAGAGGAAAGTGTGTCAGTGAGTGTGGTGCAATCTGTTTGGGCGATGTGGCTGTCATGCTTGAAAAGCAGGCAGTAAATCCCCGTGATCGTTTTGGGGGGGTGTATTCAATTTAACCCCACATGTTCCCTCCCACTTAATTCATCCCCCCCCCCCCCCCCCCCAACTTCTGCGTTCCACTTCACCTGCACAGCCCAGTGGAAATTATTAATATACTTTCTGTGGCAAGCCAAAAGCAATGCTATTTTTGGTGACTATGAATTTTTGTTTTTGTTCATTCATGGGAGGTGGGTATTGTTGGCTTGATAAGAATTTATAGCCCATCCCTAATTGCCCTTGAGAAGGTGGTGGGTGAGCTGCTTTCTTGAACCACTGTAGTGATGTAGATACAGCCATGGTGCTACTGGGGAGGGAGTTTCAGGATTTTCACACACAGACTGTGAAGGAACGGTGAAATATTTCCAAGTCAGAATGCTGAGTGGTTTGAGGAGAAACTTTCAGGTGGTGGTATTTCCATTTGTCTGCTGCCCATGTCCTGCTAGATGGCAATGGTTGGAGGTTTGAAAGGTGCTGTCTAAGGAGACTTGGTGAATTCCTGCAGTGCGTCTTGTAGATCAGGGGTGGGCAAACTTTTCCGTGCAAGGGCCACATTCAGAAATTCACAATTCACAAAGGGCCGCATAGTATATTAAGTAAAATAATTACTTCACCCGGTTAAGATTCTGGGCGCCTCATATAGAACATAGAACAGTACAGCACAGAACAGGCCCTTCGGCCCTCGACGTTGTGCCGAGCAATGATCACCCTACTCAAGTCAACGTATCCACCCTATACCAGTAAGTAACCCAACAGCCCCCCCCCCCCCCCCCCCATTAACCTTAAAAAAAAATTTTTTTTTTTTTTTTAAATGACTTGGTGGGCCGCAGAAATACCTTTGGCGGGCCGCATGCGGCCCACGGGCCGTAGTTTGCCCACCCCTGTTGTAGATGGTACACACTGCTGCTATTGTACGTTGGTGGTGGAGGGAGTGAATGTTGGTGGATGGGATGCCAATCATGCGGGCTGCTTTGACCTGGATGCTGTCAAGCTTCTTGATTGTTGGAGCTGCACTCACCCAGGCAAGTGGAGAGTACTCCATCACACTCCTGATTCGGGCCTTGTAGTTGGTGGACAGGCTTTGAGGAGTCAGGAGGTGAGGTACTCACCGCAGGACTCCTAGTCTCTGGAGTTCTCTTGTAGCCATAGTATTTACATAGCTAATCCATTTCAGTTTCTGGTCAAAGGTAACGAGAATGTCGACAGTGGGGGATTTAGCAAAAGTAATGCCATCAAACATCAGGGGCGGTGGTCAGATTCTCTCGTGGTAGAAATGGTCATTGCCTGGCACTTGTGTGGCTCGAATATTACTTGCCACTTGTCAGCTCAAAACTTAGAAATTGTCCAGGCCTTGCTGCATCTCAAGTAAAGCATGCACTGCAGTAGTGCAGTCAACAGCAAATATCCCCACTTCTGGCCTTATGATGGAAGGAGGGTGATTAGTCCACGGGAATTACCCTGAGAAACTCCTGCAGTGATGCCCTGGAACTAAGATAATTGACATCTATCACCAACTACAATCAAATATATAAACATATGAATAGTAGAACAGCATAGGCTAATATATTGTAAGATGTCATTGACCACAATGCTGGTAAATGCCGGTAAAGCATGGACAGGTGGAATAAACAAGAAACATCATTAATGACCACAACCTGCTGTGTATTTCCAGTATGGTAGCACACTGGTTAGCAAAATTGCTTCACAGTGTCAGGGACCCAGGTTCTATTCCTGGCTTGGCTCACTGTCTGTGTGTCTGCACGTTCTCCCTGTGTCTGCGTGGGTTTCCTCCAGGTGCTCCGGTTTCCTCCCACAGTCCAAAGATGTGCAGGTTAGGTGGATTGGTCACGCTGAATTGCCCCTTAGCACCCTATGTTTGGTTACAAGGTTAGGGTGGAGATGTGGGCTTAATTAGGGTGCCCATTTGGGGGCCGGTGTAGACTCAATGGGCCAATCCCCTGCTTCCTCTATGAACGTATGATTCGATTTTAATTTATTTATTTTAAATTTTCAGCCTTAAAACATCCCTCACATCTCAATTGTAAAATGTGGTGTTTTCAGGTTCAATTAAAATTTAGAATTAATGATTTGATGCAGAAAGTAATTGGAAACATGCCTGAGGTGAGGTAAAAACAGGTCCTGACTTGTTGCAGACAGTGGTAGGTGTGAGTACAGCTCCACTTACTTAAAGGAGAAAATTGTGCAGACTGTCATTTTTTTTTCCAAATCAACCACATGGTTTACAAGCACACAAGAGGCATATACAGAAAATTTCCTTTAAATTTCTTGTAAGTGAGTGCGTTCACTTCCTTTCTGCTGAAAATGAGTGCTTCTTGTAAGCCATGTATGTCCTGTTTAGCCGGTTTTCTATCTTGTGATGCAGCAGCGGGCAACTAATGACGAGAAGTCTGCTTCTGCTTGATAAAAGCCATCCAAAATTTTTAGATGTGTACTTCGATCGGCATGCCCACTTTGTGCCATCGGTGAATGTCGTGGTGAGTGAGTTAGGTCCACAACAAAACACTTTTAACTCTCAGCGACGTTTTACCAAAACAACGCTTTGTTTTTCAATGCTTTTCCACACAAAGGTAAAGTTAAAATTTAAAAATTCTTGGCCCACATACCTTCTGACCATTCCAGCGGTTTCTGTTTTAATTGAATTTGCATCCATTTTTAAGATGCTATATGCTATGATTGACCCCCAAATGAAAAGAAAGGCATCCAGGTAAAAGAAATTGAAAGGGAAAACCAAAACCTAAAAGTTTTTGGAAAAGGCATAAAAAAGCTATGATCATTGAGTGATAAATAATGACTTGGTGTGTTGCTGAATCACATGGAGTAATATCTGCTCAGACTGGCAGATGATGGAGGTGCCATAGCTGACCTGTGAATTTGCAAGGTAGGCAGGAGAGAGTTACAATTCCAAAAACTAAATCCTGCAGATGCTGGAAATCTTGGAAAATGCTGGAAAAACACAGCAGGACTGGTAGCATCCGTGGAGAAGAAAACAGAGTTAACAATTGCGTGTAATTTCCTTTCATCGGTTATGTGATGAATGGTATCAGTAGCTGCTGTGTTTAATATATTGGCCCTTTAAGACCGGGCTTAGAACCCTGGGGGACTCCGCCTCTGGCTCCGCCCCCAGGAAACGGTATATAAGATGAGGCTCCCTCGGCAGCATGTGGTGAGCACACTTCTCGGCTGCTGTTCAGTTCTCGGATGATTAAAGCCTTTGAATTACCAATCTTCTCTCCTGTGTCGTAATTGAGGGTATCTTAGGTTACTGTTTCTGATTGCTTGCTGGTAGCTGATGTTGCATGAGAGACATTTGTAGATCTTAAAGAAAAGATTGAGATTGGCCTTGATGCCCCGATGACAGAATAGCCCGCAAAGGATCTCATTGAGGAGACTGGTCAGAAGAGAGTTCTTCAAGCTCATTACAGCTTGTTGGATTTGTTGGATAAAGGACCAGTTAAAACCTAACCCTTCCAAATACCAAACCTATAATTTGCTACTTTCCAGTCAGATTCCGTTATTTAAATAGTTACAACAGATTTCCTCAGACTTTGAACTTTACTAGCCACATAAAAAGCTACTGTGTATAACTAGCCCCTATGCCTTTTACTTGATGATTTGAACAAACTGACCCCTTCCATCGCTACTCATATTCCGGCAGAACTAGAGATTCAACCTGGACCCTCTTGACTGGTTTTGCACGGTACTGGGTACGGTGGTGAATTTACTCACTGAGTCACCAGCTGATCCTAGAGGTTTGTCGACGAGTTTCCTTCTCGCTCTTGCAGTCATCACCCTGAGAAAAAGGGAATATATTAAAAACACTAGTGCCCTCTGGCTTTATAGTGGTCGTGTCCTGTCTGGTGATTGGCTGCTGTGTTCTGTGTGTTCATTGGTCATCCTGTGTGTCAATCAATGACTGTCTGTGCACCATCATATACTTGTGTGTATATTATGACATGCATCGAAGCAGATATCTGGCAATTCAGGGCTGGGTGGTCCAGGGTTGTGGTTAGGGGATGGGAGGTGGGCGGAGGCGGGGGGGGGGGGGGGGGGGGGGGTGGGGGATGGGGGGTGGGGGAGGCATGGGGGGTGGGGGAGGGGGGAATTCTACTATTGCACATCTTCCCCAGATTTCTTTAGGTGCGGCATTTCATTTGAATATCCTTCACCTTGAGCAGTACCCAGCTGGACACAGTCAAGATGTTAGAATTGTTCACCTGGGCAGCACAGTGGCGCAGTGATTAGCATTGCTGCCTCACAGCACCGAGGTCCCCGGTTCGATCCCAGCTCTCGGTCACTGTCCATGTGGAGTTTGCACATTCTCCCCGTGTTTGTGTGGGTTTCGCCCCCACAACCCAAAGATGTGCAGGGTAGGTGGATCTGACATGCTAAATTGCCCCTTAATTGGAAAAAAAATGAATTTGGCATTACAATTTAACAAAAGAATTGTTTACCAAAGCAGAAGGAATCATTAGCCGAATGATAGGGAAGGAGATGGATCTGGACTAATTGGATGATTGTGCCAAAGAACCAACGCAGGCACAAAATACTAATAGCATCCTCCTGTTTTGTCTTATTCTATGATCTCTGCACAGGCAATTTTGAAGCTGGTTAACCCAAACATAATACTTCAACCAGGTTCTAAAAAGAAGCACAGGGAGACTTCCGGTTGCGGCTATGTGGAGTTAAGTCGCACGTTCGGCAGCTCCTGCTAGGAACGGACTTTTGGGCTCTTTTTAGGGCCCCCAACGGTATTTTTTCGACGTTTCCCGGTGTGGGATGGAGACAGCAACATTTCCTCAGCAGTGTATGGCTTGGACCAGGAGTCGGGCGATTAAAAAAAAGTGGTAGTGAAGCCAAAGAAGATGCGAGGGAAGAAGCACAAGATGGCGGCGGGCGGAGACCAGGCAGCGTGGATGCAGTGGGCGCAGGAGCAGCAGAAGGCTCTCCAGCACTGCTTTAGGGAGCTTAAAGCGGACCTGCTGGAGCCGATGAATGCTTCAATTGATAAGCTGCTGGAGACCCAGACGGCCCAGGGGGTGGCGATCCGAGAGGTCCGGCAAAAGGTCCTCGAAAACGAGGACGAGATCTTGGGCCTAGCGGTGAAGGTGGAGGCACATGAGGCGCTCCATGAAAAATGGCAGGAGAGGTTCGAGGAGATGGAGAACCGCTCGAGGCGGAAGAATCTGCGGTGCCTGGGCCTCCCGGAGGGGCTGGAGGGGTCGGACGTGGGGACCTACATGGTCACCATGTTAAATTCGTTGATAGGAGCAGGGTCCTTTCAGGGGTCCCTGGAGCTGGAGAGGGCCCACAGAGTATTGGTGAGGAGGCCCAGGCCTAATGAGCCACCGCGGGCGGTGCTGGTGCGGTTCCACCGGTTTGCTGACCAGGAGTGTGTGCTTAGGTGAGCCAAGAAGGAGCGGAGCAGCAGGTGGGAGAACGTGGATGTTTGGATCTACCAGGATTTGAGCGAAGAAGAGGGCCAGGTACAAACGGACGAAGGCGGTGCTACACAGGAGGGGAGTGAAGTTCGGCATGCTGCAGCCGGCGCGTCTGTGGGTCACCTACAAGGATCGACACCTCTACTTTGAGTCCCCGGAGGAGGCGTGGGCCTTTGTTCAGGCCGAAAAATTGGACACAAACTGAGGGTTGGGTACGGGGGGGGTCGAGTGAAGGGGTGATCAGGGATAGTTGTGTTGCATTTTGGGGGGGGTTTCTCTGTTTATTTTTGGCTCTGTTTCTTTGAGGGTGGGTTGGGCACTGTTTTTGCTTGGGTCTGACTGACGGGTTCGAGGAGGGAGGCAGGCCAGCGGTGTGGGAGGCTGATGGCGGGAAGGGGGGATGGGGCCCCACGGGGGAGGTGAGAGGAGGTGGGGTCGGGCGAGGAAAGCACGGGCTTTTTCCCACACTGGGGGCTGAAGGGGGCGGGGTCGGAGCTGGGAAGCGCGGGCTTTTTCCCACGCTGAGAGCGGAAGGGGGAAGAGGACAGCCTGCCGGTGGGTAACGGAGGGGGAGGGGAAGTCCCACGCTGGGAGGGTTCGAAGGAGTGGTGGGAGTCAGCAGGAGTCGGCTGACTTACAGGAGTGCAATGGGGGGTGCAATGCAGCTAGGGGGGGTCCTAGCTGGAGCAGGTCGAGGGGGTCGGGTTGGGGGTCTGCCGCTGTGGGGAACGGGTCGTGCGGGAGGCGCGAGCACGTGGCTGGCCAAGGAGGGGTTATGGCTCGTCGGCAGGGGAAGGGGTCGGGTAGCCCCCTGATCCGGCTGATAACCTGGAATGTAAGGGGGCTGAATGGGCCGGTCAAACGGGCCCGCGTGTTTGCGCACCTGAAGGGCCTGAAGGCGGGATGTGGCCATGCTTCAGGAGACGCACCTGAATGTGGCGGATCAGGTAAGATTGAGGAAGGGGTGGGTAGGCCAGGTGCTTCATTCGGGGCTGGATGCAAAAAATCGGGGGGTGGCGATCTTGGTGGGAAAGAGGGTGTCGTTTGAGGCGTCAAGCATTGTGGCAGGCAATGGCGGTAGGTATGTGATGGTCAGTGGCAAACTGCAGGGGGAGCGGGTGGTGCTGGTTAATGCATACGCCCCGAACTGGGACGATGCAGGTTTCATGCGGCGCATGCTGAGCCTGATCCCAGACTTGGAGACAGGGGGCCTGATAATGGGGGGGGGTTTTTAACACGGTGCTGGATCCGGCACTGGATCGCTCTAGATCTAAGACGGGCAGGAGGCCGGCGGCGGCTAAGGTGCTGAGGGGGTTTATGGACCAGATGGGTGGACCCATGGAGGTTTGCGAGGCCGGGGGCCAGGGAATTTTCATTCTTCTCCCACCTTCATAAGGCCTATTCCCGGATTGATTTCTTTGTTATGAGTAGGGCGCTGATTGCGAGAGTGGAAGATACTGAGTACTCAGCGATAGCCATTTCCGATCATTCTCTGCATTGGGTAGACCTAGAGCTGGGGGAAGAGAGGGACCAGCGCCCGCTTTGGCGCTTAGAGGTGGGGTTGCTGGCGGACGAGGAGGTGAGCGAGCGGGTCCGAGGATGTATTGAGAGGTACTTGGAGGCCAACGACAATGGGGAGGTCCATGGGGTTGGTCTGGGAGGCCCTGAAGGCGGTGGTTAGGGGAGAGTTGATCTCCATTCGGGTCCACAGAGAGAGGGAGAGGTTGGTGGGGGAGATAGTGAGGGTGGACAGGAGGTACGCGGAGGTTCCGGAGGAGGGACTGCTTAGGGAGCGGCGCAGCCTCCAGGTCGAGTTCGACCTGTTGACTACCAGGAAGGCGGAGGTGCAGTGGAGGAAGGCACAGGGGACAGTGTATGAATATGGAGAAAAGGCGAGCCGGACGCTGGTGCACCAGCTTTGGAAGCGAGATGCAGCCAGGGAGATCGGTGGAGTTAAGGATACGGGTTGGAACGTGGTGCGAAGTGGGGTAGGCATCAATGGGGTCTTCAGGGACTTCTACGAGGAACCGTATCGGTCCGAGCCCTCACCGGAGGAGGGAGGGATGTGTCGCTTCCTGGACCGGCTGAGATTCCCGAGGATGGAGGAGGGGCAGGTGGCGGGATTGGGGGGCCAGTTGGGTTGGAGTTGGTCAAAGGGATAGGGAGCATGCAGCCGAGGAAGGCACCGGGGCTGGATGGGTTCCCAGTCGAATTCTATAAGAAGTATGCAGACCTGCTGGGCCCTCTGTTGGTTAGGACCTTTATCGAGGCAAGGGAAGGAGGTTCTTTGCCCCCGACGATGACTCGAGCGCTGATTTCCTTGATCCTGAAGTGGGACAAGGATCCCCTGCAGTGTGGGTCATACAGGCCGATCTCACTCTTCAATGTAGACGCCAAGTTGTTGGCGAAGATTTTAGCCACGAGGATAGAGGACTGTGTGCCGCAGGTTATTCACGAGGATCAGACGGAGTTCGTGAAAGGGAGGCAGTTGAATACTAATGTACGGAGGCTCTTGAATGTCATAATGATGCCGGCGGTAAAAGGGGAGGCGGAGATAGTGGCGGCGATGGATGCGGAGGAGGCCTTTGATAGGGTGGAATGGGGGTACTTGTGGGAGGTGCTGAAAAGGTTCAGGTTTGGGGAGGGGTTCGTCAGGTGGGTGAGGTTGCTATATGAGGCCCTGGTGGTGAATGTGGCCACGAATAGGAGGAGGTCGGAATATTTTCGGCTACACCGAGGGACGAGGCAGTGGTGTCCCCTGTCCACCCTGCTCTTTGCGCTGGCGATTGAACCCCTGGCCATGGCGTTGAGGGAGTCTAGGAATTGGAGGGGGCTGGTGTGGGGTGGGGAGGAACACCGGGTGTTGCTCTATGCGGATGACTTGTTGTTGTATGTGGCGGACCCGTTGGGGGTGATGCCGGAGGTGATGAGGATTCTCAGGGAGTTTGGGGATTTCTCAGGGTACAAACTCAACATGGGGAAGAGCTGTTTGTTGTTCACCCAGGGAACCAGGAGAGGGGGATTGGTGAGCTCCCGCTGAAAAAGGCGGAGAGGGGTATTAGGTACTTGGGGGTCCAGGTGGCTAGGAGCTGGGGGGCCTTGCATAGGCTTAACTTTACGAGGCTGGTGGAGCAAATGGAGGAGGAGTTTAAGAGGTGAGACGCGCTGCAGCTGTCCTTGGCGGGTAGGGTGCAGTCAGTCAAGATGACGGTGCTCCCAAGATTTCTGTTCCTGTTCCAGTGCCTCCCCATCCTTATCCCAAAGACCTTCTTCATGTGGGTTAATAGGAGCATTACGGGGTTTGTGTGAGTGCAGGGGACCCCGAGGGTGAGAAGGGTGTTCCTGGAGCGAAGTAGGGATGGGGCTGGCTGGCGCTGCCCAACCTCTGTGGGTATTACTGGGCCGCCAATGTGGCGATGGTGTGCAAGTGGGTGATAGAGGGAGAGGGGGCAGCATGGAAGAGGTTGACGATGGCATCCTGTGTGGGCACGAGACTGGAGGTGCTGGTGACGGTGCCGCTGCCGCTTCCTCCAACGAGGTATACCACGAGCCCGGTGGTGGCGACAACCCTCAAAATCTGGGGGCAATGGAGATGACACAGGGGGGAAGTGGGGGCCTCAGTGTGGTCCCTGATACGGGGGAACCACCGGTTGATCGTGGGGAGAATAGGCGGTGGGTTCCTGAGTTGGCACAGGGCAGGTATTAGGAGGATGGGGGACCTGTTTGTGGATGGGAAGTTCGCGAGCCTGGGTGAGTTGGAGGAGAAGTCCTGGCTCCAGCCGGGGAACACCTTCAGGTATATGCAGGTAAGGGCATTTGTCAGGCGGCAAGTGATGGAGTTCCCACTGTTGCTGCCGCACAGGGTCCAGGACAGGGTGCTCTCGGGGTGTGGGTTGGAGGGGAGGATCTCGGCAACGTACCAGTGATGCAGGAGGAGGAGGAGGCCTCGGTGGAGGGGCTGCAAGGTAAATGGGAGGAGGAGCTGGGTGAGGAGATTGAGGAGGGGACATGGGCAGATGCCCTAGGGAGGGTGAACTCCTCCTCTTCTTGCGCGAGGCTCAGTCTCATACAATTTAAGGTGCTGCATAGGGCACACATGACAGGGACAACGATGAGCCGGTTTTTTGGGAGTGAGGACAGGTGTGTTAGATGCTCAGGGAGCCCAGCAAATCACACCCATATGTTCTGGGCATGCCCAGCGTTGGAGGACTTTTGGAAGGGCGTAGCGAGGACGGTGTCGAGGGTGGTGGGATCCAGGGTCAAGCCAGGCTGGGGGCTCGCAATATTTGGGGTTGCAGAGGAGCTGGGAGTGCAGGAGGTGAAAGAGGCCGGTATTCTGGCCTTTGCATCCCTGGTAGCCTAGCGAAGGACTCTGCTTCAGTGGAAGGATGCGAGGCCCCCAAGCGTGGAGTCCTGGATCAACGATATGGCGGGGTTTATTAAATTGGAGAGGGTGAAATTTGCCCTAAGGGGATCAGTACAGGGGTTCTTCAGGCGGTGGCAACAGTTCCTAGATTTCCTGGCAGAGAGGTAGAAAAGGGCCAGCAGCAGCAGCAACCCGAGGGGGGGGTTGGTTCATCTCTTCGTCTTGTTTTGAAGGGGCGTGTATATTCGTTCAATGTTGATGACGGGTGCTAATTTATCTCTATTTTGTATATATGGGGGGGGGGGGGGGGGTTTCTTCTCTCCTTTTTGTATTTTGTTATTGATATTTTGTGAAAATTTGAATAAAATTTTTTTTTTTTAAAAGAAGCGCAGGTAACTCTTCTCTGATCTTTGTAATGGTAAATCAGGGACAGCGGATTGGAAATAAAAGGGATGGTACCTCTGGGGCCACTTTCAATAACATGATTACATTTCAAATTTTTGTACAGGGAACCAATCCAGCAATCTAGCCTTAAAGTACACAACAGGGTGAATGTTAAGGGGAAGAAGAACGGGTTTAGACAAGTTGACACTTTAAGGTAATGACAAGACAAGATCCGTTAAAGATAAATAGAATTGAAGGCAATTCTATGAAGAATGTAAGATAAATACATTCGCCGAATTAGAAACCACAGATTAAACGTTCATAACCATAAATAAACTAACAAGATGATATGATATGAAATTTATTAGAGAAATAGGCCGCAGAGATTTGCAGCAGGAATCACTCTGGTGCCCCCTAGTTTTTACCTGTGGCAGAGTAATGAAAGGGCTGCTAAATTGCTCAGGCTGGTGAGCACCCATGCCACTCTGGGTGTGCCCTTTGTGCCTACCTGCAGCTAGAAAATGCAGCTGGATGAACATTGAAAGACAGTTTGAGGGATGAAGAGAGGTGCTGGGGAGCTTAGCAAGTCAAGAAAAGCAAACAGTTGTCAGATAAGACCAACTTAACAGGTATCCTAAAGGACATAACTGCTAGACTGGGTGTGCGCAAGGCGGTGAGGGAAAAACATACTAGACCTCATCCTCACCAACCTGCCTGCCACAGATGCCACTGTCCATGACAGTGTCGGTAGGAGTGACCACCACACAGTCCTTGTGGAAACAAAGTCCAGTCTTCACATTGAGGATACCATACCATCCATTGTATTGTGGTGTCACTACCATTGTGCTGAATGGAATAGATTCAGAACACATCAAGCAACTCAGGACTGGGCATCCATGAGGCGCTGTGGATCACCAACAGCAGCAGAATTGTACTCCGCCACAATCTGCAACCTCATGGCCTGGCATATCTCCCATTATCATCAAGCCAGAGGATTGACCCTGGTTCAACCAAGAGTACAGGAGGGCATGCCAGGAACAACACCAGGTATACCGAAAAACAAGGTGTCAACCTGATGAGGTTACGGCACAGGACTACTTGCATGCCAAAAATATAGGCAGCAAGTGATAGACAGAGCTAAGCAATCCCATAACCAAAGGCCCACGACCAATCATGAATGATGGTGGACAATTAAACAACTCAGTGGAGGAGGAGGCTCAACAAATAACCCCATCCTCAATGATGGAAGTGCCCAGCGCATCAGTGTAAAATACAAGGTTGAAGTATTCACAATAATTCAGAGGCCCCGAGCATCACAGATGTCATCTTCAGTCAATTTGATTCACCTCACATGATATTAAACAACAGCTGAAGGCATTAGATACTGCAAAGGCTATGGGCCCTGACAATATTCCAACAATAGTTCTGAAGACTTATGCTCCAGAACTTGCTGAGCCCCAAGCCAAGCTCTTCCAGTACAGCTGTAATACAGGCATCTACCCGACAATGTGGAAAATTGTCCAGGTGTGTCCTGTACACAAAAAGTAAGACAAATCCAATTACCACCCTATCCGTCTACTCTCAATCATCAGTAAAGTGATGGATGGGGTCAGCAACATTGCTATCAAGTGGCACTTACTCAACAATAACCTGCTCACTGATGCTGAGTTTGGGTTCCGCCAGGGTCACTCAGCTCCTGACCTCATTACAGCCTTGGTTCAAACAGGCGAGTTGAGAGTGACTGCCCTTGACATCAAGGCAGCATTTGGCTGAATGTGGCACCAAGGAGCCCCAGCAAAACTGAAGTCAATGGGAATCAGGGGGAAAACTCTCCACTAGTTGGAGTCATACCTGGTGCAAAGGAAGATGATTGTGGTGGTTGGAGGTCAGTCATCTCAGTCCAGGGACATCACTGCAGGAGTTCCTCAGGGTATTGTCCTAGACCCAAGCATCTTCAGAGGCCTCATTAGTGACTTTCCTTCCAATATAAGGTCAGATGTGGAGATGTTCGCTGATGATTGCACAATGTACAGCACTATTCACAGCTCCTCAGACACTGAAGCAGGCCATGTGCAAATGTAACAAGACCGGAAAATATCTAGGCTTGGGCTGACAAGTGGCAAGTAACATTCGTGCCACACAAGTGCCAGACAATGACCATCTCCAGTGAGAGAGACTCAAACAATCGCCCCTTGACATTCGGTGGCATTAGCATTACCATAACTGAATTCCCCCACTATGAACATCCTGGAGGCTACCATTATCCACAAACAGAACTAGACTATTCATATAAATACTGTGGCGTAAAGAGCGGGTCAGAAGCTAGGAAGCCTGCGGCGTGTAACTCACCTCCTGACTCCCCAAAGCCTGCCCATCATCTACAAGGTACAAATCAGGAGTGTGATGGAATGCTAGGCCGACACTGGAGTGATTGGCCCCACGCCAACCGGCGCGAAGGGCCTCCGCCGGCCGGCACGAGTTGGTGCATGCGCAGGGGCGCCAGCATGGAGCTGGATTAGCTCACCAGGCTAAATCGCTGGCTTTGAAAGCAGACCAAGCAGGCCAGCAGCACGGTTCGATTCCTGTACCAGCCTCCCCGGACAGGCGCCGGAATGTGGCGACTAGGGGCTTTTCACAGTAACTTCATTGAAGCCTACTCGTGACAATAAGCGATTTTCATTTTTTCACTTCATGTTCCCAGAACCGCTGCCGTGATTCCTGCACATGTGCAGTGGGTTTCTTCTCCGCGCCGACCATGGCGGTGCTTTACTGCGGCCGGCGCGGAGGGAAAGAATGCCCCCACGGCACAGGCTCGCCCACAGATTGGTGGGCCCCGATCGCGGGCCAGGCCACCATGGAGGCCCCCCCCCCCCCCCTCCCCCCGAGGACTCCGCAGGCCGCCCGCAGAGCCAGGTAAGAACCTTGTGCAATTTACGCTGGCGGGACTGGCTGAAAACAGGCGGCCGCTCGGCCCATCGCGGAGCGGAGAATCGCCGGGGGAGGGTGTCGCTTACAACGGCCCCTGACCGGCGCGATGCGATTCCCGCCCCCGCCAAAAAACCGGCGTCGGAGAATTCGGCAGGGCGGGATTCTCCGTCCGGCCAGTCTCATTTTCCGGCACGTCACGCCTCCACCTGCAGCGGGATTCTCTGTTCCTGCAGCCAGACAATGGGATTTCCCATTGTGGCCACCCCACTCCGTTGGGAAACCTGCAGGCGTGGGTGAGCTGACGGAGAATCCTGCAGCAGGAAATTTGGTTGGAAGTGTGTTACTTGTGTACGTGGCAAGTCTCCTTGGTCTTTTACTGCCATCCAGTCACCGAATCTTCCATCCAGGTGAATCTCCACCCATTAAACTGGTCACACCACCAATTCTCAAATAGGAGCATCATGAGAATTGGGTTTGTTCAGAGGGCTCTTTCAACAAGGCATTCGGATTTTGAGGCGCAAGAGGGAAAATAATCGTAATTTTCTATTGCTTATTTAGTGAGCATTCTTTTTAAAGTTGCCCTCCCTGAAAGTTGCACGACATTTCCTGCTTCTTTAAGTACATTTTTATGACTTTAGTATCCAGAACATTAAAAATGAAACATGTTGTGACCTGATGAGCGTGAATCATGATTAAATGAGAAGTGTTTCTTTGGGTCCTATTCGTTTATGCTATTTTATGACCAATTAGGTTGTACGAGAATGAGATTGGGAGGGATACCTGTATGTAATTTGACAACAGAAAAATGGTCGCTGTTTCAGGCACAATTCCAGGTCTAACATCCGGGTTGTGCCGAAAGAGGAAACTCGAGGCCTACGTTTCTAGGTTTTCATCTGGACCCTTCATTTTCAAAATTCTATTGTTGGCTAATCACTACACTTTTTGGGGCCATGAAAGTATGAAACCCGTGTCTAACCTTTTTCAGATGGTATTTCCTTGCGTCATTTGTGTGTCCGTTAAAGTAAAGAAGATGTTTCATGTCAATTTTGAGCACCCACAGGCCAGATGGTGCACAGCCAGAGGAGGCTGTCTTTCCTCAGTTTAAAAGAAACATGCTCTGATCTTTAGTCGAGCAAGAAAGCACCATTGCACCAATCTGATTTTCCAATCCACACATCAACCATTCTATGATCAACTCTGATCAGCTTAACTCTGTGCTTGGGGTGTTTTCTACTTTGCACGTTCAGTCTGGCCTGGATATGACCCCAGCTGGAATTGGTGAAAAAAAACTTGTGCTGAATCATTGGGTGACATGGTTCCATTACCTATCGTACTTAACAAAGTAACCAATATACATCCTTCCCCGAGCTTACATGTCAAATTCTTGTGGATGTGTCAGTGCATTTTTAACCTTTAGAGTATTCACACCTTGTGTGGGAGAGATTATGTGCAAACCTACGCCAAATCATTCAATTGTTTGGCAATCATTTCCACTCAAGCGAATGCCATGAGTTGGGATACAGCACTCACCCCTTTCGTACCATTATAAAACAATGTAGGAACTTTCAAAGCTTTCCTCAGCACCTAGTATAAAATAAAATCAGCTTTCAACAAGTAGGTTTGTGAGTGGGATGAATTTTTCAATGCAACTTTCGGTGTCCCCAATCTCTCACACATCAGTGAAATCAGTCCATGTTTTAATCTTGCTTTGACAAAATGGCAAGCTGCCACGTTAACACATTGCGTCTTATTATATTTCAGGATTGAAGCAAGTAGCAAACAGCAGCTCAAAGTTGGAATGGAAGGACGGCTCGCATAGGATTATAGAAAAAGGAAACTATTTTGTTTATGTGCAGGTGACATTCAAAGGAGAGTGCAGCGGTGAGAAGCTTTTCCTGAAAACAACTCTGTGTAAGAAACAGGTGAAAATAAAGGAGAAGGAACTGCTGGTGACCAGTTTATCAGTGTGTGAAAGTCAGAATCACATGTCGTGGACCAGGACACTCTCCCAGGCAGCCATCTTCTATTTTGAGAAAGGAGATAACATACATGTCAACACCACAACCATGGAATATGTTGATTTTAATCACAGCTATAATAACATCTTCGGCATTTACAGATTGTAACACTAGGAAACACTTCGGTGAAGATTTGATTCTATTCTCAGTTTCTGTATTATTTATAGTTGTATAGTTTCTCTTTTGCTATTTATCGTTCTTTGAATGATTCAATAACCTTTCAGTTATCTATCTTGCTGTCTACCTCCCTATTTATCTATTTATACATCAATGAAGTTTCTTTTGTCTTTTCCAATAATGTCATTATTTTTTTATGTTCCATTATTTGAAAATTTCACAGCCTGAGCAAAGTATTAATTCATATATGCAGAAAAGCAGAAAGCAATGATTCATAGATGTGCAATAGATTTTTCTGTTATGCATGCCACCTATTGATACTAAATGGACTATACTGCACCTATCTGAAAAAGGAAGATAATTCTCAGAGAAGAAACCTTTTCCTATTTAATAAGGTTGACTTTTTATAGTAATTCTAGCATTCTGAATTTTCCCGTACTCTCTCATAATTTCCACAACCTTTGAGTTGAATAACATTAAATATGGCAAATTGGTATCTCTACGTTCTTTCACCTGCCCTAGAGTCCCAAATAGAAATCATTTATTCTTCTCTCATGCCCGGTCTGGGGGGGGGGGGGGGGGGGGGGGCGCGCGGTTGGGGGGGTGGGTGGTTGGGGGGGGGGGGGGAGGGAGGGGGAGGGGGAGGGGGAGGGGGGGAGGGGGGTGCGGTTGGGGGGGGGGGGCGGTTGGGGGAGGGGAGGGAGGGGGGGGGGTGTTGCTTTCTGTGTTGGACTCCAAACATCCCTGCAATCAACTGCAGAACCATTTCCCAATAGACAACGGTCAACATTTTCAGCAAACGCCCTCTTTCGGACATCAAACTATGCTCTCAAATGAACAAATGTATCTAACATGCTTTAGCGATTTCCTTCTTTCAAAATTTATCTCTGCCATTACCTTTTTGGGGTCAGCAGTGCCAGTCGTCAGCTTTGCACTTGACACTGCAAACTTACTCTTAATAATAATAATCTTTATTATTGTCACAAGTAGGCTTACATTACCACTGCAATGAAGTTACTGTGAAAATCCCCTGGTCGCCACACTCCAGCATCTGTTCGAGTACACTGAGGGAGAATTCAGAATGTCCAATTCACCTAACAAGCACATCCTTCAGGATTGTGGGAGGAAACCGGAGCAGCCAGAGGAAACCCACGCAGACACGGGGAGAATGTGCAGACTCTGCACAGACAGTGACCCAAGCCGGGGATCCTGGCACTATGAAGCAACAGTGCTAACCACTGTACTATCGTGCTACCCAGGTGCAGAGTGGCTTCCGTCACTCCCCGACCCCAAATCGCTGTGCTGTCCTTTAGAAATCACAATTAATTAAGGGGCCAGTTTAGCACAGGGCTAAATCGCTGGCTTAGAAAGCAGACCAAGGCAGGCCAGCAGCACGGTTCAATTCCCATACCAGCCTCCCCGAACAGGTGCCGGATTGTGGCGACAAGGGGCTTTTCACAGTAACTTCATTTGAAGCCTACTTGTGACAATAAGCGATTTTCATTTCTTTTTCATTTCATTCATAATTTACGTGACGGAAATACAGAATAAACTGTTTAAAAAGGCAACTGAGTGCAAGTCACAGTGTACTGCCAAAATTGAAATGTTGAAATTTTGCTACTAATTTTGCTTTGTTCTCATAGTTGATTGGATTACTGCCTTGTCAGACTTTATTATTAAAAACTGTTAGTTATGGCCAAGGCTGGGGAAGCAAATTGACATTCAAAAACATACATTTCCGTAACTCTTCACGTGCTGACAAACTTTTTCAGAGTGCTTTACGGAGCAGGGGCAAAGCAGCGATCAATGAAGCAGAAGGAAAACGCAAAACCTTTAAAGCTTGCTATGGTCAAAACAGACTTTCAGGAGTTTTTGAAAACAGGGAGATGACAAGGGAGGGAAGTTCATATGACAGGGTCATAGTGCTCCAGCGAGAATGATGGATGGAGTGAGGGACAAGGAGTAAACCAGTGTGGGAAGTCGTTGTTTCTTGCAGGGACCAATGACTGGAGGGGATTACTGAAGTAGGATGGGGATTTGTAAATGGGAAGGAGCAATACATTAGGCAGAACCCTACAGCTTTTTTCTCTCTGATTGGCTGTGCAATATCCTGTTTCTGATTGTGGAGCACTAAAGATTGGATTTGATTTTGAAGCTGAAGCCATTTCCGTGTTCACCACACTGCAAACCCATTCATAAAGACGATGTAATAAAAAAACAAAAAATTGTCTGGAAATAATCAGCAGTGACTCTGACGAGAGAAGCAGAGGATGGGATTTTCCAGCCTTTCCCGCTCACTGAAGGCAACCCCCCCCCCCCCCCCCCCCCCCCCCCCCCCCCCCCAGCAGCGGGTTCCCCAATGGAGGGATGGGCGAGCCATGCAAAACGCCATGGACATTGGCGCAACAGGAAGACCCTGCCGGCAACCAACGGTGAGTCCCCTCCACCGCTGGGTGCTGGAAAATCGCACCCTGTATACTTAACGTTTCAGGTCGATGATCTTTCATCGGAGTTTCTGATGAAAGGTTATTGAAGTGATACATTGACTCCGTTTCTCATACTCAGATGCTGCCTAATCTGCTGAGTATTTTATTTCAAAGTTTTATTTCAAATTTTCAGAATCCACAGTATTTTGCTTTTCCATAAAAACAATGCATTGTGATTCTATTTGCGGCAATGCCACAGAGCTTTAATATCTTGATCGTATTATTCTCCTCCTGGGAGCCTGTTAGACTAGGGCTATAGAGGTACTAGCCAATCAATGACTGTAGTCAACACAAGAGTAAATACTATACTTATTGTTTTCTATGGGTGCAATGTAGCATTTTAGATGTATTTGATCTGGTCATTCAGTATTGCACAGTGGAAATTGCAGTGCTTTTTCAGGTATTAAATCTCTTTATGCTCGGTATGGAATGCACAAATAATCAGCAATTTAAATCCAGTTTGGAGTCCGTTAAGTCTATCCAAATATTTGATTCACTATTTTTACAATGCAATTATTTCCACTTGTGTGACTACTTATACTGTCAAGAGTATAATTTTACCCTTTATTTTGTGCAATGGTTTAATTTTAAATATTTTTATTTTTAGATATTTCTCATGGTTTGTTAGTGTTGTTGATTATTTTTTTTGCAAAGAAGTCAAACTGGCCAGAACCTAATGAAATGGTGGGGGGAGGGGCAGGTATTTATCGTTTTTTTAAGCTATGTTCGACTTCTGTTCTCAGTAATTGATTATTGTAAATTGTCTTGTGCAATGTAAAACTTCAGGACTATGTATTCTCAGATACATGTTTGATTATGAATAATATGAATGTAATGTAAGAATGCAAAGAGATTCCAAACAGAGATTCCAAAGTCAATATTAAGATTCCACTAAATTTTGAACTGTTCAGTTTTTCTTGTCTCTTTTCTCTCATTTCTGAGGTGTGGGTGCAAACTTGAACGACACCAAAAGTGCAATCTTCCATTTTAACACTTGCACCACACAGACTTAAAGAAAGATCCTACAATGCCAAACCTCCCTTAAAGCTCACCCATCCCTGCCCTGGCCTAGCACTGAACTTGCATGTTTCCTAAGTTTCTTCCCGATCTTCCTTCATGCCCTGTCCTGACTTACCTTGTCCACGAGACATACTTACTGCTCCTGCAACCCCATTCTCACCAAATTGCTGGTCAACCGATTTGCCTTCCTGCCCCCCATGTTATTTGATATTGCCAAACATTTCCTCTCCTCAGGTGCTGTTCCTCTCTCCTTGAAATCTGTCATCATTATCCTCTTGTTAGAAAACCCACTCTTCTATCCTTGCAAACTACTGCCCCCATCTACAACCTCCCTATTCTCTCAATATCCGGGAACTAGTTATCACCTCTGGAATTCATGCCCATATTTTCCATAACTTCATATTTGAACACCTCCAAATATGTTCCTGTCTCAGTGCTGAAATGTTTTTGACCAAGGTCCTAGGAGCGATTTAATGACCGCACTGCACCCGGAAAGCAGCTCACCGCGGTGCAGTGTGGCCGATAGAAGCTGGGAGACCCCGCTTCCGGGATCTACCCAGCTCACAACGTTTCGCAAGATCTAACGCGATGTCGCGAGATATTGTGATGTAAATCCCGCCCATTGTGGGCAGGATCACTTTCTGGCAGATCTGCTATAAAAGCTAATCTCACTTTAATGCGCAGATTTCCGAGTTACCTGAGGCGTGGGATCAATCTCCTTCACCTCGGAGGCTTCGAGCGAGCGCCGTTTAGTTCTGGTCTCCAGAAACGGGGACCAGACAGAACGGCACTCGTGGCGGTCTCCCAAGGGATTGGATGCCCTTTGCGCGGGGAGATACCTTGGCACTACTGGTGCCATCTGGTGACCCTGGCACTGCCAGCATTGCACCCTAGCAGTGCTACCTAGATTCCAGCCAAGCACTGCCAATGTGCCAAGCTGGCATTTTGTGCAGGGGTGTGAATGGATATGGGGGGTGCCCTGTGCGGGTGTTGGGGGTTGCCGGGCTGGGGGGGGGGGGGAGGGAGGCGAGGACCCCAAGTGTTGGGTCTTGGGGGGTATTGTGGGTCACTTCCGGAGTCTCGGAGACGGGAGTTCCGGCGAGCAGAGCTCCTCTGTACAAAATGGGGCTATGTGCGACCTCGGTTGCATATTCCCCGTTGAGGCCGCTTATCAAATGTGAGTCTCGTTTACTAGCCTTATGTTTCTCAGTGCTGCAAACGCCTGGAAACACGCAACTAAACATGCTTGCTTTGGAACTATGTTCCCATTTAGTTAAATTGCGTCCTGTGTGGGTAACCGTGGTGAGCTTCCTCCTCACCATTCCCACCCTGCATGTTTGCAGACCGTGACATACTTAACCAAATTATCCTCATCCATGCCTCTCCACTGTCATCCAGCTGGGTTGGGCTGCCCTCAGCTGGTTCCATTCCTATCCAATGAAAATCCTGGAAATACTCAGCAGGTCTGGCAGCATCTGTGGAGGGAGAAACAGGGTGAACATTTCAGGACTATGGCCTTCCTTCAGTTTTGATGATGGATCTCATAGACTTGTACAGTTGGAAACAATCACAGTTGAACTCAATGGTACCAGGCCTACTAAAGGTCCACATTAAGGTGCCTGTTGTCTGTCCAGAAGAGAGACTGAAAGCATTGGTGGGGACACGGGTAATCTGGGGATGGATAGAAACAGAGTAAATCTGTGACAGCAAGTGCTGTGAAGGAGGTGAACACTTCTGGGCTGTGTTGGGAATGAGAGAAACAAGAAGCAGGACATGAGAGAAGAGTGATGAACCATTGAGAGGTAGGACACAGTTATTGACATTCAAAAGTAGTTCCAGCAATTTTATATGACTCCTTTAAACTGCAAATGTATTGCTGGTGAATGTACGTGTGATAAAGAGCACTGCAACCTGTGTATAAATAACAGGGGATTTTGAATATCCATCCACAGGGGCCAAAGGATTTGCATATTACTGTGACTTTCGCAAAGATAATCTAACATTAAAAAATTGAGGGGTAAACATTCAATAGTTTAAAGCAGAAGTAGGATTACTGCTGAGTGGATGTTATTGAGAGTGTTCTATATTTAAAATGAAACATCCAGTGATCAAGTTTCTAATGCATAAAAAGCATCACCAGCTTTTCATTCATACAAAATGTCATGATGTGACATTTTTGAATATGATACCTCCGAAGAAAGAAAATCAGATACAAGCAACTCCTCCCCAGAGGTGAAACAAGTGTGGCTTCTGCTGTGTGAAATACCT
Organism: Scyliorhinus canicula; assembly: GCF_902713615.1. Taxonomy (NCBI): domain Eukaryota; kingdom Metazoa; phylum Chordata; class Chondrichthyes; order Carcharhiniformes; family Scyliorhinidae; genus Scyliorhinus; species Scyliorhinus canicula. The sequence continues at coordinate 38,933,076 of NC_052166.1, read as the reverse complement.
AATTCAAGTGACATGATACTGCAGTGTAATTAGATGATCTTCACTCTTTGAGTGACGGGACTGATTATGTTCAACTGTCTAAAATGGTTTAATTTGGTTACAAGCTAATTCATTGGAGCAAGAATGTATTTGATGGAAACGTTTGCTCTGGTGATCATTTGTAACTGCCCATCAAACCAAAACCTCAAAGTCAGAGCTGTGGCGCCCAGGTAATGTGTAACCTGTGTTCCCTTTTGTTCTCTGTGCTCTTATATTAGGATCACTGACATTTTAGATTGTGAACTTTACCAATGGACCCTTTGCAACAATACACTCAATGAAAAGAGTTTCAATGGAACTGTACATGTGGTGAATTACCACTTAATGACCTTTATTGGCTTGTGCCATGAAAGGAGATTAAACTTTGGCGAAAATGCGTGGAGAAGGAACTTGTCAAAACGACAGAATCACGTGCACAATATCTAGCAAGGAAGAGCGTTGCTGCTGCTAGCATTTGGTGCACCATTTCATCAAACATGAGATTATTCCATTTCTCATGACAAAAAGGACATTTACACAATTTAAAAATAAAGTTCAGTATCTTCATGCATCTCTTGCAAACTTTTCTCCAATGCTAATTGTGTAGGCACCATAATAATGAGACCAAGGAGCACAGTTTCATTGACATTCTAATTTCTGGCTGAAAGGATCCTGTGCAAGAACACTCAAAGGGTGTTAATGGAGAAAGGGGAGTGGAGGAAATGCAACTGGCCCGAATCTTGTGACTAGTAGAATATAACTGTAGACGGCAAAGTTGGTGTAATGTCTGTTCTTGTCAGCTGAGATCTAGAATATCTCTTTTGTGCGGACCGTGAATTGGATTCAGTTTGTGATGAGACCATCAATTCACAAGACACGTGATTGGAAGTGAACAGTGGTTTTAATAGTCTTACAACTGAGCCTGCCTGCAACGAGATGAACTGGCAGCAGGCTCACGACTGCAGATCTTTGTACTTCCGGTTAGCGGGAGGAGCCATGGGCGGAGCCAAGGGTGGAGCCCAGTACAAACTCCTCATCTCCCCCTATGGGGAGAGCCGCGCAACGGCTCGTATACAGAGCTTACAAGGACACAATACATATGATACAACACAGTGTGAATTACTAGGTTTATAATTTACCACAGTTTGAAGTTGAATTGGGCCGGAATTCTCCAATTTGTCCATTGTCACTGTAAGATAAGAGAGCAGAGAATTTGGCGCCCCCGAGCCAAAATTCCATTCCCTTTCAGCGGGACCTGAGAATCCCAGACCCGAGGAAGGTGGAAGAATCCTGGCCCTGGTTTCTGGAGCAAGCAAGGAGATGGATTAGGACTTGCCCTGTCCACTATGTGCATTGGCTTTGTAATGCTGAAAAAGGAATAAAATTTAAAATGTAAAAATTGGGAATATTTTATTTATCACAGCCTCCTCAGTAAATCGCCATTAATTGTGCCAAACCCCTTGACACTGACGTGCAGTGGCAGCTGTGAAAACAGCACTGAAGTACTGGCCGGAATTTACACTACCAATTTAAATGTTTTAATAAGACAACAGAAATGGTTTTGTTAACCAAGTGTAATTATGGTGTTTTAATTACGACGATACTTACTGCCATTTCTGAACATATAATCTCCTCTTTGGTAATAATATTCTCACTTCAATCATCTTCCCGAAAAGCAAAATTAACCCCAATTAACTGGTAATCAATCACTGAAGGATAAATGCACCAAAATTCATAGGAAATCTGATCCATAACCTCTTTTTAGAGGCTTAGACATCCCCAAAAACTGATTTGATTTCAGTCTAGGTGAACAGCGAGGGTTTGTTGAGAAGATTTTGATGATCAGGCTTGGTAGTTTGGAGGTTTGGAGCAGTCGCCATCAGGGCCCGGAAATACCGGAACTGGCTGGCGTGCCGGAACTGTCTGGCGTGCCGGTTTTCCCACATCAACCATTTTGGCCAAGTTGGGTTCAGGGCCACCAGGGCTGCCCTGCACCCACGAGGCTGACTCCCATTTGGATTCATTGCAGGTTTTGTTAAGCATAAACCGGAAGCTGACTGGGATTTTCTGGCGTGAATGTGGGGGATGGGAGGGGTTTGTGATTGGCGCAGGCAGGGATGGTGGTGTTCGTTTCAGATCAACTGGTGGTGGTGAATGCCCAGCAGCAGGCTGACGTGGAAGCCTTCCAGGTAGGCCCAAAGGCGTTCCCTGATGCCTGCCTGTGTAAGGGTTGCAGCCACAGGCTGCCCTGTGGAGAAGCCTGCCTCAGTGATGATGATGTTTAAGTCTATGCTTTTTCAAAGTGGCTGCGAGGGCACATGAAGCACCCTCTCAGTCACTATTTACTGCAGCCGACAGCTCCTCTGTTGCTGGATGGCCTCTGATTGGTTCAAGGGACCAATCGCTGCCCTATGTTGGACAGGGAATCCATGCCAATTGGGGGATGTCCCGATCAAAATTTCAACACAGCACGCAGGTTTGGAACCCTTAATCGCCCGCAAAGCAACATTTTTGCTCCAGAATTTTTTACACTCAGTCCAAAACTCTTACTGCCCTCAGCAAAGGTGAAGCATCCTCATTAAACCAGCGCTACATTTATAGTGTTCATCAGTAAAAGATACTCGGCGGGATTCTCCCATTCGGCGGCAGAGTGTCCACGCCGTCGGAAACGCCGTCGCGTTTCACGACAGCATGAACGGGCCACTGGGAGAACCGATTCTGGCCAGCACGGTGCTGGAGTGGTTCACGCCGCTAAAGCCTCCCATCCGGTGCGAACTGTGCGCTGCGCCAACCCGCGCATGCGCAGTGGCGCTGGTGTCAATGAGGACAGGCGCAGTGGCGCCGACTCCAACCCGCGCATGCACGGTGGCCTCCCTCAACGTGCTGGCCCCGATACAACATGGCGTGGGAGTTCAAGGGCCGGCGCGTACGTAAATAGGCCCAGGGAGCGAGAGGCCAGCCCGCCGATCGGTGGGCCCCAATCGCGGGCCTGGCCCCATCGGAGGCCCGCCTCCCCGGGTTCACAGCCCCCCTTGCCCCCCACACCCCGCTCGCCCCCATAGGCCACCCCCCCTATCCTGCGCACAGAGTTCCCGCCGACTGCGACCAGGTGTGGATGGCGCCGGCGGGTCTCTGCCTTTTCAGAGCAGCTGTTCGTCCCATCCGGGCCGGAGAATCAGCGGCCCGGCCGCCTGGAGCAGGCCGCAACCGGCGCCGCACCAAACGCACTGTCGCCAATGACGCAGACTTTCCACTCCGCGGAGAATCGCGTGCCGGTGTCGGGGCGGCGTGGCACGGTTGCAGGGATTCTCCGGCCCGCCGCGGGGCTGGGAGAATCCCGCCCACTGTTTTATTTGTTGAGTAAGGAATCTTCTCTTTGGAATATTTTCTCTTTTTCCTTGGACATCTCTTACCCCATTGGAAGACAGTGGACGGGATTCTCTGACCCCGGGGCTGGGTCGGAGATTTGCTGCGGCTTGCCCGAATCGCACCACGCTGCCCTGATGCCGGCACACAATTCTCCACAGAGTGGAGAATTGGCGCCATTGGCGTTGGCGCGGTTGGTGCGGCGCCAGCATGGTCGGCGCATGCTGGCTGGCGGCCTCTCTATGGGGCCCCCCCCCCCGACGATGCTCCAACCAGGGTGAGCCGAGCGGCCACAGCGAAAAACCCGAGTCCCACTGGTGCCATTCTAACCTGGTCTTACCTGGTGGGATCTTGGTGTGGAAGGGTCCGGGGGTGGCCTGTGGGGAGGGGAAGGGGCAGTCCGACCCCGAGGGGGCCTCCGGTATGGCCTGGCCTGCGATTGGGGCCCACCGATCGGCGGGTCAGCCTCTTGGGCTGGGGGCCTCCTTTGTTCTGCATCGGCCCCTGTAGTCCTACGCCATGTGCATCGGGGCCGGTCCCACCATGCATGCACGGACCGGCGGTGCTCATCCGATGCTGGGATCGGCAGCTTGGGCGGCGTGGGTTGCTCCAGTGCCGTGCTGGCCCCCTGTAGGGGCAAGAATTGCTGATCCTGAGGCCATGTTGACGCCGTCAAGAAACGCGATGGCGTTTACGACGGCATCAACACTTAGCCTCGGTATCAGAAAATCCCTCCCAATTTATCTGTTTCAAGACGTCTTCCAGGTCTACTTTGAATTCAGCCATGATTTCCACATGGGGAATATCTAACTGTGGCTTATTGCTTCTCCAAAGTGACCAGGTTGGAATGAAGAACACCTTATGAACTATATATCTTCCAGAGAGATCTCAGTGCTGAAAGGTAGGAGGAGAAAAACAATCATAATTGCAGCAACAGCTTGCTAATACATACCAAAGAAATAAATAACATAGTTGGGAGAAAACATTGAAACACACACTCCAACATAAGGCCATTAAGTGGAATACCTTTACATGCATAGTTTACAGACAGTGAATGAAATCAGTTAAAATTCTAAATTTAGTTTTGCAATTTATCTTCATGGTATAGCTATAAGGAAAAAAACCCAATACGGACCAGTATTCTTATTTCCCCACTTTTACTGGTGTCCCATGTTACGGGGACGGCACGGTAGCACAGTGGCTAGCACTGTTGCTTCACAGCTCCAGGGTCCCAGGTTCGATTCCCGGCTTCGGGTGAATGTGCAGAGTCTGCATGTTCTCCCCGTGCCTGTGTGGGTTTCCTCCTGGTGTTCTGGTTTCCTCTCACAGTCCAAAGATGCAGATTAGGTGGATTGGCCATGATAAATTGCCCTTAGTATCCAAAAGGGATAGGTGGCGTTACTGCGGTAGGGTGGAGGTGTGGGTTTTAGTAGGGTGCTCTTCCCAAGGGCTGGTGCAGAATGGCTTCCTTCTGCACTTTAAATTCTGTAAATGTAAGACCAGTTTAGACCAGTAACCAGGGGCGGGATTCTCCGACCCCACGCAGGGTCGGAGAATCGGCGGGCAGCGGCGTTATTTCCGCTCCCGCAGGGTTTTGAAATCTCCCACCGGCCAAAAACCGGCGTTGTGCAAATCCCGCCGGCAGCCTCTGAAAACAGCTGGCGCCGGCGGGATTTCAATTTTTTTTCACTTACCTCAAATCTCCGGCCCGAATGGGCCGAAGTCCCGCCGGCGTGGCCATGGGTCACGTCGGCGAAAATCACAGTTGCATTAAAACGGCGTCAACCATTGATGATGGTTGACGCCGTTCAGTGTCGGGGGGTGGGTTGCGGCATCGGGGGGGGGGGGGTGGGGGGGGGGTGGGTTGCGGCATCGGGGGGGGGTGGATTGCGGCATGGGGGGTGGGTTGCGGCATCGGGGGGGTGTGGGTTGCGGCATGGGGGGGTGGGTTGCGGCATCGGGGGGGGTGGGTTGCGGCATCGGGGGGGTGGGTTGCAGCATCGGGGGGTGGGTTGCGGCATCGGGGGGGGGCATCGGGGGGGGCATCGGGGGGGGGTTGCGGCATCCGGGGGGTTGCGGCATCGGGGGGGGGTGGGTTGCGGCATTCGGGGGGGGGGGTTTGGGGGCAGCGGCGTGCAGAGAGGGGGGGCTACGGATGCCCTGGGCCAACGCACCGTTGCCCCCCCTCTGCACGCAGCTGCCCCTACCCCAACACCCCTTCACCACCCCTACCCCCTTCACCACCCCTACCCCCCTCCAACGCCGCACCCCCCACCCCCCACTAACGCCGCACCCCCCCCCCCCCCCACTAACGGAGGAAGGAGGGGGGGGAGGAGGAAGGAAGGGGGGGAGGAGGAGGAAGGGGGGGAGGAGGAGGGAAGGGGGGGAGGAGGAAGGAAGGGGGGGAGGAGGAGGAAGGGGGGGAGGAGGAGGAAGGAAGGGGAGGGAGGAGGAGGAAGGAAGGGGGGGAGGAGGAGGAAGGAGGGGGGGAGGAGGAGGAAGGAAGGGGGGGAGGAGGAGGAAGGAAGGGGGGAGGAGGAGGAAGGAGGGGGAGGAGGAAGGAAGGGGGGAGGAGGAGGAAGGGGGAGGAGGAGGAAGGAAGGGGGGGAGGAGGAGGAAGGAAGGGGGGAGGAGGAGGAAGGAAGGGGGAGAGGAGGAAGGAAGGGGGGGAGGAGGAGGAAGGAAGGGGGGGAGGAGGAAGGAAGGGGGGGAGGAGGAGGAAGGAAGGGGGGGAGGAGGAAGGAAGGGGGGAGGAGGAAGGAAGGGGGGGAGGAGGAGGAAGGAAGGGGGGGAGGAGGAGGAAGGAAGGGGGGGAGGAGGAGAGGGGGGGGTGTGTGGGTACCGGCCTTCAGAGGGAGGGGGACGGGGTGTGGTACCGGCGTTGAGGGGGGGGGACCCGGCGTTGAGGGGGGGGGACCCGGCGTTGAGGGGGGGGACCCGGCGTTGAGGGGGGGGGGGACCCGGCGTTGAGGGGGGGGGGTTGCGGCGTTGCGAGCGTTGGAGGGGGGTAGGGGTGGTGGGGAGGGAGGTAGGGGTGGTGGGGAGGGAGGTAGGGGTGGTGGGGAGGGGGGTAGGGGTGGTGAGGAGGGGGGTAGGGGGGAGGGGGGTAGGGGTGGTGGGGAGGGAGGTAGGGGTAGTTGGGAGGGAGATAGGGGTGGTGAGGGGGGGTGGTTGGGGTAGGATGCAGCGGCGTTCAGAGGGGGGGGCAGCGGCGTTCAGAGGGGGGGGCGACGGTGCGTTGGCCCCAGGCATCCGTCGCCCCCCCCTCTCTGCACGCCGCTGCCCCCAACCCCCCCCCCCGATGCCGCAACCCACCCCCCCCCGATGCCGCAACCCCCCCCCCCCCAAAATGCCCTGAACCCCCCCCCCCAAAATGCCGGAACCCCCCCCCCCCAAAATGCCGGAACCCCCCCCCCCAAAATGCCGGAACCCCCTCTCTCCTCCTCCTCCTCCAAAAAACGCCGGGTCTCACCACTTCCGCAGCTGGTGAAACTGACGCGTATCGCGTCAGTCAGCTGCTAGCCCCTCCGGGAACGGAGAATAGCGGCCTTAAAGAAGGCCCAGACGCCGGAGTGGTTAACACCGATTTTTCTCGCCGGAAACCCGCGTTACGACGGGCAACGGAGAATCCCGCCCCTTATTTCCCCATTTTCACTTTTTTCTTACTTCTGGGCTGTTGTTGCAACTCCTGACTCTATGCAAATTGTTCAAACGAAACCTGGAGCCAGAAGCCTCTTCGTTTTTCTGGTAAAGCCCATTTTCCGCTCTGGCTTTTAAAGCTATATGTAGATACTCATGTGAGTTCCTGCTTAGGGTGATTCTCATATTAGGCAACAGACATGACAGACTTTTTAAATGTACATGGTTGTTAATTTTAATTGCTTTGGACAAAAAGAAAAAACTTACTTAATTTTGTATTTGTCCAATCACATAAATTATTTGTGTTTTGCTTGAATCTGAGGGGATTTTTCAGCCAAATAAAAAGAATATGAATCAAAATTGTACGATGAAAAGTTTTTGGCAAAGCTCACGGCATTCCTGAACATGCTCTGATCTCACTTCCCATTTCATTGGCCTGCCCAGAGCAAGTGCCAATATGAGCAGGCCACGACCAACGACTTGCTTAGTTTTGGTGTGTGTGTTGACACCTGCAGGGTGATTGCTGTAAGCTCAGTCTTACTCAGCTTGACACAGAGGAGGTGAAAAAAATGGAACCTTGAAAAAATCTCAGGCACTCCCAGGGACTTTGAGGTTTCTTTGTTCTGCACTGTGAGAGTAACGATGAACAGTACATTTGGGTTTGTTTGTTCCTCCAGTTTCTTTCTTTATTCCTTCATTTTGCATTTGGGTGGTTGCTATGCAGTCTCACTGGGACACCCTTTTTGGGTTTCCTTACCTGACCTTTTACCGTTCCCTTTGGCTTTTGTACCACAAAACCGTTTGTCACTTATTCTCTCCTGGCCTTCCCATGACTGACGTCAATGGGGTTACTCCAGGGTAAAGTGACTCAGGCATTGAGCCACAATCGCATTGTTTTGCATTATCAGTGCAGGTTTCATTTCACTCCTTCAAAATCCATTCTCAGGCACAGAGTAAAAAATCGGGTCGTTAACGCTGGACTTAATGGGGTGTTCTAAGTCTGGCAAAGTGTTTTCTTCATTGAAGTGTTGGCTAGTGTCGACTTGAGAGATGAACAGACACTTCCAACACTGATGAAGGTTCAACTCAATGTTATTAACTACTTCGAACTAACTAACACACGATAACTGTGGGTCTAATTGATGCTAACTTAAACTAGAGACCTAAGCTTTGTCCGAACCAGTTGATTCTCTCAGCCCGTGGTGTGAGTCTGTGCTGGGCTGGATGAGTTCTTGTTACACTCAGAGGCAGCACCCAGAATGAGCGGGAACCGTGGTGCCCTCTGCATTTATAGTGTGTATATTCTACCTGGTGATTGGCTGCGGTGTTTGTACATGTTGATTGGTCCCTGTATGTGTCCATCAGTGTGTGCCTGCACCATGATATACTGGTGTATATTATGACATTCATTGGGCAAGGAGAACTGTCACTGTGATGAAGCAACACAATTATGTTTGCCAGTCCCTTCAAAATAAGCAACCACATTAACAGCAGGCAGCACGGTAGCACAAGTGGATAGCACTGTGGCTTCACGACTGGGTCACTATCTGTGCGGAGTCTGCATGTTCTCCCCCTGTCTGCGTGGGTTTCCTCCCACAGTCCAAAGATGTGCAGCTTAGGTGGATTGGCCATGATAAATTGCCCTTAGTGACGAAAAAGATTATTGGGTTACAGGGATAGGGTGGAAGCGAGGACTTAAGTGGGTCGGTGCAGACACGAGGGCCAAATGGCCTCCTTCTGCACTGTATGTTAAAAAAAAACATTGTTGCATTGTATGAAATTAAAATTGATTTGCCACACACCTGCCTATGATGCGTTGGTAATAACAGTAACCCACCAACATAGACAGTTCATTTAGGTTTTGAGGTACACACTTTCATGCTGATACAGTAGAAACCAGATGTGACAAATATGAGTAAGGGTACCTGAACTTGCTCAACTTTGAAAATGAATGTGAAATAGTCTCACAGATGTGGCGTGCTGATGATATAACAAAACCACCTGCACGTCACAGCTTTTTCATTGGGGCTAAACCTCAGTTCCTCTTGAGAGGAAATAAAATGCTTCTTGGTAAAGTAATTTCAAGCATCTTCACTTCAGGAAGTCTAGAGGGAGCTATTGCATTGTCATATCTTTTTTCCTTGGTGTGACGCTGGTTAGCACTGGCCCACACATACAGTCAGAAGGGAAGCACCGGGTTGCCAGTAACTGAGGAGTTTGGTTTGGGGATTTATAATTAATAATTCTTACATGTATAATTTCTTTATTTAAACGTCTCCAAATGCTTTACAAGAGGCATTACATTTGGAGTTTGTGTACAAGAACTGTTGCAGCAGCCGTGAAGCACCAGTTACATCCCATAAACAGCAGTGAGCCAGTGGATTAGTTAATGTCTTATTTTGGTGGTTGAGCGTGAACGAGGAATGTACTGAATCGTAGGGTGGCAAGGTGGCGCACGGAGACACTGCTGCCTCACAAGTGCCAGGGACCGTGGTTCACTTCCAGTCTGAGTGGAGTTTGCACATCCTCCCCGTGTATGCATGAGTTTTCATCAGGGGCTCTGTATTCCTCCCACAGTCCAAACGATGCGCAGGGTTCAGTGGATTAGCTACGTTAAATTGCCCCTTAGTTTGCCTGTGTGTGAGTGCGGCTATGCTTGATGTGGTGTAATGCCCCTCAAGCTATAAGCCCCTGGCGGCAGACCTGTTCCAGGAATAATTGGCTACAGAAACAGACGAAAGTATGATCTATGCACTGTCAGGTTGTGGAAAGGGAGATATTCTGAATATGCCAAGGGTATTTTGTCGGCATGAGTCCTAACGTTTGGCTCATTTGCCCAATGTTCAACTGCACCGTGATGATTCAACAATTAGCAATAGAGGAGTGAAAGGAGTGGGAAGTTAGAAACAGCACTACGCCTCAGAAAGAAGGGGAAGTGATCCAAGCAATGACTAAAGTTTGAATAATGGTGCAACCTACAGGCTATAGCGGACTCAGCAGAAAATAGGAATAGTTTCAGAGCTGTCATTACACGGGTCAAAACAATCATTTTCTTCTGTGAGGAAATGCAACTTAGCTTTCAGAGAGTTCCATTAATTGCGTCCTACATCCTGGAATGTATTCAAGACAGAAACTCTAATATGTGTTGTGACACCACAGTTCCCATATGGCAGGTCTGTGGTAAACAGGACGCTGGGAGAACTTCCAACGTGGGATTATTTTTAATGTCCATCTCAGCAGGTAGATCAGACTTTGGAATAGTCTCCCGTCATTTTCATAAACAAATGGTGGGGAGGGGGGTGTTGGTGCAGACAGGAAAATGGAGTTGAAACCATATTCAGAGCAGCCATGATCTTATTCAATGGCGGAGCTGGTTCGAGGGGTCGAATGATTTCCTCCTGCTTCTAAGTCTTGTAGTTTTGTGCAATCAAGTTAGTTTCCTTCACAGGATAAGGGGAGGGATTCTCCGGTCTCCAACGCTGAAATCGCATTCAGCGGTAGGCCGGAGAATCCATGTTGGCAGCAAAATCGGGGGCAGTGCCGCTTTTGCAATGCTCTGGCTCCTCCAAAACGAGAAGGCCACACGCCAACGGAACCACCTCAGGACGTTACCTGAAGCCCTCCCCCCTCGATGCTCCACCCGCGATGGGCCAAGTTCCCGATGGCATCGGTCACGCATGGTATTTATTTTCGGGAATTCTGCGTGACGGCTGCGGACTGAATCCAGCGCCGCCACAGTCGGGGGGGGGGGAGTCAAAGCACGGGCAGTGTGGGAGGCTTTGGCAGGGGCTGGGGGCACTGGTGAGGGGTGCTCGGTGGTGGCGAGCCTGGCCAAAAGGAGTCACTGCAGGCCGCCGCCGTGCGCATACGCGGCCAGGGGCCCGGCAATTCTCCGGCCGTATCCACAGCTAGAGCCGGGGGCTCTATGCTGCGTGCCTGCAAGACCCCATCAGACAGAGGATCGGTGGCTGTGTTGCGCCATTTTTGTGGTCGTAAAACTCCACCATTCCCACGCTGGCGTCACCATTTAGAATCGGAGAATTCAGCCCCAAGGCCTGCCTTGGGCCGAGGACAGTGTCAGTGTTTCCAGGAGTTCTGGGTGCCCTCAAAATCAAGGCTTAGATTTTGTGGTCGTATTGATGCGAGCCGGGTAGATCCCAGGAACAGGGTCTCCTGGTTTTTATTGGCCATGCTGCACCACAGCAAGCTGCTTTTCGGGCACAGCGTGGCTGTTGTATTGCGCCCAAAATGTCTGAATACCATAGCTCCGCCCAGCAATGACATCATCTTCCCAACTTCCCAGTAATGGCATAATCTTCCAATGTTGGAAACAAATTAATTTCCCAGGCTGAAAACACGTTAAGCGGGATTCTCCGAAATGGGCGCGATGGCCCGACGGCGGCATCGGAAACGGCACAAACCACTCTGACACACTCCGACCGGAAGTAGCGGAATTCTCCGCACTTCCAGGGACTAGGAAGATGCCGGAGGAGTTGGCGCCGTGCCAGCTGACGCCGAAGGGACTGCGCGAGTCCGTGCACGCGCCAAAGGGCCGGCGTGATCCCGCTCATGCGTGGAACCGCCGGTGTATTCTGGCGCACGCGCGGGGGGGGTGGCTGCTCTGCGCCAGCCATGGCGGGGCGCTACAGGGGCCGGCGCGGAAGGAAGAAGTGCCTCCACTGCACAGGCCCGGCCACAGATCGGTGGACCCCGATCGCGGGCCAGGCCACTGTGCCCCCCCCCCCCCAAGGGTTGGATCCCCCGCGCCCCCCCCCGAGGACCGAACAGCCGACTTGCCTGCCAGGTCCCGCCATGTGGGACCATGTTTAATCTACGCCGGCAGAACTGGCCGGAAACCGACGGCCACAGCCCATCGGGGCCCGGAGAATTGCTGGTGGGGCCGCTGCCATTGGCCCCCGACCGGCATGGCGTGAACCCCGCCACCGCTCGAAAACCGGCGCCGCAGAATACGGCAGCCGGCGTTGGGGCGGCGGGGCGGGATTCGCGCCCCCCCCTGGGGATTCTCCAGCCCAGTGGGGGGGGGATTGGAGAATCCCGCCCATTAACTACCCAGGGGCTCCACAAGTCAAACAGCATTGCATTAGCCTATGCTGTTTTTACTCTGGTCAATTTCACCTCTGTCTCCTAAAAGCTTTCTGGTGTTGCAAAACAAAATTATTTTTCAAAACATGACTACTGCAATCATAGATGTTTACAGCATGGAAACAGGCCCTTCGGCCCAGCTTGTTCATGCCGCCCAGTTTCTATCACTAAACCAGACCCACATGCCCCCATTTGGCCCATAACCTTCTGCACCTGCCCTGCCCCTGCAACTGTCCAAATGCTTTTTAAAGGACAAAATTGTACCCGCCTCTACCAATGCCTCTGGCAGCCAGTTCCAGATGCTCACCACCCTCATGTACAGAAATTTCCCCTCTGGTCTTTTTTGTATCTCTCCCCTCTCATCTTAAACATATGCCCTCTAGTTCTAGACTCCTCTATCTTTGGACACAGATAGGGCAGCACGGTAGCACAAGTGGATAGCACTGTGGCTTCACAGCACCAGGGTCCCAGGTTCGATTCCCCGCTGGGTCACTGTCTGTGCGGAGTCTGCACGTTCTCCCCGTGTCTGCGTGGATTCCTTCCGGGTTCTCCAGTTTCCTCCCACAGTCCAAAGACAAAGCCCACAGTCCAAAGGTTAGGTGGATTGGCCATGATAAATTGCCCTCAGTGACCAACAAGGTTAGGAGGGGTTATTGAGTTATTGGGTTACAGGGATAGGGTGGAAGCCAGGGCTTAAGTGGGTCGGTGCAGACTCGATGGGCCAAATGGCCTCCTTCTGCACTCTATGTTCTATGAAACACACTCTAACCCCAGGCTTTTAACCTTTAAATTGCCAAATGTTTATAGTCCAATGAATCTAAAAGCTTGCATTTGTCACATCCATGTATTATCCCTATCATTAATTTTGGTTTCTGTAAACTGTAATTAAAACAGAAGGATAATCAGTACATTTTGTTTCCTGGTTTGCTGTCTGTGAGAATTCTTCAATGTGGTTTGCTGCTTACTCTGCTTGATGACATCAGTGAATCTGGATGCCTGAAGATTTTCTTGACTTGAAGCCAGATTCAAGCGGTTGTTGGGAAAGGGGAAATCCACGGCATAGAGATTGTTCGATTGAGCAGATTTATTTGCGGGCAGTGGCAAGTATTACTTCTGACTCTGAAGTCTGGGCCAAGTTTAAAGATCCAAATTAAACATATACAAATTGCCAGTAGATGGCAACAGAGTAAACAGGAAAGAGTAAACAAGCATGTTTCCTAACATTAACAGTGAACATTACATCATTTACATACAGCAGCTTTAACACTCAGCAAGATTAATCCACACTTTTATGCAAAAGTGCATGCAATATACATTTAAATATATTATAGTGTGAGGTGCTGTCCATCTTCAAAGAGAAGTAAAGACTTTGTGTAATTATAATTTTTTCAATCATGAAGAACTCTTGGATTTTTCCACTCAGTATTCCCGCGCTGTACGGCTGAAGGGCTGAACTGTCCGAGGTGCTGTCTTTCAATTGGGTTCTTAAACCACGGCCCTGCTTTTTCTCTGAGGTCAGTGGAAAATCACCAGCTATATTATTTTGAAGCAGAGCAGGGGAGTGATCCCCAGTGTCCTCAACAATATTTATCCCTCAATCAACTTCACCAAAACAGATGATCTGGTCATTATTGCATTGCTGCTCGTGGGAGCTTGCTGTGCACAAATTGGCTGCCATCATCCCTTCCAATGAGAAAACACAGTTTGGACCAGTGTTCTTATTTCCCACTTTTTACACTTTTCTTTCCCCTTCTGCTGCATTGCAACAGTGGCTGCGCGTTTTTTTAGAAAATTCCAGGCTGTAAGGCATTTTGTGAAATCTTGAGGTAATCCTGAGGTAATGAGAGGAGCTGCAGAAATGCAAGTCTTTCTTTCTTTCATTCCTTTTCTACAATGGACAGCGCATGACAGAAATTATTTTGAGGATGCATTAAAATTTCCAACCTTACAAGTTTTCTTTGATGTTGAGCCCAATCCTCTCTTTACTCCTAAATATTAGAGAAAGGTGATACGAGCGGCTGCAATTAAGTTCAGATCGAGAAAGCCCCAGGTTGGGCTTCATGGTGGTCCTGGGTTGTTGCATGGCTAAAATGTACCACTAGAGGGAGATTATTTACCAGCACGATTGCAACTTTAAAATGGAAGACAACCGAAAAGAAAGGTTGAGAACAAAGGTGGACACACATAGGTTTAAACTTTTCATTAAAAAGCATCACCGTGGGGATTACGACCTCTCCCAGAGGCTGTCCAAGGACGGCACGGTAGCACAGTAAGGGTGGCACCGCAGCACAGTGGGTAGCACTGTTGCTTCACAGCGCCAGGGTCCGAGGTTCGATTCCTGGCTTGAGTCACTGTCTGTGCGGAGTCTGCATGTTCTCCCTGTGTCTGCGTGGGTTTCCTCCATGCGCTCCGGTTGCCTCCCACAAGTCCCGAAAGACATGTTGTTAGGTGAATTGGACTTTCTGAATTACCCCTCTGTGTACCCGAAGAGGCGCCGAATGTGGCGACGAGGGGCTTTTCACAGTAACTTCATTTCAGTAATGATGTAAGCCTTGTGACAATAAAGATTATTATTAAAGTTACTTTCTTTAATCTGGCTGCATTTACAGCCATAGGGTATTCCTATAATAGAGGCAGGCTCCCTCAACTGTTATAGGAACTCCTGTCAGAATCAGGTCAGTAGGCCAGGAAAGATTCACACTCAATGGCCCCAGGATTACTGAGAAAAAGCAAGAAATCTTTTTTCTTTACGCCTTTTTGAGGCCTGGAGGTGAGGACATTTGGAGGCCCATTATCACGCTCAATATTTTCTTTGTTTCTCTCTCAACTGTTGAAACTTGCATTCCGCAGATGAACAGCCAGTTACTGTGACCAGCATTCAATCAGGGTACATGACCCAGCGGGATGTGCAGGCTCAGTCCTTGAGTGCATTCAAGTGAGAGACTGATGGATTTCTAAATATTAATGTTAGCAAGGGATGTGAGGATAGTGTGGCAAAGTGACATGGAGGTGGAAGATCAGCAATGATCTAGTTGAATGGTGGAGCAGGCTCGAGGGACCGTATGGCCTACTCTTGCTCCTACTTCCTATGTTTCAATGACAGGAGGTCCTATTTTCCTTCTGCGTCTGTCCGTTGCATATCGCATTCTGCATCTGGGTGGGCGCATCTTTGTTCAATGGTTGAAGATTCCTTCCACCAGCAACTTCCTCCTCCTGGTGAAAAGACATTAGGTGGAATTTTGAGTTCACTGTCAGCGGAAATGGCGACACCGACTGAAATTCCCGTGAGAGTCGGGAAACAAGATTCTCACCGGCAGATGTAACAGTTTCAATACATTTAAATTAATCTGAATATAATTAAAGAGCTTCCCAACCATACGACCTCCCCCTCCGCCCTACTGAATATTCATACCTCACAGACGTGGCGGGAAAATAACACGAAAAAGGTGAATCAGTTGAGGGGAACACGCAGGGGCACCAAAGTAAGTATAGACATCAGAGTAGAGGTGCTCTGGCACCGGCTCAGGCACAGGCTGGTACTTCCCTGGCACAGGTTGGCACTGCTCTTTGTCCATGCCAACCCATCCCATGGTGGCAGTGCCAGGTTGGCAGTGTCCTCTGTGGAGCTCCATTAGGGGAGGGTGGTGGTGGTGGGGGGGGGGGGGGGGGGGGGGGCAGAGCAACGCTTGTGGAAGATGGGGGCTTCTCACCGTTGCCTATGTTGGGGCTGTTTAGCACAAGGCTAAATCTCTAGCTTTGAAAGCAGACCAAGGCAGGCCAGCAGCACGGTTTGATTCCTGTAACAGCCTCCCCGAACAGGTGTCGGCATGTGGCAACTAGGGGCTTTTCACAGTAACTTCATTTGAAGCTTACTTTGACAATAAGCGATTTTCATTTTCATTTCACGTGATTTGGAGGACCTGATGCTCATTGTAACCCCGATGCCTGCGTGATGGGGGTTGTCACCCCGATATTGGTATGGGGGTCTCCCGTACCTGGGAAAGGGAAAGGAGAAGTTTCTTTTCAATGCCGATCAGGCCACCCTTTAAAGATGGCAGCATTGCCGGCTCTATCAGACTCCGCCCCGCCAATGTGATAGCACGGTAGCATAGTGGTTATCACAGTTGCTTCACAGCTCCAGGGTCCCAGGTTTGATACCCGGCTTGGGTCACTGTCTGTGCGGAGTCTGCACATTCCCCCCCTGTCTGCGTGGGTTTCCTCTGGGCGCTCCGGTTTCCTCCCACAGTCCAAAGATGTGCAGGTAGGTGGATTGGCCATGCTAAATTGCCCTTAGTGTCCAAAAATGTTAAGTGGGGGTTATGGGGATAGGATAAATATGTGGGCTTGAGTAGGGTGCTCTTTGTAAGGGCCGGGTCCTCCTTCTGCACTGTAAATCCATGATCTACGATCTATAGCGCAAATGATACCCACAAACCTACTTTGCAGAGTGTAATAAATTCTGGAGCAAAAACATGGCTGTGCAGCTGGAGAGTTACATGCTGGTTTCTCATTTCAGCCAGCACTGCAAAAATAGGAACGTTTTGCCCATTTTGTTATTAAAGGGCAATTATGAACAGGAGAACAGGAATCCAAAGTAACACAAATATCTTGCAATATTAATGGCGCAAATTTCAATTGCAAATTTAGAAGATTGGCGTTAATTCATGGAATTGAACAGCATTGTGACTTCACTAGTCTGGGACAGCATTTCCTTGGAATTAAAGGAGTGTAACAAATGTACCACCTATTTACAATCAGATGTCACAATGATGTACCCCATCTTACCGTATCCTTTATAAATGGCATTG
Source organism: Scyliorhinus canicula (assembly GCF_902713615.1). NCBI lineage: Eukaryota > Metazoa > Chordata > Chondrichthyes > Carcharhiniformes > Scyliorhinidae > Scyliorhinus > Scyliorhinus canicula. The sequence continues at coordinate 38,916,142 of NC_052166.1, read as the reverse complement.
CCTAGATTTTGTTTATATAACTAAATCTATTTGTATGTGAACCGACCAAAAGACATGACCATCATAATAATAATCTTTATTAGTGTCACAAGTAGACTCACATCAACACAGCAATGAAGTTACTGTGAAAATCCCCCAGTCGCCACACTCTGGCGCCTGTTCGGGTACACGGAGGGAGAATTCAGAATGTTCAATTCACTTAACAAGCATGGCTTTCGGGATTTGTGGAAGGAAAGCGGAGCACCCGGAGGAAACCCACGCAGACACAGGGAGAACGTGCAGACTCCACACAGGCAGTGACCCAAGCCAGGAATCGAACCAGCTAACCACTGTGCTACCGTGCCACCCATATTCCCACAACAGATTTTTCTCCTGAATTCGGCAATGTAGAAAACAGGATGGTGCAGTAAGATCACTCACGTGCTGAGCTCACAACTGTGAACATAAAGGGAACTGCCAAGTGAAGTCCTGGTATTTTCCTAAAACGAGATTTAAAAAACCAGAGAGAGAGAGTTGTTTGGGACATTCCGAAGTATTTACTACTTTGAGAGCAGATCATGGTGGAGTCCCAAGAGGGAGGAAACTATTTTACTGAGCGTACATTGAGCAATGTGTTTGAGTTTCAAAAATAATTACTTTTGTTACATTACTGAAATGCCGAGGGTGGTGCTCAGTTTAAAATCTCGAATCTTGTTTATTTTATTCTAGCCTCACTTATCTTTCCAAAAATGTTTTGCATCCCACTGCAAACCGGATTATCCGGGTGTACATGCTCGAGTAACGAATTCTTGTTTCAACCATGTCTCCAACTCTGCAAGAATGATCCAGAACCATATAACAGGGAACCTTGCACGGTTCAACGGTCATGAATAAATGTTATACTATCATGCAAAACCCTCTGGTTCTCCAATTCTTTCAAATACTGACATGGCCCACATTGAAATATATTTTAAAATTGCTTCGCTCATCTCCGGCAACAGTTTCTCTTCTGGAAATTTCAAATCTGCGTTCACATGATATCACCAGGAGCTGAGGTAACAAAGACAATTTTACTCCTGGAACAGACTTCCGGCTCCCCCTTTTGTCAAGTCTTTATCTAACCTCTTGGATGGTCGTGAGAATATTTTAAACATCCTCTGAAGATTAATCAAGTTTCCTTCGAGATTCAAGGGGGTCATGGGGTGATTCAAAAGAGCTGTCAACTAATTACACAGCCGAATCATAGAATTGACAGTGCAGAAGGAGGCCATTTGGCCCATTGAGTCTGCACCGGACGATGGAAAGAGCACCCTACTTAAGCTCACACTTCCACCCTATCACCACAACCCAGTAAGCCATCTAACCTGAATGATTGAACCGTAACAGGATCAGTAAAAGACTTAGGTCTGTAGTTTCGATACAGCATGTTACCAGGCATGGGGACTGCAATCTGGGATGACCCCACACTCAGTTGAACTGATGCAGGCAGCTGGCAACGTTTGTGCTACCTGCTCAGATCCACGATCACGGCATGCGGTCCACGGCTAAACATACTGTTGAATGGCTACGTGCTGAGCAGAGTTCAGGCAGGGCAAGCTCCAATTGAAGCCAGCCTACACACCTTAAAGCCGGCACACATTTGCTAAAGGTAACTGCATTCTACTTGTCATAATATCCACTCATGTATATAATGAGGTGCAGACAGGCAGTGATTGACACACAGGATGACCAGTAAGCACACAACACAGTACAGCCAATCACCAGACAGGACACTACCACTATAAAGCCAGAGGGCAATAGGTTGTGGTAAACCACTTTTACACCTGTATTAGGTGATGTAAGGTAGGACCTGTACTACAGGTTCGGCGGTAGTCCCTGCCTGCTGGCTCCGCCCAGTAGGAGGACTATAAATATGCATGTCCTCTATTCAGCAGCCATTTCGCCAGCTGCTGTGGGAGGCCACACATCTTACTGCAATAAAGCCACAGTTGTATCCAACCTTAGTCTTTGTACAATTGATCGTGCATCAATTTATTGCACTAAGATTTTCTAAAAGATGGACCTCCGAATCAAACCAGAGCGCCTGCAGCTGGATCTGCAATCAAGCGACGCCAAAAAGGACTTTAATCACTGGCTAGCTTGCTTCAAGGCCTATATGAACTCAGCGACCACCCCTCCGACGGGGGCTCAGAAGATACAGATCCTGTACTCAAGGTTGAGCTCCAGCATGTTTCCGCTGATCCAGGACGCCCTAAACTACACAGACACCATGGCGCTCCTCAAAGAAAACTAAGCACAGAAAACGAACACACTCTTCGCCAGGCACGTACTCGCCACTCGCTCTCAACTCCCTGGTGAGTCCATAGAAGACTTCTGGCGGGCCCTAATCCCACTCGTCCGGGACTGTGACTGTCAGGCCGTAACGGCCACCAAACATTCCAACCTTCTTATGCGCGATGCGCTTTTAATGGGGATTGGGTCGGACCTCATACGCCAAAGACTGCTAGAAAGGGCCACGCTCGACCTAGCTGAGACTAAAAAGCTAGCACCCTCCATGATGGTCGCCTCACGTAATGCTCAGGCCTACCTCTACGGCTGCGCGGCCCACCCCTCCTATCCCTCGTGAACCCCACAGATGGCCGCCCCAGCCGGGGCTTTACCTAGTCAGTACGTCTGCGCCACACACCAACCCACGCACCCCGGGGGTCCCCGAAGTTACTTCTGCGGCCAGCGGAAGCACCCCTGCCAACGCTGCCCAGCCCGCACTGTCATTTGCAAGGCTTGCGGCAAAAAGGGGCACTTCGCCGCGGTGTGCCAGGCCTGCACAGTCGCCGCTATCGCCCCCCTACCCCCTACACACAATGGACGCCACCATCTTCGTCCTGGACCACGCGCGGCCAGTGGACACCGCCATCTTCACCTCTCGGGGCCGCGAGCGGCCAGTGGGCGCCGCCATCTTCCCCCCTTAGTCCACGTGCGTCCCATGGGCATCACCATCTTGTCCAGCCCACGCAACGTGCGGCCCATGGGCACCGCCATCTTGTCCAGCCCCCACAACGTGCGGCCCATGGGCGCCGCCATTTTGTCCCCCGCAGGATCTTCAGGCGCCGCCATCTTGTCTTACCCATGGGGCATGGACGGCGACAGCATTCCACGACCTGGGTCCCCCACGCTTTCCATCTTCTGACGCCAGCGACGACCTACCGCAGCCCGCCTCAGTGACGATCAACCAGTCTCGTCCGCACAACCTGGCCACCTCTTCGACCAGTGTGAGAATCAACAGTCACGTGAACCTCTTGCCTGCTGGACTCCGGGAGCACCGAAAGCTTCATTCACCCGGATACAGTAAGGCGCTGCTCCCTCGCGGTCCACCCCGCCAATCAAAGAATCTCCCTGGCCTCCGGATCCCATTCTGTCGTGATCTGGGAGACTGGGGAGAAACACAGAATGGTCGTGGACTACAGCCAGACCATCAATCGGTACACGCACCTCGACGTGTACCCCCTCCCACGCATATCTGATATGGTCAATCAGATTGCGCAGTACCAGATCTTCTCAACGATAGACCTCAAATCCGTCTACCACCAGCTCCCCATTCGTAAATCGGACCGTCCATACACTGCTTTCGAGGCGGACGGTCGTCTATATCACTTCGTCAGGGTTCCCTTCGGCGTCGCTAACGGGGTCTTGGTCTTCCAAAGGGGGATGGACCGAATGGTCGACCGATACGGTTTGCGGGCCACCTTCCCGTACCTGGACAACGTCACCATCTGCGGCCACGATCAGCAGGACCACGACGCAAACTTGCCAAATTCCTCCACACCGCCACTCTCCTCAACCTCACCTACAACAAGAAGTGCATGTTCAGCACAACTCGCTTAGCCATCCTCGGCTATGTGGTCCAGAACGGAGTTCTGGGGCCCGATCCCGACCGCATGCGCCCCCTAATGGAGCTTCCCCTCCCCCACTGTCCCAAAGCCCTCAAACGCTGCCTGGGGTTCTTCTCCTACTACATCCAGTGGGTCTCAAACTGTGCGGACAAGGCCCGCCCACTCATTCAGTCCATCCACTTTCCCCTTACGGCCAAGGCACAGCAGGCCTTCACCCGTATCAGCGCTGATATAGCCAAGGCTGGGATGTACGCAGTAGACGAGACACTGCCCTTCCAAGTAGAAAGCGACCCATCAGACGTTGCACTTGCCGCCACCCTCAATCAGGCAGGCAGACCCGTGGCATTCTGTTCCCGCGCCCTTCATGCCTCAGAAATTCGGAACTCATCCACTGAAAACAAGGCCCAAGCTGTCGTTGAAAGTTGTGCGGCATTGGAGGCATTACCTTGCCGGCAGGAGATTCACTCTCCTCACTGACCAACGGTCGGTAACCTTCCTGCTTAACAACACGCAGCGGGGCAAGATCAAAAGCGATAAAATCTTGCGGTGGGGAATCGAGCTCTCCACCTATAATTACGAGATTTTGTATCGCCCCGGAACTCAACGAGCCCCCAGATGCCCTATCCCGAGATACATGTACCAGCGCACAAGTAGACCGACTCCGGACCCTACACGACAGCCTTTGTCACCCGGGGGTCACACGATTGTACCATCTCGTCACAGCTTGCAATCTGCCCTACTCCGTCGAGGAAGTACGGACAGTCACCAGGGACTGCCAGTTCTGCGCCGTGTGCAAGCCGCACTTCTACCGGATGGACCGTGCGTGCCTGGTGAAGGCCTCCCGCCCCTTTGAACGCCTCAGCGTGGATTTCAAAGGGCCCCTCCCCTCCGCCGACCGAAAACACGCATATTCTCAGTGTGGTCGATGAGTACTCCAGGTTCCCCTTCGCCATCCCATGCCCCGATATGACGTCTGCCACCGCCATCGAAGCCCTAAACACAATCTTCGCTTCATTCGGTTTCCCCACCTACATCCGCAGTGACAGGGGATCCTCATTCATGAGTGATGAGCTGCATCAGTTCCTGCTCAGCAGGGGTATCGCCTCGAGCAGGAACACCAGCTATAATCCCTGGGGAAACAGGCAGTTAGAGAGGGAGAACGGGACGGTATGGAGGGCCGTCGAACTGACCCTACGGTCCAGGAACCTCCCAGCCTCTCGCTGGCAGGAGGTCCTCCCTGATGCACTACTCCATCCGGTCACTACTGTGCACCACTACGAATAACACACCCCATGAACATCTTTTTGCCTTCCCCAGGAAGTCCACATCCGGGGTGGCGCGCCCGACTTGGCTCGCCGCTCCAGGACTGGTCCTGCTCCGTCGGCACGTTCGACTCCACAAGGCGGAACCCGTTGGTGGATAGGGTACAGTTGCTCCATGCCAATCCCCAGTATGCCTGGCATACCCCGACGGCCGCCAAGATACTGTCTCCCTCAGGGACCAGGCACCAGCAGGTTCCACCCATACACACTTCCCCGGCCCGGCGCCACCCTCCCCCCCTTGCGCTCCCAACGTTAACCTCACCAGGACCATCCCTCCTTCCCCTGCCCACGCCAGAGGATGAAGAGGATTTCAGCACACTACCAGAGTCATCCAACATCAGGCCAGCATCGACATCGCCAGCATCGACATCGCCACCACTGCTACATCACTCCCAGCGGAACGTCAAGGCACCAGACCGGTTGAATCTCTAACTGACACCGGACATTCAAAGGACATTTTGTTTTCCCTGATAAAACACTATACATAAATTCACTGCTGTATATAGTTCTCCACCATCCCCGCCAGACTCATTTTTAACAGGGGGTGAATGTGGTAAACCACTGTTACAACTTTATTAGGTGATGTAAGGTAGGACCTGTACTACAGGTTCGCCGGTAGCCCCTGCCTGCTGGCTCCACCCAGTAGGAGGAGTGTGTCCTCTATTCAGCAGCCATTTCGCCAGCTGCTGTGGGAGGCCACACATCTTACTGCAATAAAGCCACAGTTGTATCCAACCTTAGTCAATTGTACAATTTATCGTGCATCATAGGTTTCCCGCTGTCTCGGGACCCAGCCACTGAGACAGTCAGAGTCCATGAGCTAGCAAGTGCAAACACCATGCGGTAGCTAGTAAGTCTGGTCAGGCTACTACAAGGTCACCAGTCAGATCAGTATAGTGTCGACCCACAGCCGAATATGTATAGCAGTTCTATAGTTGAATAAAACAGTGTTGGATCTTCTCCAGCGTTAGACGTCTTTTTCTAGCTTTCCTGCATCGAGTGCAGTCGACATCGAACCAACCTGCCTAACACATCACTACTAGCTTGAAAATAAATAAGGGACGGGGAAAATACAACGTATTGTATTTCTGGGGCAGAAGGCCAGAGAGAGCGCTCCAAGATTCTCAGATTCAGCACCGGAAACCTTGGGTGGGATTCTCCGACCCCCCCGCCGGGACCCCCCCCCCCCCCCCCTCCCCCCCCCTGCCCCGCCGGATAGGGGAGAATCCCGGCCCTTAAAACAGGAGGTTGTAAGGAGGAGTGGGGTCACTATTCTTCAAGGGGGCACGTAGCCATCCAGATGGATACCTCAATGGCTGTTGAACAGATTGCAGGGACGTCAGAGAGAAGACAATGGAGTCCCTTCTCCTGATAGACGGGACCTCAATGACCACCTGTGAAGGGGGAACGGCAATATGCTGGTGATGGTGTCTACCCCAGCCTGAAAGGATCCATAAGTGTAAGGGAGGGACATGGTCACCTTGTCGACCACTTGGCAACACCATCCTTACCCAACTCTGAGGCTGGAGGTCATGGAGGTGGCGCAGCTCCATGAGTATCTTCTTGGTGACGTTCAAAGCCTTAAATGTTTTGCAAAGAAAACCACAGAAGTGTGGGCCAGAAACAAAAACAGAAAATAGTGGACAATCTCAGCAGGTCTGACAGTGTCTGTGGAGAGAGAGAATGGAGCTAATGTTTCGAGTCTGGATGACTCTTTATCAAAGTTTGCTTTTAAAATGTCAGGTTTGCCAATGAGTCATCCAGACTCGAAATGTTAGCTCTCTGATCTCTCTCCAAAGAAGCTCCCAGACCTGCTGAGATTGGCCAGTATTTTCTCTTTTTGTTTCAGATTCCAGCATCCGCAGTAATTGTTTTTATATCAGTGTGCACCAGACCTTTCTCCGACTTAGTTAGTTGAGTCCAACAGCTGCTTGCTGATAATTGGATGAAAATTAGATGGGGACTTTCCCAACATGAAACGTTGTCATAGAATAGAATCATAGAATCCCTACAGTGCAGAAGGAGGCCATTTGGCTTATCAAGTCTGCAACAACTCTCAGAAAGAACACCCTCCCTAGGCCAACCCTCGCAACCCCGTAATCCCACCTAACCGTTGCACATTAAGGGGCAATTTAGCATAGCCAATCCAACTAAAGCTGCACATCTTTGGACTGTGGGAGTAAACCAGAGTAGTCGAGGAAACCCATGCAAATTCCATGCAGTCACCCAAGGTCGTAATTGAACCCAGGTCTCTGGCCTTGTGAGGCAGCAGAGCTAACCACTGTGCTACCATGCCAGTTATGACAACTTGAATATGTAATGTTCCATTAATAAGTTAAAATAAGCTAAATCATTTCTTTCTTAAGGTTTAAATACTGTATTTAAGTCAATATTGTATTGTTGCAAACAAATTGGGGGTGATTTCGGGGATGGACTAGCCATCTTTGCGCACAAAATATCAGCAAGGATCCCGTTTCCTAATTTTCCACGCCTCCTCGCCGATGACGTAATGAGGTTCCCACCCACAGAGAACAGGAACCTCATTTTAATACTTGAGAAACATTTTAATATTATTAACAAACTCTCCCCCCCCCCCCCCCCCCCCCCCACCCCCCACCCCCGCCGCCCCACGATGCCTCCTCACTAAATAGACATATCTCACCGGTGTAATGTCACGTCAGTGAGGTTTGCAGCAGGTATATAAAGGCATGAATCAGTCGAGGGCTTACGCCTGGGAGTGCAAAGATTAATGTCGTCCACGTGATGGGGGGAGGAGGGGGACATGTCCAGGCATTGCTCCGGCACGGCCCTGGCATTAGTTGGCATTGCCAACTTGACAGTGACAACCTAATAGATCAAGCTGGCAGCAACTTGCCGGAGGCAGTGACAAGGGCAGGCCCTCTGTGGAGCCCAATTGGGGAGGGTTGTTCCCGTTTAATGTGTGCGAGGGAGGCGAGGAGGAGAGCTGAGGGCTTTGAAGGGGTGGGGCTTAGCAGTAGAGCCATGGGGGGGGGGGGGGATTTGTTATCACCGGGGGAGAGCAGGCATTGAGGAGGGGAAATTCAGGAGCAGGAATTGAGGGAAGGCATCTGGCATTGAGAGGGGAAGGGGCACTGGGGGGGACAACCAGGCATTAAAGGAGGGGAGCGTTGCCAATATTTCTACGGTGGTTGTGGGTTTTGGGAAGGCGGGGGTGGGAGGGGGGGTGGGGGTAGAGCTCCAATGATGCCGTGGGCCGTGGGGGGGCTTGTGGGAAAGAGCCCCCAACAATTGTGTATGGGGGTCTGCTGGGGAAGTTTTAACTGTCTGCTGATTGGGGCGCTCTTTAAAGATGTCTCTCCGATCTCTGTGGGCCGGCCTTGTCAGCTCTATCAGGCCTTGCCCAGCCAGACTGGAGGCGTAAACCACGTTCCCTGATTTTTGTTTTATGTCAGAGTGGCTCAAGTTCTGTTGTGAAAACTCGGCAGTGCATCTGGAGAGATACACATCAGAGCCTGACACTGACACATTATGGGAAAATTCCACCCGTTTATCTGATAACTAATGGATAGGTCAGAGCAGCATTGATGGGTTGAAACTCAAGAATTTCAAATTAGTAGCTTTAAATTTGTAAATAAAAAAAACACATGCAATTCTGGTGACCTTTGTGTAGTGAGGCTGTTATTGAAATAGTTTTAAGATATTTTGGCACTGAGTTTCCAAATGATAATTTTTCAAAGGCCCTTCAGATTATGGGACTCCCATTGTCTGAAATGGGAGACCCCTTAGTTTTAAACTGTGTTCCCTAGTTCTAGGGCGGGATTCTCCGAGCCCGCAGTGGGTCAGAGAATCGCCGGGGCGGGGGTGGGGGGCGTGAATCCCGCCACGCCGCTCTGGCGCCGGGCTGCCGATTCTCCGGTCGCCGGCTTCAATGGCCGGAGTCGCCGCAGCGCCGGTCTGGGCCGTTGAAAGCGGCCCCCGCGGCGAATCTCCGCACTCGACGGGCCGAGTTCTGCGAGTCCCACCGACGTCTTTCGCATATGGTCCTACCCGGTGGGACCTCGGCATTCTGGCTGTGAGGGTCATCCTGGTGGGGGAGGGCAGAGGGAGCCGTCTCCGGGGGGAACTTCCATGATGGCCAGGCCTGCGTTTGGGTCAACCGATCGGCGGGCGCGTTGATTCCGGGTAGGGGGGGCCTATGTTCCTCCGTGCCGAGCCCCTGTAGGGCTCTGCCATGTTGCCTGGGGGGGCTGGCGCGGAGACGGCCGTGGCGCATGCGCGTACCCGTACCAGCTGTGTAGGGTCGGCTTTCTGCGCCGGAGCAGCGCACACCACTCTGGCACCATGCTAGCCCCTGAGGAAGGGGAGAATGACTGGGCCTGGAGGCCCGTTGACGCTGGCGTTGCTCGCGCCGGTTTTAACTTCGGCGACAACACTTGGCCGGCATTTCGGAGAATCCCAGCCCTAGTCCCTCCTAAAGGAGTAACATTCTTTCAGCTTCCATCCTGTCAAGTCTCCTTAGGGATCTGAATGATCATTTCTCATTCTTTTAAACTCCACTGGATACAGGTCCGGCCCGTCCAAATTTTCCTCCTATGAAAACCTCCACCATCCCAGAGCCGGGATTCTCCCCTACCCGGTGGGGCGGGGTGTCCCGGCATGTTGGAGTGGCGTGAACCATTCCGGCATCGGGCCGCCCCAAAGGTGCGGAAGTCTCATCCGCCTCCGCCATGGTGAAGGCCATGGCGGAGGCGGAAGAAAAAGAGTGCCCCCACGGCACAGGCCCGCCCACCGATCGGTGGGCCACGATCGCGGGCCAGGCCACCGTGGGGGCACCCCCGGGGTCAGATCGTCCTGCGCCCCCCCCCCCCCCCCCCCAGGACCCCGGCGCCCGCCCGCGCCAATCCCGCCGGTAATGTAGGTGGTTTAATCCACGCCGGCGGGAGAGGCTTGTCAGCGGCGGGACTTCGGCCCATCGCGGGCTGGAGAATCACCGCGGGGGGCCCGCCGACCGTCGTGGCGCGATTCCCGACCCCGTCGAATCTCGGGTGGTGGAGAATTCGGGACACGCCGGGGGCGGGATTGACGCCAGCCCTGGGTGATTTGTTTAAATTGTAACCCTACCTCAGCCAAGGATTATGTTCAAACAATATAGATTTCCTCATTACTAAGCAATCGATAGTTGGGGGGGGGGGGGATTTTCCAGCCCCGCTTTTAGGGGGGGCGGGAATGGCGGAGGGTATGGACAATCAAGTGGGAGACTCAGAACGGCTTTTACACTACTCGATTTTGCACCCCCCTCCCCACACACACACACACACACTCATAACGGAGATCCAACTTTAAAAGTCAGGATCCCCATTTACACCTAATTGACTATGTCTACCAATCCTCCCACTTTAGATTGTCCATTCTCGCTGACGTGAATCATGACAGGTCCCCCAGGACGGGCACCTGGTGAACAGAACCCTCTGAAGCTGCACAGCTAAGTACAGGCCCCAGTGGGAGAAGGTCGTGCCGAGCCAACAATCCCCTGGCACTGCCCGCTGGCACTGCCAAGGATGGGGTGTTCATGTTTTTTTTTAAATGGCACTCTGATCTTTCAAAAACCTAAGTTGCTGGCTCAGATTTAGCCTGCCCCACATGATGTTATGGGATTCGCCCCTTCCAATCTTTTCCTCAGAGTGCTGAAAAATATAACGGGAAAACCAGCGGGCAGGCCTTTGGACGAGAAAATTGGAAAATTCCGCCCAAAGTTTCTTTATGAGGGAGGTGGTAGTGTACTGGTATTGTCACTGGACTAGTAATCCAGAGACCCAGGGTAATGCTCTGGGGACAAGGGTTTGGAGAAGATTTAGCCTGCGAGTTTTCTCTAAAGGTCACTCTGACTTGACTGCCTCAACGGCTGCTGCTTAACTAGTCGGTAAGGGACTTCCGGTTGTGGCTATGCGGAGCTAAGCCGCACGTTCGGCAGCTCCCGCCTCTTAAGGACTTTTGGGCCTATTTGAAGGCCCCAAACGGCGCTGTTTCAACAAATCCCGGTGGGGGAAGGTGTCTGGAGGAGCATCTCCCGCAATTTATGGTGCTCACCCGGAGTGGGGCAAGGGAAAAGGCTGCAGCAGTTCCCCAAGAAAAGTGGGGGAAGAAGGACAAAATGGCGGCCGGCGGAACACCCGAGGACTGGTGGAAGTGGGCGCAGGAGCAGCAAGCTTCTCTTCTGCGCTGTTTTGCGGAGCTGAAGGCTGAGTTGCTGGACTCCCTGAATGCGACTACCAACAGGCTGCTTGAGACCCAGGCGGCCCAGGAGGTGTCCATTCGGGAGTTGCAGCAGCAGGCCGTTGAGCGGGAGGAGTAGGCAGTGGTCCTCGTGGGGAAAGTGGAGTTGCACGAGGCACTTCACAAAAAGTGGCAAGACCGCTTGGAGGAGCTGGACGTTCGCACGAGGCGAAAGAATTTGAGGATCCTGGGCCTGGCGGAGGGGCTGGAGGGGTCGGATCTTCCGTCTTATGTGACCACGATGTTGAGCTCGTTGATGGGAGCGGGGTCCTTCCATTTGCCCCTGGAGCTTGAGGGAGCCCACAGAGTGCTGGCCAGGAGGCCCAAGACAAATGAACCCCCGCGGGCGGTGCTGGTGCGGTTCCATCGATTCAGCGACCGGGAGTGTGTGCTGCGCTGGGCCAAGAAAGAGAGGAGCAGCAAGTGGGAGAATTCAGTAGTGCAAATCTACCAGGACTGGAGTGCGGAGGTGGCTAAGCAGCGGGCTGGGTTTAACCGGACGAAGGCAGGTGCTGCATGCCAAGCAGGTCAAATTTGGAATGCTGCAGCCTGCGCATCTGTGGGTGACATATAAGGACCGGCACCACTACTTCGAGTCCCCGGAGGAGGCGTGGGCCTTTGTACAGGCGGAGAAGCTGGACTCGAACTAGGGTCTGGGGGCACACTATGGCCGTTGCTGTTTTCGCTGTTGCTGTTTTGTAATTTTGACATGTGTTTTTTATGCTGGTTTTTTTTTTTGCTCTGTTTCCGGGTGGATCTGTCTGTTGGGTATGGTTGTGGGTTATGTGGGGAATGTTGGGGGTTTGTGTTTTTTATGGTCTCTTCTGTACGGGGCTGGGGGTTGAGGTGAAACTGGATTTTGGGGAGCTGCGTCAGAAGGGTGGGGTGTGGCAGTATGAAAGCGCAGGCTTTCCTCTGGTTTCCCGTGCTGCGAGACAGGGGGGTGGAGCTGGCAGTGGGGGCGTGGCCTCTACTGGTTCTCTTTCCCACGCTGAAGCGGTGCCAAGGAGGTGTGGCAAGAGGGGGATGACCCCATGCCGGGAGGAGATGGGTTTTGGCGGGGGCTGCTGGGGTCAGCAGAAGTCAGCTGACTTACGGAAGTACCATGGAGGGTGCGTCGCGGCTAGGAAGGGTCCTAGCCTGGGGAGGGGTGGGGGGTGGGGGGGTACCGGGTTGCTGCTGGAATGGCCAGGAAGGAGCTGGTGTGGGCCAGGGGGTTAGAGGAGAGGCGTTATCGCCATGGGGAACGGGTCGGGCGGGGGGCGCTGGCCTGGGGCGAGCAGTCGATAAGCTATGGCTAGCCGGCGGGGGAGGGGGGCGGGTTGCCCTCTGATCCGGCTGATCACCTGGAACGTGAGGGGGCTGAATGGGCCGGTTAAGAGAACTAGGGTATTTTCTCGTCTGAAGGCGCTGAAGGCGGACGTGGCTATGCTCCAGGAGACCCACTTGAAGGTGGCAGACCAGGTTCGTCTGAGGAAGGGGTGGGTGGGGCAGGTTTTTCACTCAGGATTGGATGCGATTCTGGTGGGGAAGAGAGTGGCGTTCGAGGCGGCTGAGGTGGTGTCGGACAAGGAGGGCAGATATATTATGGTGAAGGGTAGGCTGCAGGGAGAGAAGGTGGTGCTGGTTAATGTATATGCCCCGAATTGGGATGATGCTGGCTTTATGAGGCGCATGTTGGGCCGCATTCCGGACCTGGAGGCAGGGGGCCTAATCATGGGGGGAGACTTTAACACAGTGCTGGATCCCACACTGGACCGGTCCAGTTCAAGGACGGGTAGGAGACCGGCGGCGGCCAAAGTGCTGAGGGGGTTTATGGACCAGATGGGAGGGGTGGATCCCTGGAGGTTTGGGAGGCCGAGGGCGCGGGAGTATTCCTTTTTCTCTCATGTCGAGGGTTTATTCCCGAATAGATTTTTTCGTCCTGAGCAGGGGATTGATCCCGAAGGTGCAGGATGCCGAGTATTCGGCCATAGCAATTTCAGACCATGCTCCGCACTGGGTTGATCTGGAGATGGGGGAGGCGCGGGACCAGCGCCCACTATGGTGCCTGGATGTGGGGATGCTGGCTGATGAGGAGGTGTGTAGGAGGGTCCGGGGAAGTATTGAGGGGTATCTTGATACCAACGACACGGGGGAGGTCCGGGTGGGGATGGTCTGGGAGGCTCTGAAAGCAGTGATCCGGGGGGAGCTGATCTCCATCCGGGCCCATAGGGAAAGGAGGGGCAGGAAGGAGACGGAGAGACTGGTGGGGGAGCTCCTGGATGTGGATAGGAGGTACGCGGAGGCACCGGAGGAGGGGTTGTTGCGGGAACGGCGTAGTTTACAGGCCGAGTTCGACTTGTTGACCACCAGAAAGGCGGAGACACAATGGAGGAGGGCGCAGGGCGCGGTATATGAGTATGGGGAGAAGGCGAGCAGGATGTTGACGCATCAACTCCATAGGCGAGATGCGGCTAGGGTAATTGGTGGAGTGATGGATAAGGGTGGGAATGTAGTGCAGAATGGGGCAGAGGTAAATGGGGTCTTTAGGGACTTCTACGAGGAACTGTACCGGTCGGAGCCTCCGATGGGGGAGGGGGGGGGGGGGTGGAGAGCTTCATGAGTAAGCTACGTTTCCCAAAGGTGCAAGAGGAGCTGGTGGAGGGGCTGGGGGCGCCGATATAGTTGGAGGAGCTAGTCAGGGGGCTTGGTCAAATGCAGTCGGGTAAGGAGCCGGGGCCAGATGAGTTCCCGGTGGAATTTTATAAAAAGTATGCAGATCTGGTGGGTCCCCTGTTGGTGCGAGCCTTCAATGAGGCATGAGAGGGGGGGGCTTTGCCCCCAACGATGTCACGGGCGCTGATCTCTCTGATCCTGAAGCGGGATAAGGACCCCTTGCAGTGTGGATCATAGAGGCCTATCTCGCTCCTCAATGTGGACGCTAAGTTGCTGGCGAAGATCCTGGCCACCAGGATAGAGGACTGTGTGCCAGGGGTGATACACGAGGATCAGACAGGATTTGTCAAGGGACGGCAGCTCAACACGAATGTGCGGAGATTGCTAAATGTTATTATGATGCCGGCGGTGGAGGGGGAGGCGGAGATAGTGGTGGCGCTGGATGCAGAGAAGGCATTTGATAGAGTTGAGTGGGGGTATCTGTGGGAGGTGCTGGAGCGATTCGGATTCGGGGAGGGGTTCATCAAATGGGTGAGGTTGCTCTACGCGGCTCCGATGGCGAGTGTAGTTACCAATGGAAGGAGATCGGAGTACTTCAGGCTCTACCGTGCCCCCTGTCCCCCTTGCTCTTTGCATTGGCGATTGAACCTCTGGCTATGGCGTTGAGGGAGTCAGGGAGGTGGAGGGGTCTGGTGCGGGGTGGGGAGGAACATCGGATATCGCTGTATGCAGACGACCTGCTGTTGTATGTGGCGGACCCAGAAGGGGGAATGCCGGGGGTGATGGAGCTGTTAGCGGAGTTTGGGGGCTTCTCGGGCTACAAGTTAAATTTAGGCAAGAGTGAGGTATTTGTAGTACACCCGGGTGATCAGGAGGAGGGAATTGGGAGGCTCCCGATTAAGAGGGCAGTGAAGAGTTTCAGATACCTGGGGGTGCAGGTGGCCAGGAGTTGGGGGACTCTCCATAAGCTTAATTTTACCAGGCTGGTGGAGCAGATGGAGGAGGAATTTAAAAGGTGGGATATGGTGCCGCTATCGTTGGCGGGTAGAGTGAAGTCTGTCAAAATGGCGGTTCTCCCGAGGTTCTTGTTCCTCTTTCAGTGTTTGCCCATCTTTATCCCTAGGACCTTTTTTAGAAGGGTGACTAGCAGCATCATGAGCTTTGTTTGGGTGCATGGGACCCCGAGGGTGAAGAGGGTCTTCTTGGAGCGGGGTAGAGATGGGGGGGCTGGCATTGCCCAATCTCTCAGGGTATTATTGGGCGGCCAATGTGTCGATGGTGCGCAAGTGGGTGATGGAGGGGGAGGGGGCAGCATGGAAACGGATGGAGAGGGCGTCCTGTGGAGATACAAGCCTGGGGGCCCTGGTAACGGCGCCGTGGCCGCTCCCTCCTACGAGGTATACCACGAGTCCTGTGGTGGCGGCTACCCTCAAGATTTGGGGGCAGTGGAGGCGACATAGGGGAGAAGTGGGGGGCTCGATGGAGGCTCCGTTAAGGGGGAACCATCGGTTCGTCCCGGGGAACATTGATGGGGGATTCCAGGGTTGGCACAGAGCGGGCATCAGACAGCTGAGGGACCTGTTCATTGATGGGAGGTTTGCGAGCCTGGGGGAGTTGGAGGAGAAATTTGGGCTCCCCCGGGGAACATGTTCAGGTATCTGCAGGTAAAGGCGTTTGCTAGGCGGCAGGTGGAGGGATTCCCTTCGCTCCCCGCGAGGGGGGTGAGCGACAGGGTGCTTTCGGGAGTCTGGGTCGGAGAGGGGAAGATATCTGCTATCTACAAGGTAATGCAGGAGGTGGAGGAGGCATCAGTAGAGGAGCTGAAAGCTAAGTGGGAGGGGGAACTGGGGGAACAGATCGAAGACGGGACATGGGCTGATGCCCTGGAGACGGTTAATTCTTCCTCCTCATGTGCGCGGCTTAGCCTCATCCAATTCAAGGTGCTGCACCGGGCCCATATGTCCGGGTCTAGGATGAGTAGGTTCTTTGGGGGCGAAGACAGGTGTGTCAGGTGTTCGGGGAGTCCAGCGAACCATGCCCATATGTTCTGGGCATGCCCGGCACTGGAGGAGTTCTGGAAGGGGGTGGTGAGGACGGTGTCGAGGGTGGTAGGATCCAGAGTCAAGCCAGGCTGGGGACTCGCGATTTTTGGGGTTGGGGTGGAGCCGGGAGTGCAGGAGGCGAAAGACGCCGACGTGCTGGTCTTTGCGTCCCTAGTAGCCCGGCGGGGAAAAGGGGGGGGGAGAGGGGGGGAGGAACGGGGGGGGGGGGGGGGGGGGGGGAAGGGGGGGGGGGGGGAGAAAGGGGGGAAGAGGGGGGAAAGGGGGGGGGGAAAGGGGGGGAGACGATGACTATGTTTGCTTATTTAATTTTAATTTATTTTTA
The DNA here is from genome assembly GCF_902713615.1 of Scyliorhinus canicula. NCBI lineage: Eukaryota > Metazoa > Chordata > Chondrichthyes > Carcharhiniformes > Scyliorhinidae > Scyliorhinus > Scyliorhinus canicula. Next base: position 38,899,653 of record NC_052166.1, on the reverse strand, counting down.
ACTTCTCTTGTTCACTGGGTTTGGGGGGGTGGAGGGACGTGATACACGTGTTGATACGGACTTGGGGGTGTTACAGTTATTATGGGGTTATTTTGTTGCATTTCATTGTTTGTTGTCATATTTTCTGTAAAAAATTCCAGTAAAAATTATTCTTTAAAAAAAACTAGTCGGTAAGGCAGATGCTCCAAGTTTGACATGGTAGACTGGAAAGACGGAGGCTGAGCGGAAACCTGTTAGAGGTCTACAAAATTAAGAGAGGCATAGACAAGGTGGATAATTGGAATCTTTTTCCAAGGATGGAAGTGTCAATACAAGGGGGCACAGGTTCAAGGTGAGAGTGGGATCGTTTAAGGAAGATGTGCGACATACGTTTTCACTGCAGAGAGTGGTGGGTGCCTGGAACCCATCCGCTGCTAGAGGACGTGGTGGAAGCAGGCACATTAGCAACATTTAAGAGGCATCTGGATGGCTCCATGAATAGGGAGGAAACAGAGGGATACAGACCAAGTAAGAGCAGAAGGTTTTTTTTATAGTTCGGGTATCATGATTGGCACAGGCTTGGAGGGCCGAAGGGCCTGTTCCTGTGCCATACTTTTCTTTGTTCTTTGTTTTTTGCTCTAGATGGTGGAATTTCAGTCCAATACAAAACTGGAATCTCCACCACGAAACCATTGTCACGTGTCAATTGTCATGAAAATCATAACCTTCAGGGAAGGGAATGTGCCGTTGTTAGCTGGTCTGACTGACATGTGATTCTAGGCCCACACCAATGTGATTGAATCATAAATGCCCTGGGAAATGGCTTAATAAGCCACTCGATTATATCAAACTGCTAAAAACAAAAGTCAATAAGGCATATAACTGGATAGACCACGTCATCGATCAAGGCATTTGAAATGACAACCACAAACCCAACCCTGTCGACCCTGCAGTCTTCCTTAACTAACATTGAGGGGTTTGCACCAAAATTGCGACATCTGCTTCTCTGATAGTTAAGCAATATCAGTTGGGGCAGACAAGTGACCTTCAGAGTAAATTCCTGGGAATCAAATCTTGAAAGGTGAAGACAGGAATTCCTGGTGAGATTGAATGAGATTGGTTGACTCACAGTGCTTGCTAATGTCTGACTGGGTTGTTGAGTAATCCGTGGGATCTGTCTTGGTCTACTTTATGTACACTGTGGGTGTGACATGACAGTTTGCCTGCTAATTCACTTTTACATATTAACCCTCAATGCTAGAATATAAGTTAGGCATTGGAAATTGATTTATCCGTCTGACCTGGTAAAAATTATTTTGTTTGTTCAAAAAGTGAGACATTTTGTGGCTTTATTATCTCATCAGATATCGGGCCGGTTTCTCCATTTCTCCAGCCACGCGTTTCTCGGCGGTGCGCTGTTCGCTGGCTGCTGGATTCTCTCTTCCCGCTGCCTGTCAATGCGATTTCCCACTGAAGGCATCCCATGCCACCGAGAAACCTGTGGATGGGGTGCTCTGCCAGTGGGGAAATAGATTCCCAACAGCCAGAGAGTTTCGGCCATTATCTTTGATCTCAAATACTGTCTACTTTAAACAAAACGTTACTGGTCCCTAACCAAATCTCAACAAATATTTGGAGGCCTGGCTCAGAATCAGAACAATGTAAAGTTGATCTCCTGTGATGTTGCTGAGGGTGATTTAGAGGTTTCATAGGGGCTTAAAGTGATTTAAAAACATATAGAACCAGGGACAATACCTTCTCACAGGAATGGTCCTGTGAGATCCCGAGAAGAGGATTCAAGATCTGGCCATAATGTAATAGAGTGTCAGGGTCTAGCAGTGTATTGGGGAGGTAGTCTTGGATTACTGGGTGTCATGATATGCAGACACACACATAATGATATACCGACAAGCAGCTAATGGACACAGAGAACAGGACATGACCAATAAGCAGGCAGGACACTCAGGAGTGGGATCTGACTATAAAGTGTGATCGCTTTCCACTGATGAACATCTAGATAGTCAGTTAAGGGTGTTGTTACAATCTCACACCTCCACCACGTGGCTGAGCTAGTCTGGTACAGTCAGACAGAGTAACCACACTTAAGTTAGCAGAGAGTCGAACTCACAGAGAACTGTGCTAACCGTGCTATTAGTTCAATAAACCTGATTGAACTAACTTCAAGGTCTGGAGTATCTTTCTGATCTGAGCTGCATGCAGTTGCAGCCAGTGTTAGACCAGTGTACCTAACACACTGGGAACAGAGATCCCAAGAGACATGGAGATGGTAGGAACAATGCAGCAGATCCTGGATCAATGAGGGACACAAGGATCTGAACATACTGAACAGAGGGATAATTTCAAGATCGGGGAGGACTGCGTATACAGCCTATGGCTAATGGTCACAGTGGCGGTGATCACATCCACCAGCCAGAAAGCTGGGGGATGGCAGGATGGTGGGGGGCAAGCCCACCATGGCCAATGGATGCCCTGGTGGAACTCAGTGGTGGTAAGGCAATTAACTGCCTGCCTTTGGGAGGGATTCCACCCCCGAGAGCTGCCAGTCAGTCAGAAAGGGTGGTGGCCACTGCTGGCATTGCAACAGGCCCAAACCAGCCACCAAGGAGGAGGGCCCAGATTTAAGATTTTGGGGCTCACCAGAGCCATTCAAGCAGGTCCTGCACGAGATGGGGTTGTCAAGCTGGAGAGGAGGGCAGTGTATTTCAGCGAGGGCAGACCTTGTTGTGAGCAGGGCAGGGTGGGGGGGGAGGTCTCCGTGAGGTACAGGGTGCCAGATCACAAAAAGGAGGCTGTCAGCTTTCCCACGTGGCAGGGAGATGCGGTTCGTAAGCAGCCATTAATTGGGGTGGGAGAGAGAGAGTAAGGTGCTGCGATACAGTAGGGCTGAGGAAAGGAATAGATTCAGCAGCTTTTCATCTCTCAATTTAAAGCCACTCGGGATGTACACCATAGGATGAGAAGAATAGGGTCCTGATATTAATGGGGGGTGTCAAGGGTTGCTCAGGTAGAGGGTTACATACAGTCTTAGGAATGGGAGACCCATGATAATGCCATCTCTTGTTGCTGGCCTGGAATATGACATTCTTAATCTCCGACAGTGATCATTATAGGCGAGTGAGAGGACGGGGAGACCCTGCCAATCTTAACATCTCATTTAAATCACATGTTGCGGATGCCCAGCCGAGAACTGCCTAAATTGACAGCCTATCTGTTGAACTGGAGCGCCAGACAGGCAGCAGGAGACTTCAACCTGGGCCTTCACTGAGCATGGTCCCTGGCGCTCAGTAGAAGCTAAAAGCTCTAACTGTTAATGAAACTTGGAGGAAGAAGGGTGGTGGCGGGGATGGGGGCGGGGGGGGGGGGGGGGTGTGGAGGGTGCAGTTGGGCGTGGAAGAGGGAAAGAGGTCATCGATATGGAGGATGGTGAGGAAGAGAGAGCATTAAGGCCGCGGGGAGGTTGTGAGGCCTGAGGCCTGTCCAGCTGCTTTTCTGACCTTGGCCAGTCAGCATCTTGCATCCTGATTCTCCGGCCATAACCCTATAGCTTGGCCAACACCTCACCCAGCATTAAATTAAAGTTGTCGCAAGTTGGGGCAGCAGGGTAGCATGGTGGTTAGCATAAATGCTTCACAGCTCCAGCGTCCCAGGTTCGATTCCCGGCTGGGTCACTGTCTGTGTGGAGTCTGCACGTCCTCCCCCTGTGTGCGTGGGTTTCCTCCGGGTGCTCCGGTTTCCTCCCACAGTCCAAAGATGTGCGGGTTAGGTGGATTGGCCATGCTAAATTGCCCGTAGTGACCTAATAAAAGTAAGGTTAAGGGGGGGGTTGTTGGGTTACGGGTATAGGGTGGATACGTGGGTTTGAGTAGGGTGATCATGGCTTGGCACAACATTGAGGGCCGAAGGGCCTGTTCTGTGCTGTACTGTTCTAAGTCTAAGATAATACTGGCTGCAACTTTTGAATTTTAATTCGGCTCCTGGCTGTCTTTGGCAGCAGCCTCACCTGGGCCTGAATTTACAAGTCTCCAGGCCGTCATTGCAGAGTGGGAATGGTGGGCAAGGCAGATTTTTCACACACGAACAATTTGCATGCAGACATCAGTGACGTTACTATGTGGTAGATCAAGATAGCGTTCTTTTTAAGTAGTGAAGCAAAGACGTTCTGTTTTGATATGCTGTTGGTTTTCACTGCCTCGCAGGAATTCCAATGTAGTTGTATGTTAAAAGTAAAAACGATGCGGCATTGGAGGAGTTCTGGAAGGGGGTGGCGAGGACGGTGTCAAGGGTGGTGGGATCCAGGGTCAAGCCAGGATGGGGACTCGCGATCTTTGGGGTTGGGGTAGAGCCCGGAGTGCAGGAGGCGAAAGAGGCCGGTGTGCTGGCCTTTGCGTCCCTAGTAGCCCGGCGAAGGATCTTGCTGCAGTGGAAGGACGCGAGGCCCCCAAGCGTGGAGACCTGGATCAATGACATGGCGGGCTTCATTAAGCTTGAGAAGGTTAAATTCGCCCTGAGAGGATCGGTGCAAGGGTTCTTTAGGTGGTGGCAACCTTTCCTCGGCTTTCTGGCTCAACGATAGGGTACGGGGACAGTAGCAGCAGCAACCCGGGGGGGGGGGGGGGGGGGGGGGTTAAATTTGATTTATTTAATTTTAATTTATGGTTAAGTTCTCTTGTTGGGGGGGGGGGGTGGGGGGGAGTGTGATACATGTGATGTTACGCTATGGGGGAATTGTGGGTGTTATGGGGCTGTTAGTTGCATATTACTGCTTTTTGCTATACTTGTTGTTATATTTTTATATTTTCTGTAAAAAATTCCAATAAAAATTATTTTTTAAAAAATAAGTAAAAGCGATGAGCTCCATAGAACCTCAACTGGATCACAGCCAATGGTGTTGTTTTAATGTGCAATCGCTGTTGTCATGCAACAAACACAGCAGCTATTTTGCGCACAGTAAACTCTCGTAGACAGAAGAGTAAGAATGCCCAGATATTCTGTTACTTGTGCGTTGATCGAAGGACGATTGGCCAGAAAACCAGGGGCAATTCCCCTGCTTTTCTTCAAGATAGTGGCTTTTCTACAACCACCCGAGCAGATTGACATCCAAAAGATGGTTGGCGGGATTCTCCGTTCCTGAAACTAAGGGCTGGATTCTCCGAGCTTCCGCGCCGAAATCGCGCTCGGCGCCGGGGCAGAGAATGGGCCGTCAGACCCGCGATCGGGTCCGATGCCTTTCTGCGATAATCCGTGGCTGGGGAATCACTGCCAGTCGCGCGCAAGCGGTCGACGCAGCGCCGGTTGGGGGTCATTGAAAGAGGCCCCCGCGGAGATTCTCAGCAGGCAGCTAGCGGAGTTCCCGCCGGCGTGGTTCCCTCATGGTTCCATCCGGCGGGAGCTTGGAGTGTCGGCTGCGGACCCAGTCCCCGACCGCCCTGGTGGGGGACGGGGGAGATCCATCACCCGGGGGAGGGGGGGGGCTCCAGGAAGGCCAGGCTCACAATCAGGGGCCAGCGGTCAGTCGGTGCGCGCGATCTGGGAGGGGTCTTTATTGTTGGGGGTGGCTTGCTGTATGGGTCCTCCATGTTGCGCGGGGCTGCCGCCGCAGGTGGCCGTAAGGCGCATGCGCAGTCCCGCGGCCGGAAGTGAAGGGCTTCATATCGGCAGCCGGAGCTGCATGGAGTACTCCGGGGCTCTGCTAGCCCCCTTCAAAATGGAAAATCACTCTGGACTTTCTCCAGGAAAGTCCAGAATGATTTGCGCCCGTTTTCTCGTGGTTGTGGGGACATAGCCCCATTATGAGAGAATTCCACCCTGTGTTGATGCCGAGGCAGCAAGTGTGGAGTTCTACGACAGCAAAACTGGTGCTGCAGCTGGGCTGACTCAACGGCCGTTAAGGGGCTAGCACCAGCGCCATGTGGAGCACAAGCCATTAAAATATGAAGAAGTGTGGGATCCGCCAGGTCTGGGATTGGCACTCTGGAGGATGACAAGTTGCAGCCACATATACACACTGCACTGCCCACACACAATCATCCCAGCCAACAAGATGCAGCAAGATGTGTGGCCCTGAGGTTCACCGACCCAGAACCGCTCCCCCCCCCCCACCACCCTCACACTCAACCCCCTCAACCTAAAGGGCAGACGATCCCCCACCCTGCACCGCATGTGGACACCCATACTGGCCGCCATGGCCGGGTGCCCTGGCCAATGGAGCCACCCATCGCCTCGGCTGTATGCACCGGATTGTTTAACACTGTGCATTTTCTGTGTGCTCACCTTCCCCCAGGAGAAAGCAGCTCATAACCGCGAGGAGCGGGAGAAAACTGGGGGGGGTGGGGAACTGCTGGGCCAACGGCCCCTCACCACAGCAAAACAGAGGGCGCTCAACGTGGACGCCGGGCCCAAGGAAAAGGCAGTCGCTGGGGTGGAGGTCCGCACCGGGCGAGGAAGTGAGACCCTGCTGAGTTGCGGTTTCCCATTGCACGTTTGTCACTCCCCGACCCCCACCACCACTCCCACACTCGCCACCACTCCAAGATGATCCTCACACCCACACCATCCTCTCCCCAACACCGCACGCCCCCCCCCCACCCCCCCTGCCCCCAACACCCCCCACCATCCCCACTCCTATCTTGCTGGAGCTGCTGGTGATGGGGCGAGCCCTTCTCATGTCCTCCGCCCCCGACCTCAGCCACAGCCAGACCCCCAGGAGCTGAGCGGCGATGAGAACAACGCCGACACGAACGGGAGCCATTGACCTGCATCCCAGGACACCCACGTGCTCACCGAGTCCAGGGGTTACACTGATTTCCCACCACAGCTGTCTCGAACACCCTCCACCATCCCAGAGGCACGCACCTCAGTTGGTCACCTTAGTGAAGAGGCTCCCGGGGCTCTATCTGGTGAGCACCACACACATGCTTCGGTGCAGCAGATGGAACTAGGAACTTCCGAGGGGGGCAGATGGTCGAAGAGCAGGCCGACCCCAGGGACGAGTTGCCACCCAGATGGGTTTCAGGCTTCTGGAACGGGCAGTCCCATTGATTGTGGAGATGTAGTCGCAGAGCCAGGGACTACATGAGGGGTTGTCGGCGAGCATCCAGTACCTGCAGATGCAGCTGGAGGAGTCCACCACGTGCAGGAGCAGGAGGTGGTGCCGGCCATGAATGCCACTCAGGCCGACAGCGCACGGGTGGCACCTGTGGTGGAGGCCTTGGGAGCTTTGGTTTCTGCCGTGGATCAACACGTCCGAGGGCTGGGGCACGCGGTGGCTGAGGCACAGGGCTGCCCTCTCTCAGGCAGACATGTCCCACAGCCGTCTGGACATTGCAGCGGTGCTCCGGAGCGTGGCCCAGTCACAGCAGGCCATCATGGCGAGGCGGCATTGCTGGCCGATATGGCATATACACAAGAGAGGTGACCCAGACCCAGAAAGAGGTGGCACAATCACCGGCTGATGTGGCGCAGTCCCAAACGGAGGTGGTCCAATCCCTGTACTCCATGGCCATGAGCACGCAGACCCTGGTCAAGATGGCAGTGGGCCTCCAGGACTGGCAGCGCCAGCTGGCGGGATAGCCTCAGGAGTTAGCTCCGTTCGTACCCCTTCCCAGGTAGTAGCTAGGGATCAATCGGGCACCCCGAATGAGAGGAGCTGGTGGGGTCTGTGCCGGTGACTCCCGCAGGGGAGATGCTGGAACACTGCAGCACCTCTGCCATCCCCCCCGCCCCATTGGAGCATCACATGGGCACAGGGAGAACAGGGTGGCACCATGCCACCTGGGACACCTGAGCAACAGCCGGGCCCAACAGTTTGGGGATCCACCTAGACGTAGTGTTAGGGCCCTTAAGGCCAATTAGGTTTGGACAGGTGTCAGACACAGTTTGGCGATAGGGGCTAGGGCGCTAACCTGTATATATGTTTTCACATTAAACACATGTGCACAATGTTACAACCTGCCTCGGTGCTCGATCAGAAAAGTGTGAGTATTGGCTGGCCGCAAAGAGGGTGTGGGGTGGGTGGTGTGGGAGCAAAACCACAGGGGCTGGTTTAGCTCACTGGGCTAAATCGCTGGCTTTGAAAGCAGACCAAGCAGGCCAGCAGCACGGTTCGATTCCCGTACCAGCCTCCCAGGACAGGCGCCAGAATGTGGGCACTAGAGGCTTTTCACAGTAACTTCATTGAAGTCTACTCGTGACAATAAAGCAATTTTCATTTTTTCATTTTCATGTTGGCCCAGGGACCGTGGTTCAACCAGTGCTCACAGCTCTGATGTTGCAACCCCACCTTTCCCACCTCCGCCACACCAGGCAATCGATGAGACCATGTGATGGAATGGCCAGCTCATATGCAGGGATCACCCAGATGGATGGTGGGAAGTGCTACCCTGGGCAGCTGTCAGGCATTGTCAAGTGATACAGAGCAGCAGAGCTCATCCAGGATGGGTTGTCATTGTGGAGAATGTGTAACCACTATAATTCACATTGTACATTACTGTGTCCCTGTGGTCTCCATATGTGAGCCGTTGTGCGGCTCTGCCCACAGGGGGAGATGAGGAGCATGTACAGGGCTCCGCCCTTGGCTCCCCCCCCCCAACAGGAAGTATAAGTGCTGCGGTCCTGCGAGTCTGCCCTCAGTTCAGCATAGTCGCAGGCAGGCTCAGTTGTCGGCCGATTAAAGCCACAGTTTACTCCAACTCGTGTCTCTGGTTGAATTGATGGTCGCATCAATTTAATTGGTTTAAAGAACTACTATGAATCAGCCCTCAAACCTGACCGACTGGAACTCGATCCACAGGCCGCAGAGGCAAAATACATTTTTTTGCATTGGCTACGGTGCTTCAAGGCCTACATGGCTGCGTCGACGACCTCCTCTGTTACAGATGAACAGAAACTCAGTCTCCTCCACGCACGGGTGAGCCATCGTATTTCTACTCAACTTAATGAAGCTGATTCTTATACTGAGGGCCTCGTGATGCTCGACCGACTGTACGTGCGGCCTGTGAACGAAGTCTACGGTGACACATCTTCACGACTCGTCGCCAGCGCCCTGGGGAGTTGCTAGATGACTATCTACGCGACCTCAAAGCCTTAGCATGCAACTGTAACTTCCAGGTCGTGACAGCCTCCCAGCACATGGAACTCGCAGTCCGAGACGTGTACGCTGCGGGAGTCCGATCAAATTATGTGTGGCAGCGTCTCCTTGAGAAAGGGGCCGAGGACCTGGAGGACACGGTAAAACTGGCAACCTCGTTAGAAGTCGCTTTCCAAAGCCTAACTGTGTTCCCGGCCGATCACGCGGCCCCATCGTGGACCCCCAACCAAAGGCTGCCCCAGGCCTGCGCCGCGCGGCCACCCGCCCATCACGGAGGACTATCGTGCCATTTTTGCGGCCAGCCCCAACACCCCCGACAGCAATGCCCGGCCTGCAACGCGACCTGCAGCAGCTGCGGCCGAAAAGGGCACTTCGCTAAGGTCTGCCTGGCCAAATCCAAAAACTCGAACCACAACTCGAATACTCACTCCTCCGACTCTCAGGCTCGCAGACCCCATAACGTGGCAGCGTGTCTGCCAACTCCGCCTCCGCACAACAAGTGCGACTCACGGGGGCCGCCATCTTGGCCATCCTCCCCCACGCGGCCGGCCACGTGCGATCTATGGGGGCCGCCATCTTGGACGCCATCTTCCTCGCCGCCTGCCACATGTGATCCATGGGGGCGGCAATCTTGGACGTCATCTTGCCCACCACGTACGATCAACGGGGGCCGCCATCTTGGCCATCACCCGCTACCCAACTTGAACAGTCATCGCGGGGCCACTCCAGCACCGCCGTCCACGGCGTCTACCCTCAACTCAGCGCCGTCACCTTGGACCAGTTGCGGCCCAAGCACCTCAAAAGCTCCATGATGGCCGTCCGGATCAACGGCCACGAGACACCGTGCCTCTTCGACTCCGGAGCACCGAGAGCTTCGTTCACCCGGACCTGGTAAGGTGTTGTTCACTCACTCCCGGTATTCCCAACGCGGCAAACAATCTCTCTCGCCTCGGGGTCGCACTCAGTCCAAATACAAGGGCTCACCTCAGCGACTCTAACGATACAAGGCGCCAATTACACGAAGTTCAAATTGTTCGTGCTCCCAGACCTCTGCGCAACGCTCCTCCCAGGACTGGATTTCCAGTGTAACCTCAGGAGCCTCACACTCAGCTTCGGCGGGCCCCTGCCCCCACTCACTATATGCAGCCTAGCAACCCTGAAAGTCGACCCCCCTTCACTCTTCGCTAACCTCACCGCCAACTGCAAGCTAGTGGCCACTCGTAGCAGGAGGTATAGTCTGCAGGACAGGGTGTTCATCAGATCTGAAGTCCGGCGCCTATTGTGTGAAGGAGTCATAAAGGCCAGTAATAGCCCCTGGAGAGCTCAGGTAGTGCTCGTCAAAACCGGGGAAAAGTTCCGGATGGTGGTTGATTACAGCCAGACCATTAACCGATTCACGCACCTTGATGCGTACCCCCTCCCCCAGATTGCGGACATAGTAAACCAGATCGCACAGTACCGTGTGTTCTCCACGGTGGATCTGAAGTCCGCATACCACCAGCTCCCAATCCGCCCGGAGGACCGCCATTACACGGCATTCGAGGCAGACGGCCGCCTCTTCCATTTCCTCTGGGTCCCCTTTGGCATCACAAACGGGGTTTCGGTATTCCAAAGAGCAATGGACTGAATGGTGGGCCATTACGGGCTGCGGGCCACTTTCCCGTACTTGGATAATGTCACCACCTGCGGCCATGATCAGCAGGACCACGACGCCAATCTCCACCGATTTCTCCAAACCGCCCAAAAGCTCAACCTCACCTATAATAATGAGAAATGCGTTTTCCACACAACCAGGCTAACCATCCTCGGCTACATCGTGGAAAACAACTTACAACTCCCTCTCCCTCCCTGTCCCAAGGCCCTCAAGAGGTGCCTCGGAATTTTTCCGTACTATGGCCAGTGGGTCCCCCAGTATGCGGGCAAAGCCCCGCACACTATTTAAGTCCACCCTCTTCCCACTGTCAGCCAAGGCTCGCCAGGCCTTCGACTCCATCAGGGTGGACATCGCTAAGGCCGCCATGAGTGCAATAGGCGAGTCTGTCCCATTCCAGGTGGAGAGCGACGCCTCAGAGGTTGCTCTCGCTGCCACTCTGAACCAGGCAGGCAGGCCAGTAGCGTTCTTTTCCCGAACCCTCTCCTCTTCCGAACTTCGACACTCCTCAGTCGAAAAAGAAGCCCAAGCCATTGTGGAAGCCGTGCGGCACTGGAGGCACTACCTCGCTGGTAGGAGGTTTACCCTCATCACTGATGATCGGTTGCCTTCATGATTGACAATTCGCAGCAGGGCAAGATCAAAAATGACAAGATCTTCAGGTGGAGGATCGAACTCTCCACCTACAATTACGATATCGTATATCGTCCTGGGAAGCTCAATGAGCCCCCAGATGCCCTGTCCCGCGGCACATGCGCCAGCGCACAAAACAACCGTCTTCAGGTGATCCACAATGACCTCTGCCATCCGGGGGTCACCCGGCTTGCCCATTACATCAAGGCCCGCAACCTGCCCTTCTCCACTGAGGAGGTTAAAGCCGTCACCTGTGCCCCTGCGCCTATTTGCTTCCTGCACTCCCTTCCACCCGACACACCGGTTCGCCGGAACGAAGCTCTGGAAGAACCATCCCCGGAGTCCACCCCCGGATCCGCACCGAACATCCTTCCACAGCCATCCGAGACGGCTGCAACACCTGTGCTTCATCGGTCTCAACGCACGATTCGGGCGCCGGACCGGCTGAGCTTCTAGACCTGTCACCCCCGCCGAATTTTATTTATTTTTTAACAGGAGGTGAATGTGGTGAATGTGTAACCACTATAATTCACGCTGTACATTACTGTATCCCTGTGGGCTCCATCTGTGAGCCGTTGAGCAGCTCTGCCCACAGGGGGAGATGAGGAGCATGTACAGGGCTCCGCTCTCGGCTCCACCCCTTCAGGAAGTATAAGTGCTGCGGTCCTGCGAGTCCGCCTTCAGTTCAGCATAGTCACAGGCAGGCTCAGTTGTAAGCCGATTAAAGCCACAGTTTACTCCAACTCGTGTCTCTGGTTGAACTGATGGTCGCATCAATCACCATCCTCCATCCCATGTACCATACCCGTTGTTACTACCAACCATGGGCCTGCACCCTCTAGTGCAGCAGGTAGGTATTGCAGCCATCTCAGATGGCCACCTGCAAAGGACCGTGGGAATTATGGCCAACCCAGGTCTCAGACGCACTCAGAGCTTGTGTTTTGCAACCCAGATAGCTAGCCGCGATCAAAACCCCCGCTCGTTTGCATTCTAACGGCCCATTTCCCCAGAACAAAAGGAATGTACTCAGGTAGCATGGTGGTTAGCATCAATGCTTCACAGCTCCAGGGTCCCAGGTTCGATTCCCGGCTGGGTCACTGTCTGTGCGGAGTCTGCACGTCCTCCCCGTGTGTGCGTGGGTTTCCTCCGGGTGCTCCGGTTTCCTCCCACAGTCCAAAGATGTGCGGGTTAGGTGGATTGGCCATGCTAAATTGCCCGCAGTGTCCTAAAAGTAAGGTTGGGGGGGGGGGGGGGTTGTTGGGTAATGGGTATAGGGTGGGTTTGAGTAGGGTGATCATTGCTCGGCACAACATCGAGGGCCGAAGGGCCTGTTCTGTGCTGTACTGTTCTATGTTCTAGATGCAGACTAACCAGCGCCACTCCCTTTGCTAAGAAAGCCCAAACAGCCAAGGTCAATGACTGCTCAGGACACGCCCAGCCATCAAGGCACCCGCCCCTTTATTGGCCAAAATCGAAGGCAGTTTGAAGCCTGTCGAATTATTGGGTCCAAAGCTAAGGACCGTCCCAAAGAGCGTGAAATCCCAGAGGGATAACAAGAGACACAGACATGTGTTCGGTCTCTCTTGGCCCCGGCCTACGCCTAAAACCAACTGTAGCATTACGACCAGAAGACAAGTTCAAGACCAACGTTCGCTACCAGACAGATGAGCCCAGCAGAAACAAAGCCACTTCTTCTACCCAGCCATGCAAGATCCGAACAAAGGCCTTGTTCATCTGCAAAGAGCCGGTTGCCCTGAAGTTAAGTATGGGTTATTGTAGTTGTTAGGTGTAGTTTAACTTGTAGTGTTTTATGTTGCATGTCGAAGTAATCCTTGTGTGTAAATAAACTATCTTTGAACTTGAACTGACTAACTGGTTGTTTGGTCTTTGATCGATATCCGGTAAAGCTTTGTGGTGGTATCATTTGATACCTGGCCACTCTGAAAAACAATATTATTATTAATAACTGCCATATCTAGTTAATTTGGCAACATTATTGGTGACGATTGGTGGGATGGTATTCCACTCATTAAAAAGAGCAACATTATTGGCGTCTCCGGTGCTGATTGGCAATAGTATCATGGAGGAGGTTGCAAGAAGGGTATGGTTGGGGAGGTGGGAGGGGAGGGTGGGGGTGTGGAGATGGGATGCGGTGTCAGTGCCCCTCGCCAGTTCACCCCCCTCCAGTCGGTGAACCTGGAGGCGAGCAAACCGTGTGCGCGGCCCTGGACTGATGTTCATCCTCCTCTGGTGCACGATATTGTGGAGGCTGCAGTAGGCCACCATGATGTGGGACTCCCTCCCAACGCTATACTGGAGGGGCCGCCTCTTCAGGATGCCAAAGCACCGCTTGATCATACCCCTGCTCGTAGCATGGGCGCCATTGTCAAAGGTCTCCATGTCGGTCTGTGACAGGTGTCACAGACACGGATGCAGTGGTAGCGCCTGTCACTCAAGAGCCAACCCCCAGCCAGGATGGTGCGCCTCATAGAAGCCAGGAACCATCAAGTGTGCCAAGATGAAGGCATCACGCACACTGCCCGGGTATCGGGCGCAGATGTGCATGATGCATAGCTGATGATCATACACCAGCTGCACGTTCATCGAGTGGAGCCCCTTTCAATTTGTGAAGATTGGCCTGGTGTCAGCAGGTGCTCATAGGGTGACATAGATCCAGTCGATCAACCCCTGGACCCGGGGCATCTCGACGATGGCAGCGAATCCTGCAGCCTGGGTATCCTGGTGGGCTTGGTTGACATTGAAATTGATGCATTGTGTCGACTGGGCATTCAGTGCCTCCGTGATGGCACAGATGCACCTGTGCACTGAGATATGTTAGACCCCAGACAGGTGCCCACTCTGTGCCTGGAAGGTCCCTCTAGTGTAGGTGTTGAAGGCGGTTGTCCCCTTCATGACCACCGGGAGCGTGTGTGTGTCCCCCCCCCCATTCCTCCGGGATGCCAGGTATGGCATGGTCTGGCAGATAAATCACACTGTCCCCGTGCTCAGCCAGCGTGGCCGGTCCGGCAGGTCTTCGAATGACAGGTGCTGCAGTACACGTGAGGCCTCATGTGGTGCTACATTTGCACCTCCTCCTCCTCCTCTTCAGCCTGTTGGGCGGCCGGCTCTCCATCCTCAGCAGCTGCCTCCTGTTTCTCTGGGGCAGGCTCTGCTGTTGCAGCTTCCTCCTCCTCGAGCAACTCCAGCCTCAGTGCATCACCCAGGGCCATGACTAGGGGGAAGGCCCTCATTGCTGGTTGTATTCCAATATCCATTGCCTGCAGGGGGTGAAAGACCAACATGTTAGCATGGCGCGTATCCCATGCACAACCAGGTCCATGGGCTACATCGTGGGCACTGTGGACTCTGCCCCCGCATGTACCCCTTCCACCATCCTTGCACCCCTGGCCTCGTTGGTGCCCGGCACCATGGGGGCCTCTGACCTTGGCGCCCGTCCCTGCTGCCAGGGGTACTGTTAGCTGACGAGGCCCTTGTCAGCAGTAGGTCCTGCAGCCTCCGCCCTGTACCCCTCAGGTAGGGGCTACTGTGGACGTTGCCCTTGGGCAAGCCGCATGATGGCCCGCTAGTGGGCACAGCCAGTTGGGAGGGGGGGGGTGGTGTGGTGGAGGGTGGTGTGCAGGGGTGGAGGGTGGTGGGGTGGAGAGAGTGGGCTGGCATGTGAGGGTGGTGGGGTGGGGGCACCCATATGGCCGGTGGCACTCTGTAGAAGCAGGGGCCAAGGTGGGTGGTCAGTGGGGTGCGCAGCAAGATGGCTGCATTGCAATGGTGGTCTGCACCTGGACACTGCTGTAGCCACCTGGGTTGGCCACTTCCCGACTCTCAAATGGAGATTCGCTAAGAACGCAGGGAAAAATGGACAGGTACAGGGAAGCAAGCAGAATGCAAAGCTTCCTGTATATTAAGACTCGCAGAAAGCAGACATAACTGAAACTGACGACCATCTGCATATTGATGAGCGATCCCCGGGAACAATAGCAATAGTTAAGATAATCGAGGCAAAGCCAGACTCCTCGGCGCCAGCAGGAGCCAAAACAAAACAAGCTAACGGACACTTAGGAACCGCCCAGCGATCAGGGAACAGCCCCAGTATTGGGGAAATCAAACCAATTGATTGGGAACATGGTCCAATCAATTGGAACCAAGTACGGGGTCCGCCCAAAAGGGCGCGAAGCCCCTGGGGACTATAAATTAGAGACACCACGTTCAATTCGGTCTTCTTAGCAGGGTCTCCCAGCAGCTCGTAACAACCCTGACAGAGACCTGCCGAGCAGCTGCACCAACAAGTAAGTGTCCAGTCAACGCACGCTACGAGATAGGCGCTCCTAACCCTTAGTCCATACCAGCTGGAAGCCTGCAGACTCAGGATCGAACGAGAAGCCAATTGTTCCCCTGACCTAGTGGGTCCCTTTTCGAAAGCTAAGGATTGGCCTGTTAGTGTTAGAAATAGTCTAGTTCTGTAGTATTTTATGCATGAGTAGCGATTGACTGTGTATATAATAAATGTATTTTGATTTGAACCTTACTAACTGGTGTATTGAGTTATTGATCAGCACTTGAACTTGAACCTCGTGGTGGTATCATAAAGATACCTGGTGACTCTAGAGCAAAGGTTATAAAACAGAGCAATTAGCACACTTAACAAAACTAGCAACACCGCTCAATCCCATGGGGGGGTCACCCCAGCCCCACAGCCTGCCCCCTCCCTGGTCCTCCCCACCCCCGGCCCTGGCAGAAACCTCCCCCCTCCGAACCAGCCCGGCCAATGTCAGGACAGGCAGACCACGTCACGCCTCTCCGTGTCCTACATCCTCTCTCTCCCTCATCAGCCATGGACCCTGTTTCCCGATTTTTAAAAGCACAAGTGAACTTCGCCGTCAGGAATTCCCCCTGGTGGGGGTGGAGAATCGCGGAGACCCTGGAGAATACTGGGTCAGGCCCATTAATGATACTGCAATTGCATTTACTGTACGTCCGGAGCAGAACGCATTGCTGCTGCTGTCGAGGCACTGGAGAATTGCAATTTGGCGTGATCCCAGAGCCCGCCACGATTTCAGTGTCAAAACCAATTCTCCGCCCAATTGCCTTTCCCGGTTTCAGCTTCAGCCGAGGGGCAATCCCGCCGGATACCTCTGACACTATGGAACACCCCTAATACTTTAATAAAGATGAAAAGGTGTCAGATGAGTATCATTAAGAAGATGTTTATTTATGTACAAAGGTCAAACTTTACCAAATCCTCTCTCTCTCTGTCGTTCAGTTCCTATCTGACCGATCTTACATGTTCATGGTAATAACTCCATAACTGTTATAATATATATATTCATGGTACAGACACACACTGATGGACACACACAGGGACCAATCAACATGTACAAACACCGCAGCCAATCACCAGTTAGAATACACACACTATAAAGGCAGAGGGCACCATGGTTCCCGCTCATTCTGGGTGCTGCCTCTCAGTGTAACAAGAACTCATCCAGCCCAGCACAGACTCACACCACGTGCTGAGAGAATCAACTGGTTCGGACAAGGCTAAGGTCTCTAGTTTAAGTTAGCATCACTTAGACCCGCAATCATCGTGTGTTAGTTAGTTAGAAGTTAGTTAATAAAATTGAGTTGAACCTTCCTCAGTGTTGGTAGTGTCTGTTCATCTCTCAGCTCTACACTAGGCAACACCAATAATTAGCAGGGGGAGTTCATGAGCAGGATTCTCCGATTTTGGGACTATGTCCCCACGCTGTCGTCCAAGCTGTAGCCTTTCACAACAGAAAAATTGGCATTGGAGGGCCACACATTCATAGTCCTGCAGGGGGCTAGCAGTGAACCATTGGGAAGGTCACAGCTTTTGCTGCAAATAAGGGCCCCCACACTTCTGGGTCAGAGGCCGCACATGTTGAAATATTTCATAGAATTTACAGTGCAGGTGAGGCCATTCGGCCCATCGAGTCTGCACTGGCTCTTGGAAAGAGCACACTACCCAAGGTCATCACCTCCACCCTATCCCCATAACCCAGTAACCCCACCCAACACTAAGGGCAATTTTGGACACTAAGACCAATCCACCCGCACATCTTTGGACTGTGGGAGGAGATCGGAGCACCCGGAGGAAACCCACGCACACAGGGGGAGAACGTGCAGACTCCGCACAGACAGTGACCCAAGCCGGGAATCGAACCTGGGACCCTGGAACTGTGAAGCAACTGTGCTAACCAAAATGCTACCTTGCTGCCTTGTGCACAGCAGCGGCTTCCAGCGCAGCTAGGCTCTCCAAATAGTGCCCGATAGACCGGGCGAACGACCCGGACTGCCCGCCCAAAATTAGTCCGGTGCCGTGTGAGGCCCCCCTGCCCTCCAATCGGCCTGCCCCCGACCATGGCGGCCGTGGACCGGCTGGACCACATTAGATCCACGTCAGTCTGGGGCGCAGAATGGAGGGTCAGGCCTCCAGCAAAGGCTGCAGGTAGGCGATAGGTGGTGCAACATACACTCTGGGTACGCCGCATTTCAGGGCCCAGAAAATAGGGTAACCGCCGCGAGCCCGATTCTGTACGTCGAAATGGATTCTCCGCCCCGGTGCAGGCTGCGATTCCAGCGACGGGGTGCGGAGAATTCAGCCCCATATTCCTCGAGCCACAGAGGGAAAACAATCAAGCCAGCTCCATGTGCCCCAGGCAGGCTATTACAAGTACAGCCTTGGTTTTCATGCTCACCGCCTGGAGTGGACCTTCACCCCCGAATTTTATGATTCAGAGGGAAGGGCGCCAACCTCTGATCAACATTTTGAAGAAACTGAACTGGACTGAGTCAGTTCAGAGTCAGAAGAAAGTGGAGGTATTGATACCCCAGGAAAGGGAGGAATGATTCTGGACAATATTTCCTGTCTTTGCAGAGCTGGTAATTTGCCATCCTGTTATGTTGTGCACTGACTCTTCTTTTGGTTTCTTAACCCTTTCAGCTGTCTGGGCCACTCCTTCCTCCTGTGGAAGATCAAAGGCAACTTCTCTTTGTGCTGCAAGGTTGTCAAGCAAGCAGCCAATGTTTATAAATCTCCATACCCGCTCTTGGGCCGACAGTTTCTGCTGCTGTTCACACCGGGCTGGTTCGGACCCGAAAGTGTATAATTTCACAAGAAGTACAAAGTTGTGTTTTATGTCGAGGTAAAAACTTTCAGTGATTGTCCCCTCCCCCACCATCAGTAGCGGGTTGCGTTTCCCTGAACATCGGGAACTTCATTGAATATGTTAACAACCCGTTATTGGGCCTGTAGACTGGATTCAGACACCCCTGTCATCAAAAACAAAATCCATCCATGGAGGTCACGTGATGTGAGCGTGGAAGCGGTTGTATTTTTGCTCTACCTGTTTTTTAATCTTTGATTTTATCTAAATACACATTCCATAATTACATCAATTTGGGTTATGTTTATTACACTAAGGGCAGCATGGTGGCGCAGTGGGTTAGCCCTGCTGCCTCACGGCTCCGAGGTCCCAGGTTCGATCCCGGCTCTGGGTCACTGTCCGTGTGGAGTTTGCACATTCTCCCTGTGTCTGCGTGGGTTTCGCCCCCACAACCCAAAAACATGTGCAGGGTAGGTGAATTGGGCATGCTAAATTGCCCCTTAATTGGAAAAAATTAATTGGGTATTCTAAATTTATTTTTTAAAAAACAGAAAAAAGTATATATATATATATTTATTACACTATGTCCCTGGATGATTCTGGTTGGAGTTTGGTGATGAGGAGCCAAGTTAAATTAGAGAGAATCCTCATTGATTGAAGCAGTCAGGGGTAGCTGGGTTGGGGCCCAGCTTGCAATGGCGGTTGCTGGTGAGTGGGCTTACAGTACTGTCAGCACCGGCATGGCGGCTGCTATTGCGAATGTTGGGTTGGATTCTCCGATTGTGAGACTAAGTGCTGACGCCGACGTGGGAACGGTGGCCTTTTACAACCGAATGAAATGGCGTATAACAGCCACCGATCCAACGTCTCGTTGGGGGGGGCGAGCAGGCAGGCAGTGTGGAACACGCTGGAATAGCTGCCAATACGGCTGGAGAATTGGCGGGTCCGTGGCCGCGCATGTGCACAGAGGCGGCCGGCAGTGGCCGTGCCGTGCAACATGGCGGCAGCTCCATGTGGACCTGGCCTGCCAAATAGTGCCCCCCTTTGGCCAGGCACGCCACCCCAAGATCACTTCCCACCAGTGCCTGCCCCAAGCGCCTGCCAAATCCCCCCTGCCCACGGACTGGCTCTCCCCCGACTGTGGCAGCGCTGGCCTCAGTCCGCAGCCGCCACACCGGATTCCCGACAAAAAATAGCACGCATTTGGGAACTCGGACCGTCGGGGGTGAAGCATTGGAGGAGGGCCTCAGGTAACGTCCTGAGGCCGTCCGTACGGTGTGCGGCATACACCTAGATACCGCCATTTTGGAGGGGACAAAAGCGGCGGCGCCTCCGATTTCGGTACCACCGTGGATTCTCCGGCCGATCGGCGAATGCGATTTCAGCATCGGAGTCCAGAGAATCCCACCCGATGTTTTAGATAACGATCTCGGCTCCGTTGATGCTCACTTTGATGAACTGAGGAATATCTTTGAGAAAATAGTGGAAGCGGAGAAGAGAATCCTGATATTTAAAAGAGCAATTTCGCTGGTGGGGGCTCACCTTTTGTCCTTGGAAAACCGGCTGCATAGTGTGTCGTCAATCCTGCATGACTCGGGGAGTAGGGGTCAGACAAGGAGCGTTCGTGACCCCAGTCTCTTGCGAGGAGTGGGAAGCAAATTCCCGACTGAGTTTGAGAATTGCTGCCGTGCTTTTGCAATCTCGATTTGGGGGCTGGGCTCATCGGTCCGACCAAAGCACGTTGTATCCGAGGCCTGGGATTGTTGGAGGCTCTGACCACTGGTCTTATATTATCCTGTTAGAGGTGGCAGTTCGTGTCTAGTCACCCCCCCAGCTGGGGCCAAGTTCCTAGCTATTTCAGGAAGGGGAAAGGAGGGGTGGTACACGCTAAGGAGTGGTCGGTTAATTCATGTTCGAATTGTTGAAGTGAGAGTGTATGTGCTATATTCCTATATAGTTTCTAATCAGTCTGGACGTCGGCTTCATTGGAGAGTTTGACACCCTCCTCCGGGTGGTCTTCTACACTGATGTCCTGAGGAGGGGGGGTAGGGGGGCGGTTTCCCTTATTGTTCCAAGAGGAAGGAATCGGCCCTTGTCCCAGGATGCCCAATTGTTGAGGTTTTTGACAGTTCATCTTCTCTTCGGTGATGGGGTCTCCTCCGGTTGAGGCTGGTGTGATTTTTCTAGTGCCGGTGGGTTGGTGCACTGCCCCGGGTACGGTTGGTGAGGTGTAGGGTGGGCAGGATGGTAGGTGTGCAGCGGGTACTGACTCTTGTGTCATGATGTTCTGGACTAGGCCAGGTCCAAACCTGCGGTTGGTATCTTGTTGCCCGCTTTATGTTTCTCAAAGGCACTTATTATAATAATAATCGCTTATTGTCACAATCCGGTGGTCATCCTCCAACTGAAAGCTATGGTGACAACACCGGCAGCATTTTGAGCTGTGGGTAGTATCAAGGTCTGCCCCGATCTGTAGGAACCATCTGTTCAAAACCAGCGAAATTGGATGCCACATTTGAGGGTTGGAAAGGCAAAGAGTTGGAGAGGGTAAGGGACTTGTATTTGGAGGGTTGGTTTGCTAGCTGGGAGGAACTGAAGGAAAAAGCAGGCATTGGGGGATGGATATGTTCAATTACTTTCAGAGGTGGGACTGGGTACGGTGGGATTTTTCTGCGTTTTCAGAGGCGCCGTCATCCACTTTACTGTGTGGGGGCGGAGGAGGGCAGCACGTCTGGGATATATGGGCAGATCATGGGGTACGAGCAGGTTTCGGTTGAGGAGGTGAAGGCCAGGCCGGAGGAGGATGGGACCCCATTTTGGAGGAGGAGTTGTGGAGTGAGCCCCTCCACAGGGTGAATACGCCGTCATCCTGCACAAGGTTGGGTTTGAAACATCTCAAGGTGGTTTTCAGGTCGCACCTCACCATAGCCAGAGTGACTCAATTTCTTGAGGGGTTCAAGGATAGGTGTGAATGGAGCTCGTGAACCATACATACATGCTCTGATCCAGCCCCTGTTGGTGGATTTCTGGGGGTCTGTTTTTAACGCCACATCGGCAATCCTGAACGTGGATCTGGAGCCCTGTCCAGTAGTAGTGATATTTAGGGACCACATAGAATTGAGGGCAGGTGTGGAGGCGGCTACATTGGCCTTCGCCTCATTGCTGGCTCCGTGGTGGATTCTGGTGAGTTGGAGGCATGCAACACCGCGCAGTGCTGCATTGTGGCTGGGTGATTTGATGGAGAATTTGTACCTCAACAAGGTAAAGTTCACTGTTCGGTTGAGGAGGTGAAGGCCAGGCCGGAGGAGGAAGGGACCCCATTTTGGAGGAGGAGTTGTGGAGTGAGCCCCTCCACAGGGTGAACACGGGGGGGGGGCACCGATCAACAGGTTCAATTGTAAATGGCGGCCGTTCATATTGCACTTTAAGGGTCTGGGCCGGGTTAGCTGTTAGTGGGGGAAGAGGGGGTTCTAGGTTTTCTTTAGGGGCCATTGTTATAGTTATTGATAGGAGTTTGTCATTTTGGGCATTGATACATGTGTTACTGTTGTTCGTTTCATTTGTATAAAATGTTAAAAGTTCAATAAAAGTATATTTTTTTTAATGGATAGATACAAACAAAATGCGGGAGAACCCCAGTTCTAAAAGGACATTACATCTATACCACACAACACAACATGGCCCCTACCTCAGGCACAGTGCAGAATGATTATCATTTCACATTTATACAGAAGACCAGTAGTTATAAAGTTGGATTATGGGCAGTGCCTTCAACACCTCCAAGTGAACTAATTGAGACAGGGGGCGGGATTCACCGATCCCCCACCGAGTTGGAGAATCGCCCAGGGCCAGCGTCAATCCCGCCCCCACCATGTACCATAATTCCTTGCCATCCGAGAATCGGCGGGGGTGGGAATCGCGCTGCGCCGGTCGGCGGGCCCCCCCGTGGAGATTCTCCGGCCCACGATGGGCCGAAGTCCCGCCGCTGACAATCCTCTCCCGGCGGCGTGGATTGAACCACCTCTGGTAATGCCGGGATTGGCAGTGCGGGTGGGCGCTGGGGTCCTGGGGCGGGGGGGGAGGGGGGGGGGGGGGCGCGGGCTGATCTGACCCTGGGGGAGCCTCCACCATGGCCTGGCCCGTGTTCGGGGCCCACCGATTGGCGGGTGGGCCTGTGCTGTGGGGGCACTTTTTTCTTCCACCTTCACCATGGTCTTCACCATGGCAGACGCGGAAGAGACTTCCTCCCCTGCGCATGCGCCGGGATGATGTCAGCAGCCGCTGACGCTCCGGTGCATGCGCGCACTTATGCCAGCCGGCGAAGTCCTTTCGGCCCTGGCAGGTGTGGCGCTAAAGGCCATTCACGCCAGCCGGCGGAGCGGAAACCACTCCGGCGCGGGCCTAGCCCCTCAATGTGAGGACATGGCCCCTAAAGGTGCGGAGAATTCCGCACCTTTGGGGAGGCCCGATGCCGGAGTGGTTGACACCACTCCAATACACGGGACCCCCCGCCCCGCCGGGTAGGGGAGAATCCCGCCCAGTATTTTTTTAAAAGGGAAAACTACCAGGTGCTACAGGATAAAAGAGGAGCAGGACACAATCACAGGTCGATATTCCTCTGGCACACGGCCATCACCTACTGATGAGGAAGAGAAAAAGCTGCTCATTCAGACAAGGGAACGTCGCAACCATAACTGGCGGGTAACAGGATATCAGCCATAGTCCAGGGCCCAACTCAACCCCAGGCCCTTGTGCACATCGGAGTCAGTAAGCCAAGGATATTCAAGCTCATCAAGAAAACTCAGCCTCTCAGGATATCTCTATTTGGGGCTGGTTTAGCACAGTGTGCTAAACAGCTGGCTTAAAATGCAGAACAAAACCAGCAGTGCGGGTTAACTTCCCGTACCAGCCTCCCTGAACAGGCGCCGGAATGTTGCGACCAGGGGCTTTTCACAGTAACTTAATTGAAGCCTACTTGTGACAATAAGCGATTATTATTATAATAAGTGCCTTTGAGAAGCATAAAGGGGGCAACAGGATACCAACCGCAGGTTTGGACCTGGCCTAGTCCAGAACATCATGACACAAGAGTCAGTAACCCCTGCACACCTACCATCCTGCCCACCCTACACCTCACCAACCGTACCCGGGGCAGTGCACCAACCCCCTCCTCAGGACATCAGTGTAGAAGACCACCCGGAGGAGGGTGTCATACTCTCCAATGAAGCCGACGTCCAGACTGATTAGAAACTATATAGGAATATAGCACATACACTCTCACTTCAACAATTCGAACATGAATTAACCGACCACTCCTTAGCGTGTACCACCCCTCCTTTCCCCTTCCTGAAATAGCTAGGAACTTGGCCCCAGCTGGGGGGGTGACTAGACACGAACTGCCACCTCTAACAGGATATTATAAGACCAGTGGTCAGAGCCTCCAACAATCCCAGGCCTCGGATACAACGTGCTCCGGTCGGACCGATGAGCCCAGCCCCCAAATCGAGATTGCGAAAGCATGGCAGCAATTCTCAAACTCAGTCGGGAATTTGCTTCCCACTCCTCGCAAGAGACTGGGCTCACGAACGCTCCTTGTCTGACCCCTACTTCCCGAGTCATGCAGGATAGACGACACACTATGCAGCCGGTTTTCCAAGGACCAAAGGTGAGCCCCCACCAGCGAAATTGCTCTTTTAAATATCAGGATTCTCTTCTCCGCTTCCACTATTTTCTCAAAGATATTCCTCAGTTCATCAAAGTGAGCATCAACGGAGCCGAGATCGTTATCTAAAACATCGGGTGGGATTCTCTGGACTCCGATGCTGAAATCGCATTCGCCGATCGGCCGGAGAATCCACGGTGGTACCGAAATCGGAGGCGCCGCCGCTTTTGTCCCCTCCAAAATGGCGGTATCTAGGTGTATGCCGCACACCGTACGGACGGCCTCAGGACGTTACCTGAGGCCCTCCTCCAATGCTTCACCCCCGACGGTCCGAGTTCCCAAATGCGTGCTATTTTTTGTCGGGAATCCGGTGTGGCGGCTGCGGACTGAGGCCAGCGCCGCCACAGTCGGGGGAGAGCCAGTCCGTGGGCAGGGGGGATTTGGCAGGCGCTTGGGGCAGGCACTGGTGGGAAGTGATCTTGGGGTGGCGTGCCTGGCCAAAGGGGGGCACTATTTGGCAGGCCAGGTCCACATGGAGCTGCCGCCATGTTGCACGGCACGGCCGCTGCCGGCCGCCTCTGTGCACATGCGCGGCCACGGACCCGCCAATTCTCCAGCCGTATTGGCAGCTATTCCAGCGTGTTCCACACTGCCTGCCTGCTCGCCCCCCCCCCAGGAGACGTTGGATCGGTGGCTGTTATACGCCATTTCATTCGGTTGTAAAAGGCCACCGTTCCCACGTCGGCATCAGCACTTAGTCTCACAATCGGAGAATCCAACCTAACATTCGCAATAGCAGCCGCCATGCCGGTGCTGACAGTACTGTAAGCCCACTCACCAGCAACCGCCATTGCAAGCTGGGCCCCAACCCAGCTACCCCTGACTGCTTCAATCAATGAGGATTCTCTCTAATTTAACTTGGCTCCTCATCACCAAACTCCAACCAGAATCATCCAGGGACATAGTGTAATAAATATATATATATATATATACTTTTTTCTGTTTTTTAAAAAATAAATTTAGAATACCCAATTAATTTTTTCCAATTAAGGGGCAATTTAGCGTGCCCAATTCACCTACCCTGCACATGTTTTTGGGTTGTGGGGGCGAAACCCACGCAGACACAGGGAGAATGTGCAAACTCCACACGGACAGTGACCCAGAGCCGGGATCGAACCTGGGACCTCGGAGCCGTGAGGCAGCAGGGCTAACCCACTGCGCCACCATGCTGCCCTTAGTGTAATAAATATAACCCAAATTGTTGTAATTATGGAATGTGTATTTAGATAAAATCAAAGATTAAAAAACGGGTAGAGCTGCAGATCGCAAAAATACAACCGCTTCCACGCTCACATCACGTGACCTCCGTGGATGGATTTTGTTTTTGATGACAGGGGTGTCTGAATCCAGTCTACAGGCCCAATAACGGGTTGTTAACATATTCAATGAAGTTCCCGATGTTCAGGGAAACGCAACCCGCCTCTGATGGTGGGGGAGGGGACAATCACTGAAAGTTTTTACCTCGACATAAAACACAACTTTGTACTTCTTGTGAAATTATACGCTCTCGGGGCCGAACCAGCCCGGTGTGAACAGCAGCAGAAACTGTCGGCCCAAGAGCGGGTATGGAGATTTATAAACATTGGCTGTTGCTTGACAACCTTGCAGCACAAAGAGAAGTTGCCTTTGATCTTCCACAGGAGGAAGGAGTGGCCCAAACAGCTGAAATGGTTTAAGAAACCAAAAGAAGGAAGAGTCAGTGCACAACATAACAGGATGGCAAATTGCCAGCTCTGCAAAGACAGGAAATATTGTCCAGAATCATTCCTCCCTTTCCTGGGGTATCAATACCTCCACTTTCTTCTGACTCTGAACTGACTCAGTCCAGTTCAGTTTCTTCAAAATGTTGATCAGAGGTTGGCGCCCTTCCCTCTGAATCATAAAATTCGGGGTGAAGATCCACTCCAGGCGGTGAGCATGAAAACCAAGGCTGTACTTGTAATAACCTGCCTGGGGCACATGGAGCTGGCTTGATTGTTTTCCCTCTGTGGCTCGAGGAATATGGGGCTGAATTCTCCGCATCCCGTCGCCGGAATCGCAGCCTGCACCGGGGCGGAGAACCCATTTCGACGTACAGAATCGGGCTCGCGGCGGTTACCCTATTTTTTGGGCCCTGAAATGCGGCGTACACAGAGTGTATGTTGCACCACCTATCGCCTACCTGCAGCCTGCGCCCCAGACCGGCGTGGTATCTATCCATTTTTTAAAAATATTTTTATTGAACTTTTGACATTTTATACAAATGAAACAAACAACAGTAACACATGTATCAATGCCCAAAATGACAAACTCCTATCAATAACTATAACAATGGCCCCTAAAGAAAACCGAGAAGCCCCTCTTCCCCCACTAACAGCTAACCCAGCCCAGACCCTTAAAGTGCAATATGAACGGCCGCCATTTACAACTGAACCTGTCGATCGGCGCCCCCCCCCTCCCCCGCCCCTGTGTTCACCCTGTGGAGGGGCTCACTCCACAACTCCTCCAAAATGGGGTCCCATCCTCCTCCGGCCTGGCCTTCACCTCAACCGAACAGTGAACTTTACCTTGTTGAGGTACAAATTCTCCATCAAATCACCCAGCAACAATGCAGCACTGCGCGGTGTCGCATGCCTCCAACTCACCAGAATCCACCACGGAGCCAGCAATGAGGCGAAGGCCAATGTAGCCGCCTCCACACCTGCCCTCAATTCTATGTGGTCCCTAAATATCACTACTACTGGACAGGGCTGCAGATCCACGTTCAGGATTGCCGATGTGGCGTTAAAAACAGACCCCCAGAAATCCACCAACCAGGGGCTGGATCAGAGCATGTATGTATGGTTCACGAGCTCCATTCACACCTATCCTTGAACCCCTCAAAAAATTGACTCACTCTGGCTTTGGTGAGGTGCGACCTGAACACCACCTTGAGATGTTTCAAACCCAACCTTGTGCAGGATGACGGCGTATTCACCCTGTGGAGGGGGCTCACTCCACAACTCCTCCTCCAAAATGGGGTCCCATCCTCCTCCGGCCTGGCCTTCACCTCCTCAACCGAAACCTGCTCGTACCCCATGATCTGCCCATATATCCCAGACGTGCTGCCCTCCTCCGCCCCCACACAGTAAAGTGGATGACGGCGCCTCTGAAAACGCAGAAAAATCCCACCGTACCCAGTCCCACCTCTGAAAGTACCTGAACATATCCATCCCCCAATGCCTGATTTTTCCTTCAGTTCCTCCCAGCTAGCAAACCAACCCTCCAAATACAAGTCCCTTACCCTCTCCAACCCTTTGCCTTTCCAACCCTCAAATGTGGCATCCAATTTCGCTGGTTTTGAACAGATGGTTCCTACAGATTGGGGTAGACCTTGATACTACCCACAGCTCAAAAGGCTGCCGGTGTCACCATAGCTTTCAGTTGGAGGATGACCACCGGATTCAAATAATATTTTGCTGGGTCAAACAGCAAAGATGCTGTCACCAGCTCTTCCAAGCATGACCCCTGCATGACCCCGACTCCATCCGCACCCAAGTGCCTTCCTGGTCCCCAACCCAATCCAGCACCTTCTCCGATTGGCTGCCCAATATTATAAAGCATCAGGTTTGGCAGCGCTAACCGCACGCCCACTCCTGCCTCTCCCTCTCCAAGACCCCCCTCCGAATCCGATGAGTTCTCCCTAGCCATATGAACCCCATTATGAGCTGATCCAACCCTTGAGAAAATGCTTTAGGCAGAAAGACTGGGAGGCTTTGAAACAAAAACACAAATCTTGGCAAGATATACATCTTAAATCCGGCTTGAACCTGGCCCGCCAGCAGCAATGGGAGGCTGTTCCGCCTTCGTAAGTCTGCCCTAACTCTATTCGCCAGGCTAGTGAAATTCAATTTGCGAAGCCATACCCAATCCCATATCACCTAGACCCCCAGAGAGTGGTAGCTAGTCCCAGCAAGTCAAAACGGCAGCCCCCAACCCAGCTCCCCCCTTGGGGGCCTAACCACATAACACTCAATCTTCCCAACATTTAGTTTATTCCCTGAAAAGGAATCTCTTCAATATCCCTATAATATTCCCCATCACTGCCCCCGGGTCCTTTACATACAGCAAAAGATTGTCCGTATACAAAGGCACTAAGTGTTCCACTCCCCCCTTCACAATCCCTCCCTATTTGTCCGAAGCCCTTAAGGCAATTCCCATCGGTTCGATCGCCAAAGTGAACAACATCGGGTCACAGCTGTCTCATTCGCCTATACAGCCTAAAGGACCACAAATACATGGTGTTAGTCCGCACACTAGCAGATGGCGCCTCATATAACAGCCGTACCTGTGAAGCAAACACACGACCGATCACAAACTTCTCCAGAACCGTGAACAGGCAGCTCCATTTAACCCTATCGAACGCCTTTTTTCCATCCATAGATATAATTATCTCCGGTTCCTGCCCCCCACCGCCAGTGTGAGAACCACATTGAATAATCGCCTCACCTTGGTCGCCTGCTTCCTACCCTTCACCGAGCCTGTCTGAGTTTCCCACAGAACTTCCAACCTCAATGCTAAAACCTTAACCAAAAGTTTCACATCCACAATGAGCAGGGAAATTGGCTGGTACGACCCACAGTCTGTGCCATCCTTTCCTTCTTCAGGTGGAGGGAAATGGACGCCTGCCTCAACGTCTCTGGGAGGGATCTCCGTGATAATGAATCATTAACCATCTCCAGCAGCAAAGGGATCAATTGATCCCCTCACAGAACTTCTCATAGAAGTCTCATGGGAACCCATCCTGCCCCAACGCCTTCCCCGTCTGCATTTTCCCAAGGCTGTGGGAACCTTCGCCAACCCCAACAATGCCTCCAACTCCCCCCACTGTTCTTCCCTTAATTGGGGAAATTCCGAACCCTCTAAGAACTCTGCCATCCCCTGCTCGTCCCCTGGCGGTTCTGAAGCATTAAGTCACCCACAGAAGGACCAAAACACCCCATTAACCTGCTCTGGGGTGTACACCACTCCACCCCTTTGGCTCCCGCACCTGCACGATCTCTCTGGCTGCTTCTTGCCAACTTAACTGATGAGCAAAAAGATGGCTAGCCTTCTCCTCATACTCATACACCATCCTCTTTACACGCCATAGCTGGTACATCACGCCTGTGGACAACAGGTGAAACTGCAATTGCAGTTCCTTCCTACATGCCCAAAGTTCTGGTGTTGTGTCATTTATATAGTCCCTATCCACACCCAGGGTCTCGTCCACCAGCCCCTGGCACTCCTGCCTAGCCTCACTATCCAAATGCGTCTTGTACGAGATGATCTGCCCCTCTGACCACCGCTTTTAACGCCTCCCACAACATAGAGGGCAAGACCATCCCGTTCTCATTCCATTCTACATAGTCCTTTCTGGTCCTAGAAATCTTTATACAAAACCGGAAGTCCGCCAGCAGTCCTACATCCAACCCACGCGCAGTGCCTGATCCAACTTCAAGTCCACCCAATGTGACGCGTGGTCCGAAATAGCCACTGCTGAATAGTCCGCATTTTGTACCCCGGGAAGCAGAATCTTACCCATAACAAAGAAGTCAATCCTTGAATTGGGTACTCTAAAAAAAAAAATTTAATTATAAAAAAAATAAGTCCACCCACCCATTCCTGGTATTAGTCCAGTAAACTCCTTCCGAACTGCTTCTGATGCATTTATATCTTTCCCTAAATGAGGAGACCAATCCCGTGCACGATACTCCTGATGTGCGGGGGGATTCCCCCCACCCCATGTTTCGTGGAGGCGATTGTTGTGTTACGCTTCTTCATATAGCATAAGCTGCTTCCTTGATGTATACTCTGACAAAGGAAAGTTCAGACTTGCAGATAGGTTTACCACATTTATTGAACAGTTAACAATTCTCCTACTTGAGTTCGACTCTCCTGCTAATCTTACTACAGTAACTCAATCTAACTAACCAGTCTGCTCTAATCCATGCGGTGGGTGTGATGCTCTGATCTTCCCCCGTGTCTCTGAGCGTCACCTATGGAAAAGAGAAAGAACATGTGTGCCCTGTCCTTTTATATGGGTAGCCCCGTTGTGGTCGTCTCACCTCTGGGTGTCTTGACTACCCATTGGTTGTATCCTATCTTACTGACCTATTGGTTGAATGTCTGTGTGTCATGATGTCTCTGGTGTTCCCTCTAGTGTTTATTTAGTCTTAGTGTATTTGCATTAACCCCTTGTGTATCTACAGTGATGCATATCACATCAGTGGTATTCCGTTGGCCGGTGGTGGGATCTTCTGGTCCCGCCGCTGTCAAAGGGATTTTCCACTGAATCCATCCACGTTGCCGGGAAACCTATGGCGGGGATCGCCCTGTACAACTGAAGCATAACCGAGCTACTTTTGTGACAATTGCTCTCACCGATAAATGATAACATTTTATTAGCTTTCCTAAATGCTTGCTGGACCTGTATACTAACCTTTTGTGATCCACAGTTTGGCTGTGGGTATGAATCATCGCTCCTCCATCTCCTCCTAGCAAGTGGCCACACTGCATGACACCCTCTGTAGATCGTAATTCAGGGCACCACCAGAATGGTCCAGGCACCGTAATCCCATCTTCAGCATCCCCATGGTCTGCTCAATCAAAGTGCGAGTTGCAGCGTGAGCCTCGCTGTACCTTGTCTCAGCTGCACTCTGTGGCCCTTGTACAGGGGGCGCCAGCCACCTTCTCAGTGGGTAGCCCTTGTCCCCGAGGAGCCAACCCTGCAACTTCTGTGGGCCCTTAAACATGTCAGAGATCTGAGAGCAGCTCAGACTGCAAGAGTCATGGGCACTCTCTGGGAATCAAGCCCTGGTGACCTGCTGTGTAGTTATCTGAATAAGAAACTAACTGATGATGCCAATGTGTCATCAAAAGCAATTTCAAAGAAGATACAACAAAGCAATCAAAGTCAGAGAGGGGTATTTGAATCAGTTCCTTCGAATTGTGTTGAAGAATATATATCTAGAACTGAACAATATGCGGAAAGCTACAGATGATTACACATACGGAGGAAGTAGTTTATGCACTTCCTAGGTCTCTGTAGTGTTGCTAATTTGCAAAGTGTGCTTTACACTTAATTTGCTCTGTTTAATCACCTTGCTCTAGTCACCAGGTATCTTTATGATACCACCACGAGGTTCAAGTTCAAGTGCTGATCAATAACTCAATACACCAGGTAATAAGGTTCAAATCAAAACACATTTATTATATACACAGTCAATCGCTACTCATGCATAAAATACTACTCACTAGACTATCTCTAACACTAAAAGGGCCAATACTTAGCTTTGGAAACTGGCCCACCAGGTCAGGGGAACAAATGGCCTTTCGTTCGATTCTGAGTCTGCAGGCTTCCAGCTGGTATGGACTAATGGTTAGGAGCGCCTATCTCGTAGCGTGCGTTGACTGGACACTTACTTGGTTGGTGCAGCTGCTAGGCAAGTCTCTCCGAGTTGAGAGTCATGGTCAAGAGTTCTTTGAGAGCTGCCAAGAAGATCGAACTGAACTTGGGGACTCTATTTTATAGTCCCCAGGGGCTTCGCGTCGTTTTGGGCAGACCCCGTGCCTGGTTCCAATTGATTGGACCATGTTGCAATCAATTTATTTGATTTCCCCAATACTGGGGCTGTTCCCTGATCGCTGGGCGGTTCCTAGATGTCCGTTGGCCTTCCTTTGTCTTGGCTCCCGCTGGCGCTGAGGAGTCTGGCTTGGCCTCGATTATCTTAAATGTTTCCAATTGTTCCCGGGGATCCATCATCAATATGTAGATGGTTGTTAGTTTCAGTGCTGTCTGGGTTTCTGCAAGTTCTAATATACAGGAGATTTTGCACCTGCTTGTTTTCCTGCGTTTGGCCATTTCTCCCTGCATTCTTAGCGGATCTCCATTTTAAAGTCGGGAAGTGGCCAACCCAGGTGGCTACACTCCCTCGTTGTGATCCCGCACGCGAAGCGTGAAGGATCAGATGACTATGTCATCTTCACTCACTGACCCAGCGAGCACTCTTCCATGGCCTCTACACTGACCATAACTATGCAAGAAATGTTTTCTGACAATTCTAAGTGGCGCTATGTCACAACAGGGACATGCATTACAACACAAAAAAAAACGGTACCTCTAACTATCTTCCATAAACTACGCTCACTTAAACATCCAATCATACTAACTTCCTAGCAATACAAAAATAATAGCAGTATTCACATTTTTCTCTGGCTTGGCAGTTAAGCACAGAGTTGTACAATCTTACAGTTGCAAACAAAACACATTTCTTTATTTGCAGAAGACGCAAAACGAATGTTCTTTATTGTAGGTCGAGGGGTTCGGGGGCCTGGTGAAAACCGAAAATAGGGGATCTCATCCTGTATACTGGTGTGCGAGAGTGGTAGGCTCTCCTTCGCCATTTTCTCATGCGAATAGTCTAGCCAATGCTAGAAGGGATTCAATTACATATGAGAAGGAGTACCACGTTATAAACCTATCACACCATGACGGGGTACCGTTGGTTGTTACTGGGCTCTGGGTGCTTTGGGGAAGTGAATCATTGATGGCCGGGGGGGGGGTTGGGGTGAGGGGGTTCGCGTTCACGCGCAACCGAATACAAATCATAACGATAACGAAAAACATAGAGGATGTCTTCATTGTTGTCTTCTTTCTTCTCTTCTCTTCCTGGAGCATAGTTTCTGTCACTACCTTGTTTAATATCTTGTACGTTAGCCTGTCTGTCCTGTAGTGCCAATTTCCCTTTATAATTGGTCATCATCTGTGACTCCCTCATTTTTTTTAAACCGAATTTCAGGACCAGACATTCTTAAAAATACTGAAACAGTGCGAGCCGTCTTGCAGCCTGTGCGATATACCATCCAAATGTTTGAGGATGTAAATAGCAGGAGGGGTAGCAACCAAAGGGTCACCCTAAAACAAAACAAAAACTTTTGAACCAAAAGAGCCAAAATGAGTTGCGTATGGGCCGCGACGGGTAAGAGTTGGATGGAATCCCCGGGTAGGGCGGGCTGTGCTCTACCCGAGCTTGGCTGACCAGAGGGGGGGGTACTCAGACAGGGCAGGTACCACTGCCGTTTCTCCACTGCCTGAAGAACGGGCAAGAATGTAGCCATCGTGGGGGTTGCAGTAGTGTCTCTACCGTCAAAACAGAAGAGCAGTTATGAACAGGCGGCGGGCAAGTTCTCAGCAGTTTCGGCTGATAAGGTTTCTGCGGAAAAATCTGGCGTGGGGCTGTAGAAGGCTGTTTAAATGCCAACAAAGAAATTACACAAACACAAACAAACAAACATGCAACGAATGTCGTGCAGGTTCCATCAGAAAGGACACTGTTTCTCTCAAGCAGTTCCTTATTAACATCATCTGGACACCTCAGTTATCTGTTGCGAACAGGGTCGCAAAGGGATTCTCGTGTTGGGAGTCAGACTCAATGTCATCCTCTTCTCCCGGATGCCATACTCTTATATGGATAAGGGCTGCTAAAGTTGCGTGGTGTGACTTAGGGTCCATCTCGTTGTTCTGGACGAGCCTGTACGAATTGTCACGGTGCCAAATAGTCGTGTCTAGTTCTGTGGGGACGGAGTCGGGGTCGTCATCGTAGGGCGGGGGTGTTGGTGTGGGTTGTTAAGGAATGTGATCAGGAAGGGATCACTCGAATCGTGTTCAGATTCGTTGGGTGTGGGGCCTGTTGCAGGGGAATAGTAGGGAGGTGTACTGTGGCTGAAGTCTGTGTCACTGTCGCTGTCTCTGCTGTTGCTGCTTGTGGGCGTTCCGGGGCGGAGTCTAGAGTTAGGGGGCGGAGTCGAGGTCGAGTCCGTGGATGGGTCGGTCGTGCTGGGGGAGGCTAGGGGTACGTTGGATGTGGGCGGGGCATGGTGTGCTGCGTCGAGCATGACGTGGTGTGCGTGGTTAGACTGCGAGCCATATGCCTTGAGCTGGTTTATATGAAACCACGCAGTCTTTCCGTTGGGGTACTTAACTTTATAAACGGAGGGGCTTACTTTGTCCGCAATGGAGTACGGACCTGTATACTTGGGTGACAGGAATGTGCTGGGGTTGTAAATGGAGAGCATAACCTGCTGTCCTACAGCAAACTCAGTCGCATGCACTGTCTTGTCGAAATAGGCCTTGCTCTGTTGCTTCCTGGTGCCTAGTTTTACTGCGGCTGCTAGCTGAGCCGTTTTTACATTCTCTACTAACTGTTTCACTGCATTCTCGTGGGTGAGGGCCGTCACTTCGGGGCTGGTCAAGTCAAGTCCTAATAAAAATTCTGTGCCTTTCATGGGGCGTCCGGTCATGAGAGTGTGGAGGGGTGTAACCTGTGGATGTGGAAACAGTGTTACACAAAAACATTAGTGCAAAAGGGAGGACTGAATCCCAAGTGGTGTTGTTTTGTTGGACCATTTTTCTGAGAGTTGCTTTTAGGGTCCGATTCATTCGTTCCACAATACCACTTGACTGGGGGTGGTAGCTATGCGGAATTTTTGGGTAATGCCAAATATCGTGAGGACGTTTTTCATTACACGTCCCGTAAAATGGGAGCCTTGGTCGGATTCAATGCTGTGGGGGAGTCCCCATCTCGTAAAGATGTGGTGGGTCAAAATCTTAGCTGTAGTCTTTGCCGTGTTTGTCCTTGATGGGAATGCCTCTACCCATTTCGTAAACGTGTCGATAACAACTAACACATACTTGTAACCATTCCTGCAAGGGGGCAATGGTCCTATAAAATCAATCTGGAGGTTAGTCCAGGGGCCATTAACAGGGCGGGTGTGGCTAAGTTGAGCTTTTTTCGCATACCTGTCCGGATTGTTTTGGACCCAGATAAGGCAATTCTCAATATAGTGAGCGATGTCTTCCTTTAAATTCGGCCACCAACAGAGCTGCCTGAGGTGGGCTGTAGTGGGATTAATTCCCTGATGTCCATGACTATCATGGAACAAGCAAATAAGTTGATTCCTGTCCTGTTCAGGAACTACATAAAAAGTGTATTTTAGGATCACACAGTCATGTGTGGTCAGTGCATTTTTAAACTCATCGTACGGGGTCGGGAAGTTTCCATTTAAAATCCATCTTGCTTCTGGGCCTGCACTAAATCTTCGACATTGGTCTCTGAGACCTGAACTGCGTTCACTTGGGCGCTTTAGGGGGGTTCCAAAAATATCCATGCCTGGAGCCTGCTTTAGCCAATCCGTCGGCTTTTACATTTCCAGGTGGGGAAGAACGGTGGTGACTTCGTACTTTAATAATATCAAATATCCTGTCTTGTTCTGTGTCTAAAATGTGGCAGAGCAATGGGGCTGAATGGAGGAGTTTACCATCCACGGAAACAAATCCTCTTGCTTTCCACAGGGGTAGGAATTCTGTAAGGCTGTTGCAGACATAGAGGCTGTTCGAATATATGTCTGCCGGGCTGGGAAAGGAATCTGGGTGATCTACTATATATGCAATGGCCGCCAGTTCTGCTGTCTGCGCGCCTAAGTGTCCTGGCAGTTTTAACGAAATTTCTTCTCGGGTGCGTCCCTGCACGTCCTCTACATAAATTCCGCATCCTGTTATGCGGTGCCCATCTAATATAGTGGAAGAACCATCCACATATATTCTTAAGGGTGCACACGTGTCTGTGTGCTGGGGGCTCTGGTGTGAACTACCTATCTTTATGGGAGGTGTTTTAGCAATAAAGGGTCCTGTGTTGTGGTGTGGTGAGATGATTTCACATTCATGGGAGGGTGCCTGGGTACTGTAAGTTGTCGGCTAGGGAAGTGTGGGTCTTAGTCCTTTTTACAGTGATGTCCCGTCCCTGCAAAAGAAGGGTCCATCTGGCTGCTCTGATCTGGCTTACTGTGCCGTCCTTAAGTCGTCCGTCTAGTAAAAGTTGTGTGGGGATGTGTTCCATGAGGATTGTGATGGGGTTTAGTCCAGTCATGTAAGAAAAATACTGAACTGCCCAGAAAACTGCGAGCAGGTGCCTTTCACAGGTTAAAAATCCCTGCTCCACAGGATCTAAAACTCTGGAGGCGTAAGCCACGGGTCTTAACTGTTCGTGCCGTTCCTGAAGGAGTACGGCCGAAAGGGTGCGATCTGTGGTAGCTACCTCTATAGCATAGGGGGAAAGTGGGTCTGTAACCTATAGTGCGGGGGCTGCGATGAGTGCGCGTTTTAAAGCATCCACAGCATCCGTATGCTGCAAAAGCCATTCCCAAGGGGCTCCTTTCTTCAGAAGGTCGGATAGGGGCACTGCTTTGCTGGCGAAACCATGAATATGGTTTCGGCAGTAGCCAACCAGTCCTAAAAACGACCGGAGGGCTGATACATTCTGGGGAAGGGGCAATTTGACAATCGAGTCAATCCTTTTGTGCTCGATCTCGCGTTTACCGTGAGTGACAACTGTTCCCAAATATACCACTTTGTCTTCCAAAATGTGGGCCTTCTTGGGGTTCACTTTGCATCCAATTTGCTGTAGGAGTTCTAGGAGCTCTGACAGAAGTGTGATGTGCTCTGCCTTGGTGTCTGTCTGCAGTAATAGGTCGTCTACATTCTGGACCAGACATTCGGGGCGTGAAAATTTTGATAAACCATTTGCCAGCTGTCGGTGGAAAATGGAGGGGGAGTTGTGGAATCCTTGCGGAAGGCATGTCCACGTATATTGCTGACCTTTGAAGGTGAAGGCAAATTTGCACTGGCACGCCTTTGCCAATGGAATGGACCAGAATCCATTACTGATGTCCAAAACCGTAAAATATTGTGAGTTGAGTCCCTGTTCGAGCATGGTCTCAGGACTTGTGGCTACCGTGGGGACTGCTGCGGGGGTGAGTTTGTTGAGTTCCCGGTAATCGATGGTCAGTCGCCATGATCTGTCGGGTTTTCTCACTGGCCAAATCAGGGCGTTATTAGTAGTGACTACTGATCTAAGTACGCCCTGCTCTAATAAACTATCAATTACTTTTGAGATTTCTCCCTCTGCCTCTTGGGGAAATCCATATTGCTTTTGGGGTCTAGGGTCAGGTCCTGTAATTTGAACCGAACCAGCCATCCTGCCACAGTCATGTTTATGACTTGCAAATGCTGCCCTGTTTTTCTGCAGAACTGCCCTAACCTGTTTGTTCATGCTAATAGTGGTCGGGTCAAACCAGTATTCGCCAACTGCGCTAATCTTATTAGCATACTCACCTACTGTGAGTGTTGCGGGGGCTCTTGCTGACTTTGCCATTTTCCAGACACATTGATTTACTGGGTCAAATGACAGGTTTTGCGAGTTCATGAAATCGATGCCCAAAATATGTTCTGCTGTGTGGGGCAGATCGACCAAAACGATGGGGTGTTTTGTTGCAATGTTGCCAATTTGAATGGGTACAGGGTCTGTGATGTGTCCCTGCTGTGAGTGGCCTGTGAAGCCGCTGAGGGTGATTGTGGTTGTAGTGGGCCACGTGTCTTTTTGGAACTTGTCGGAGGAATTAATTGTGGTGTGGGACCCTCCTGTGTCCCAGAGAAATTCAACGGGCTGACCCCGTACTTTCGCTGCAACGACCGGTCGGCCGGACCTATCCCAAAGGGTGTCGCAGACCCAAGTTGGGGAGCCCGAACACCGTCTGTTCCGTTCATGTCTGCCTGGTCTGAACAGGCGCTTACACTATGAATAGGCTTTGTCCTGTTTCTATTTAGAGTGCCTGTCTGTTGGGCTCTCTGTGCTTTCTGTGGGGCATTGCACTCGCGTGCAAAGTGACCTAATTGTCCACAGTTGTAACACTCCTGTGGTTTCTGTGGGGGCTGTTTCTACCTTCGTTTACCCATGCGGGGTTCTGGTGCGCTCTAACTGCTTGGATATCTGCCTCTGCCTGCTGTTCAGGTTTTCTAAACGCGGGTTTATTGTGAACGGATTGCTCCCAAGCATGGGACAACCTTTTTAAAACCAATTTCTTGTTGTGTGCTTCTTCTGAGGGGTCATAATTAGTACAAGCTCTTTGTCCTGCCTCTGTGGCATGGGAGCTAAGGGTGCGGGTCCATTTGGCCATGTTGTCTACGGACAAATGGGCGCGGTCTAAATTTCCGAAAACGGCTGTAAAATGGATCCACAGGCGTCCAGCAAACGCTGTGGGGTGTTCAGTTTTCTTCTGCCTGCACTTATTCAGCCCTTCTACTGGGTCACCTCTATTGTAACCGATCGCATCTAGGATCGCCGTGTGCATCTCTGCAAGGGTGCCTCCTCCTACATTCTGTGGGTTGGGAAGGGCTGTTACAACAGAAGGTTCTAAACTTAAAACTGTGAGCTTCACTTGCTCACGCTCATCCAGGCCGTACATGGTCGCCTGCTGTTTCACTCTAGCAAAGATTTGGTGGGGGTCTGAGGTGGGGAGGAACGGTGTGATCTTGTGGCACGCATCCTGTAATTGGGTCACGGTTAAGGGGGTCGTGTAAAGAAATTCCGCGTCTCCGTCTGATGTGGCTGTGCAGTGGGTGGTTACTGGATTCATGGGAGCCTGATCTATCTGCTCTGTGGGGGGTTGGGGTGCTTTTCTATTTTGGGGCTTTCCTCGCACACATGTTGCCTGTACATATCTATGCGTGTTTTCATTTAGTTCTTGCCAGTCAGGGCCATCTTCCTCATTTAATTGGGATCCAAATGTGCTTTGGAATCCGTTTTGGACTGAAAGCAGAGACTGCAGTTCTGCAATCTGCTTCCGGCATTTCGCATGATCCACTGAGCTTTGCCTCTGCTCCGTGGTGGCAGCATGGAGTGCTCTTAACGCTGCTTTTAGATCGCTGCACTGCTTTGCAATGCCTCTACCTTTTTCTCTGTCTCTTCTCTTACCAGGACTGCCCCTTGTGTGCCCTGATAGGCCTTATCATATTGGGTCTGGAAGCTGCTCAAGTGCG
Organism: Scyliorhinus canicula; assembly: GCF_902713615.1. Lineage (NCBI taxonomy): Eukaryota > Metazoa > Chordata > Chondrichthyes > Carcharhiniformes > Scyliorhinidae > Scyliorhinus > Scyliorhinus canicula. The sequence continues at coordinate 38,860,548 of NC_052166.1, read as the reverse complement.
CCAGACAAGACTGGTGTGCCCTGTGGCATCATCCACCTCTGTCCTTTGCTGCTAACTTCCTTCATAACTCAATATTCTCTCTCTCTATCTCACTAACACCAACCTCGCTCATTCGATTCCTCTCTTCTAACTCTTTGCAGAGCATCTGAACGACCTCCTCTGTGCCTCTCAATTGTGCCAGACAGGACACGATTGCCATCGGCTTACGAGCTCTCCCTAAGCTTTTCTTATGGATTTCGCTCATGTTCTCCCACCAAGTATATCCTATACTCCCGGGACCTGTTTCCTCATCTGAACAAAATTCGCTCCAAAGAGGCCATCCCTTCCCTTTGAGGTACTTTGTTATTTCTTCTTCCCAAACGGTACACTGTCCTACTCTACTGCTGGTCGCTGCGACCACAAATTCCTGAGGGTTCATGAGGCGTTCCATTGCCTTCATGGCCATTTTCCTATCTGAATGCTCTCTTTTAAATTTGGAACGAGGGGTATTAAGGCGGTGCTGTGAACACGGGTACGGCTTTCGCTATTTTCCGGAACACAAACTCCCGCCAGTTTTTCGCAACAAAATCTATCAGTTTTACCTTATAACCCTGTTAGTTATGCATGCATTAACACACTTCCTTATATCCCTGTTAGTTACACATGCATTAACACACTTCCGAATTATGAGGATTGATCAGAACTGCTTGAACACTTGTGGTTATTTCTGTTCCCAATCGGATTCTAATTTCAAATTTCTGGGTTCTCTCGGAGCACTTCTAAGTCGAGTCCCATCAGAGTTCGCCACTAAATGTTGCTAACTTGCAAAGTGTGCTTTACACTTAATTTGCTCTGTTTAATCACCTTGCTCTAGAGTCGCCAGGTATCTTTATGATACCACCACGAGGTTCAAGTTCAAGTGCTGATCAATAACTCAATGTGTGAATTGCGCTTTCACGTATCTGATCGTCAGTCCAGAAGTAAAACACTCGAACACGTCAGTAACGAATATTCGTTTATTTACGGCCGGGACAAATCTCTAAGCAGTCGGGTAACCACCTTCGAGAAGTGCCAAAGTCCAAAATATGGACGGTATCTTTATACATCTTACAGCTTAGGGGTGGTCCCTTTAAATTCCTAGATACACCTATGATTTGGCAAGGATCCAGAACATGTACATATATGGAATTATTCTTCGAGGTCGGGAGGTTATTTTTGACATAATCATTAGCACAAGTCACTATCAATATTAATACAAAGGTTTTTGTATCCCATGGCCATCTGGCTTATCTCATTCCAAGGCCCTTCCAATAAACATTTCAATGTTTATTTGTTCCAACTGGTCAAACGAGCTTAATTATGTTATCTCTGCAATAAAGTAACGGTTACCATTCATTCCATTCTTTGCCTTTTTGACCTCTCTGCTTTTACAGATACGGTCAGAACATTAATTAGTACCAATGCCACACTCCCTATATTCCATCCCATAACCTTCTGACATCTTTGCTTTTACAGATACGGTCAGAACACACTCCCTTTATTTCCTCCCTTGACCTGTTGACATCTCTTTCACAGAGCTTTTCAGAACTGTTATATTAACCCTATCAGCAAAGTTCCAAATGAAATCCACTTCTACATTCCCCCCTTTGATCATTCCTTGATCACATAACACTCAGGATACTTTAGATGGAAATGAGAGCGAGGCGGAGGTACTCCTCCTCTACTAGGCTCCGGCAGGATGCCACTTCCTCATATAGGTCAGGGGTAGGTGGAACCAGTGTTTCTTTTTCGTCTAGGGCGGATCTCTGAAGCATCTGTGGTAATGCAGTGGCACCCAAACGGTTGCATAGGCATTTCACACCAGTAGCTATGATACAGAGCAACAAACAGATGGTAACGAAGATAATGAGCCCATGGAATAGGTATGTGGCCCAAGAATTGGACCACATCCAGCTCCACCAGTCAGCCTGACCGGCGAGTCGCAAGCGCTGTACTCCATCTCTGATATGGGTTACCAGACGCGTGATATTCTCTGAACTGTCTGGAATGTAAGTGCAACATTCGGTCCCTATGATAGCACAGGTCCCCCCTTCTTTGGCTAGTAATGTTATTGATGATGGCGTGGCCTTTCCAGTCAGTAAGACCAAAAGTGTACTTACATGAACTGGTTCCTAACACATATGTTCCAGGAGTTCGTACTTCCCGGAGTAAGCAGACCGTTCCGGTCTGGGGGTTCTGGATATTGAAGAACGGGGGTGTGCGATCTGCTGAGTAAGATGGCTGTCGCCAACCAAAGAAATCCCGCAAAGGGTAGCCGGCACTCAGCCATTCTTGGGCTGCTTCCCTGTGGTTTACAGAGGAGGACCTGGAGGCCCTGGTTGGTAAGGCAGAGTGACTAGTTACTGTCCTGTTCTGGAATATAACCCATTCAGCCGTCTGTTCGATCGAGAAAGGAACAGATATCAAGGGAACGCCTCCATGGGCATGGGTCGGGACCTGTGTACATACCCAGCAAGAGGAGACACCCACTTTCTTAGCATAGACATAGGACATAAACAGAAAAGAATTTGCCGTTACATGGTGCGTTGCCCGCTTCCTTCTGGAAGGCGAGTAGGGGTGAGTAGTCCTTGATGGTAAAATTTGTACCCTGTCCTTATCAATGCACCGGTGGTTCCACCGGCATGTGCGGCGATCGTAGATCAGAACCATGTACGTAGTCCGGAATCGGGGCTTCTGGTCGTCGGGATGAACGGTGGTTGGGCAGGTTTTGATAGCCGTGGTGATCCATCGGAGATCTGTCGTTGTTCCACATCATGGGGTCCCTTCTCGGCACAGGGGTGGACGTCGGCTTCCATATGGGCATCTCCTTCCGGATGCAGCGAGAGAGAGCAGGGTGGCGAGTATTGTGACGGTGAAGAGGGACTTCATCCTGGTACTCGTGTTCCTAGGACTTAAAGGAAAAGTTTAGAACATCATGGATACTTAATTAACTTACAATGGTGCATATGTACCCATGCGTTCCGGCCCTCCACTTTTACTGCAGTGGGGGTAGTGAGTAGAACCTGTAGGGGACCCTCCCATCGAGGTTCCAAACCCTTACGTGTCCAATTTCGAATTAGGACATAATCCCCAGGGTTGATGGAGACGTCATGAGTAATGGATGGGACTTCTTCCTGGGTGGCACGAACTCGGGAGTGTAATCCTTTCAAAATTCTAGTTAGTGTTAATATATAATTAGCCATCTCGGTAGTCATGTAATGGAATTGAACATTCCGTGGAACACTGCTGTCCCAAGGCGTTCGAAAGGGTCTGCCATATAGTATTTCTGCTGGGCTTAGGCGAGTTTTTCCTGCGGGAGTGGCACGTAGCTGGAAGAGTGCTAAAGGCAGGAGTTTGAGCCAAGTGGCCCCAGTGTCTGCTTGTAGTTTAGCGAGTTTAGTCTTTAGAGTCTGATTAGCCCTTTCCACCACTCCAGCGGCTTGTGGTCTGTAGGCACAATGAAACTGTTGCTTTATTCCTAGCAGAGCACAGAATTCCTTATTGATTTGACCTATGAAGTGGGGACCATTGTCAGAGCTCAGCCGGGCTGGAATTCCAAATCGCGGAACAATTTCTCGCATTAACACCTTAACTACTGTCGAGGCCTTGTTATCCGTAGTCGGGTAGGCCTCGATCCATTTGCTAAAAGTGTCCACAATGACTAACACATATTTATAACATTGACATCTTTCCAACTCAATGTAATCCATTTGCAGGGTCTCAAATGGACCCTCAGGTAAGGGGGCTGTGCCAGGATCACAGGGGACGGCCTTACCGGGGTTGTGCTGTTGACAGATTAGGCACCGACTGCTAATTTGTTGGGCCATTTCTTGCAGTCGTGGGTGCCACCAGCTTTTTAACAATATGTCCCCTGTGGCACGAGCTCCACAGTGAGTTGCAAAGTGTACACATTCGGTCACCCAGGCTGCTAATGCATCGGTCATACATGTTTGTCCTACCGGGGTGACCCACAGCTTATTTTCGATATCATATATACATCCTAAGTTTTTCCACATATTTACAGCAGTTGCAGGAGCGTCCTCCTGCATTTGGATTATGTCAGCAATGGTTGGCATAGGTTTTTCAGAGGGAGACTTTTCCGGGGGGGTTTTAGTCTGCCTCATCATTCTAGGCACCATTAGTTTGCCAGATTTAGAAATTTCTTTTGCCTTCTCGACCGCTCTTGTCTGGGAGCATAAGGGCCTGCAATAACTGGGTTACTAACTGCTGGTGTGAGATGGGTGTACCAGCGGAGTTTAGAAATCCTCTGTTTTTCCATCACCGTCTTGATCGATGATTGCATAGCCAGATTGTCTATCCCCCCTTTCGCCGACGGAAGAACTTCCATCGGTGAAAAAGGAACAATCTGCACTTGGGAGGGGTATATCGGAGAGGTCGTCTCGAACCGAGGAGACTTCCTGCAACAGTTGCAGACAGTCATGAGTTGGGTCGAGCATGGCTATGGGGGGATGCGTCAAAAAGTTAGCAGGGTTGATAGTGGTGCAGTGGGCAAACTGGACCTTTGGGTTATTAAGGAGAGCAATCTCATATCTATTCTGACGAGCCATCGTGAGATGCTGAGTCTGTAGCTGTCCCAAAAGGGCCGTAACAGAATGGGAACTATAGACAGTGATATCTTGTTGGAGGGTAATATTAGCAGCCGATTGAAGGCTGTTGTAGATAGCTGCAAGAGTTTGGGTACAGATAGGATAGCCAAGGGCCACCGGATCGAGTTTAGAGGAGTAGTATGCAACCGGGCGACAGCGGTCGCCGTGGCGTTGGGTCAGGACAGCTGTGGCGCAGTCGGCAAGGACTGTGCAATAGAGCTGAAAAGGGCGATCATATAAGGGTCGACCAAGGGCAGGGGCCTGGAGGAGTGCCTCCTTGAGGCGGTTCTGCTAGTGACTGTTTGTGATAAGCGGGCACTAGGACCCTGCGGAGCCATGCAGTGTCAATTTCAACACAGCAGTTTTGAAACTGCCCAGCACAAATCCTTTATCTGTTTAGTCTGAGACCAATGTAGTTCTGAACATACTGAGTTACTCATAATACTGATCACATTCCAGGGGCGGTGGCAGAGGTGGCTGTGGGGGCTGTGGGGGCTGTGGGGGCTTTTGACGTCCCCCGCAATTGAACAGATGTTCCTCATCCTAATCGTCCCCCTCCTCCCAACCTTGCTTCGCATTGCTGACCGGCGCCGGGGGGAGGAGTAGCATTCTTACGTTTCTTATATTCTTTACATTCCCTTTTGAAGACCTCTACTGTTTTAACAATTCCCCCTTTTGTGAGGCCAATACCCAATTTTGAGGCATTTTCCTGCCAGCTAGCCAGTATAGATGCATCTTTCAATGACTGACAGTATTCCCTCCACAAGGCAATTAATTTCTTTGCGGTGGGTTCTTGATAATACAGAAAAATGTGTCATTTGAAACATGAAAGTCTGGCAATATCTGGTTTGAGAGGGTACAGGGAAAGATCCCACAAAATGTTAATAGCAGCTGCAAAGAGCAGGGTTATAAAATGCAGATTCTTGCTCACAATCAGGCCTCAGCAGACACACAGGCTTCATGTGGTAAGCTAAAACAATGGCTCACACCTTCATGGAATGTAACTATCTCAGAAAGCATCTGAAAAAGCATGGATCAGAGTTTCAATTGCATTAAGTGACGAATGTTTAAAACAGGCAAGTCTTTCAAGTCACAACCAAGTTAAATTTTAGCATACAGCTAAGAGCAAAGTTTCACACCTTAATTGAAATAAACTCTCTTAGTAAACAGCTGGAAAGAATGGAAGATGCTCAGTCAAATTTAGTGTCAATTTAAGGGGTAAAATTCTACAAACATCAAGTTAATTAAAAGAAAATTGGAGATGACCTGGCTACGAGAAACAACATTTAAGTCAAAATCAAAGGCAAAGTTATGAACTGGGGACAATTGGAAAATTAAACGATTTGAAATCACAGAAATAAAAGTTAACTATTGAAACAAAAGCATTTTTTAAATCAAATCTGAGAGGAGACGATATGCCTGAAATGAATAATTAGTTGTAGTAAGATGTTTACATCAAAGATACTTTTAAACTATCAAAGTGAAACAAGCCCATATACAATACAGTCGTTAAAACTTAATAACTCTTCGAAAGAGAATATAAACCCAGGGAGCAGAAGCACCAGCACTCTGCAACAGCAACAGGAGAGAGAGAGAGAGAGAGAGAGACACAGCCTGCTGGAGAAAGACAAGGAAAGCAGCCGAGTTTAAACAGCTAATACAACTCAAGAAGACCAGATTTTAAGTGGTTATTAGCTTACTTCACTTCCTTAATAACACAGGACCCAGGACACCAATGCTATTAAGGGGTAAGTAGGTAAAATTCTTCGGTGAAGGTATGGGTTATACCGGGGGATAGGCTCCGAGAACCCCGCCCGTAACTTCCAGAGAACGCTGCCTGGAATCACGGCGGCAGTCCCGTCCGGAGCCCACAGCCCGTTAACCGTCCCCTAGCAGTCCTGAGAACCCCGCCCGTAACTCCAGTGAACGCTGCCTGGAATCACGGCGGCTCCTCAGGCTGCCCCTAACAGTCCTGGCAACCCCGCCCGTAACTCCAGCGAACGCTGCCTGGAATCACGGCGACAGTCCCAGGCTGCCCACAGCCCGTTAACCGTCCCCTAGCAATCCTGAGAACCCCGCCCGTAACTCCAGCGAACGCTGCCTGGAATCACGGCGGCTCCTCAGGCTGCCCCCAGCAGTCCTGGCAACCCCGCCCATAACTCCAGCGAACGCTGCCTGGAATCACGGCGGCAGTCCCAGGCTGCCCACAGCCCGTTAACCGTCCCCTAGCAATCCTGAGAACCCCGCCCATAACTCCAGCGAACGCTGCCTGGAATCACGGTGGCAGTCCCAGGCTGCCCCTAGAGACGATAACCGCAGGGTTCACTCACTTACCCTCTTTAAAACGGGTTCGCTGGACTGACCTGGATCTCGCAGAGGCTTCTCGACAAACCAACGGCAAGGCTGAGCAACGATCAAACTGGTAGTAGGCGAATACCAAGGTGGAAAACAAATTTTTACTCACGTTGGGGGCCAAATTCGTCCTCTACTTTGAACGAGCTCAGTCAATTACGCCGGTTAGTTGCGCAGACCCCTCTGGAGATCCCCGTACGGGCCACCAAATGTGAATTGCGCTTTCACGTATCTGATCGTCAGTCCAGAAGTAAAACACTCGAACACGTCAGTAACGAATATTCGTTTATTTACGGCCGGGACAAATCTCTAAGCAGTCGGGTAACCACCTTCGAGAAGTGCCAAAGTCCAAAATATGGACGGTATCTTTATACATCTTACAGCTTAGGGGTGGTCCCTTTAAATTCCTAGATACACCTATGATTTGGCAAGGATCCAGAACATGTACATATATGGAATTATTCTTCGAGGTCGGGAGGTTATTTTTGACATAATCATTAGCACAAGTCACTATCAATATTAATACAAAGGTTTTTGTATCCCATGGCCATCTGGCTTATCTCATTCCAAGGCCCTTCCAATAAACATTTCAATGTTTATTTGTTCCAACTGGTCAAACGAGCTTAATTATGTTATCTCTGCAATAAAGTAACGGTTACCATTCATTCCATTCTTTGCCTTTTTGACCTCTCTGCTTTTACAGATACGGTCAGAACATTAATTAGTACCAATGCCACACTCCCTATATTCCATCCCATAACCTTCTGACATCTTTGCTTTTACAGATACGGTCAGAACACACTCCCTTTATTTCCTCCCTTGACCTGTTGACATCTCTTTCACAGAGCTTTTCAGAACTGTTATATTAACCCTATCAGCGAAGTTCCAAATGAAATCCACTTCTACATTTGCACCAGTTAGTAAGGTTCAAATCAAAACACATTTATTATATACACAGTCAATCGCTACTCATGCATAAAATACTACTTACTAGACTATCTCTAACACTAAAAGGCCAATACTTAGCTTTGGAAACTGGCCCACCAGGTCAGGGGAACAAATGGCCTTTCGTTTGATTCTGAGTCTGCAGGCTTCCAGCTGGTATGGACTAATGGTTAGGAGCGCCTATCTCGTAGCGTGCGTTGACTGGACACTTACTTGGTTGGTGCAGCTGCTAGGCAAGTCTCTCCGAGTTGAGAGTCACGGTCAAAAGTTCTTCGAGAGCTGCCAAGAAGATCGAACTGAACTTGGGGACTCTATTTTATAGACCCCAGGGGCTTCGCGCCGTTTTGGGAAGACCCCGTACCTGGTTCCAATTGATTGGACCATGTTGCAATCAATTGATTTGATTTCTCCAATACTGGGGCTGTTCCCTGATCGCTGGGCGGTTCCTAGATGTCCGTTGGCCTTCCTTTGTCTTGGCTCCCGCTGGCGCTGAGGAGTCTGGCTTGGCCTCGATTATCTTAAATGTTTCCAATTGTTCCCAGGGATCCATCATCAATATGTAGATGGTTGTTAGTTTCAGTGCTGTCTGGGTTTCTGCAAGTTCTAATATACAGGAGATTTTGCACCTGCTTGTTTTCCTGCGTTTGGCCATTTCTCCCTGCATTCTTAGCGGATCTCCATTTTAAAGTCGGGAAGTGGCCAACCCAGGTGGCTACAGTAGTATGGCAATGCTTTCCCTCATATGTCTGCATGATAGAATTGTGACTCATTCTGCACCAATTTTGAAGCACTTTTGATTTTATGTCCATCATTGAGACACGTCTTTTACTTTTACTGATGAACGGTTATCAACCTGAAATGTTTGCTTTGCCTCTATCTACAGATGCTGCCTGACCCCTGTTTGCCTTTTCAGAATTTTCCACTTACATTTCAGCAGCATGAGTAATATCTTGCCTCCACTTCTCCCTTATTGTGACTGTTTCCTTCCCCAATCCAGCGTCCTTGTTTTGTCATGAACTGCGCCTTTATGACAATTATTTTAACATACTGGAGCCTGTCAAATGAATAATTGTCATCCTTTGGTTAACAGTGGAAGAACTAGGGCGGTATGTGGTGCAGTGGATAGCACTGGGACTGTGGCGCTGTGGACCCGGGTTTGAATCCCGGCCCTGGGTCACTGTCCGTGTGGAGTTTGCCCATTCTCCCCATGTCTGTGTGGGTTTCACCCCCACAACCCAAAGATGTGCAGGTTAGGTGGATTGGCCATGATAAATTGCTCCTTAATTGGAAAAAAAAATAATTGGGTACGCTAAAATGTAAAAAAAAACAGTGGAAGAACTATAGCTGGTGAAACATTAAAAATAAAATGCATCAATTTACCCAATCATACCATGGTCAAAGCAAATGACTGCGGATGCTGGAATCGGAAACAAAAATAGAAAATGCTGGACTATCTCAGCAGGTCTGATATCACCTGTGGAGAGAGAAGAGAGCTAACGTTTCGAGTCTGAAGGCAGAAGAGCAGGTTAATGGGGTTGTGTAAAAAAGGCATATGGGACACTGGCTTTTGTCAATCTTGGCTTGGATTCCAAAAGCAGGGAGGTCATGATGATGCCGTATAGAACTTTAGTGAGGCCACAGCAGGAGTACTGTGCGCAATTCTGGTCGTCACATTATAGGAAGGATATTATTGCACTGGGGGGGGGGGGGGGGGGGGGGGGGGTGGGGGGGTGCAGAGAAGATTCACCAGCCTGGGTTGGTACATTTCAATTATAAAGAGAGGTTGGATAGGCTTGGGTTATTTTCTCTGGAGCCGAAAAGACTGAGGGGGCGACCTGATTGAGGTGTACAAGATTATGAGGGGCATGGACAGGTTGGATAGGGGGGGCAGCTGTTCCCCTTAGTTGAAGGGTCAGTTAAGAGGAGACACAGGTTCAAAGTGAGGGGTGGGAGGTTCGGGGGGATTTGAGGACAAACTCTTTTACCCAGAGAATCTGGAATACACTGCTTGAGAGGATGGTAGAGATGAAATGTCCCACATCATTTAAAAAGTACCTGGATAAGTACCTGGCATGTCATACCTGGGCAGCACGGTAGCATAGTGGTTAGCACAATTGCTTCATCGCCCCAGGGTCCCAGATTCGATTCCCGGCTTGGGTCACTGTCTGTGCGAAGTCTGCACGTTCTCCCCGTGCGTGCGTGGGTCTCCTCCGGGTGCTCCGGTTTACTCCCACAGTCCAAAGATGTGCAGGTTAGGTGGATTGGCCATGATAAATTGCCCTTAGTGTCCAAAATTGCCCTTAGTGTTGGGTTACTGGGTTATGGGGATAGGGTGGAGGTGTGGGTTTGGGTAGGGTGCTCTTTCCAAGAGCTGGTGCAGACCCGATGGGCCGACTGGCCTCCTTCTGCACTGCAACTTCTATGTCTATGACTAATAACATTCAAGGCTATGGGCCAAGTGCTGACAAGTGGGATTAGGTGGGCAGGTCAGGGAATTTAATGCGCAGTGCAGACTCAATGGGTCGAAGGGCCTCTTCTGCACTGTATTATTCTGTGATTCTGTGATTCTGGCTGGAAGGCTCTTTGTCAAAGCCACATATCCAATATTACACTCGGTTTAAGACAAATAAAACCAGGTTAGATCATTACAAATCAGGTTAGATTAGACTTTCAGATCTTTTTGATTTTGCAATTTGAGTCAAATGCTCTGAAGTAACAGCATTCATTTTACAGATTTGAAGCATAGCTTTAATAGTTAAAAGTCAAATATAACAGCAACAAGGATTGATCCAATGGCTAACTACATGCCTGTAAATTAATTTAAATTGAATAACTTTATTTTCTTTTTATTTAAATATGGTCAGAATTTAGCCTTGTCTGTCTTAACTATTTATTTCTATTTGCCCATCACCATCATGCTTGAATAAGCACCTTCAGTGAAAGGATACTCTTTAATTTAATACTAATTATTCTCGTGTGTGTAAATGATAAATTAGACTTACTGAAGAAAAATGCCCATGATTTAAATTTGGGAATGATTTCACCCATTGATTCACTTTGCCATTTTTGCATAAAACCACGTCAAAAATTACTCATGAGTTATTAACTTCATTCACTGGAAGTAGATTCAGCCCACCTGAAACCTAGTCCAAATAATTAATTATAGCTTATGTATTATGTTCACCATTAATGAGGAAAATGTTAGTCATCATTGTTAGTCCCCGGGGCGACACAGTGGTGCAGTGGTTAGCACCGCTGCCTCACGGTGCCGAGGACCCGGGTTCGATCCCGGCCCCGGGTCACTGTCCTTGTGGAGTTTGTACATTCTCCCCGTGTCTGCATGGGTCTCACCCCCACAACACAAAGATGTGGAGGGTAGGTGGATTGGCCACGCTGAATTGCCCCTTAATTGGAACAAAGAGAATTGGGTACTTTAAATTGATTTTAAAGAATTGATGTTATTCCAGTCTGTACAGGTTGCAAGCTCCAGCACAGGGAACTCCTTGAGAAATTTGCCAAAGGCCACACTGAGATTAATCATGAAAGAAGCACTGTGGAAGCATGTTCAGGTAGTATCCTTTCACTGATGGTGAAAAGAATACATAAGCTATAATTAATTATTTAGATTAGGTTTCAGGTGGCCTGGCAGAATTGAACACCCAGGACAGGACGTTCATCAGGTCTGAGGTCCAGTGGCTGCTGCGGGAAGGTATCATCTAGGCCAGAAACAGCCCCTGGTAGTGGTGAAAACCGGGGAGGAAAACGGGATGGTCGTTGACTACAGTCAGACCATCAATCGGTACACGCAGCTCGACGCGTACCCCCTCGCACGCATATCTGATATGGTCAATCAGATTGCACAGTACCGGGTCTTCTCAACAGTGGATCTGAAATCTGCCTACCACCAGCTCCCCATCCGCAAGGCAGACCGCCCACACACTGCGTTTGAAGCAGACGGCCGCCTTTACCATTTCCTTAGGGTTCCCTTCGGTGTCACCAACGGGGTCTCGGTCTTCCAACGGGAGATGGACCGAATGGGTCCCCACACACCCTCCCCTCTGCCCCAGCGCCACCCTCCCTCCCCCCAGCGCAGCCCACCACAGCCCCCGCACCAGGACAATCCATCCTCCCCTTGCTCCCACCCGGGGATGAAGAGGATTTCGACACGCTCCCGGAGTCACCGAAGACCAAGCCGACGCCTGAGTCACCACCAGCACTGCGGCGCTCTCAACGACATATCAAGGCGCCCGATCGTCTAAATTTATAACCTTCTCTGTAATTTTTAAACCATTCTGTATGTAAATAGGTTTCCACCACCCGCTGGACTCATTTTTAACAGGGGGTGAATGTGGTAGTCACCACTGGTGCATTATATTGGTATTACGGTAAGGCCCCTGTACTACAAGTAGGGGGGTAGATTCCTGCCTGCTGGCTCTGCCCAGTAGGCGGAGTATAAATGTGTGTGCTCTCCGAACTGCAGCCATTTCGCCAGCTGCTGGAGGAGGCCACACATCTCTGTGTAATAAAGTCTCGATTACTCGCTACTCTCGCCTCGTCATAATTGACAGTGCATCAATACTTCACAGAATGGGCGAGGGTGCAGCAGGAGGGGAGGAGTAGGGAGGAGTCAACAGGGGAAATTTGAGCACGTCAGCAGTCTTGAAGCAAGCTGACCCCAATATCAACATCTCAAGGCCTTGTGAATAGAATGATGGCTGCCTAATTTTCTCTCTTGTGAATTTCCTTGACTTCAAATGATGGTAGAATAATGCTAAACACTAAACATAAGGGATGGGATTCAGCGGCCTCATCACACGTAACTCCTTATCGGAACGAGGCTGCTGAATCTCGCGATACGCCTCTCGCGATATTCGCGATGCTCGAAACAGCTCGCGCGAGTTAATGGAATCACATGAGGTGTTGCAATGTGGGCGAGATCCAGCCTCTGAGGGGGGGTTCAAATCAGGGCTGCCTTTAAAAAAATGGAGCCCCGAATTACGGGTAGTCTTCCTGCACTGGCAAGTTGAGCTGAATCAGCCTCTTTCTGTGCAGTAAAGACTGTGACGCTATGGCCTGGCTGTCTCTTTTCAAAGGCTTTTGTTAAATACCACAAAATGTGCCCCATTACTTGTTCCACATTGCCTGCTGGCCCTCGCCAATTCCCTGCACAATATTACAGCATTTTGGCTGTTCCTCCTGTTCAGACAGGGCACACTGCCAAGTTGAAACCTACAGCTTACATGTGAAAGCAGTGTGGCAGCAGCCAACATGATGGACAATTACCTACTGACGCATGATAGTTAACAGGATGGCTGCTGTTGATTGGGAAAGTGAGACAATGGGCAGCTGTGTGATACTGCTTTACTACTCAGTGGGTTTGGAGATAACAGTACGGGTCCTGGTGACCTATGAGTCAGATATATGTTGAACAGATTTGTGTGCAATTTGTTGGCTAACATTACAACTCATCTGTTTCCTAGCCTGGAAGAAAGCCTAAAGAAAAATGAGGAAGGGAGTGACATTATCACAGAATTATTGCGACCCAGAAGGAGGCCATTCAGGCCACCGGCCCGCCAAATGAGCATTGTGACTTAATCCCATTCCCCTGCAATTTCCCCGGATCTCTCAAGGACATCAGTGAGATAGATGGGTTTTTTAAACATACATCAAAGATGTTTCACAGTCATCATTAGACTTTTAATTTCAAATTTTTTTAATTGAGGGTGCACAGTGGTTAGTCTCACAGCTGCCTCACAGCCTCAGGGAACCGGGTTCGATTCCGGCCTTGGGTGACTTTCTTTGTTGGCGTTTGTACATTCTCCCCGCATCTGCGTGGGTTTCCTCTGGGTGCTCTGGTTTCCTCTCACAGTCCAAAGGTGTGCAGATTAGGTAGATTGGCCATGCTAAAATTGTCCCTTAGTGTCCAAAGATGTGCAGATTAGATTACGAGGTTGCAGGAATAGGACGGAGGAGTGGGCCTGGTTAGGGTGTTCTTTTAAGAGGATTGGTGCAGACTGGATGGGCCGAATGGTCTCCTTCTGCACTGTTGGGATTCCATTGATTCACCATCCGTCGTGGCGTGGTTTAAACCCTGCTTCCCTTGATTACCAGCACAGCGGCATCACCTCCCCAATCCACTTGTTAATTTTCTTTAACCCTCCTTTCCATAATCACCAATTAAGGCATATCCGTGTCAACATTTCTCCTCTCTACAAAAACCTCGTGGGCCCTCTTCAGTCGGCTTTGCTGCTGATCCAGTTAAAATTAGGTTCATCCAGTGTGTCTAAAGTTACTATTCCGTCGTCCTTGCTATTTATAATCTAATCATTATTTATAATGCTCTCCTGGCAGATTTCTATAAGAAATATTCCTTCGACATTTTATAATGTGTTGATTTTGTTTTTAGGTTTACCATTAAATCTTCCCTTCAACTAATGAAATTACAGCAAATAAAATCCACATGGCAGAGCCATTTGGAAATGCTTAGCCACATCCTTGAAATCTTGCCAAGAGGAACTGAGTAGTACGTCAACTAGTTTTCTGAAGGAGAATTTAGTTCCTGTCTGTCCCTCACAGGCATTGTTTTCATCTGCAGACTTGCATAATGGCGTTTTTGAATTCCCTGAAACAGATTACATTCAGTACAGATTCCGTGTAGTCGCATGGAATAAGATCAAATAAGGCTAGGAAAACCTCCTACAGATTGCCACCAACTACCCTCCCCCGGCTGATGAATCAATACTCCTCCATGTGAATACCATTTGGGAGAAGCCAGGCTGAGGGTGATGAGGGCACAGACTGTAGTCTGGGTGGGAAATGTTATGTCCATCACCAGAAGTGTCTTGATAGTACCACCACAGACAGGGCTGGCTAAATCCTGAGGAAATATCTCCTTGACCAAGCCTGTAGCAGAGAATTAAATGGAAAACATGATTTGACCTTGCCCCCACCGATCTGATTACCGTAGGTGCATCTACCCATAACAATAATGGTGTGCATGACCACTGCGCAGTTTGTTGTGGAGTCTTCATTGTTCGGCGGTCGTTTTTGATGCAGATGTGAAGGGCCTTTTATGTTCTGTAGACCTCTATGACTGAGGACACCCTTCATCTTATTGTGTGGTAGTGTTACCATGTTAAACAGGTGGGCGGCGGGGTGGCATAGTGGCTAGCACTTCTGCCTCACAGCGCCACAGAACCAGGTTCAATTCCAGCCTTGGGTGACTGTCTATATGGAGATTGCAAATTCTCCCTGTGTCTGGGTGGGTTTCCTCTGGGTGCTCAGGTTTTCTCTGCACAGATGTGTGGTTTAGGTGGATTAAATTGCCCCTCAGTGTCCACGGATGTGCAGCTTAGGTGGGGTTATGGGGATAGGACAAGGTGGATGGGGAGTGGTGATGGGCAGAGTACTCTTTCGAAGGGAAGGTGCAAACCCGATGGGCCAAATGGCCTCCTTCGGCACTGTAGGAATTCTGTTACTCTATGACAGATTAAGAAAAGATCTCGCACATCAGAATTGTAAGAAGTCTTACAACACAGGTTAAAGTCCAACAGGTTTGTTTCAAATTACTAGCTTTCGGAGGATGCTCCTTCCTCAGGTGAATGAAGAGGTGTGTTCCAGAAACATATATATAGACAAAGTCAAAGATGCCAGACAATGCTTTGAATGCGAGCATTTGCAGGTAATTAAGTCTTTACAGATCCAGAGATAGAGGTAACCCCAGGTTAAAGAGGTGTGAATTGTCTGAAGCCAGGACAGTTGCTAGGATTTTGCAAGCCCAGGCCAGATGGTGGGGGTGAATGTAATGCAACATGAATCCAAGGTCCCGGTTGAGGCCGTACTCATGTGTGCGGAACTTGGCTATAAGTTTCTGCGCGGCGATTTTGGGTTCTCGCGTGTCCTGAAGGCCGCCTTGGAGAACGCTTACCCGGAGATCACAGGGTGAATGCCCTTGACTACTGAAGTGTTCCCGACACCGGAATTGAGTATATAAAATGCAATGTGGGCTATCAGCAGCAGAACTGAATTCCTTCACAACCTGTAGTCATGTCACCTGGAAAGAAATCACAAAGGGGACCAGTCCTAGTTTAATGAATAGTGCATAATTACCAGATGCACCTAAAAAGAACTACATGCATTCAGAAGCAGCATAGTATAAACAGGGCTATAAACATAACCAACAGATCTACAGTCCTGCCAGATCCAGCTGCAAGTGGTGTTATACAATTCAAAAACAAATGGCAGCAGGTGGCTCCATGAATATCAATGGTGTCAGGGCCTAACGGGGCCAGTGGAAAAGTCAATTGCAAAAGGCATTTGCAACTATCTTCAACTGGAGCTGTCAAGTGGATGACCCCCCTTGTCATGAAGTCCCCAACATCACAGAAGCCAGTCTTCAGCCAATTTGATTCACTCCATGTGAGAGCAGGAAACAGCTGATGGCACTGAATTCAGAAAAAAATAACCATGGGCCTGATAACATCCCAGCCGTGGTGCACATGTACAAAATGACTGCTCCTTGATGCTCAGTTTGGGTTCCGCTTGGGGCACTCGGCTCCTGACCTCTTTACAACCTGGGTTGAAATGTGGACAAGGGAGCTGAATTCCTTAGATTAGGCATAAGAAATAGGAACACATGGGGGCCATTTGGCTTCTTGAGCCGACTCCGCCATTCAATCAGATCATGGGTGATCTAATTGTGGCCTTAACTCCATTTACCACCCTATACCCAAAATCCATGACTCACTTGGTCCATCAAAAATTCTGTCTAACTTGGGTTTGAATGTATTCAATAATCTAGCCTCCATTACTCTCCAGGAAGTGAATTCCATTGTCTGCAAGAAGAAAGCCCTCCTCATCATCTTAATTGGGAGAACCCTTATTTGCCTCCTAGTTCTAGAAACCTCCACTAGGAAAAGTAACCTTTCAATGTTGACAGGGTAAACCTTCAATGAGGTCTCCCTTTTGTCTTCTAAGCTCCAATGGTTACAGGCCCAACCCTTCCTCATAAGACAACCCTTTCATCTGAGGAATCAATCCACTGAACATTCTCTGGCCAGCTCCCAGCACGGTGGCACAGTGGTCAGCACTGCTGCCTCTCAGCACCCGGGACACGGGTTCGATTCCGGACCAGGTGACTGCCTGTATGGGGATTGCACGTTCTCCCCGTGGGTTTCTTCCAGGTGCTCCGGTTTCCTCCCACGATCCAAAGGGGTGCAGGTTAGGTGGATTGGCCATGATAAAATGGTCCCTTAGTGGCCAAAAAGATACAGCTTAGGTGGGGATATAGGGTTAGGGCAAGGGATTGGGCCTAGGTAGGGTGCTCTTTCGGAGGCTCTGAGCCTCCAATGATTCCAAGGGCCTCCTTCTGCACTGTAGGGATTCTATGGATTCCATGAATTAAATAATATTTTGCTTTTCTCTTCATCCTATCAAAGTGGACAGCCTCACATTTCCCCCCCTTATACTCCCATCTGCCAAATTTTTGCACATATACTCTACATCCATTTGAAGATTTTTTCTATTCACCTCACAGTGTGCTTTCCTAGCTATCTTAGCACCATCAACAAATTCAGCCACAATATAGTTGGCCCCTTTTTCCAAGTTACTAACATAAATTGTAAATAATTGAGGCCCCAGCACTGATCCCTGTGGCACTTCATTAGTTACAGTTTGCCAAACTGATAATGACCCATTAACCCCAATCCCCTGTTTCCTGTTGGCTCAGCAGTCCTTCCACCTATGCCAGGCGTTCCTGAACTGGGGTCCACGGACTGCCGGGAGTCCGTGAAGGGTCTCCAGGGGAACCACAAAACTGGCAGCTGCCACGTGACTGGAAAACATGGGTTTGAAAGAGCAACTGTCCAATTTCAAAACAAATTCAGAAAATGAAATAGGCCAAACAGAGCCTGACCTCTTGCAGCACTGGATGCTGATAGGCTGGCTAGTCAGTCGACCAGCATTGAGTGATCAGAGAGCCATTTCTTTGGTTGGCCCATTTGATTTATTCCATCTCACCGTTGCTAGGCAGAAAAACACACAGCCAGCAGTAAGGACTGATCCTGAAAATGGAGCCAGCAGCAAGAAGGGGTGGCGAAAAGAGGTCAGAGGCATCGGAGAGGTGTGAGTGTGAGAGCAGTGAGGGGAGGGGATGTGAGGGGATTGGGTCACAGAATGGTGGGTAAGAGAGGGCGGATTGGTTCGGGTCTCGGAAATGCATGTGAAGGGACGGGTTTGGGCCTCGCAGAGGCCCCTGCACAAGAGGGGGGGGGGGTGCGAGTGTGTGTGGGGAGGGCCAAGTGTAAGTGTGAGAGGGAGGGACGAGTGTGTGTGAGAGAGAGAGGAGGGGACAAGTGTGTGTGTGAGAGAGAGGATAGGGCTGGTTTAGGGCAGTGGGCTAGTCAGATGGTTTGTGATGCAGAACAAGGCCAGCAGCGCTGGTTCAATTCCCGTACCAGCTTATCCGAACAGGCGCCAGAATGTGGCGACTAGGGGCTTTTGACAGTAACTTCATACTTGTGGCAATAAAAGGTTCTTATTATTAAGTGTGTCTAAGAGAGTGGGGTGAGCGTGTGTGAGGTGTGATGGATGTGTGTGAGAGGGGAGGGCGATTGTGTAAGGGGGGGGCAAAAGGTATGTGAGAGAGAGAAGGGCAAGTGCCTGTGAGAAGGGGCGAGTGTATGTGAGAGAGTGGGTGGGTGTGTGTGGGAGGAGTGAATGTGTGTGAGGAGGGTGATCGTATTTAGGGGCGAGCGTGCGTGAGAGAGAGGGCGAGAGTGTGTGAAGGGGGAATTGTGTGTGAGAAAGAGAGCGGGGTGTGAGTGTGCGTGAGAGGGAGAGAGAATGTATGGGGGGTGAGTGTGTGTGAGAGAGGGGGGTGCGAGGGAGTTGGAAAGGGGGTCATGCCCGGGCAATACCCTCTGACACAGGTTGGAATTGTCAAGTTGGCACAGTGCCAACCTGTGCCAGGGAGCAATGCCAGGCGGGCCCTCGTGGGAGCCCCATGGGAGAGGGGACTTTCCAGCAGTGTGGAGGTTTGGGGCTGGATGTGGGTGTGGGGAGGTGGAGAGAGAGCAGACAGTGAAGGGGGAACTTGCAGGCACGGGGGGGTTGCAGGAGGGGGAGTGAGCAGTGAGGGGGTGGAGAACACCAGCGATACTTCCACTGTGGTGATGGGGTGAGCCCCTGATGATTTTGCAGGGGAGCCTTGATGATTGTGCCGTGTGTGGGGGGGGGGGGGGGTCGGGGACGAGGATCCACAAATACCTCTGAGGTAGAGGTGGTGTTCCACTTCAGTGCTAATTGGGGTGGCCCTTAAAGATTGCGTCCCGATCTCTGTGGTTATTAGCTCCATCAGGGCCCGCCCGCCCGCTCCAGTGAATCCCTGCCCACTCATCTCACTTTACCCAGAGAGCCTCAAGATCTGGAGTGAAAACTGGGCCAGGATTCTCCCCTACCCGGCGGGATGGAGATTCCAGCGGGATGGAGTGGCATGAACCACTTCGGCATTGGGCCACCCCAAAGGTGCGGATTTTTCTGCACCTTTAGGGGCCAAGTCCTAAGCTTGAGGGGCTAGGCCCGCGCCGGAGTGGTTGGCGCCCCACTGGCCGGCGGGAAAGGCCTTTGCCGCCACACCAGCCGGAGCGTCAGAGGCTGCTGACGTCATCCCCGCGCATGTGCAGGGGAGGGGGTCACTTCCGCGTCCGCCATCGTGAACACTATTGCAAACGCAGAAGGAAATGAGTGCCCCCAAGGCACAGGCCCGTGATCGGTGGGCCCTGATCGCGGGCCAGGCCACCGTGGGGGCACCCCCCGGGGCCAGATCGCCCCGCACCCCCCCCCCCCCGCAGAACCCCGGAGCCCACCCGCGCCGCCTGGTCCTGCCGGTAAGGTAGGTGGTTTGATTCCCGCCGGCAGAACCGGCATGACAGCAGCGGGACTTCGGCCCGTCGCGGGCCGGAGAATCGCCGGGGGGGGCGCCAGTAGGCGCAGCGCGATTCCTGCCCCTGCCGAATCTCTGGTGCTGGAGACTTCGGGAGACGGCAGGGGACGTTATTAAACGTCGCCCCCACCCCCCCGGCAATTATCCGACCCGGCGGGGGGACGGAAAATCCAGCCCCTGGTCTCTGCAACTGCAGAACTACACACCTCTTATCAGTCAGGGGTTGGAAAAATATGATCAGATTCCACTATTATCTATGCAGCCACTTCTTTTGAGAGCCCAGGATACAGGCGATCAGTTCCAGGATACTTGTCAGTCTTTAGTCTCATTCGTTTCCCTAGTAAGTTTTCTAAGGTGAACATGATTGGTCTGAGTTCCTCCCTCCTTTCTGCTTTTTGATTTGCTGTTCTTTGTGGAGGCTTTTTGTGTCTTTCCTCGTTTTCTACTTCCAAATCTCCAGCCTCAACTTCCATAGGACCAATGCTCACTTTAGCTACTCTTTTCCTTTTTATATGCTGGCACAAATCCTCACCCATCTATTTATATAATTATGCGAGTTTGCTCTTGTGCTCTAATTGCAGAATATATGCACTTTTCATAATCTGTAAAGAATGTTCAGTCATAGAGGTGTTAATTATACCGAACACCTTCCAATATGAAATTCACGCATGATTTAGTGGAAAGTCCATTCCATCTCGAATTTACACTTGTAAGAAAACAGCCCATGTAATGAGCTGAATCACGAGTGTATCCAAGTTATTTCATCTTTCAAACAATCTAAATAACCAAGTGAAAAAATATACAAATAAATATGTGAGAAATAGAACCCATGCCTTGAAGGGAAAATCCCAGCTCACAAATTTACCACCACGATCTGCATGTTCACCAGACTAGGTATAGTCCCAGGCAGCGCATTAGTAGCAGAATGTCTCAGAGTATTTGATCACTTCTGTCAGTATTTCAATCCCATCCTGTGGCATGCATTTGTTGCATTTCTTTGTTTAACGATTAAATCAACAATAGCTTCTTTGGAAGTGAATTTATTGCACATTAGCTATAATATTGGAAGAAAACGCCTTCTAATTTGGTATTTTGTTTAACTGCATAATTGTACCTCCACTCCTGCATTAGAACAATGGCTAAGTAGCTTGTTTAAATCCACTTAATCCCCATATTTTTACAGCATTTAACAATTTGGATTTTGTTGCTTCTTCTTTTTCTACCACCCATTCTTTGTAACATACTGTAAGCCCTCTGTCCCAAAATCGAAGCCAGTTTTCCAAACTTGACCTCAGTAATGAATATGACCCTTCACAGAATCTTTCCTGTGCGTTCTCTACTTCTGCTTTCCATTGTCAATATGACTTTCTTTTTATTGAGTGCAACTGGTGCTTCCTGAGTGCTCTCTACAAGTTACCCCACCTGAAAAGAAATACGTCTCAAGGTTTTGCAACTTTGCATTTAAATATATTTCCAGTCTGTGTGTTCCTCCATTTCAAACCACAAGGTATAAATCCTAACTCCTAAAAGCAGACGGTTTGGAATTCAGTCAGAAGCGAAAGTGGGTGCAAAGAATCTGCATTGGAACAGAATCGATCCACGTCCGGTGTTAATGGAGACAGAACGGGTGTTGGGAGCAGTTTGATCATCTTAATATTAAAATTAGGCCGCTTGTCTTTATTTTAATTCTATTTTCATCATTCTATTTTCAAACACAAGCCATGAGTTTCTGAGGCCTCTGGAAACCTCGCAGCTGAAAGGATGTGAAAGAGCAAAACCCACCAGCTAAGTGCCTTTACAGCATTGCTTGTGGGTCAGGAAAAACAGAAATGTTTCCTCCAGGTCCAACAAGTTACCCAGTAAACCCATGCCAGTCTATTCACTGCTCTCAGCTCTTTTCATACCATCAGAAACCGCCCCCCACCCTCCCTACACCACCATTAGATGCCTTGATTCCCATTTCCATCTATTCATCCCTAACCATCTTTGGAACTACTCCCTCTTACAATTGGGAGCTCCCAGGCTACTAATTGGCCCCTCCCTCCCAGCAGCCTACACCCTTACCGATTACTCTCACTTTCCCAGTGCACATTCCTTCTCTTGTAGGTTTCGACCTTCCTGCCTGGAAGGTCTCCAACCCGTGAATCAGGTTGCATGTGGGTGGAAATCCCATAGAAACAAAATATGTATAGATGCCCTGCAGTTAAATTCTGCAAAACATTTGGGGAACACCTTCTGTATTTCACTTCACATCAGCACCTTGGCCCTACCCCCCAATCCCTACAGAGAATCTGCCTGCCAAGTTCAAATCAGGGCCAACTGCTTAGGGAAGTACAGGCAACTTTAACGATTACAACCAGTGACGAAATGGAAGAAGAGGGAAAATGCTGAATAACTCAAATTATATTGATGTGCTGAGAACTCATGCCATTATATCAAGCTCCCTAGGCATGTCAGATATCACAAGTGGATGAGACGGTGTGCTGGATTCTCCGGTGTCCCAGCCATGTGTCTTTCGGTGGCGTGCCATTCACTGGCAGTGGAATTCTCTATACCTGCCACGTATCAATGAGATTTCCCATTATAGCCACCCGATGGCGCCGGGAAACCCGCAGGCTTGGGGTGCGCTGCCAACGGTGGAGAATTCCGGCCAGTAACTTTCAAAGACGCAAACATGTGACAGTTTTGATTTGCATGTGACAGGCAGGACTACATTGTTCATCGGGAGATAAAAACTGACTTGAAGGATATTAAACAATTTTAAAATTCCCAGAGCTGCCGACGACAATGGAGTGGAGATGGTGGGAGGGGGTTAAGGTCCGGTGTGGGATCTATTCATCTATTTCCATAAAAGCTCGAAGCACTGAATGCATTTTGACTGCTTCCAAATGAATGGAGATGACACTTGAACAGCTGTAATGTTATCCTTAAATAACGATGTGGAGATGCCGGCGTTGGACTGGGCTGAGCACAGTAAGAAGTCTCAGAACACCAGGTTAAAGTTCAACATGTTTGTTTCAAACACTAGCTTTCGGAGAACTGCTCCTTCCTCAGGTGAATGACCTTCACCTGAGGAAGGAGCAGTGCTCCGAAAGCTAGTGTTTGAAACAAACCTGTTGGACTTTAACCTGGTGTTGTAAGATTTCTTACTATCCTTAAATAAGGTTGAAACGATATATTTAAGTCAGTACATGCATTATGAGTGACTCACTGTGCTACATTGAAATTATGTCCTGGGTGTAGTAAATGAAAATTGTGAGTAGGTGTGGATTACTTTAATTAGTTGTACAATCCTGATATAAATGTATCTTGGAAGGTGAGACTTCTGGCATTAAAAAATGCATAGAAACGGCTTCTTCCAAATTATGTGCCATGCCATTGTCTCCATCTTCAAATTCATAAGCTGCATTCCCACATTGAAATATCGTGAGGCAACTTCCAGATTTTAAAATATTACTTCAAATTATTCTTGGAGAAGCAACAACATTGTGGACAGCTCTAGAACTGCTACCATAGCCATCATGCAGCTATGAATACAGGGGCTGGTTTAGCACTGTAGGCTAAACAGCTGGCGAACAATGCAGAACAATGCCAGCAGCGTGGGTTCAATTCCTGTACTGGTCTCCCCAAACAGGAGCCAGAATGTGGCGACTAGGGGCTTTTCACAGTAACTTTATTGAAGCCTACTTGTGACAATAAGCGATTATTATTATGTGACAAAAAACCTCAACATTTGTGAAGTAATTTTTAACCTCCTCGGGACATCCCGAAGCATTGTAAAAGCCAATTAAGTAATTTTGAAGTGTAGTCACTGCAGTCATTCGAGAAATGAACCACAGTGCAGGCTTCCACAAGCAGCAAGTGATAAATGACCAGGTAATCTGTTTCAGTGATAAATGTTGGCCAGAAAACAGCGGAGAACTCGCTTGCTCTTCTGCGAATAGCATCATAGGGTTTATGTTAACCCAAGTGGAAAGATGGGGTCAATCTAAGTGGAGAGATGGGACCTAGGTTTAATGTGTCATCTACGAGGCCACACCAAAGACATTGTAGCGCTTCCGTGATACTGTGTTAGTTTAAATTGAGCTCACATCTCCATAATGGGACTTGAATCCACAATATTCAGGATCTGAGGCAAGAGTGCTAATAGCTGAGTCACAGCTGACATCTAACGTGTATAATTATCATGCTACTTATAAAAGCTCTAAATGTATCTATTGCACAAATGATACTTAAAAAAGAATTTACATCCCTGTGATAATGCATAAATAAACGATAGACAAGACTGTCATGGGCAATACCACAATATATAAAGACAAAATCTAAAACAGGCGTTGTGAAAATAAACTGATGAGGGCACTGCAATTTGACCTCAAAAATAAATTCTTCTATTAGCATGTAACATTTTACAACAGTGAACACAGATATATAGCTCTTCATTCAAAGAATAATGATGAATTCATGGAAACAGACACAAAATTAAGAATTTCAAAACCAAGACTGAAAGAACGAGAGCCAGCACCATCAACATCTTAAAATACCTTTTGATACCTTGGCAAGAAGGACAGGAATAATACTTTTAATAGGACAGAAATTATCCCTAAACCTTGTCAAGAAGAAAAAAAATCCAATGGAAAAGAAAAAATTGAATATGTCATAGAACTTCTCAAAAATCTATCGTATAGGATAAAAACAATATGCCAGAATGGCATGGATAGATAACAACAATATATTTGCCCAATTCAAAACATAACTAAAAGGTAGTTCAGAACAGGAATCTCACCACACCATCAAAGGAAATTCTGAGCAATTTGAGACATCTTTTAAAAACATTGAACATCATTTCATCAAATTAATAAGAAGTAGAAAAAGCAATTAAAAAATGCTTATATCAATTAACTGAATAATAACGTGGCACATGAACATTACTTGAAACCTGGATCCACACAGCCTTCAACCCACGGTTATGATAAGGCAATACAAACTATTAATTTCGGATTGAGGAAAGTGAATGAATTCCACATGAAGTAGCGAATTTATTCATTAATCTTAGTAAACCATTCTGACTAGATCTGTTGTTTCACATCCCCACACCTAGTGGTGCACAAGGCAGACTTTCATTCGATTCCTCAGTGAGTTTTTTTTAACCTGTCGCTAACCTGTTGAGAGAGTTTTCTAGCTTGAGGGGAGCTACTCCGCATCTAGCATGGCTTACCAGAAGTCTCTCCCACTCTTACGGCCTGCCACTGGCCTGTAGTGGAAGCTTTTCGCAGGTTGATACTCAACCCATTTGACCACGTTATGAATGCAATTTCCTTGGCCATCAAGTCCTGAGTGGGAATCGAACTTGGAGCTCCTCAGACGCTACCCACTGCACACAAGGCCTCCAACATAGAACATAGAACATAGAACAGTACAGCACAGAACAGGCCCTTCGGCCCTCGATGTTGTGCCGAGCAATGATCACCCTACTCAAACCCACGTATCCACCCTATACCCGTAACCCAACAACCCCCCCCTTAACCTTACTTTTTAGGACACTACGGGCAATTTAGCATGGCCAATCTACCTAACCCGCACATCTTTGGACTGTGGGAGAGGAAACCGGAGCACCCGGAGGAAACCCACGCACACACGGGGAGGATGTGCAGACTCCACACAGACAGTGACCCAGCTGGGAATCGAACCTGGGACCCTGGAGCTGTGAAGCATTTATGCTAACCACCATGCTACCGTGCTGCCCTAGATCTGTTGTTTCACAGTAAGCACATCTGGCAGAATTGCCAATTATGAGACAGGCAGACAAACGGTAAGGTAAGATATAACAGGGGAATCTAAAGCGTATGCATCCATCAAACATCAACATGCTAAGAGTCTCGACACCAATCATTTATCCATCAATAATATCCATCAGTAACATAGTCGAATTACACACCTCATGATAGATGTGCATCACTATTTGCAAATTCTAAGAAATTATAATATAGCCAACAATTACCGAGGCAACTTAAACACAAGCGATACCGGCCACAGAAATACAATCAGCAAAGCATTCTATTTTTAGATCTTCGAAAAAACATCAAAACCCCAAAAGGAAGGCAGTAGACTGCATACAGTAAAACTACACAAAACGTAAATATAACTACAAATAAAAAACACATGAATACCTCTACCAGCAAAAACCTAAAGCAGATACTTAATCATAGCAATCCACCACCCACCCAGGCTGCACAATCTACAGACACAAGTGCAGCAACACAAACTGCAGCAATTTAAAGCAGACATAAACAAACAGAACTGGTATATCCTTGCAAATGTCACGCCTACTACCTTTAATGTTATCCTCACAGAAGGTCAGAGATCAATAAGTCAGACAAGTACTAATGCTGATGCTATCTTCATGTCTGGCATTTCAGGTGATATACATTTAATTGCAATCACTGTAACTTCAGCAGAACTAAAGGAAAACCCCAGGCTAAGCAATTGCTGCCAGAGAGGTCGAACGTTATATTCAATTTTAAAGTCTTCAGCTATATTTTGATAATAAACCACTGTACTAAATTCTGCAAATAATTCCAGTTGTTACGAAGATAATTTTCCTGATTCTTTTCAGAAGACATTATGAAACTTACATTGCATAAACAACATCGTATAAATAGCATCTAAAAGAGGGTATTTTCTGCCGTTCGAAGGTCCACTTGAGAGTTTTCCAACAAAAACATTGAAATACGCAGGGCATTATTATTCTCATGAATACAGTTTCTTCACACTTCCAGCCACTTCACCAGCAAGTCTGTCGCTTAATCGCTTCATATTCAGCATCCGCCTGATGGAGACCCATGGAGTGAACAGAAACAAGAAGTTGCTCCAGCATCACAGAGCATGTGTGACTGATCATCAACTATTTGTGTGTTTAGGCAAAAAATACTGCAGACAATTGATTTCCAAAATGTGCCCGGATGCTGCATATAAAAAGTACCACACTGTCTGGAGTGTGCTATAAAGCATTAGTCCAGCAAGGGATTAAGCTGGTACCAAAATTATTTTCTGAAGCTAAAACATACTGAAATGGATTAACTCTTAAATGACACTACATACTCAAAGAATACTCTGGTGCGGCCGCATTTGGAGTATTGCGTGCAGTTCTGGTCGCCACATTATAAGAAGGATGTGGAAGCATTGGAAAGGGTACAGAGGAGATTTACAAGGATGTTGCCTGGTATGGAGAGAAGATCATCTGAGGAAAGGCTGAAGGACTTGAGGCTGTTTTCGTTAGAGAGAAGAAGGTTAAGAGGTGACTTAATTGAGGCATACAAGATGATCAGAGGATTAGATAGGGTGGACATTGAGAGCCTTTTTCTTCGGATGGTGATGTCCAGCACGAGGGGACATAGCTTTAAATTGAGGGGAGATAGATATAGGACAGATGTCAGAGGTAGATTCTTTACTCAGAGAGTAGTAAGGGCGTGGAATGCCCTGCCTGCAACAGTAGTGGACTCGCCACACTAAACGCATTCAAATGGTCATTGGATAGGCATATGGACGATAAGGGAATAGTGTAGAGGGATGTTAGAGGGGTTTCACAGGACGGCGCAACATCGAGGGCCGAAGGGCCTGTACTGCGCTATAATGTTCTTATGTTCTATGTTCTAATGCATGCACTGGGAATGGTGTGTGGGTAAAGCAGCGTTCATACCACAGTGTACAACTTTGTCTTGGTGGAATCAGTAGCAGATAAATGATCGCTATCGTTAATCAAAGCGCTTGCTGAATATAATAATAATCTTTATTAGTGTCATAAGTAGGCTTAAATTAACAATGCAATGAATTTACTGTGAAAATCCCCATTTAAAGGGAGTGTTAACATTAGACTTCAACAGCATGGCACAAGTTATGTCATTTAATCTGGAAATAACTTACAAATTGAAGTGCATGATTTGAAACACAGTCTGAATATTTTAGAAAACACACACAAATGTTGTTAATCCTAAAGTACAACCAGAAAATGCTGAAAATATGCACGCCAGTCGCCATCTCAAGAAAGATATTGACAAATTAATGTTTTGGATTTAATCCTTCATTCAAAACTGTGGACTGAAGGAAAAGAAAACATTTTAGAAAAGTTTGAACACAAGTGGAATGGGCAAGTGAGTTAAGAAATACCCCAATCACAGTGAAAGGAGCTAATCTGAGAACGGATTATAGAAACTATTTATACAACAATCAGTGAGGTGATGGAAGTATATAAAAATAACAAAGTAATGCGTTAATAGTTTACATTTAATTTAGATGCACTGCATTTGCGGTTCTCCATCTCTTTACCCCATTTACTCATTTTGATTTTTCTTTACTGTACTCATATCTTGTCACCTTCTTAAATATCGACACGTTGCTTTGTCTGCTTCAAACCTTCCTGTCAACTAAGTCACAGACTTTTGTCTCCCTTTTGAATTATCATCCAACAATCCAAAACAAGGACAGGTGTATCTTCTTTTTTTTAACCGTTCTGAGCACAGCCACTGTGAATTGTACAACAGGCTTCCTATCTAGGTCATTTCTTTCTCCTTAAAACTCATCTGCCATTGAGTTGCTCATAGAATCACAGAACCCAGGAGACCACTCAGCCCACGGCATCTGTTTCAATCTTTGAAAGTGGTATCCAGTTAGTTCGATGACCCATTCTTTTTCTCCTCCAGTTCTACATTGCTTCCCCTTTTGAAGTATTTATCCAGTTCCCTTTTAAAAATTAGTGAACTGGTTTCCACCATGCTTTCTGATCACAGAATCATTTTGGCGCAGGAGGCCATTCTGCCCGTCGTGCCTCTGCATCAGCAAGAATTATGGCTCCTTAGTGCCATTCCCTTGCCTTTTTCCTATACCACTGCACATTGTCTCTGTTGAAGTAGCCACCCAATGCCCCCCTGTATGCTTCAATTGCACCCGCCTCCACCATACTTGCAGGCAGTGCACTCCGGATCTGAACCACTCGTGGTGTGAAAAAGTTTTTTCCCCTCACATCATCATAACTAGCTGTGTAAAAGAAAATTCTTCAGGTCTCCCCTCTCTAGCCCTTCAGTCTGACCACTGAGCCTCTGATCCCCCTGTCAGGAGGATGTATTTACTCGTACGGTAGCACAGTGGTTAGCACTGTTGCCTCACAGCGCCTGGGCCCCAGGTTCGATTCCCGGCAGGGCCGGCTCAAGGTAACGGCAACTCGGGCAGTCGCCCGGGGCGCCATGTGCTAGGGGGCGCCATCAAGGAGTGATGCCTTTGGTTGGAAGGTAGCCAGGGAGCTTAAATATTCATGATTTTTTTTCTCTCTCTCCCTTATGCAGCTACTGGGTTTGTCCTCTGAATTGATGTTGAAATGTGGAGGAATTGCGTTAATGAATGCATGCCTGCACACGTGGAAACAGAGACCGCATAAATAAATAACCCTTAAGCTTTGTTTCTTTAAAATCTACCACTCAACCAACTGTTCCCATGCAAAACAGCACAGGAAAATATTGTGTTTTTAGCAATTGCCAGATTTAATTCTAGACTCCCATCAATACAAAATGCAACCTGTGATCTCCATCGCCCCCTCCCACCCAAAGAGAAACTCTCAGTGAGGCTTGTCTCCCGGTGGTAAACATTTTATTTAACTAGTGTTTTTTAAATTTAAAACGTAATTGAGCACCAAAGTAAAATAGAAATGTTTTGGGCGGTGACCAGTCAAGTGTCCATGTTGTCGTGTTATCATTACAATCCATTTTCAGACTTTTGGAAATAAACGTGTTACTAATTTGTACAATTCTGTTTCCAAAATCATTACATCACGTTTCATAGCTTACTTTTCTGCTGCATATGTTGAGGTAACTTGCACTGCGTTGTTAAACATTTTCGGATCTTGTTTGAACAAAAAGCCCAAACTTTTAAAAATAACTGCACGGCTCAAATGGCGAATATGGCAATTTGCTGAATTGCGTTGGCAAATTCGGACAGAGAAGCAATTAAAACAACAAGAATCTTATCCTTGAGCGATAAGTTATTTGCTGTGATCACTGATTTATCATCGTGATTATACTTATAAGGGCGCCGAAGTTCAGCTTGCCCGGGGCGCCAGCAACCCTGGCCGGCGCTGATTCCCGGCTTGGGTCACTGTCTGTACGGAATCTGCACTTTCTCCCCGTGTCTGCGTGGGTTTCCTCCGGGTGCTCCGGTTTCCTACCACAGTCCAAAGATGTCCAGGTTAGGTGGATTGGCCATTCTGAATTGCCCTAAATGTCCAAAGTGGTTAGGTGGGGTTACTGGGATACGGTGGAGGTGTGGGCTTTTTGCAAGGGCCGGTGTAGACTCGGTGGGCTAAATGGCCTCCTTCTGCACTGTCAATTCTATGTAAAAAATCTATATATCGTTTCGAATGCCTCTGTGAAATCTCCCTGTCACCTCCTTTACTCGAAGGAGAGCAATCCAGCTTCTAATCTCCCCACATGATTTAAGTCCTTCTTACTATTCATGGGAGGATATGGCGAGCCATCATTCAGTGAGCCAGACTTCCCTGCTCTGAGTCAAGCCTCTCTGGACTGAACCGGTACTAAAAAAAAAATGACTGGGATTCGGACAGAGAGGGGGACTAGTTTGAAGATCCATTTCTAATCCGCCTGGAAAATAAATACATACGTATAATAAACCCGAAAGTAAATCTGGAGTGAAATCCCCCTCGCTCGCTACTCTTTCTAGTACAGTAAAATAAAGCGAAGTACAGTATGAAGGCGACCAATGTGGGTGTTTGAAAAAAATAAATTCTTTGATGTGAAGGCAATACTTTCACTCTTGGTTCCTTGTTAGTTCCAAACCGTGTTGTCGGTCTTGTCAATCCGAGTGAGGTTTCATGTGTTGGTATGTTGATAAAAGGTTCCTGCAGCTGGGACTTTCCAGTTTTCACTTGGGAGGCGGGGAGGAGGGGGTGCAATTTAGAAACAACATTTATTAAAAAAACACACACACACAGCTTGCTTCGAGTTTCGTATCGTAGGCGGCATTCCCTGCACGGATTCCCCACGTCACAGTGCCTCAGGATAGCTGCAGTTTATATGTCGGGGAAGCCGAGGGCAAAGGCACTCAAATCGCCACATCTCCCAGAGCAGCGGCGATGGATGCCATGAGGGAAGAGGACACCGTGGGGATGATGGGGCAGGCGGGGCAGCCGCGGCCGCAGGGCGCGCCAGGCAGGCGCACTCGCCTGCTGCTCGCCGGCTGCGTGAGCTGCTGCTTCCTGCTCGCCGGCCTCAGCGTCTACCTGCTCCTGCAGCACGTCCCGGCCCAGAAGGTAAGACCCATCATTACCGACCACCTTCCCAGTCCCCACCCCGCTGAGGATTTGGCGTTGTCCACATGGATTGTCCTTCGAAGTTCAACACTGCGAATTTTAAGTTTGACATTTCAAGCTCGACGTTGATTCCAAAGTTTGACATTAATTGCAAATCTTAATTTTGACGTTTACTGTAATCCAACCCTTCCAATTTGCAATGTTCAGATTTCCAGTGTTAAGCTTGACATTTGTTAAGCTTGACATTAATTGTGATTCAGAGACACTTTGGAATCAATGTCCAGCTTAAATGTTCAACATTGCAAAACTTAAGTTTGGCATGGTACATTGGCATGGACATTGATTCCAAAATTTGCCTTAGGTTTGACATTAATTGCAAATCTTATCTTACTTTTGACATTCATTGTAATTCAACCCTTACAATTTGCAAAGTGATCATTTCCAATGTTAAGCTTGACATTAATTGTGATGCAGAGACACTTTAGAATTAATGTCAAGCTTAAATGTGGAACACTGCGATGTTTAAGTTTGACGTGATACGTTTTAAGCTCGACATTGATTCTAAAATTTCCCTCAAGTCTGACATTAATTGCAAATCTTAATGTTGACATTAATTGTAATCCAGTGTTTAAATTTATAAGTTTGCCACTGATTGTAACTCTGCCTTGTGATGGACATTGCTTGTAATTTTATCTTAGTTTGGCATTAAAGTTAAAGTTAAACCCAATACAGAGACTTCCACCATTGAATCTGTAACTTGTTTAAAGTGATCCTTCTAATCCATAACACCACACATTTATTTTGTTTCAGAGTGAAGCACAGATTGGTCCCGAAATGATTCGTAAGTATTCTTTAAACAAACTTTATATATGCACCTTCCAAATAAAAAGAAATTCTAATTTGTTCTGTGTTATGATTGTCAATTGCCAAGCACTCCTTGATGTTGACAAAACGCCAACTTTTTTTCCCCCAGGACTACCTGTCGATACTGCTGAAAAACCAAGGGCACACCTGACAGGTAAGAGATGTTGCTGTTTTCATTTGCACCGAGTTAGTCCTTGTGGATTTTGTTTTTAAAGAATACTTTCTCAACATATCAACATTTTTTTAAAAAATCATTCTTACAGTTGGAGCTTGAAAACAGCAAGTTTCCTCTGTCCCATCAGCAGAAAGACTCTTGCTTTGCCTTGGCTTTTAAACTTCCATTTCGACATTGTAGGCTCCTCATCTTTCCATCATAAGCAGACTGGAGTAACTAGCTGATCGATATGAACTCATTCAAAGACATTTAGAAAAAAATAACAATATGGTTATTATAGAATTGTTAGTAAATTGTATTAGAAATAGTAAGATACGTGAATCAATCCTGGCATTTTCAAGTCTGAGTAAATGATTATACATGCTCCAAGTGTAGTCAAAACCACGGAGGGGTACATTCTATTGAAGGTCTACGATAGAATAGAATGAGAAATCATAGACTTTTTACAGTGCAGGAGGAGGCCATTGGTCCAGCCTAAAGCTTTCATTGGACTATGTTACACCCTTAGCATTGGGAATCTTTTAGGAAATATCCCTCAGTCCAAAATTATAATCTTCACGTTACCTGGATTTTGTAGTGTATATTTGTACTAGTTCCAAATCAAACTCTTTGCTCGCCAACAGTTTCCTGAGTGGTTACGTCGTCTGCTAACTGTTCCCTTTTTTGATACTTTACCAATGTAATTTGCAATTATGTTTTGTTTAAGAGTCATTGATGTTCTTTTCATTGTTTCAGGTGTACAAATTCATTTCTAATAAATTCAAAGATGTGTCATCTTAACAGTCAGTTCAATAACACAAAAAACATCGCTAGCGTTTCACACAAAGGAAATCTTGTCCCACAATCACAAATTGGAAAGTGCTAAGACACGTCCATTGTTGCAATATCCAAGTTAAGTTTCTTCACAAGAGCAACAGTATTGCCAGAAGGTGCTTTCTGTTGGTTGATGTCATCACCACATTAGCGGGAAGAGATTTACAATAGGCTGCCCGAACGTTTCATTACTTTTGATGGGTTCAAACGCGAGGGCAAATATTTAGAACTTAAAATTGAATCGCTGTCGTAGATAATGCCAACCAGAGTTGTGCTTGTCATATTCATATAAATAGTAGATTTTGTGCTGTATGAAATAGCTATCAGCAACTATAATTATACAAAACAGGCCCAATTCTTTTGTCGTGTAGTTTTGTTTGCCCTTCACTGAACAGTTAATACCTGGCTCAAGTCAAGCTATAATGTGTAATTGCAAAGATTTAGGAACATTTGTTTCTTCAAACTATTTTTTCATGTAAACAGGAAAGCTGTAAATAATTGGCTTTTTATTTTTTATTTCAGCTAAAGTGACTTCCTCTGATAAGAAGGATGGTGAATATTTTGCTCTCCAGTGGGAACACAAGAACGGACTTGCGTTTACGAAGGGCGAACTAAATTATCAGGACCGGGCACTTACTATTCCAAGAAAAGGAGACTACTTTGTCTACTCCCAGGTCTCATTTAGAGGCTATGCAAGCGACATGCATGAAAACAACTCTCTTATCATTCATATGATTACCAAATTGACTCCGCGATACCCTAAACCCATGCAGCTACTGAGTTCCACCAGATCTGTAAATGGAGAGAAAAGTCTATGGCGTATGGCTATCTATTTGGGGGCGGTATTTCACCTAGAACAAGGTGACAGGATCATAGTAAATGTCAGCAGTGTAAAGCAGGTGGATTTTACCAATGACCATAAAACCTACTTTGGTGCATTTTTACTATGATGGCTCAGTTACATAGAAAGTGCTACATTCATTAATTAGGGGAGTTAAATAGATAGCTGGAGGGCTACAAAAGATACCTTACTTGAAGTTCTATCGATCTCATCCAATTGAGATGTCTGGGTTGCGACTCACTAGCACAAATTTTTGCAGCAGTTATTTTCAGTCGATGGACTTTCATTTAAATTATGTTATATGGGCACAAAGTCAACTTGTGAACTGGGGATACAATGAAGGGTTGCCCATGTCAGATGGAGTTTTCCAACTTTGCAATTTGAACTGAATGGACCCTTCTGAAAAGTGAGAGACCAAAAAATCCAACATTGGGATGCTGGAGTGGCTGCACTGAAAATGGGCCGTCTTGAGAATTTGACTGCCAGAAAATGGGAATGTGGATAGTGCAAAACAGTTTATCTTTATTTGTCCATGGGATGTGGGCATCGCCAGCTAGGCCTGCACTTATTGTTCATCCCTAATGATACTTGTTTAGAGGGCATTTAAGAGACATCCACATTACTGTCAGTCTGGAGTCACATGTAGGCCAGACCCTGTGGGGGATGACTTTCTGGTCATTCTCTCCAGTGGGATTATTTGGTCCCGCTGGGGGAAGTGCTAGGAGATAGGAAATTCCATTGGCAGTGATAGGGCCAGAAGATCCCACTGTCATCCAATGGTGGGTGGGCTGCCTCCTGCTGCCGAGAAACATGCCATGGGGCGCCAAGAAAATCCACCCTGTAAGATGGGTTTTTACAACAATTGTTAGTACTTTCATGGTTAAACTTTTAATTCCGGGGTGGGATTTTCCGCCGGCAGGATTCTCCATTTTGCCGGCGCCCAGGGGGTTTCCCGATGGCGTGGGGCTGCCCCACAATGGGAAACCCCATTGACCGGCCGGCGTAACAGAGAATCCATCGTTGGGTCGGGGCAGAGAATGCAGCCCCATATTTTTATTGAATTCAAATTTCACCATCTGCCATGGTGGGATTCGAACCCAGGTCCCTAGATTACTAATCCAGTGATATTACCACTATGCCACCGTCTCCCGGAAGAACACAACAAAAACAGAGAAGAATGAAGGATGAAGCTGATTTGTCAATTTGCCAAATACTCCCTGCCTTCTGTGGTGTTCCGACTGGGCAAATGTGGCACTAATATGATCTGAGTTTGACACCCCTCTTTTGGATCATTCCACTGTTAACAGCTGGAAAGAAATCCCTCCATTTGCATTGAAATCATTTTAAGACCAGACTTCCAATGCAGTAACAAATGACACTACAATTCAGCGTAAAGCAGTGAATATTTAGTCGACCGAGTAGATCAAACAATTAGTTCTAAGTTTTGTTGCATTACTGTGTACTTTTCTTGACACAAGGGAACGTTTCCAGATGAACGCAAACTTTCAATTTAAGTTCTCAAATTTATGATGTGAATTATGTTGCTATGTAACAGACAATTTTCATATATATTATTTATACTCTCAAATGCTGATAATTAATTAGAATGATAGACACCACTCAAAAAAATACGGAGTTTTGAACTAGTTCAAAGTGTCTCTGATATTATTAGTTGTACCTGTGTATGAGTTAAAAGAAAGGCATGCATGATCAAGACTAATTGTATGTTTTGTTTGCTACAAAGCTTATCCATCATCTATTCCTCATTATGATCTGCACCTAAGCTAAGATTTTATTTACATTATGTTTTATGTTAAAACCTAAGTTATTTAATGACATCTTTTACATATTGTAGATCATGTTAAATACCTATCGGTATCGTAGAAATTCTTTGGAATAGTGACAATTTACCTTAGAATCTTTATCAAGATTCCTGATTTTGAACTAGTTTTTCAGATATTATATTCATTTCAGTAGCACTAATTTCAAATGTATATTCTCCTCATGGTTCACAGAATTTAACTAACAATTAATCGCGTCATAACAATCAGGAAGATCCCATATTTGACTAGGTAATCCAGCTTCGACAGCTGCAGCAGAGCAGGTTAAGGAGGGGTCAGCCCAACCTCCTGCTTCTGATGCTGTCCGGTGACCCCTGTTAATGGGAACATTGGATAAGAACAGGATTGGGTTAAGTTGTGCTCTTCCCTCGGTTAAATAGCCTGCACTTGAATAATTGTAAACTGGGGGAGGGAATGCACCCCCAATGGAATTATAATCTAATAAGAATCAAAGAGGAAGGGAGAAAAAAGTTGTGAGAAAAATTCAACGTTATGTTGCATTTAATACGATGTTAATATTATGATTGAATACCGGTGTAAGAAAATTAATGTTTAATGAAATAAAGGTTGAAATCAAGGACATTTTGTGAACAATTATTATTCTTTGCTTGGATTGCCCATGTTTGTTTTGTTTCATCATTTTTAGTGAAAAAGTAAATGTGAATGAAAGAGTGATGTAAAATCAGGAGAACTCAGTCATTTCTCTGGTGCTGTCCCCCCGCTCTGCAAATCTGCTGTCATCACCCTGTCAACAACTGGTATTTCTACTGTGTCTTTAATGTCATAAAGCTGTCACAGGAATGTTGGAAAGTATATTTTTCCATAGAGTCACATAAAATATTAATGATGTGGCGATGCGAACGTTGGACTGGGGTGAGCACAGTAAGAATTCTTACAACACCAGATTAAAGTCCAACAGTGTTTGAAACAAACCTGTTGGACATAAAATATTAAGATGGACGTCCAAACGTTTGGTCAAAAGAAATTGGTTTAAGGAGCGTCTAAAAGGAGGAAATATAGATGGTGAGGCGGAACGATTTGTGAAGGTCAGAGCTCACGAGTCCAGTCAGATGAAGGCACGGTCATCTGATGGAGGGTGTGGTGTATCGAGGCAATACCAAGTTGATATTAGTAATGAAGAACAAAAAATGTATAGGCACAGAGTTTCTATATGGGTGTTCACACTCTGGCTCCCGGGTTCACTCTGACCAGAAGCCCACTAGCAAGGGCCGAGGCTTTCTCTCCATTGGTAGGGATCCGCGCGCTCCCGCATGATGGTCCACATAACCGGCATGGGGCCTATGAGGGCACAGCCTTTAAAGGGGCAGTGGTACCACAGAGGGATTAAAATCAGGAATGCTCACAAACCAGATTGCGAGTAGCACAGATACCTCAAAGGGTTGTGGGGCTACAGATTACAAAAAAATAATCAGGAGTCAGTGCAGGTCAGCTGAGATGTGGCGATGGGTGAATGGGGCTCTGCATGACTTAGGGCATGGACAGTGAATTTTTAGATGACCTCAAGTTTACATCCAGTAGAACATGGGAGATCGGCCAGGTGTGTAATGGAATAGTCAAGTATAGTGATGGAAAAAAAAAACACCCTTGACTCCTCCATCTGTGCAGACTACCACCCTAGCTCCAACTTGTCTGAGCTCTCCAAATTACTCGTATATGCTGCTGCCTCTCAAATACATGCCCACCTTTCCCAGAAAAGCCATGTTCAAATCGCTCAAATTAGTTTTCCCTGCCTGCCACTCCACTGAAACAGCTCTTACCAAAGTCACAAATGTTGACCTATGTGACTGACCATGGTAAACTATTCCTCTCTGCTCTTTGCAACCTGCCTGCTGTCTTTCACATGGTCACCCTCTGCCAGCATGTCCCACCGTTGACTGGTTGTGTGGGATTGCATTTGTCCGCTTCCATTCTATCGAGCCACAGCCAGACAATCATCTGCAATTGTTTCTCTTCCTGCTCCTGGTGTCTCCCAAGGACCGAGCCTGGGCCCCATTCTGTTTCACAACTGCATATTGCTCCTTGCTGACATTATTCAAAAACTAAAAACACGTCATCTTTCCACATGCACACTGCTGACACCCAGTTCTACCTCACCACATGTCTCATCCCCTCCACGGTCTCTAATTTGTCAGACTGCTTATTGAACATCAAATACTAGGTGAACAGAAAATTACTCCCAATAAATACTTGGTGGACTGAAGCTATTTTCATCAGTCCCCACCGCAAATTCTGTTATGTCGTCACCAACTTCATCACTGTCCCTGCAACTCTGAGGCTGAAGCAGACTGTTTGTAATGTTGACTCCAAGGTGAGCATTGACCGCATATCCATGTCATCCCCAAAGCCATCAACGTCCACTTCTGTACCATAACCTAAGTCTGACCATGCCACAGTGGATCTGCTGCTGATAAACTTTGCGCATCTTGTTACAAGTTGTTGTTTAGCACTAATCCATGAAACCTCTCTTTCCAAACCAGAAACATAAAGCAAAGTTATCCGATTCATTAGCATGATGTTGATTCATCTTGTCTTGTGATATTCTGGCACATCAATACCATTCTTTATGGGCGTGATCTCATGGCCTCGCTGCGCCCGACTTGGTGACGCGATGAGGCCGTTAAATCTCATGAGAGGCTCACAACGCCTCGCGAGTTCATAGATTATCATAGAATTTACAGTGCAGAAGGAGGCCATTCAGCCCATCGCGTCTGCACCAGCTCTTGGAAGGAGCACCCTACCCAAGGTCAACACCTCCACCCTATCCCCATAACCCAGTAACCCCACCCAACACTAAGGGCAATTTTGGACACTAAGGGCAATTTATCATGGCCAATTCACCTAACCTGCACATCGTTTTTAAAAAAATTTAGATTACCCAATTATTTTTTCCAATTAAGGGGCAATTTAGTGTGGCCAATCCACCTACTCTGCACATTTTGGGGTTGTGGGGGCGGAACCCACGCAGACACAGGGAGAATGTGCAAACTCCACACGGACAGTGACCCAGAGCCGGGATCGAACCTGGGACCTAAGCGCCGTGAGGCAGCAATGTTAACTGCTGCGCCACCGTGCTGCCCTCATCTTTAGACTGTGGGAGGAAACTGGAGCACCCGGAGGAAACCCACGCACACACGGGGAGGATGTGCAGACTCCGCACAGACAGTGACCCAAGCCGGAATCGAACCTGGGACCCTGGAGCTGTGAAGCAATTGTGCTATCCACAATGCTAACGGTAGCTCACGAGACGTCGTGATCTGGATCTTGCCCTCACTGGGTGAGATCCAGATTAACATATTTAAGTGAGCTTTTAGGTTCATTTAAATGTCGACCCCAGATTCTCTCCAGCCCTGGAACTAATGGCCTCGCCTGGGAGCCTTCGCCAGGGCGCCATTTGGGACTGGTCCACACAACTGTGGAGCAGGCATAATGGCACCTAGGGGGTTATCTCAGGTTATTGGATGTCCCTGGGTGGTCGGACTCTGGGCCAGGGTGCCAGGCTGGCAGTGCCAACGTGCCCGGGTGCCAGATTGCCCATGCCAGGGATCAGGCTGGGATGCACTGCACTTAAGAGGTGAGGTAGGGCCCCTTAAGAGGTACGTTGGGGCAGTGGGAGGGTCGGAGGCTGCATTGTAGGGGCTGGGGGGTCTTGAAAGAAAATACCACCCCGATCAGTGGGTTAGCTTCCTGCACTGTCGAGCTGAATATTTGGTTCTGGCTGCATATTCAACAAATTTAGAATTGTTTGAAAGTATAATAGTCTGGTCATAATATTTTTAGTCTGGCATTGTGGAAGTCATAAATTTATGATCCTACGTTAAGAGGTTGTGGAACTGATGGCAAATAATCTTTTAATGCATGCTCATCAAAACAAGCAGTCTACTTTAAAAACCCAACTCATCACCTTCAGGGAAGGGAGCCATCACTCTGAACAATCTGTCCAACACATTTTTAGCTCCAAACTGAAATGGTTGACTCTCAATGCTGTAAGGGAGGTGATGGCGGAGTGGGATTGTCACTGGATTAGTAATCCAGAGATCCAGGGGAATGCTCTAGGGTCCTGGGTTTTAATCCCACCAATTCCATCTGGTTCATTAATACCCCTTTTGAGGAAGGAAACCTGCCATCCTTACCCTGTCTGGCCTACGTGTGACTCCAGCCCCACAGCAATGTGTGGTTGTTAATGCCCCTCTGAAAAGGCTTAGCAAACCACCCAGTTCACGGACAATTATGGATGGGGCAACAAATTCTTGCCCCAGCCAGCGACGCGCACATCCCACGAACAAATAAAAAATAACTAGAGATGGGCTCACCAACACCCAACAAGCAAGTTAGAAAAGCCTGAATCATCTGCTTTGCGGAAGGAGGGTTTATTGGAAAGAGTTGGCAATGTCACTTTAAAAAAGCGAAAGTTAAAAATACTTGCAGAGCAGTAAAACTTTGGCTGACTTGGAATACAGCTAGAAAGTTGGAATAAAAACAAAAGAAAATGCTGGAAATACTCAACAGATCAGAAAACATATGTGGGGAGAGAAACACAATTAACCTTTCAGATCAAGGAAAAATCGTTCAGATTTCCCAGCATCTGGAGCATTTTGTTCTGTGAAGGAAGGTGGGATCTCTCTGATTGAATGAATTTAGATGGGTCAAATTGCCTCTCTCATCACAGTACCTGTGAATCCTGTCTAATAAACACAGTTTTTTAACATAACATAGAACATACAGTGCAGAAGGAGGCCATTCAGCCCATCAAGTCTGCACCGACCCACTTAAGCCCTCATTTCCACCCTATCCCCGTAATCCAATAACCCCTCCTAACCTTTTTGGATACTAAGGGCAATTTAGCATGGCCAATCCACCTAACCTGCACGTCTTTGGACTGTTGGAGGAAACCGGAGCACCCGGAAGAAACCCACGCAGACATGGGGAGAACGTGCAGACTCTGCACAGACAGTGTCCCAGCGGGGAATCAACCCTGGGACCCTGGCGCTGTGAAGCCGCAGTGCTAGCCACTTGTGCTACCGTGCTGCCCAAAGAGATGTCGGGAAAGAGTTGGAAGTGGGACTAACCAACTCTTTAAAAGAAACTGTAGAATCAATGAGCCAAATGACCTCCTGACATGCTGTACAATTCCACGATTCTATGATACTAATGTCAGTTTTATTCACTCTAATCTCTGAGCCAAAAGATGGTGTATTCAAATTATGGACTCGAGTAGAAACGCCAGCAATAATAAATCATACGGTCATTCATTTGCTGATCTTTTTGGGAACTTCTTGAGCACAAATTGATGACTGCGGGCTTGCCTGTCAAAGAGCTGCAATGATATTTCAACAAGTAAACCATTGCGAAGCACTTTGAAATATCCTGAGGATGTGGTAAAGTGCTAAATCAATATGGGGATTGTTTTCTTTCTATACAGAACAGATTCAACAGAGGAACAGTTTTGCTATTCTCAAAGACAGAAAGAGAGTCAATGCAACGGATTTCCAATGACAGAAAAATTGTTAGCAATTTTAAATTAGGTTTCAACTGGATTTTATTCATCACTTGTATTTCAAACTTTGAAAAATTAAACTGGTTACTAATGCTTATCCTAACATTCTTATTCACAGAAACACTGTGCTCTTTATGATTGTTAATGAGAACACTTCCAGTATATCAATTAATCTCCTTGGAGCCCAGTTTCTCAGCAAGCTAATGCATATCTGTTGCC
The DNA here is from genome assembly GCF_902713615.1 of Scyliorhinus canicula. Taxonomy (NCBI): domain Eukaryota; kingdom Metazoa; phylum Chordata; class Chondrichthyes; order Carcharhiniformes; family Scyliorhinidae; genus Scyliorhinus; species Scyliorhinus canicula. The sequence goes on along the minus strand of NC_052166.1, from coordinate 38,819,106 downwards.
ATTAAAAAACCCCAAAGGATCACATTTAAATATTTTTATCGCAAAATGAATTGACCCAAGACAACATTCAGAAACAAAAAGTCCCTTTCAATAACAAGCAGGAGAAAAATGCATTAGGTCATCTCTGCAAAAGGTACCCAACTAAAGTAATGTTACTGAAGAGACATTTAGTTTTATTTAAGTCATTCATACATGCCATGGTCCAATTTTGGAGTTAGCACAAATACAGCTAGCTTGTGGGCCAGTTTCCGGAAAATAAACTTTATCGTGGCATCTTTCAGTAAACACAACTTCCTCTGAAAGAAAAACAATCTGACAAAGCTGCTGTGATACAACTTGCTCTGCACCGGACAAGGTGAAACAGACTAGATGAAACAACTGTAATGTGATAGTTTCTCTTCCAATAAGTACAGTTTTCATGATAGGCCCAGTGCTCCTTTGCATGATCTGTAAATGGTTCCAGTGGGGCAGCACGGTAGCATGGTTGTTAGCACGGCGCCAGGGTCGATTTGCGGCTTGGGTCACTGTCTGTGCGGAGTCTGCACGTTCTCCCCATGCCTGCATGGGTTTCCTCCGGGTGCTCTGGTTTCCTCCCACAAGACGTGCTTATTAGGTAATTTGGACATTCTGAATTCTCCCTTTGTGTACCCGAACAGGTGCCAGAATGTGGCAACTAGGGGATTTTCACAGTAACTTCATTGCAGTGTTAATGTAAGCCTACTTGTGACAATAAAGATTAATATTACTATTAGTCCCACTCCATCTTGAAATGAAATGAAATGAAAATGAAAATCGCTTATTGTCACGAGTAGGCTTCAATGAAGTTACTGTGAAAAGCCCCTAGTCGCCACATTTCGGCGCCTGTTCTGGGAGGCTGGTACGGGAATTGAACCGTGCTGCTGACCTGCCTTGGTCTGCTTTAAAAGCCAGCGATTTAGCCCAGTGTGCTAAACCAGCCCCTCTTACAACATCTTACAGCGATGTTTTTAAATACGCTGCCTGGGCTGTCCTCTTTAACAGCGGTCAAGATATATCATTAAGCTAAAACCATATTTATTTACTTCAATCAAACACATTCAGCCACACTGATGAACACAATAATTTAAAGGGCTCCGTGCTTGAAATATTGCAATGTGTTTAGATTCTTTTAACTGAGTTTTGATGAAAAAAACTTAGGAGTTCCTGCCATGAAGCGACTCGAGTAGCAACAATGTAAAGTCAAAGCCTGAAGCAGGGGGACTCTAGCATGTGGAAGTGGAAAACCAACCACGTTTAACAGTCAAGTTCAGAAAAGGTCGTCTCACACGCAGCATTCGAATATCATCAGTTTTGCTTTTCAGGTGAGATTAAACAGGCTGGCGCTGTTTTTACTGGAAAATAGAATACTGAGGGATAACCTGATAGAAGTGTTAAGATTACAAAAGATTTTGAACCCCCCCCCCCCCCCCCCCCGGCTCGTATGTTTGTGGTCTCAACTCAACTTTCCCACCAGTCCTCCCCGTGCTGCCCAAATTCTAGAGTAATCCAATCTAGAGTAATCCAATCTTAATTCATCATGACAACATAGGTCACTGCAATTTATGACAATTTAAAAAAATATAAATAAAATGGAGTAAAATGACAAGAAATAGGAAGCACAAAGTGAAAGAGAAACATAATTTTAAAAAAGAGCTTAAAATTTTGGTTTCAAATTTATCCTGGCACAATAAACAGGCAAGTTAATAGGCCAGATAAACAGAATCATTAAATTCTTGAGGTACGTGCTTTCATATACAGCAGAGCAGTGTAACGCAATGGGAAAGTACAACACAGCAAGTGGTTAGTGTTCATCTTTAGCTCAATCATGTTTCCCCACGACATTCAGGAAATGCAAGGTGATAACAATCTAACAAGGGCAACAAGGCACCTGGGACTCTGCTGACAAATGGAGCAAACAGTGTATTTCTTTAGCCAAATAAACAAAGGAAGGACTGAGAAGAATATCATATCAAATTAGGTATAAAACCATAAATAATTGGAGGAAAAGACAGATTGAATTAAGAGAGAAGAGACAAAGAGGAAAATAAAATGAACATACCGGTCAAATTTTGGACAATTTTCTGTGTTAAGGAATAAGACAACTTTTAATTGTCCACTTTCCAGGGGAAGAGATCTTGATTGGCAGCCATTAACAATAATCACATCATTAAAAGAGTATTGATGCTATTAATTACTAGATTTAAATTCCTGTGGTGAGTTTATAATAATAATCTTTATTATTGTCACAAGTAGGCTTAAATTAACACTGCAATGAAGTCACTGTGCAAAGCCCCTAGTCAGCATATTCTGGCACCTGTTTGCGTACATAGAGGGAGAATTCAGAATGTCCAATATCACCTGACAAGCATGTCTTTCGGGACTAGTGGGAGGAAACCGGAGCACCCAGAGGAAACCCACGCAGACACAGGGAGAAATGTGCAGACTCCACACAGTGACTCAATCTGGGAATCAAACCTGGGACACTGGCACTGTGAAGCAACAGTGCTAACCACTGTGTAATTGTGCTGCCCAATATGATGCAGCACATTACATGAACATGAGGGTAAAGGACTAGGCATTAAGGGTGAAATGTTATTTACGGAAAGCCAACAGTGGGCGTAACAAAAATTTCCAGAAGATTGTGATAATCAAAAATTACAGTTATCTCTTCCTCACAACATAATGCTGGCTGAGGTTCATGATGGTAACAGTACATTCCTAGACCCCTGCTATTTCTGCTCTAAATGTTGCCCTCAGCAACATCGCCCAAAAGCTAAATATCAGCCTCTACAGTCATGTTGATCACGCCCAGCCCTATCACACTACCACCTCTCCTGAACCTTCCACCTCCTCGAATTTCATCACACTGTCTGGGCTACATCCAGAAGAGCAGAAATTTTCTCTTAATAAATGCTGGGAAGACTGAAGACATTGGGCTGAGTGTTCAGTTTGAGGGCAGGGAGAAAGTGTCGGGACTGCTGGGTCCTGAATCTGTCCCTGGACGTAACAGTCAGTGGTCAGAGTTTTGACTGGGATGTTTCCTTATTTGGCATTGAGACAAGTTTCCAACCAATTAAATACAGGTGGTGGGCAGGCTCTGAATTTTGGAGGGCCAATCAGAGACCTTCCAACAACAGAGGTTCATCCAGCTGCAATTAAAGGTAAGCAATGGAGATAGTCAACAGGAAGGTGCACTCTGTGCTAATTGGCATGCAACCCACACTGACATTTTTGGGTCCCATCTGCCTTTGTCTCCATTCTCAGCAGCACCCAAAAATCCTCCCTTCAAACTCCATTCCCTCATCAGTACCTCCATCTCTAGTCCCAGCAACCGTCTGAGGCAAACTGGGCTGTTCACAACTTTGGCATCCTTTACCCCAAGATGAGTTTCTGATCTCATATATGCCCCCACATCAGGACTGTCTACTTCCAATTCCCCGACATTGCCTTGGGCTTGCACCTGCTTCAGTCACCCTTATGTATGCCATTGTCACTGGATATGATTACTCCAGAGCTCCTCTAGCTGGCATCTAACCTTGTGTGCGCACACACTAAATTTGAGCTTGTCCAAAAGCCTGTCACCGTATTATAACTTGCAGCCTTTTTTTATTCACCCATCTCCCTTGTGCTCACTGACCGACAATGGATGCACAGTCCGGCAAGACCACAAATTAAAAATTCCCAACCTTGCTTTCAAATCAAATCCCTATCCGATTATTTCTGTAACCTCCTGGGTTACTGTGTGACACAGTGGTTAGCTCTGCTACCTCACAGCACCAGGGTCCCGGGTTCAATTCCGGCCTTGGGTGACTGCCTGCGTGGAGTTTGCATCTTTCCCCCGTGCCTGCGTGGGTTTCCTCCGGGCGCTCTGCTTTCCTCCCAAGGTCCAAAGATTTGCAGGTGCGGTGGATTGTCCATGCCAAATTGCCCCTTAGTATCCAAAAAGGTTAGGCGGGCTTACGGGGATGAGGTGGGGTGGGGTTGGTCCTAGGTAGGGTGCTCTTTCAGAGGGTTGGTGCAGACTTGATGGGACGAATGGCCTGCTTCTGCACTGGAGGGACACTATGATTTCTATGAAGCCACCCACCCCTGTGATCCTCCAATTTGGCAGACAGCTTAACCTTTCGAGTGTCACATGCCCTGGGCTAAGCCCAGATGAGATTCTCCGCCTCCAGGACGCTCCTCAAAACCTGCCTCTTTGACTAAGCTTTTCGTCATCTGGCCTCAGGTCTGTTGGCACCGAGGTGACGCCTGCTGTTGTGGTGATTCATTCAGAGGCGATTAGTTCTTTTCAGCAAGAGGACAATATTCAATCCTACAGTCAATCACGGTGCCCAGACTGAACACAAAAGTTACCCCATTAACACTTGTCTGCTTTCGAATGAATGTTTAAGTATTTCACTCTCCATTCTCTCTCCGATGACTCTGCGAATCACACTTTGGTGCGACGCGCACAAATTAAAACAAGTGAATTAATGGCAGCCGAGTTTTGTTTGAAGGATCTCACGGGGGTTGCAAATTTTAAATGGGAAAGTGGTCGCATTTGGAGCGGGCAGCCCCTCTGCGTGCGGCTGTCGTGTCGGGGTGGGGGGTAAGGGCCGCCCGCACACTCTGGGCGGGCGAGCGGGAAGCGGTTGTGATCAGAAAGCTCCGGGCAGCGAGCGCAACTGCGGCGGAGCGGGGTGGCTGAGGCAATGTGAACAGAGCAACCTGACACTCAGAATCAGTCTCGTCCAGAGCAGCTTCGTCCAAGACCCGAAACTTTAGAAAAAAACATAATCATATATGTATAAAAACGAAACCAGAGCGCTCCCCGTACATTCCCCTGAATTCCTTCTGCTGCTCTGCTAATTGTTGCCTCCCTCACGTCATGCATCGTCCTCAAGAAGCAGAACTCGGTTGGCTTCCTCTTGTCAAGTTCACCCTCTTGCTAACGTTTTAAACAAAAATGTTTGCTATATATTTACTTTAACATCAATGTGTATTATAGATGTGTGCATATATATATATATGGGGCACGATTTAACTGGATGGGAACAAATTCTCGCAGTGAGTCGTTTTAGCCACGTGTTTCCCAGCCCAAGAAACGTGACTTGTGTTTGATAAGGGGCCTCAATGGGGAATGTGTTTCCCAGCCCAAGAAACGCAAGGCTAGAAAACGTGACTTGTGTTTGATAAGGGGCCTCAATGGGGAATGTGCAGCCGAGGTTGGACATAGCCCCATTTTGTGTATTGAGGAGCTCAAGTCCCCCCAAGCAGCCCCAACTCCTCCAAAGCCCCAACACTGGGAGGATCTCCAGCCCAATTATACCCATGCAAAAAAATGCCAGCTTGGCACCACCAACCTGGTAATGCCAGGGTATCACCCTGTCCAAAGGACATGCACCTGGGGCCTCCAATCCTCAGCAGTGCCATTCCATCTGGTGCCCATTTGCAGAGACCAACACTCACCTAAGTTCCCCCAAGGGAAAGGAGATTGATCCCGTGCCGCAGGTAACTCAGGAATCTGCACATTAAAGTGAGACTAAAGTGCGAAGCGCTTTACTATGCAGATTTTCAAAAAAGTGATCCCGCCCACAATGAGAAGTCGAAGGTTCTGTTTTGAAAGGAGCAGTGCTCCAAAAGCTAGTGATTTGAAACAAACCTGTTGCATTTTAACCTGGTGTTTTAAGACTTCTTACTGCGCTCACCCCAGTCCAATGCAGGCATTTCCATAGCCTGTTCTGAAATGTAAAACTTTACTAGAACCGTTTTACATCTTCAAATACATATTCCTGCTGAAACTCTCCAAAAACAAACACTCACACAAAGAATTTAAATGGTCCCAGGTTTGATTCCCGGCTGGGTCACTGTCTGTGTGGAGTCTGCACGTCCTCCCCGTGTGTGCGTGGGTTTCCTCCGGGTGCTCCGGTTTCCTCCCACAGTCCAAAGATGTGCGGGTTAGGTGGATTGGCGATGCTAAATTGCCCGTAGTGTAAGGTTAATGGGGGGATTGTTGGGTTACGGGTTACGTGGGTTTAAGTAGGGTGATCATTGCTCGTCACAACATCGAGGGCTGAAGGGCCTGTTCTGTGCTGTACTGTTCTATGTTCTATGTTCTATGAAGCAAAGTTGTGCTTGGACGATGAGAGGATGTTTGCTCCATCATCATTACAACAACCTTTGGAAGAGGAAAAACATTCCTCCTTGTTGATCAACCTGTTGTGAGGTTTTGTTCGAGACAATCTGGGGATGGGACGTGGACCATTTCGTTTTTTTAAATGATCAAAAAGCAACCGGACTCTGACCCCATAAAGATGTTGTTTAAATCGTCGATAAGAGACCAAGGCCAGTGGAGGGCTTCTTCACGCAAGAATTGAAAATGGAGGCAGCAAACCAGAGAGGGAAAAATAGGTGATGCCAAGAGTTGGCTTTAAAGCCCTTGGATTGCAGGGAAAATCAATAACTGAGAGCAGCAAGTAGTTTGAGGTTCTGGAAAGGGGTACACTGTGGGCAGGGAAGAACAAATGACTTTGGTTTTCATATATGATCAACGTGGCATTATAGATCAAAGCAAAAATGCCTCACAATGGTGATAGGTGGGGGAACAAATAGCAAGACATGGAGAGATTAGAAAGGACAATCAAAGAGTTGGGGCGAATGATGGAAGGAGGATGTCCTGAGATGAGACCCCTTAAAACTGAATAGCTAGGATAACACTAGAATAGTTCTACATAAGTTGGTTTATTAAGGATAGAGATGAATCATAGAAAGTATACCCAGTAATCATTATTAACCATTAAACATGTATTTTTAGGACATAGCAGTAATAAGCATTCAAACTCTTGCTACAAGCAGTGGCCACAATGCATGGTGGGATTTAACCTAGCTAACTTGCCCATGTTTTTGAGACAAACAGGATTTGACAGAAGTAGTGTGGTCAGCAATAACACAGTCAGCTCAGTAAACAGTTCTTATCAGTGCCCCTAATATCCTGTCTCAGACAATCTATGGTGTAAAGAGGAACCAACTTTGGCATCCTGGCCCTAGATGAACAATGAAGTAGGCGGAAAGTGACTGCAATGCGTAAGATGGGAATGGACGAAAAACAACTCTATAATGGATACAGTATCCTAGTAAACAACAGGTGGCAGGATGGGGTTAAGTCATGAGCTGATCATCGTCATGAGATTGCTTAAAGTAAATTTCACTGGTCAATGTGAAATTGGCAGCTCCAAGGATTGGATCAAGTCCAACTGGGGTGGGCTATTGATTTTTGGAAAACTATACAATTGGTGTGTCTGTACACGTGACAGGCAGAGTGATTTTGGCCTTTATCCCGATCACTCTCCCACGTGCATGGACTGAGCTAGGGAAAATAAAGCCGTCCAAGCTGGAGTTGATGTGTCTGCAGTCTGTGTGTTCAACTGAACTGTAGCTAAAAGGGGGGAACTTCACATAAAAGCTAGCTCAATACACAGTCCTTAGAAACGGTCCTACAATGATGAGCAAGTTTGTAGATGATGTTGTGAAGATTGGCAAGGTGGCTAATTAGTGAGGAAGAAGGTCTTAGATGGCAGCAATATATGGGTGGGTTGGTTAGATGGGAAGATCAATGGCAGATGCAATTTTACCCTGAAAAGTGGAAGGCGATGCACTTTGGATGGAATAACAAGACAAGGGAGTACTCAATGGCAGGTCATTAGGAAGCTCCTGGGGTGCTTTTCCACAGATCCCTGAAGGTGGCAGGACAGGTTAATAGGATAGTTAAGAAGACATACAGGACACTTACCATTATCAGTTGTGGCATAGATTATTACTATTTTTTTAAAAATTCCAATTAAGGGGCAAGTTAGCGTGTCCAATCCACCTACCCTACACAGCTTTGGGTTGTGGGGTGAGACCCCTCCAGACAGAGGGAGAATGCGCAAACTCCACACGAACAGTGACCCGTGGCTGGTATCGGACCCAGGTCTTTGGCGCCGTGAGGCAACAGTGCTAAATACTGCGCCACCGTGCCATCCCTGTGGCATAGAATATAAGAGTAGGAACGCTATGTTGGAGCTGTACAAAACTTTGGTTAGGCCGCAGCTGGAGTACTGTGTGTGGTTCTGGTCGTCTCTCTGTGGAAGGATGTGATTGCAAATGCAGGGGAGATTCACTTTGTTAGGTCAATTGGACATTCTGAATTCTCCCTCTGTGTACCCGAACAGGCGCCGAAATGTGGCGACTATGGGATTTTCATGGTAACTTAATTGCAGTGTTAATGTAAGCCTACTTGTGACAATAATAAAGATTACATTAGATGTTGCCTGGTATGGAGCATTTGAGCTACAAAGAGAGGCTGGATAGGTTTGGATTGTTTTCTTTCAACCAGAGAAGGCTGAGGGGGGGTCTTATTGAGGTTTATAAGATTGAAAAGTATGGACAGGATGGATAGGAAGCAGCTGTTTCCCCTTAGTTGAAGGGTCAATAACGAGGGGCATAATTTTAAGGTGAGGGACAGGAGGTTGGATTGGATTGGATTGGATTGAATTTGTTTATTGTCACGTGTACCGAGGTACAGTGAAAAGTATTTTTCTGCAAGCAGCTCAACAGATCATTAGAAAAGGGAATTAAACAAAATTCAAGAAAATACATGAGAATACATAATAGGGCAACACAAGATATACAATGTAACTACATAAGCATTGGCATCGGTTGAAGCATACAGGGTGTAGTGTTAATGAGGTCAGTCAATAAGAGGGTCATTTAGGAGTCTGGTGACAGTGGGGAAGAAGCTGTTTTTGAGTCTGTTCGTGCGTGTTCTCAGACTTCTGAATCTCCTGCCCGATGGACGAAGTTGGAAAAGTGAGTAAGCCGGGTGAGAGGGATCCTTGATTATGCTGCCCGCTTTCCCCCGGCAGCGGGAGGTGTAGATGGAATCAACGGATGGGAGGCAGGTTCGTGTGATGGACTGGGCAGTATTCACGACTCTCTGAAGTTCCTTGCGGTCCTGGGCCGAGCAGTTGCCATACCAGGCTGTGATGCAGCCCTATAGGATGCTTTCTATAGTGCATCTGTAAAAGTTGGTAAGGGTTAATATGGACATGCTGAATTTTCTTAGTTTCCTGAGGAAGTATAGGCGCTGTTGTGCTTTCTTGGTGATAGCGTCGACGTGAGTGGACCAGGATAGATTTTTGGTGATGTGCACCCCTAGGAATTTGAAACTGCTAACCATCTCCACCTCGGCTCCGTTGATGCTGACAGGGGTGTGTACGGTACTTTGCTTCCTGAAGTCGATGACCAGCTCTTTAGTTTTGCTGGCATTGAGGGAGAGATTGTTGTCGTTACACCACTCCACTAGGTTCTCTATCTCCCTCCTGTATTCGGACTCGTCGTTATTCGAGATCTGGCCCACTATGGTCGTATCGTCAGCAAACTTGTAGATGGAGTTGGAACCAAGTTTTGCCACGCAGTCGTGTGTGTACAGGGAGTAGAGTAGGGGGCTAAGTACGCAGCCTTGCAGGGCACCGGTATTGAGGACTATTGTGGAGGAGGTGTTGGTGTTCATTCTTACTGACTGTGGTCTGTTGGTCAGAAAGTCAAGGATCCAGTTGCAGAGTGGAGAGCCAAGTCCTAGGTTTTGGAGCTTTGATATGAGCTTGGCTGGGATTATGGTGTTGAAGGAGGAGCTGTAGTCAATAAATAGGAGTCTGATGTAGGAGTCCTTGTTTTCGAGATGCTCTAGGGATGAGTGTAGGGCCAGGGAAATGGCGTCTGATGTGGACCGGTTGCGACGGTATGCGAATTGAAATGGGTCAAGGCGTTCCGGGAGTATGGAGGTGATGCGCTTCATGATCAGCCTCTCGAAGCACTTCATTACAACTGATGTCAGGGCCACCGGGCGGTAGTCATTGAGGCATGTTGCCTGGTTCTTCTTTGGTACCGGTATGATGGTGGTCTTCTTGAAGCAGGTGGGGACCTCGGAGTGGAGTAGGGATAGGTTAAAGATGTCTGTGAATATCTCTGCCAGCTGGTATGCGCAGGCTCTGAGTGCACGACCAGGGATCCCGTCCGGGCCCATCGCCTTCCGTGGGTTCACTTTCAGGAAGGCCGATCTGACTTCGGAAACTGTGATGGTGGGTATGGGTGAATTATGGGTTGCTGGGGCACTCGACAGCGGATTATTGGTTACCTGCTCAAACCGAGCATAGAATGCATTAAGTTCATCGGGGAGGGGTGCGCTGCTGCCAGAGATACTGCTCGGCTTCACTTTGTAGCTCGTTATGTTGTTTAGTCCTTGCCACAACCACCGAGAGTCTGTCTGTGACTCTAGCTTAGTTTGATATTCTCTCTTGGCATCTCGGTTGGCTTTGCGGAGGTCGTACCTGGATTTCTTGTATAGGTCAGGGTCGTCTGCCTTGAACGCCTCAGATCTGTCCTTCAGTAGGGAGTCAATCTCGCGGTTGAGCCATGGGTTCCGGTTGGGGAATGTACGAACTGCTTTCTTTGGCACGCAGTCGTCCACACATTTGCTGATGAAGTCTGTGCCGGTGGTGGCATACTCATTTAAGTTAGTCGCTGAGTTCTTAAATATGGACCAAGCAGTCACGTAAGAGCTCTTCTGTCTCCTCGGACCAGCACTGCACAACCTTCTTAGCTGGATTCTCCCGCTTGAGTTTCTGCTTGTAAGCCGGGAGAAGGAGCACAGTCTTATGATCTGATTTCCCAAAGTGTGGTCAGGGGATGGAACGGTAGGCGCCCTTGATTTTTGAGTAGCAGTGGTCAAGAGTGTTGTCGCCCCTGGTGGGACAGGAGATGTGCTGGTGGAATTTTGGCAGTACACTCTTGAGGTTGGCCTTGTTGAAGTATCCGGCCACAATGAACAAGGCCTTCTGGTGTTCTGTTTCATAGTTGTTTATGACTGTGTACAGTTCATCCAGCGCCTTCCTCACTTCTGCCTGGGGTGGAATGTAGACCGCTGTGATAATGACTGAAGTGAACTCACGTGGAAGATAGTATGGGCGGCACTTTACGGTCAAGTATTCCAGGTCTGGGGAGCAGTAGGTCGCCAGGGCCACCACATCCAAGCACCAGGAGGAGTTGATGAGGAGGCAAACCCCTCCACCCTTCGCTTTGCCTGAAGGTGCCGTGCGGTCAGCCCGGTGAATAGAGAAGCCTTCAGGTTGTATGGCACAGTCCGGTGAGGCAGGGGTGAGCCATGTATCTGTGAAACAGAGCACACAGCAGTCTCTTACTGCCCTCTGAGAGGTAAGTCTGGCGTTAAGTTCATCCAGCTTGTTTTCAATCGCTTGGATGTTTGCCAGGAGTATGCTGGGGAGAGGGGTCTTGAAACCGCTTTGCTTCAGTCTAACCTGCAGACCGCTGCATTTCTCTCGCTTTCTCGGTCGGCGGTTGCTGCTGGATGATCCTGGGATCCGATGAGAGACGTCAGCCCTTGTGGAAGGTAGGTGGTTGCGTCTGGTGGGGTCCAGGGATTTCAGGAAATACCTTTACCCAGAGGTGGTGGGAGTCTGGAGCATACTGCCTGGGAGGGTAGTAGAGGCAGGAAACCTCAACATTTAAAAGTACATGGCTGAGCACTTGTTATATCGTAACATTCAAGGATATGTGCCAAATGCTGAAAAGTGGGATTAGTTTGGCTTTAGTGTAGTTTTGTTGCTGCAGACTCACTGGGCTCAAGGGCGTCTTCTGAACTGTATGACTCTGACTTTATAACAACGAATATTGATTTCAATGGTGAATATGCAGGAGGGGAAAAGTTGTTTGTGACAGAGCATTTGTAGCTTCGAAGAAAGAGAAAAGGTAGCTCAGGGTAGCATTTACCGCAATGATTTTGATAGATATAGATGGAGATTCAAACTAAAAGAGAAACTAACCATCCTATGGATAGCAAAGAATATGGAACCATTCCAACACTAAACAGTGAGGAAAATGGGCAACAATGCTTGGATCTGCACACAGATCACCAGATATTTGTTCTTTGTGCTATTGAGTGGTGGAATGGTGGCATAGCGCCATGGACCCGGGTGGCTGCCTATGTGGAGTTTGCACGTTCTCCCATTGTCTGCATGGGTTTCTTCCGGGTGCTCCGGTTTCCTCCCACGGTCCAAAGATGTAAAGGTTGGGTGAATTGGCCATGCTAAATTTCCCCCGAGTGTCCAGAGATGTGCAGGTTGGGTAACAGGGATAGGACGGGGTGGAGGGGAGTGGACATGGATAAAGTGCTCTTTCGGAGGTGCAGGTGTTGGTGCAGACTCGATGGGCCGAATGGTCGCCTTCTGCACTGTAGGAGTTCTAAGATTCAACGATTTAAGAAAAAAATGTAAAGTGCGGCCTAAAAGATGGTGAATTGTTGGTATCAATAATTAATATTTCTTGGTATATGTAGCTTTGTATCCCATTCTGTATCACCATGAAAGACCCGTGGCCCATCTTACCAGTAAGTGTGACATTCAGTCATGAGCAGGGTAGATAAATATTCAAGAAAGTATCTATAATTTGCAAATACTATTGTATAGAGAAATGTTTATGTATTTAAAAAAGAAAATTCATCTGTGTGCACTTCTTGTCAAATTTTGATACTTACATTTTCTATGTCCATGCTCAATGGTAGCACCTTTATGTGAGCTTGTCATAGTATAATTACATCCTCCCAACAGTGGTGGTGCTGTAGAACCTTTCACTTGAACCTCACAGACCATCCACCTGCACTGCAAAGAAACAAATTGCTGCAACTTATACAAAATCAAGTGTCATGTGAAATTAAAAACAGAATGTACAAAGTTATTCTCTGTCCTCCAATCCCGCTTCACAGGAAGAATGCAATTGGTCCTGAACCCCAAATTCCATTGCATGGGAGATTGATCAGTTGGACACAAATACAATTGAGAGTCGTAAATGGAAATCAAACACAGCATTGTTGTACAGTGGGTTATCTTACAAAGCAATTTCTACACGGTTGAGCAGATTGTCCTGTCAAATGCAAAGCTGGATTGAACTATTCTTTTTGTGGCATTGCTCAATGAATCAGCTTTTTGAAGTAGCATTTGAAATGAATGAAATGAAAATCACTTATTGTCACGAGTAGACTTCAAATGAAGTTACTGTGAAAAGCCCCTAGTCGCCACATTCCGGCGCCTGTCCGGGGAGGCTGGTACGGGAATTGAACCGTGCTGCTGGCCTGCTTGGTCTGCTTTCAAAGCCAGCGATTTAGCCTTGTGCTAAACAACCCCTCCTACACAAACATAGATGATCAGCTGGTTATTCTCAGCATTGGCTTGGCTCGGTGGTCACATTATCACTTCAGAGTCTGAAAGTCCCACTTCAGTCAATAATCAAAGCTGATACATCCAAGTGGAGTATCAGAATGCTTCGATCATTGTGATTCGCTTTTCCTGCCGGGAGCACATCCCGCCAGCGGGTTTCACAGCGGCCTGGGGTGTTTACAAAGGGTGATCCCATTGACAAGCGGGGGAAAATAGAATTCCCCCACCAGAAACACGCGGCTGGGGAACCGGAGAATCCTGCTCGTTGCCTTTCAAAGGAGACCTTAAAACAAGACCCCACCCACCCGCTCAGGTGAACTTAAAAGATCTCATGGCATCGTTCATTCATGAAGGAAGCTCTTGCAGTGTCTTGGACAACTCTCCCTCTTGGGAAAAATGACCAAAATAGTTTAGCTGTTGCTTTATTTCAATTGCTCTTTGTGGAATCATACAGTGTGCACATTAGCTGCTGCATTTCCCTCCATGACTGACCATAACGCACAAAGAAACTAATTGACTATGATGCACTCTGGGACTCTCTAGCAATGTGAAAACATATTTATTAATGCAAGTTCTTTATTTTTCTACTTTTCATTAATTCTTTTAATACCACAAAGGACAAGGAAAGCCAACAGACAATTGCATAGTCACAAAATAATATGACATTGTTGTAGACGAGGGAATTAAGTACCATAAAACTGTTCGTAAAGGAAAATAAAACTCTGTCTGGAGAAACCACCTTGTTCTTAGCCCTCTGGCAATAATATCACCTAAATTAGATTCTGTATAGTTTAACTTGGTTCAGTTCTAAATGTAACTGTTATGGGTTTTACAATAAACGTAACTGTCCAAAACTCTCAGAAGGAAGATTGATGAAAGCGTTTATGTCAATGAACTTGTTTTTTTTTGTTAAGGAACAAAAATCAAGTGGACATCTCCGTTTCATGGAATGCAAAGTGAGAAGCACCTGGCATTCATCAAAAATGGATTAATTGACCAAAATGGCAGGTTGATTGTACCTGTCACTAGACGGACCTTTGTGTATTCTCAGCTTTACCTATGGGATAAAAACTGTGTGGAAAGGCAAGATCTGATTACACATACAGTCAACAAAAGAACACAATCAGATTTGGTTCCCATGACACTAATCAGCAAAATGTCCGGTGTCAACCTAACAAAAATAATTTGTGGTTTCGAACAAACGACGTGGGAGGACAATTTACTTTTTTCTGATTTGACATCACTGGATAATTATGAGAAACAAACATTCTTTGGAGCACTGGTACTATAAATCGAGAGTGTGCACAGTTAGACTGCGAGGTCAGGGAACAAGGCCTTTGTTCTGGTCTGGTCTGCAGGCTTCGGATCACTATCAGTCGGCAAGGGTGTAAGTAATGCCGGTTTCAGGTAGCGGTCGTCGTTAGGCACTTACTTATTGGCGGCTGCTGCTCAACGGCTGATGTAGAAGACAGGGGTCTGGAGGCTAGAGTCGGAGGCCAGAGACAGGAGACTGAACCATGTGTGGGACCTTTCTTTTATAGGTCCCAGGGGCTCCGCGCCCCTTTGGGCGGGCTCCCTCACCTGCTGGGGATCGATTGGGCCTCTTCCCAATCGATATGGTTTGAACCCCCCAATCCTAGGGCCGTTCCTTGATCGCTGGGGCGGTTCTTAGGACTTATTGTCCTGGGCTTCTCTGGCTCCACCGTGTCTGGTCTGCTATTGAATGTATCGATTGATACTTAATTTGTGTCCATTGTACCTGGGACTGGCCCGGTATCACCTCATTAATATGCTAACAGCTTCTCATTTACAGCGCTGACTGATCTCTGCAGCTGTCAGGAAACCGGTTTCTGCAATTGTCTCAATACATAATTGCTCTGCAAGCTGTTTGCTCTTTAACATGTCCGTTTTCCCTGCACTCTTTGCAGTCTTCCATTTTGTGTTCGTTAGTGGCCATCTCAGGTGGCTACAGAAGGTAGAAGCGAATCCTTGGGATCTAAGAATCACTTTGGAATTGATCCTTGAATATCAAATGCTTTCTTAATGGATAGTGTAACTTATACCTGTGGAGTGGGTTTTTGGTTGTGTTAGAAGTAAAAGGGGGTTGTTCTGTTCTGCAGAGCAGTGCTTCTCAAAGTGTGGTACGTGTACCGGTGCCGGTACATGAGCCATTGTCTGCCGGTACTTGGAGTGTTTCCAGAAAAGAAAGAGACAGTAATCCTGGATTGGCTTGTTTCGCTCTCCGGTCCCTGGCACATTGAAAAAAAAAAACTGCCGGTACGCCACATCAGATAGTTTGAGATGTACTGCTGTAGAGTATGTATGGAAGTTGCCTACAAAAATATGTAGTCGAGAGTGCTTTTATCATGTTTGTTACAGTAAATGTCTTTTTATGAAACCTTGTGTTATCCTTTCAGCCTATCAGAAGTTTATATTATATAATATAAACTTAATAATAAAAATCTTTATTAGTGTAACAAGTAGGCTTCCATTAACACTGCAATGAAGTTATTGTGAAAATCCCTTAGTTGCCACACTACGGCGTCTGTTTGGTTACACTGAGGGAGAATTCAGCCTGTCCAATTCACCTAACAAGCACGTCTTTTGGAGCACCAGGAGGAACCCACACTGACATGGGAAGAATGTATGGACTCCGCACAGACAGTGACTCAAGCCGGGAATCTATCCGGCTCCCTGGCACTGTGAAGCAAAATGCTAACCACTGTGCTACTGTGTTGCTTAACATGGGATCGTAACAGTTGTTCCTAAAAGAAAGTTTCTTTAATATTGAGTTTTCGAAGGTGAAATATTTGACTGATAAGAGTCCACTGATGGATTCACAAGTGAATTTTATGTTACCTGGTTGAAATTTCCATATTCCAATGTCACTGACAAGATTTTTGTTGCATGTTTCCGCACATTAGTTAGTGTGAGGGCAATATCATGTCACTATGTTAATATTACACAAATCTAAGGACTCAATGGTTTCAGCAAAAACATTTTAACATGCTGACAATAAATATTTTAAATTACACCTGTCTTGCCTGGAGATTAGATTTCTCATTAAGTAAAAAGTAGCCACGTTTCCTGAACTCCAGCCTGGAATCAGTCCAATTCTATTCTAAATAAAGATTTATGGTGACATTTGCATCATATAATTTGGCAGAAGATTTACATTCCTTATATGTCATAAACACTCTCTGAAACCAGAAGAATGTTGTTTATCATATATGGGTACCATTGATTAATTATCACTGATTGCTCCGAGAAGGTGCTTGTGAACTTTTTGAGTCAAGATACACTTACGTTTCTGTAAGGAAGGGAAATCATGGATTTTGACCAGTGTCAGTGACCAATGGTCAATATATTTCCAAGTCAGGATAGGGAGGAGAACTTGCATCTGCTCCCTTGGTTCTAATCAGTAGCTAAGAGCCGCTGGGAAACCCAGTGCACTGTTGGCGGGAAAAGAGAATCCCGACGATCAGAGAATTCCAGCCGATATATTTGTTTTGGAA
The DNA here is from genome assembly GCF_902713615.1 of Scyliorhinus canicula. Taxonomy (NCBI): domain Eukaryota; kingdom Metazoa; phylum Chordata; class Chondrichthyes; order Carcharhiniformes; family Scyliorhinidae; genus Scyliorhinus; species Scyliorhinus canicula. The sequence goes on along the minus strand of NC_052166.1, from coordinate 38,802,323 downwards.
AAACATTGGATGGTTTTCAAGTAGGCCTTTTGAAAGATTACAAAGACTAAGTGAATTGAATTCAAGCATTTGAACAATTGCTTCAGTTCAAAACAGCTTCACTGTTAATGGAGCTTTAAGTGCAGATGAAACAAGCTACAGATGTTCTTCAGCTAACGAACTGCTAGAGACAGATTTCTGTGTATACATCAACATAGTTGCAATCATAAACATGACATAACACTTGTGCAAGGCTAAGCCTAATGCAAATGAAAGTAATAATCTTTATTAATGTCACAAGTAGGCTTACATTAGCACTGCAATTAAGTTACTGAGAAAATCCCCTAGTCGCCACACTCCGCCGCCTGTTCGGGTACACAGAGAGAGAATTCAGAATGTCCAATTCACCTCACAGCACGTCTTTTAGGGCTTGTGGGAGGAAACCGGAGCACCTGGAGGAAACCCAAGCAGACACAGGGAGAACGTGCAGATTCCGCACAGACAGTGACCCATGTGGTTATTGAACCCGGGACCCTCGAGCTATGAAGCAACAATGATAACCACTGTGCTACAAATTGGCACACAGAGCCCACTTAACCAGAACTCGAATGGGGAGGATCTTCTTGGAGGTGGAGGACAAATGTGAACAGCGCCAGGAAGGCCCAGTCAACCACATCCACATGTTTTGGTTATGCCTCAGACTTGTCAGGTTCTGCACTACCTTCTTTGAGGCGATGTCCAAAGTTGTGAGGATGCTGGTGGAGCCATGCCTGAAAGTGTAGTGTTCGGGATATCAGAACAGCCAGAACTCTTTACGAGGAGGAGGGCAGATGCCCTAGCCTTTGTCTCCCTAATCGCCCGTAAAAAAGAATCCTGCTCGGCTGCCAGTCGGCAGCACCACCCAAAGCTGCAGACTGGCTGTCTGACCTATCAGAATTTCTCCAAATGGAGAAAATCAAATTCACTACCCGGGCGTGGGGGCCATTCACCAACCTGTTCCAAGATCTGTTTGTAGCCAGTAGCCAATAAACCAGGGAGAGGTGGGGATCTACAGAAGAACCACAGACTCAAATGGAAACAGGTGGAAGAGAAGGCGGGAGGGAGGAAACAAAGTGGCACAGAATCCAACCATATCCCACACGAGCAGCCTAATACGAAGCAGTATATGTAACACTATGCTGCCCCAACATGTCCAGGTTGGATAATCGAACAAACAAAGAAGACACGCCAGATAGCAAGAAGCGGAGGGGGATCTGGGAGAAACGTAGTATTGGGATTAGGAGGCCAAGTCAAAGCTAGGCACTTGTAAAGAAATATGTGTAACCGATGTATATAGTTTCTGTATATGTTCACTTTCATCTTTGTTTTGTATAAAAATAAAAACTCTAATAAAAATATTTTTAAAAATAAGCATGACATAATTCCAACTGATATCCTAAGAGCAGACAAGTCATGTGAGGTCATGTTTGAAAAATATATATTAAAATGTTGGTGGAGATAAGCAGCTCATGGCCATCAGCCTTCTCTTAGTCACTGCAGCTCTGGACAGTGTCCTGCCTTTTAGAGTTTACTCTGTTTGGATCAGCCACTCATGACTAACCGACCTTGCCCTGCCTAAGATCCTGTCACAACACCCTGGCCTAGTGCACGGTCAATTCCAGCCCCAATTGACCCAGAATCGCAATACAGGTGAAATTAGATTTTACTTAAAATACCCGACATCCTTGGTTGAACCAAAAAAATACAGTCACCAGACTTGTAACTTTAAAATGCAAGTAACCTTTTATTATGTACAGTATTATAATTACACAGACGGATAATGTAACAATCTACCACCCCGTTCCTAATCCTCCCTTGCTAACTCACCCCATTTTTTTTTCTCTCGCTCTCTCTCTCCAGCTACACACACACAAAACACACACAGACAGACAAACCATAGGGGGAAGGGTGGTGGAAAGGGAAAGAAAATTTAATACAAATATAAGGATAAGGATCATTAATGCACTGTGATGCCTTCCAGTCAATGGCTTTCTGGAGTTCAGAGTTTCGTTTGGCTCTTCTTCCTTCTGGGCTTGAGATGGTTTTCTCTGGTCAGGTTGTTACTTTCTCTACAGACTCATCATCATTTCAGGTTCACTGCAAAGGATGTGCCAGATACTAGCTGTTTTTAGAACAATAGAGCTGTCCTTTCACTTCAGCAAGTAGCATAGAGAGAGAGAGGGAGCATTCCTTTCACTTCCAAGGTCTAAACACTTCTGCTAAGTTCTCTCAGAAAGCATCACGCAGGAGCCAATCACTGACCGTTGTCAAGCAGAACACTGCCTCTGATCAACTCACCGGTTCCCAGTTGACAAATCGAACCGAGTTCCTCCAAAGCTGGTTCCTGAAGTCCATTTGGTGCCGAGGAGTCTGGCTTCTCCTTTCCACAATACAAAGCCTGGGAACACTGTCCTGGCAAGCAGGCTGTTTGAATTTAGTCTTCTGCTTAAGGGCACACCCCGATTATGGGTCCATGGACCACAAATAAAAAAAATTAAATAAATAGGAGAAAATTAAATTCACGTTTCAAGGCTGTGTGTGTGCAAAGGTCAGGTAGGTACTAATTGCAAGAATTATAAGTGTGGTTATTCATAAGTGGTCTGTTGTAGAGGTAATGCGGCAGAGGAATATACTGGTTGGGTTACCAAGGGAAAGGGGTAATAATGCTCTGCTTTCGTAGCTATTCCTCAAGATCATTCAACAAAAACCTCACCACCATCCATAAAGTCTTTATGGTTCAGGTAGTACAGTATTCTTATTCCTAAAATACACCCTGTTGGGCAATCGATCGAAGAGTTCGATGAATGGAGTGTAATCTGGAATGAAGCAACTTTGCAATAGCTTAGTGAAAGACAAAGGGTATACTGGATTCAGTAAAAAAAACAGATGGGACAGTGAATCAGGGCATTCCCCTCTTTATATTTTTTGACTTAAGTTTTAGAATTGAGGAAAATAAAAGGCAACTTGGGTACAGTACAATCCAATGTTTGCCGCAAAGTTCTGATGAAGATTGTTTCCACTTTTGACAAATCGACTTTCCAAGGACAGTGGGAGATGGGTCACCACAAACTGTATTTGCTCAGGTTGGAGTGGCCATGCATGTGGATGTTCTGGCTTCCTCTGAATTTGACATCAGTATCACACATGCGGAGATATCTATAATTGTACATATCATGTCTGCTGATACAATTGAGACAGTTGGAGTAAAGTCACCTTTGCTGTCTAAATTCACCACTGCAGTAACTCACTAAGGTTCCTTAGACAGCACCTTCCAAATCCACAACCACTACCATCTACAAACAAATTCTCCTCATCTCATCTTGAATGTGAGACCCTTTATGTTTAAATGGTGCTTCCTCTAGTCTCTTCCACAAGGGGAAACATCCTCGCAGCATCCACCTTATCAAGACCCCTCATGGATCTTACATGTCTCAGTAAGATTACCTCTCACTCTTCTAAACTCCAGTGGCAAGCAGGCTGTTTGAATTTAGTCTTCTGCTTAAAGGCACATCCCGATTATGGGTCCATGGACCACAAATTTAAAAAAATAAAATAAATCAGATCAAAATAAATAACAGGAAGGCCTCTATATTACAGTAAGAGCAGCAGATATCTGGGAATCGCTCCACCTGGAGGTTCCCTTCCAACTTGTAAATATATCATTGTTCCTTCACTGTCACTGGGGCAAAATCCTGGGATTCCCTCCCTAACAGCACAGTGCGCTACCTGCACCTCAGGAACGGCAGTGGTTCAAAAGGGCAACTCATCATCACCTTCCGAAGGGCAACTAGGGATGGACGATAAATGCTGGCCTAACCAGCGACGCCCATATCCGGTAAATTAATTTAAAAAACTATAGCCACCTTCAGTGTCTAAATTCACCACTATAACATGGACTGAACAGTGAGATTTAACCCATTCTCAATATAATAATATAACAATGTTAATAAATTTTTTTATTGTCACAAGTAGGCTTACATTAACACTGCAATGAAGTTACTGTGAAAATCCATTAGTCTCCACACTCCGGCGCCTGTTCGGTTACACTAATGGAGAATTCAGAATGTCCAAATTACCTAACAGCATGTCTTTCGGGGCTTGTGGGAGGAAACCGGAGCACCCGGAGGAAACCCACGCAGACACAGGGAGAAAGTGCAAACTCCACACAGACAGTGACCCAAGCTGGGAATCGAACTTGGGACCCTGCTGCTGTGAAGCAATTAGCAACCGTGCTGCCCACCTTCCTGTCCCTCCCTCCTGCAGCAGCACGAGGTCTGCGGTGCAGAAGGACCTGGGTGCCTTAGCTGGTACATGAATCACAAAACATTAGATAACTCAAGAACCAGATGAGGAAGGCAAATTGAATGTTGTCGTTTATTGCAAGTTGAATGGAATATAAAAGTAAGGCTAAATTGCCCGTAGTGTCCTAAAAAGTAAGGTTGGGGGGGGGGGTTGTTGGGTTACGGGTATAGGGTGGATACGTGGGTTTGAGTAGGGTGATCATTGCTCGGCACAACATCGAGGGCCGAAGGGCCTGTTCTATTCTATGTTCTATGATATCTTGCTACAGTCGCGCAGGGCATTGAAGAGACCACACCTGGAGAACTATGTACAGTTTTGGTCTCTTTCTTTGAGAAAGGATATCAACGTGTTGGAAGCAATTCAAAGAATCTTCACTTGACTGATTCCTGGGTTGGGAGGGGTTACTTTATTTGGAAGTGTTCAACAGGCGGGGTTTGTATCCACTGGAGTTTAAAAGAGTGAGAGGTAATCTTATTGAGACATGTAAGATCCATGAGGGGTCTTGACAAGGTGGATGCTGCGAGGATGTTTCCCCTTGTGGAAGAGACTAGAGGAAGCACCATTTAAACATAAAGGGTCTCACGTTCAAGTTGAAGATGAGGAGAATTTGTTTCTCGCAGAAGCTCGTTAGTCTTTGGAACTCTCTTCCCCAGAAAGTGGTGGAGGCAGGATGTTATAACCCTCAAGAATCTTACGGGGTGGGAACAATTAACTTCCCCGAGAACCTTGCAGGATACAAGGCCCCCTGTTAAGGGGGTGGGGGAATCTCTAAACAATGTATAGTTGTGTGGTGTATAAAGCTGGCCAGTTTGGTCCGGCAAGGTAGACCTAGTAGAGATCAACCATATGATGTATATAATAGTTATTGTAAATAAGCTAAGTTTCTTTGAACTATTCATGTGGACTCCTTTGAGGCTTTATAAAACAGAGTCGTTGAATACTTTTAAGGCAGAGGTAGATAGTTGTGTGGTTATCAAAGGAGCCAAAGGTTATCAGGCAGGCAAGAATGTGTTGAGGCCACAATCAGTCAAGATCTTATTGAATGGCAGAGCAGGCTTGAGGGTCTGAATTGCCTTCTCCTGCTCTGCCTAGCTTTGTGTTCTTCCTTTCCAACACCTGATCAAGGCTCACCTCCAGCATGATGTAGATGAGCAAGCACCCCCTTTCTCCTGGGGACTACAATGAGGTGTCCAATGTGGGATAGCTGATCACTCATTCTACTTCAGTTAAGTCCTTCAGTGTGGGTGAAGTCTTGACAAAAATATCCCAAAAAGTCTCCTGATGTCCTCTTCATTGCTCCTGCAGCAAGAGAACATAGAATGGTGAGTGTTCCTTTATGCTATTCAGTTGTCTCCTCAATTCTTTGAATTGACACAAAGTTATATTTACTCCCAAACAGTTGGTCGCTGTTAGGAGAAAGCATTAGTTGAAGCTCTAGCCATGAAAATGCTGTGCAGCTTCTTTAATGAATACTCTTCTATAGCAATCAGCTGTTCAATGAACCTCTGGACAGATGTTCCTTGTACTGGCCTCAACTCTTTTACCAAGGTGCATCTTGCGCTCAACCAGCATTTCAGCTTAAGACCACGCCTTGGCCATGTCTTTTTTTTAGTGGCTAAAAGTTCAGTTAAAATCATCTTCAAGCATGTTAAGCAGGGTCTTATAAGGAAAGGGAGGTGTGGTAGCATGGCCCTTTTATGGGTGAGTCCTCGTGGTCCACGTGACCAGCTCTGAGCCTATCATGTGAGAGCACATGAACCCCGACCAATGGGGAAAAAGCGTTGGGCTTGGAGCAGGGTCCTGGAAAGAGTGGACTCGGGAATCAGAGAATGAAGGCCTATTGAAAAATGAAAATCACTTATTGTCACGAGTAGGCTTCAATGAAGTTACTGTCAAAAGCCCCTAGTCGCCACATTCCGGCGCCTTTTCGGGGAGGCTGTTACAGGAATCGAACTGTGCTGCTGGCCTGCTTTAACAAAGCCAGCGATTTAGCCCAGTGTGCTAAACAGCCCCTATTTAGTGACACTGTGCCTGTATATAGTTTACCTTTACTTGTTACCATTAAACCCTTGTGTAGTTATACTGGAAGCTTCCTTAGCATTGCCTCAAGCCACCACCTTGGTGATGAGTGTAACCCGGATTGATCGCAAGAATTCAAAGGGGAAGGGAGAATCCTTCAAAATAATAAAAGAAATTGAAAACCATTAATGACAGCAGACAACAGTGAGTGAAAAATGGCACAATTGGGAAGCTTGACTCATGAGACCAGGGGTGAAGGACTAGAACCAGCATAATGAGCAGCTCCAGTACTTTTTTTTACAAAATATTGGGAGAATAAACAGAATGTTTATTTAATGTGGGCCTTACAGTCATACATAGAAACTTATATAGAAAATAGAATCAGTAGGCCATTCAGCCCTTTGAGCCTGCTCCACCGTCCATTATGATCATGGCTGATCATTAAGTTCAATACACTTATCCTGCCTTTGCCCAAATCCCTTGATCTCTTTAGCCCCAGGAGCTATAATCTAATTCCTCCTTGAAATTACACAATGTTTTCACCTCAACTACTTTTGTGGTCGTCGATTCCACAGATTAGGGAGCAGGGAGCACCAGACCTGCGAGGGACAGCTTTCCCGAGGCTCAAGAGCAGGTTTGAGAAAAAAATCAACAGAGATGTCAGCGCTAAGCTGAATGGTTGATGAGCAACTGGCATTAGGGCCTGTGCCTAAATAGCTGAAACTCAAAAATCTTAAAACATAATAGTTAAACAGCCAAGCCTGGATGTTAAAGGAGAAGTGAATCTGAAAGCAGAACCAGGAAATCAAAATAGCATTTATATATTCTATAATAACAAGGAGCAGGGATAAGGGTCCGAGTTAATATTAGTTAACACTAGTTAATATTTGATTTTAAAAGGATTTTAAAGACGTCAGCAGAGTTCCAAGCCATTATCTGTTCTTCTTGCTCCATGTGGGAGACCTGGAACGTTTCCTGTTCCCAGGACCACCACGTGTGCAGGAAGTGTCTCCAGTTGCAGCTCCTGGAAGCCTGAGTTTCAGAGCTGGAGTGGGGGCTGGGGACACTGTTGAGCATCCGCGAGGTAGAGAGTATTATGGATAGCATGTATAGCGAGGTGGTCACACCGCAAGCTCAGACTCCACAGGCAAGAAGGGAATGGGTGACCCCCATCCCACCTCACCCCATGCTACCATGGGTGTCACACCAATGGAATTATTCATGGGTGTCGCCTTCAGATCCGATTGAACTTTGGGAACTTTGCCTCCGGCCTACTTTGACTACCAGGAAGAATTGTATCAAAATCAGGCCCTATTTCGTATGTGGTGATTTTAATGGCAAGACAATGTGGACCACAACTCGTCCCGGAATAGTTGAAGCCAGCAGGCAGCATCAGTGCTCCCGTCATTGAGCTAGAACAGAGGAAATCTGGGAGTTCTGAGGAAGCCCCATCGATGACTCCAGAGAGAGCTGAAGAAGGAGAAGCCCCTGCTGTAATGGTCGAATCTCAGAGACAATCTTACGCGGATGACAAAGTTGCTACCTTAGAGTCGGAGGAGCCAACTGTGGGGGACTAAGACAATCCAACTGGTAAAGTAATGCAACCGTAGCTAACAAGAAAAGTTAAAGATTCCATTAGATCAAAGGAAGATGCTCATACAGTGGCCAAAATAGTAGTATTTTTTTAAAAAACCTTAAATATGTTTAAAGTAGGGTGATCATTGCTCGGCACAACATCGAGGGCCGAAGGGCCTGTTCTGTGCTGTACTGTTCTATGTTCTATGGCACATTTAAGATAATATAACATCACAAGTTATTTCATAGGGGCCTTATAAAGCAAAACTTAGAGAAAGAGTCACGTCAGGAGATTTTAGGACAAATGGCCAAAAGCTTGGCAGATGAGTTACTGAACACCATGAAGGAGAAAAGAGTGGTTCAGAGGAGAGTTTTGGGGAGGGAATGCTAGTGTTTCTGGGTGCTTGCCAGTCGAAAACACTGCCACCAAATGAGGAGCAATTTAAAACCAGAGACGCAGATGTCTCAGATATCACAGAAGTCTGTGGGACTGGAGAAGATTACTGAGGTGTGTGAAAACTAGGATAGGAATTTTTAAGTCAAGGCATTGCTTGACCAAGGGCCGTTGTCGGTCAGTAAACAAGGATGACTTGTCACAAAGTAGGATATGGCAGCAAAGTGTTTGGTGACCAACGTTTTGGGTGCTAGAACACGAGAGCATAGCCAACCCTACATTGTGGTTGGTAAGTTCAAAAGTAACAAAGGCATGAATGAGGGTCCCAGCGGTAATGCAGAGGGAGTGGGAAGAGAAGCCAAAGTATGTGATCCTCTGGCCGTGATTAGATGGAAATGAATTCAACTAAGTGAATTGGCTGTGAAGGAAAATGGTGTGGTTAATTGCATCAAAGATTACATACAGGCCAAGAAGAATGAGAGGGAAAGTTGACCATTTTCACAATCACACCTGATGTCATTCCTAACCATGATACGAACTGCTTTGGTAAGATAGGGGTGGGAATCTGACTTGGGGCTTTCAAACATGGACTTCCGTAAAAGAATGGCAGGTAGTTAGGAGATGACAACACATTCACAGATTTTAGAAAGTGAGGTTGGAGATGGGGTGCTGGATTGCAAAGAACTGAACGGTTCAAGAGTTGGCTTTTTTGAGGACAGAGATGAGGAAAGCGGATTTTATCCTGTAATATTATGCAGCTTATAAATTCACTTTATTAATTCAAAGTGCCGTAATGTGAAAGGACTCCAGAAGCAATTTATCTTGCGAAACAGATGTGTCTCACCTCAGGGCAAAAAAGAAATATGGCAAAAATTCATCTTACCTTGCAACATATGTGGTGACTTGTCTTTCTGGAAAAAACATGATCTCACTAAATGGATACTTGCATTTTGCTGTGAATATCTGTTCATACAAGTGATCGCTTTGAGGATTAATACGTTGCAAGATACATTTTACAAGAACGTAAAGTTGGATATTGCTATTAGAGCGTTAGTGAGAACAGAAGCCACACATGAAGTAAATTGCAAAAAACATCATTATCTATGAAGATATGATTTGATTTTCCGTTTGGCTCTGCGTTTCATTGGAAACTCTTTGGAAATCTTTTCTTTCATCCAACTGGGCCAAATGTTGTTAAGCATTTGGCTTTTTTCTGGATGGGAGAAATAAGTAACCTGTTTCAATATTTCCAGGTTTAAAGGAATACTTCTTTCATTAAAAAAAACAATTTAGCAAATCTGTTTTCTTTGAGCAGGAAGAAAAGCAAGAAAGCTCACAATATTGCTGCGAGTAATTGATGTAGTCTGTGCAATTTTATCACTTGTTTGTAAAGAAGCGAAAGGCTGGCTGTATATTTTCACAAACTGGTTGCTGTTTGCAATGTGAGCTGAGATTTGATTGAGGCAAGATTTAAAGACAAAAGTTACATCTGAAAGAGGATGTATCTTATTGCTACTTAATCCTCCATAGCAAGTGGTGGCCTGACTTTCTACATTTAATTTAATGCTATTAGCAGTTTGCCATTAAAAATCAAAATCAATGAAAAATGCAACAAAAATATGGAGCGAGACCACACACAGAAGGTAACATCAACCCTCAGATTTCCAGAACTCTTGTTCTTATATATATGGCATCTATATCATAGAATCTCTACAGTGCAGAAGGAGGCCATTTTTCCCATCAAGCCTGATATTTAATATTTAATATTTACTTTGGGCTGTCTTAGGGGAATTCAAAAGCTCTGAAAAAAGTCCCTTGCAGTGTTTTGGCTATGGTGTGCAATTCACTGTATAGAAATAATATCATTCATTTTGGTTAAGGAAAATTGGAAGTTTCATACTTTCTTCACATTTGTAACTTAGTGATAACTGAAAGTTTACCTGTATCAAACACATTCAGCAACATATTTATTTAGTGATCAACTGCCAAGGTTGGTTGGCTGTGTCACCAGAGGAGGGCAGGTGTTTCCCCAAAGTTGCATGCACTGCCAAATATGGTCAGTCAAAATCTTAACTAAAGGTTCGAATTGGCAATGAAACTCAACATAACACCATCGAAAATCCCAAACTTTTTGTGAACTATGTACATGACCAACATTTCAGGAAGTTAGTAAGTACTTTTCTGACCCTAAAGTAATTTTCAGTGTGGATCTTGGTGCAGGTAATATATCTGGTCGCCACGCATGATCAGGTTCTTGGTGAGTAAATGTCCCTGCCTCAAGCAAACAATAAGTCAAGAATCTGCACATCTATTCCCCGCAGTCCATACTAAATCACAAGACTGCAAGATGTAGTTGTTTGGTCGCACAGGACTTGTATATCACCAAAGAAAAAGATACATATTGTTGAAGCTGCAACCAACCCCCCCGACTGGGGCCGCTCCCACGCAGTATGCCTGCACTGCTCGCCGCACCATGCACCCTGGGGGTCCCCGCTGCTACTTCTGTGGTCAGCAGAAGCACCCCCGCCAGCGCTGCACGGCCCGCATCGCGACCTGCAAATCCTGTGGCAAGAAAGGCCACTTTGCAGCGGTGTGTCAGTCCCTCGCAGTTGCCGCTATCGCGCCCGAACTCCCCCCCTCGTCGCAGCCGATCGCGCAATGGGCCCTGCCGACTGCTGCCCCCGGGGCCACGTGCAATCAGTGGGTGCCGCCATCTTTCGCCGCCCCGCCATGGGCGCCGCCATCTTCATCCTCTGACTCCATGTGCGTTCCATGGTCGCCGCCATCTTGCCCTGCCCCGCAACGTGCGCTGCATGGGCGCCGCTATCTTTTTCCCCGCAGGTACTCCAGACGCCGCCATTTTGTCCTCCCCTCGGAACAGGACCACGGGACCCGGGTCACAGCCGCTACTCATTGGACTTGTCGGACTCTTCGGGCGATCGCTTGCTACTCGCCTCCGTGACGCTCGACCAATCCCGTCCTCGCAACCAGGCCACCGCTTCTACGACAGTGCTAGTCAACGGCCACGTGACCTCCTGCCTCATCGACTCCGGGAGCACGGACAGTTTCATCCATCCGGACACGGTAAGGCGCTGCTCCCTCGCGGTACATCCCGCCAACCAGCAGATCTCCCTGGCCTCCGGATCCCACTCTGTCCCGATCCGGGGCTTCTGTCTGGTTAAACTCACCGTACAGGGCGCTGAATTCAACCGTTTCAGCCTGTACGTTCTCCCCAACCTCTGTGTGACACTTTTACTGGGCCTGGACTTCCAATGTAACCTCCAGAGCCTCACCCTCAAATTCAGCGGACCCCTACCTCCCCTCACTGTTTGCGGCCTCACGACCCTCAAGGTTGACCCTCCCTCCCTCTTTGCCAATCTGACTGCAGATTGCAAGCCCGTAGCCACCAGGAACAGACGGTACAGCACCCAGGACAAGACCTTCATCAGGTCCGAGGTCCAGCGGCTGCTTCGGGAGGGTATTATCGAGGCCAGCAACAGTCCCTGGAGAGCCCAAGTGGTGGTGGTTAAAACTGGGGAGAAACACAGGATAGTCGTGGACTACAGTCAGACCATCAACCGGTACACGCAGCTCGACGTGTACCCCCTCCCTCGCATATCTGATATGGTCAATCAGATTGCACAGTACCGGGTCTTCTCGACAATTGACCACCAGCTCCCCATCCGTAAATCGGACCGTCCCTACACTGCCTTTGAGGCGGACGGTCGACTGTATCAATTTCTTAGTGTTCCCTTCGGCGTCACTAACGGGGTCTTGGTATTTCAGCGAGAAATGGACCGAATGGTTAACCGGTATGGACTGCGGGCCACGTTTCCATACTTAGACAATGTCACCATCTGCAGCCATGACCAGCAGGACCATGACGCCAACCTTGCTAAATTTCTCCACACCGCATCTCTCCTCAACCTCACTTATAACAAGGAGAAGTGCGTGTTCCGCATAGACCGCTTAGCCATCCTCGGCTACGTAGTCCAAAACGGACTACTGGGGCCCGGTCCTGACCCCATGCTCCCCCTCATGGAGCTTCCCCTTCCCCACTGCCCCAAGGCTCTCAAACGCTGCCTGCGGTTCTTTTCTTACTACGCCCAGTGGGTCCCACAATACGCGGACAAGGCCCGCCCACTGATCCAGTCCACACAATTTTCCCTCACGGCCGAGGCACAACAGGCCTTCGTTCGTATTTGCTCAGACATAGCCAAGGCCGGGATTCACGCAGCAGAAGAGACACTGCCCTTCCAAGTAGAGAGCGACGCTTCAGATGTCGCCCTTGCCGCCACTCTAAACCAGGCAGGCAGACCCGTGGCATTCTTTTCCCGCACCCTCCATGCCTCCGAAATCCGACACACCTCTGTTGAGAAGGAGGCCCAGGCAATCGTTGAAGCGGTGTGGCACTGGAGGCATTACTTGGCCGGCAGGAGATTCACTCTCCTCACTGACCAACGGTCGGTAGCCTTCATGTTTAACAATACGCAGCGGGGCAAGATCAAAAACGACAAAATCTTGCAGAGGAGAATCGAGCTCTCCACCTATAATTACGAGATCATGTATCGCCCCGGCAAGCTCAACGAACCTCCAGACGCCCTCTCCTGAGGTACATGTGCCAGCGCACAAGTGAACCAGCTCTGTGCCTTGCACGAGAGCCTTTGCCATCCAGGGGTCACTCGGTTGTACCATCTGGTCAAAGCCCGCAATCTGCCCTACTCCGTCGAGGAAGTACGGACAGTCACTAGAGACTGCCAGGTCTGTGCGGAGTGTAAGCCGCACTTCTACCGGCCAGACCACGTGCGCCTGGTGAAAGCGTCCCGCCCCTTTGAACGCCTCAGCGTGGATTTCAAAGGGCCCCTTCCCTCCACCGACCACAACACCTACATCCTTAGTGTGGTCGATAAATTCTCTAGGTTCCCCTTCGCCATCCCATGCCCGGATATGACATCTGCCACCGTCATCAAGGCCCTGGATTCCATTTTCGCTCTGTTTGGTTTCCCCGACTATATCCACAGTGACAGGGGAATCCTCAATCATGAGTGATGAGCTGCGTCAGTTCCTGCTCAGCAGGGGTATTGCCTCCAGCAGGACGACCAGCTACAACCCCCGGGGAAACGGGCAGGTAGAGAGGGAGAACGGGACGGTATGGAGGTCCGTCCAGCTGGCCCTACGGTCCAGGTAACTCCCAGCCGCTCGCTGGCAGCAGGTCCTCCCTGACGCGCTCCATTCCATTCAGTCACTGCTTTGCACCGCTACTAACAATACACCCCATGAACGTGTTTTTGCCTTCCCTAGGAAGTCTACATCCGGGGTGTCGCTCCCAACTTGGCTCGCTGCTCCAGGGCCAGTCCTTCTTCGTAGGCATGTCCGGCACCACAAGGCAGACCCTCTGGTGGACAAGGTAGGCCTGATCCACGTGAACCCCCAGTATGCCTGCGTGGAGTTCCCTGACGGCCGCCAGGATATAGTGTCGCTCAGGGACCTGGCTCCCTCGGGTGCCGATCCCACACCCACACTCCTCCCTACCCATGCGCCACCCTCCTTTTCCCCGGAGCCCCCGAATTCAGCCCCACCAGGTCCATCCCTCGTTCCCCTGCCCACACTAGAGGACATGGAAGATTTTGGCTCGTTCCCGGAGTCATCCCGCCACTGGCTAGCACCAACACCGCCAGCACCTACGCCGTCGTCGCCGACACCGCCTGTGCAGACGTCGCCACCACTGCTGCATCGCTCGCAACGGAACGTCTGGTAAACCCTTGCCGGCTAGCTCCGCCCACAGGGAGCAGTATAAATATTCATAAGTTTCCCTGAGATGCCATTCCACAGCTGCAGACAAAGGAATAGCATCTCACTGTAATAAAGCCTCTCTTGTACCGTATCGACTCTTTTGTGTGCAATTGTTAGCGCCACAGAGCTGCCATCAATTGGTGCTTCAGATTCACCCACCTGTCTTGGTGGCGTGGAATCCAGTCAAACTCCGTGTCCTTACTTATCACATTTCGCAATGCTGTCGTCCGTGCTGCTGGGTTTGATATGAACTTGAAATGAAATGAAAATCGCTTATTGTCACAAGTAGGCTTCAAATGAAGTTACTGTGAAAAGCCCCGAGTCGCCACATTCCGGCGCCTGTCTGGGGAGGCCAGTACGGGAATTGAACTGTGCTGCTGGCCTGCCTTGGTCTGCTTTAAAAGCCAGCTATTTAGCCCAATGTGCTAAACCAGCCCCTAACTTGCTTAGGAAGTTGATGGATCCAAGAAACCTGAGCACCGCTTTCTTGTCACATGGCCGCTGCATGTTCTGAATTGCCGCGATCTTCTCAGTGTCGGGCGTCACCCCGTGCTCTGATATCATGTCACCCAGGAAGGTCAGAGATGACCGTGCGAAGGTGCATTTAGATCAGTTGAGCTTCAGCCAAATTGGTGGATTCTTTTGAAGACTTGCTTTAACCGAGCAATGTGGTCTTCCTCTGTCGTTGACCGTATTATGATGGCATCAACATATACTCGGACGCCGTCAATGCCCTCCATCATCTGCTCCATAATTCTGTGAGATATTTTGGATGCAGAGATAATCCCGAAAGGCATACGATTATAGCAGTATCGTCCACATGGTGTGTTGAAGGTACACAACAGTCAGCTGGAATCATCGAGCTGCATCTGCCAGAAGCCTTGTGAGGCATCACGTTTGGTGAATATGCGAGCCTTCGCCATTTCACTCATTACCTCCTCTCGCTTGGGGATGGGGTAGTGTTCCCTGCGAATGTTTTTGTTCAAATCTTTGGCTCTAAACAGATTCTGAGTTCACCGGACGGCTTCTTGACACACACCAACGAGCTGACCCAGTCAGTCGGCTGTGTGACCTGTGATATGATGCCTTGAGATTGGAGGCGTTGGAGTTCCGCTTTTAGCCAGTCCCGCAACGGAGCTGGTACCCTTCTTGGTGCATGAATGACCGGTGTTGCATCTTCTTTGAGCAGGATTTTGTACTTGTAGGGTAACGTACCTATGCCACAAAAGCAGCGGGATGGCATCAGCCAGTCGTGATAAATCAATCGTGTTCATGAAAATCCTCTGTATCAGCCACAAATCCTTGCAGGCTTGAGCACCTAACAGCGACGTTCATTTGTCATCCACGATCTCAAAGCGTAGTCCTTTTGTCACTTTCTTATTGACTACTTGCAGGTGGCATGATCCCCTCGAGGTGATCTGGTTGCCATTGTAGTCTGTTAGCTTGCATGCAGCAGGTATCATCTTGTGTGTCCCTGGGATGGATGCAAGATCTTTGCTCGTCATCAAGTTGGCGGATGCTCCCGTGTCAAGCTTGAACGTAATTGGGGAGTTGTTCACTTGCACTATGGCACTCCATTCGCTTGTGGAGTCAATGGTATGCACGTATTGAGGTTGTGTGGTCAGCTCCTCTGTGGCATTTATGATTCCAACGCCATATGTGTTCTCCCAGGAGTGGAAATCTTGGTGGTCGGAAAAATTTTCTTTGAGTGTCTGAGTGTCCATTGCATCTACTGTGCGAACCTTGAAGTTTCCATGTCTTTGCGTTGGAGAGTAATATTTTGCTGTGGACTGACACTGGAAGGCAAAATGATTCATTTTGGAGCGCTTTAGGCATCTTTTCCCTAGTGCAGGACATTTCCCTTTTAAGTGGGCGTTGCCACAGCGGTAACACGTCACGGCGTTCGTGACGTCACGCGTCGGCAGCGATCGCGCATGCGTGACTCGCTCTTCTGGCTGGGTTCGGAACTTTGCATACTGCGCATGCGCAGACATGCTGGAATGGGTGCCGGTGGTCGGAAAAGAATGCCTGTGAGTAGAGGCCACCATTTTAACGTCTTCCACCTCGTGGAGGATTTTCTCCGCGTTTGTTTTTAGAAATTCTAGGTACTGCTGTTTTTTCTGTTCTTGCTTGTCAGCATTTTGCAAAGGTAATTCTTAAAGTTAAATCATTTTGCTGCATTAATGATTCCCTTATATTTTCATCTGACAGACCATAGATTAATTGATCCCTGATGATGGAGTCTGTTATATCAGCATAGTTACAACCTTGTGCTAGCAATCGGAGACCTGTGACAAAATTAGAGATAGTCTCCCCATTTCGTTGGAATCTGTTACGCAGTTTAAAGCGTTCCATGATTTCATTTGACTGTGATTTACAGTGTTCATCAAATTTTGCAATTATCACTTGAAAGCTATTTTTATCTTCATTGTCACCAGACGTAAAAGAGTTATTAATTTCTACAGCTTGCTGGCCTACCATTGACAGTAATATCACAATCTTTCTCACGTCGGGGGCTGCATTTAAGGCAGTAGCTGCCATGTATATTTGAAGCTGCTGCTTATACATTTTCCAGTTACTATTTAAATTACCGGTAGTTTTTAGCAGCTCTGGAAGTGGCGTGTGGTTCATCGCTTCGGTTGGTTGTCTGGAATCCGAATGCTGCGAAGTCTTCCACAGTCGAGTGGCCAGCCTGTTACTTTTTCTGCTTCTTTTGGTTCTTTCTGGTCTCTAACCTTAATCTATCTAGTACTGTTCGATTAAAGCCAACCTGGTACCATGTTTTGTTACCTGTATGGCAGGCAACATGTGCTACTCAATTCAGATACACCAAAGGCTTTCGGAAGAGGGCTCAAAGTCATCCAGAAGTTTTGCATGAAGTTTATTGAGTGATACAACTTAAATAACTGCGTGAGCTCTTACTTCAAGAACTGTACTAGTAGAAGGTTACAACTTTTCTGTACACTCAGGGCCGGCTCAAGGCACCGGCAACTCGGGCTGTTGCCCGGGGCGCCATGTGCTAGGGGGCGCCAGACTTGGGTCCCGCGCATGCGCAGTTGGGCCGGCGCCAACCAGCGCATGCGCGGTGGCCACACTCCCCCAGTGTGGCCGCACTCCCCCAGGGCGGCCCCCCCCCCGGTCCGTCCCCTCGGTCCACCCCCCCCCCCCGCTCGGTCCGCTCCCCCCCCCTCGGGTCCGCCCGCCCCGCCCCCCCCTCGGGTCCCCCCGCCCCCCCCCCCCTCGGGTCCGCCCGCCCCGCCCCCCCCCTCGGGTCCGCCCGCCCCGCCCCCTCCTCGGTCGCCCGCCCCCGCCCCCCCCTCGGGTCCGCCCGCCCCGCCCCCCCCTCGGTCCGCCCGCCCCCCCACCCTCGGGTCCGCCCGCCCCGCCCCCCCCTCGGGTCCGCCCGCCCCGCCCCCCCCCTCGGTCCGCCCGGCCCGCCCCCCCCCCTCGGGTCCGCCCGCCCCGCCCCCCCCTCGGGTCCGCCCGCCCCGCCCCCCCCCTCGGGTCCGCCCGGCCCGCCCCCCCCCCCCTCGGGTCCGCCCGCCACGCCCCCTCTCGGCCCCGCCTGCCCCCCTCTCGGCCCCGCCCCCCCCCCCTCTCGGCCCCCCCCCCCCCCCCCCCCAAGGGCGCCGAAGTTCAGGTGCCCGGGGCGCCAGCAACCCTAGGGCCGGCGCTGTGTACACTACAACCAGGCCTGACCACACTAGCAGCTCTGAGCTAAATCTCTGCCTTTGCTCTCCTCACAGTCTAATCAGCCAAAGAGGCTTGAGGGCTGCTTGCTTCCCCCTTTATACCCACCAGTGCTGCCCCTAGAAATCAGGATGATGAAGCCAGAGTACAATCCACGCCTATTAGTATAGCCATTCCACGCCTCAGTGAGTAGTTATGTCCTCTAACATTCCAGAGATCCTTGCTTGTCCAATTAATTGCCCATCGTCAGTTAACCCTCAGAATCATAGAATCACCACAGTGCTGAAGCAGGCAGCCCACCTCGGGCCAGTACCCCACCCTGACCCCGTAACCCAGTAACCACGCCTAACTTAACCTTTTGGACACTAAGGGACAATTGATCCTGGTCAATCTACCTAACCTGCACATCTTTGGACTGAGGGAGGAAACTGGAGCACCCGGAGAAAACCCACGCAGGCACGGGGAGAAAGTGCAAAATCCACACAGACAGTCACCCGAGGCCGGAATTGAATCCAGATCCCGAGCACTGTGAGGCAGCAGTGCTAACCACTGTGCCACCGTGGCGCCCTCAGCAATGTCCGCTGCCCAAAGTCTTAGTTAAGGTGAGGGGTTGAAACCTTCAATGTCAAGGGATGAAAATTTGGTGCGGGGCATCAGGAGGGATAGTGTCGAACCTTGCATCTGCGACCACCTGAATGTCCTGTGGTTCCAACAACCCTCAAGGTTTACGTGAGACGGCGGCACGGTGGCGCAGTAGTTAGCACTGGGACTGCGGCGCAGGGGACCTGGGGCAGGATTCTCCGACCCCCGTCAGGTTGGAGAATCGCCGGGGACCGGCATCAATCCCACCCCCGCCGTGTCCCGAATCCCCCCCCCCCCGCCCCCGGAGATTCTCCTGCCCACGATGGGCCGAAGTGCCACCGCTGTCATGCCGGACCCGCCGGCGGGAATCAAAACATCTACCTGACCGGCGGGACTGGCGGCGCGGGCGGGCTCCGCGGTCCTGGGTGGGGCGCGGGGCGATCTGGCCCTGGGGGGGTGCCCCCACGGTGGCCTGGCCCGCGATCGGGGCCCACTGATCGGCAGGCGGGCCTGTGGCGTGGGGGCACTCTTTTCCTTCCGCCTTCGCCATGGTCTTCACCATGGTGGAGGCGGAAGTGACCCCCTCCCCTGCGCAAGTGCCGGAATGACATCAGCAGTCGCTGACGCTCCGGCGCGTGCGCGTACTTACGCCAGCCGGTGAAGTCCTTTCGGCCCCGGCTGGCGGGGCGCCAAAGGCCGTCCACGCCAGCAGGCGGAGCGCCAACCACTCCGGCACGGGCCTAGCCCCTCAATGTGAGGGCTTGGCCCCTAAAGGTGCGGAGACTTCCGTACCTTTGGGGCGGCCCGACGCCGGAGTGGTTCACACCACTCCATCACGCCGGGACCCCCCACCCCGCTGGGTAGGGGAGAATCCCGGCCCTGGGTCACCGTCCGTGTGGAGTTTGCACATTCTCCCCGTGTCTGCGTGGGTTTCACCCCCACAACCCAAAGATGTGCAGCTAAGGTGGATTGGCCACGCTAAATTTCCCCTTAATTGGAAAAAAAATAATTGGGTACTCTAAAATTAAAAAGAAGAGAAAAAAGGTTTACACGGGATCTAATTTGCTCCGACACTACTTCTGATATTAATGAAATGAAAATCGCTTATTGTCACAGGCAGGCGCCAAATGCAGTTACTGTGAAAAGCCCCTAGTCGCCACATTCCGGGGTCTGTTCGGGGAGGGAACAATCAGCTGCAGGCCCATAGGTGACTCTGAAGGGGTGAGGTCAGTGACCGTGGTTGGTCAAGTGATGAAGTGTGATGGACAGCAGAGAATTGGGATAGTGCCGTCCACCAGAGACGGTGCAGGATAGTCAGCTTCTTGGATCAGGAGGAGAAGGGGTATTGGGAGGAGTTGAGGGCAACGGGATGGTAATTGACTGTCTTTCTCTCTCTCTCCCATCCCTCCCAGATTACTGATTGGTTTTGGGATGGACCCAGTAGAGCTGGCTATTATTCTTAACAGCGCTGGAGGTGGACAGACACCACCCACTCAGAGATGCTCAACTAAGGGGGGAACCTGATCCAGGAGAAGAGGGTAGATGTCGCTGGGTAGGCTCAATGGCTGGCTGGACTAGGAAGAAGTGGAGAGTGAGCCCGAGGAGGGCCTAGAGGAAGGAGGACAGACGGCGACCACGGTGTGACAGAGGAGGAGGACCAAGGCTGCTCTCATTGCCTCCAAGTTTACCCATCGGCAGTTTGTTGTCTGGCAGCTCCACAGCACCCCTCACTTCCACCAGAGGGTTCATTGACATCTGAACAGGTGATGGGCCTGAGTTGTCCGTGTGATTGAGTCGCTTGCCAAGGAAGGAGGGTGACGATTTGCTGTGAGGAAAGCTGTGAAGCTCCTCAGGTTCGGGTTATGTCTGCCTCCTGTCTGTTTGCTGACTGTGCACTAACTCCCAGGGAGACAGTGGTTTTGGCGTTGGACAGCAATCCAAAGACCCAGAGTCGTTCTCTGGAGTCCCGGGTACGAATCCCGCCATGGCGGATGGTGAAATATGAATTCAATTAAAATTCTGGAATTAAAAGTCGAAAGGTGACCATGAAACCATTGTCGTGAAAACCCACTTGGTTCACTAATGTCCTTGAGGGAAGGAATTCTGTTGTCCTTACCTGGTCTGGCCTACATGTGATTCCAGACCCACAGTCATCTGGTTAACTCTTAACTGCCTTCAGGTATGGGCAACAAATGGTGGTCCAGCCAGCGATGCCCACATCCTATGAACGATTGAAAAAGTATGTCTGAGTGAGGGTCAGAGACTCGTGCCTTTGTCTCGCAGCTCTAAAGGGGGGAGGGTGGGGGGAGAAGGGGAAAGGTGAAGGTTTCACTGAATAGTGAAACTGAATTTCTGTCATGGAGGGTATCATTGGTATCCCTGCTGGAATTACTTGGAGGGCCTGTAGGAGGAGCTGAGTTGAGATGGGGAGATGATATTTCCAAGTAAGAGAGGGGTCAAAGACAGATGCATTAAGGGTTTGAAGAGCAAAAAATAGTTTTATTTGGTGAATAGTGACAGTAGTACCTCGATTGCATTCAAACTACCGGTGCTTAACTTCACCAGTGTCCGCGCTGCGCACCTCTAACTCCTTAATCTTATGTGTGTCACCAGGATGCACAACAGAGGTGGTAGAGACCTGCTGCCTTCCGTGCCCTGAAATCTGAGATACTCATGGTGGGTGCCCTCTAGTTGGCCGGGACCCGGCCAACTTTTGGGTGCCTCTGGTTTAGCCATGTCACCCATTTTGTCTGCTGTCCTTGAGATGCTCTGGTGTCAGGAAGGGGGAATGCAGAAGGGCTGGGAACTGGTGGAAGGCCCCTGATGGTATGAAGAAGCAGCTGTAGTGACTTCCAGAAGCCCTTGTGTCACTTGGCACTGCCAGTCCTGGACCCCTACCATTGTCTGCAGCATGGTGTTGAAACTCTCACCAATGGTGAGAGCCTGTTTGGCCCAAGCCCTGATGTCCCTCAACAATGGATGTCTGTATCGAGGCCATGCTCTTGGGGCCCTCAGCCATGGTCCTCAGAGACTGAGCCATGCCTTGGACTTTGTCACTCATGGCTCGGACGTCCTGCCCAGGCTTTCCACTGCAGACGTGAACCTTGCAGTGTGGTTCTGGGTGCCACACAACACCAGCAACATCTCCTGCGCCTGAAGACTTTGGGACTCCTCCAAATGGCCTTGCAATAGCAGGAATGTCACTGACTCCCCCTCCTGGTGTTCCTGGCTCTGCCTTTGCATCTCTAGCAGCTGAAGGAGGAACCCATCCAGAGGCACGGCACCTGGCTGCGGCACAGCTGGGATCCAGTAGATCTCCAACTATCCGATCCCTGAGGTGTTCCTGTCACCACCTGATGTGCATCGGAAGTACTGTCATGCTCACCAGATAGTGACCCCGAAGCCTGTCTGCTAAGATCGCTTGCTGAGGTGTGTGTCTCTGCGATGGTGGATGGTGCGGGTGCTAGCGGTGATATACCTTCGGTGTCCTCCCCTGAGATCCCCGTCAAGGTGCTGTCAAGGGTTGATGGGGGGCTCTGCTCATTTTTTGATGTTCTTGCAAGACAAAGGATATGCAGCGGAATTCTCCATTGGCCGGTATCCTCCGGTCCGCCGGCAGCGCACCCACACCCGCGGTTTCCCGATGGCGTGAGGAGGCCACAATGGGAAATCCCATTGGCTGGCTGTGGGAATGGGAGAATCCGTTGCTGGTGGGTGCATGCCGCTCTGTAAAAGGCGAGACATACAAACTCACCTGAGACAGGTCATCTGGAAGAAGATGCATTGGTTCCTCACTTCTCTGCCATAGTCTAACCTCGCTGTCAGCGCAGGGCCACTTCTGGCCTTCCCCTGCATGCTCCATTGCACTTTCCTCATAGAGAGTGAGAATGGGCAGTTTGGGCATGCCCTCCCCCCTTTTTTCTCCTTACACTCCAGTTATGGGCTATCTTCTGCTGCAGGCAACCAAAGGGATGTTGTGAACCTAACGTCTGTAGGTTCGGAGGTCAATGACAACTGCCATTCATGGGGAAAGCGCACAGACAGAAAGGATTTTGATGAGGAAAGTCCTGGGGGAGGTTTGAGGATGATGATGGGAGGTCGGATGTTGGGTAGCAGCAAGGTGGTAGCAAAGGGTTAAGGATGAAATCCCGGGGTTGACAGAAGGGAAGAAGACATGGGACACTCACCCTTGTAGCTCATAGGTCATTTATCTTTTCGTGACATTAAACTGCTGTCCTCCTGGTTGTACTGTTAGCTCTAATTGCTGTGGGCACCGCCTCCCAAGTAAATTTTGTCATGTTGCTCGGCAGCCACCCGCCAAAATGCTGGTAGATGGTTGCCCGCCTGTCCTCCATCGCATCCAACAGTCTTATCAGGGCCCCCTCCAAAAACCTTGGCACAGGTCTGCGAGCGATCATCCTCCTGGCTTGACTGAGAGTGAGTGCTGTGGCCCCATTTAAATGCAGCAGCCCCTTGACTGCAGTGCTCAGCTGACCCCCCAGGTGGGCGAATCAGATACTTGGCGACTCAGACATGGCGTGATTCATGTGGGGGGAAAAGACATTTGAGTAAGTGGCTCAAATTGATACCGGGAAGGCGCCGACTTTCATGCTGAAAATGACACTTTGTCATTTTTTTGGAAAAATTCCACCCAAATTTATTTATTTATTTTGTTTTTAAAAATAAATTTAGAGTATATAATTCATTTCTTCCAATTAAGGGGCAATTTAGTGTGGTCAATCCCCTACCCTGCACATCTTTGGATTGTGGGGGGCGAAACCCACACAAACATAGGGAATGTGCAAACTCCACACAGACAGTGACCCAGGTCCGGGATCGAACCTGTGACCTCAGCGCCGTGAGGCAGCAATGCTAACCACTGCGCCACCGTGCTGCCCTGCCCAAAGTTATTTTAACATTGGAGAAAAATGCAACAATTCTTTGAAATCTGCTAATGTAATACTTCATATTATTTATTACATATTTCTAAACATTACCTCAACCTACAGAATTCAGATTTTATGTTGAAAGGTTACAAACGTTTTATGACTATTCGGAAAATTCCCTAGTTTTCCTAGTCTAGGGAGACCACTAATATACATAGCTGAGATCAAAGCCTCAATACAAAAAAATTACTATTTTCAAATGGGGGCGTTATTTAGCCCAGGTAAGCAAGATTAGATCACAGCCACTACCGACACTATTGGTGCATCTTACAGATAATCTAATCTCCTGAGCAATTGAAAATTTATTCATTCGTTGAAGGTAAAGTCCGACTTGGAGTGTTCCAGCACGTCATACACTGATCTAGATTTATAAAGCCCTTTGGAGATTCAATCCAGAAAAGTGACTGAAGTCACCAAGAGTGAATAGTGGTGTCTTCAAAATGCTGAAACCCACCTCTACGGATCCAGAAGACTTGACATGCAGGAACTCAAAGTGCACACTGTCCAGAAAGCACAGTTGCAGCTCATTACTTCTCAGCATTTTTATCATTCTGCAGTGGCTTGCAATAGCAGCCATGTGCTCTATCATCTTTTTCTACATCAATGTGCTAAAGGAGGTAAGTGTATCATTTTATACTAGCTCTTGGCTGTAACTGTAGGAGAACATAGACAGCGGTAACATAATTATTTGGTGATTTAAGGAAGGAAATTGTCACACATTTCAGGACCACTGTGGATACCGGTTTTAATACTTCAATTTTTTAGGGTTCCCTCACTCTGCCTTATATCCATTTGTGTAACAGCAGAAGGGGGAGATGTAACCATTACATCCTCGTGCAATTTCAACTGGATACTCATGCCAGTTGCAATCTTCTTGAAGATAGGCTGAGGTGAAATAAGATTTAAATAATAAGTTGCTTTAATGCACAGTTTTAAAAAAGTGGTCATAGTCTCAGATGACCATAATTGTTTTCACCTTTGAAGGGGAGAGCTGAGTGGTGGTAATTTTTTAAAAAATAATGTTTATTGTCACAAGTAGGCTTACATTAACACTGCAATGAAGTTACTGTGACAATCTCCTCGTCGCCGCATTCCGGCGCCTGTCCGGGTACACAGAGGGCGAATTCAGAATGTTCAAATTACCTAAACAGCATGTCTTTCGGGACTTGTGGGAGGAATCCGGAGCACCCGGAGGAAATCCTCGCAGACACTAGGAGAATGTGCAGACTCCGCACAGACAGTGACCCAAGCCGGGAATCAAACCTGGGACCCTGGCACTGTGAAGCAACAGTGCTAACCGCTGTGCTACCGTGCTGCCCTGTAATCTGAGGATCACCACACCTCAAGTGAGGGGCAAGGTTGAGAGGGCGGGCCTTCATAAATAACCTCAGCTGGTACGGGAATTAAGGTGATATGTATAGAGCAAGTGATATGATCAAAGTTATTTATTTTCATCAATGAGAGCTTAATTCATGATGTGGATATGCCGGCATTGGACTGGGGTGAGCACAGTAAGAAGTCTTACAATACCTGAGGAAGGAGCTGTGCTCCAAAAGCTAGTGATGCGAAACAAACCTGTTGGACTTTAACCTGGTGTAAGACTTCTTACTGAGCTTAATTCATGCAATGGTACAAAATAAAGAACCAATGATAAAAGCAAATTACTACAGATGCTGGAATCTGAAACAAAAACAGAAAATACTGGACAATCTCAGCAGGTCTGACAGCAGCTATGGAGAGAGAAGGGAATTAACGTTTTGAATCTGGATGACTCTGACAAAGAACAGGTGACGCTGTTCCACTGCATTGTGTCATCTTTCTTCTCATGATCACCCATGTATTCTGTCCTGAAGTTTTTCGGGCAGTCAGCTCTCACTTTATAACCTGTTGGTGGCTGACTGCCTGTACCCGATCACAAAGTTATTTTTAACACCAGTGCGCCAACTTTTAAGAACCTTTCTCACAATGGAAAAACCCTCACCCTCTCAATGACTTACAGTGTCCAAAAGGCTTTCCAACAGACTGTCTTCAAAATACGCGGACAAAATAACAATGACTTACTGATTGGTCACTGTGAGAATCAACTTTATGTCCAAATGTTTCCTTTCCTAAATCACTTCCGTGAAAAAATGGTCAAAATTGCAGACAAGTAAGACATCATTTAAAATGAATGTAACATTTTGTTTTGAAGGACATACATACTGAAGTGCTGGCAAAGATGAAGAATATCACAATTTCCAGTAAGTAAAATTACATTCCTTCATTCCAGCTATATTTAAATTGGTACCAATTTTTTTTCGTATTCTTTATAAATTTAGAGTACCCAATTATTTTTCTTCCAATTAAGCGGCAATTTAGTATGACCAATCCACTCACCGGCACTTTTTTGGTGTGTGGGGGTAAACCCACACAGACAAGGGGAGAATGTGCAAACTCCACACAGACAGTGTGCTGAGCCGGGATCAAACCCAGGTCCTCAGCACCGTAGGCAGCAGTTGCCAACCATTGTGTCACCCTAAAATTGTTAGCAATTACCTGGGTGAATTAAGTAGCAGATTTAAATGAGACGCTCACCTCTCCATGCTTGATGGATTAAGCAGCGCTGTAGGAATTCAACGGTTCTATTCTAAGGTTTCCATTTATGATCAAGGATCAAATTGGGTACTGGGGAGGTAAGAGGAGAGCGCATTGCAAGACAGGGGGTTTGTGGCCTTCTGCAGCAAGTGTAAGTAATAACTAGATTATTATTTTATCAGATAAGCTCAACACATATCTGATTTCCATTTCGAAAAAATTATGGTCAGAAGGGCACAGGATTCAGTGCAATTATACCCCCCTATTTGCAAATAATGCAAACAGTTATTATTCTATGTAAAACCCTGTGTACGGACCCTGACAAAGCATAGACACTTCCACATTAGTTCATAAAGAATAAAACTGGTTAAATATAAACAATTAAAATGTATTTGCATTGATATCAATGGGTATAAAATACATTCATTTTATTATATATGGCTTTACTTACTTTATTCAAATAGGTGTAGCACAGAAGTGACGTGAGCTACAGAGTAATTTGACCACAGATATGAGATGGTATCACCGAGAGATAGTCTGCAGCACTTGTTTGAAAAATAATTGTTAAAATACCAAGATTTTTTTGAGCATAGCTAGATGTTCCTTTCATTAGATTAGTGTCCAGAGATTGTGCAAACGTTCAATGTCAAAACATATATTTTTTCAGGTTTTCAGACCACAGGAGGCTATACGTTCAAGAGCTCAGTGGCAAAATCAGAGAAACCAATCGCTCACTTTCCTGCACTTACAGGTCAGTATTTACAAGGGCCAACTGGTGGGTGACAGTGACCCAGGTGACATTCAACTAATTGGAGGAACTTAGGTCAACAGCGATAACAAGTGATTGAAAATATGAAAAATAGAAAGTCAAATATGTGTCCCAACTAGTTCCAAAACAAATCGACAGTCCTTTTTATTTTCTTTTGGCCTTTCAAATGGTGGGATAGAGGGATGTTAGAAATGTAAAAAAAAGCTTATTTGATTTTGACAGGACAGTTTGAAAGAACAGAAGGCTAAAATTCATAAGCAACATTAGAAGAATTCGCCCCTGCCCCAAATATTGGATGAATGAAACAGGCTTTGAGTAAGTGAGATTAGGGCATGTCATCCAACAAGGAGCTGCCCCAACAGAATCGATGGTTACAGAGTACCAGCAAGGGTGGGGGTAGATTGAGGTGGAGTCTAAACAATGCTTGCCCCTTGGTAGACGCTCTAGCCCAGTTTATTTTTCTGGTTTGATACCCAGAGTGCTGCTTTAATCCATCAACCTACCCCTGCATATACTTGACCCGCTTCATGGCACCGCTGCGCTTGTCTGCAATTGCTGTTTACTTTGGCAGGACCGCAATATCCCACTGGGCAGGAGTGGCTGTAAAATGCTGACCATAATATATGTAAACATGAGACCCAGTGGAAGTCCTGTCACTAAAGGAGATTGTCAATGTGCATGAGGATGCAGTAAGCAGCGAGGAGGGTGGTGGGGTGGGAAGGGGTGGGTGTGTAGGGGAGAGAAGGGGGTAGAAGCTCCCTCGAGACCAGCCAAGGCGTGGCCTTCATCCCTAAGACTAAATGGAAAAGGAAAGAGGTTGCTAAAGCGGGAACAAAACCATTGGCACTGCCAAGGAGGAGGAAGCGAGGAACGCTGAGGCAGCAAACAGAAGGATGGACCTGAGTGAGCAAGGAGCAGGCATGGAAACACTAGGCCTCGCTGCATTCCAACATCCCCTGCTGCCCTCCCACCTGGAGGAGGATGCCCTCCATAGACTGAAAACACCAGATATTCCTTGGGAGAGAATATTCCTCTGCTGGTGGAATTGAGGCAGTGGATGTGGTGATGGGGGAAAAAAATGCTGCTTGCAGAGGTTAGCAGTCTGGGGAGCTTTCAGCATGGAACAGTAACCTAGAGATTTAGTTTGGTTGTTTTTAGACAAAGTTGTTGATCTTTACCCCCTTCCTTGGTACAACTGTGCAAAGCAGCGGTAGGATTTGCAAGCTGACTATCAGAATCTGGTGGTGGGGTGAGGGAAGTGTACCCACACTACGGCACCTACAAGAGAGTAGGAATGTGTACTGCTGACTGTTCTATTTTCATTCTGTTAAATGGTAGAGTCACCGGCACCAACCTGCATATATGTGACCCACTTAGCAACTGGGTTTTATCCTTTCCCTTAAGATCCCCTGATATAGTTTTGTCTCTGGCTGTACAAGTCTGATGTACGCATGATTGGGTCTTCAAGAACCGAAGTAAAAACAAGCTTCCTACTTCTGTGTTACTTCTTTTTTTTCTAAACTCAAGCCAAATCTGTTTTCCAGCTGCAGCAGATATCCAGAATACCTCAGGCCATCTGCTTTTTGAACACAAACGTGGACACGCTTTCAAAACATCTGACATGAAGTACGATGAAGGTGGCTACTTGGTGATACCCACTAGCGGTGTCTACTTTATATATGCACAGGTGACCTTTATATGTTCACAAGACTGCACCAAGCTATCTCAGCAATTCTTTGCTGCTATTTTAAAGAAGAACAACCAGTACCCTTACCCGGAGGAGTTGCTGAAAAGCTATGCTAGACCTCAGGTGATGACTTTCTGAAGGTTTCAACCTACCAGGCTGGAGCCTTCCAGCTTTATGCTGATGACTATATTTATGCTAAAGTTCCCGAGAACCTGTATACCCATATTTCAGAAGGTGAACACGAAACTTACTTTGGGGCTTTCTTGCTTGATCCTGCTACTTCAGGAATAAGCAAGCTGCCAATTTAGCTATGTTGTCAGGGAATGTATACATGCATATCCACATACGTCGACCTGGTGTTTTTTTTAAGGTGCAATCTGTCTGGTTCAACAGACTGTTCCAAATGAAGATGTACAAGAAATTTATGCTACAATAGCACAATATCTGTTTTTGAGTTACACTCCAATGAGTGATTTATCATATCATTTTGTAAATTGTAATGCTGCCATTATATCTTGTATTGGTCTTGGTTCTCATATAATAAAAATTATCTCTATACACGTTCACATGTTTCAAATTGTTCCATGTCTGATAATAGGAAATAAAATTAGGGCCCAATAAAAGAGAATATTGACATATTCTTTTTTAGGAACTAGTTAACAGTAGACCATTAACATGGAGCAGAATCTTCTGCTCTCACTGGTGGCAAGATTGGAGGTGGGAAGGGCATTTACTGAGGCTTAACACTGCCAACGTTTCACTTCCATTCGATTAAGTTCTGAAGTGAAAGTCCATGGTTGGCCTTCCAACCCTACCGTCAGCTGAGGCCCTCAAGTAGTTATTGGATGACTGTTGAAGGGCCTCATCCCATGACCAATGGAATAAGTACGATAGAATGAAAGGCTGCGGGATTCTCTGTCTGCGGGATCCTCCGCTTCGCCGGCAGCGACCCACGCTTGTGGGGTGGCCACGATGGGAAACCCCATTGGCCGGCTGTGGGAATGGAGAATCCCGCTGTTGGCGGGGGCGTGCCGGAAAATGTGGCTGGTGGGATGGAGAATCACAACCAAGACCTTGGATTGGAATATGTAGGATGCATATGGGTGGAAGGTAAGAAATAACTGAAAGAAGGTACTGTTGGGAGTAGTCTATCGGCCGCCTGACAAAGGCTATACTTTAGGATGGAGTATAAATCAGGAGATAACAAGGGCATGTAAAAAATGCAGAGCGTCAATCATGCATGACTTTAATCTTCATGTGGATTGGGAAAATCAAATTGGCAAAAGTAGCCATGAGTAAGATAACATAGAGTGCATTTGGGGCAGTTTCTTATATGTTGTGGACCCAACCAGCGATCTGGCTAAATTGAATCTGGCAATAAACAATCTCAGTGTAAAACAGTGTATACTGTTCCTATAGCATGGTATAATGTTACTTTGGTTCTAACAGATCACGGTATAATGTAGCATTCAGTTTGAGAGTGAGAAACTTGAGTCATAAAACAACTTTGCTAAACCTAAGTAAGGGCAATTACAAAGGAATGAGGGGCACAGTTGGCTGGGATGGACTGAGGAAGGAGTTTAGCAGAAAAGACGGTTGATCAGCAATGGCAGAGATTTATGAAAATAGTTCATGATACACAACAAAGATAAATCCCAGTTGGGAAGGAGGATTCTAGGAAGGGGATAAATCAACCATTGTTAACCAAGGAAGTTAAGGATATAGTAAACTGAAAGAAACAAAACATATAATGTGCCAAAGATTAGTAGTAAACCAAAGGATTGGGAACATAGTAAAAACCAACAAAAGATGACCAAAAAAAAAGGAGAAGATAAGGGTAAACCAGCAACTAATATAAAAATGGACAGCAAGAGCTTCTTTCAATATATAAAAAGGAAGAAAGAAGCTAAAGTGAACACAGGGCACCTAAGAGAATGAGACTGGCGTTATGGGTTTGGACCAGAACCCTAATTTTGGTTAAGATCACGGACTAGAACCCTAGTAATTGCATTTGGTGAGGCTGTGAGGAAATGTTACTGCACCACACAAATTCAATTGTTTAAAAAGTTTCTCAAAAGAAATTAAAAAATGCTTCAGCATCCTTCCAGTCAAATCTTGACCATGCTTGAATATATTAAAACACAGCCCCATTAGGATTTGGAGTGGGAACAGTTATTGCTCCCTCTTGACTTTCCTCAACTTCTGCTTTAACTCCAACTTTTGAAATTGATATTCTCTCTCCTTTTCCCTTTAGAACATAGAACAGTACAGCACAGAACAGGCCCTTCGGCCCTCGATGTTGTGCCGAGCAATGATCACCCTACTTAAACCCACGTAACCCGTAACCCAACAATCCCCCCATTAACCTTACACTATGGGCAATTTAGCATGGCCAATCCACCTAACCCGCACATCTTGGACTGTGGGAGGAAACCGGAGCACCCGGAGGAAACCCACGCACACACGGGGAGGACGTGCAGACTCCACACAGACAGTGACCCAGCCGGGGATCGAACCTGGGACCCTGGAGCTGTGAAGCATTGATGCTAACCACCATGCTACCGTGAGGCCCCTTTCTTCCCTTGCCAATCTTTCAGTTTCCATGTCAAGTTTCCTCATTTCAATTTCCTTTTTAAAAGCTTTGACGCATTTCTGATTGTTTCATTTGTAATTGAATTTGAGCGAATTCCACTGATTCTTGCCATGACCCAGACTGTTGTTTCTGGGATTCCTTCAAAATGGAAAATGCTGAGCGCGTCGCTTCAGTTATCTTTACCTTCCTCGCCCTGCAAATAAATTCAACTGCAACTTATCCATCGATTCCAAAAATGTTCTTGTAACCACCTTCTGTAAACTACCCCGAGATGTGTCTTTAACACGCAGGAAACTGGGCAGCACGGTAGCATGGTGGTTAGCATGAAAGCTTCACAGCT
The DNA here is from genome assembly GCF_902713615.1 of Scyliorhinus canicula. NCBI lineage: Eukaryota > Metazoa > Chordata > Chondrichthyes > Carcharhiniformes > Scyliorhinidae > Scyliorhinus > Scyliorhinus canicula. The sequence continues at coordinate 38,771,041 of NC_052166.1, read as the reverse complement.
CCAGGGTCCCAGGTTCGGTTCCCGGCTGGTTCACTGTCTGTGCGGAGTCTGCACGTCCTCCCCGTGTGTGCGTGGGTTTCCTCCGGGTGCTCCGGTTTCCTCCCACAGTCCAAAGATGTGCGGGTTAGGTGGATTGACCATGCTAAATTGCCCGTAGTGTCCTAAAAAGTAAGGTTAGGGGGGGGGGGGTTGTTTGGGTTACGGGTATAGGGTGGATATGTGGGTTTGAGTAGGGGTGATCATTGCTCGGCACAACATCGAGGGCCGAAGGGCCTGTTCTGTGCTGTACTGTTCTATGAAACTCTTCGCCATTTTCCAGAGGAAACGGTAATGGCCAAGGAACTGGAAGTTGTTGATATGATGGAGGGCATTGAAGGAATCACAAATGTAGGTTGGAAGGGACTGGACAAGAGGAGAGAGTATGGAGTCAAGATCGGAAGAAATTAGTTTGGTGGGGCAGGAACAGGCTGACACGATGGGCTGAGCGTGACAGTCATTTTGTGGATTTTGAAGAGGTAGAAGCGGACTGTCCGGTGTTGGGAGATTATGAGGTTGGAAGCTGTGGAGGGAAGATCTCCAGAGGAGATGAGGTCAGCGATAGTCCTGGAAACAAGTCTTGATGCTCGGTGATGGGGTCATGGTCCAGGGGGAGGTAGGAGGAAATGTCTGAGAGTTGACGTACAGCCTCTGCGAGGTGGAGGTCAGCACGCCAGACAACAACAGCCCCATCCTTGTCAGCAGGTTTGGAGACAAAGTCAGGGTCAGACCTGAGAGAGCAGAGAACAGCCAGTTCAAGAGGCGACAGATTAGAGTGGGTGAGAGGAGCAGAGAAACTGACACGGGCAATGTCACACCAACAGTTCTGAATGAAAAGATCCAGAGCAGGTCAGCAGCCAGAGGGAGGGGTGCAAGTGGAGGGAGAATGCTGGAGTCAGGTAAAAGGATCTGTTGAACGGGGGAGGGGAGGACTCCTGCCCGCAGAAGTGAGCACAGAGACGAAGGCGGCTGAAGAAGAGTTCAGCATCATGTCAAGCCCAGAATTCATTGCAGTGGGGGTGTAAGTGTATGAAGCCGAGTCCTTTGCTGAGTACAGTGCGTTCAATCTCAGAGAGGGGAAAGTCAGACGTTACGGTGAATACATGGTAAGGGTCTGAAGGGGTGGTGAGTCCTGGATTGCCATTGGTATCAATGAGTTGTTGGAGCTTGCACTCTTTAACACCTGAAAGGAGGAGAAAAAGTTAATTCTTGCTGCTTGCACAGAGATGCCTGACTCATGGCTGACGTACAAACAACTATTAGCCTACATTTCAAAGACATTTCTGAAACTATTTGTAAATGTAATTTTTTGAATGAGTCTCAGTTTGCAGAGTTGCAGACGATGGAGATAACTAAAACTAAATCATCCGTTACGGTTCCTCTCATGACATTAATGGTAAGTCACAAGATAATTAACATTGCCCCTCTGGTCAATGGGAATAGAAGCAATTAGGATACTTTTCTACATTAAAAGCACTATTTAAATCCAAGTAGTTATTGAATCACTTTGTGCCTATTACTATTACTATAATCGTATATGACACCACCCCTGTGATCTTCCGTGACACAATCCCTTTATTGCCACTATGCGTAGGTACATGGAGGTGGATTTGATTTTGTGCAGAAATATTTATAATGCATTGTGCTCAATTTAATATAAAGCCAAAGTTGGGAAAACTACAGGATTAATCCTCCAGATAGTGGACGTTTTGCCTGGGCTGTCAACCATTTTGGTGTGTCGATCGACTCAAAAAAGATAGCAAGAATTAAACTACTCCTGATACTACAGCAATGCAATAATGTTGAGCAGCCATGCTGCATCAATGTTATGATTCGCTCAGAAATTTGCTGTGCATGTGAGGTCTTTGAGCCCGAGACACGGGGCGAGAATGTGTATTCAGGAGAAACTGAAACAGAAACTGCACTCTGAAGAAGGTTGCTCATTTTTGCTAAAGAGTTGCATTGACAGATAGTGGAAGCCAATCCCACCCTCCCATGTGAAAGAGTAAAGATCTCCTCGCACTATATGATTCAGAAAAAGGAAGCTTTAAGAAGGACACGGGAGCCCACACTGAGTCAAATGAAGAACTTAGATTAATTTACAATAAGTACAGACACTTCCCGGTAGATCCCTACCGGGTTCCTTTTCTGGTCGGTGCCTCACTGGCCGACCTTCAAGGCAATGGTAATGGAGTTCCCCCTCACCTCAGCCGGGGAGCTCATACTCCGTGAGAACCACAGGGACGATACTCATTCCCACCCCGTACGTCCCGTGTGAGATTTTACTCAATGCATCTCCCTCAAACTCAATCACTGATATTCTCCATTTCAGAGCCTAATGGCGGCATTACCCGTTTCAGAAACTAAGGGCGGGATGCCAAAATCACATATGGTGATTGGCTGGAGAATCCGTTTTGATGCCAAAATCGGTGGCAGCGCCGTTTTTTTTGGATGTTCCACCACCCGAGTACGCCGCACGCCAGTGGGACAGCCTCAGGGCATCACCTGAAGCCCTCCCCCGATGCTCCGCCCCTGATGGGCCGACTTCCCGATGGCGTCGGTCATGTGAGCTCACAGTTTTCGGGGACCTCGCCAGGCGGCTGCAGACTGTGTCCAGGCCGCCACAGGTTGTGGGGGGGTGGGGGGGGGGGGGGGGGGGGGGGGGTGGGGGGAGTCGTTCTACTGGCCGGGGGTGCCTTGGGCTGGGGGATGGGGGACTGGGCGGGGGGTTGGCCACGGGGAGGGTGGCGAGACGTGGTTACAGGAGGAGCACTATCTGGCAGGTCGGGTTCCGCGTGCAGCCGGCATGTCATGCTGTACAGCATGGCCGCCGCAGGCTGCCGCAGGTGTCGCTCCGTGTGCATGCTACGGCCATGGTGGGGTGGTGTGGGGCGAAGGGCTGAGGGTGGTGGAGGGTAGTGGTGGTGGAGGCGGGTATTGAGATCGTAGTTGGTGGAGGGGTGGTTGTAGGGGTGGATCCATTCGTATCTACAGGTGAAGCAAGCTTTACGTTGCGCTGCTACTAGCCCCCCACTGACGAAGCATCGGTGCGGGGGTCGGTACCGACCTTTTGGTCATAAGACCAGACACACGCCCCGGACATAGTCTCAAATGGGAGAATCCAGCCCTAAGTGCTGATACCGGACTGAATCTGTGGTGTTCTACGATAGGAGAATTGGTGCCGTTCCCAGAGCAATTCTTCAACCGTTAATGGGCTAGCACTGTCGCCATGTGGAACGTGACCGATTCCAATAAAAACAGTGTCTCATTCGCCGAAGTTGGGAATCACACTCGACAAGCTTGTACCCGCATATTACCCACTTCACTCCCACGCACACGCATCCCAGCCAATAAGATAGCAGCAAGAAGAGAAGAAACCCAGTTTCACCGACACAGAACTGCTGGATGGTGTGGAGAAAAGGCGGGTTTTCCCTTTACCCCGGATTGGGAGGAGGTTGCCACCCACCACTGTGCACCGGGCCTGGGCACAGGTGGGAGATGCCGTGAGCGCTGTGGGCAACACGACCAGGAGAGGCCAGCCAATGCCCATAAGAAACTGCATGACCTCCTCAGTGTGGCCGGGTCAGGAGGCAGCACTGTTGCCCCCAGCACTAACCCCCGAACCACACACCCGTAACCAGCCACCACCCATTTTGGAGGTGACTGAAACCACTGCCCTGCACCACTTGCCAGCACCCATACCGGCCACCATGGCTGGGAGCCCTGGCTATGAAGGCCACCACCTACCCACCCCCTATTACAGCTAGTGTCTGACTGTCTAACAATGTACATTTTGTACCTCCCCCCCTTTCCGCTGGAGAAGCCGGGCTCACAACCGTGAGAGACGGACCCTCACCGTAGAGCCCTGGGCGCTGGACCTGAATGGTGGGTACGGGGAGAGAGGGAAAAGTCACGGAGGTGGGATCAGCATCGGGCGACAAGTGAGAACCCGCCGAGTTGCTGTTCCCCGTGGCATGTGTGTCACCATCCCCTCCACCACCCCAACGCTCCCCACCCCCACATCACCCACTCACCAGCCCGCTTCACCACTACCATCCCCACATCCGCCTCCACCACCACCACCCCTACACCCCCCTCCACCACCACCACACACCACCACCCCCACATCCCCCTCCACCACCCCCACACTACCCCCACCCACCACTCCCCCTCCACCATCACCACCCACCACCACCGCTACACCCCCCTCCCCACTACATCCGCACACCCCCTCTACCACCACCAACCCCCTACACCCCCCTCCACCACCACACCACACCACACCACCCCACATCCCCCGCCACCACCCCCCCACTACCCCACCCCACCCTCCACCATCACCACCCACCACCATCGCTACAACACCCCCTCACCACTACCACCCCCACACACCCCTCCATCCACCACCACACAACACCACCACCCCCCCACCCCCCCTCCAACCACCCCACACTACCCCCCCCCACCTCCACCCCCACCACCCACCACCACCGCTACACCCCCCTCACCACTACCATCCGCACACCCCCCTCTACCACCACCACCCCTACACCCCCCTCCACCACCCACCAAACACCACCACCCCCACATCCCCCTCCACCACCCCCCCCACTACCCCCCACCCCACCCTCCACCATCACCAACCCACCACCACCGCTACACCCCCCTCACCACTACATCCGCACACCCCCCTCTACCACCACCACCCCTACACCCCCCTCCACCACCACCAAACACCACCACCCCCACATCCCCCTCCACCACCCCCCCACTACCCCCACCCCCACCCTCCAACACCACCACCCACCACCACCGCTACACCCCCCTTACCACTACCACCCCCCACATCCCCCTCCACCACCCCCCTCACTACCCCCCACCCCACCCTCCACCACCACCACCCACCACCACCGCTACACCCCCTCACCACCACCACCCCTACACTCCCCTCCACCACCACCACACTCCACAACCCCGACACCCCCGTCCACCACCCGCCACACTACCCCACCCCCCCCTCCACCACCACCCACCACCACCACTGCACCCCCCTCACCACTATCATCCCCACACCCCCCTCCACCACCACCCTTCCACCCTTGCACCCCGCCTCCACCACCCCCACCCTACCCCCACCCCACCCTCCACCACCACCACCCACCACCACCGCTACACCCCCCTCACCACTACCATCCCCACATCCCCCTCCACCACCACCACACACCACCACCGCTACACCCCCCTCACCACTACCATCCCCACATCCCCCTCCACCACCACCACTCCCACACCCCCTCCAGCACCCCCACACTACCCCCACCCCACCCTCCACCACCACCACCCTCCACAACCGCTACACCCCCTCACCACCACCACCCATCACAACCGCTACACCCCCCCTCATCACTACCATCTCCACACCTGCCTCCACCACCACCCTTCCACCCTTGCACCCCCTTCCACCCCCACCACCCAACACAACCCCCGCACCCCCCTCCACCACCACCACCCACCACCACCCTCGCACCCCCCTCCACCACCACTCACCACCACACCCATACCCCCCTCCACCGCTACCATCTCCACACCCGCCTCCACCACCACCCTTCCACCCTTGCATCCCCACTCCACCCCCACCACCCAACACGACCTCCACACCCCCCCTCCACCATCACCACCCACCACCACCCTCGCACCCCCCTCCACCACCACTCACCACCACTCCCATACCCCCCTCCACCGCTACCATCACACCCGCCTCCACCACTACCCTTCCACCCTTGCACCCCCACTCCACCCCCACCACCCAACACGACCTCCACACCCCCCTCCACCACCACCACCCACCACCACCCCAACACCTCCCCTCCACATCACCACCGCTACACCCCCTCCACCTCCACTACAAACCACCACCACCAACCCCCCCCCCCCCCACCAACCCCCCTCCATCGGCCATGCATGCCACCCAGGCTAACAACGCAAGGGTGGGGTCCATGCTGGAGGCTTGGGGGCGAAGTGTGCTAGGATGAAGGCATCCTGCACACTGACCGGGTATTGGGAGCAGACGTGCATGATGCACATCTCATGGTCACATACGAGGCGCATGTTCATTGAGAGGAACCCTTTTCAGTTTGTAAAGACAGCCTGTCATGGGTCGGCATGTATCCTGTTCATCACCTCCCGGTGTCACTCAGCAAAACCATGGGCCATAGGGGGGCTTTCAGTGGGGTGCACAGCAGGATGGCTGCCTTACAGACCGTGGCAATGGCGGTCCATGCCTGGATGTCCCGATTCCTTGGGGGGGGGGGGGGTCACAAGACTCCTATCATCTCGTCATGTGCTGGCCCGCAGCCAGCCTTGCCAGTGTCAGGACCGGCAGCCCATGGTTGCACTTCTGCACGTCCTACCTCATCGCTCTCCCTCATCAGCCACGGCACCTGTTTCCCAATTTTTAAAATGCGCTGACGGTAATTCCTCCTAGCGGAGGCAGAGCATTGCGGAGGCCCTGGAGACTACCGGGTCAGGCCCGCTAATGATATGTGGACGGCGTTTACTGTCCGTGTGGAGTAGAACACATTGACGCCACTTTCGAGGCACCAGAGCATGGCATTCTGTCAGGCGCCCGGCGCGGCCACGATTTTGGCCTCACGACTAATTCTACGCCCTCTCACCTTTCCCAACTCCGGCATTGTCTGACGGAGAATCCGCGCCCAGATTATTTGATCATTATAACATTGCCCTTTCTGGGAGCTCATTGCTACATTTCCCACAAGACAACACCTCGAAACGTACAATGGCTGTAAAGGGTTTAGGGAGGTCCTGAGGCTGTAACAGGTGTTATATGCATGCAAGACCTTCTTTCTTCCTTTGAGGTCTTTTTAGGAATAGGAAACGGATGCAGATTTCCATTTCTCCGGCAGATGAAGTCCAGCAACCCTTATTAATAGTCATTTAATTTTGTTTTAATACTCACATTGATTCCTTCTTTTACTGGCACCCAGATGGACGGCTTTTCATCTTTGAATTCTGACAAAGGACCAACCTTTCTCCTCAGACACTGCCGAGCCTGCTGAGTGTTTCTCTTACGAAAGAGAAAATGCTGGAAAATCTCAGCAGGTCTGGCAGCACCTGTAGGGAGAGAAAAGGGCTAACGTTTCGAGTCCGATGACTCTTTGTCAAAGAGTGTTTCTCTTTGGTTGTCCTCCCTTGAGAACTCTCATATTCACCATAATCACTCAACTATGCCAGATACGAAAATCTAAATACAGACAACGCTGATAATAAGAATGATCTCAGCGATTTCAAAGTTGTCCTCATGATTATCGTGTCCCCTGAAGTAGAGTATTAACATTGCAACACGTTTGAAATAAAGTTAATTCACTAAAGGGTTCTCAAGGCCTTCATCATAAGTCGGGATTTCAGCCAAGTTGGCACCATCAGATAGAAAGTTTATTACGTAATTTGGTATGAAGAACATCACATTAAAATCAATAAAATAACTGTAGCATCACCGATATCTGATTATTAAACCTAACTGCAAATATAAATAATATAGAAGACGGAGCAGTATCAGGAGCATGGTTCTCACCAAAGATCCTCTGCCAATGTCACTCTAGCTGACTGTCGGGTCATTATCTCATGCTAGTGATGTGATTTTGCTGCATGCAAATCTTGATAATGTATTTATGCATGAGAACAGCGGCAAAATGTTTAAAACTGTGTATTGGGGAATCCCAAAGCTGTCAAGGAAATTTTCTTTCTTTCTCTGTGGTCTCTCTCTCTCTGCCTCTGTCACTCTCTCACGCATGTCAAATGGGCATGAGTTTTTCAAAAAGAATCTGGTTAAGTGGCCACTAAAGAGCACAGCCGTCACAGCTCGTTGAAAAAAGCACATTGATACTGATCACTTGATAAACAAGTGCAATGACAGATGCAGAAAATGCTAGAAAAACGCAGGTCTGGCAGCAACTGAGGAGAGAGAAGCAGGCTTATTTTTTGGAACTGGAGAATGGTAGGAATGTGATTGGTTTAATGACGTCGAGAAAGCGGGAGGTGGGGGTGGGGCAGTGCAGGTGGAGCAAAATAGAAAATCAGGGATCGGTTAGAGGGCAGGGGAGATTAAATCACAATTACACAATCGAACATGGCAAAGGGAGATGTAGATCATAGAATTTACAGTGCAGAAGGAGGCCATTCGGTCCATCGAGTCTGCACCGGCTCGTGGAAAGAGCACCCTACCCAAGGTTAACACCTCCACCCTATCCCCATAACCCAGTAACACCACCCAACACTAAGGGCAATTTTGGACACTAAGGGCAATTTATCATGGCCAATCCACCTGACCTGCACATCTTTGGACTGTGGGAGGAAACCGGAGCACCTGGAGGAAACCCACGCACACACAGAGAGGATGTGCAGACTCCACACAGACAGTGGCCCAAGCCGGAATCGAACCTGGGACCCTGGAGCTGTGAAGCGATTGTGCTATCCACAATGCTACCGTGCTGCCCATATGTAATGGGCATATTCAAGTCAGCACCCTGTCTGCAGAGGGGTCTGCACCCCTCCTAACCTGCAACACCACATTCCCTTCCCATTGCATCTCCCCATACAATCGCAGGCGTTGCAACACCTGCCCCTTTACCTCCTCCCCCCTCACCTTGCAAGGCCGCAAACACTCCTTCCATGTGAAGTAGCGATTTACTCGCACTTCTTTCAATTCGATCTGCTCACAATCTAGTCCCCTCTACAAGAAAGTGGTTGACGCTTTGCTTAGATTTTAATACTATCATTACCTATACTGTTCTATGATATCTGTGTCATTCAATGTCTCCCACCCTCTAACCTATCCCTCTATTCTATCACTATTTTGCTCCACCTGCCCTCCCCCCTCCCTTTTTCAACTGCATAAAACCCAGCACATTTCTACTTCTTGCCAGTTCTGAATGAGAGTCATACGGACTCAAAACGTTAACTCGGTTTCTGTTACCGCAGATGCTTCCTGACCTGCTGGGTTTTTTCCCAGCACTTTCTGTTTTTCTGTCAGGTTTTCAGCATCTTCAGTATTTTGATTTTTTTAAAAACATGATCGATGCAATATGAGTATTCAGATGCTGCCAGGAAGGTTCAAAGTGTCAACTTTTGCAATATAACAGACAGAAGATGGTTTGTAAACAGATGGCCAAAGCATGCAGATGGCCAGGCATTAGAGAACCCCAAAGTGTATCATGGAGTTCACCTGAACCACAACTTTTACTAGATTGTGGTATGGAGAGCACACGGCCCACTCTACAGGTGTGGTCCTTCGAAAATTCTAATACAGCAGAGTCAACATGAAAGGGAAATTGTGTTTGCCAATTTTATTACAGATATAAGCAGGTTGGATAAAATTGAACCAGTTGATGTAGCCTATTTGGATTTCCAAAATGCATTTGATGTGGTGCTTTATTAAAAGTTACTGCACAAGAAAGAAGCGCATGATGATGGAAGTAATAATGTATTTGCATGGAGCTTGCAAACTGTAACTAATGGAATGCTACTGGGATCAGTGCTGGGGCCTCAATTATTTCCTCTTTTTCCTTCAGATACCATGGGTAGGATTCACCGTTCCCCGATGGCAATTTTGTAATTGGTGATCGGGCGAAGAATCCCTTCTGACGCCAAAATCGGGGGCGGAGCCTGTTTGTTGCCAGTTTAGTTGCCCCTCCGAAATGACATCATCACATTGCGCACCGCATGCCATTGGAACGGCGTTAGCATGTCACCTGAAGGTCCCAATGCTCAGCCCCCAATGAGCCAAGTTCCCGACCGCGCGGTTGACGTGTGGTCGCAGCGGTCGGGAACTCGATATAGCGGCTCTGGACTGTGTGCAGTGCTGCCGCAGTCGGGCCTGTGCTTCCCCGAGGGCTGGGGGGACTGGTGGGGAGTGGCCAGGGTGCGGCGAGGGGGGCATTACCTGGCATGTCGGGTTTTACGGCTCGACTACTGCAGGACGTCGCCATGCGCATGCGCGGCCATGAACCGGGCCATTCTCCAGGAATTTATATCGTGGGAGCCGGGAGTTTTACTCGGCACAGCTGCTAGCCCCTGTTGGAACCAACAATTCTACGGACACGTGCTTGTAGGATTAGAATAGCGGTTTTAATATACTCACAACAGAGCCACCCAGTTAGCCATTGAACTTTCGGTGAACTGGCCGGCTGACCATGTGGCACTGAGCTTTTATACAGCAGCTTCCGGGGGAGGAGTCCTGGGCAGAGCCAAGGGAGAAGCCCCATACAACTCGAGCATTCCCAGAGCTACTCCCCCTGGAGGACAGGTAGTGCAACTGCACTTACAATACAGACACATGTATATACAGATTATAATCCGGTGTGAATCACATTCACCACAGCCCCTCACCGGTCCCAGGAGCGTGCGAGTCCCACCTTCACACAGGAAGACTCTGAGATAACCTCGGCTTAGTGATTTGGACCCGCAGCTCCATTGAGTTCATTGGTACAGATAGTATGAAGAATCTTGGGCCTGTTATTAGTGGGATAATTTAAGGGAAACAATTTTACTGTTTGTTGAATAAAGTTATTTGATATATACACTTGTGTTGTCCTTTCTTCTCCTCGCCAATAAAGATACCTGGATAAAACATTTGATTAATAAACTGGCTGGAGTGTCTGAGCTTTTATAGACGCAACAATTATCTCTGATGAATTGTGAGCAACATAAATGTCAAAATGTTGCAACACCAGTACCAAACTCAATGACTCCTTCTCAATAGTCGAATACTTCAGATGATGAATATTTATCTTTCTGGAACAATAACTAATAGGTCTTTCTATTCATTCGTCATCTTCTTTTAACAGTACAGCACCAACACTCACATCACTCGCATCAATGGCCACCTTGAATTGCTTGTCATAATTCGGTGTCGTCAAAACTGGTTCAATGGTTAACACAGTTTTCAGATTGTCAAATACCTCCTGATATTCTGACGTGCACTGTAATTTCCGTTTCTTTTTCAGAAGTTTAGTCAGTGGAGCAACCATGCTGATATTTGGCGTGAAGTTTATGTAGAACTCACTTATGCCCAGGAATCTCAGAACTTCTCTTCTCATTGACGATATTGGGAACCCCCCAAATAGCTTTCCTTTTCACATTCCGTGAGGTAAACTGACCATGTCCAACTTTATGGCCTAAGAATGTGATTTGGGCTTTCGCAAACTCACTTTCACTCAGGTTTACCACCAAGCCAGCCTCCTGTAGTTGATTGAACAATTCCTTTAAATATTCAAAAATGCTTTCCACATTTGGCTGAACATCAACAGATTGTCTATGTACATTGCACAATTCTTTAGTCCAGACATAAACCTGCTGGTTAGCCTTTGGAATGTTGCTGCCACATTCTTCATTCCAAGCAGCATACCTTTAAACTGATACAGACCATTTGGTGTTACGAAAGCCGGAACTTCATTCGCCCTTTCATAGAACATAGAACATTACAGCGCAGTACAGGCCCTTTGGCACCCTTCTCTTTTTCCTCTCCCCCTATTCTTCTGAAAACATCTAAACCCTGGAACATCTAACAACCATTCCTGCCCCTGTGGAATCCATATCTCCGTAATGGCCACAACATTGCAGTTAAAAGTACTCATCCATGCTCTTAGTTCATCTCCATTATTCTTGACTGAGTGAAACTTTGTCCTATCAACTGTCTATCCTTCCTCACAGATTTGCTGCATACTATTTCTGCCTGTTCAACAGCTACCCTATCCTCTGATCTATAGCTCTGGTTCCCATCCCCCTGCCAAACTAGATTAAACCCTCCCGAAGAGCTGTAGCAAACCTCCCACCCAGGATCATGGTGCTCCTCCAATTTAGGTGCAATCCATCCTTCATGTACAGGTCCCACCTTCCCAGAAGATATCCCAATGATCCACATATCTGAAGCCTTCCCACCTGCACCAGCCCTGTAGCCACATGTTCAGCTGCACTCCCTCTCTGTTCCTTGCCTCACTTGCACGTGGCCTCTTGCTCTATGCCTTGGCTGTGTCTACCTCCCTGTAACTCTTCTCTATCATCCCCTCTGTCTCCCGGATGATCCGAAGTTCATCCAGCTTCAGCTCCAATTCCCTAAGGCGGTCTCTGAGGAGTTGAAGTTGTGTGCACTTCCCGTAGGTGTAGTCAGCGGAGCCACCGGTGGTATCCCTCACCACCCACATCCTACAGGAGGAGCATTCAACTGTCCTTAGCCTCCATCCCCTCTGATCTTACAAAATGTAGCCGCCCTGTGAACCAGCTGGAACTCCGCCCTCCGACTCTGCTCCCAGTCAGCTGCACTCTCTGTAGACTCTCAGCTCCCTTCACGCTCTTTGAGGAAGTGTAGGAAACAAAATGAATGGAGCACCTTGCTCCTTCCTCACATAACTCCCTCAGTCACCAAACTCTCACTGTAGCACTCAAATGCACCCAAATTCAGCACTCAGGGCAAACAATTTTGTTCACATAACGTCCACAGTAAACCATGTAACAGGTGAGGCAGACCCAGTTCTCACCTTATCAAATAAAAAGGAAATTGAGTGGGGTTCTTATTTGATAAGAACACCGGATCGAGGGCAGAACGGTGGCTCAGTGGTTAGCACTCCTGCCTCACTGCGCCGAGGACCCGGGTTCCATCCCGGCCCCATGTTACTGTCTGTCTGGAGTTTGCCCATTCTCCCTCTGTCTGCATGGGTCTCACCTCCACAACTCAAAGTTGCGCAGGATAGGAATCGCCACACTAATTTGCCCCTTAATTGGAAAAAAAAAGTTGGGCACTTGAAATTTATCCAAAAAAAAAGAGATGAAGGAAAACCCACAGAGTGTGTCATGTTAATATGCTGAAAAGGTATTTTGATAGGGAAGAAAAGAAGGAGGGTCTGTTAATAGTTAATGCTCAGAGCGAAGAAATAAATCCAGGTGAGTCTGAATTTGACATTCCTCAAAAGCAAATGGACAATGAAGAAATAACAAGAAATTTTGCTAAATGACTGAGTTACCTTCCAAAGGAAAATCAGAATGACCTGAAAGAGTTATTGCAGTCACTTAAAGCTATATGTGGGAACAAACTAGGAAGTAAAAATATGATTATACATGATGGGAATGTAGAAAATTGAATTCCAATTGAGCAACATCGATACGGACTGAATCCACTCAAGGTGGTGCAGGTACAAAAGGAGACTGAAAACATGCCTAAGAATGATATCATTGAAGTGAGCTATAGTGATTGGCGATCACTTATTATGATGATACCAAAACCAGATGGAATGCAACGATTGTGTGTGAACTATAGGGAAGTCATTACAGTTATGAAGTCAGATTCTAATCCTATTCCTTATTTGGAAGACTGTATTGAAAAGGTGGGACAACCAAAGTTTTTCAAAATTTACTTACTAAAAGAATACTGGCAAGTACCTTTACTTGTGGACAGTGCGGAAGGATGTTGCAGGTTACAGAGGGACATAGATAAGCTGCAGAGCTGGGCTGAGAGGTGGCAAATGGAGTTCAATGCAGAAAAGTGTGAGATGATTGATTTTGGAAGGAGTAACAGGAAGCGAGAATACTGGGCTAATGGTAAGATTCTTGGTAGTGTGGATGAGCAGAGAGATCTCGGCCTCCATGTACATAGATCCCTGAAAGTTGCCACCCAGGTTGATAGAGTTGCTAAGAAGGCGTACGGTGTGTTAGCTTTTATTTGTAGAAGGATTGAGTTTCGGAGCCATGAGGTTATGTTGCAGCTGTACAAAACTCTGGTGCGGCCGCATTTGAAGTATTGCATGTAGTTCTGGTCGCCGCATTATAGGAAGGATGTGGAAGCATTGGAAAGGGTGCAGAGGAGATTTACCAGGATGCTGCCTGGACTGGACGGCATGTCTTACGAAGAAAGGTTGAGGGAGCTAGGGCTTTTCTCACTGGAATGAAGAGGGCAGAGAGGTGACTTGATAGAGGTGTACAAGGTGATGAGAGGCATGGGTAGAGTGGATAGCCAGAGACTTTTCCCCAGGGTGGAAATGGCTGTCACGAGGGTACGTAATTTTAAGGTGAATGGAGGAAGGTATAGGGGAGATGTCAGAGGTAGGTTCTTTACACAGAGAGTGGTGGGTGTGTGGAATGCACTGCCAGCAGAGATGGGGGAGTCAGAGTCATTAGGGACATTTAAGTGACTTTTAGACAGGCACATGGAGAGCAGTAATTTGAAGGTGAGTAGGTTAGGTTGATCTTGGATGAGTATAAATGGTCGGCACAACATCGTGGGCTGAAGGGCCTGTACTGTGCTGTACTGTTCTATGTTCTACCATTGGTAATAACAGTAATACTTTCTCCCCACTAACAAAACTATGAATTTTTGATTTCTTATCTGTCTCTTTTTTCATCACATGCTGTGACAATTTTAAATAATTTCTAGCTAACTCACCAGTCCAATTTAATCTCTTCCTAAAGTTTGACACATAGTCCACCAATGTGGTCTCAGAACCAATTTTGCCTGAATTCATTTGAGTGGTCCTCTTTACTCTTGACTAGAAATCAATTTGAATGGACTGAACTCAGTTGATTCATTCGGTGCATCCCTAATTTCAAACAGTACAAATGGAATTTCTTTATCCCAATCTTCTGATTAGTAAGGTCGCGGATGACACCAAGTTTGGTGGAGTGGCAGAAAGTGTTGAGGATTGTCAGAAGATATAGCAGGACATAGATAGGTTGGAGACATGAGCAGAAAATGGCAAATGGTGTTTAATCCGGACAAATGTGAGGTAAAGCATTTTGGTAGGTCTAACATAGAGCGGAAATATACCGTAAATGGCAAAACTCTTAGGAATATAGAAAGTCAGAGAGATCTGGGAATGCAGGTCCACAGATCTTTGAAGGTGGACAAGGTAGTCAAGAAAGCATTCAGAATGCATGCCTTCATTGAAAAGGACATCGAGTATAAGAACTGGCATGTCATGCTCCAGCTGTATAGAACTTGGTACGGCCGCACTTAGAATATTGCACACAATTCTGGTCGCCACACTACCAGAAGGATGTGGAGGGTTTGGGGAGCGTGCAGAGGAGGTTTGCCAGGATGTTGCCTGGTCTGCAGGGTGTTAGCTATGTGGAGAGGCTGAATAGACTCGGACTGTTTTCATTAGTAAGACGGAGGTTGAGGGGTGACCTGAAAGAGGTCTACAAGATTACGAGGGCCATGGATAGAGTGGATGGGCAGGCATCCTTTCCTATGGTGGAGGGGTCAGTCACCAGGGGGTATAGGTTTAAGGTCCGTGGGGCAAAGTTTAGAGGTGATTTGCAAGGCAGGCTTTTTACGGAGATGGTGGTGAGTGCCTGGAACGCGTTTCAGGGGTGGTTGTGGAGGCAGATATATTAATGGCATTCCAAAGGCATCTTGACAAGCACATGGCTAGGATGGGTATAGAGGGATACAGTTTAAGGAAATGCTGAAGGTTTTGGCAAAGATTGGTATCATAACCGGTACAGGCTTGAAGGGCGGAAGGGTCTGTTCCTGTGCTGTATTTTTCTTTGTTCTGGATGATGCTGACTATAATCCATCAACATGGTCTTTAAAATTTGATGCCATCTTTCAAATGCTCTCTGTAATTCTGGATGTTACGCAGTTGAGGGATCCCTCTGGGTGCTCTGATTTCTTCCCACAGTCTATAGATGTGCAGGTTAGGTGGGGTTTCGGGGATGGGGCCTAGCAGTCGGGTTAGCCAGGGTCGCTGCATTGTGGTCAATTAATACTGATTCCTACTTTTCGTCTGAGGAATAGGTCCAATGCAATCAATTAGGCCCCTAGTAAAAGGTTCCTTAAATTCCCAAATGGAGCATTAAGGGTGCTGGTTTGATTATCGCTTGAGGTTTTCCTACTACCTAACATATGTGGCAAAATTCAACTACGTCTTTATGCAGTCCCGGCCAATAAAAATATTTTGGTATTTTTGCTTGAATTTTCCTTGTTCCTAAATGACCCCTATTGGAACCTCATGGGCGACCCGCAAAACTTCCTTTCTGTAACCCACCGGTAATTGAACTTGGTTGAACTTCTGCCCATTTCTCTTCTATTTGAATATGTAACGGTCTCCACTTTCTCATTAATACATTATTTCTAATGTAATGACACTCTGGTCATACACTCAGAATCTATTTCTATGTATGCTTTCTGATAGACCTGATTTATCTCTGAATTTCTCTGTTGTAATTCTACCAGTTTTCCTGAACTAAAGATATTTGGTTTATTCATCACCTGCTCTTGTTCTGTATCAACTGCCTGGTCAAGGATTGTTTCTGATAACTGAACCTCAACCTCCCTATCTTTACTCCTTGATTTCTCCTTCTTCTGTCTCAATCGGTGAGTGGGTTACCAAATAATCTGGAAACACCACAGATACACTTCTTGCAACATCTCAGTTCTTTGATTTTTCACTGACTTTTCAACCACAGTAGACATCACTCCCATATGTGATCCAGCTATATAATTACCCAGGATAAACTGTACCCCTGAGTAATCTCTCTATTACTCCTACCACCAATTCTCCACTTTTCTCCCTCACCTTACCTTACATAATGGCATACTACTCACTTTACCAGTAATCCCACATATTATCTCCTTTCTGGAAATACTCTTTCTGAACAATATATCGCCTTATCTCCCACCATTAAAGATTGCCTTGTTCCTGTATCCCATAAATTCTTAATCTCCTAATCGACACCACATTGTACACATGAATAAACATTATCCTCACAAAGTGCTGACCAACCAACTTGTCAACCAAACTCTGAACTGGCTATATCCACTTTTAACCTCTTCAGCTGCAACCTTTTTTTTAAGAGCACCCAATTATTTTTTTCCAATTAAGGGACAATTTGACGTGGCCAATCCACCTAACCTGCACATCTTTGGATTGTGGCAGACATGGAGAGAATGTATCAGCAGCAACCATGGTTTCTTTCACCACTTTAATAAACCCCTCTGTCCAATCCCATTTTAAAGATTCTGGGCGGGTTTCTCTGTCCGGCCATGCCAGATTTTTGGTTCAGCAAACCGTTGGGATTCTCTGTTTCACAAGCTGGTCAATGGGGTTACCCATTGTGGAGCAGCCCCACGCTGTCAGGAAACTGTCGGCAAAATAGAGCATCCCGCCGGCGGAGAATTCAGTCCTCTGTGTTTGATTCTTCATTTCTTAGACTAAGGGCGGGATTCCGATTGCCGATGCTGAAATCGTATTCGGTGAATGGGCGGAGAATTCTTTTGACGCCGAAATCGTGAGCGGTGCCTGTTTTTGGATGCTTCCCCCCCTCCAAAACAGCTTCATTGGTGAGTAGGCCGCACACCATTGGGACGGCCTCAGGACGTCACCTGAAGGCCCTCCCCTGATGCTCTGCCCTCGATGGGCTGACTTCCCAACGGCGTAGATCATCTGTGGTCTGCGGTTTCGGCAACCTCGCGTGGTGGCTGTGGATTGTGCCCGGTGCCGCCACAGTCGGGGGGGGGAGCCGTTCTGCTGGCTGTGGGGGGGGGGGGGGGGTGTTGGCTTCGGCGGGGGCTGGGGGTACCATCTGGAAGGCTGGGTCCTCATGCGGCCGGAGCCATGTTGTACGGCGTAACTGCTGCAGGTCGCCGCCATGCGCATGCGCGGCCACGTACCCAAGATTTCTGTTGGAATGCCGGAGGTTTTACGTGGCCCGGCTGCTCGTCCCCACCGGGCAGAGCATCAGCGCGGGGACAGCGGTGACTTTTTGGTCATAGGATGAGACACATGCTCTGGACATAGCCTCAAAATCGGAGAATCCAGCCCTAAATAAGACGCCAATGCAGGATTCATGGAGTTCAACAACAGCAAAACTGACGCTGAACCTGGACAAATTCACCGACTGTGGAGGGGCGCACTGGTGCCACGTGGAACACAATTGATTCCAATGAAAAACAGTGCAGGATTCACCAGATCCGTGATTGACACTCAGGAGGCTGACAAGCTGCAGCCTCATACACCCATTACACTCCCCACACACACTCATCCCAGCCAACAAGATTTCCCAGGTTGCACTGGGGCATGCCCATCCCATTGATGGGTCGGCTGGGGCCAGAGGGCTCTGAGGGGAGTTTCCTGGGGTGAACACCCATATGACCTGTGGCCTCAAGTTCACAATGGGCAGTCAGCGGCCTTGTAGGCTGCGGCAATAGTGCTCCATGCCCATCCACCCCGACCCCACAGCCCACCTCATGACCAACCCCCGCTTCTCCCGCCGGCCCTGGTAGAAGCCCTCCGGCCAGCGGCACAACTGTCAGCAAACTATGGCAAAGTTGAACACTTTCCTTACCCTCGCTCTCTCCCTCATCAGTCATGGCGCCTGTTTCATGATTTTTAAAAGCACAAGTGAATTCGGCCCAATCGGAGGTGGAGAATCGCGGAGGCCATGGAGAGTACCAGGTGAGGCCTGCTAATGATATGCAAACGGTGTGTACTGTACGCGCGTTCCGGACCGCATTGGCCCCGCTGTCGAGAATTGCGGTTTGGCATCAAATTTGCGCCCGCCGCGAATTTGGCTTCGGAGCCTATTCTTCGCCCAATCGTGTTTCCCGATTTCACCTTCAGCCAACAGAGAATCCTGCCCTCTGTCTTCCAAGTACTTTTCTTAAAACACCAACATTGTGACTTTGTGTGTCCAACATTATTACAATGAAAACTTTTAAATATTATTTTCTCTCTTCCACCCTGATGTCACTTTTCACCTGCGGCAAAATCTCTTTAATTTCTCCAATTTAGAGCTTCACATGTTAGGTCTATTTTTAATGCTTTACCCATGATTAGGTAGAACAGTTACAGGAAAAGTTTCCAGATATTTTTCCATCATGTGTGGTAACCAGTGCAATGGCTAAACAAAGTTGACCACCAGAGATAGATGGTAGAATAGCTCAAACTATGCTTGAGGATGAGGATAATTCTGAGGAAGTTTTTGGTCGGACTTCATTAGTTGAGGCCCAGGAGGCAGACCCAAAGTTATTAGATTAGCACAGTCAGCTGTCACAGAAGCTGAGGCTGAATGGGCTCCAGTCTGCTGCTTTGTTAAGAACCGAGTTCTGATGAGGAAGTGGAGGCGTGCACACAGACCAGTGGACAAGGAATGGATGGCTGTTGGTCAGTGAGTGGTACCACCCAGATATCGTAGGTAAATACTGTGGGTAGCACGTGAGATACTAAAAGCAGGATATGTGGGAATTTGGAAAATTCAGGCATCAGTTAACAGGCATTTTTCATGGCCAGGAATGCGTAAGGATGTAGTTCTGCAATTCTGTAGAACCTGTCAGGTAATAGGTAAACCCAACATATGATTAAACCCACACCTTTAATACCCATACCAGTGTTTGAAGAACAAATTATTCGGGTATTGGTAAATTGTGTAGGACCGTTTCCTAAAACAAAGGCAGGGCATTTCAGTCATGGATATGACCAGCCGATTTCTGGATACATTTGAGAACAATTACAGCTAAGGTAGTATTGGAAACATTGACACAGTTCTTCACTGTTATGTCCTACCCTTAGAAGTACAATCAACCAGAGTTCTAACTTCATGTCCAAAATTTTCCAGGACATGTAGTTTAGGTTTCAAACAACTAAAGTCAGCCGCCTATCACCCACAAACTCAGGGAGCGTTGGAGAGACAAATTCAGGCTCTCAAAATGCTGATCAAGGCCTATTACCATGGATATCCAAGAGAATGGGACAAGGGGTTGCATTTTTTATGATTTCCCACCAAGGATTCTCCAAACCAATCGACTGGGTTTTGCGCATTTGATTCGGTTCATGGCCATGAAATACAGGGTCCATTAAAATTGATAAAAGAGAAGCATCTAAAGCAAAAGGACGCATCACCAATGTTGAATTATTTGTCCATGTTTCTGGGAAGACTCACAGGAGCTTGTCAGGTAGCCCAAGAACATTTAAAGATTTCGGGAGCAAGAATGAAAATCAGGGCTGACAGGCATGTCAGGTCCAGAACATTCCAAGCTGGAGACGAGGTATTGTTGCCTTCGCAGGGTGAACCTCTGAAAGCGAAATTCAGCAGCCCCTACAAGGTAATTAGGAGGGTGAGTAAGGTGACTTACCTCATAGATATTCCAGACCATAGGAAGAAGGACCGATTATTTCGGGAGCAAGAATGAAAATCAGGGCTGACTGGCACATTTCATCTCTCTAAGGGGGGAGGTATGTTAAAATTTTCCTTTTGATTCTCCTTTGTTTCCATTTCTTTTACTTTCTTTTATTATTTTTAGTCCGTGAATCCATAATCGGAGTGGACAAAAGCAGCGTAATCAGAGTGGCCTAAAGCTGCATAATCAGAGTGGCCTAAAGCTGGTAGGTTGCGAGTCAGGACAGGGTGTTCCTGGATTTGTATTTTGGAGAGGAGAAAACAGACATGTCGGTGCCGGGTGAATCTTAAGAACGAGGAGGTTGTTGGTTTGATTGGCTGGCTGACCTGTAGGGTAACAGGGTCAATGTTCTGCCTGACAACAGTCAGTGATTAGTTCCAGCATGACACTCCTGAGAGAGCTGGCCAGAAGTGATTGGACCTTGCATGGAGAAGAAACACGCTCTCTCTCTCACTTGTTCTAAAACCAGTGAGTGCCTGGCACATCTTTACTATGACTCCTGTCATAATATCCACTCATGTATATAATGAGAAGCAGACAGGCAGTGATTGACACACAGGTTCACAGGTTGACTAATGAACACACAACACAGAACAACCAATCACCAGACAGGACACCACCACTATAAAGCCCACAGGGCATTAAGACTCTCCCTCTCTCAGGACCCAACTACTGAGACAGTCAGAGTGCACACGTTAGTTGGCACTATTACCATGCGATAGCTAGTATATCTGGTCAAGCCAGTAAGAGGTCATCAGTTGGATTAGCAGAGTGTCAACCCACAGCTGAACATGTACAGCAGCCCATAGTTAAATAAAACAATGTTGGATCATCGCCTGTGTCAGATGTTTGTTTCTAGCTTCCCTGCATCCAGTTGCAGTCAACGTCGAACCAACCTGCCTAACACATCATGGTACCAGAGTGCTATTAATCCTGCCGAACCTACCTCGAGTGAATCAGCATTGACCAGCAAGTGGCCATCCAGCAAAATGGAAAACATCCAGCCTCCTCCACAACTCCGCATCTCAGGCAACCTCGCCGCCAATTGGAAAATCTTCAAGCAAAAGTTCCTCCTGTATATCGAGACCTCTGATCTCGAGGCAGCATTGGATGCCAGGAAGATGGCGCTATTTCTCTCGACCACGGGGGATCACGCCATCCATATCTACAATTCGCTTACGTTTGCCGATGGCAAAGACAAGACGAAGTTCAAAACAGTGCTGCTAAAATTCGACAGCCACTGCGACATTGAAGTGAATGAGAGCTTTCAACGGAATATCTTCCAACAGAGACTTCAGGGTAAGGATGAACCTTTTCAGTCCTTCCTGACCCATCTCCGCATCCTGGCGCAGTCACGTAATTATGGCTCGACGGCTGATTCCATGACTCGGGATCAGATCTTTTTCGGGGTCCCACATCAGGGCTGCAGAAACTGCAAAACTAGCCTCCCATGAGGCAGAACGGGTGCAGGCCATTGCAAAAATGCAAGGCCTGAGTATCGGGGAGAGTGGCCGTTTTGCGCGCTTTTCCCGGGTCCCTACGCATGCACGCCACGATCAGGTGGACGACGAGGCCAAAATCCCTAATGCGCAGGTTTGTACATCGGCGTACTGCGCATGCGTGTTGGTGCATGGAACGTGCTGATGTCAGCGTTATGACATGTCCGAATTGTGGCTCCGCCCATTTAAAGCGGCAATGTCCAGCCAAAGGACGGCGCTGCCTACAATGTGGGAAGCCTGGCCCTTACACGGCCTTCTGTAGGTCCGTTCCACCGATTATCAGCCAGCGATCCCAGATACGGCGCAGAAGTGTCCGCTCGGTACAACAAGACATGCAGGATTCTGATCCCGACAGCCCAACGGATCCCGATGCTGACTGCCTCGAGACTCCATATCGGGTGGGCATCATAACCACACGCGAGCTGGTCTCCACTGCACCTGCAAACCGCCTTTCGATCCTCAGTGTGGATCCCGACGACGAGTGGTGTTCTATCCTCAGAGTCAACCAGGCTCGCATCTGATTTAAACTGGACACCGGCGCGTCTGCGAACCTCATATCACAGTCAGATCTCGACAGCATCCGTGACCAACCAAGCATTCTTCCACCAGCCTGCCAACTCCTTGACTACAATGGCAATGCCATAGCTGCCAGTTGATCGTGTCGGCTAGGGGTATCTCACAAGGCAATCAAGGCAACATTACAATCCTAGATCGTCCGGCCTGACAGAGCGTACCTGCTCGGTGCTCGCGTCTGCAAGCTCCTGAATCTGGTCCAGCGAGTCCACACCATGTCCTCGACACCGGTGACTGCCTCGCCCGATGTGAATCTCCAGACATTCTCACATAATACCTCAACGTGTTTGATGGAATGGGCATGCTCCCATATCGCGCCAAAATTTTGCTCAAGCCGAACGTCACCCTAGTGATCCATGCACCGCGCCGGGTGCCAGCCCCTCTCAAGGATCGTCTGAAAAGCAGCTGCAAGACCTCCAAGACCAGGGCATCATCTCAAAGGTCACGGAACCAACAGACTGGGTCAGCTCCATGGTCTGCTTAAAAAAACCCTCTGGTGAACTCCGCATTTGCATTGATCCCAAAGACCTGAACCGCAACATCATGCACGAGCACTACCCGATCCCAAAGTGTGAAGAGTTAACCAGCGAGATGGCTCATGCCAAATTGTTCACCAAGCTGGACGCCTCCCGTGGCTTCTGGCAAATACAGCTGGACGTGTCCAGTTGGAAGCTGTGCACGTTTAGCACTCCATTCGGCAGGTATTGCGACAACCACATGCCTTTCGGTATCATATCAGCTTCCAAAGTATTTCATTGCATTATGGAGCAAATGATGGAGGACATCGAGGGGGTGCGAGTCTATGTGGACGACATGATCATCTGGTTCACAACGCCCGAGGATCACATTGCCCCCCTCAGACAGGTCTTCCAGCGGATTCATGAAAATGGCCTCCAACTCAACAGGGCCAAATGCTCATTTGGTCAATCCGCTATCAAGTTTCTGGGTGACCACATTTCACAGCAGGGTGTGCAACCTGACACCGACAAGGTGCTGGCGATCAATGCCATGAAGACCCTGGAGGACAAGAAGGCGGTCCTCCGCTTCCTCGGGATGGTAAATCTTCTCGGGAAATTCATTCCCAATTTGGCAGCCCACACCACGGCCCTCCGCCATCTCGTAAAGAAGTCAACAGTGTTCCAGTGGCCGCCCGCACATGAAAAGGAGTGGCTCGAGCTAAAGGCGAAGCTCACCACAGCCCCAGTACTGGCGTTCTTTGACCCAACTAGGGACACCAAGATATCTACTGATGCTAGCCAGGACGGCATTGGGGCGGTGCTCCTCCAGCGAGACGACTCCTTGTTCTGGGCTCCAGTGGCATATGCCTCCAGTGCCATGACGCCGACCGAGCAACAGTCTGCCCAGATCGAAAAGGAGTGCTTGGGTCTCCTGACAGGAATAGTCAAGTTTCATAACTATGTATATGGCCTGCCAAAGTTCACGGTGGAAACAGACTACAGGCCTTTAGTCCACATAATCCAGAAGGATGTAAATGACATGACACCTCGGCTACAGCGAATTCTTCTTCGTCTCCGACGATATGACTTCGAGCTCCTCTACACACCGGGTAACTTGCTGATCATCGTGGATGCCCTATTCCGATCCATCACCACACCGTATGAACAGGGCGACTTCATTCGCCACATTGAGGCACAGGTGCAGTTGTGTGCCAGCAACTTCCCAGCCACTGATGAATGAGTGGTCCAAATACGTGAAGAAACTGCCAAGGATCCTCTACTGCAGCGCGTGATGCAACACCTCGCCCATCACTGTCAAAAGGGTCAATGTCCCTAGTTCTTTAACATTAAGGACAAGTTAACGGTCATTGAGGGAATTCTTCTTAAACTGGATAGGATCGTCATTCCTCAAAGCATGTGAGCTATGGGGCTCGAACAGATCCATGAGGGTCACCTTGGGGTTAAAAAATGAGCTCGGGAGGCGGTTTATTGGCCGGGCATCAACATTGCCGATACGGTCCTCAACTGCCCAACCTGCCAGAAGTTTCAATCGGCTCGGCCCAAGGAAACACTGCAACAGCACGAGATTGTGACCTCTCCGTGGTCTAAAGTGGGGGTAGACCTCTTTCACGTCAATGGGCGTGATTACGTGCTCTTGGTCGACTACTTCTCCAGTTACCCGGAAATGGTGAAATTGTCGGACCTCACGTCTAGGTCTGTCATCAAGGCCTGCAAAGAGACGTTTGCCAGGCATGGGATACCACTCACAGTAATGAGTGACAACGGGCCATGTTTCTACAGCCAGCAGTGGTCCGATTTTGCACGATCCTACAACTTCAGACACATCACCCCAGTCCCCATTACCCGTAATCAAACGGGAAGGCCGAGAAAGGGATCCATATTGGCAAGCAGTTGTTGTGCAAGGCTGTAGACTCAGCCTCCGATTTCATCTTGCCGCTGCTGGCCTACAGGGCAGCCCCTCTGTCGACTGGTTTGTCTCCAGCGCAGATGCTCATGAACCGCAACCTGAGGACGACAGTTCCAGCCATCCATGTCCCAGACCTTGACCACCTCACGGTGCTGCAAAAAGTGCATCGGTCCAGGGACCAGCAGAAGATCTGTATGATGCTCATGCCATGGATCTGCCTGCACTGGCTCCAGCAGATGTTGTTCGTGTCCAGTAGTCTGAGGGCGGTCGGTCGGCCCCAGCTGTTGTTGTCAGGAAGGCCGCCCCAAGGTCTTTCATTGTTCAAATGGCTGACGGCTCCATTCTCCGGCGCAACAGGAGGGCGCTGCGGAGAGTTCCTCGCCCACTGCCTAACCGCATTGCTCCGCCGGCTATCATGCCTCCTCCAGACGTCTCCTGACACAACGCTACCGACCTGCCAGCGATCCCGCTTGTCCACGACACCACCGCAATGCCAGCAATCCCGCCTGTCCAAGTGCCGGCGTCTCTTGCTCCACCTCTGCGGCGATCGACAAGAATTTGTCGCTCGCCTCAAAGACTGAATCTATAGACTTTACTTTTGTAAATTTTGTTCAGTTTGCTCTGTATCTGCACGATAGACACCTTCCCAAGTACATATGTCCGTTAACTCAGCACTTGTACATCGTCAGGCATGTATATACCTTCACGTTCCAAAATTTATTTTTAAAAAAAGGGAAGATGTCATAATATCCATTCATGTATATAACGAGATGCAGACAGGCAGCGATTGACACACAGGATGACCAATGAACACACAGCACAGAACAACCAATCACCAGAAGGGCACCACCACTCTAAGCCCACAGGACATTAAGCC
Source organism: Scyliorhinus canicula (assembly GCF_902713615.1). Classification (NCBI taxonomy): domain Eukaryota; kingdom Metazoa; phylum Chordata; class Chondrichthyes; order Carcharhiniformes; family Scyliorhinidae; genus Scyliorhinus; species Scyliorhinus canicula. The sequence continues at coordinate 38,745,489 of NC_052166.1, read as the reverse complement.
TCTCCCTCTCTCAGGACCCAGCTACTGAGACAGTCAGAGTGCACACGTTAGTGAGCACTATTACCATGCAGTAGCTAGTAAGTCTGGTCAAGCCAGTAAGAGGTCATCAGTTGGATTAGTAGAATGTCAACCCACAGCTGAAAATGTACAGCAGTCCATAGTTAAATAAAACAATGTTGGATCATCTCCTGTGTCAGACGTTTGTTTCTAGCTTCCCTGCATCCAGTTGCAGTCAATGTCGAACCAACCTGCCTAACACAGAGAATCCCAGGGGGAGGTGTGAATCCTACCCCGCTGCCCCGATGCCAGCTGCCCTATTCTCAGGCGCCAAAGATCGGAGGCCGGGGGGATTCACGCCACACAAGTCGGGGGCCTTTGACAGTGGCCCCCTCCCGGCAATTCGACGGACCCTAATTGGCCGAGTGGCCGTAAAGTTTGGGCCAGTCCCGCCGGCGTGAATTACTCACCTCACGCACGGCGGGACCTGGCAGGTAAGTGTGCGGGGGCGGTCCAGGGGGGAGGGTCTGGGGGGATCCAAACCTGGGGGGGCCCCCATGGTGGCCTGGCCCGCGATCAGGGCCTACCGATCTACGGGCGGGGTGGCTTCATGGGGGTCTTCTTTCCTCCACGCTGGGCCCCTGTAGGGCTCCGCCATATTACCCGGGGGACGGCAGGGAGAAGGGGACCCCCGCACATGTGCAGAAATACACCGGCCGGTCTGCACATGCGCGGAAATACATCGCCCGGTCTGCGCATGCGCAAGATCAAGCCGGCCATTCCGCGCATGCTCGAACTCACGCCGGCCCTTTGGCGCCAGCTTGAGCGGTGCCAACTACTCCGGCATCGGCCTAGCCACTGTGAAATTGGATAATTCCTCACTTTCGGAGGCTGTTCACGCCGGAGTGGTTGGCGCCGGTTTCCCCGCCGGCATGAAGACATAGCCACATTTTCAGAGAATCCCACCCTATATATTTAAAATGATCTTGAATCTACAGAGAAATTAGATAGCCTTTCCAGAGAAAAGCATCCTAAGCCTCAAAGGAAGAAATAAAAGCTAGAACCCTTGGAAGAATTAACTGGAAGCCGGAATGGTGCATCAGAAATCCTTAACCCATTTATTTTGTCATTATTTTCTGTATTCTCCTCCTTCTCCTCCACTTTGTCTGTGTGTGTGTATAATAATAATCTTTATTAGTGTCATAAGTGGACTTACATTAACACTGCAATGAAGTTACTGTGAAAAGCCCCTAGTTGCCACACTCCGGCACCTGTGCGGGTACACTGAGGAAGAATTCAGAATGTCCAATTCACCTAACAAGCGCGTCTTTCGGGACTTGTGGGAGGAAACCGGAGCGCCTGGAGGAAACCCACGCAGACACAGGGAGAACGTGTTGTCTCTGCACCCAAACCAGGAATCGAACCTAAGTCCCAGGTGTTGTGAAGCAACAGTGCTACCACTGTGCTACTGTGCCGCAGAGTGGGGCAATTTGGAAGGGAGGGGTTGGGAAAAGGGTGCGAGGTAGTCAGAGGTAGTGCAACTCCAGCTCTCGAGAACCGCGTTAGGGACCTGGAGCTGGAGCTGGATGAACTTCAGATCATTTGGGAGGCGGAGGGGGTAATTGAGAGGAGTTATAGGGAGGTAGTCACACCTCAGGTAAAAGAAGAAGGTAGATGGGTTACCGTCAGGGGAACAAGAGGGAACCGGCTGGCAGTGCAGGGATCCCCTGTGGTCGTTCCCCTCAATAACAAGTATACCGTTTTGGATACTGTTGGGGAGGTGACTTACCAGGGGTAAGCAATGGGGCACAGGTCTCTGGCACAGAGTCTGTCCCTGTTGCTCAGAAGGGAAGGGAGAAGAGGAACAGAGCACTTGTCATTGGGGACTCCATAGTTAGAGGAACAGACAGGAGGTTCTGTGGGAACAAAAGAGACTCACAGTTGGTGTGTTGCCTTCCAGGTGCCAGGGTTCGTGATGTCTCTGATCGTGTTTTTGGGATCCTTAAGGGGGAGGGGGAGCAGCCCCAAGTCGTGGTCCACATAGGTACCAACGACATAGGTAGGAAGAGAGATGGGGATTTGAGACAGAAATTCAGGGAGCTAGGATGGAAGCTGAGAGCTAGAACAAACAGAGTTGTTATCTCTGGGTTGTTACCCGTGCCACGTGCTAGCGAAGTGAGAAAGAAGGAGAGAGGAGTTGAACATGTGGCTACAGGGATGGTGTAGGAGGGAGGGTTTTGGTTTCCTGGATAATTGGGGCTCATTCTGGGGTAGGTGGTACCTCTACAAACAGGATGGTCTTCACCTGAACCAGAGGGGGACCAATATCCTGGGGGCGAGATTTGCTAGTGCTCTTCGGAGGGGTTTAAACTAATTCAGCAGGGGGATGGGAACCTAAATTGTAGTCCCAGTGTACAGGATGTTGAGAGTAGTGAGGTCAGGGATAGGGTTAAAAGTTCGAAAGAGGGCACCGTCAAGCAAGATGCTGGTTTGAAGTGTGTCTACTTCAACGCCAGGAGCATCCGGTATAAGGTGGGTGAGCATGGGTTGGTACCAGGGGTCTCGATGTTGTGGCGATTTCGGAGACATGGGTAGAACAGGGACAGGAATGGTTGTTGCAGGTTCCAGGATTTAGATGTTTCTGTAAGAACAGAGAAGATGGTAAAAGAGGGGGGTGTGTGGCATTGTTAATCAAGGAAAGTATTACGGCGGCAGAAAGGACGTTTGAGGACTCGTCTACTGAGGTAGTATGGGCCGAGGTTAGGAACAGGAGAGGAGAGGTCACCCTGTTGGGAGTTGTCTATAGACCTCCGAATAGTTCCAGAGATGTAGAGGAAAGGATAGCAAAGATAATTCTCGACAGGAGCGAGAGTAACAGGGTAGTTGTTATGGGGGACTTTAACTTTCCAAATATTGACTGGAAATACTATAGTTCGAGTACTATAGGTGGGCCAGTTTTTGTGCAGTGTGCAGGAGGGTTTTCTGACACAGTATGTAGACATGCCAACAAGGGGCGATGCCACATTGGATTTGGTACTGGGTAATGAACCCGGCTTGGTGTTAGATTTAGATGTAGGTGAGCACTTTGGTGATAGTGATCACAATTCGGTTATGTTTACTTTAGCGATGGGCAGGGATAGGTATATACCGCAAGGCAAGAATTATAGCTGGGGGAAAGGCAATTATGATGCTATTCAGCAAGATTTTGGATGTATAGGATGGGGAAGGAAACTGCAGGGGATGGGTACAATCAAAATGTGGAGCTTTTTCAAGGAACAGCTACTGCGTGTCCTTGATAAGTATGTACCTATCAGGCAGGGAGGAAGTTGTCGAGCAAGGAAACCGTGGTTTACTAAGGAAGTTGAAGCACTTGTCAAGAGGAAGAAGAAGGCTTATGTTAGGATGAGACATGAAGGCTCAGTTAGGGCACTTGAGAGTTACACGTTAGCCAGGAAGGACCTAAAGGGAGAGTTAAGAAGAGCGAGGAGAGAACACGAAAAGTCGTTGGCGGATAGGATCAAGGAAAACCGTAAGGCTTTCTATAGGTATATCAGGAACAAAAGAATGACTAGAGTAAGATTAGGGCCAATCAAGATAGTAGTGAAAAGTTGTGTGTGGAATCAGAGGAGATAGGGGAAGCGTTAAATGGATATTTTTTGTCAGTGTTTACACTGGAGAAAGACAATGTTGTCAAAGAGAATACTCAGGTACAGTCGGCCAGGCTAGATGGGATTGAGGTTCACAAGGAGGAGGTGTTAGCAATTTTGGAAAGTGTAAAAATAGATAAGTCCCCTGGGCCAGATGGGATTTATCCTAGGATTGTCTGGGAAGCCAGGGAGGAGATTGCAGAGCCTTTGTCCTTGATCTTTATGTCATCTTTGTCGACAGGAATAGTGCTGGAAGACTGGAGGACAGCAAATGTTGTCTCCTTGTTCAAGAAGGGGAGTAGAGACAACCCTGGTAATTATAGACCTGTGAGCCTTACTTCGGTTGTGGGTAAAATGTTGAAAAGGTTATAAGAGATAGGCTGTATAATCATCTTGAAAAGAACAAGTTGATTAGCGATATTCAACACGGTTTTGTGAAGGGTAGGTCATGCCTCACAAACCTTATTGAGTTTTTTGAGAAGGTGACCAAACAGGTGGATGAGGGTAAAGCGGTTGATGTGGTGTATATGGATTTCAGTAAGGCGTTTGATAAGGTTCCCCACGGTAGGCTATTGCAGAAAATAAGGAAGTATGGGATTGAAGGTGATTTAGCGGTTTGGATCAGTAATTGGCTAGCTGAAAGAAGACAGAGGGTGGTGGTTGATGGCAAACGTTCATCCTGGAGTTCAGTTACTAGTGGTGTACCGCAAGGATCTGATTTGGGGCCACTGCTGTTTCTCATTTTTATAAATGACCTGGAAGAGTGTATAGAAGGATGGGTTAGTAAATTTGCAGATAACACGAAGATCAGTGGATTTGTGGATAGTGCTGAAGGATATTATAGGTTACAGAGAGACATAGATAAGCTGCAGAGCTGGGCTGAGAGGTGGCAGATGGAGTTTAATGCTGAAAAGTGTGAGGTGGTTCACTTTGGAAGGAGTAACAGGAATGCAGAGTACTGGGCTAATGGCAAGATTCTTAGTAGTGTAGATGAACAGAGAGATCTCGGCATCCAGGTACATAAATCCCTGAAAATTGCCACCCAGATTAATAGGGCTGTTAAGAAGGCATATGGTGTGCTAGCCTTTATCAGTAGGGGGATTGAGTTTCGGAGCCACGAGGTCATGCTGCAGCTGTACAAAACTCTGGTGCGGCCGCACCAGGAGTACTGCGTGCAGTTCTGGTCACCACATTATAGGAAGGATGTGGAAGCTTTGGAAAGGGTTCAGAGGAGATTTACTAGGATATTGCCTGGTATGGAGGGAAGGTCTTACGAGGAAAAGCTCAGGGACTTGAGGTTGTTTTCGTTAGAGAGGAGAAGGCTGAGAGGTGACTTAATAGAGACATATAAGATAGTCAGAGGGTTAGATAGGGTGGACAGTGAGAGTCTTTTTCCTCGGATGGTGAGGACCAATACGAGGGGACATAGCTTTAAATTGAGGGGTGGTAGATATAGGACAGATGTCAGAGGCAGTTTCTTTACTCAGAGAGTAGTAGGGGTGCGGAACGCCCTGCCTGCAACAGTAGTAGACTCGCCAACTTTAAGGGCATTTAAGTGGTCACTGGATAGACATATGGATGAAAATGGAATAGTGTAGGTCAGATAGGCTTCAGATGGTTTCACGGGTCGGCGCAACATCGAGGGCCGAAGGGCCCGTACTGCGCTGTAATGTTCTATGTTCTATGTTCTATACATTTTTGTTGGTTTAGTTATATTACTGTTAAATAGCGAAAGGGTAATTGTTACAAACCTGGTAACTGCAGTTTATTGGGCTCAGCCAAGATCCTCAGGTATTTTAATACAACATCTCAGGCTGGATTCTCCAAACCCCCAGCCGCGTGTTTCTCGGCGGCGCTCCGTCCGCTGGCGGCGGGATTCTGTACTCTCACCGCTTGTCGATGGGAATTCCCATTGGAGCCATCCCAGGCAGCCGGGAAGCCCACAGGCTAGGCTGTGCTGCCAGCGGGGAAAGTGAACCCCAACCGACCGGAGTTGCGACTCCTGGTCAGGTGGGGCTGGAATTGACCGGGCACTAGGCCAATGAGTTAAAATTAGTTTAGTCACAAGTGTGTGACTAGCTCCTCATTAAAATACTTACTTTTCATGATGACTCTATTGCCAGCTTTAGCAATGAAACCTCATTTTCCTGCCCTTAAATATCTCAACGATTTTTTTTCAACACAAGGATAAAAATAATTGCATTCTAAAAACACTGCCCAGTAAACACAGGTTCGTGGTAAATTTTATGCTTTGATTCTGCAAATGAATTTGCACAGGAACTTGAATCATAACTTGAGGTCAGAAAATAAGTCCAATTCTGAGCACGATTAGCAGCCAGGTCACCAATAGTTCCCTCATGTGCCAATCTTTAAACAGCAAACTTGAGATAGGCTGAAATTCTTCTCATTCATGACAAAAAATGCAAAATATCTACAAGTATAGAATTTAGCAGCTGAAATGTGAACAGATGGGGCTGGATTCTCCACAGCCCCGTGCCGAAATTGCGTTCAGAGAATCGATGTTCCCAACTGAATCGGGACTAGCACTGCTCCGGCGATTCTCCGGCTCCCGGAGAATCGCTCGTCCGCGAAACACGCCGCGCGACTGGGGGACATTGCCAGAGGCCCTCCCAGCAATATTCCGACCTCGACCGGCCAAGTTCCCGACAGCGTGGAACTAATATGGTATGGCCGATCGGGACTCAATCCACGGCCGCCCTGGTGGGGGGGGGATCAAAAGCATCAAGGGGGGCCTTATGGGCGGCTGGGCAACGGTTGGGCTGGTTCAATGCAGTGGCACACTCCCGATTGGAGGGGCCTTGTTTGTTGGTCTTGGTCCACCGTCCAAATCCGCCATGATGCTCGGCGTAGCCGCTGCCGTGCGCATGTGTGGACCAGAAGTGCGGGGCCCGTATCCTCAGCCAAAGCTGCGTGAAGCTCCCCGGGTCCCTGCTAGCATCCAGAAGGTAAGTGAACATAGAACATAGAACAGTACAGCACTGTTGTACTGTTGTACCTCGATGTTGTGCCGAGCAATGATCACCCTACTCAAACCCACGTATCCACGTATCCACCCTATACCCGTAACCCAACAACCCCCCCCTTAACCTTACTTTTTAGGACACTACGGGCAATTTAGCATGGCCAATCCACCTAACCCGCACATCTTTGGACTGTGGGAGGAAACCGGAGCACCCGGACGAAACCCACGCACACACGGGGAGGACGTGCAGACTCTGCACAGACAGTGACCCAGCCGGGAAACGAACCTGGGACCCTGGAGCTGTGAAGCATTTATGCTAACCACCATGCTACCGTGCTGCCCATGCTTCCCGACAGCGTGGAACTAATGTGGTATGGCCGATCGGGACTCAGTGGATCGGGGCAGTGAATCGACCTTAATTTTTTTGCAGGAAACTGGAGAGTGAAACGGCAGCTGTTTTATGCCGGCGTGGCCTCACAGCCCCATTTTTAGAGAATCCAGCCCATGATCTCTCATGAATTGATGACAAACTAAGAGATGACTTTATCATGCTAATTTTATACATATGCTCATTTTCATTCTTTCGTGCGGTAACTCCTGAAACATCGTAATGAATTTTAACTCAAAAAGAAAGAATTGCATATATAGGTTAAGTAAATGGGCAAAATGTTGACAAATGTGGGAAAATGTGAAGTTGTTCATTTTGGAAGGGAGGAACTAAAGAACGGAGTATTATTCAAATGGTAAAAACTGCAGAAAGCTGCAACACAAAGGGACTGGAGGGGGGGGGGGGGGTATTTGTGCACGAAACACAGAAAGCTAGCACACAGGCGCAGCAAGTAATCAGCGAGGCGAGTGGAATGTTGGCCCTTACTTCAAAGGGGGTTGGAGAATAAAAGCAGGGAAGTTTTACTGCAACTATACAAGGTACTGCTGAGACCATATCTGAAGCTCTGTGAGCAGTTTTGGTCCCGTTATTTAAGGAACAGTAATATTTCATTGGAGGCAGTTCAGAGATGGTTCACTGGGATGATCCCCGGTATGGAGGGATTGTCTTATAAGCAAAGGTTAAACAGGTTGAGACTCTACTCATCGGAATTTCGAAGAATAAGAAATGATCTCATTGAAACATAGAGGATTCTTACGGGGCTGGACAGGGTAAATGCTGAGACAATGTTTTGTGAGTCTTTGGAATTCCTTGCCGTAGAGAGAGTGGGGGCAGAGTTCGTGAGTATATTAAAGCCTGAGGTAGATAGGTTCTTGATCAGTACGGGAATCAAGGGTTACAGGGAAAGGGCAGGAATGTGAAAATGAAAATCGCTTATTGTCACGAGTAGGCTTCAATGAAGTTACTGTGAAAAGCCCCTAGTCGCCACATTCCGGCACCTGGTCCGGGAATTGAACTGTGCTGTTGGCCTGCCTTGGTCTGCTTTAAAAGCCAGCGATTTAGCCCAGTGTGCTAAGCCAGCCCCTATGGCGAATGTCAGATCAGTCATGATCCTATCAAATGGCGGAGCAGGCTTGAGGGCCTAATGGCTCTTTTATTACACTCCTGTATCATCTTTTATTCCACTTCTTTGTGTGTTTTGATATACTACGGAGTATAGAACATAGAACAGTACAGCACAGAACAGGCCCTTCGGCCCTCAATGTTGTGCCGAGCCATGGTCACCCTACTCAAACCCACGTATCCACCCTATACCCGTAACCCAACAACCCCCCCCTTAACCTTACTTTTATTAGGACACTACGGGCAATTTAGCATGGCCAATCCACCTAACCCGCACATCTTTGGACTGTGGGAGGAAACCGGAGCACCCGGAGGAAACCCACGCACACAGGGGGAGGACGTGCAGACTCCACACAGACAGTGACCCAGCCGGGAATCGAACCTGGGACCCTGGAGCTGTGAAGCATTTATGCTAACCACCATGCTACCCTGCTGCCCCATGTGTAATATGTGTTACTCAAACCTTGGTTGCTGATGAGCTTTTCTGAATCTCGATGAAGAAGACTCGAACTCGTCCAGTAGTAACAAAAGGTTTATTGAGTAACTATAACAATAATTCTGTGAGTTCTTAACATTGATACGAGTGATCAGGTCAACAAGATCCAAGAGAGAGCGAGATAGGCACAATACGGTTGCTTTAATACCCCTGTTGGTCCGGCCCTCTAGCGATCATCTGGTGCTATTAATTACACATTAACCCCTTATGTACATGCACATAGAGATCACTACAATGGCCTACTCCTCTTCCTATTTCTTATGGTCTAATGTAGTGCTTTTCATGACCTCAGCCAATCAAGTACTTTTGAAGCGAGCTAAGTGCTAAAAATCTACTGCAATTTACGGACAGTATTTTGATTATATATCTTCTATGAAAATGATTGTGTCACACAAGTTGAACATTGTACGGTAAAATTAAATACGCCTATGACTGATTCCTTAACTTGTTTCTATAGCTTTCCTCCATTTACGATTTTATTGAATCAGTTAATGTCTTCATTAAGGCCATGGGCAGTGAAGTGTCTTTCAGAATGTGTCAAATGTTTGACCATTAATATCGGCAAAAGGTATTTATGTACCACCATGTAACGAGACAACATTGCTAAACTCTCATGTATTTTGTTGCAAGTCGCTGGTGTACTTCTAAGGTTTATTGTTGTGGCATTATAAGATCATTAGAAAGTTTTTGCTTAATGTCGCAGAAAATTGAGTTGCGCCAAACAAACCCACCTGAAAACAAACTTGCAAACCTTTGGAAAACAGCACAAAGAAGCTTAATCTGATAAGCGACCAAATCATTTTGAAAACAAAAAGCATGAACAAACAATTCTCTATGGATTATGATCTGTTACATAGATTACCCTGTTGCACATTTGCTGTGGTTGTGTAATAAGAAACCCATGCTCCCTGAATAATCAGGGTGGTCACCACCGCAGCACTTGTTTACCTGCATTTGTTATCTGTGCAGATTAAAATCGGAGAAACAAATAATGCTTGAGGAAAGTTTTGAGTTGCACGGAGCAACACCTTTTGAAATAAGTTATGCAGAGCTTTTGAAATGAAACAACTGTATTTTAGTTCAAACTGAAATCGATAAGGACTTGGAGTAAAATGGCCCCCGACAAGAACATGCACAAATTGTCTGAACACAAGTCTGAAAACGTGTGAAAATATTGTGTAGTTGCTTCATTAAGCCAACATTGAGAAAGGTTAGCCAGAGAATATTGTCCAAAAAATCCAAACTCAAAATTCAAATGATTATTATGGAGTTCGAGTGCAAAGGGAGCTTTTAGTCATACAATCCTTTCAGACAAATCATTTCCATTTTGGAGAATGACTATGTCATTGGATATGGAAATGAAGTAGTATTGTGGTCTCATTTTATTGAATTGAAGATCCAGAGATCTGGATTTTATTCCAAACTCATGTGTTCAAATACCACCACAACAGCCAGAATATTAAAAATCAGTTAAATAATTAAATATATATTGAATTACAAAAGAGCCAACTTCAGTTATTGGTATGCCATGATCGTGAAACCACTGGATTGTTGTCAAAAAAACAATTTGGTTCACAGATGTCCTACAAAGAAGGAAATCTTCCAGCCCTACCCAACCTGACCTATGAATTAGTCCGTACCCACTGCAATGTGACTAATTCTCAACTGACCTCTGAAATATCTCGAGCAAACCACTCCGTTGCAACAAAACAGCAATCGTCTCTCAGCCTTTTGGCTCAGATCATGTTTCATATCAAGCCCACGATAAGTCAGCTTGGATCTAGTATGTCTGCCTTTTATGGAGACCATGAATTGGATTTGTTTTGAATTGCTTACCGGAGCAAGCGAGGAGATGGGTTAAGGGTTTGCCCTGTCCACTCTACGCAATGGCTTTGTAACCCTGAGAAAGGAATAACATTTTTTTTTAAACAATCAGGGCTGGCGTTGCCAGCGATGTCAGATCCTGTGTAGGAAAATAGAAATTATTTTCAATAAATTACTATAAATGGAGATTGTGTCATTGAGAGTGATGTGAAAATCAATTAAAATAAACAAGGTATTGTTTCGATCTTTGGAACAGAACATACAAGAGCAAATTGATTGCTGAAATAAAATGAAATGAAAATCGCTTAGTGTCACGAATAGACTTCAAATGAAGTTACTGTGAAAAGCCCCTAGTCGCCACATTCCGGCGCCTGTTCGGAAAGACTGTTACGGGAATCGAACTGGGCTGCTGGCTTGCCTTGGTCTGCTTTCAAAGCCAGCGAGAAATAGAGCTTCAAATAGTTTCTAAAATGCTATTATATAAGGGAGAAAATATTTAACTCTGGCACTAACTTAGTTCCATTATTACTCCAGATGGAACAAATAATGTTTGATCCTAAAACCTTCAGTGGTGGGAAAACATCTAGAAACAATTATCCAGGAAAAAGATAGTTCCCAGGGGTCGGTATTGAGACATTGCATTTTCCTGATATATATTAATAATCTAGATCTTGATGTGCAGGGCACAATTTTAAAGTTTACGTATGACACAAAACTTGGAAGCATTGTAAACTGGGAGGAGGACAGTGTAGAATGTCAAAAGAACATAGACAAATTGGTGGAGTGGGCAGATAGATGGCAGATGAAGTTCAATCTGGAGAAATGTGAGGTGATTAATTTTGCTCAGAAAAACATGGGGGGGGGAGTGCAGAAGAGGTTTACAAGAATGGTTCAGGGCTGAGAAACTTCCGTTATGAGGATAGATTGGAGAGATTGGGTCTGTTCTCCTTGGATAGGAGAAAGCTAAGAATGCCCTCCCTGAAAGTGTGGTGGAGGCAGGTTCAATCAAAGCATTCAAGAGGGCTTTGGATGAATAGAAACAATGTGCAGGGAATTGGGAAAAAAAATCAGGAGAATTGCATTAAGTCATAATGCTCTTTGGAGAGCCAGTATAGACACGATGGGATGAACGGCTTTCTTCTGCACCATAAAAACTCTGTGATTCTGTGACTCTATCTAATGTGGACAATAATGACAATCTGTGCCAGTCACATTCATTTAAGTGCACTAATTTAAATTTTATTACAATGAGCAGCGCACACAATGACCAAAACTTTCTGGTCATTCACGCCTTCGGATATTCCGGTCAAGCCGATGGCGCACCCACCCGGCGGGTTTCCCGGCAGCTTGGGGTGCATTCAACGGGTAACCAGAAGATCCCGCTGCCAGCTGATGGCGGACCGTCTCCCGCCACCCTGAAACACACACAGGTTCCACGGCAATTCCCACCCAGTTAGCTTAACACAAGCAGCCATCTCAATGTTAAAGGAAATTGCATCAATTCTCATAAATGAATTAGTCAAACATAAAACAGCGAGGTAAGAACGGTGGCACAGTGGTTAGCATTGCTGCCTACGGCGCTGAGGACCCGAGTTCGAATCCCGGCCTTGGGTCACTGTCCGTGTGGAGTTTGCACGTTCTCCCCGTGTCTGTGTTGGTTTCGCCCCCACAACCCAAAGATGTGCAGGGTAGGTGGATTGGCCATGCTAAAATTGCCCCTTAATTGTAAAAAATAATTGGGTGCTCTAAATTTTTTTAAAAATAAAATAAAACAGCAGCAGCAGATTTTCACACTACAATTCTTTGTGCTATCTGTCCGTGGAGTAAAACGGCTTTAAAGTTACTCACTGTTTAGTGAGAAAATGAAACTTAAAATAAAATAAATTCATTTTCTGGTGCAGATGAGGAGATGCTTAGCGCAGTCATGAGAGTTGCAAGCTCGGATTTGGTAAAACGCCCAATGATGTAAAAAACTTTAAACTCAGCCATGTTTGCAGATATGTTTTATGGAAACTTAAGCTGGCAGTTATCTGAAAGCAGTTAAAACTAATTGGTCTCTGGGCCAGCGAACCCAGCTATGCACCCTGGAAAGTGATATTGCCTTTGTGTCAAAAACAATGAGCCAAATAGTTTCAAATCATAAATATCTCACAGCACAATTCTGACTTTAACATCTTGTGGCGAGGTTAGAGAAAAAAATGGTATAGTTTCTAACTGTCTCAAACCTTCCCTTCAACAGCATAAGAGGAAGAAAGAAAGCTATTTGTTCACTGCCAGCCAGAGTTCATCCTGAATTCTCGGGCTAATAATCGGGCGAAGTCCACACACCCGCGAGAATATGGGTGCAAATCACTCTGGACTTTCCTGGAGAAAGCCCAGGATGATTCTCCATTTTCCAGGTGGCTAGTAGGGCCCAGAGTGCTCCTTGCAGCTCCGGCTGCTGATACGGGTCCTGCACTTCCGGCCGCCAGTCCACGCATGCGCGCGGCGGCCGCCTCTGCCATGCAACATGGCGGACCCACACCTCGGGTCGGCCCCGACAACATTGGCCAACCCCCCCTCCCTCCCGAGATCACGCATGCCCACCGATCGGTGGCCCCTGATCACAAGCCTGGCCATCCTAGAGGCTCCCTCACCGGTGACGCATCCCTCAGCACCCCCCAGGGCGGCCACGGACTGAGTCCACAGCCGCGATTCCGAGCTCCCGCCGGGTAGAACCATGAGTGAACCATTCCGGCGGGAACTCAGCCAGTTGCTGGTGGTAAATCACCAGGGGTGCCTCTTTCAATGGCCCCCGACCGGCGCCGCATCGACCGTGTGCGCTTAATCGGCGGGAGCAGCATCGGACCCAATCGCGGGTCTAACTCCCATTCTCCACCTTCGCGACGAGCACGATTGCGGCGTGGAAGCTCAGAGAATCCAGGCCCAAATGCAATTACAGGTGTTCCCACCTCCTCCTGCAGTATGTTTAATTACTCTTGAGGAAACCCATATTCCATACTACACCAACATAAGGAACTGCATTGCTGGGAATTGGCCAATTATTTCCTGAAATATTTTAACACCATTTTCCGAACTGCATAATGAGCAATTGTCTGCACAAGAGACAATGAATGTCATTGTCTTCAGAATGCAACACATAATGTAAAGAGAACATTGACTTAAAATTCAAAAAGATAAAAAGCAAATCACAAAATGTATAGTTGTGCAATGAAGACACTGGAAGGTATGCTGCCCGCAGGTATTCTGAAGCGTTTACATAGCCTTGCTCGATCCAGAGAAACATGCTTGAACACATCTGACAGCTAGTTGGCTTGTCCTATATCAATTCTTCATTTGTAACCACTTTCATTTGCTGCACCTAGCCTAGCTAAAAATCTCTGATGTTTATCTACTGAGTTAATTTCTCATAGAGAAAATCTGACCATTGATAATTAAGCCTTTTTTTATTGCTGGATACAGAACCTGGGAAAGGAAGGGGTTCCATCTGTAGACCTGCCTTCATAGTCTCCATTTTTCTTTTTTCATAAATTAGTTCCTTTCTCCTGTTTTCCATCTTGCTCTCATCCCTTTATTTATTTCTTAATCTTCCATAGACTATGTATAGTGCAGAAGGAGGCCATTCGGCATATCGAGTTTGTACTGACCCTCCGAAAGAGCACACCAACCAGACCCACTCCCCCGCACCATCCCTGAAACCCTGTGTATTGATCATGGCGAATGCACCTAACCTGCAAATCCCTGGGCACTAAGGGATAATTTATCATGGCCAATCCATCTAACTGTGGATTTTGGCGGGAAACTAGAGCACCCGGAGGAAAGCCATGCAGGCACAGAAAGAATGTGCAAACTCTGCACAGTCACCCAAGACCGGCATCAAACCCGGTCCCTGGCGCTGTGAGGCAGAAGTGCTAACCACTGTGCCACCCTGCTGGTTTTGTGGGGTGAGTGAGGATTTTATTTTCATTTTATTATTTTTCTCTCACTGTCATTCATAATTCCCATCAATCAGAACAGTCGTACTTATGGTGATATGAATGTGCACATCAATGTACATAGTTATGGTTACGACCTCCGACCAGCAGGTGGTGATAGAGATACACCATGTGACTCGAGAGATTCTGCAGTTGGTAGCAAGCCATACTAGAGGACAGTCGCACTGGAAGTAGCTCCAGCAGAATTCACTGAATTAAATTATTAGTTACGTTTGTATTATAGTTTGATAGTTATCTTTCCATGTGTTCACTTTATTAATAAATGATCTTACCAGTCAAAGAACTAGATGTTCTGTTTTGATCTTTACCATGGCCATAACACAGAACATAACGTTACCAGTGTTGAGCAATTGAAGATAACAATGGAGAAGACAGGACGAAACAGGCTGAAAAAAACAAAATGAAAATTCTTCCGCCTACCTGGTAAACTACAGGTAACTGGAACTCAGTGCACGGAAAGACTCTGAATGTCGTTAAAATGAATGCGCAGTCGTGCAATTTTTGTACTTTAAAGTCATTGATAACCCGCAATCAGATAGTGTTTGGGATATTAAATGACAAGGTACGTGAGAGGCTATGACAGGAAGATGAACTTCAACTGGAAAACGCTGTCAATATTTGTCATTTTAACCTTACATCGCAATAAACATTTAACCTCAAGAAATAGATATTTATAACACCTTTGTGTTCGACAGCAAAGTGGAAAGCAAGAGCTTCGCTGAAGTAATAAAGTACTTTGATCGCTATTGTTCCCCAAAGAAAAATTACACATTTGAGCGTTATATCTTTCGCATGCGCACTCAGATGGCGGGCGAATCTTTCAATAGTTTTCTAATCGACTTGCCGTTGAAGGCACAGTCGTGCAATTTTCGTACTTTAAAGTCATTGATAATCCGCGATCAGATAGTGTTTGGGATATTAAATGACAAGGTACGCGAGAGGCTATGACAGGAAGATAAACTTCAACTGGGAAACGCTGTCAATATTTGTCATGCCTGTGAGCTAGCTGCACGGCAGAATAGTGCACTCAATCTGAAACAGTTTGCCGCCAATATGGCAGAAGACGCCAGCGTCATAATCACTGTGACGCAGTCAAAAAAGAAACATGGTCTCAGTGCTGGCAGCCATTTTGAGTGGCCGACCGGATCAGCCATTTGTTCCAAAAATGCGGCAATCGACATTTTCCACTGCGACGCCCCACACTTGGAAAGGTGTGTCACAAATGTGGCAGAACAAATCACTTTGCTAGGTGATATCTCTCACATCCGACAGTTGACCAATCAGGACCAGTTAGCTCAGTTAATGAGATATGCACCGACGACCTAGCTACTGTGGACATGATTTAGATAGTAGTCCGAACAGCCAAAACGGCAAATCTTTCCTCACCATTTGAAGCCATAGTGATGTGAATGCGAATATCATAGAAGTTAGATGGATGATTCAGTTATGGTTAATGGCACACTAATCAAATGCAAGCACGACACGGGAGCGATGGCCAACCTTATCACTTTGTCAGCGTTAAAAGGGCTAGAAATTAAACCAAAGATCGGTCTTGCTGAAGGACTAGAATATAATGTGGTCATCAGATCACAATGTGAGGAGCATGTGAGGAGCAGTAACTGTCCAAGACAAAACTTGTATAATTACATTTTCCATAGTGGAGAGAGCGTGCGAGTCGCTCATAGGAGTGGACGTCTGTAAAGCGTTGGGCTCGTTAAGCGGATTTACACTGCAGAAAGCATGGTACCCTGCCAACATGCACCCGTAGAATCTATCAGAAAGGATTTTCCGGAGATATTTCAAGTCTTTGGCACTCTGCCGTTCACATACCGCATCCAGTTCAAGGAGATGCAAAGCCAGTACACGCGCTGAGTACCTGTACCTGAGTACAGTACCTGCTCCACTGAAGGACAAATTGAAGGCCGAGTTAGACAGAATGATGGCTCTAGGAGTTATCAAACACATAGGGAAACCTACAGACTGGTTTAACTCAAAACGTGGAATAATGACCTACAGATACGCATGGATCCCAAGGACCTGAACCTTAACATCAAAAGAGAGCAGTACCCAATTCCAAAGAGGGAGGAAATAACATGCAAGGTGGCTGAGTGACATGTTTCAGCAAGTTGGACGTGCCACAAAGTGGCAGATACATTTCTTCCTTCTGGGGCTTTGGGGGTCAGTCAGGGGGTAGCCGAAAGTTTGGGATGCCATTTAAAAATGCGGTCCTGCTCTCCTCTTGCACTGAGGCGTTCTGGCGAGTGGAGCTCCTCAGTGCAGGAAACAGGACTAAGTGTGGCCTTGGCCGAGCATTCCCCACTGTGGCCACGGATTGCAACAAATTCCCATTAGATAGCATGGTGTTTCTCGGCACCACGAGCACCGGGAAACCCAGCTAAACATGGTCGACACCAGACGCAATTTGGTTAGATCATGCCCAAAGTCTCCCAAATAGAGAATTCAGCTCAAAATGTCTCATAGCGTCCAAAAAGAAAATCATACCAGAATTTAAGATCACAATCAAAAAAGGTGGCATATTGGCACAGTGGTTAGCACTGGTGTCTCACAGCTCCAGGGTCCCAGGTTCAATTCCGGCCTCAGGTGACTGTCTGTGTGGAGTTTGCACTTCCTCCCCGTGCCTGTGTGGGTTTCCTCCGTGTGCTCCGGTTTCCTCTCACAATCCAAACATGTGCAGGTTAGGTGGATTGGCCAAGCTAAATTGCCTCTAGTGTCCAAAAAGGTAGTGTGGGGTTACTGGGTTATGGGGATAGGGTGGAGGCATGGACTTAAGTAGGGTGCTCTTTCCAGCGGCAGGTGCAGTCTCGATGGCCGAATGGCCTCCTTCTGCACCGTAAATTCTATGATTCAATGAAGAATGAAATGTAAAGATCAAACAGGTGGACCAATTTTGTTATTTGGGAAGTATGTTAACAATGGACCAAGAAGTAAGACAAAGAATTAGAATGGTCAAAGATACTTTTCAAAAAAATGAAAAAGATTATGATCAACTCAAAATTAGACATAAAATAAAGCTGAGAATCCTGGAATTCAACATCACAGCAATTCTTACGTATGGAGACATAGATATAGACATAGAACATACAGTGCAGAAGGAGGCGAGTGTTGTACGATCAGTGAAGCAACGCAGAGAGGATTTGAGACTATAGAGTTCCGGTTTCTGAGGTGAATAATGAAGATCTTCAACAAGTCACAGCACCAATGAAGCAGTGCTAGTAAAATCTGAGACCAAAAGAACTCTGTTGACCAAGGTCAAGACGAGAGAGTTAGAATTTCTTGGGCATGCAACAATGACTTAGAAAGTCTGAAGCTGATGGGAAAGATCGATGGTGAAAGGGTTCGACATAGAAAAAGAACAATCTTTTCGAAGAGCCCTGCGAACTAGATGAAAGCACCACGAACAAAGATGACCATCTCCAGAGTAATGTTAACATGGAGGTCCATGGTCTCCAATGCCCTCTCGGGGCACGGTACCTAGAGAGAGAGAGAGAGGGAGAGAGATTTCCATTGACTGAGTTAGAGCTTTGATTTTTGAGATTATAAGACTTTGTTGGGTAGATGGTAAATCTAAAGCTGCACTTATAATTCATAACAGGTTTAGGATACTTTCCCATGCCAGGTGGAAAGAAAAATAAATCTCTGTAAAGAAAGATGGTTCTAAAGGATAGCTCTCGCCTAGCTGGGTCAGTGTATAGGCTAACAATATTCATGAACTTAATACCTTACCTATATTTCCCCTTGTGGGTAAAACCATGCTGTTAATCATAAGGTTAAAGACTGGTGAGAATAGTATCTGTACAATCAATATGAAAAGGAATTACAGGCCAAGTGACTCCGTCACAGGAATTAACAAGCCACCACCATCATGATATTGAGTAAAAGATTATTAAAATGTGTTGTCAGTGTTGCAAGAGTTCAGTATAATTTCCGTTTCATAAAGTGACCTGTGAGCTTTGCTCAATGTTGCACGTTAATTTAAATATGTCTTTAAAAGGAGAGGAGTTCCCTGATGTTTCTCAAAAATTACGAGCAGTGTTGAAACCGGAAGACATCTGCTGATGCCTGCCAATAGCCTGCAGTACAATTAGCTAGCCCTGTGATACCATTGATACTAAAAATACAGATTGAGTCAGTTCTTCCTTCATCGAACCAGAGATTCATGGGATTCCATGACATGCCTTTATTAACAATAAAACGAATAGTATTTGTGTCGCATTGTTTCCTTAGTTTCGCTATTGTGTCAGGATATTTTCTCATCGCTTCCTTTGCAGATGTAATTAACTGATAAGCAGCCACTATTCACATGTGAGCAGGAATAATGACTGCACGTTGAATATCCGAATGATGGATGTGGGAGGACAACGTAGATTAATTTGATACTGTCCTCGTCTGATTTCCAAATTATCAGGTGCCACTTGAAAACCATCAATTACAAGGAACCAGGTGGATTACCAGGTGGATTACCAGGTGGATTACCAGGTGGATTACCAGGTGCATTCCACCTCCTCCCCCACAACCCCCCACCTCCCCACCTCAATCTCGATTGACTGAAGCCAGTTGCAGGACAATGATCATTGATCAGCAACCTCAGCGAGTTGTAAATGGACCTTCCTGATGGCTCAATTAACTAGTTGAATCACTGGCTGAGGTCTGGTCGGGAATGTCAATTTTACTCCAGCCAGAATTTAAAAAAAAAAATTTTTTTCCTGACGGTGAGAAATGATGGCGGGAATTTACAGTTGCGGCTGTAATGGTCAACTAATGGCTGGTCGCCTTTCCCGCTGAGGCTTGTCATGGACCGAGTTTGCATGTCAAGCATGCAAATTAAAACACCAATGGAATGAAGCCGCCTCCCTTGCAATATCTTTTGCTCCACTGAATTTGCGGCAATTCACGGCAGTCTGATTGATGCTGGGACAAACCTAGTGTGCGCTTGGCGAGAGGGTTAAGATGATTTACTGCATGTAAAGGTCCTGTCGCAGTGATTGAAGGGCTATCTGGGTGCCTTTTAAATACAATGCCTGGAAGTGACAGCAGAGCGCCCAACTTGCTGCCGACCCCACCACGAGATTCACAGCTGCATCGTACAATTTGCACAGTTGCATCGCACTATTTGGCGGGTTTACCTGCTACATTCTGCGGCCAGAGCCAGAATCAGGTAAGGATGGCAGATTCCCTTCCTGAAAGGACACTCATGAGCCAAGAGGAATTTAAAAGCATTAGACAATGGTTTCATAGTCATCTTTTAATTCTAGATTTTATTGAATTCAAATTTCACCATCTGCCATGGTGGGTTTTGAACTCGGATCCCCAGAGCATTACCCTGGGTCTCTGGCATAGTAGTCTAGTGAGAATATCAGTGGGCACCACCTCCTCAGTATGTCCCAATGTCCCTCCAACATCCTGCTACGGGTCTTAGTCCCCATGCGGAAGATTCCACTCTGAATTTTATGATGACACTCTTTCATGTGTCATAATAAGTATTAATTTCACCAGAAATGTTCACACATTGAAAAGAAATAGTCAGTGGTACGGCAACTGTGGGCTGGAGGAAGTTGAATAATTCTAGAGCAATTATGACTTTAAGGAATTCTCTGCATCACACAGGCATGACACAGTTCAAGTAAATGCGATACAATCAAATGGAATTGCAAATGGAATGTAGAAAGTCATGCAGAATAACTTTCCTTTTTAAAGGAATAACTTTTTTAAGGTTTTAACAACTAAGTGCCACTTGAGAGCTTGTAATAATAGCTAGATCTAGGACAAATCCTGACTGAAGGAGGCACTTGTACATAAAGATGAGGAGTAATGCTGAGTGCTCCTGTAGCCAATGTTGGGATCGCCATTGAATCTAATTTACATTAATAACTTAGATACAGAAGAGTATTGCGAGTTAGTCAAATTTACAGATAATACAAACAAATGAAGCTGGTGGGCATGGACATTGAATCTAAGAAGGCAGCAGGGATCAACAGAAAGAGTTTAGTAGGGGGTGTGTAAATTTGCTGGGTTGTATGGAAATAATGACAAAGGACTAACAGGTTAAACCAGTTACTGAGAGATGTTAGCAGCTCCTACATGCTGTTGTGTCTGCCCATGCACAGAGGAGAACTCCAGCACTACCATCACATCACTTCCTATGTACACATCATCATGATGTGCACATGAGCACCCTGTCTTCAGGGGAAACAATCAAAGCTAAACATGTCGTAGAAAAATATAGCATTAATCATACTCCATGAATTGTGTGAAAATGGTTTTGGGTCAAGTCATAAAGAACAAAGTCTTAAAGCATCTCAGTGATTAACATTCCCACTTTTAACTTGACCAATTAACAAGGAAAATTAACTATATAGCCAAAATGCTACAATCTCATGAGGGGGAATCATGCCTAAAGTATACAGTGCGCTAGCCAATCCATGCCTTAAATGTCTGACTCTGGTGCAAAGGAGCACATTTTTAACTGAAAACTAAGTTTAAGGACAGGAACTTCACCAAAAAGAGTGATCAACACGTAAATAGATTGCTGGCTAGAATACTTGAGGTTAAGAACTCTTCTATCATTGAAGGGAAACCATATGGATACTGATCAGGGAATTTGCAGGTTCTTTCTGGATGGAGGAACTTCAATGGGCTGAATGGTATGTATCCTAAGATCGTGAGATAGTATAGTGCTGAGGTTATCTTAATGTGCAGGGCAGATCTAAACACCATCAAGAACAGTGGAAGAATTATGAACAAATGTTCCAAACACTTAAACCTACCATTGGCAACCTGACTGGATGAACAATTAGATGGTTATTTTAGCCAAAAGGAGAACACAGGTGCTAAAGGTATGTTCTGCTATTTGAAAGACGGGTTGTAGCGCTTTGCTTTGCTCCTAATTGCTGATTACTCTAGTTTGAACTGGAACCTGCAGGTTTAGCACTCAAGCGTTGATTAGATATAATTTTCATGGAGCAGTGTGCATTCACTTCCACTGAAAGTGTGGAGGGTGCTGGCTGACACACAGCAGCATGCTGCAGGATGAATCATAAAACCGAGGAAGGGGGTACACAGGCTCTTTATTGGATGCAGCACGAGAGGTTCTGGTGGAGGAAGTCAAGAGCAGGAGGGATGTCCTGTACCCAGAGCAGGTAAACTACCTCATTCTCCTGCAGCAACTGCTGTTGCTTTGCCTGACCTCATAAAATCCTCCCATTCCACCAGACCAATGGGATTCCTATTGAGATGCGTACGAAAAACTACCCCCTTGCTCCTGGTGACCCCAATCAGCTGTTTGATAATGTAGGACAGAACAGCATTCGTTCATTATAGGTGAAATTTTTTTATTTTTTTTAAATTTAGATTAGCCAATTATTTTTTCCAAGGGGCAATTTAGCGTGGCTAATCCACCTACTCTGCACATTTTTGGGTTGTGGGGGCGAAACCCACGCAGACACGGGGAGAACGTGCAAACTCCACACGGACAGTGACCCAGAGCCGGGATCGAACCTGGGACCTCAGCGCAGTGAGGCGGTTGTGCTAACCACTAGGCCACCGTGCTGCCCTATAGGTGAAATTTTGAGAGAACTTGCTAGAGCGTTGGTGAAGTTTTGACGAAAGTGCCCCAGAATGTTTCTCCATGTCCTCTGCACAGCAGGTAAGTGAACATGAAATGATGTGCATCCCATAAAGTACCACTTGAAATTGCATCAATGCCCCAAACAGTTGTTTAAAAAGAGCTTGAGGACAAGAATTAGCCATCAAAATGAGTGGTAGGAAACTATTTTGGTAGCAATCAGCCGCTTCATAAGTTTCTAGGTGGGCCATTAGCATTGGTTTCAATTTCTTTACAAAAATTGCATGTTGCACTGAATGCAGGTGGAATTGACAACCTAGCTCAAGATTCCATTTCAGCCAGCCCTTCAGCCCACTTAAACCAGTCATATGGTGGCACAGTAGCACAGTGGGTAGCACTGTTCCTTCACAGCTCCTGGGCCCAGGTTCAATTCCCAACTGCCTGTGTGGAGTCTGCACGTTCTCCCCGTGTCTGTGTGGGTTTCCTCCGGGTGCTCCAGTTTCTTCCCACAAGTCCCGAAAGACGTGCTGTTAGGTAATTTGGACATTCTGAATTCTCCATCTGTGTACCCGAACAGGCGCCGGACTGTGGCGACTAGGGGCTTTTGACAGTAACTTCATTGCAGTGTTAATGTAAGCCTACTTGTGACATAAAGATTATTATTATATGACTGGATTATGAAGCTAAAGGTGGTGCATCGATACAAGTTGCTGTTGCAGTTTCAATACAGGCATTTGTGCATTATGTTCAATGGTTAATTCTGCACTAAATTGGGGTAGAGGAATGTCACATTAACACACCAGAACGGCCGTTAATCTCAACAGTAAGAATTTATTGGTTAAGATTAATATAAATTTTCAATAATTCACATAGCATATATAACATTGGTGTTCTGACACAAAGTTATTGACCTGAAATATTAACTTTGTTTTGCTCCCCATAGATGCTGCCTGGTATCTGCTTGATACACTGCCTGAGGTGCATTTCCAGCATTTTCTGTTTTTAGCTCTGATTTTCAGCGTGCCAAATATTTTACTTTCGTAAAATAGTGACTATTTTGACTTCACAGACAACTTCCAACCGTGGATTTTTTTCTCTGACCCTCCTGAACAATTTTAATGAAACATTACCTCCAGCCATCTATCTATTTCCTGTTTATGAAATTTGCTGTGAGAATCGTATTGTATTGTGGGCATCTACTTTTCCATTACCACTGATATTCTGGGCAGTGGCTTCTGATGCTGAGCTTCTCATCACGTGGGAGGATTGTCTCACTTCCTGTTAGTACTTTGTGGTTCCTTAGTTTCACAACCTTCTGCAAAGGAGTAATTTCTGACTGGCCTGGAATTTAAACATGTTTTTACTCACCACATGGTAAATACTGACAGTGATATTTTCTTTGCATGTCTGATAATGGGCCATCATTTCTACCAAAACAACCCTCGATGTGACTTATACGCCAGTGTTACAGCAACTTCAGGTGAGGGCAGATATGCCCGGTTTAAATTTGGAAAGCTAGAAGATGCTGTCTGAGACGCCACTTCACAAAACTGGGCATCTCGCTCGCTGTCATGTTATTGAAACGCATTGAAGTTCCTGTAATGGCATGGCAGATATGAACAGCAATTTCAATCTTATGCTCCTTTAACAATACGCTAATTGTTCATCACTGCCAAATGACCTATCCAGTACTGAACATCAACTATTACAAATGTGGAGTCGCATTTCTTTAGTCTTTGATTGCCATTGGAGAGGATAAAAAGGTCAAATTAAAGAATAAAACTTAAAAACTTTTTCTCTCTCCTAGGGTGGGATTTTCCATGCCTGCCCGTGGTGGATTTTCCAACGGCAGAGGCAGCCGGTCATTGGTCGGCAGTGGGATCTTCCAGTCCTGCCGATGTCCATGGGATTTATGCCGGTGAACACTTCCTTTCCATCACAATTTGTCTTTTAGCACCTGATTTGACATTGAATTCACCGACTCTAATTTACACTTCCTTCTCACACCTTGTCCGTCAGATTCACAAGCCGTCAATCTGTCCTCTTTCCTTCTGTTTGTTACGAACTTGCCTCCAGCATGAGAGAGAAAGAGAGAGAGAGATGGCCTGTTGCTGTTCTTCTCCACTTCTATTGGTCTTCAGCCAGTTTTTAACCCATTTTCTCAGTGTATTCCTGGGAGGGGAAATAGTCATGGGCTGGATTCTCTGATTTGGAGACTATGTCCCAAAGCCGGCGTGGGAACGGTGGGGAAAACTGGTGCAAAACAGCCACCGATTCCCCGGTTTGCTGGGGGCTAGCAGGAAGGCAGTGTAGAGCACCCGGCTCTAGTTGCAGATACGGCCCTGTGAATTGCCGGGTCCATGGCCGCGCAGGCACACGGCGGAGGCCTGCAGCGGCAGTGCCATGCTTCATGGCGGATGTGTCTCGCGGACCTGGCCCGTGAAATTCCCTCCCCTTCAGCCGGCGAATCTGGCGGGAATTTGGATTCTCCGGACTATCGCTGAACGCAGTTTCGGTGTCGGCGACTGGAGAATCCAGCCCCATATCTTGCATTCAAAGCCTTTTACACAACCTGGGACATAAGTCAACAGGAGACGGGTGTTTTTTTGGGTCTTTGTGGTGCACTGCAGGGATCAGCGCCAGGACTTCAACTATTCACAATAGTGGCACAGTGATTAGCACTGCTGCCTTGGGTGACTGTGAAGGCTGCACTTTGTCCCCTGTCTGTGTCGGTTTCCACCAGGCACTCCGGTTCCTCCCATAGTCCAAAGGTGTGCAAGTTAGGTGAATTGTCCATGCTAAATTGCCCCTTAATGTCCAGGGATGTGTGGGTTAGATGACGTTTATGGGATTGCAGGGATAGGGCGGGAGCCTGGTTAGGGAGCTCTTTCGGCGGGTTGGTGCAGACTCAATGGACCGAATGGCCTCCTTTCTGCACTGTAGGGATTCTATAATATTTGTGATTTAGATAAGGGAACTCAATGTAATAACTTCAAATTTTCAAATGACACAAAGTGGGTGGGAGCGTAAGCTGTGAGAATGATGCCGAGATGCTTCAGTATAATTTGGATAACCTGTGAGTGGGAAAATGCACGGCAGGTTGTTGTGCTTCTTTTCTACTTTGTCTTTTCTGTGGCTCTGTTCCAATTATGGCAACCATTGCCCTTCTTTTTATGTTATCTATGTTTGAATGCTCAGAGTCGCCAGGTTTCGAATGATACCACCACAAGTTTCAACTGGCTATCGATCAAAGAGCCAAACATCAGTTAGTTAGTTCAAGGACAAGGGTACTTTATTTACACACAATTAGTCATGCAACATAAACACTACACGTTAACTACACCTATCAACTAAGACAACCTGTACTTAACTTCGGGCACCCGGCTTAGTTCAGAAACAGTGGCCGCTGTTCAATTCTGGATTTCTCGGTTTGAAGGAGTAACTACTGCTCAGCTGGGCTCATTCGTCTGGTAGCGGGCGCTGAACTTCGACTCGCTTCTGGTGTTGCTGCAATTGGCGATGGCCGTGACCGGGGAACCAAGGCCAAGAGAGAGCGAACATATGGCGAACTCTTCTTCTTACACTCAGGGGATTTTCGCGCTCTTTTGGGCAGTCCTTCGATTTGGGCCTTACTAATTGATCACTCTGTTCGATTCCTTAGCCAATAGGTGGGCGGGGATCTGGATGGCTGGGCGTGTCCCAAGAGATCACTGACCCCATTGTTTACGCGTCCCCTGAACAGGGAGTGTCGCCGAAATGTCTGGGACTGTCCCGGTTGCTCGAGTGCCAGTCCTTTGTTTTGATGAAGATGGGCCATCAAATGCTAATAGGCCCCATTAAAAGGCTAATTGGATGGAGTTTTGATACCATCTGGACTTTTTGCTAACAAATATGCATTTCAGGATCTGAGGCTGCCTGAGTCTTGGCTTGTCCATTTTACCCGCCAGGATTTGCGAGTTTCTCTTTACCTAGTTGGAAGTGGCAATCCCAGATGGCTACAAGATGCAGTATAATGTGGATAAATGTGAGGTTATCCACTTTGGTAGCAAAGACAGGAAGGCAGATTGTCATCTGAATGGCTATAGGTTGAGAGAGGGGAATGTGCAACAAGACCTGGGTGTCCTTGTACACGTGTCGTTGAAAGTAAGCATGCAGGTATCGCAGGCGGTAAAGAAGGCAAATTATATGTTGGCCTTCAAAGCGAGAGGGTTTGAGTAGAGGAGCAGGGTTGTCTTGCTACCAATATACAGGGTCTTGTTGAGACCATACCTGGAATATTCTGTGCCGTTTTGGTCGCCTTATCTGAGGAAGGGAGTGCAGCGAAAGTTTACCAGACAGATTCCTGGCCTGGTAGGACTGATGTACGAGGAGAGATTGAGTCAATTAGGATTATATTGGCTGGTGTCTGGAAGAATGAGTGGGGAATCTCATAGAAACCTATAAAATTCAAACAGGGCTAGACAGGGTAGATGCAGGAAGGATGTTCCCGATGGCAGGGGTATCCAGAACTAGGGGTCACAATCTACGGATACGGGGTAAACCATTTTGGACTGAGATGAGGAAAGTTTCTTCACCCAGAGAGTGGTGAATTCCTGACCACAGGAAGCTGCTGAGGCCAAAACATTGCATGTTTTCGAGAAGGAGTTAGAAATGGACCTTGGGAGGGCAGCACGGTGGCCTAGTGGTTAGCACAGCCGGATGGGAGAATAGCGGGAGGGCCTCCCGACATTTTTCACGCCCTCCCGCTATTCTCTCCCCCCCCCCCACGCCCGACCCACGCCACGAATCGCCGCTCGCCGTTTTTTACGGCGAGCGGTGATTCTCCGAGGCCGATGGGCCGAGCGGCCGGGCCTTCATGCCCGTTTCAACACGGCAGCAAACACACCTGCTTGCTGCCGTCGTGAAACGGGCGGCAGATGCCTGTTTGGGGCATCTGGGGGCCCAATTGGCACGGCTGCACCACGGCCATGCTAATAGGCCCCATTAAAATGCTAATTGGATGGAGTTTTGATACTCCATCCATAGGCCGGCGATCGGTGCCCACCGATCGCGGGCCGTGCGTCCGTAACGGACGCACTTTTTTCCCTCCACCGCCCCGCAAGATCAAGCCGCCACGTCTTGCGGGGCAGCTGAGGTAAAAGACGCCAACTGCGCATGCGCAGCCGACGTCATCGGCCACGTCAGCCGGCGTGATGCTTGACGTGAGGCCTTGACGACCGTCGTCAAGGCCGCGCCGCCGTGATGCATGGGGCCATGCTCCTAGCCCTGCCCGGGGTGGGGGGGGGGGGAATAGGCCCCCGGAAGTGTGCGTGAAGGCTGCCGTGGGTCACGGCCTGTCTCACGGCAGCCTTTACGATTCTCCGCGTTTGCGGAGAATCTCGCCCCTCAGATTTTTTAAAAAATAATTCAAATTTCACTATCTGCGATGGTGAGATTCAAAGCCTGGTCCCCAAAGCATTACCCTGAGTCTCTAGATTATAGTGATATTACCACAACACCACCGTCTCCCAATCAAATTCTTCAGTGGCTTTGACAGCTGCCAATGAAAGATACCTTTTATATATTTTTTGAATGAGAATGTTTTTACAAACCATTCCAGTTGAACCCTGTATAGATGGAGTGCTCCACCAACTGAATTGTTTACATGCTCATTGCCCATTCCACTCCCATCCTCCTCCAGGACTCAGTCACAGGTTGCTGTTACTAAGGTCTGACATTCAGTATCTGCAATCTATAACCTTCAGAGCTGTAATGGGCACTAGCGGCTCACACCAAAGTGTTAATGAAGCTCACTACCCGATTTTGGATCAGGCCCTGAAGTTCCTGGTTGAAGTGTACATTGTTTTTGCTGTCTGAACTCTAATGCGGACCCAAGCAACTTTCTTGCCCAATATTCTAATAATGGCTCAATCGAGCATAGACGTTTATAGCACAATAAGAGGTCCTTCGGCCCATTGTTCCTGCATCAAGCACCTATCTATTCTACTCCCATTTTCCAGCACTTGATCCGTAGCCTTGTATGCTGTGATGTTTCAAATCCTCATCTCAATGCTGCTTAAATGCTGCCCTTTGAGGCAGTGAGTTCCAGATTCCACCATCCTCTGGGGAAAAAGGGGCGCAATTCTCCGCACTCACGACGGTGCGCAGAATAGCGGGGTTCGTAAAATTTTACGGCCACGCTAGTCTGACACCCTCCCGCTATTCTCCCCCCCCCCCCCCCCCCCACGCCCGACTCCCGATACGAATCGCTGCCGCCGTTTTTTTACGGCCAGCAGCGATTCTCAGCTGGCCGATGGGCCGAGTTCCAAGCCCTTTACGGCTGTTTTTACGAACGGCAAACACACCTGGTCTGGCCGTTCGTAAAAACGGCCGTAAAGTGCCGATTTTTAAAACCATGGCACCGATTGGCACGGCAGTACCACGGCCGTGCCAAGGGTGCCATGGGCCCGCGATCGGTGGGCACCGATCGCGGGCAGCGGGTCCGATACCCGCACACTCTTTGTCCTTCCGCCGCCCCGCTGTATCACTTCGCGGGGCGGCTGAGGGGCATCCAGGCCCGCGCATGCGCGATTTCGCGCAAATGCGCGATGACGTCATCCGCGCATGCGCGGCTGACGTCATGTGACGCGTCAGCCGGCGCAAACTCTGGCAAGCGGGCTTAACGAAATTCGTTAAGCCCGCGATGCCGGAGTTTACGGCGGCGGCATGCTAGCCCCGACCGGGGACCAGAATCGGTTCCCGGTCGGGGAGGGGGAGGCTGGCGTCAAACCCGCCCGGATTTGACGCCAGCCTTACGATTTCTCCCTCTCTGGGAGAATCGCGCCCAAGGTTTCCCCTCAAAACCACTCTAAGTCACCTGACTCTTACCTTAAATTTCTTTTCCCTGGTTTTCGATCCCTGTACTAAGGGGAAAATGCCCTTCCTATCTACGCTACCTGTGTCTTCATAAAATTGTACACCGCAATCACCTCCTCCTCTGCTCAAAGGAAAACAATCTCAGCCTATCCAGCCTCTCTCCACAGCTGAAATGCTCCATCCCAGGCTGCATCCTGGTGAAGCTCCTCTGCACCCTCTCCAGTGCTGATGATTTGCCTTGGTTTAGAATTTCTTCTGGAGTTTTCAATTGCTTGCCTATATTTATAAAACAAAGACTCTCATTGTTCCAACATCTTAATCATTGTCCTCCCACTTTCGGTGGAAAGGCAAAGTCAAGGAGATACAGGCCAGATGAGGCTAATATAAGTAAGTGCTTCAAGATTGCACATATATGCCCTTTCAGCACTGTTTTTTCAATTGGGGCATAATATACAGAATCAACTAGACATTTACGTGGTCTTGGCTCAATGAATCACAATCTTTGATTGCTGCTGGGCAAGTGGGGATGTGGTGCATTGAGGCCTTCAGCATCATGAGAGGCTGGTGTGGGTGAGAGATATTGGATGGGATTTCACATATTTTTTTCCAAGTGCCTGGCTCTAACTAAAAACCGGCATGTAGCTCCACCAGCTGCACAGCCGAGTTTTTAGTCCAGATTTTCAGGCACTCAGGGGGAAGAGAATTAGGGTTTTTGCCATCAGTGTGGCAGGACAGGACCCGATAGAGCCAGCAAGGCCGGCTCCACAGAGATCGGGGTGCCAAATTTAAAGGGTGCATCGATCAGCGTTGAAGTCACTTCTCCCGCCTGCCACCAGGGAGATATGGGAGGCTCTACCCGCTCCCCTGCCAATCACTGGACTCTCTCCCTCCCTCTTCTCCCTTCCCACAATCATTGGGATCTCTCCCTCCCCCACCACGATGGAGATATTGCCGGCATTACCCCTCCACTCCTCAGTGTCCCATCTCCCCATGCCCTCCTCAATGGCTTTAGAGCTCTCTCCCCTGCCCCCCATCGCCCGCCACCTTGAAGACGTTTTGCTCTTCTCTCGGGCTGGATTTCTATTTGTCACTTCCATCTTGTTCACCAGTTCTCATGAAAGGTAACAGACCTAAAGCATTGGGTGAGATACCCGCTGGAGGCCGGTGAGAAATGGATTTGCACCCCGCTAATGGGATGCAGATGAAGGCCCAAGCGGAATATTACCCTCCAGGCCCAATTCTTTGTGACACCAGTGAGCAAACGCAATGGTCTAGAACGTGTCTGGACCTATGTGGCGTGTCGAAGGACACCAGGGAAAAGAAAGGTTTCCAAGGCAACAGGTACAGCAGCGGAGGAGCTGGTGGTAGAGAAGGCCAATTGCCAAAATAATGTTAATGACCCCCAAGTGTTCACTGGTTCACGCCCAGCTATATTTTTCAGCCTGCGTTCGTCATCAGAGACAGCATCAACGTGGGCGGAGAATGCAGCAAGAATCACTGGCAAGATCACGTTTCTCAATTTTCCACGCCCCTCACTGGATACGTCATGAGGTTCGCACCATTGGAGGGCAAGAGTCTCATTTTAATGTCTTTGAATACATTTCAATCTAATTACCCACTTCCCACTGCCCGCCATATGATTCCTTCCCCTCACTGAATAGTCAAACAGCTATATTTATAACAGCTATTTGATGTGAATCAGTCGAGGGGAACTCCTGGGGGCACAATATAAGTGGAGCAACATCTCCCCCCCCCCCCCCCCACAAAGGAAGAGGGATATGTCCAGGCAGTACACTGGCAGTGCCTCTTGTCACATTCATTACAAACCCAACCAGAACAGCAAGCCTCATTAATGTATTTCAGCCCTTCTATATTCTATCTCCTTTTAAAGAAACACATATATTGCAATAAATAAACTGCTCTAATTAGCTGTATAGAATAATAGAATCCCTACAGTGCAGAAGGAGACCGTTCGGCCCATCGAGTGTACACCAACCCTTTGAAAGACCACCCTACCTAAGCCCAATCCCCCATCTCATCCCTGTAACCCCACCCTAATGGGCAATTTAGCATGGCCAATCCACCTAACTTGCACATCTTTGGACTGTGGGAGGAAACCGGAGCACCTGGAGGAAACCCACTCAGACAGGGGGAGAAAGTGCAAACTCCACACGGGCACCCAAGGCAAAACTGAACCCGGGTCCCTGGCGCTGTGAGGCAGCAGTGCTATCCACTGTGCCACCATGCCACCCTCTAATATATTCCTGGCGTATCTTCTCACAGCTGCTACACATCCAAGATAGGAGCCCGAAATGTATTGGCCAAATACAAATGAGAAAGCCCATTTAGCCCTCTCAATTCACCCATATGGAAAGCCTGAATAATAAGGATATGATTGCGGCTTCTTACCTCAGAGGTTCTTCAAATAATCAAAAGTTAAATTATAAACAAAGGTTTCTGCAGATCTAATCAGCCAGAAGAGTCATACTGCATTACCACTCTCATGCAATCGGGTATGTGGGGTGAGGTCTTTCGGATGTTCACCCCGGTGGGATTTTCTGGTCCTGCCAATGGCCCAACCCACGCGGCGGGTTTCCCGGTGGTGTGGGTGGATTCAATGGAAAATCCTGTTGACAACGGTGGGACTAGAAGATCCCGCTGGCAGCCAATGGTGGGCCACCTCCCGCTGCCAGGAAACACGCCACGGGAAGGCCCAAGAATCTCACCCCATCCTATTCGAGCCACAGAAAAATACAGAAATGGAACTGAGAAAATTAAGACTATCCCATGATTTGTTTTCATTGTGTAGTTTACAGCAGACCAAAGAGTAACCAAATATGACACACAACCATAGAATCATAGAAATTACAGTGCAGGGGAGGCTATTCGACCCATCGAGTCTGCACCGGCCCTTGGAAAGAGTACCCTACTTAAGCCGACACCTCCGTCTAATCCCCATAACCCCACCTAACCTCTTGGATGCTAAGGGGCAATTTAGCATGGCCAATCCCTCTAATCTGCACTTCTTTGGTCGGTGGGAGGAAATGGGAGCTCCCGGAGGAAACCCACCAGACACGGGGAGAACGTGCAAACTCCACACAGTCACCCGAGGGCGGATTTGAGACCCCTGGAGCTGTGAGGCAACAGTGCTAACCACTCTGCCACCCCATCAATGTAATTGTGAAAGTAATACATTAGAGGTAGATTTTTAACTGATCTCTCAGATATAAATCTGGTTTTGTGGATCTGCTAACCATTTCAAAAGCTGCCTGATCTCATTTCCAATTTTACCAAAATGGGCAAAGTTCCTGGCGAACATCACGGGAGCTCCATTATTGTCAAGGTCCTCGACAAATCACACCCGATTCGGGCTTGGATGCACATTGCAATTCCTTCACTGTCACTAGGTCAAACCTCCGCAGTTCTCGACCCATAACTGTCAGGGGAGCTCCAATACAACAAGGACTAGGGTGGTCGAAAGAACAGTTCCACCAGTGTGTGGTCCAAGAAAGTCACAGCAAAGCGAGGGATGCAGGAGACAACGTGGTGGGTGAGGGGGGGGGGGGGGGGGGGGGGGGAGTTCAATTTTTTTGTGCTTTTTACTCTGAAATTCGATGTGAAATCTGTACAGTCGCAGCAGCAATCCCCCCCCCCCCCCCCTCCACCCGCCCCTCCCCACCCCCCTCCCTCCGCCCATGCTAATTTCATGTGCCCTTTGTTCTAATAGTGACTTAGTTTCTTCACAATGCCACTTCATGTGAAACCCAGTGTGGTTGTTATGAGGAAAGTCCCACGGGTCAAACATCTCCCACTACTAGAGTTCACTGTTTTGAGTTTCCGACAGCTGGCAAGGACATTCTATTGTTCTGAGCAAAAATGGCAACAAGAATTGGTGTGACTTTAAGGACACTAAATAATAGATACTACAATGCATCACATTTCGTCCAATCCACGTGTATTTCCAAAATGTTGTCAAATATATTCTGTGATATTAAAGTTTTCTTTCCTCAAATAAAATGCAATCAATTTAATATTCAATGTTATCAATGTAATATTCAATGCTAGAATTGTAATATTCAATGTTAGACATGTAATGTACCATAAACTCAATGGATTGAAATGCTAATAAACGGAATAGGTTGAAATGCTGAAAATCTCTTTATTTAAGAATTACCAGTGAGAAAGTCTTTGTTTTTTGCTGCAAGTTAATGTACAAATATGATATGCCATGGATAGTTTTTACTTCTTGATTCAAAGAGATGTTAAATATGATGATGTATTTATCCTGCTCTTTATAATTTTATCTATTCCTAAATTGTAAGCATTAAAATGAGCTATTTATCTCTTTTTTGAACAATCTGAATATAATGGAAAGCCATATCTTTGCCCTTTATCTAGAGACTATGAACAGGAGATGACACACAAGGAGATCTGGTGATAGTTTTGTTTCTATGGCCGCAACTGGCTTTCTCCAACGTGTAAACTATCTCAATCCACAAGTTCCACCGAGGTTTTGTGGCTCAGAGTATTATGCAACAATATTTACATACCATTCTTCACATGCAGAAAAAAACAACTGAAAGCCTTTTATGTAACGTGCACAGTTTAGTCATCTCATTTCTCCCACACAATTGAGCAGCAAGTTGAAAAAGGCCCTTGAGCAGGTCACCTCCCAATTCGCTGGATCGTGAAGTTCCTCATTCTTGCTTCTAGGTCATCATAGAATTTACAGTGCAGAAGGAGGCCATTCGGCCCATCAAGTTTGCACCGGCTCTTGGAAAGAGCACCTTACCTAAATCCACACCTCCGGCCTATCATTCACCTAACCTTTTGGACAGTAAGGGGCAATTTAGCGCAGCCAATCCACCTAACCTGCACATCTTTGGACTGTGGGAGGAAACCGGAGCACCCGGAGGAAACCCACGCAGGCATGAGGAGAACGTGGACACTTCGCACAGACGGTGACCTAATCTGGGAATCAAACCCGGGTGCCTAGCAACAGTGCTAACCATAGTACTACCGTGCCTGTCTTGCACCTATCCCAGTGACCATTTACAGATGACCACATCACCCACTACTCGATTTGCTCCTCTATCAATGGCCGCTTCTTCAGCCACCCTATTCACACGTACTTCTTTTCTAAAGTCTGGAACCTCTCTTCCAACTTTTAAAAGCCCATAAAAATGTTCCCTTCAACCAAGTTTTGTTCCATTTTTCCCCTAATTGATAACCGCACCACCATTGTTTCACAAATTGTGTAAACTGCTCTCAGATGTTTTTCAGCACATAGAGAAGGCAACAGAAATGTAAGTTGTTATTCTTGAATAAGATCCATAGCCGCAAAACCAATGGATTGAGACAGTTTAACATGGCAAAGAGAAAACCTATGGTTGCGACTTTCGAAGTGATCACGATACACATGCAATATCTCTTCATGTCCTAGTCCAGCTTCCTTTGTTCTGAGATAGAATGGAGATTCATTCTGATGTTTCACTTAGAACTTTCTGGTATTCTATGAAGCAAATTCATGTGATTAAAAAGAGGACGAACTTGCTTTTAAGCTACCAAACTCTTCAGTTTATCAATATTTATGTAATTGAGTGGTTTACTCTGTGATTTGGAAGAGGCAATTGTGAAACTCAAAACCTTTGATGACATTATGAATCTTGGGCGGGATTCTCTGATCCTGAGGCTAAGTGTTGACGCCGTTGGAAACACCATCAGGGGGCACTCTATGGCGGCGCGCCGACCACCCCAGTGCTATTGGCGCCGATTCTTCACTCTGCAGAGAATCGTGTCCCGGCGTCGGGGCGGCGTGGCACGATTCGCTCCAGTCGCGGGGATTCTCCGGCCTGGCCCCGGGCTGAGAGAATCCCGCCCCTTATTCCTGAGAGAATGGTAGTGTAACCAGAGTTCCCTTCACCCAACCACCTTCAGGTGTTTTGCCGATAACATTCCCTCTATTATAAAGTCATTGATGATCATGCAGTTTTCAATACCATTAGCAACTCCTCAGTTACTGAAGCAATCTGTGCCCAAGATCTGCTGCATTCAGGCTTGGGCAGATAAATGACAAGTAACATTAGTGTCAATCAAGTTCCAACAGGAAAGTCTAACCGTCTACCCATGGTGTTTAACAATTGCTGAATCCTTCACTACCAATATCCTATGGGTTACCATTGCTCAGAAACTTAGCTGGGCCAGTCATATAAGCACTTGTCTACAAGAACAGACCGGAGCCTGGGAACTCAGTGGCAATAAATTCACCTCCGGACTCCACAGTATACAATGTAAAAGTCAGGCATGTGAATAATCTCCATTCACCTGGACAACACTCAAGAAGCTCAACATTATTGGTACCCCATTCACCACCTTAAAGATTCACTCCCTCCATCATTGATGCACAATGGCAGCTGGTATACTAGGCACGATTTCCATCATAGTTGCACCCAACTTGGTGATGCAACGAGGCCATTGATTCTCGCAAGAGGCCTCTCGCAAGATTTATGATGCTCAAAACATCTTGTGAGTCAACAGAATTTCCCAAGACGTCGTGATCTCGATCTCACCCTCGCTGGTTGTGATCGATGTCAGCATATTTAAGTGAGACATTAGGCTCACTTGAATATGTCTGCGCTTGATTCTCCCGGAGCCCGGGACCTGGGAGAAAACATGGATCAGGCATAATGGTATCTGGGAAGGTTTCTCAGGCCATTAGAGATCCCCGGGTGGTTGGATCATGGGCCGGGAGGTACCCTGGCATTCCTGTTGGCACGAGGGCACCTTGACACCACCAGCCTGGCACCTTGGCACTGCCAGCTAGTCACCTTGGCAGGCCTGCAGGGCCACTGTCAGGGTTCCAGGCTAGCACTGCCAAATGCCCTGGTCCAGGCTGCCTTGCACGTAGGCGGTGGGGTGAGGGGAGGCTTGAGGTACCTTTAAGATGTATGCTAGGTGTAGTGGGGGAGGGCCCAGAGGCTACAGAGGGGGGTAGTGGAGGGGGTTTGAAAGGTCAGGGCGGCCTTTAAAAATGGTGCCCCGATCTGCAAATACTTTTCCTGGGAAGATGTGGAGACCTTTCAGAGATTTAAGTCAGCGAGCTTTCCAAGAAGCCCACCAGCACCTTCTCAGGGGCAATTAGGAATGGGCAATAAGTGTGGCCTTGCACTGGGACTAGCTGAGTTGTACTTCCAGAGGGTGGACATGAACATGATGGGCCAAATGGCTTCCGTTTGTGCTGTAACCATTCTATGATTCTATGGCTCTATAATGCAGAAAGAAGAACCATCAAGCCCGTGCTCTCCATTTATCATTTACAATATTTGTAGAGTTAGGATTCCTCCATTATCCCAACTGGGCAGAAGAATTTTAATTTTTTTGTGTCAGTCTTCAGCTCCCGGTGGAATGACTCTGATCGTGGAGGTTAATCAATCTGCTCCATGGTCAGCTACTTTATTATAATAAAGAATTGAGAATTTCAGAAGGGCACAAAGAGGCACAAACTGAGGTGCTACATTTTGATATTATAACCGCAAAGATTTTACACAAAGTAATAAACACATGGCAACAGGAAGTAATGATGTGGAGTTGCCGGCGTTGGACAGGGGTGAGCACAGTAAGAAGTCTTACAACACCAGGTTAAACTCCAACAGGTTTGTTTCGAATCACTAGCTTTCGGAGCACTGCTCCTTCCTCAGGTGAGGAATTATGCGCAAGTATAATATTTTTAGTCAATATAGATTGTCCACAAGCAGGTTATGACCCAGATATTAGCTATCCTCTGTGTTTGGTTTGATCATGCAGCAGATATATTTTAAATTAATGACATGTTTTTTACAGAATTAATTAATCAGTAATATGGAAAGTAGTGCCTTCTTATGCCACTATTGTAGATGGTACATTGCAGTTCTTAAATGCAGCGCTGAAAAAGAAAACTAAAGTTGAGAATGTCTTAAAAACGGAAAAGGCGAATGAAAGTCAGCAGGTCGGACAGCACCTGGGGAGAGAGAAACAGAGTACAAAACGTTTCAGGTCAACAACCTTTCATTAGAACTGAACATTAGAACAGTACAGCACAGAACAGGCCCTTCGGCCCTCGATGTTGTGCCGAGCAATGATCACCCTACTCTAGCCCACGTATCCACCCTATACCAGTAACCCAACAACCCCCCCATTAACCTTATTTTTTAGGACACTAAGGGCAATTTAGCCTGGCCAATCCACCTAACCCGCACATCTTTGGACTGTGGGAGGAAACCGGAGCACCCGGAGGAAACCCACGCACACACGGGGAGGACGTGCAGACTCCGCACAGACAGTGACCCAGCCGGGAATCGAACCTGGGACCCTGGAGCTGTGAAGCATTGATGCTGACCACCATGCTACCGTGCTGCCCGTTATGAACATGTCGCAAATACTCTGGTAGTTACAGTGAGATTTCTCAACAATTCTTGGATTTTTGAAAGAAACTCCTCACCCATGTGATACTTGCTAGACTGTGTTCCCACACTTTTTGTTCACGTTGGCAGCTCTTCCTGACCTTCCAGTTGTACAAACCTGATGCAGGAATGAAAAAAAGCATCACACGGCTCCCTTTAAAATGCCGCTTCAAGGTGTGCTCTAGAATGGAAATTCGTAAGAGTTTGTGAGTGTTCCAACAGGTTTAATATCAGATGAAAGGGGACTGAATGCTTTTTCCACAATGTGGATCAGCATTGCAAATAATAGGATGGAAGTGTTTCCCTGATGCCTCCCACTTTATTGTCGAGGCCCAACTGATATTTGTTCACAATAACTTAGTGCTTAGAAACGGAGCAAGGTTAGATAATGTAATAGCTGGGTAATGTTTACTTCATGAATGTAACAAAGGACACGCCATTGTAGGGTGAAGGCATTTTGGCAGCTCTTTTTGAACAGCTGCCAGAAGGATCTGTAGCTGGCAGTCAATGGCTGTCTGGCTTACTGGAGCCTTTGGAATATCCCCCTCTGCTTGTATGGCCGGGCCTGTGCCAGAGGAATGCTGGGCACAGAGGAATGACCAGATTCCAGAAGACCAGGCAGGTTCACTTCACGCCAAGTGGAACACTCTTCAGCTGTGTACAGTCAAAGAAACGGGATCAAGCAAAAGATATTTACAGCAAACCACAGCCTGTGAAGCAAAAACAGAAAATGCCTGATAACGAACATAAGAACATTCGAACTCCGAGCCGAAGTGGGCAATTTAGCTCCTCGGGCCCGCTCCGCCATTCAGTACAATCATGGCTGATCTCTTCTCGACTCCACTTTCCTGCCCGTTCTCCATAACCCTTCATGCCATCGCTAATTAAAAACCTGTCCATCTCCTCCTTAAATTTATTCAAAATCCTGGCATCCACCACACTCTGGGATAGTGAATTCCAAGACTCACAACCCTTTGAGAGAAGTAACTTCTCCTCACCTCTGTTTTGAATCTGCTGCTCCTTATCCTAAAAGCTGTGACCTGTCTATCCACATTGTCCAACAAGAGGAAATATCCGCTCTACAGCTACTTTGTCAGTACCTTTTATCATCTTACGTCCTCAATTAGATCGCCTCTCATTCTTCTAAATTTGAGAGACTTAATCTCTGCTCAATCTCTCTTCATAAGGCAAACCCCTCATCTCTGGACTCAATCTGGTGAACCTCCTCTGAGCTGCCACCAATGAAACTACATCCCTCCTCAAATAAAGGGATTAAAACTATACACAGGACTCCAGGTGTGGTCTCACCAATGACTTATACAGTTGCAGCAACACTTCCCTACTTTTATACTGCGTCGCTTTAGCTATAAAAGCCAATGTTCCATTCGCCTTCCTTATATCTGCAGTACCTGCATACTAGGTTTCTGAGATTCATGCACAAGGCCAACCAGATCCCTCTCCACCAAAGCAGTTTGAACTATCTCTCCATTTTGATAATAAATTGCCTTTCCATTTTTCAGGCCAAAATGGATAATCTCACACTTATCCATGTTAAACTCCTGCCGATCAGAGGCTGAATGCCCTTGACTGCTGAAGTGATCTCCAGATCTCTGATCTCCGGGTAAGCGTTCTCCAAGGCGGTCTTCAGGACACGCGACAACGCAGAATTGCCGAGCAAAAACTTATAGCTAAGTTCCGCACGCATGAGTGCGGCCTCAACCGGGATCTTGGATTCATGTTGCATGAATGAGTAGTGGAGGGGGAGAGAGGGAGTAGAGGGAGGGGGGGGGGGGGGGAGAGGGAATAGTGGGGGGGGAGCGAGGGAGTAGTGGGAGGGGGGCAGAGGGAGTAGTGGGAGGGGGGGAGAACATTGACCCCCAAACGCTGAGGAAGGCACAGGATGTGGGCACTGATGTTGAGCAGCATGGGGAGGAGGAGGGGGAGGAGACACTGATGGTGGAGCCAAGGCGCCACAGGCGGCGATCGAGGCCTAGGGTGTACCGTGACCGGATCGAGACACTGCCGGACATCACCTGCAGGAGGAGACTCCGGTTCAGCAGAGAGACGGTCGCACATATCTGCCACCTCGTGTCCCACCTCGCCCCACGTGGAACGGGAGGAGGACACGCGATACCGGTTGCCGCCAAGGTGACGGTGGCACTTAACTATTATGCTACCGGCTCCTTCCAGTCTCCAAGTGGGGACCTATCCGGGATATCGCAGGCATCGGTCCACAGGTGCATCAGGGGTGTCAACGACGCCCTGTTTGCCATCACCGACCGCTACATCACCTTTCCCGAGGACCGAGCAAATTAAGAAGCACGAGCCCGTGCATTTGCCAACGTGGCCGGGATACCGATGGTCCAGGGAGTGATTGATTGTGTTCACGTCCCCATGTGCCCGCCTGCAGGCAACAGGGAAATGTTCACTAACAGGAAGGGGACATACTCGATGAACATCCAGGTGGTATGCGACCCCCACATGAAGATCATGCACGTGTGCGCTAGGTTCCCTGGGAATGTGCATGATGCGTACATTCTTGCGCAGTCGTTCATCCCTGCTATGCTTGAGAGATGCCCTCCCCCCCCAGCTGAGGGGCTGGTTGCTGAGGACTTGGCTGATGACGCCCATACGGAGGCCTCAGACCAACGCGGAGACCCTTTACAATGGGGCCCATGCAGCAACCAGGGGTGTGGTGGAGCGTTGCTTTGGTCTTCTGAAAATGAGATTCAGGTGCCTGGAGTGCTCCGGAGGGGCCCTGCAGTACCAGCCCGACAGGGTCGCTCGCATTGTTGTGGTAAGCTGTGTGCTGCACAACATCGCGATGCAGAGGGGTGATGCCCTGGTGGAGGAGTCGGAGGGAGAAGCCACTGGTAATGGTGCTAACACGGAGGAGGAGGAGGAAGTGGAGGAGGTGGAGGAGGTTGGTGGTGCGTCAGGCGCAGCACACAGACACGACCTGGGTGCTGGTAATGTCCAGGAGTCTGCACGACGGCAGCGGCGAGGACAGCGGGCACGCGACGCGTTGGTGGCTGCAAGATTCACGCGTCGCGTGCAACAGCATCGCTGAACACTACCACCTGCCACCTGCATCGCCAGTCATGCAGACGGTCAGCACACAACTCCCACCCCCCCCCCCCCCCCCACTCCCCGCATCTCCGTTCTGCGTACAGTGCTGCACTTCGAGATAACCCTTACCACTGCGGCAAAACGGTATGGCACAACATTGATGGCTGTGTCAGCAGGTGTGATCAGTGCCATGTTGAATGATGACAGCCCGATCTGCGATGAGCTGTGAGCTCAGAGTCGTTAGACAAAGTCTAACTCATGGCAATAGCTGAACCATCCATCTCGGTGGTCGGTGCGTTCGTCAGGGACACTCCATCACGTGCCTGCGTGGGGTAGCTGGCGTCGGAGTGCCGAGGACTACGGTGTTCGACTGTGGGGTGGGGGGGGGGAGGGGGACTGCACACCCGGCACCGAAATTTCACCGCTCGTCAGCCCCAGAGACACTCGGTCACCATCACGATCCCCGTGGCAATGGAAAAATCACACAGTCTTACAAGTTAGGTGCAACAGTGAGTTTAATGGTAAATAACAAGCCCCTACAACTAAACTGTGCCCTTCACCCGTGCCAACTTACCACAGTATGTGTCCCTCCTCATTGCCTTACGGGCCCTACCACTACGTCTAAGTGAATCCGCAGATGGTACAGCAGGAGTGGAGGCGGACTGCTGAGAATCACGCCCCGCGACATGTCTCCCCGTCGGCACTCGTTTCCTGGGCGACCCGGCCTGGATGGGCCAGGCTGCTCCGCGGGCGTTTCGGATGACGTGGTGCCACCCTGCTCTGCCCGCTGCCTACCCAATGCACCAGGGATGGGACGGGGGAGGCAGAGCGTTCAGGGACGTCCCGTAATGGAGTTAATGGGACAGGCCCCGGAACCTCCTCCTCCCTCGGGGAGCCTGGTGGCCCCCGGGCCTCACTGTAGGACGGAGGTGCGAGAGGGGAGGCGCCCCGTCACCCCACCGACACCTGGCGCTGCCAGTCCTGGAGGCCTGAAATGGTATCGACCAGGGTCCGAACTTTCGCAGAGACGGAGTCCAGGGAGTGAGACATTCCCGCCAGGGACTGTGCGACCTCAATCTGTGAGTGCGTGATGCCTTCCAGCACGTGCGTCAGGCGGTCGATGCTCTCCGCGACTGACTGCTGGGACTGTGCCATGGCGTGCTGGGACTGGGCCATGGCGTGCTGGGCCTGGGCCATGGCCTGCTGAAACTGGGCCATGGCCTGCTGGGACTGGGCCATGGCGTGCTGGGACTGGGCCATGGCGTGCTGCGACTGGGCTATGGCATGCTGGGACTGGGTCATGGCGTGCTGGGACTGGGCCATGGCTTGCTGGGACTGTGCCATGGCCTGGTGGGACTGGGCCATGACCCGGTGAGACTCGGCTAGGGCCCGTAGCGCGCCGATAATGTCATGTTGGCTCTGCGCATTGCTGCCTGTGAGAGGGCAGCCCTCTCCAGGGCCATGGATGACGCGTGCACGTGAAGCCCAACGCCTTGCATAACCTGACCCATGGCCAAAACCGTTTCACCCATTGCCTCAACCGTGGACGCCACCCGTGCGGTGTTGGCCTGGGTGGCTGCCATGAGCAGCACCACTCCCTGCTCCTGGACGCGGTTTGACTCCTCTAACTACGTCTGCAGCTGCTGGAAGATGGCCCTCATCCCGTCATTGTGTCCCTGGGTTTCAAAATGCATCGGCTGTCCAGGTGGGTTGAGTAAATTTAGGAACCCGGGAAACGTCTGGGCGGCAGCTGGATGCTGGGCCTGGGCTGCCCTCTGACCGTCCAGCCCCTCGGCTGCTCCGACCTCCACCTGCTGTACCGGCTCAGCTGTGTGGTGCACACCAGACCGTGACCCAGGAGCCTCATCACTTAATTGCCCAACCGAGGTGAGTGTCTCTGGGATGGTGGATGGTGTGGGAAACAGCAGTGCCGCAAGCTCTAGGTCCTCGTCCGTCAGAAATTCAGGAGTGTCCTAGTCCCAGTCATGTCATAGCGCAGGGCGCACACGGCCCATGTATGGTTCAGCATCAGGTGAGTCCGTTGACTGCGTCGCCGTCCTCTGTGCGTCTGGATCCACTGACCCCGTCCTGTCCTGTCTCACGGCCCGACCTTCAGGCAACGCACAGCCATGAAAGTCGTCACTGTCCGTCCTCTGTAGGTCCCGCTACAGAGTCCCGGATTTGGAGGATGGCACTCCTGGCCGACCTCCTGCCACCTTCTGGTATGCGGCCCTGGGTGCGGTGGTTGTCGTGCATGGTCACCAGTGTGTGGCAGCAGACGGCCCTGGATGTTTGTCAGCTGGCCCTAGGGAACAGAATGATACGGGGTTAGTTAGACACGCTCAGCCG
Organism: Scyliorhinus canicula; assembly: GCF_902713615.1. Lineage (NCBI taxonomy): Eukaryota > Metazoa > Chordata > Chondrichthyes > Carcharhiniformes > Scyliorhinidae > Scyliorhinus > Scyliorhinus canicula. The sequence goes on along the minus strand of NC_052166.1, from coordinate 38,702,744 downwards.
GGCGTAGGATGGCCCAGTGGGTAGAGTTTGAGGGGACAGAGGATGGGGGGTCCAGTGGGTAGAGTGTGAGGGGACAGAGGATGGGGGGTCCAGTGGGTAGAGTGTGAGGGGACAGAGGATGGGGGGTCCAGTGGGTAGAGTGTGAGGGGACAGAGGATGGGGGGTCCAGTGGGTAGAGTGTGAGGGGACAGAGGATGGGGGGTCCAGTGGATAGAGTGTGAGAGGACAGAGGATGGGCTGGGGGGGGGGAGGGTGTCATGCAGCGTTGTCTCACTTGGTTCTGCACCTCCAACCTTGCATTGCTCGACGTCCAGGGTGGCAGATCCCCCAGCTAGGTCCAGTGCCCTCTGCTCGAACACTGTCAGGGGGTGCATAACGGGTGAACCCCCTCCGGTTCTGTTGCGCCCCCGGCTGTCGTGAGCAGTCTTGTCCTGTTGGGGGGGTATAGATAGAGCATCACAATTAGGCAGGTATCATCAGGGCGTTCAGATATTGGCACAGGTTGGGAGGAAAGTTGCAGCTACACCATGGCATCTCTCCAGGGGGTCGCAGCGCTTATGTGGGTCTGTGACAACGTTGTTCACCCCCCTCCACTCACTCTCGCCCCCCCCTCCCCCTCCCCCTCGTGCTCGGGAGGGAGGGGGGGGGGGAGGTGGGTGATGAGAGACATGGGGGAGGGGAGGGTTGTGACCCGGGGGCACCCTCGTGGCACTTACCCTGGCAGCCCTGGTGACGTCGTGGTGACGTCGTGGAGCTTCTTGCGGCACTGCTCCCCGGACCGAAGGGTCTGCCCCACAGCACTGACTGCCGTGCCCACCTCAGGCCAGGCCCGTCGCAAAACGCTGGAAGGGTGGCGATCAGTGGCGTGCAGAGGGGGGGGCCGACGGTGCGCTGGCCCCGGGCATCGATTGGATGGGGGCAGCAGCGTGAAGAGAAGGGAGCACGCACCGCGGTAGGCCAGAGCGCGCCTGCGCACCGCGGTCGGCCGGAGCGCGCCTGCGCACCGCGGTCGGCCGGAGCGCGCCTGCGCACCGCGGTCGACCGGAGCGCGCCTGCGCGCCTGGTGAACAAAAAGGGCGCGAAATCTCCCGAATCAACGGCAATCAATGGGTGAGTTTTATTTATTCTTTATCTTTATCTTTTGATCCATTTTTAAACTCTTCTCTGCACCCTCTCTATAGTTGTCAATTTACTAAACTGTCGTGCCCAGAATTTGACATTTGGGCCAGGGGCACCCATTTGGGACAGAACCAGTATTTTATGAAGATTCATCATGGCCTCTTAACTTTTGCCCTCTTACCCTTTATACTTAAAGCCCAGGGTCCTATAAATGGGAGATTCTCAGAGACAGGGGCAGCACGGTAACATGGCGGTTAGCATAAATGCTTCACAGCTCCAGGGTCCCAGGTTCGGTTCCCGGCTGGGTCACTGTCTGTGCGGAGTCTGCACGTCCTCCCCGTGTGTGCGTGGGTTTCCTCCGGGTGCTCCGGTTTCCTCCCACAGTCCAAAGATGTGCGGGTTAGGTGGATTGGCCATGCTAAATTGCCCGTAGTGTCCTAAAAAAGTAAGGTTAAGTGGGGGGGGGGTCTGTTGGGTTACGGGTATAGGGTGGATACGTGGGTTTGAGTAGGGTGATCATTGCTCGGCACAACATCGAGGGCTGAAGGGCCTGTTCTGTGCTGTACTGGTCTATGTTCTATGTTCTACTTGACTGCAAGCTGCTGGAGCTCGGATCTTGAACAAAGCTTTATATCTGGATTTGGGGACCCTTTATGCACTGGCATAGTGCACAAACAGGCCCCACATGACCAGGGTTTTGTGAAGAAGAAGGGATCTGGAAATGTGTTGACTGTGAAAATTATATTTGTGGAAATTGGGTGAAGTAATGCCGTTGTTTGATGAGACTTGGTGCTAAAGCTTTAGAGAAATGAAGATGGAATTTGATTTGAAGAAGTTCAACGTTTTGAAGGATACTGTGGCTGAAATGAATGTGATACGTGCTGAATGGGCTGACTGAGAAATGTGTGAGATATGTCTTTGTATCTGCTATGTGTAATTTATCGGTCATATTATTGCAATTTTCCTGTTAATTCATGTTTAATTTACGTTGATTTTGGTGTGATTGCTAATATAAAAGTGAAGTTTTGTATATTGGTCTTAGTTGGGTTGTTTGTAGTTTGTTTCCACAAGGGTCATAACAGTATTTCCATGACGTTGCTGCTCTTATCCTTCTCCATGGGGGTTGCAGAGGAGGGAGGCACAACTTTCGAGACATAACATCTCACCCATTGCTGCAAAGCAAAATGACTGAAGAAGAGAACAATATCCCTAGAATCCCAGCGCTAAGGGGAAATTGACTAACTCTTACAGCGCAATTTAACCTCAGGCAGCCGTCCTATACCTTAGAGATGACCTAGAGGCAGCTTGGGGCCTGTCGTGAAGGTGAGTGAGTGCCTTTAAATTTGCTTACCTTTCACCGGGAGCAGGGTTTGAGGGAATATCAGGTAAGCTCTTCGTTTCTTTTTCTTCTTGTTTTTATTAAATCTAGAGGTGATGTCAGGGAAGGCAGTACAATGCTTCTCCTGCAGAATGTTTGAGGTGAGGGACGCCGTCAGTGTCCCTGCTGATTTCATCTGTGGGAAGTGCACCCAACTCCAGCTCCTCAAAAACCGTGTTAGGGACCTGGAGCTTGAACTGGATGAACTTCGGATCATTCGGGAGGCAGAGGGGGTCATAGATAGGAGCTTCAGGGAAGTAGTTACACCAAAGACTGGAGATAGATGGGTAACTGTAAGAGGGACTGGGAAGAAGCAGTCTGTGCAGGGACCCTAAGCCATGGGGTACGGACCTCTGGCACGGAGTCTGTCCCTGTTGCTCAGAAGGGAAGGGGGGAAAGGAGTAGAACATTAGTAATTGGGGACTCAATAGTCAGGGGCACAGATAGGAGATTTTGTGGGAGCGAGAGAGACTCACGTTTGGTATGTTGCCTCCCAGGTGCAAGGGTACGTGATGTCTCGGATCGTGTTTTCCGGGTCCTTAAGGGGGAGGGGGAGCAGCCCCAAGTCGTAGTCCACATTGGCACTAACGACATAGGTAGGAAAGGGGACAAGGATGTCAGGCAGGCCTTTAGGGAGCTAGGATGGGAGCTCAGAGCGAGAACAAACAGAGTTATTATCTCTGGGTTGTTGCCCGTGCCACGTGATAGTGAGATGAGGAATAGGGAGAGAGAGCAATTAAACACGTGGCTACAGGGATGATGCAGGCGGGAGGGATTCAGATTTCTGGATAACTGGGGCTCTTTCTGGGGAAGGTGGGACCTCTATAGACAGGATGGTCTACATCTGAACCTGAGGGGCACCAATATCCTGGGGGGGAGATTTGTTAGTGCTCTATGGGGGGGTTTAAACTAATTCAGCAGGGGCATGGGAACCTGGATTGTAGTTTTGGGGTACGGGAGATTGAGAGTATAGAGGTCAGGAGCACAGATTTGACTTCGCAGGAGGGTGCCAGTGTTCAGGTAGGTGGTTTGAAGTGTGTCTACTTCAATGCCAGGAGTATACGAAATAAGGTAGGGGAACTGGCAGCATGGGTTGGTACCTGGGACTTTGATGTTGTGGCCATTTCAGAGACATGGATAGAGCAGTGACAGGAATGGTTGTTGCAGGTTCCGGGGTTTAGGTGTTTTAGTAAGGTCAGAGAAGGGGGCAAAAGAGGGGGAGGTGTGGCGCTGCTTGTCAAGGACAGTATTACAGTGGCGGAAAGGATGCTAGATGGGGACTCTTCTTCCGAGGTAATATGGGCTGAGGTTAGAAACAGGAAAGGAGAGGTCACCCTGTTGGGAGTTTTCTATAGGCCACCTAATAGTTCTAGGGATGTAGAGGAAAGGATGGCGAAGATGATTCTGGAAAAGAGTGAAAGTAACAGGGTAGTTGTTATGGGAGACTTTAACTTTCCAAATATTGACTGGAAATTATATAGTTCGAGTACATTAGATGGGTCGTTCTTTGTACAATGTGTGCAGGAGGGTTTCCTGACACAATATGTTGACAGGCCAACAAGAGGCGAGGCCACATTGGATTTGGTTTTGGGTAATGAACCAGGCCAGGTGTTAGATCTGGAGGTAGGTAAGCACTTTGGAAACAGTGACCACAATTCGGTGACCTTTACGTTAGTGATGGAAAGGGATAAGTATACCCCGCAGGGCAAGAGTTATAGCTGGGGGAAGGGCAATTATGATGCCATTAGACATGACTTAGGATGTGTAGGTTGGAGAAGTAGGCTGCAAGGGTTGGGCACACTGGATATGTGGAGCTTGTTCAAGGAACAGCTATTGCATGTTCTTGATAAGTACGTACCAGTCAGGCAGGGAGGAAGGGGTCGAGCGAGGGAACCGTAGTTTACCAAAGAAGTGGAATCTCTTGTTAAGAGGAAGAAGGAGGCCTATGTGAAGATGAGGCATGAAGTTTCAGTTGGGGCGCTTGATAGTTACAAGGAAGCGAGGAAGGATCTAAAGAGAGAGCTAAGACGAGCAAGGAGGGGACATGAGAAGTCTTTGGAAGGTAGGATCAAGGAAAACCCAAAAGCTTTCTATAGGTATGTCAGGAATAAAAGAATGACTAGGGTAAGAGTAGGGCCAGTCAAGGACAGTGGTGGGAAGTTGTGTGTGGAGGCTGAGGAGATAAGCGAGATACTAAATGAATACTTTTCGTCAGTATTCACTCAGGAAAAAGATAATATTGTGGAGGAGAATGCTGAGACCCAGGCTATTAGAATAGATGGCATTGAGGTGCGTAGGGAAGAAGTGTTGGCAATTCTGGACAAGGTGAAAATAGATAAGTCCCCGGGGCCTGATGGGATTTATCCTAGAATTCTCTGGGAAGCCAGGGAAGAGATTGCTGAGCCTTTGGCTTTGATTTTTAGGTCATCATTGGCTACAGGAATAGTGCCAGAGGACTGGAGGATAGCAAATGTGGTCCCTTTGTTCAAGAAGGGGAGTAGAGATAACCCCGGTAACTATAGGCCAGTGAGCCTAACGTCTGTGGTGGGTAAAGTCTTGGAGAGGATTATAAAAGATACAATTTATAATCATCTAGATAGGAATAATATGATTAGGGATGGCCAGCATGATTTTGTGAAGGGTAGGTCATGCCTCACAAACCTTATCGAGTTCTTTGAGAAGGTGACTGAACAGGTAGACGAGGGTAGAGCAGTTGATGTGGTGTATTGGATTTCAGTAAAGCGTTTGATAAGGTTCCCCACGGTCGGCTATTGCAGAAAATACAGAGGCTGGGGATTGAGGGTGATTTAGAGATGTGGATCAGAAATTGGCTAGTTGAAAGAAGACAGAGAGTGGTAATTGATGGGAAATGTTCAGAATGGAGTTCAGTTACGAGTGGCGTACCACAAGGATCTGTTCTGGGGCCGTTGCTGTTTGTCATTTTTATAAATGACCTAGAGGAGGGCGCAGAAGGATGGGTGAGTAAATTTGCAGACGACACTAAAGTCGGTGGAGTTGTAGACAGTGCGGAAGGATGTTACAGGTTACAGAGGGACATAGATAAGCTGCAGAGCTGGGCTGAGAGGTGGCAAATGGAGTTTAATGTGGAGAAGTGTGAGGTGATTCACTTTGGAAAGAATAACAGGAATGCGGAATATTTGGCTAATGGTAAAATTCTTGGTAGTGTGGATGAGCAGAGGGCTCTCGGTGTCCATGTACATAGATCCCTGAAAGTTGCCACCCAGGTTGATAGGGTTGTGAAGAAGGCCTATGGTGTGTTGGCCTTTATTGGTAGAGGGATTGAGTTCCGGAGCCATGAGGTCATGTTGCAGTTGTACAAAACTCTAGTACGGCCGCGTTTGGAGTATTGCGCACAGTTCTGGTCGCCTCATTATAGGAAGGACGTGGAAGCTTTGGAACGGGTGCAGAGGAGATTTACCAGGATGTTGCCTGGTATGGAGGGAAAATCTTATGAGGAAAGGCTGATGGACTTGAGGTTGTTTTCGTTAGAGAGAAGAAGGTTAAGAGGTGACTTAATAGAGGCATACAAAATGATCAGAGGGTTAGATAGGGTGGACAGCGAGAGCCTTCTCCCGCGGATGGAGGTGGCTAGCACGAGGGGACATAGCCTTAAATTGAGGGGTAATAGATATAGGACAGAGGTCAGAGGTGGGTTTTTTACGCAAAGAGTGGTGAGGCCGTGGAATGCCCTACCTGCAACAGTAGTGAACTCGCCAACATTGAGGGCATTTAAAAGTTTATTGGATGAGGGCATAGTGTAGGTTAGATGGCCTTTAGTTTTTTTCCATGTCGGTGCAACATCGAGGGCCGAAGGGCCTGTACTGCGCTGTATCGTTCTATGTTCTAAAGATAAAGAGGTCAGTGAATAGCTCTAGAACGTATGCAACTACGTTTTCTATAGGTTTTTTGGTGATATTTAATGAAATATTTACGTGGGGCTTTGGGGCATACAATCAAGATTTGCCCCGGGCATCACCAGACCTCTGCACGCCACTGGTGGCGATGCCCTCGTCTTGGGCAGATGATGCCCCTGCGCTGCTCCACCTCATCGAGGAGGGTCTCTAGGTCCGTATCACGGAACCTCGGGGCGGCCCTCCGTGGCTCCGACATTTCCCCCCATCCTTTGTTATCGTAGATCGCGCCCCTTTTACGATGCGGAGCGGCATCATTTGGGCGTCGCGCGCTTCCGACGTCACCCCCCCCCCCCCGTGTTTCGCGCGGTCCCAATGATAGCCCATTCCCGGGGCCAGAATAGGTTGCGACTGGGGCTGTTTCGCGCTGTCGTTGAACTCGACCGAGTTCACAACGGCTTTCCCGATGCGGCGCGGTATCCGAGAATCGCGCCCATTGTGTTTTGTTTGTTTGGAGAAGATTCGTAGAGTAATGTTATTATTAAGGTTTATTTTTCTGAGGAATTAACCTTGAGTCTTTTACAATTACAGATGCCGGAAGTGTAGGGAAGAAAGGCAGACAGAGAGATTTATGTCATTCATGTTGATTATTTTCGTTTCAAAACACTTGCTGCCTGAAGTTGCGTTTTCTTTTTTTTTGATGTTTAATCATTTAAGTTCTTCAAGACCAAACAGTTGGCAAAAACCTGAAGTCATGTTTTCTGGCCAGAGACATGATTCCAGGATATTTTCGAACAACATGTGGAAATTTTAATCCGGATATAAATTCACACATGTAAGAAAGAGACCATTTAAATTTAATAGGATTGATTGGAGTTTGAGATATCTAAATTGATTATGGCTGATCCTGTATTGGATTGATTTTGTGTTAAAACTTTGAGTCAGGTTGAAAAATAATTATTCCTGACACAATTGATACTAGTCGGAAGAAAGGAAACAAATTTTGAGGGAACAAAATGGGTGTAGATTAAAGATTGATGACAATCCCTCGTCATGTTTCTGGTTAAGTGAAACAAAGGAGGGTGGTGATGTAATGAGGTCCATTTGAAGGCTTCTATCCCGCCTCGCTTTATACAGCAGATAATTAACCCTTGCCTGTTAACAGCTGTCGATGATTTTTTTTTACAGGCATTAAGAATTTTAACACAAACTGGAAGGGGTTCCATTCGATGAATGTGCAACTAATATGTGACCATCAGCTGCTCATCACTGACGCCTGAGCCTGCTACCCAGGCAGTGAATTGGCAGCTGAAGAGGTTTTCTTTTAACAGGAATTGCAAATTTTTATATTAACTTGTCCGAATGGATCTTTTGTGTTTTACTTTCTAGGTGACTGCCAGTGGAACAAGATTTGCAGTAGCTTCGAGGATTTGAGAATTTCTAAGTGACTTTCAGTAGTGCAGCAATAGCTGATGATTTAAATGATTTAAAATCTAGTGGAGGGGTAAGCAACCCTTGTGAAACCCCTACAAGATTTAGCAAAGGGGGGAAGGGCTAGCAAAGACAAAGTAGAGTGCGGGGAGGAGATGCAGGCTTTTCCAATCTCCAAAAGTAATGGTGAAGGGGCCTGCCCTGGGGTGGCTGGGCCTTAGTAAGCCATTCCACATCTTCTGCCAGGAGGCTAGTGGAATGTAGGCCCCTGTAGTAGCCTAGAGGCATGGGGATGAATTAAGACCAGTGGGATATTACTCCGCCCAAATGGATGCGGTAGCCAAAGGCACGCACCGATGTGTGCAGGTCTTAGCGTGTGCTTCATGGGCAATAAATGCATCAGAACCCATCGCCCTGATGGGTAAGATAATCCTCCATAGCCCTCAAACTATTGTTCAACTCTTAGAGGCTGGAAGACTGAAGGGTGGCTCGGGTAGTAGATGCTCAAAGTGGGAAGCTAATATTTTACCTGGGGACAGGCATGTGGAAATCTGTAAAGATATGAGGGAAAATTCCGCGATAAGGTTAACAATACAAGGAACGGAGCATGAATGTGTTGTGGAAGTAGAGGAGGACACGAGTGGAGGCTTGGCAGAAGAGCCATTGATGGGAGACGGAATGAGCAACGTATATGTGGAAGGAGCAAGGAAGCATATCGGAGGGGAGCCCCGTACGGCATGGGCTGTAGTGGATACTGAAGGTGAGATGATTGCAGGAGAACAGATCCCCGGGAACCACTCAGCACAAATAGCTGGATTAATAGCTTGAACAAAGGCCCTGGAATGGGGCAAGGAAAAGCGAATCAATGTGTACACTGACAGTCGGATGCTTCTGGCGTAGTTAATGCCTATATGACAGCTTAGAGTAGGCAGGGGTTTGTGACCTCCAGTGGAGGACACATACGGCATGAGAATTTAATCAAGGACTTGATCCTGGCCGTCTGACAGCCCTTAGAAGCAGCCGTGATTAAGGTCTAGGCCCATCGGAGAATTGAGAATTATGCGCAGTAAGGTAACAGTTGGGCCGATCAGGCTGCGAGAGACCTATTGGAGCAGGAACGGGTGGGGATGCAGACTCCAGGAATAGCAGCTGTGAAAGCCGCAGGCAATGCTGATAATGATGTAAGGCAGGTGCAAGAACAAGCACTAGTGGAGGAAAAGGGGGACGGATAGGCCATGATAGAATATGGAGGAGAGAGGGAACAATAATAGCCTCCAAGGCCATACAACAATCCCTCTCAGACATAGACCATGGACAAGCGCATACAGGGAGAGACAATACGATCAAACTATGAAAGGAATGTTGGTGGTGGAAGGAAACGGGCAAGGATGTGGCCAAATTCTGCCAATGATGCATACAGTGCACCCTGGTGGAACCAGGCCGTCCCTGCAAGATAAATGGGAAGTCCATGGGGATATTTGCAACTAGATTTTACTGGGCCTTTGCCTCAGGTACAGAGTAAAACATACTGTTTGGTGATCGTAGATCAATTCACCCGGTGGGTGGAAGCATTCCCGTGTAAGGACGCCACCGCTAGAACCGTGGCTTTGCTATTGGCTAATGAAATAATACCAAGGTGGGGATGCCACTTCAACTGGATTCTGACCAAGGGACCCAAGTCATGAGGGAGGCTTGTGGGATTTTTGGAATCCAGCAAAGATTCCACATCCGACACCATCCTCAAAGCTCGGGAATGGTAGAGCGGATGAACCAATGCTTGAAAATAGCCGAGCCAAAACTGTATTGCAGGAAGGGAATAATTGAGTACGGGCCCTGCCTGCAAAATCGTCGTGACAAAGAGCCACCCCCCGCCCGAGGAACGGGTCTAACCCCTTTTGAGTTAATGACAGGAAGAGCAACGCGCCTCCCGGAGGAGATGATAACTGGAGGAGCGGAACTTGAGTTAAGTAAAGGCACTGTACTCCAATGCATGCGAGATCTGGTGAACTGCCCGCATGCCCTTAAGGGTCAGATAATTGCACAGAAACAGCATAGCGATTGGACCAAACTGACTGGAAATACCCCAAAACTACTGACACTGGGGATAGGGTCACGGCCAAAGTCATGACAGGTAAAAAGGGGCCAGGGGTTTGATGGGAGGGACCCTATGCAGTAATCATTGCTGGACAAACATGTGCTTGAATAGATGAGAAACCCAGTCCGCGGTGGCAGCACTGGACGCAGTTGAAACCATACCCTCATGAGTCGTCCCATAGTCACAAGGATTGAGAGAGCCCTTCGGTGGGTCGGTGAACCCAAGGAGCGGGGGCTAGCCATGGCATTGCCATCTGTGGCACTTGTAATGGGACTTATCTGGATTTGTAGATGGGCCACCAGAGTGGCTCAGGATATGGGACTAAGGCACGGAGAGGATGTATACGAGGAAGGAGTGGCGATGATGCGAATGATATAATACTAATTTAGCGCCGGAAGGTGTTTGTTAATTCCCACAGGATTCTATTGCTAGCACGACTCGGGATCCCATCTCATCCCCGATTGCAGCCATCAACATCGACCACCTCGCCAGGAACGCGGAAGGAGCCGGACATTGACAAAACAATGACCAGTGATCACATGTATTCGAATGTCACGCGGGTGCATCGGGATGCTGTTAATGTTATGAGAGATGCAAAGGGGAGAAGTGGTATAGGTTTTTATTATGATGGGACTCAGGATGTATGCACAAACAGGACTCCATATGTCCCTGCGGGGCAGCTTATACGAATTACGAAATACCTGGGCCCTATATCAGTTGGAAACCCAGGATCAAGGGAGTTACAGGTGATACGGAAAGCTGGGACGCAGAAACGTTGCCCCCAGGCAGGATGACATTGTTTTTAAAATGACAAATCAGAGAACGTTACATGCCATCGATGGTCCAAATCGCCCGATTGTGAAATAGTAAGTTATGGGGTCCTGTCTGGTAATTCACTGTATGGATCCCTGCCAGGCACCTAACTGTACTGAAAATCATGAGATGATATGTGATAGATTAACAGCTTTGTATCGGGGAAATGAGGTAGGCAGCTAGTCAGCGCAGGAGCCCGAGAATCGGGTGGGATATTGTAGGAAGCAAGGACGCTACGGGGTATGGGTGGGGACCAGGCTGAAGTCTACCACAACCACTGTGACACTGGTGAGCTCTGGCTCGATTACAACCACGAGTCCAAGGAAAACCCCCCCAAGCCCGAATGTGATGAGTATATCACTAGCCACACTGTGAGACATGGATTAGTTCTGACCCTCACTGATGAATCAGTGACGATAGTTTCAGGATATGGACATGTAAGAGTTATGATTAATCTCGCCAACCTACACATAACGGTCCATTGCTGTGTCAAAGATTGTTTTTAGCCTTGGAGAGGGGGATTTTGGACGGGAGTGGATGGAAAATATGTAAGCGACAACAGAGAGACACAATGGAACTGAACGCCCTTGCCATTGCGGAGATAAGTGAAGAGATTGAGGTTATAAAAGGGCAAATGAGAGCTGCAGTTCATTGGCCGACATGATCTGACTCCATACAGGGATGTGTATGGCCTCGAGCGAACTGATGATGACCAGCGGATTCACCAATATGTCCAGACGCATCCCATGCTTACGGGCAGTTTGGGAAGGACTTCGGGAGGAGGCAACGCAAATTGACCATCTCTGGAACAAGTAACTTATGTTACATAAGTTACTTTTCTAAATATTGAGGTGAATTATAGGACTGAGTAATCATTATTAACCATTAAACATGTATTTTTAGGACATAGCAGTAATAAGTAATCGAATGGGATTTAGGATAGCTAACTTGTCCTGAAGGACATCACTTCTGATATTTTGGGCGTAATTCTCCGACCCCCCGCAGGGTCGGGGAATCGCCCGGGGCCGGCGTAAATCCCGCCCCCGCCATGGCCGGAATTCTCCGCCACCCGGGAATCGGTGGGAGCTGGAATCACACCGCACCGATCGGCGTGCCCCCCGCGGCGATTCTCCGGCACGCATGTGCCAGTGGTGACATCAGCGGCCGTTGATGCACCGACGCATGCGCGAACCGGCGAAGGCCTTTTGGCCAGCCCCAACGCAGGGCGGAGGGCGTCAAAGGCAGTCGGCGCCGGTTCTGGCGCCAGTCGGCGTGGCGCCAACAACTCCGGCGCGGGCCTAGCCCCTAAATGTGCGGAGAATTCCGCACCTTTGAGGAGGCCCGACGCCGGAGTGGTTGGCGCCACTCCGCTACGCCGGGACCCCCTGCCCCGCCGGGTAGGGGAGAATCCCGGCCCTTGTCTTTGTGAAACACATGCAAGAAGCTGGTTTTGCTGTCCTGCTTCTCACAATGAATTCACAGCAAATTACTAGTGAGCGTAGCTGTCAGGATGAGAATCAATCATGCGCTGCTTGCAATTCTATTGGGTGAAGTTTAAACACTGCTCGCAATTCCATTGGATAAGTTTAAACGTAGCAACTTCAGGGATTGGATCGCGTCCAACCGGGGATGGCTATTGATTTTTGAACGTTGTATAAGTACTGTGTTCTGGTCTTTGTTCGGCAGAACAGATCTTGGCAGATATCCAGTCTGTTCTCCGTGTACACGTAACAAGCTTGATTAAATAGCTATCTTGTCCAGGTTGTCGTTGTGTTTTTCCCTCTCTGTAGTGAGTTGAGCCACAAAGAATAACACCACGTGGAAGCTTACTCAATACATAGGGCTTGAAACCGCTCCTACACGGAGTCCGTATCCTTCCATGCCACCCTATTCATATGTTTGTCTGGATGCCTCTTAAATGCTGCTATTGTACGTGCTCTCACCACCTCCCCAGGACAGCGCCTTCCATATTCTTACCACCCTCTGTATAAACAACTTGCCTCGCACATCTGTTCTAAACTTTTCCCCACGCACTTTAAGCCTATGTCCCCTAATACTTGACTCTCCTACCCTACAAAAGAGCATCTGACTATCCACTCTGTCCACGCCACTCATAGTCTTGTAGACCTCCATCAGGTCGCCTCTCAACCTCCGTCGTTCCAGGGAGAACAGATCGGGTTTATCTCACCTCTCCTCATAACTAACGCCCTCCATACCTGGCAACATTCTAGTAAGCCACTTCTATACCCGCTCCAAAGCACCCACATCCTTCTGGTAGTGTGGCGACCAGAATTGTACACAATATTCCAAATGAGGCCTAAGGTCCTGTACAGCTGCAAAATGATTTGCCAATTTTTATATTCAATGCCCCCACCGATGAAGGTCAGCATGTCATATGCCTTCCTGACCACCTTATCCACATGCGTTACCACTTTCAGTGACCGATGGACATGCACACTCAGATCGCTCTGCCTGTCAGTACTTGCAAGAGATCTACCATTTATTGTGTAATTCCTGCATGCATTGGACCTTCCAAAGTGCAATATCTCACACTTGCCCAGATTAAACTCCATCTGCACATGGGCAGAACATGCAGATTCCGCACAGACAGTGACCCAAGTCAGGAATTGAACCTGGGACCTTGGCGCTGTGAAGCAACAGTGCTAACTACTGTGCCTCCGTGCTCATGTTCCTTCAGCAGAACAGCTATCCTTGTTCCACCTATGTCGTTGGAGCCTACATGGTGCATGACAGTCCCACTCCAAGTTCCTGTGTAGCCTCGATGAAATTTGCCGAACCAGATCGGCTACACAACCTTCGGGACTGCCAAACCTGGTCACAGAGAACATTGTCTATGCCCTCAACTATACTATCCGCAATTGCGACTACATTACTTTTCTCTCTCCCCCCCAATTGAATGGCTCCCTGTGCCACAGTGCTGTGGTCAGTTTGCTCAGGCTCCCCACAGTCCCTGCTCTCGTCCACAAAGGAAGCAAAAATCTCGAACCTGTTGGACAAAGACAAGGGCTGAGGCTCTTGCAACCCTGCCTCATGGGTCCCTCAGACATAACCACACCCTCCTGTCCCTGGCCATTGGCCGAATTCAAGGTAGTTAATCTAAGGGGTGTGATTGCTTCCTGAAATACAGCGCCCAGGTAACTCTCCCCCTCCGTGATGTGCCGCAGCTCAGATTCCAGCTCATCAATCTGAGCCGAAGTTCCTCGAGCAACCAACACTTGCTCCAATGTGTTCACTAGGAACCACAATGGGGGTCTACCAGCTCCCACATCATGCAGGAACAACACATTGCCTGGCCCTGCATCTCTATTTTATTTTATTTGTTTTTAATTCTTTTTTTAATTTCCAGCTGGCTTTTAGATTTTGTAATCTGTGAAATATTTCTCCATTTTACCTGTAATCTGAAAGCAACCTAGAATAGGTAATGCAAATTAGCAGCTACTTGCCAGCCAATTAAAACCATAAGGCCATAAGAAACAGGAGTAGAATTACGCCACTTGGCCCATCGAGTCTGCTCCGCCATTCAATCACGGCTGATATGTTTCTCATCCCCATTCTCCTGCCTTCGCCACATAACCCCTGATCCCCTTATTCATCAAGAACCTATCCATCTCTGTCTTGAAGACACTCAGTGATTTAGCCTCCACAGCCTTCCTCGGCAAAGAGTTCCACAGATTCACTACACTCTGGCTGAAGAAATTCATCTCATCTCTGTTTTGAAGGATCACCCCTTTTGTGGTGATATGCATCACTATAGATACACAAGGAGTTAATGTAAGTACATGTAGACTAGCTAGACACTAGAGGGAGCACCAGAGACATGACACACAGACACTCAATCAATAGGTCAGTTAGATAGGACACGACCAATGGGCATTCACGATACACACAGAGGTGACACTACCACAGGGGGGCATTACACCAACCCATATATAAAGGACACAGCACACATGATCTTCCTCTTTCCAGTGGAGACACTCAGTGAGTACAGACACAGGGTTGATTCAATATCATACCCACCACGTGGATTGTAGCAGACTGGTTTGCCAGTCTGAGTAGCCATAGAAGGATTAACAGTAGTGGCGAACCCGAGTAGTAGAATTGTAAATAGTTCAATAAACGTGTTGACGTTATCTCCACTTCTGAACCTTCCTTTGTCAGAGTGCACATCAAGGAAGCTGCTTATGCTATGCCAAGAGCATAATAAGACACCTTTAGTCTGAGATTGTGTCATCTGGTTCTAATTTTTCCTCCAAGTGGAAACATCTTCTCCACGTCCACTCTACCCAGGCCTCTCAGTATCCTGTAAGTTTCAATAAGATTCCTCCTCATCCTTCTAAACTCAAATGAGTACAGACCCAGAATCCTCAACTGTTAACTTACCGTTTTCCTGTGACGTCACTCCTGGATTGTTTGTCAAACTCAGCCCACTGCCCAGTAGAGGTGTCCCTCTCAGGTCCCGCTCTTTGAAACTCTCAGCGCTCTTAGGTCCAGCTCTTTTTAAATCTCGGCGCTCACTCTCAGCTCCTGCCCTTTTAAAATCTCTTGTGCTGACTCTCAGTGGGTGAGATTCTTCGGTCTCCCAGCCCTGTATTTCCCAACGGCAGGAGGTTGGCACCATTCACCAGCGGTGGAGTTCTCTGCTCCCACTGCTGTCAATGGGAATTGGCACTGAAGCCACCCCAGGCTGTCAAGAAACAGTATACCACTGCCGGTGGGAGAATTCCAGCCAGCAGGTCTGCCAGCATCTGCGGAGAGGGAAACAGAGTTAATGTTTCAAGTCCATAACTCCCTTCTACATAACTGAGAGAAAGTTCTGTAGAAGGGTCATATGGACTCGAAACGTCAACTGCATTTCTCTCTCCACATACACTGCCAGACCTGCTGAGTTTATCCTGCACTTTTTATTTTTATTTCAGATTTCCAGAATCTTGTGAAGACATTTCTTTAGAAGGTTAATTTTTTTCCCCCCATGACATTATTTTGACATAAAATATATTCCAAAGCCAAAGTTTGGCTCATTGCCTTATTTAATAAGCATTCAATATGTCAGCCTTCCTTAGCAATACTTGTATGGTTACAATGTGTGACGCATCACTAGCTGCACAGCACAAGGCAGCTGCAATTGAACTGAACTGCTTTAATCTCATCGTTGAGATCTTTCTGAAAGTGAACCGTCTATTGCTTTGCAGACACTTTTGAAAAATAACTGAAAGGATCCTTACACCTGCTTAAATGGACAACCAGTAAGCAAGTGTAAAAGGTGAGTCATGTCATGTGCTGTGACAATTTATTTCTCAACATGGTCCACAGGAAATTCCTTATTCTGTGTTTGATGCAAATTTAGTGGCATTGTGGTAAATCGAACAAAGAAATTGTTGGTAGGATACCTTTGTTTCACAGCTTTTGAGATTTCTGTTAATGAGCTTGATCGAACAATGAAATTGCCTTAAATTTGATGAGAAACCCACTCTCCCTTCATACCCTGTTATCTTGTCCTTGGATAAGTTACAAACAGGTACAATGGTTCCTGTATGACACAATTGTGATCATAATCGCAGTTTGCAAACTGGTTCCTGAATGAGTAGGAAAACCACAACAGTGTGTTAGAATTTGAATTTTAGGTCAGATTATGGGATTATATAAATTTAGTTTATCATTATCTTACAAAAAACAAAGAGTGCACAAAATGTGAAAAGTTTTAAAACCATGATCTCTGCTCATGAAGTTAATCCAACTTCTTAGAATGTATGTAATTATATTTTTACATTTAAGAGACTTAGGAATTCAATCGAGATTGTACATCAAGTGTCACTGCCTGGCACTCTCAGATCGTAGATGCAATGCATTAGCTGCCGTGTAACGTTCCTGTAATCTGCCTCAATAAGGAGTCTTTACTCCAACCGCAGACGAGTGACACCCTTTGCACTCATACCTCTCATGTCAATCGCTCAGAAAAGACATAACCTGTTGCATTTTAAATGAGAGTGCAATATAAAGCCTAAATAATAATAATCTTTACTGTCACAAGTAGGCTTACATTAACACTGCAATGAAGTTACTGTGAAAATCCCCTAGTCGCCACACTCCAGCGCCTGATCAGGTACACAGAGAGAGAATTCAGAAACCGGAGCACCCGGAGGAAACCCACGCGGACAAGTGCAGACTCCACACAGACAGTGACTTCTCCACCAGCCAAATCTCAAGTGTGTGAAGAATGCTGAAAGTCATACGAGGCTCATGTTTTAAAATGTCCCTTTTACCAAAGTGTCGCACTTGTTCACAGAACAGAAAGCAGCAGCTGCTGAGACGCAGGCAGGAGAAGATTATAACTCTCCCAGCAATAGGTCTTCTCTGTTCTATAGGAAATGATGGGGAGCAGAAGTCAAGTTCTTTCTCTGAAGAACAGTTTTTCCAGAGCCAATTAAACCTTTTCAGGGGGTTGGACACAGGAGTCTCTGGAATGTCAGGATGATTGTGATCTGAAGGAGAGATGGATTTGTTTAGGTCTGCCTTACTGGTGATAATCATAGCCAGGAAAACTTGAATGGGGTGGAATGATTGTCAAAGGTCATCGGAAGTTTGAATCTCGTGCAATGGGGATTTGTGAACCTCTACTGGTGAGTTAGGAGCAACTTTAGGACTATGCATTTCATGCTGCATACGTGCAATTTGTGTGGTGTGGAGAAAAAGTGTTTCTTAAGACATACTTAAGTCATGCAAAACTTACCGTTTTTCTTTAAAGGTATCAGTTGTTTGTCAACTAACATCTGGTCTATGTTGAGTTTGGTTTGTTTATACAGGAAAAATCTTAAAGTGAAATCTTTTCTTTTGGTTATTTCCAACAGGTATTCCCTTTATTTTATAAGTCCCGAAGGAGGGGTGTAAGAAGTGGAGGTGAACTGAACTGATTCCAATACAATTTGCAGTACAGGCTTGAATTAAATATTCAGAAAGACCAGTGATGGAGATCCCACCCATTTGAGGGTGGGAAGGGGTTAAAGGTTTGAAACAACTTTAACAGGAGAGCACCAAGGAAAACCAATTTGCAAAAAGATGGTTTGTTAATGTTAGTCAAATCTGCACAGTGTCTGCGTGGGTTTCCGGGCAACACGGTAGCACACATGGCTAGCACTATGGCTTCACAGCGCCAGGGTCCCAAGTTCGATTCCCCACTGGGTCACTGTGCGGAGTCTGCACATTCTCCCCCGTGTCTGCGTGGGTTTCCTCCGGGTGCTCCGGTTTCCTCCCACAGTCCAAAGATGTGCAGGTTAGGTGAATTGGCCATGATAAATTGCCCTTAGTGTCCAAAAAGGTGAGGTGGGGTTACTGGGTTATGGGATAGGGTTGAGGTATGGGCTTAAGTAGGGTGCTCTTTCCAAGAGGCGGTGCAGACTCGATGGACCGAATGGCCTCCTTCTGCACTGTAAATTCTATGATTCTACCTTGTATATTCGCCAGAACCGGAGGCGTTGGGATCCACCTGGGGGTCCAGGGCAGGATCGAGGCTTGGACCCCAAAGATCAGGGGTGTCTTTAGCGATAATTTTGAAATGGGGGGCAGAATGAATGCCTTCCTGGGAGGGTTGTGGGGACACTCATGTACTACCCTTACAAATTCACATCAAGGGTCGGTGATGGAGGATGTGGGCGGACACATTGATGCATCCTTTACTCCACTTACCCCACATAACGTCAGGGTTTGGCGCAACCTACGTGTAAGATTATTTTGAGATAATACAAGATCCGCAGGATAAGCGTGGTAAATATGGGCTGAATTGAAGTTGCTAACCTCTCAATAACATTTCATCCTCAACTTAATTGTGAGAGTTCATAAGAATGAAAACTGCGAGTCAAAATGGGGCATTGCAAAATGCAAACAAATAGATCTCAGTCAAAGTTCGCCATGTCACTAATTTTACCCATTAATCCACCATCAGATAGCGTGGGTTAATGTTGTGCATGCATGAAGTTGAATTCTGAGAAGCATTAACATGTTGCCCGCAGTCACAGCATCAGCCCGTACGAGGAGGCTTCTATAAATAACAGGGCTGTTGGATTGCCCTGTGTCTCAAATTGTTAGGTTTGTTTAACACAGACAATTGCTGCCCAGCTGAGTGCCTGGAAGACACCTGCAAACAAATCGCGGAAGCGTAGGATCGCAATTTTTCAAATTTCAAACCACCTACACGAAGCACAAAATATTGTTCAATTGAATACGGAAGCCACAGCAGTAGTTGCTTTGAAGTGCCCCAGGTGTTGCTTTGATCTGGTGCAAGCAGAGTGGTTGGGAGAGCAGCAATTAAAATTAAAGGAGTCCTATTTGCATTTGCTTTATTGTGTAGGCTGCTCGAATATTTCCAACCAGATCGAAGCGACTCCGGTTTCAATTCAGGTGTCACTAGTGCAGAGTTCAGCATGTTGTAAACACAAGAGTGTTGTGTTTACAGGTCCTGGGAGCAGTTTGATGCACCACTGTTTCAGGGTCCCGCAACAAATCTCTCAACCACTCAAGCAAAACTCAGGCAAGAGTTTTCATTCTGTCTGCTGCAAATAGTTTTCAATTATGGAACTGATGGGAGCTTGGTTGGCATAGCACAACGATTTGCTGATTGCAAAGTCTCACAGGCTATACCAGGATGGAATTGACGTGCTACAGGAAGAACACGAGCCTCCTGCACCTAAAGAAAACAATCTGACAAGGACACAGTGCTTACATATTGTGTAAAATAGGGGAATCGTCAATGACTACACCATGCTATTCCCCCACCTCCTCACTAATGTATTGTGGGCTGTGCCTGGGTTCCACTCACTCTTCCTGTGGACCGGCCCCACTGGAATTTCCAGCTGTCGGTAGTTCTGAGCTGGTCACTCATTATTGTTCAAAGAGCAAATTAATTTCCGAGAATGTCTTGATTATCTTTGGATGTGGGACCAGAGGAACAATTCCTCCTTCGATAAGATCACGATAGATCTTTGACCTGAGTTTTCATTTTCTTGCCTAATTCCCATATCCCTTGATTATAGAGTCCAAAAAAACAACTGATCGCAGCCATCAGTGTCAGAGCGTCCACAGCCGTTTGTGTTCGAGAATTCCAAAGATTTACAACCGCCCAAGTGAAAGAACTACCTCCCCAACTCAGTCTTAGATGCTGAGACTAGAAACCCGAGGCTCTTCAGCCAGAGGAAACAGTCTCTCAAAACCTACCCTGTCAAGCCCTCTCAGAAACCTGTACAGTTCAATGAGATCACCTCTCATTCTTCTAAGCTATAGACCTTTCTACTCAATCTTCCCTCCACTCGTTCAACCTGTTTGAATCATATTGCAGACTCTATTTGCCCTCCTCCCAGCTTTCTTTCCCATTTATATTTGTATTGTTGGCAAACTTGGGCGGGATACCCGGATACCCGTAGGGCAGCACGGTAGCATGGTGGTTAGCATAAATGCTTCACAGCTCCAGGGTCCCAGGTTCGATTCCCGGCTGGGTCACTGTCTGTGCGGAGTCTGCACGTCCTCCCCGTGTGCGCGTGGGTTTCCTCCGGGTGCTCCGGTTTCCTCCCACAGTCCAAAGATGTGCGGGTTAGGTGGATTGGCCATGCTAAATTGCCCGTAGTGTCCTAAAAGGTAAGGTTAAGGGGGGGGGGGGGGGGTTGCGGGTGTGGGGTGGATGCGTGGGTTTGAGTGGGGATCATTGCTCGGCACAACATCGAGGGCCGAAGGGCCTGTTCTGTGCTGTACTGTTCTATGTTCTATGTTCTATGATACCCCTGCCTCCCAGCCGAGTATCTCTCAGCGACGGGAGGCGGCGTGGCACTCGTTGGCGGCGGGATTCTCTGCTCCCGCTGTCGTCAATGGGAATTCCCGTGGAAGACTCCCCACGGAGCCGGGAAACCCTCAGGCATGGGTTGCACTGCTGGAGAACCCTGCAGCCGGAGAATTGGAAATAAGGGCATCCAATCCCATTATCTCAGTCATCGGTGTAATTGTGAAGCTGAGACCTCATTGTTTGTCCCTTTGGCACTCAGTCGTCACAGCCAGTCAACCCAAAAATGACTCCTTTATTCCTACTCTATATTTTTGTCCACACTGGGAGGCAGAGCTGAAGCATGCAGTAATCATTCCAAAGCATTGTAAATAAAATCTATAATGCATACAGAAACTAATGTCACCTCAGCATTGATTTGGGACATAAAATATCAACAGCCAGTTAGCCTGACATCAATCTTCAGGAAAACGCTGCGATCCATTATTCATGAAGCGGTAACAGTGCACTTCGGAAATCATAATATGATTCGGCAAAATCAATGGTTTTAAGAAAGGAAAATCATGTTTGACAAGTCTTTCATAATTTTTCAGGTCGAAATTATCAGCGAGAGAAAAGGGGAACCAGTGGATGTACACTGTTTGGATCTTGAAAATAAATTTGATAAGGTGCTGTGCAAAAGGTTGTTGCACAAAAAAGGCGTTGCACATGAGAAAGGTTCTTGGAGTTGAGGGTAATATAGATTGAGGATTAGTTAAAGGACAAATGCTAGAGAGTCTTGCTGACCAATATTAATTTCTTGAATTTCTTACTCTCATTAGGTACTTGGGGCTGAATTTTACCGGCCCCCTGGAGATAGGTTGGGAGGCAAGAGATCTTGTAAAATGTTGGCAGTAGGTATTGTGAAGGAAACCTCTTGCCCTCCCACTTGCCGCAGGATATTCCCAGAAGCAGAAATGACAACGGCCAATTACTCTGATTAACTGACCAATTAATGGCTATTTAAAAAAAGAATGCTGGGATTTTGCTGCCATTGGCATGCCCCTCACCTCCCCCACCACTCCAAACCCTGCCAGCTGTACCATGGTGAACTCCCAGTAGGTTCTCTATAGGGAGAGGGGAGGGGGGGCTTTCCTTCTTGTTCTATGGCCCATGATGGCGTCACCCTGGAAACAAGAGCTGCCTCCTGGGCGCTGATGCCACCACAAGAGGATTTACCCTTCTGGTAACTGGAGCCTTCCATCCTGGCCTTGGCATCGCAAAAGAAACAACCTACCCAACTCAAGGGCGCATCAGCATGGAGGCAGCCTCTTCTTCTCCCTGTAGCCTCAGTAATAGCGACTTCTATCTGACAGCAGTTCTGAGATGCCAGTCCTCAATTGAACAGCACTCTTTGTGGTGACCTCTCAATGGGTGCTGCTGGTAACATCCCACCTGGGAATTGCTGTGGACTCATCACCAGCTTTCAGTCCCAGCAACAGGTCTACCTGATTTTTCTGAAAATCCAGCCCTTGGCGTCCCATTATTTCTCGTATCTCTTGTGTATTTTACGATGAAGTCAGATACAAAATATTTGTTTAGCTTCTTTCCATTTTAATATTTACCATTATAATTTCCCTTGTCTCTATAATATTCTTGGTCTCATTGTGCTAACACAGAATATTTAACAATGCCCACTGAGTTAAAGAAAATGTTAATATTATTGAGAAATATCTTACAGTGGCTTCACCTTACCATGAGATCTGCAAATGAGAGCAAGATTATGAGATGTCGCATCATTTCCTGTAGTGATGCATATTGCATGTCACTCAGTTAGAATTAACCCCCTACATATCCCCCGATGGATCTAACTTCCATTTATTTTTTATAAGTACACCTGGTAGTTTTATTCGTCTGTCTGAGCTGTTCCGGAGGAGGAGATTGGGGATTTGAGTCCTCTGGGTGATCTCTCAAACTCTGTTGGGCAGAAGGAGAATTTGTAGTTCACTCAGGTTCACCAGTCATCTGATGAATGCAGGATCTCAGATCTGTTCAATTTGATAGATGGCTGCTCCTACTGTGAGGAAAGTTGCTTCTGTGTTGCGACTAGTGCATGTCTGTTCCGTCTCACTGTCCCATTATCTGTTCTGATGTCCTAGGACTGGGCACCTGGTGCCTGTTCAGCCACTTGGTCTCGGATCCAAATTGACTCTCCATTTTGGAGGTCTCTCAGGTTGCGTGCTCTGTGACATTTGTCACAATTCCACATCTGGCTGGAATTATGTTCATCCTCTTTCTCCGTCACCTTATCCAAGTCAACAACATGTGCTCAAGTTCTACCTTCTTCTCATGAGAAGATCTTCTTAGCCTTTTCACTCCTTGGAGCATAGGCCACAGACAAGTTCTCCCATCTAATCCTGTATTGGACAAAGCTCCCCAATTGTATGTATAGTCCTTAGCTCTCATCTCCTTTTCTGTGACCCATCTCCATGCGTTTCCTGGTCTGCCTTGATTTTTCTTTCCTTGCGGGTTCCATGTAACGTTGTTCCACGGCTTCCTCAACGTATGGCCTATCCAATTCCACTTCCGCCTTTTGATTTGGAGGACCATTGGTTCTCTTCCCATGGCCTAGTATTATTGATTGTATTTTGCTAGTGTATCCTCAGGATTCTTCTGAAGCATAGTGGCAGCACAGTAGCATAGTGGTTAGCATCAATGCTTCACAGCTCCAGGGTCCCAGGTTCGGTTCCCGGCTGGGTCACTGTCTGTGCGGAGTCTGCACGTCCTCCCCGTGTGTGCGTGGGTTTCCTCCGGGTGCTCCGGTTTCCTCCCACAGTTCAAAGATGTGCGGGTTAGGTGGATTGGCCATGCTAAATTGCCCGTAGTGTCCTATAAAGTAAGGTTAAGGGGGAGTTGTTGGGTTACGGGTATAGGGTGGATACGTGGGTTTGAGTAGGGTGATCATTGCTCGGCACAACATCGAGGGCCGAAGGGCCTGTTCTGTGCTGTACTGTTCTAAATTCTAAATCTGTTGATGAGGGATTGGATTTTCATCAACATTGTTTTGGTAATCCTCCATCTTTCAGAGCCATAAAGGACTTTACGTTGGAGGTGAAGATCTTTAGCCTTGTGGCCTTGGTGATCGCTCTTGATTTCTAGATGCAGCACAGAGTGATGAATGCTGGTCTCACCTTCCCAATTCTGATCTTTACATCCTCGCCTGTCCCACCGGCAGTACTTATGACACTACCCAGATGGGTAAAATAAGTTACTTCATCCAACTCGATGTACCTTATCTTAATGGTGTTGTTATTCCTATTGTGTACTCGCATTATCTTTGTTTTCTCTATATTGATGTTAAGGCCAGCTTTGGTTGATATTTGCTTTAAGTTACAGGTTTTATCTTGCATCTGTATGTGGTTGTGTGATAATGAAGTCGTGTCACTCTTCAAAGTCTAAATCACCCAGCTGTTCTGCAAGGGTGCATCCTCAGCCATTTCTTCTGTCTGATGTTGTTTACCTCGTAATCCTCAAGATGAGAAGTGATTCACACGATGGGGAAATAGTTTGGAGTAGAGTTGAACGCTAGCTCAGAAGTGTAAGTTGGATGACATCGTTCTTGTTCCGCAATGCTTTCATGCATGCACTCTTTTTCAACTTCAGCATTGGCTTTAAGGTATCTGAGTGAGTTGCTTTTGTGGACAAAGCCATACAATGCTCTGAGCTCTTTAAAGCACTCATTGGCAAAGTGCGATTCATTAGCGGAGATTACAAGGTCTGGGATTCCATGTGTTGCAACTATCTCCTTCAGCAGTCTAATCATTACCTGACCATTGTGACACTGAAAGCTGCTTAACTTCTATCCATCTACAGTAGTTGTCTCCTACAATCGAAGATATCTTGTTTCTGTGTTCTAAGGGGTCTAGCCCAAGGCATTCCCATATTCTTGATGGGAAGGAAGATGAGAACAACAGTTCTCTTGTGTCCTGATGATGAATAGCACGGGTAACACAGTTTGGTATCATCTCATCAAACCACTTCAAGAGACCTGGCTCCAGATAGAATGAGGGCGATTTGCAGCCCATGATCACTGTCAGATAGAACGGTGACACGGGTGGATAATCTGGAGGCAATCGGGAAATGGGATTCTCTCTGGAGAGATCGCATTTCCCGATTGTCCCCTACCCTTGGCGGCAACATCATGGGGTTCACGCGCACAGAGGGCAGGAACATCATTTGAATAAATTACATTATTATAAAGGGGTCTCCCTGCCACATAATTCCCCTCACAGGTTTACAACCGCTTTTTAAAAACGTGAATCGAGCGAGGAGATCCCTTCGGGAGTGCAAACGTAAGTATAGCACCCAGAAAAAGGGACATACCCGGGCATTGCCCTGACACTTTCCCGGGAAAAGTGCCAGGGTCAGGCCCCTGTGGGAGTCCCATTTGAGGGGGGGGGGTCATACTATATACACAAGTATATGACGGTGCACAGACAGACATTGATTGACACACAGGATGACCAATGAACACACAGAACACAGCAGCCAATCACCAGACAGGACACGGCCACTATAAAGCCAGAGGGCACTAGTTTTCCCTTTCTCTTGGGATCCAGCCTCTGAGACAGTCAGGGCCTGTGAGCAACAACTAGAACATCCACCATGTGGTGGCACGATAGTCTGGCCAGGTTAGCCTCAGGTCTCCAGTCAACTCAGCATAGTGTCAACCCACAGTTAAAGTATGTTTAATAGTTGAGAGGTCAATAAAATAGAGTTGCATTTCTTCAAGTGTTGGAAGCCTGTCTCTCCCACTGCTATAGTAAACGCAGTCCTCGCAGAACCAGCATACCCAACACATCAGAGTTGTTCCTTTATGTACAATTGGGCAGTTGGTGGGGAGAGTGGGCAGTGATGGGGGGACTGGCAAGCACTGGGCGGGGGGGGGGGGGGGGGGGGGGGTGAGCAGCCACTGAATGAGGAGAATGCCAGTGATACTTACGTGGTGGTGGAGTGAGACCTCTGATGATTGTCTATGAGGTACGGGAGGGAGCCAACAATAATTGTTCAGGGGTTGGGAGGAGGTTCCCCTGATGATTGCCCCAGTGGGAGGAGAGGGGGGGAGGAGGTTGATAGCCCCGGGAAGGGGGGTCCTGCAAGAGCTGCTGATGATTATCCGGTGGGAGGAAAAGGGGGAGGGGGGGATGATTGTTTGGGGAAGTCCAAGATCTTGGTTTTGGATGATCATGGCCTCTCTACTACTGTATCAAGTCTACTGTAAGCTAATGTGAAATATCTATCTGGCAGGTATTGCAGACCCCAATGCAGATTCAAAATCTGGAGTCAGGCTATGTGTGACTGGTGAGGAAGTGAAACAATTACCCACCCCTTAGAGTAAACAGGCAAAGGACATCATTATGAAATGAAGTCAGAGGAGATGTGTGCCAGGAGTCTGTGCTTCAGCAAGGAAGCAATGGGACATCTTTGTGAAACAGTGAAGATGAAACTCCTGACAGTTGTAGTGTGATGTGCAATGCTCAACTTTTGCCTTCAACATGGACTGAGCATTCACCCGGAAGATGACTTACCAGCAGAAGTGGGGCAGGGCAATATGGAACCTGATGCAGACATACCTCCTGGTGCAGGTGTGCAAGCCCAGGCTCCAGGTGACACAAAGGCAGCGTGGGAGTTAGCAGTTTGACTGAGTTATAATACAGTTTTAAAGGCCGAGTTATAATAAAGGTTCGCAATGCTCCGCCCCCCCAAAAAACGGTGTACTCGAGGAGTACGCTGCACGCCGTGTCCACGGCCTCAGGCCTTGCCTGAGACCTGCCCCATGATGCTCCATCCCCGACCGGCCTAGTTGCCGACGACATGGGGCATGTGTGGTCTCACCCGACAGCAACTCAGGGTGGCGGCTGCGCACTTAATCCAGCGCCCCCACAGTTGGGGAGGGCCGATCTGCGGGCGGGGGGGGGAGAGACTTCATTCGGGGCTGGGGGCACTGTGGGATGGTGGTGTGGGGGGGGGGGGGGGGGGGGGGGGGCAGTCAGGGGCACGCAAGCCGGCCGAAGGGGGACTATATTTGAGGTTATGGTGTGAGGGCTGCGTCCGCCATGAAGCAAGGCGCAGCCACTGCAGACCGCCGACGTGCGCATGCGGGCCACCGATCCAACAATGCTCCAGGCCGTATTGATAGCTAGAGCTGGGAGATATAAAGCACCCCAGCTAACTGAGATTCAATATTCCACTGTGAAGTGGCTGCGTCTACATAAATGCTATTTGTGCTGTCATTTTGATCACTCAATAAACTGGTGAATCTTGTTTGAACACACTTGTACCTGGAGTGGTCTTGTACTTAGTCGGACCCTGAGTCTTTATGTGAAAGTTAAATTGGATTTTAGAATCCCACAGCAGTTTGAGTTCGCCTGGCAGCTGCTTCATTTGGGCATTGAACTCTCCCCTCTTCCTCCATCTCCCCACCCCTCCCCTATTTACAGAAAGACAATGGGCTGGATTCTCCGCTCCCCGCCACCAAAATCGCGTTCGGCGATGGGGCAGAGAATCCGTTTCAGCGCCAAAATGAGAGGTGGCGCCGGTTTTCAAATTCTCCCCCCTGAAAATTGGTGGACTCGTGGGATATGCTGCGCCAAGTATCCACCACCTCAGGCATTGCCTGAGGCCCACCCCACGATGCTCTGTTGCCGACCGGCCGAATTCCCGACGATGCGGTTCTCTCATGGTCCCACCATACGGGATCATCGCGTGGCGGCTGCGGACTCAGTCCGGAGGAGGGCCGATTGGCGGACGGGGGGATTCATTCGGAACTGAGGCCAATGTGGGTGGGCGGTCCGGGGTGTGCGAGCGGCCGATGTGGGACACTATTTTGCCGGTCCAGGTCTGCGGGCTGAGTCCGTCATGGAGCACGGTGCGCCCGCTGCAGGCCACCATCGTTTACATGCGCGGCCTCTGACCCAGAGGTGCTGGGGGGCTGTATCAGCAGCTGGAGCTTTGAGCTCTGCAATGGCTGCCTGCTAGCCCCCAGCAAAATGGGGAATCTGTGTGAAGTCATAGTCCCAAAAAACAGAATTTAGCCCAACATAACTGTCATGTTCAAGTAAAAAAAATATTTTATTGATTGTTGTGGTGAAGTGAAAAGCTATATTTCATTGCAAAGTATTTGGAAAAGTTGAGGTAGTTATTGAACAAAATGTCATACAGTAGCTGCTAATGTTATACGTTGAGTTAAATTTTAAACATGGCATCAAAGAATTGTCTTTTTGTGAATAAACGTTTTCCATTAAACTTTACAAACTTTTACAAATGTCTTATTGAAACATCAAAATACAACATCTAATTATGAAATAATTATTAATGAATAAGATAACTGAAGTAAACAAAGCAGAAATATAATAATGATAAATACAATCAACAAAAAAATCAAATGTTACAAGGAAAGTGACAGCGAAAACCAAAAAGCCCTGGGGGAAACTTTTTAAATCTTATGACCAGGTCAGAGGCATTATGTAACAGCATTTTATGACTGTGAGGAGACGGTGTTATTTATATTTTGTCCTGCTTCAAGAATCTCCATTGTATGAAGTCTGAGAGGTTCCGACTACTCTTCTTCCCAACTAAATTTTCAGTTGCCGTAATCTAAATTAAAACATACAAACTTTTAAGCATGCCACACGTAAAGGTATACAATACTATAATGTAGATTTAAATACTTTCACAGATTTAAAACAAATAACAAAACCTTTGTTCACTTATCAATATTAAATAATAATCACCGTTACTCATCACAAAATACTTTAAAAGAACCAATAATAGTATTGCCTGTATAAAAGATAGAGCAAAAAAGACTGTTAAAAAACTTCAACATACTTTTAAAATGGTTGTAAAGCCTGTTGCCTGTTGGCTTCAATATAAATCTGCAGATATCAGCACTTCAGTCACTTTCACTTAATTCCCGGATCTCTCCAAGGAAATGCATTTCAATACTATTGATATCTTCTATTTCATGGTTCTTAGCACCTTTCAAATGCTTCTCTTTTCGCTTATCCTGGACAAGCTCCGTGTTGCGAAACATAGACTGAAAGTGGCCCTTTTAAAATTTTATTGCCATGAGGTCTACAATAGAGAGCAAGGCCATGAGACATTACATCACTTCCAGTGACGATATTAGCATGTCCCGCAGTTAGCACTATCCTCTTATAAACAGTCCATGGATGCAAGTTGACCTTGACTGTTCACTTCCTTTTTACATACTTGTAGAAGCTTTTGCCCTCTGTTTCATATTTCTTGTTGATTTACTCACGTATTCAAGTATCTCCATCTTTATCAATTTTTTGACCATCCTTTGGTAGTTTCTAAAATCCTCCTAAGTCTTGCTTCTCTTCCAGCCAACATATTGGACAAAATCTTCCGATGGCTACTGCGGCGAATGTTGTAACTTACATACCTATGTAATTGGCTTTATTTATGTTCACAACTGTACTTTCAGACGTAAGTACACCACTCTCAAATTCACTGTGGAATTCTGTTATGTTATGCTCACCCTTCCCCATAGAATCCCCCACTGTGAGTTACTGTTGGGGTTGCTTTTTATTTTACGAGTCTCGAGCGGTTATTCCAATTGGTGGAGCTGATCCTGATTGTAAGCCCTCTCTCCACATAATGTGGCTGGTGTTTGCATTGTGCTGAGGACAGGTATTTTCACACATGAGACAGTTCATGCTAGGAGATAACCAGTTAACAGGAGCGAATGAAGTGAATCTCACACAATGAGCAAAAAAGCACTTGCATACTTCACTTTTTGGCTTACTATTTTATCAATGAATGCACAACAATGTTTAAGTACATGGGTTTCCTCCGGGTGCTCCGGTTTCCTCCCACAGTCCAAAGATGTGCAGGTTAGATTGATTGGCTATGCTAAATTGCCCTTAGTGTCCAAAAAAGGCTAGGTGGGTTTTCGGGGTAGGGTGGGAGTGTGGGGATAGGATGGAGGTAGGGACTTGAGTAGGGTGCTCTAACCAAGGCTGGTGCAGATTCGATTGGCCGAATGGCCTACTTCTGCACTGTAAATTCTATGATTCTATGATACATATGCCATGCCAATATGAATGTTGAGATCATATGCTCAATAACAGTGTTATTTTCTTATTTACTAATGAAATTAGCCACATGCGTATTCACAATTATGGACTTGAGGCTGGTGGCTAATTGATTGGATAACACTGTGCTAGATGTCTTTTCATTCATCTACTTTGATTTAAGATGAAGTTTTAGAAATGATTAAAAACCCTGTCAAGATAGCCAAGACATCATAGATCATAGAATTTACAGTGCAGAGGAGGTAATTCGGCCCATCGAGTCTGCACCGGCTCTTGGAAAGAGCACCCTACCCAAGGTCAACATCTCCACCCTATCCCCATAACCCAGTAACCCCACCCAACACTAAGGGCAATTTTGGACACTAAGGACAATTTATCATGGCCAATCCACCTAACCATAGAATGAAAGAAAAGTTCTACCAAAGAAGGAGGCCTTTCAGCTCATCTTGTCCATACCAGCCCGAGGACATCAGAGTGCTCTTTCTAGTCCCACTTTCCTGCGCCCGGTTCTTAGCCTTGTAGATTAGAACACTTAAGGTGCAGATCCAGGTACTTTTAAAAGAGTTTAGGGTCTCTGCCTCCACCACCAACTCAGGCAATGAATTCCAGACACCCACTACCCTCTGGGTAAAAAAAGTCTTCCTCATGTCCTCATGCGCAAATGAAAAAGTGTAGAAACTTGCCTAACTTCGGGACAAGCTGGCCAAGTTAGTGCTGTCCCAGGATTATTAATGCAACAGCTTCAACGCAACATATCAAGAAAAGAGGGATCAGAAAAAAAATTGGGGGTTCATGCGTGGCGTGTTTCCAGCGCATATGCCCAGGCGTCTGAATTCCGGCTGGTCACGCCACGCATGTGCAGTCGACAATCGGCTTAAGTCCAAAAACAGATAGGAGGTTACGGGCCCCTATGTAATCTGATATGAATATATATTCTATATCTAAATAAAACATCCTATTTACACATAGCAAGATCCTTCGAAGTGGTAAATGAATGCATGGTCAGATGATCTGGTTTGCTTGTGGCACTATTTGCGTGAAGAATGTTAGTCAGCACACTGGGGGAAATCCCCACTCTTCTTTAAGTAGTACCATGTGAACTTTGGTGTGCATTTTAGCTGGTGGATGGAACGTGGCTCAACAGTTTGTTCAAGAACCAACACCATGAGAAAAGTAACACTTCCTCAGCCCTGTAGTGAATTGTCTTGCTTATTGCTGTGGTTAAAACTGGAGGAGGGGTTGAGCTCACAAACTTCATGTCTGAAAGGCAAGAGTTCTCTCAGTGAAACTAAGCCCATGCTCAGGAAGGAAGAGGTCCACATCAACATGGAATACTGTGGCTGAATGTTGTGGCTTTCGAACATGCCGAATAGTCACTAACAGAACTTTGCAAATTCCGACAGAGGAACAGTCTAAACCATCTGAGAAAATATCTTAACCAGGTTTTCATCTATATGTAACCTGATATTTCTCTTCTGGCTGAATGAACGTGGAAAATGCTGGTTATCAGTCCATCAAGAGGGAGAACTTTAATTCCCTCTGGCAGGCAAAATGTAAGCTAAAATCCAACTAGTCCAATTTTATCGCCTCGCTGATTATGTGGTCGTTCTTTTATTGGGCGCTTTTCATAGAATTTGCAGTGCAGAAGGAGGCCATTCGGTCCATTGAGTCTGCAATGGCTCTTGGAAAGAGCACCCTACCCAAGCCCATACCCCCAACCTATCCCTGTAACCCAGTAATCCCACCCAACACTAAGGACAATTTTGGACACTAAGGGCAATTTAGCATGGCCAATCCACCCAACCTGCACATCTTTGGACTGTGGGAGGAAAACCAGAGCGCCCGGAGGAAACCCACGCACACACGGGGAGAACGTGCAGACTCCGTACAGACAGTGACCCAAGCCAGGAATTGAACCTGCGATCCTGGAGCTGTGAAGCAATTGTGCTAGCCACATGTGCTACCGTGCTTGACGTGCCTACCTGACTCGGCGGAAAAGTCAAACAGATGCAAAGCTAACTGTTGTTGCCATGTGACTGGAGGTCCAGCTGGTGGTGACTACACAGGTGGGCATGATCGATATTTTCCAGGAAGCAAATCTTAGGGTGAAAAAGCTATTCTTCAAAGCTTAGCAACGTGCAATAAAAGGTTGAAGGGTCTCAAAGGTTTGGAACCTGAATTAGTTGGAGACTATAAGCACCAGCAGGTTTGACAGCTGTGACTTGAACAATCAGCAGGAAGAACCTTTCCATGGTGCAGATAAGGCTAGACTTGAGGCAGGGGTGGGCTGGGGGGAGGGGTGAACTGAATCTATAACTGAATCCATGGTTAATAAAATTAAAGCCACATTTCACCACATACCTGTAAGAAGCCCAATTATAAAAGGACTCAGATATAGCATCATTAAAAAAGGAAAAGATTAACACTTATACCATGCGTTTCTCAACCATGGGTGTCTCAAAGCAGTTCACAGCCAATTAAGCACTGCAACGTGCAGTTACTGGCATAATGTAGCAAATGTAGCAACCAGTTTGCTCATAGCAAACTCCCACAAACAACAAAGTAATCATGATCAGATGATCCGTTTTTGTGATGTTGATTGAGGGCTAAATATAGGCCACGGCATTGGTGATGAACCACCCCTCGCTCTTCTTCAAAATTATTAATATGGGACTTTTTATCGTGATCCGAGCAAGCAGGCCTCAGTTTAATGTCTCATCTGACCCCAATACTGGTGGTGTAATGACAACAATCTCTACCTCAATGTCAGCAAAACTAAAGAGCTGGCCATTGACTTCAGGGAGCAAATTATTGCACACTCCTGTCTGCCTCAACGGGGCCGAGGTGGAGATGGTTGACAGCTTGAAATTCTTAGGTGTTCACATCACCAAAAGTCTGTCCTGGTCCACCCACGTCGACAAAATGACCAAGAAAGCACAACAGGGCCTATACTTAGGAAACTAAGGAAATTCAGCATATCCATACTGACTCTTACCAACCTTTACAGGTACACTATAGAAAGCATCCTATCTGGCTGCATCACAGCCCAAGACCGTAAGAAACTACAGAGTCGTGAACACCACCCAGTCCATCACACAAATCCGCCTCCCATCCATTGACTGTCTATACCTGCCTGGGGAAAGCGAGCAACATAATCAAAGATCCATCCCACCCGACTTACTCACTCTTCCAACTTCTTCCATTGGGAAAAGTCTGATAAACACGCACTAACAGATTCAAAAACAGCTTCTTCCCCGCTGTTACCAGATTCCTAAAGACCCTCTTATGGACTGATTTGATTAATACTACACTCCAGGGCAGCACAAGTGGTTAGCACGGTTGCCTCACGGCGCCGAGGTCCCAGGTTCGATCCCAGCTCAGGGTCACTGTCCATGTGGAGTTTGCACATTCTCCCCATGTTTGCATGAGTTTTGCCCCCACAACCCAAAAGATGTGCAGGCTAGGTGGAATGGCCACGCTAAATTGCCACTGAATTGTAAAAAATTAATTGGATACTCTAAATATTTTTTAAAATGTTTTAAACTACACTCCAGCATGATTCATCCTATGCCTGTGTCTATGTATTTACATTGTGTATCTTGTATTGCCCTATTACATATTCTCTTTTCATGTACAAATGACCTGTGTGAGCTGTGCGCAGAAAAATACTTTTCACTGTACCTCAGTACACGTGACAATAAATAAATCCAAATCCAACACTAGGAGTGTGAGGCTTGATTTTAGCATTCAAACCCAAACCTTTGTGACTCAGAGGGCAACTGAACTGCCTCTGACACATGAAGATCGGAAATGTTGTGGTGCATCAAATCATGGGAGCCCCCTTCAATATCAATTGTCCTTTCACCAAAGGTAAATTAGAGAGCAGTTTTATTATTAATTTATCCAGTCCCAATAATAAAACAGACAACAAACAGTTTGCTGATTATTGTGGATAATTTGATGAAGGTGATTACTCAGGAAGATGTATAGTAAGAAAGAGGTTTGTTGTAAAGATGCACTTTGTTCGTGAACACAAAAGGTATTTATTAATAAGAATTGTACAGCAACCGTGTTGCAGCTAGCTCCCAAATTGTCTCTGCCCAGGAGCCTTTCTCATCATCGGGTGATTCCCCACTCTGAGTCCCGATTGATCACCCAGGGAAGGTGACCCTTAACCTGCTCTGTTGCCCTTAAATCACCACATCCCTTCCCTTTAACTCCTGTACACAATCTTCAATAACTCATTCACTCAGTCCTAAATGCTAACTAAACATTATGGGCGGGGTTCTCTGGTCGCCGATGCTGAAATCGCATTTGGCGATCGGCCGGAGATTCCCCGTTCACCAGCGAATTGGGGGCGCCACCGCATTCGCGATGCTCCGCCCCCTCCAAAACGGCAATCTCGGAGAGTACCTTGCGCACCGTACCGACAGTCTCAGGACATTGCCTGAGGCCCAGGCCCTGACTGGCCGTGTTCCCGACTGCATCGGTCGTGTGTGGTCTCATCCATCGGGAATTTGATGTGGCGGCTGCGGACTCAGTCCCAACGCTGCCACAGTTGGGGGAGGGCCAATCCACGGGCAGGGGTGACTTTGTCAGAGGCTCGTGCCATTGGTGGGGGATGGTCCAGGGTGTGTGAGCTGGCCAAAGGGGGGAGCACTATTTCACAGGCTGAGTCTGCAGCAGCCGATGCCATGTTGCACGCCACAGCCGCTGTAGGCCGCCCCCTGTGCGCATGCGCAGCCACGGACCTGGATATTCTCTGGGTTGTCTCGCCAGCTAGAGCCGGGTGCTCTACGCTGCAGCCTTGCTAGCCCCCAGCCAAACGGAGGATCGGTGGCTGTTTTACGCCATTTTATCTGTCGTAAAACTTCACCGTTCCCACGCTGTCGTGGGAACAGAGCCTCAAAATCGGAAAATCCAGCCCTATGTACATGAGTTGGACGATTGTAAATCGAATCTTTGAGGGAGTTTTCTGTTCATCGTGAAGTGGCTTAATTCTGTTGTCTGAGATGCTTCTACAGGATCTAAGTTAACAGGAACTGCAATAACGGGTACCTCTTCTGGCTCACATGATTCATCACTATTTGCTTCCACAGAGACATCAGTTACGTTGATAATAGGTCGAGCTACATGGGAGCTTATGAGTTTGGAAACATTTCTTGATAGAAACACTGGCTGCTGGAGTGTCTCTCTACTCCTCAAGATGTCCATGTGTTTACAGACAATCCGTCCCCACGTCCACTTGGTACGAAATGGGTCCAGTCTTAGAGACAATAATTCCGAGGACCCAACTTGGACCACTATTGAAGTTTCTCACATGTACGGCTTCATTTACCATAAATAATTGTATTATGTGAATCGTGGCTTTCTTTCTAATTACTTTGGCTGGATTCTACCCTCTCTGGCAAATTTAAAAATACAAGACTCAGTCTCAAAGAACAAAGAACAAAGAAAAGTCCAGCACAGGAACAGGCCTTTCGGCCCTCCAAGCCTGTGCCAGTCATGATGCCCTAATTTTTAAAAAAACCTGCCCTTACTCGGTCCGTATCCCTCTATTTCCTCCCTATTCATATACCCATCCAGATGCCTCTTAAATGTTGCCAATGTGCCTGCTTCCACCACATCCTCTGGCAACGCATTCCTGACACCCACCACTCTCTGTGTAAAAAACCTACCCCACACATCTCCTTTAAACTTTTCCCCTCTGACCTTGAACCTGTGCCCCCTTGTAATTGACATTTCCACCCTTGGAGAAAGCCTCTGACTATCCACCCTGTCTATGCCTCTCATAATTTTGTAGGTCTCCCCTCAGCCTCCACCTTTCCAGTTAAAACAATCATAGTTTATTCAACCTCTCCTCGTAGCCACCACCCTCAGAACCAGGCAACATTCTGGTGAACCTTCTTTGCACTCTCTCCAAAACTTCCAAGTCCTTTCGATAATTTGGTGATCAGAACTGCACGCAATACTCCAAATGCAACATGACATTCCAACTCCTATACTCAATGCCCTGGCTGAAGAAGCTAATCATGCAATAAGCCTTCTTAATCACTTTGGCCAAATGCGTTGCCACCTTCAGGGAACTGTGGATCTGCATGCCCAGATCCCTCTGTATGTTAATACTCCTAAGGGTTCTGCCATTTACAGTATAATTCATACCTAGATTTGATCCTCCAAAATGCATCACCTTGCATTTGTCCAGATTAAACTCCATCTGCCATTTCTGTGCCCAAGTCTCCAATCTATCTATATCCTATTGTATCCTCTGACAATCCTCAACACTATCAGCAACTCTGCCAATCTTCGTATCATCTGTCTCGTTCTGAGATGACATTTCATTAGCAGTTCTGCTGGTGGAACTCCTATTGCTGCATGTGGAGTGGTACGACAGCTGAGAAGGAATCGTGAGGTTTTGGTCTCCAAGATTCCTCTGGACGGTTTCTTCAGGCCAGACTTTGGCCTAAGTTTGGACGGCTCTCTCGGCTAGTCCATTTGATGCTGGGCAGTAAGCTGCAGTTCTAATGCGTTTAATAGCATTGAGAGCAGTGAAATTTTGAAACTCAGCACTTGTGAATACGGTTCCATTATTTGATAACATGACTTCAGGTAATCCGTGAGTTGAAAAGCATTGGCATAATCTTTCGATGGCAGCATGTGATGTAGGTGACTTCATCTCAATAATGTCCATCCATTTAGAGCATGCATCAACCACGAGCAAAAACATTGTACACAGGAATGGACCAACATAATCGATATAGATTCGTACCCATGGCCGACCGGGCCATTCCCAAGGTTGTGAAGAGGTAGAATTCCGAACGGACTACAGAAGATACAAAACGGATGCCACATGATATAAAATGGACTCTGTCAATGTTCTTGACCCTATGCTATTACCAGTGTCTGCTGCTGAAGTAGTAAAGCTTTGTGCAAAACAAGTGATCCACAACCAGATGCATCTGGAGAGACAATGAGCCGTTGGCAACCTTTGCCCAATGTCTGTATTCTTAGCTACTTGTAACTGACAAAGGGGTCCCAGATTAAGGAACTAGCAAGGAATGAGGAAGGACATGTTCAACGTGGCTGGGCTATTGACCCCATGACTTTATGTAACCATTATCTATGTAATGACTTGATTGGGTAAGGCAAACTGCCAATTAGAGGCTATAGGAGCTAACTTGTAGCCATTTATGGCATTGAAGATGCATGTTATGAATTGTGATGCGAACAGAATTGATTGGGTATATGTAAATGCGAATGCAAACTAATTCTGCTTTCCTTCTGAATATTAACCCAGTGCGACCTCAGCTCAGGCGAGAAAAGGTGCTGCACAGACCGTGGGGGTCAAAGGACTTTTCGCCCAGAGCTCTGAAAATTAATAAATTGCTTTTTTATTCACTCAAAGATCTATTTGTGAATATTTTCACCGACAGTTGCAATGGGGCTGCAGCAGGCAACCTTGCTGTATTTGGTATTGTTGATATTCTTGACTAATTCCTCAATATCAGCAGTTCCCAGATAGAAGTTCTTTAAACGGGTCAAAGTGTACTCACAGTTTGAGGAATGCAGCAAATGCTTTATTCTGTTGAAAGCTTCTTCTTGGCGAGCCTCCCAAGACCAACTATAAAGTACTTAATTCACAAAATATGCAAGGGGGCCAATTTTGTCGATAAGCTTGTTAATAAAACATGCATAGTAGTTTACTATCCCCAAAAGTGATTAGAGTTTAGTTGCGTTTGTGGGGGCAGGCACCTTCTTTATCACCTTGACCCTGTCTTCTACAGGGTGTAATCCTTGTGCATCTACGCAGTACCCTAGCTAGGTCACCTCAGTGGCTTGAATGGTGCACTTCTCTTTCTTGAGGTGAACTTCAGCCTCCTGAAATATCGTTAACATGTCTTCCAGGTTTGCTCGATGCTCGTCCTCTGTCGATCCAGTTAAATGACATCACCAAGGTATACTATACCGATGGGAGCCCCTGTAGCAGACTCTTCATGTCCTTTGGAATACGAAAATGAAATGAAAATCGCTTATTGTCACGAGTAGGCTTCAAATTAAGTTACTGTGAAAAGCCCCTAGTCGCCACATTCAGACTCCTGTTCGGGGAGGCTGTTACGGGAATCGAACTGTGCTGCTGGCTTGCCTTGGTCTGCTTTCAAAGCCAGCAATTTAGCCCAGTGAGCTAAACAGCCCCTGATGATGCACATGCCAAAGTTATGACACAAGGCAGGCGCGTGTACTGATTGTTCACCCAGGCCAGCTGACCTTTACTCTGCTGTGTCACCCTTAATGGAGCGATCACAACAGTTGTGCAGCTTCCTGCTACATAATTTCCATTAAATATATTTTTGACACAAATAAAACCCTAATCCCGAGATTATTCTCCCTTGGGCTTGGAACAGCAACTATTAGAGGCTGTTTAAAGAGAAGTCAAGCTGCTGCAATTCCAGAAACCAAAGGAGGTGTCTCCCTCAACAGATTGACAGTTGTAGACCTAGAACGGTTGGCCCTGCACTACTTCATGAAAATAATATTACAAACGAAATAGGAATTAACCCAGAGACAGCAATGCTGGTTACTCCTGAGTTTAACTCTTCTGTATACTACCATGAAAGGTGCCAAGGAGGCTAATTGTGGGATCCCCCCCCTCCCCCCCCTCCCCCTCTCCCCCCCCTCCCCCCTTCCCCCCCTCCCCCTCTCCCCCCCCTCCCCCCTTCCCCCCCTCCCCCTCTCCCCCCCTCCCCCCTTCCCCCCCTCCCCCTCCCCCCCTCCTCCCCCCCTCCCCTCCCCACCCCTCCGCTTGCCTCAGTGCATTTCCTGGCGGGGGAGGTGGCTCACCTTTGGTGGCCGGTGGGATCTCCCTGTGCATCTGGTGTTTTGTGTGACTTGCCCATCCTGCCAACAGAGGGTTGCCTTCAGCGAGGCCAGAAAATCCTGCTGCCGGAAAGACCCAGAAAATCCCGCCCTCAGAAGCAACTGATGGTAGCGTTCGTAGATCTTGTTAAAGATGGGAAACTGTCGGCCATAAGCCAATAAATAATAAATAAATAAATAAATAAGCATTGAGAAAAACGTACCCGCCTATAATATCGATTTACCATGTTGTGAGTTTATACTCTGAAACATTTATCATCTGTTTTTTTGTTCAAGGGATGTGAGCATTGCTGGCTGGGCCACATTTATTGCCCACCCTAATTGCCCTTGAACTGAGTGACTTGCGAGGCCATTTCAGAGGATCTGGAGTCACATGTAGGCCAAACCGGGTAAGGATGACCGATTTCCTTCCCTAAAGGGCATTAGTGAATCAGATGTGTTTTTCCAACAATTGACAATGGCTTTGTGGTCACCATTAAACTTTTAATTCCAAATTTTTATTGACAGCATCTGCCATGCGGGGATTCGAACCCAGGTTCCCAGAACACTTTCCTGGATCTGTGGATCACTAGTCCAGTGACAATCCCACTAGACCACTGCTTCCCCACCTCCTCAAGAGGCTAAACCTCAGCTAATCGTAGTCAGGTTACTGAAGGGTTCACAGCAAGTTGATCCCTTTCTCCAATATTACTCATGCGCTGAAATAATGGTTCAGTAACATTAATGAAGAATAATAAGTCACCTTGCTACTACACTGGATGCCTAGGTCCTTCCCTAAATATCTCCACTTGCTCCCTCTATATCCTACTTTAAGATGCTCCTCATAACTTTGATCAAACTTTTTCATCCATCCCAATATCTCCGTATGTTTGATAATGTTGCTGTGAAGTGCACTGGAATGTTTCCCTACATTAAGATGCAGGATGAATCCAAGTTGTTGTGATGTGGGATGAGCCAAACTGACAGTGCTGCTGTGATTGATTCTCATGCAGGAATGTTTAGTATTCTATCTATTGTGTTCCACAAGTTTTATGATCAAAATAACTTCAAAGTTCATACTAAGATGCCTGCCAGTTTTCATTTGTTAAAACGTAAGAAGACCTTTGTTTACAATCATCTTCAGGAATGGTCAATCAACGGCAGCACATTGCAGTTTATATCTTCAGCACAAGTGAAGAACTATCTCAGTAATCATGTTTATCCATGGCCTGGGGTAGCAGCGCGTAATTAGTCAGCCAAACTCAGTCGTCGAATCCATAAATTTATGCAGGTGGACTTTAAACTGCCCTGAAGCTGGAGGTTCTAAAAATGTGCATGGTCCAGTGGAAAGTCTTTTAGTATATATATCCGATATATCCGAGTGTCACATAATTCACTGACTGGATTCAACAAGATAAATAAGGAAACAGACAAAGCGATGTTACACCTGCTAAGTAACCTATCAGTGTATTCGGGCATAGATATGGAGATGAGAGGCTACCAAAGTTGGAGGTACAAATTGTTGCCACTGCAATTAGAATTCTGGAAGGCTTGATGATGTTCAATGAGTCGACCATTGCAGCATGGTTTGTATGTGTGGTCACACTAATTAGATGGATATTAAAAGTTTAAAAGCCAACCAGATCTCAAAGCACTTACCACAACACACCCTGTGGACTGTTGCACCTTTCAACAAAGTAGAAAGCACCTAACATTTGTAGAATTGAACCATCAGCCAGCGGAAATTAAGCAGCAGCAAACCAGGATGTAGCTAACCTGCATTGCCGATCCCTTTAAAAAGGGCTGGCAGAGGTTCCTGCCTGCTGCTGAATACGTGTCCAGCTCTGCTTGGTTCGGAGAGGGCATTGGTGGGAACTCTGAGTTCCAAAAAGTGACACTGCTGGCATCAAATCCGCATTGTATGCTGACCGGTGCCACAATCCATCGGCTTTGCGTGTCTCTGACAGACATTCACTGCTTGCATAATCACATGGCATGATCTCATCAATGAGTGCACCGCTACAAGTGTGACCTCACACTGTGGGCACCATTGTGGAGATCTGTGGGGCACTTTTTGAACGCATACGTTGGCGCAAATGATTGAATTTCTCACGATCGGTGCAATATATGCTGAAGAAAGCTGTGATAGAGTATTGGGAAAACTTTAACAGGAAGTCATTTAAACAAAAACTGCATGCATAAACATTCCAGCACCATGCTCTGGAATCTCCCAAATGTTTTAAACTTCACTTATGTTCCTCTTTACTACCATTATACTCACACAGCATAACGCATTTCAAGGTGCAATGATTAGCAGAAATAAATTACACAGGGACATCATACTCATTTGTTGCATGTCTTCACAATTTGTTAGAATTGTTCAACTCAAAGTCTGTAATCTCCAAACGGAACCTACCATATGCATAAATTCTCTTTTAATGACTTGTAATGTTATTTTCAATCATAAAGCATTGCAGCACAAAGAGAGGCCCACCTGTGTCTGTGCCAGCCATCAAGCGCCTAACTATTCTAATCGCATTTTCCAGCTCTTGGTCCGCAGCCTTGTATATAATGGCATTTCAAGTGCTCACCAAAATGCTTCTTCAGTGTTGTGAGAATAATAACGTGATAGAAG
Organism: Scyliorhinus canicula; assembly: GCF_902713615.1. Taxonomy (NCBI): domain Eukaryota; kingdom Metazoa; phylum Chordata; class Chondrichthyes; order Carcharhiniformes; family Scyliorhinidae; genus Scyliorhinus; species Scyliorhinus canicula. Next base: position 38,661,672 of record NC_052166.1, on the reverse strand, counting down.
TATTTAGGGAGTGTAATGAACATGATCCTGTTTACCAGGTACAATTCTGTTTCACACTGAAGGCATTGCCAGGGGATGGAATGGGATTAGGTTACAACACATTCAGCTATGTGGCTAACTGAACAAACATTAAAGGTGCATAACTGAGAGAAGTAAATTATCCTAAACTACTGTTAATAATTTGTGGCAATGTGAACTGGTTAAAAAAAAAGTGACCGTTCATCACTAACGCCAGTTGTAAAGTTTACTACAGTGTCCTGTCTATACAGGCCTACCCACCCATGCCTAGTTGGTATACCAAGTGGGCTCGATTATTTCTGGAACGTGGAGGTGCGACAGATGCTGGCAGCTACCTTAAATTATTAAAATAAAGCTTTGGGCTTACAGGCAAGCCATTCATGGGCCTCTTCACCTGGCTGTGCTGTACATTGCTCACCTTGCAATGATTATTCTAGGCCAGTGTTCTTCAAACTTTTTTTCCGGGGACCCATTTTTACCAACCGGCCAACTTTCGGGACCCATCCCGGCCGACCTTCATGAACCAAGCCAGCCGACCTGAGCGACCCACCATTTTCTCTTACCTTGTTTGCTGCTGACAAAAATAGAGGAAATGGTTTTGGGTCCCTTTGGCCCTCGTACACACTCCTCCAATGGAACCTATTGGATGAAGGTGAAGCCTTCCGGTGTCAGAAAGTATGGAGTCTCCAACTGTCCAAAGTTCTGCATTTTTTTCCTGTAAAACTTTATCAAATAAAACCCCCCTGAACTCGTAAAAAAAATAAAAATAAAATGAATAAAATAAATGAATAAAATGAATAAAACCCCCCGAGCTTGTAAAACAAAAATCTGCAACCGTTTTATTGAAAAAACGGCCGTACTGCGCATGCGTGCCCGATCATCCGTGCGCATGTGCATAGTTTTGCGCATGCACGCCGATGATCTGGCACACATGCACAGTGTGGCCGCATTTTTGTTTTACAAGTTCGTGGCCATTTTGAAGGCCGTTGCAGCCGGCGTTTTTAACAGCCGGTTGCTACGGCTGTTGCGCGTAAATCTGCACGATCGGGAGCGCAGCGGTGGACGGATCCGCGACCTTACCGACATCCGCCCGCGACCCACCTGCGGGTTGCGCCCCCGAGTTTGACAATGCCTGTTCTAGGCCGATAGAATCATAGAATTTACAGCGCAGAAGGAGGCCATTCAGCTCAGCGAGTCTGCACGGCCCTTGGAAAGAGCACCCTACCTAAGCCCACATTGCCACCCTATCCCCGTAACCATACCAAACCTTTTTTTGACACTAAGTGCAATTTAGCATGGCCAATCCACCTAACCTGCACATCTTTGGCTACAAGCCCCAGCTAAATTTCTACTTCATCTTGTGGAGGGGAACTGAGGGGAAAAGCCTTTCTGTGTTAGAAAACCCCAACATAACATGGGGTTTGTAAGAATAATCAGACTGGAATTAGCTTCCAACTTTTAAACACGGCATTTTCGAAAACATTCTTAGTAAGAACATAATTGTTATGCAGTATTTTGGAGGAGAAAAATTGGTACATGTATTCGAAAGCTCTTTCCCCCGAAATATTCCATTTAGTTTTGTTCTTTTTATTAGGAAATAAAAGGAGGCTGGGCACTTTGAAACTGGGCACTTTGAAACATGATAAATTATTTGGCGCCCAAGGTAAAGTATTCTTAAATGACTATGTCCAGTAATTGATAGAAGGGTTCTGAATAATAATCTTTATTATTGTCACAAGTAGGCTTACATTAACACTGCAATGAAGTTACTGTGAAAATCCCCTGGTCACCACACTCCGGCGCCTGTTCAGGTACATTGAGATGGAATTCAGAATGTCCAAATTACCTCCAAGAACGTCTTTTGGGACTTGGGGGAGGAAACCAGAGCACCCGGAGGAAACCCACACAGAGATGTGAATAATTCGCAGACTCCGCACCTGATCCAAACCAGGAATCGACCCTGGGACCCTGGTGCTTTGAAGCAAGAGTGCTAACCACTGTGCTACCATGCCGCCCTTCAAATCAGTGCGATTGACAGAATTGAGGTAGGACATTCCAGGAAGAAATAAACGGAACCGTTTCCACTTTTGAGATCGCAGTGGAAGAGTGCGCTTGCTGGTCGAGGAAGTCACGACCCTACTTTGTAATTGAGCGTAAATTGTGTAGAACCCCTCCCAGAGCAGGCACTAAGACACCAAGACTCATACACACCTTCTGTCACAGGAACAACTTTGAGGATATGATTTCAGATACATATGCTCTTATGAACCTGGAATTGGAACAGGCACAGCATGCACGCCAGACTGCTAATTGGTGGCCTAAATCTGAAATCAATCTGATATGACAGGAACTTATAGCTTCATAATTTTGTTAAAGTGACCATGATTTTTTACCTCAGCATTCTGGGTGCTTGCCAGGAGTGGCGAGGAAGAAATTCTTAATACTTCTAAAAATCAAGGTCCTGAAATCTCAAGCAACTGAGTATAAGTCGAAAAAGTTCCGTTGGCACTTAAGAAACAGTGGTGGAACCAAACCTGGGTAATTGCGAGAACTTTATAAATGTGTTTTTAAAGGTATCCACGTCTCTCTGAAAATCATGTGGGCAGCTGAAGCACTTCCAGCCAAACCATTGGAAAATCTTCCCAATTCTCTCTGTACGATTGGTCAACACAAGAGGATCCAAAGAGATTTGAAGTGAGTCAAGGAAAACAGTAAGCACGAAGGAGCGGTTAATCTTTTCCTAATTGATAGAGAGGAACAATGGAAAGGACAATGGACTGAATGTTTCAATTATGAGGGGAAATGGCGAGTGGATGTGGAAATATTAATATTGTTGTGATACTCTTAGGAACACGATTTCAAATGGAATTAACCATTCAAGAAATACAACTTGAGAAATGATGTCTTACTGACAATAGTAGTTAACTCATGGAATAGGCTGCCATCTAGCGTAGTGAATGGAAGTTCAGCTAAAGCATCGATGAACGAAGTGGAGGACGAAAGTGTGGTGGCTAAAGGAAAATAGCCTGAGCAAGAACTGTACACACGTTGGTAATAACAATAGAGATGGACAGAAGGTTTTCCAACAATCTCCCTTCTTCTGTTTTTCTAATTGCAATTTGCACAAGAGAGATTTCATCATTTGGATTGATATCTGATCGGATGCTCCCAATGAGGAATTTGTACTTGCAGAGAGCGCTGTTTAGACAAGTGCAGCTCCCAGACTGCCAGTGATCCATCCCTCTTATCTCGATCAACGCACAATTTAACATCACTATAGTATCGTGGGTATCTAATTTCATGCTTTCACAATCTAATTTTTTTAAAACTAATGAATGGGGCAAATTACATACATCATATTAAAACTATTTTATTGTTAGACAATTTCCCGAGATGGTGCTCAGAGGTAGGCTGGGATAGTGAATGAAGTTTGCAACATTTGAGATTCAATAGTAAATTCTGAGAGAGAGGCGTAAGGCATGGGACTGTCGTTTGGGGAATCAATGATGAGATAAATAATAAGGACCTTGGTGAATGTTTTTTAAATTCTAGTTCTCCGCTCGGGGGAGGGGGGGTGTCTATGGGACCCCCCCCCCCCCCCGGCATTGAACGGGATGGAAAGGACCCATGCTTAAAGATACATCTGCCCCCACCTCCCACAGTCTTCGGACACTGGAAATCCAAGAATATTAATCTTGGTCATCATGTCTGGATTGTGATGCAATTAATATTGGGACCGACAGAAGTAATAATGGGATAACCAGTGCTTCAAAATATGACACAGGAAGCATGCCAGATAACACAAAATATTATACTCATGCTTTCTTATTCAATGCTGAGTGAATCTTACAGGGTTTTATGTATCAGAGAATACATCCCTGCTGGTGACGTGAGACATGATTTGCAGTGATGTCAGCAGGGAGTTTTTGTGCAGGTTTCAGTTCTCCACCTTATATCGTATGAGCGACATCCCTAATAAAACCTCTCGTTGTGTTTGTAAGAATCCAGCGTCTGGGCATTTCTTTTCCCTTTGCGGTAAACTCAAAGGTGTAACAAAAGAGAAACAGCCGACGAGGATTGAGGCGAGAAATCAGGATTGCTGAACAAAAAAAAAAGAAATCATCGGTTAAATCGGGTGGAGGTGGCATCGAGAGCAGAGAAAGATCAGGATCAGATTCACACACACACACACTGAATGTTTTTTTTCAAAAGATCGACTACAACCGGACGTGAAGAAGAACTAAAGTTTGAAAGCTTACTTGCTGCTAAAGGGGTAAGGTCTAGGTTGCAGAGACCATGCATGTGGTGAAGTTGAATGGGCTGCAGGAATGGAAATTCAGAAACCTTCCAAACCTGCACAGACCACTACTCAGGAAAAAGGTCAAACCACAGTGAAACATAAACGAAACACTCAAAACCACAGTGTGGATAAGGAGATCACTAGTTCCATGTATCCAAAAGAATTGGAAGGGATGAAGTTGGTTGAAATATACACATTGGAGCTGGGATCCAAAATAGCAGGAACAACAGGCACCATGATTGCATTTGATGAAGACTGTCAGACTTTCAACTCATATGAGTAAAGATTCCAATCATATCTCATAGCAAATCAAAAAGCAGAGGATAAAGGTCGCAACATTTCTCAATTCAGTAGGGCAGAAAACTTTTATGCTGCTACAAAACGTAGTTCGCCCAGCAAAACTGGGAGAAAAGGCCTACATTGAACTAATTAAGATTTTAGCAGGGCATTTATCAAGTAGACCATTGTTAATTGCAGAGAGGTTTTAGTTCCACCTCCATAGCCAGAGGAAGGTGAAAGCATTTTACAATTCTTACCAACTTTAAGGTTAGCAAAATACTGCGCATTTGGTGTAACAATTAATGACACTCTTCGTGATAGGCTGGTTTTCGGACTCCGCCATGAAGCTATTCAGAGGAAACTGCTTACTGTAAGCGATTTAACTCACAAGCTGCTGTGGAGGTTGCCACATCTATGGAGCTAGCAACAAAAGAAGCTTCACGGATAAGGGCTGGAGTGAAGATCCACAAAATCGATGGCACAAAAAACAAGGCTGCAAGTGTACAATCATGCCTTGGGTGATTGCCTATGTGGAGTTTGCACATTCTCCCTGTGTCTACACGGGTTTCCTTCAAGAGCTCTGGTTTTCACCCACAGTCCACAGTCGTGCAGGTTAAGTGGATTGGCCATGCTAAATTACCCCCTAGTGTCCAAAAGGTTAGGTAAGATTATGGGGATGGTCGGTGCAGATGGGCCGAATGGCATCCTTCTGCACTGTAAGGATTCTGTGATGTCACCGACATACACAGGTTGGACACTCAGCGGGGAGATGTTGTCGTGGAGAAAATAAGTGCAAGAACTGTGGCAACAAGGGCTATATTGGCAAGGTAACACTTCATTGACTTGAAGGACGTGCAAGAGGGAAAACACATCTAAGCAGAGTACAATTTTAAGCTTGCATGCGATTCAACCGCTGAGCCCAGAATCGCGCCTGGCCAATGGGGTCACTGAATCACGCTGGTTGGTTCACTACAATCCCAGTTGGAATTTACATCTTGCTTGCGATGCATCACCCTGTAGAGTTGGGCCAGTTGTTTCGCACATAGTGCCTTCAGGAGACGAAGGACTGATAGCATTTGCTTTACAAACTCTTACTAGTGCAGAAATAAATAACGCTCAGCTAGAAAATGAGGTATTGAGCATCACTTTCAGGGTAAGGACGTTACCACTACCTTTCTGGACATAATTTTATCTTTTTGATGGACAATCGTTGGGCCGTATAAAAGTATTTCTTCTTTACCAGCTAGTAGGTTACAAAGATGACCTTTGACATTGTCGGCACACATGTATGATATCCAATATTGCAAGTCAGAACAACATGCTAATGCTTTGGCAAGATTACCGTTCCAAGTCAAGCATGATCCAAAAGAAAGTTTTGTCAATATCCTATCTTTCTCACTCTTGGATAATGTACCTGTGACTTCATCCCAAGTACAGAGATATACCAGAACTGATCCAGTGATGGGGAAGGTGATACGCTTGGTCCTAAAAGGAACACTGTCAGACGTTCATAGGAAAATTCTGGACCTCAAGCCCTACAATACGGAGACTTGAGTTGACAGTCCAGAATTTAGTTCTACTATGGGGAATCTGTATGATTATTCCCACGTGCTTGTGTAGTAAAGTCCTTGACCAACTACATGAGAGACATTCTGGTGTGATGAGGATTAAGGAACTGGCATGCAGTTATTTTTTTTGATGGCCAGAATTAGATGCTCAAATCGAAGAGAAGTTGGGCAAAGTCAATCCTGTGCAAAACACTAAACACTCCACCAGTGCAATTGTTACATCTGTGGGAATGGTCGACAGAGCCATGGCAGAGAAGACACCTAGATTATGCTGGTCCAGTGGAAGGTCACATGTTCCTAGTGATTGTGAATTAATTTTAAAAAAATTTGGAGTGCCCAATTCAATTTCTCCAATTAAGGGGCAATTTAGCGTGCCCAATCCACCTACGATGCACATCTTTGGGTTGTGGGGGCGAAACCTACGCAAACACAGGGAGAATGTGCAAACTCCACACAGACAGTGACCCAGAGCTGAGATCGAACCTGGGACCTCAGCGTCATGACGCAGCAATGCCATCCACTGCGCCAACATGCTGCCCGTCATGATTGTGGATTCATAATCGAAATGGCCAGAAATCGTGGTCAAGAAATCTATGATGACAGAACAAACCATTGAGAAGCTAAACATCTGCAAGATTTAGAACATCCCAGCAGGTCGTGAGTGACAATGGTCCTCAAGTTCACTTCGAATGACTACCTGAAGGGAAATGATACACACCACATCAAGTCAGCTCCGTACCATCCTGCAAAACCTGGGTTGGTCTTGTTCAATCATTGAAACATTCCATCAAGCCATCGAAGTACCTTGGGCCATTGGCAAGAACAGCAAACAACCCCGTAGAATCCCTACACTGCAGAAGGAGGCCATTCGGCCCATCACGTTTGCACCAACCCTCCGAAGGAGCACCCTACCTAGGGCCCAACCTAGCTTGAGTCACTTGAGGCTGCAATCCAACCTGTGTCCCTAGCGCTGTGAGGCAGCCGTGCTAACCACTGTGTCACCGTGTTGTACAAATGTTAAGTCGCCGTCATTGTACTAAAGAAGCAAAGGGGGAGGGGTGTTACGTATCAGAGAATACATCGCTGCTGGTGAAGCATCACGTGAATTGTAGTGAGGTCGGCAGCGTGTTTGCGCGGGCTTCAATCCACCATCTTAGATTGCGTGAGCAATATTCCTAATAAAACCTTGCACTATGTTTGTAAGTACCCAGAGTGTGGGCATCTCCATACCGTTTCTCTGTGCGGCATTCTCAAAGATAAAGCGCAAGGTAATATCACATTTTATTCATTAAAATTGCTTTAATATTGATTAATATTGGCTTGTCATCCTGCTGTTCAGCGGAGAATTGAATCCTAGAAATTTGTGGTACAAATGGTCCAGCATGTTTGTGCTAGCTGAGAAAGAGATACCCAGCCTAATTTTACTTTCTATTCTTGATTCATAATCTTATAGCCATGATGTGGAGATACCGGGTTGAGCACAGTAAGAAGTCTTACAACACCAGATAAAATTCCAACAGGTTTGTTTCAAATCACTAGCTTTAGGAGCACTGCTCCTTCCTCAGGAGCCTCCTTCCTCACCTGAGGAAGGAGCAGTGCTCCAAACGCTCGTGATTCAAAACAAACCTGTTGGACCATAACCTGGTGTTGTCAGACTTCTTACCGTAATCTTATAGGTTGCAATATTTGGTCCTCTTATCTAAGAAAGAGTACACTGGAGGGAGTGCAGTGAAAGTTTACCAAGCTAATACCTGGGAAGGCAGGATTGTTGTCTGAGGAAAGATTGGGTCGACAGGGTCTGTTTCCTCTGGAATTTAGAAACATTAGATGGGATCTAACTGAAAGATATGAAATTCGGACAGGACTGGACTGACTGGATGCAGAGATGTTGTTTCCTTTGGCTGTGGGGTCAAGAACAAGGGGCCACAATCTCAGGATATGGGGTAGGCCATTTAGGACTTGGATGAGGAGAAACATCTTCACTCAGAAGGTGGTAAACCTGTGAAATTCATTACCACAGAAGGCTGGGGAGGTCAAATCGCTGAATATATTTAAGAAGGAAATAGATGTATTGCGAGAGTGTTAAGGGATCTGGAGAAAGCACTGAAGTATGACGTCGAGGTAGAGGATCAGCCATGATCATGTTGAATGGTGGAGCAGGCTCAAAGAGCCAATTGGCCCATCCCTACACTTACACCAACCGGGCAGGAGAATTGCCGGGGGGTGGCGTGAATCCCGCCCTAACGCCCCGACGCCGGTGGCCGGATTCTTCAGCACCAGTTTTTCGGCGGGGGCGGGAATTGCTTCGCGCAAGTCGGGGGCCATTGGCAGCGGCCCCCCTGACGATTCTCCGGTCCGCAATGGGCTGGGTGGCGGCCCATTTTCAGCGGGTCCTGCCGGCGTAAAATACACCAGGTCCGTACCGGCGGGACTAGGCTCTGCGGACGGCCTGCTGAGTCCTTGGGGAAACGCGGGGAGATCTTGCCCTGTGGGGCCCCCACGGTGGCCTGGCACATGATCGGGGCCCACCGATCCGCGGGCGGGCCTGTGCCTCCGTGCCGGCCGCTGTAATGGTCTGCCATGGCCGGCACGGAGAAGAACCCCCCTGCGCATGCGCTGGGATGACGCCAGCACACGCTGGCGCTCCCGGGCATGCGCCGGCTGAGGCCCTTCGCCGCCGGTTGGCGTGGTGCCAAGCCCTTTGACGCCGGCTGGCGTGGCGCCAACCCCGCCGGCGCCAGCCTAGCCCCAGAAGGTGTGGAGGATTCCGCACCTTCCGGGCGGCCCAACGCCAGAGTGGTTCACGCCACTCCTTGGTGCCGGCACAGGCCGTCCCACCAGATAGGGGAGAATCCCGCCCCTGGTGTCTATGGTTCTAAGTAGTTGCAGTGCCTATCAAAGTGCTTTTTAAATGTAATGTGTTTGCCTGCCTCCTCTACCTTTTCAGACAGAGTTCAGGTGGTGTTGCCGACCATGCGATATTATTGTTAAGTAAACATTTTAGGCCATTCAAAATTTAATTGTATTTAATAAGGGAACATTGCAACATGAAATAAAATGGCCCAGATTTTGCAGTAGTAATGATGGTGAAACATGTTCAGCACCATTACTCCGCTAAAACTGACATTAACGTCTGAATTCTGCACTGTGCAGTTAAATGCAGAATTCCACCTCTCCATAGTGTACGCTGTTGAAGACCTTTCAGTCTACCTCTAATTAGATATTACTGAACAGACGAGAAATTGCCCGTTGCTATTTGCCTGACTGTAAAAAAAACCTGTTAATACTACATCTTGTTGGTTGAGATGTAACTGAGTTCTTAACAGTATTAAGTTCATAATTACAATAAATAAACCTGACTGGCCCTTAAAAACTAATATTATAGTTGTGGCATATAAAATTACTCTATTAGGATAAAAAGTACATATTTTTGAAATAGGTTTTAAAATTGTAATTAATTTAAAACTTCTATTTTGTGTGCATTTCATTTATTTCATTTTCTGTAAAATGTTTAATTAAAAATGAAGAAATCAGTACATTTTACTTCCAAACTTGCAGTCAGTGAGAATATTTAAATGTGATTGGTTGCTTTCTCGTCTTGATGACATCACTGTTGCTCGACATTTGGATATCCCCTTGGCTTGATGCCAGATTCAGGCTGATACTGGAAAAGGGGAAGTCCGCACCACAAAGATTCCTGAATTCCTGAATCTTTGTGGGCAAATTTCTTCGAGGTCGGTGGCGTTTGATGTCACTTTGCCACTGATCACAGAATCCGAGCCAATATGCTCTTAAGGTTTAGATTGCAGGTGTGAAGCACTAGAACTGGCATCTCTTGCAGAGCATGATGCCATCTTGAGTGTGAGATCTGACCTGTGCCAAACATACATTTTTGAACATAGAACCATAGAATTCCTACAGTGCTGAAGGAGGCCATTTGGCCCATTGACTCTGCACCAATCCACTGAAAGAGCATCTACCGAGGGCCACTACCATACCTCATCCCCGTAACCTAACCTGGACATCCATGGGCACTAAGGGGCAATTTAACGTGGACAATTCACCTAAGCTGCCCATCTTTGGACTGTGGGAAGAAAGCGGAGCACCCGGTGGAAGTGCAAACTCCACACAGGCAGTCACCCAAGGCGATAATTGAACCCGGGTCTGTGACGCTGTGAGGCAGCAGTACTAACCACTGTGCCACCGTGCCACCCACAATTTTGTTTTGGTAGCAGTGAGCCAAGGAAACAATTTGTAGTTTTATCAGGTGCATTGGAAGTATTTTCAAGCTGCAACAAGTTTGTCCATGTTACTAACGCAGCTTCCGTGGGCATCAGGTTCCGGAGTGGGGTTTAAACCACGAGCCTCTGGCCTAGACACTTTCACTGTGGCACAGGACCTTCCCTGGAAAGGAGAGATTATCAGAGAATTGTATTCCGGAAATGGATACAACAGGGATGGCATGGTGGCACAGTAGGTAGCACTACTGCCTCACAGGGCTGGGAATCCGAGTTCAATTCTGACCTTGGGTGACTGTGTGGAGTTTGCATGTTTTCCCCATTTCTGCGTGGGTTTCCTTGGTTTCTCCAGTTTCCTCCCACAGTCCAAGGATGAGCAGGTTCGGTGATTTGACCATGATCAATGCATGGGGTTACGGAGATAGGATGGGGGAGTGGGCCTAGGCTGGGTGCTCTATTGGAGGGTCGGTAAAGACTTGATGGGAGGTATAGCCTCCATTTGCACTTTAGGGATTCTATAGGACTTATTCACTTATGAAGTTATGTTCCGCTGTTATGATACATTCTATGATGCACCGTGAGAAAGTAGTCCACAAGTGATATTGTCACCAGGCTACTAATCCAAAAACGCATGGTAATGCTCTGGGGACGTTCAAATACCACCATGGCAGATAGGGAAATTTAAATTCAATGGAAAGCTGAAAGTAAAAGTCTATTGAAACCATTGTCGATTGTCTTAAAAAATCTATGTGATTCAGTAATGTTCCTGTCGGGAAGGAAATCTGACGTCCTTACCTGGTGTGGCCCACATGTGCCTCCAGACCCACAGCAATTTGGGTTACTCTTAAATGCCCTCTGAAATGGCCCAGCAAACCACTCATTTCAATGGCATCCAGGGATGAACAAGAAATGCTGGCCCAGCGATATCCACACCACCTGAACGAATACAACAGAAAATGTTCTCAGTCCTTGTCAAGCTTGATCGCAAAGAAAGGCGATTCATTAACAAACAGCTGCAGCAAACACAAACGATTGCAAGTATACTTTCTGGGAGGCAAACCGGTAGTTGTCTCGGAAGTAAAGCAATGGATTGTCCATATCGCCATCCAAAAAACGTTTTTGATTGAAGGATTTGTTTGTCACTGCGTTCCGAATGCTACATCAAAAAAAAAACCACTTCTTTAAGTTGCGAATGGTTAGGATCTGGAATGCACTGCCTGAGAGGATAGTGGAGGCAGATTCAAATGTAGCTTTCAAAATTTAACTGGATAATTAACTGAAGAGAAAATATTTACTGGGTTCCAGGAAAAGGAAAGGGAGCAGGACAAGATGAGTTACTCTCACAGACAGATGGCGAAGATGATTTGGAGTTGGGGACCAAGGGCAATGTGTCCAAGTTTGCGGGTGACACTAAGATGAGTGGTAAAGCGAAAAGTGCAGAGGATACTGGAAGTCTGCAGAGGGATTTGGATAGGTTCAGTGAATGGGCTAGGGTCTGGCAGATGGAATACAATGTTGACAAATGTGAGGTTATCCATTTTGGTAGGAATAACAGCAAACGGGATTATTATTTAAACGATAAAATATTAAAGCATGCCGCTGTTCAGAGAGACTTGGGTGTGCTAGTGCATGAGTCACAGAAGGTTGTTTTACAAGTGCAACAGGTGATTAAGAAGGCAAATGGAATTTTGTCCTTCATTGCTAGAGGGATGGAGTTTAAGACTAGGGAGGTTATGTTGCAATTGTATAAGGTGTTAGTGCGGCCACACCTGGAGTATTGTGTTCAGTTTTGGTCTCCTTACTTGAGAAAGGACGTACTGGCGCTGGAGGGTGTGCAGAGGAGATTCACTAGGTTAATCCCAGAGCTGAAGGGGTTGGATTATGAGGAGAGGTTGAGTAGACTGGGACTGTACTCGTTGGAATTTAGAAGGATGAGGGGGGATCTTATAGAAACATTTAAAATTATGAAGGGAATAGATAGGATAGATGCGGGCAGGTTGTTTCCACTGGCGGGTGACAGCAGAACTAGGGGGCATAGCCTCAAAATAAGGGGAAGTAGATTTAGGACTGAGTTTAGGAGGAACTTCTTAACCCAAAGGGTTGTGAATCTATGGAATTCCTTGCCCAGTGAAGCAGTTGAGGCTCCTTCATTACATGTTTTTAAGGTAAAGATAGATAGTTTTTTGAAGAATAAAGGGATTAAGGGTTATGGTGTTCGGGCCGGAAAGTGGAGCTGAGTCCACAAAAGATCAGCCATGATCTAATTGAATGGCAGAGCAGGCTCGAGGGGCCAGATGGCCTACTCCTGCTCCTAGTTCTTATGTTCTTATGTTCTTATGCGATGGGTCACATGGCTGCCTTCTGTTCCGTAACCATGCGATGTGAGAATTTTGACCTGAAAGCAGCATAGTACTTTTGAGAGCGCGAGTCAGTTGTAATTTTCTTCAATAATGAGCAATGGTGGTCCATGTAACCTGGAAACCTTTGACCTGGAAGCAGTACTAACAAGGAGAAAGTTAAGATACTAAGAAACTGTGGACCAGACACAAAAGAGAGCTCTTAGTAGAGAAGCAGAAGGGATGAAATCACAGATGCAGACACAAATAGTAGTAAGCAGACAGAGAAAAAAAGAGGAACATACCAAATTCTTGCGAGGATAAGAAGAAAATCCCGCATTTAAAAAACAGAGGCAGGAGCTCTTGGAGGCAATCAGCTGGATTCTTCAGCCCTTACTGCACCGCAAGATCATCACAGGCACAAGACAGACCATGTAAGGTCCATTGACCTCGGTCAGGAATTTCCGGTCGCTGGGCGGGTGTGGCTGGAGAATCTTGCCCCAAGTGTGAGCTGGTTAAAATTGGCTAAAACCTGGAAACGTGTGTGGAAAGCTTGCCATTGCATATTTTCCCAGAAGTGGTCAAACCATAAACTGGGGGTGTTGGTATTAGTCGTTTGAAAGCTACACAAGGTTGTGCCCCAAAGGAGAGGGTTTGTAGGAATGTGCCTTGCTGATGGTAATTGTACCCGTGAAACCCAGAGTGGGGGTAGCTGTTATGGGCTAGGATTCTTCATCTGCCCTCTGTGAATCATGAACAGCATATTGTGGAACTGTGTAACTTGAAGCTTGTAGTGGTGTAAGATGTATCTTTGTTGCATTGACTATTTAAAGTGAAACTTGCCTCTTTATTTGAAGTGTCATTTGCTTGCTAATTCATGTTCAATTTCCAATGGTTCTGATTGAGAAAGACAAAGAACAATAAAGCACAGGAACAGGCTCTTTGGCCCTCCAAGGCTGTACTGGGCATAATACCATCCTTGGCCAAAACCCTCAGCCCTTCCTCATGCCATATCCCACTGTAGCCATCCTATCCATGTATTTGTCAAGATGCCTTTTGAATGCTGTTAATGTATCTCCTTCCACAACCTCCCCTGGCAACACGTTCCAGGCACTCACCACTGTCTATAAAATACCTGCCTCGCACATCTCCTATAAACTTTGCACCGCGGACTTTAAAACTATGCCCCCTGGTGACTGACCCCCTCCACCCTGGGAAAGTATGCCTGCCCATCACTCTATCCTCATAATCTTGTAGACCTCTCTCAGGTCACTCCTCAACCTCCGTCATTCTAATGAAAATAGTCTGAGTCTATTCAGCCTCTCCGCATAGCTAACACCCTCCAGACCAGGCAACATCCTGGTAAACCTCCTCTGCACCCTTTCCAAAGCCTCCACATTCTTCTGGTAGTGTGGCGACCAGAATTGTGCACAATATTCCAAGTGCAGCCTTACCTACCGAGGTGCTATACAAATGTAGCATGACTTGCCAGTTTTTACACTCGATGCCCCATCCAATGAAGGCAAGCATTTTGTATGCTTTCTTGACTACCTTGCCACTTTCAAAGATTTGTAGACCTGCACACCCAGATCTCTGACTTTCTATATTCCTAAGATTGGTGGTAAATTAACTTGAAAGGGGTGAAATTGTATTGGTGATTTCATCATTCAGTAAATTTTCTAATTTTGCTTGCCCGCGGGGGAAGCAAAGCAGATTCTGTATGATTCTTTCAACATTGCAATGCGTCACAGTTATTGAAGCAAATCTACTGCTTCAACCCATTGCAGTTGCATAACAGGAATTTGTACTTTTAGCTTCTGATCTCATTAAAATTATCCCCAAGGGGTGCTGTTCAGTTATTCACATGAGGATAGGGAAATTCAGACTTCAAACTTAAAGACTGGTTATACTGTGACATGGTACTTAAATATAGGTCAGACATCCACCAGCGAAGGTCACAGGCTGGCGCCAAACAAAATGGGGTCTGCATCTTACAAAGATGTTGTAAATTTTAACAAGTGTGAGGGCTCCTCTGATAACTGCTGATATCTGCAATGTTGCCGATAAAAAGGAACCCCAGAAATGAAGGTGGATTGCCAATATTGCTCAATAAGTAAACCAGTTAAACATGCGGCAGACGTCAAGGACTGGAGCTTTCAGGAACTATAAACGATTGGCAGATGAAACATTAAACCACTATGTCATATGATATGATGAAATCACAGCCGAACAGTGACAGAATTAGTGACTAGGCATTGACAGGATTAACTGAAGGATAAACATGAGGGAAGGAACTCCATGACTAAATTATCTTTTCAGAAGGTGATCTGGGAACTGTATGACAGTTTGTAGCAGTGATGAGCAACTTGGGCTAGTGATTGGGCCGCACAAGTGGCCTTCCTTCATCTCAGTGGGCCACAAGATTAAAATCAGGCTTGTTAACTCACCATTACCCCTGAAAAAGGTTAAATGCATTTAATAAACGCTGATTATTTCATAACGAGTGAAAGAAAATGCTTAACGATTTATATATTAAGAGGGCTATCAACTACAAATGGTAAAAGCAAAAGAAATGTTTATGCTTTGATTGGCCGCTGAGGGAGGATCGCAGTCGATGTTCTGAGCAATCATCATGCAGCTCACCTCACTTGTCCTTGCTTTGCGTGCTAATCGCTTCAGTCATACCGGTCGGAGAAAAACTACGTGGACAGAAATCAGCGGAATGTGGCAACACTGCGCGTCGGCAACGGCCAACAAAATGTCTCGTGGGCGGCACTCAGAACCCAGGCGGTTCGCAGATTGCCCACCACTGGGTTTCAGCCACAGAAAAAGGATTCACTATCCCTGTTCAGGTGGAGATTCATTTCAGCTCCTTTCTTTCGCTGTCGAGTCGTAATTCTCAAAAGGTTGCACAGAGGTGAGTGGGAACGGCACAGGGAACACCCAAGCATGAGTAAACAGTTGGCAAGCCCGACAAACACGGAGTTTGAAAAGATACTTGGAAAGAATATCAAGATCAACACGCACGTTTTTTAAAAATTATATTACGACAAATTTGCTCAGCAGAAACCCATACCAGTAATTATATTAATGACAATGAGGAAATGACGGGCATACTGAATAACTATGTTGCACCAGCATTTACAGTAGAGGAAGAGATCAGCATGCCAGATGTCCTACCATTGAACCAGGCACTCAGTAAAATTATTGTAAGCAAAATAATAGTAATGAAGAAAATAGTGCGCACTAAAGAGTGACAAATCCTGAGGACCCGATGATTCCATCCCGGAATTTTAAATGATGTAATAATAGATGAAGAAGTAGATGGAAATATTACAAGTGCCTAATTACAATCATTCAAAGTTATCTCGATTTTAAGAAATTAGGGTTTAGAAAGTTAACGATGTAACCATGCTATTTAAGAAAGGTAACACAGGGAAACCAGGACACTGTAGACCAGTTAGCTTAACATCAAAGATGCGGTGATTGAAGTTGAAAATTTTCAGCTGATAAGAGAGCCAACATGGATTTAGGAACGGTAGATTAGACTGATGAAAATGATTGAACTTTTTGAAGTGGTTCAAAATTGGTTGGTAAGAGAATGTCTGTGAATATTATTTATAAGGACTTCCAGTATTGATATAGTTCCTCACTGGACACTGTTTGCTAAAGTTGAAGTTGATTGAATTGAAGGCAAATATTGATCTGTTTAGAGAATTGGTTCACTGGCAGGAGACAGAGAGCAGGACTAATGGGTTGGTAAACTGATTAGGAGGATGTGACAAGTGGTGTCTCACAAGGATCTATGTCAGGGCCTAAACTATTCATCACATTTATTAATCACTTAGATGAAGGGATAGAAATTCACATATCCAGATTTTCGGGTGACACAAGATGGTTAGCATTGGAACCAGCGTTGTTGGAAGCATAAAAATTCACAGAAACATTGATAGACAAAGTGAATGGGTAAAACTGACAAATATAACCAAAAGTGAGGTCATCCACTTTGGACGCAAAAACAATAGAAAAGGATAATTTCTAAGTGGTTAAAAGTTAGATACAGTGAGGTCTACAGAGACTGGTCAGGGGAGGGGGGGGGGGGGGGGGGTCTGTGGTCCAGGTAGCTAGATAATTAACATATAAACAAGCAGATAATCAAAAAGGAATGATGGCCTTTATATGAAGCCTGGGCAAAAAGGGGGATAGAAGTCATGCTTCAGTTATATAGAACTGGATAGACTACGGGCATGATTCAGCGACCGCATTGCGGGCACAATGGGTGAATCGCGCTCGAGACCCAAACTGCGCTCTGCGTGGGGCCGATCGCGAGTCTCTCCACTCGCTCTAAATACCCGGATACTGGATTCAGCCAGCGCCTGGTACTAAACAGTCGAACCTGGGTGACCTCACCTGGGCGCCATTTGTACTGGTCCACACAAACATTAACCAGGTGTAATGGCACTTGCATGGGGGTCTGTCAAGTCATTGGAGACCCTTGGGTGATCGGGGACAGGGCAGCATGGCACCCTGGCACGACCCCTGGCACCTGGGCAACTTTGCATGGCCAGACTGGAATTCTGCCAGGATGGCACTACCAGGGTGCCCAGATGCAAGGTTGATACTTCCAGGGGTCTGGCCGAAGGGGAGGCCTTGCCATGTGAGGGAGGGGGGGGGGGAGGAGTAAGCAGGTGTTCCAAGAGGCTGGGGGGTGTGAGGGAAGGCCAAAATGGTGGGGGGGAGGGCGGGGTGGCTTGAAAGGGTGAAAGAACAGGACTGCTGGACAAAACTCGCCCTGATCTGCGAGGAGCCTGCGCGCCAGCAGAAAATCACTCTGCGGCCTCAGTGGGTAGAAACTCCTCAAGGCCAAAAGTGCCGTTGGATAGTGCAGTGTTTCTCAGGGCTGCAGCCACC
This sequence comes from Scyliorhinus canicula, assembly GCF_902713615.1. Taxonomy (NCBI): domain Eukaryota; kingdom Metazoa; phylum Chordata; class Chondrichthyes; order Carcharhiniformes; family Scyliorhinidae; genus Scyliorhinus; species Scyliorhinus canicula. Next base: position 38,644,022 of record NC_052166.1, on the reverse strand, counting down.
AAGAAACACTAAATGCTCCCGACAGTGGTCTTTACCTTCAGTCTGCTGCATCGCGCCCCACAGCTGTGAAGGGCTTTGGGCACCACAACATCGGAAGGATGTATTGACCTTGCAGGGCATGCACTGTAGGTTTGCAATACCTGGAATTTACCAGGTTACAGGTAAATTGATTCAAGTAATCGAGGTATTAAGGGAAACAAATAGAGATAAACTATTTTGCTTGGGGGTGGGGGGGGGGGGGGGGGGGAAGAGAAATCAAAGATTAGGGCACATAGTAAAAAAAACTGGAGCCAGACCTCTCAAGAGTAAAATTAGAAAGAGCTTCTACATGCAAATGTTAGTGGAAGTTCTCTTTAACAAACACCAGGTAATGCTAAAGCAGTTTTTTCTTTTACACCTGCGGCGCTAACAATTGCACTCAAAGACGAGAGACATGTACAATCGAGGCTTTATTACTGTGTGATGCTATTCCTCTGGCTGCAACTGTAGACTAAGGTCTGAGCGACTCACACGCATATTTATACACAAGCTCCCTGTAGGCAGAGCTAGCCGGCAGGGGCTTACCGGAGGAAGCTGTATTACAGGTACAGCCAAGTATGCATATCCACAGTGGTTATCACCACAACACCTGAGATTGTTAAGTGTTTATTTTACAAAGGGAAAAGGGGGATGGCAAAGGTGCATATTTGCGTGACGTTGCAGATCAGCCATTGCTTCATTGAATTTTGGAAGAGGTTCAAGCAGCGGTCACCTCCTGTAGGTATGTTGTCATGTTTGTTATCTTTTCCCTTTCTAACCTTGAGTGAAGCTATTTGAAAAGCTGTGCATCGAAAAGCTGTGAAACATTCCACAACATAGATTCATGCCAAAATATCATCCTCTGGCGATCAGTTTTGAAGTCTAGCATTATCATTATAGTAAAAGAAACTCCCCTCAGGGACTGGGTAGAATATTCTTGAATCTAAAATGTTCTAATGTCCCCTTACTGTCTGATTCTCTGACTGTGAATCTTAGCATGTACTGAGTCTGGAGAAGGGTGTGTAGTTGGCCTGGATCACATTAAGATCCAAAAAGACAAAGTGTTGGGCGTCTTGAAAAATATTAAGGTATATAAGTCCCCAGGGCCTGATGGGATCTACCCCAGAATACTGAAGGAGGCTAGAGAGGAAATTGCTGAGACCTTGACAGAAATCGTTGGATCCTCACTGTCTTCAGGTGATGTCCAGGAGGACTGGAGAATAGCCGATGTTGTTCCTTTGTTTAAGAAGGGTAGCAAGGATAATCCAGCGAACTACAGGCCGGTGAGCCATACATCAGTAGAAGGGAAATTACTGGAGAGAATTCTTCGAGACAGGATCTACTCTCATTTGGAGGCAGCACGGTTTTGTAAAGGGGAGGTCGTGTCTCACTAACTTGATAGAGTTTTTCGAAGAAGCCACAAAGATGATTGATGCAGGTAGGGCAGTGGATGTTGTCGATATGGACTTCAGTAAGGCCTTTGACAAGGTCCCTCATGGCAGACTGGTACAAAAGATTAAGTCACACGGGATCAGGGGTGAGCTGGCAAGATGGATACAGAACTGGCTAGGTCTTAGAAGGCAGAGGGTAGCAATGGAAGGGTGCTTTTCTAATTGGAGGGCTGTGACTAGTGGTGTTCCACAGGGATCAGTGCTGGGACCTTTGCTGTTTGTAGTATATATAAATGATTTGGAGGAAAATGTAATTGGTCTGATTAGTAAGTTTGCAGATGACACAAAGGTTGGTGGAATTACAGATAGCGATGAGGACTGTCAGAGGATACAGCAGGATTTAGATTGTTTGGAGACTTGGGTGGAGAGATGGCAGATGGAGTTTAATCCGGACAAATGTGAGGTAATGCATTTTGGAAGGTCTAATGCAGGTAGGGACTATACAGTGAATGGTAGAACCCTCAAGAGTATTGACAGTCAGAGAGATCTAGGTCTACAGATCCACAGATCACTGAAAGGGGCAACACAGGTGGAGAAGATAGTCAAGAAGGCATACGGCATGCTTGCTTTCATTGGCCGGGGCATTGAGTATAACAATTGGCAAGTCATGCTGCAGATGTATAGAACATTAGTTAGGCCACACTTGGAGTACAGCGTTCAATTCTGGTCGCCACACTACCAGAAGGAAGTGGAGGCTTTAGAGAGGGTGCAGAAGTGATTTACCAGGATGTTGCCTGGCATGGAGGGCATTAGCTATGAGGAGTGGTTGAATAAACACGGTTTGTTCTCAGTGGAACGACGGAGGTTGCGGGGCGACCTGATAGAGGTCTACAAAATTATGAGGGGCATAGACAGAGTGGACTGTCAGAGGCTTTTCCCCAGGGTAGAGGGGTCAATTACTAGGGGGCATAGGTTTAAGTTGCGAGGGGCAAGTTTTTTACACAGAGGGTAGTGGGTGCCTGGAACTCGCTGCCGGAGGAGGTGGTGGAAGCAGGGACGATAGTGACATTTAAGAGGCATCTTGACAAATACATGAATAGGATGGGAATAGAGAGATTCGGACCCAGGAAGTGTAGAAGATTTTAGTTTAGACGGGCAGCATGATCAGCACAGGCTTGGAGGGCCGAAGGGCCTGTTCCTGTGCTGTACTTTTCTTTGTTCTTTGTTCTCTTTGTACTGCCAGGTTAACATTTGAGATGGGCTGTGTGTCATCAAAGTGTGTCATCTGCACTTTGGAAACCCTGATGATATTGATATGTGCGTTATGTACTACAAAGCCATCATTGTATTCTTCCACCTTTGAAACCTGGGTGAAATCATGTCTGGAGTGATGGTGTGAAACTTGTGCAGGTTGAGAGAGTGACGGGTGGATGAGGGGTTGAGAAATGCATGTGAACATTTTCTTGGCTCATTTCGAATGATCAAACTGAAACTCCCTTGCATATTATTCGCCAGCCAAAACAGCTGAAGCTTTCATCGGCCCCCTTTTCTTTTTCTTGGGAATTGTACAACCTTCAAATTCCAAATTAGACCGCTCATCTAAAGCACAATGATTGTTATTTATTCAAATTGAAATCTTTCCCCCTGCCTATGAAGTACGCAGGTGACACAACAGCAAAATACTGCAGATGCTGGAAACCTGAAATACAAATGGAAAAGCTGGAAATAATAATAATAATAATAATCTTTATTAGTGTCACAAGTAGGCTCACATTAACACTGTAATGAAGTACTGTGGAAAATCCCCTAGTCGCCACGTTCCGGCGCCTGTTCGAGTACACAGAGGGAGGATTCAGAATGTCCAATTCACCTAACAAGCACGTCTTTCGGGACTTGTGGGAGGAAACCGGAGCATCCGGAGGAAACCCACGCAGACATGGGGAGAACGTGCCATGCAGACTCCTCACAGACAGTGACCCAAGCCGGGAATTGAACCCGGGTCCCTGGCGCTGTGAAGCAACAATGCTAACCACTGTACTACTGTGCCACCCAAATACTCAACAGGTGGGACAGCATTTGTGGCAAGAAACAGTCTCGATGAAGAGTCAGTTTTCCCGCCTTCCGGTCATGCCAGAGTTAATGGGAGCCTGAATGTTGGCCGCGGGGAAACATGGCAGCGCTGTAAAATTCCTGTTGGTGACTCTGTTTTATTTTCTCCCCAGATGCTGAGTATTTCCAACGTTTTTGGCTTGGAGATCATACAGGCGACTCATTTATTGCCTTGCTGGAATATTGTTATTTTGCCATGCTCCACCTTTTGGCGGATTTCTTGTCACCAGCAGAATGGTCAACTTTGATTAAATATTTCATAGGCACTTGTAAGTGCGGTCTCTCAAATGAAGTAACTTGAGGCAGTTACCTGGTGAATACTGGGTCAGGTACGTGGATGTTAAAATGTCACAGGTATAGAAATGAATCAAATAGAGCAGGCCTTTATATCTCGAGGACATGAATAAAAGGGGCAAGAAGTCGGCCTACGACTGCACAAAAGCCTTGACTAGACCACACCTGGAGTGCTGTGAACAGCTTGGGGCATCACATCTTCGGAGTGCCTCTTTGCAAAATGGTACCTGGACGCGAAGGGTTAAACTACGAGGCGAGATTAAAAACCACATTTTGTAACCTGCTGATTTCGCCAGAACAAATTCACAAAATGACAAACGTTTTTCAGTTGATGTCAGTTTCCATTCATGTCCTCGCAACCATATTCGGAGCTCGAAACTTCCATTTTGCAACTGTGCATTTTTGCAAAGCCCCTCAGGTGGTGGAAAAAGAGCAGTGCCTCATATTATTTACTGAACAAAAAACCCAAAGCATGACTGGAAGGCATGGCGTTGAATCCTCGGAAGCTCAACGGAAAACTCATCTCTTTATTGAGGGGAGACTTCATACTGGTGATAAATAGATGGCGGTAGCAAGGTGCAAGAAAAATGAACAATAAAAGCCATGTTTAAGTCGATGAGGTGGATGATTTTCCACCGCAAGCAGCAGCATTGTTTTTGAAGATACAGTTTGAAAATGTGAAATAGAAACACCAATTCCCAGCAATTTACATTTATGTTTTCCATCTAAAATAGGAGCGATTTCAAGCATTTGTGCATGTAATTCATCAACTGGGGCATACAAATGAACATTCATCCTGCAGAAACATATCAATTAATCGTAGCAGTACAGCTAAACTGAAAGAAATAACCTGAATAGCAGAAGTTATTTAGCTTTGTTACGGACTTAATTTCGATCTGAAAAGTAACAAGTTTATCAGTCTGCCTGCAAAGGCCATGTCTTAAGGTCTCAGGTAATGTGGGTGAAGCCCTGCTGCTGTAAAGATGTGTTTATAACAAGGGTGATAAAGTAAGCACACATTGGACTACTGATAATTCAATACTTTGCAACTCCTCAATACGGGGCATTTTGGAGTTTGCTTCTTGTAACCCTACCGAATGCTAGTGATGCAATGAGTAAAATTTCTTGTAATTGATGAATCATAACCAACATTTCAGTCTGAGTTTGTAAGTCAGAATTTCACTTTTTCATTGTATTAAACCAATGATATTAGTTCAAAGAAAACAAAATAGAGGGACAGATAACATTTGATTACGAAGAAACAAAATAATTCGTGAACTATGAAACCATTTTGAAACTGTTCATTTTCTTCGGAATTTGTGCATTAAAATAACCATCGTACCTGGAATCGCATCTTCTAGCCTCCAATGCTAAGGTAACAAAAAAAATCCCTTTGAAGCCGAATGATCAAACTGTTGCTGCAAGATTATTACAAATCCAACATCACAGCAGCGAGCAAGAGAGCTGCAGCATGGCCTGTTCTTTAGAAAGTAGATATTCCCTCTAGCTGCCAGTCTTGCCCACATCTGCCCGTTTGTTTCTTTCCATGACAAAAGCAGGTGAGAAAACAAATTTTTTTCTCTCCCTGTGAGCTATTTGGAAAGTGCGAATGAATAGAGAGGCTGATGGCTCCGTGGTGCTGCAGGAACTTGGTTAGCAGAAAAATGGTGTCCACTCTGCTCCTGCTCACTTGCAGCATGGCCAGCAATGGCGAGGGCAGCAGAGCTGGCATTACGTCTACGCACCGTAAGTATGCAGACCAGGCAGATTGTGACACCAGTGTTTAATGCAAATTATATGCCATGCCTGCCATTTCAGTCTACACTGTTCTGGTTAACACCCTCTCCTAACAATGATCATGAATTCAACAACATGTGGGCCCCTAACCCACTCCACCACTGTATAAAGCGATCATTAATAACTTGCAGGTTTAGTTTCCCGCTATTTTCTACCGGTGCGATCTTGCTGAGCTTGTGGGATGGCATGGTAGCACAGTGGTTAGCACTGTTGCTCAACAGGGCCAGTGTGCCAGGTTCGATTCCCGGCTTGGGTCACTGTCCGTGCGGGGTCTGCACATTCTCCTTGTGTCTGCGTGGCTTTCCTCCGGGTGCTCCGGTTTCCTCCCACAAGTCCCGAAAGACGTGCTTGTTAGGCGAATTGGACATTCTTAATTCTCCCTCAGTGTACCCGAACAGGCGCCGGGGTGAGGCGACTAGGGTATTTTCACAGTAACTTCATTGCAGTGTTAATGTAAGCCTACTTGTGACAATAATAAAGATTAATTATCAGGACTACGCGGTGTTTGGAGCAGTTAATAAAAGTTGGTAGGTTCTGCAAGGAGTGGTGCTGAATATGACAAAGGCTTTGGCAGGCACTAACTGCAATGGTTCTGATGACAACATCTGCTCCCAGCCTTCAAGCCTGTATTGGTAGTCTCCCTTGGACTTCCGTATTGGAGGGGGATGGAGCAGAGACAGCAAAGAAGACAAGCTGGACTCAGAGGGAGGAGTAAGGTCTCTTCACCCAAACTTTTATCTGCCATGTAACTTCCAGGAACATTTCCCCGACCTCCATCTGAGTCCAGAGCCAGGTTGTTTGATCACTGTGATTCACCAAGGGGGCCGACATGGAAATGCGCCACCTCCTGAACCAGGCCTGCATTCTTAGAGCAGGGAACTGGAGGCACTGCCAGTGGCTATGAAGGTGACCATGGCCCAGAATTTTTTTTACACCAGGATTCTTCCAGGCTGAACCAGGGAATGTAGCTGAGATCTAGGCTGCTCACAGTCCACAGCTGCATCCAGGAAGTGACAGACATGTTATATGCCTGGAGAAGGAATAGAAGGAAGCGGAAACTGGTAGGGGTTTGGTGAGGGTGCTGCTGAATGTAGCTTTGCCAGGATATTTAACTTCTTTTTGGTGCAGGGTTATCAAATTCAAACACGTGGCTTTGTGGCAGCTGGATCTCAATGGTGAGATGTACTGAAACCTTACACACACTTGCTCAATGTGCAGCTGTGAACATCCATGCCCGTCTCATCATGTTGGCGAATGCCCACTTTCCTGGCAGCAGTCATGAGGCGTTCAGTCTGCTGTTCCAATCCTTTAACATGGTGGGATGTGCAGGGAAGAGCTTAACCACTTTACATCTCGCTGGCGGCTTTTCTCGCCAACCCAACCACACGTGGCCAACATGCAGACAATAAAAGCCAAGTTGCGACAAGGAATGTCATCAAGCAGCTGATGGGCATTCTGAGCCAACCGTTTGGCTAACTCAATCATTCTGGAGGAGTCCACCAACATATGCTTGAGTGGGAATCCCAATTTGAGACGTTCTATATCATCATTCATAACCTGGCTATCATGAGGAACAGCCCTTGTCACCTCAGGAAGAGGGGGATGAAGAGGAGGAGGAGGATGAAGAGCAGGATGAAGAGGAGGAGGCAGCTGGCACATCAATGTTCTGGATGTGTTGCCCATGACAACATTCGTTGACTCAGTTTTCCCTGAATAAAACTACAGATCCCCCCGTGCGATATTTCCATTCTCCATCATCCCTGTTTGCATGATCACCGCGTCCTCATGGACAATATCCTGAAGTAAAGCCACCGCTATACAATTCTCTATCAGCTTCATCAGGCAAAATGTACAGCATTCCATACAATGTTCACTTCACCATTGTGTTCCAATATCCCATTAAATACTTAATTGATCACCTTTTGTGCATTCCTTCATGCCGATCATTTGTGTACCTTTGCCTGGCCTAGTGGGAAGGCTGTAAATTTTCATTGCAAGAGACTACAGATGGCCTTGTGGGATAACCACCACTAAATCCGAACCGAGAAGGACGGAATGTGGACTGCACCACATGCACATGTGCAATAGCAGCCTGGGCTGAGTGGCTGGCAGACAACAGCAAGGTCAGTGGTGGGAGAATGAATGCTATTATTCTGAGAGAGGGCAGCAGGTTCGTGCTTCAAGGACAGCCACTGGTATTCTCCGGGTGGCTTCTCAGCTCTTTGAGAATCCTTTGGAGGTATGATTGCTGAACTGGTGTGAAATACTGAAAACCCAGTTAAACACTGCTATCCACAGCCACAATGGCAGCAATCTAAACCTCCATGGTACCAGGCCGCATTTAAGCAGCCTCAGTCCTAGTTCCCACTCTTTTGTTTGGTGGCTTCTTCTCGTGTGACAATCGGAGCTGGGACAGCCGTTAACAGATTTTATCTGATGGTTGGGCCCACAAGTCAACTCATGAAGGTGGCTACCACTTTCAAACTGTAGAGGGGGGGCTCCAAGCTCTGCTCCTCCATGCTCCTTGACAATGACAGCAGGTTTTGACAGACCTGCCAATGTACCCCCCCATTTCTGCATGCCTGCCCAACGTCCTGTTTCTATCCCCTATCAATGTCCTCTGCGTGCAACCTCACACTCCAGGGAATGAGCACCCACATGGTCCTTGCCCCCTGTCCTGGCCACAGCACTCTAATGCACGGTGGCACACCGTGCGTAGATCTCACTTCGGCCACGCCATATATTCTGCGCAGTGCCTGCGTCAGAGCTTGTGGCTGTCGTTGTTGGACCAAGTAAAAGTGCTTCTCCTTACTCAGTCTCTTCTTCATCTAAACCCTTGGCCTCCTGCACCAGTACTGGCTAGGCAGCAGCTTTTAAGTATCTGAATGCACAAGGGTGGAGCTGGAGTGAGGGAAGGCAAAGGAAAGCACGGAGGGGATGGTTAGCCCATCTACAGAAAGCAAATTTGCTGTGCAAAATGGCTTTCTAATCACAGGTTTCTGTGTACAACCCCATAGGAAGTGTGTGGGCAAATGTGAGTGTAATGAATGGTTAAACATATTTTATCACTGCTGACTGTAAAATCCACATTGCAACGTGGAATTGGTATAATATTGTGGTATTCAGAAATGTATTCTTGGCCTGTGGCAGAAGCACTTAAGCTGAAATCTCCTCAATGTTTTGTTAGTGTTTTGGTCACCAACAGTTTCAAAAAAGAAATGAAAGCATCGTGACTTCAACTGAAGTCAGTTAGCTTTCACTCAGGAAGACCATGTTGCCCTCTGCCTGTTACCAGCGTCTGGGCATTGAACATTTAGCTGGTTCAGTTCCCCGACAAGCATTCTACTTATGAGACCAGGAAAGAGCCAAAATATTAATAAAGCCTTTTAGCAGGCACAGGGATTGCATAGATAGATGTTCTACAGTGCAGAAGGAGGCCATTCCGCCCACCATGTTTGCACTGACCCTCTGAAAGACCATCCTACCTAGCCCCAGTCCCTTGCCCCATCTCCATAACCCCACCTAACCTGCACATCTTTGGACTTAAGGGGCAATTTGGCATCGCCAATTCACCTGACCTACACGTCTTTGGACTGTGGGAGGAAATTGGAGCACCCGGAGGAAACCCACGCAGACACAAGGAGAAAGCGCAAACTCCACACAGCCACCCAAGGTTGGAATTGAACCTGGGTCCCTGGCGCTGTGAGGCAGCAGTGCTAACCACTACCAATTCCCCTGGCCCCGATGGGGGTGATGCAGACTGCATTCATGTCACGATACCTGCATATCCCCCAGGATTGCAGTGTGCAGACCATTGCTAAATGTGCTGCTGAATGGCTACATGGCCAGCCGGGGCGTGTGGGGGCCGAGTTTATGCAAGGTTGGCACAAATTAAAGCCAGCCTCTACTTCTTAAACTCAGAGGTCTGGACCTCTCAAAAATGAACTGAGCTATAACTCTAGCAAGACTTTGACATGGTGATGCAAGTATCTCAGGAAGAAGAAAAAGGAGCTGAAGAGATGGCTCCCAGATCCTCTGATGCAACTGGAGGCCTTAGTGAAGGATGTGGAAAGGAGCAGAGTGATCACCATGCTGCAGTGGGCCAGGAGGTTGACCAGACAAATATATAGGGAATGGGTGCAGATAGCCACAGAATTCAATGTAAGGAGTCTGATTGAGGAACTGGCTGAGGAGGCACATAACAGAAGTGAGCCTTCTAAACGAAGGAACATGTATGATCGCCTACAACAACAATACATTGTAATTAAAGCACCTCTGCAGCAGCAACAGAAAGTCAAAATCCACTTCAACTCAAAATGGCATGAGGCTCCTTTTTACTAACACAATGAGTGTGTGGGTGAGTTGTGGCCCTCTTGTTCAGCTGTGTTTCGGTGAGAGTGTTAGCAGAAGCTACGAGATCCAAAACACAAGTTCAGCCACCATTGGGCCTTCATTGGGCAGCACGGTAGCATAGCGGTTAGCACTGTTCACAACGCCAGGGTCCCAGGTTCAATTCCCCCCTGGGTCACGGTCTGTGCGGAGTCTGGACGTTCTCCCTGTGTCTGTGTGGGTTTCCTCCGGGTGCTCCGGTTTCGTCCCACAATCCAAAGACGTGCAGGTTAAGTAGATTGGCTAAATTGCCCTTAGTGTCCAAAAAGATTAGGAGGGGTTACTGGGTTAGGGGGATAGGGTGGAAGTGAGGGCTTAAGTTGGTGGGTGCACACTCGATGGGCCAAATGGCCTCCTTCTGCACTGTATGTTCTACATTCTATTACCATGACAATCTGCCCAGTCTGCATGTTTCCAGTGTAAGTACGGAACTTCCCGACTGTTCCCTTTCTAACTTGGCAACAGAAGGCTTTGGGAGTGGAACACCAGTCATTCTTTTAGGCCATAAGAAGACCATAAGAAATAGGAACAGGATAGGCCATTCGGCCCCTGAAGCCTGCTCCGCCATTCAATAGGATCATGACTGATCCAACATTCCTCATGTCCACTGTGATGAATGATTACTGCACCTTTAATGTGATGATCCTTTTAACACTGTGTTCGGAACCCTGGGGGATTCCGCCTCCGGCTCCACCCCCCAGGGAGCCATATATAAGGTAATGTTCAGTGGGCAGTGTGCAGTGAGCCCACTTCTCGGTAGCTGTCTGGTTCTCTGCTAATTAAAGCTTTTATATTACCAATCATCTCTCTCGAGTTGGAATTGAGGGTATCTCAATTTGATTAGCAGATCCTTTGCGTCCCTAGTAGCCCGTCGGAGGATTCTTTTCAGTGGAAGGATGCGAGGCCCCCAAGCGTGGAGGCCTGGATCAACGATATGGCAGGGTTTATTAAATTGGTGAGGGTGAAATTTGCCCTAAGGGGATCGGTGCAGGGTTCTTCAGGAGGTGGCAACTGTTCCTAGATTTCCTGGCAGAACGGTAGAAAAAGGCCGGCAGCAGCAGCAACCCGGGGGGGAAGGAGTGGGGGGGGGGGGGGGGGGGGGGGGGCGTCTTTTTGTTTTGGGCTGAAGAGACGTGTATATTTGTTCTTTGCTAATGACGGGCGTTAATTTATTTCTTCTTTTTTGTATACATGTGGGGGGGGGGGGGGGGGTTGTTCTTTCTGTTCTTAGTATTTTCTGTTATTGATATTTTGTGAAAATTTGAATAAAAATTATTATTAAAAAAAAAATGTAATTAGCAGATTACTTCAAGATGGACAGCGGCCTAAAGCCGGAGAAGCTCAATTTGGGCGCTCGGGTCGCCGGAGGCCGCAGAAATTTTAAAATACTGGCTTTGGTGTTGTGAGGCCTACCTGAACTCCTCAGACACTCCAGTCGATGGACCTCGCAAGCTGAGCTTATTACATGCCCGGGTGGGCCACAGACTCTCCTCCGCGATTGAAAAGGCCACCACGTACGAGGCGGCAGTCAAAATCCGGCAGAAGCACTTCGTTAAGCCAATAAACGAGGTACACGGCCGGCATTTGCTCTCGACCTGCCGGCAGCGCTCTGGGGAAACCCTGGACGAGTACATGGAAAGACTCACTGCGCTCGCTAGGAACTGCGACCACAAGGAGGTGACGGCAGAAGTCCATATGAACTTGCACATCCGAGATACTTTCGTGTCCAGTATATGATCCACATACATCAGGCAGCGACTCCTCGAAGACGGAGCAAAAGACCTCCAAGGCACCGTAACGCTCGCCTCCTCTCTGGAAGTTGCCCACCATAATCTCCACACGTACTCCACAGACCTTGCGAACCCCTCTCGGTCCCCACCAGACTCGGCCATGCTACAGGCCTGCGCCGCGCGACGTCCCGCTCACACCGGGGGTACACCGTGCTATTTCTGTGGGCAAGACCAGCACCCATATCAGCGTTGCCCAGCCCGCTCCGCTATCTGCAACGACTGCGGAAAGAAGGGGCATTTCGCAAAGGTCTGCCTAGCTGGGCCCAAGGTCCAGAAACAAAAGTCTCATCGGGCCCAAAAATCGAGCCCACAGGCCCCGCAACGCAGCTGCGCGCCGGCCGGACACGCTCCCTTCTGACGCGTCATCGGTCTTGTGCGAGTCATGGGGCGGCCATCTTGGAGGCGGCCATCTTCAAAATCCGACACGTGCAACCGACATGGCGGCCATTTTGTGACTCCGGGCGGCCATTTTGTGTGTCCAATTCAGCTGAGGACTCTGACTACCTGCAACTGGGAGCGATCACCCTCGATCAATCACGGCCGAAGCACCTACAGAACTCCATGATGCAGGTCCAAATCAACGGGCGCATCAACCCCTGCCTTTTCGACTCCGGGAGCACAGAGAGCTTTATTCACCCAGAAACGGTAAGGCGCTGCTCCTTGCACACCTATCACACCTCCCAAACTATCGCTCTCGCATCCGGGTCCCACTTGGTCGAAATCATGGGGTATTGTGTCGCGAACCTCGCAATCCAGGGCGCCGAGAACGCCCGTTTCAAACTTTATATCCTCCCTCACCTCTGCGCCCCCTTGCTGCTCGGTCTGGACTTTCACTGTAGCCACCGAAGCCTGACACTGAAGTTCGGCGGACCCCTGCCCCCACTCACGGCATGTCGCCTAGCAACACTTAAAGTTGCACCACCTTCCCTCTTCGCGAACCTCACCCCTGACTGTAAGCCCATCGCCTCCAGGAATCGGCGGTACAGTGCCCAAGATATAACTTTTATCAAGTCAGAGGTTCAGCGGTTGCTGAAAGAAGGGGTCATAGAGGCTAGCAACAGCCCTTGGAGAGCACAAGTGTTGGTAGTCCGGTCTGGGGAAAAATAACGGATGGTGGTGGACTATAGTCAGACCATAAACCGTTTTACGCAATTCGATGCGTACCCCCTTCCTCGCATAGCAGAAATGGTTAACCAGATCGCCCAGTACCGGGTATTCTCCACGGTTAACCTAACATCCACCTATTATCAGCTCCCTATCCGCCCGGAGGACAGCCTCTACACGGCCTTCGAAGCAGCCAGTCGGCTTTCTCACTTCCTCAGGATCCCTTTTGGCATCACAAATGGGGTCTCCATTTTTCAAAGGCCAATGGACCAAATGGTGGAACAGTACAGCTTATGCGTTACTTACTCGTACTTGGACAATGTCACCATCTGCGACCATGACCAGCAGGACCACAATGCAAACCTGAAAATGTTTCTCCAGACCACCCATGCCCTCAATCTGACCTACAACAAAGAGAAATGTGTTTTCCCACACAACCCGACGAGCCATCCTCGCCAGACACCGACCACATACTAAAAGAACTTGAAATGAAAAATGAAAATCGCTTATTGTCACGAGTAGTCTTCAATGAAGTTACTGTGAAAAGCCCCTAGTTGCCACATTCCGGCACCTGTCCGGGGAGGCTGGTACGGGAACTTCCCCTTCCCCGTAGCCTCAAGGCACTCAAACGGTGCTTGGGGCTCTTTTCCTATTACACCCAGTGGGTCCCCAGATATGCGGACAAAGCCCGCCCACTCATTAAGACCACGGTTTTTCCCCTGACGGCTGAGGCCCGGTCGGCCTTCAGTCGTATCAAGGCCGATATCATCAAGGCCGCCATGCACGCGGCGGACGAAACCATCCCCTTCCAGGTAGAAAGCGATGCATCAGATGTCGCCCTGGCTGCTACCCTCAACCAGGCAGGCAGGCCAGTAGCATTTTTCTCCCGAACCCTCACCGCCTCGGAAATTCGGCACTCTGCAGTTGAGAAGGAGGCACAAGCCATTGTGGAGGCCGTGCGGCACTGGAGGCACTACCTAGCCGGTAGGAGGTACGCCCTCATCACCGACCAATGGTCGGTAGCCTTCATGTTTGATAACGCACAACGGGGCAAAATAAAAAATGATAAAATTTTGAGGTGGAGGATCGAACCTACGCGTACGATATTACATATCGTCCAGGGAAGCTGAATGAGTCCCCAGATTCCCTGTCCTGCGGCACATGCGCCAAAGCGCAGAAAGACCGTCCGCGGGCTATCCACGATGACCTCTGTCACCCGGGGGTCACCCGGCTTGCTCACTTCATCAAGTCCCACAATCTACCTTACTCCACCGAGGAGGTCAAGGCCATGACCAAGGCTTGCCAGGCCTGTGCGGAGTGCAAACCGCACTTCTACCGACCAGATAAGGCTGGCCTGGTAAAAACCTCTGGGCCCTTTGAGCGAATAAGCGTGGACTTCAAAGGGCCCCTCCCGCCCACCAACCGCAACATCTATTTCCTCACTGTCATCGACAAATTCTCCCGCTTCCCATTCGCTGTCCCCTGCCCCGATATGACCTCGGCTATCGTAATCAAGGCACTGCACAGCATCTTCATCCTGTTTGGTCTTCCCGCTTATATCCACAATGACCGGGGTACATCATTCATGAGCGATGAGCTGCGTCAGTATCTGCTCAGCAAGGGCATCGCCTCGAGCAGAACGACTAGCTGTAACCCGCGGGGAAATGGGCAGGTGGAGAGGGAGAACGCGACAGTTTGGAAGGCTGTCCTTCTAACCCTACGGTCAAGAAGTCTCCCAACCACATGCTGGCAGGAGGTCCTACCCGATGCCCTACACTCCATTAGGTCGCTCCTCTACACGGCCATGTACAAGGCCCCTCACAATCGCTTGTTTGTCTTCCCCAGGAAGTCTACCTCTGGGGTCTCGCTTCCACGTTGGCTGACAACTCTGGGACCAGTTCTACTCCGGAGGCACGCGAGAAGCCATAAGACGGACCCTCTGGTCGTGAGGGTCCAGCTGCTGCATGCGAACCCCCAATACGCCTACGTCGAGCACCTAGGCAGAAGGCAAGACACAGTTTCCCTGCGAGACCTGGCACCCGCTGGCTCTCCCACTGACTTCCCCCTTTACCGATGCTCCCCTCCCCGCACCGGCTGCTGACATGGAAAGCGACCCCCTCTAGCCCCCCCCCCCCCCCCCCCCGCCGGCGCCAGCACCAATCACCCTAGTCACCCCGGATACCCGCCCTGCTCCAACACGGGCAAAGGCTCAGACCACCGTGCTCCTGGATATACTCCCAGTGATGACGCCCGTGTCCGCCGCACCACCGCCGGAGCTGAGAAGGTCAACAAGGACAATCAGACCACCCAAAAGACTGGACATGTAATTCCACTTCACCCCCGATGGACTCTGTTTTTTTTTTAAAACAGGGGGTGAATGTGATGAATGATTACTGCACCTTTAATGTAATGATCCCTTCAATACCGGGTTTGGAACCCTGGGGGACTCCACCTCCAGCTCCACCCCCCCCCCCCCCCCCCCCCCCCCCCCCAGGGAGCCATATATATGGTAATATTCAGTGTGCAGTGAGCACACTTCTCGGTAGCTGTCTGGTTCTCTGCTAATAAAAGCCTTTGTATTACCAATCATCTCTCTCGAGTTGGAATTGAGGGTATCTCATCCACTTTCCTGCCCTTTCCCTGTAACCCTTGATTTCCTTACTGATCAAGAACCTATCAACCTCAGCCTTAAATATACACAAGGATTCTGCCCGCACAGCTCTCTATGGCAAGGAGTTCCAAAGACTCACAACCCTCTGAGAGAACAAATTCCTGCTCATCACAGTCTTAATTTGGCACCCCTTTATTCTGAGACTATGCCCTCTGGTCCAAGACTCTCTCATGAGGGGAAACATTCTCTAAGCATTTACCCTGTCAAGTCCTTTAAAAATCCTCTATGTTTCAGAGATCATCTTGCATTCTTTGAAATTCCAATGAGTCAAGTCCTAACTTGTTTAACATTTGCTTACAAGACAATCCCTCCAGACAATCCCTAGGCGGAAGGCAAGACACAGTTTCCCTCAATAGCACAGGATCCCAATCATCCTAGTGAACTTTCTCTGAACTGCCTTCTCTGAATAATATTTTTCCTCAAACAATGGGACCAAAACTGCTCACAGTACTCCAGATGTGGGGCGAAATTCTCCCATCGGGAGACTAAGTGGCGACTAAGTTTCACTCCGGCGTCGGAGGCCGCTCCTCGCCCCCTATTCTCCCACCCCCAGGGGGCTATTACGCGCGTCAATTACGCCCACTGGGCCTTGGCGCCATATAAAAGCGAATCACCGCGTAAATTACACGGGCAGCAGTACGTTAATGACATCACCCGCGCATGCGCAGGTTGGCCGGCGCCAACCCGTGCATGCGCGGTTACCGTCCTCCCCGTGGGCGCCCCGCAAGACATGGAGGATATATCTTGCGGGGCGGCAGAGGAAAAGAGTGCGTCCTTTAGAGACGCCGGCCTGCCGATCGGTGGGCACCGATCGTGGGCCAGACCCCTACTGAGAACCCCCCTGGTTCTCGATCCTCCCTCCCCCCCCCCCCACAGGTCGCACACGCAGCGTTCGTGCGCTGTTCACGCCGGCAGCGATCAGAACCCGTCGGATTCGGCAGGCCGCTCAGCCCATCCGGGCCGGAGAATCGCCGCTCGCCTGCTACAAACGGCGAGCGGCAATTCTCCGAGAGACCTGTCGTGAAACGCGGCTCACCATTTTGGGGGGGGGGGGGGGGGAGTGGGAGAATCGCATGCGGGTGCCAGGGCGGCGTGGCGGGAATCGCCCGGCACTCCCGCGATTCTCCCACCCGGCGTGGGGGGTCAGGGAATTGCGCCCGTGGTCTCACCAGTACCTTGTAAAGTTGCAGCATGATTTCCCTACTCTTACACTCCAACCCCCTTGAAATAAGAGCCAACATTCCATTGGCCTTCCTGATTACCTGCTGCACCTGTGCGTTGTGTTTTATGAACAGGTACCCCAAGTCCCGTTGTTTTGCAGTTTTTTGCAGTATTTCTCTGTTTAAATAATAGTCTGTTCTTTTCTTCTCCCTTCCATAATGAACAATTTCACATGTTCCCACATTATGCTCCATTTGCCAACTTTTTGCCCACTAACGTACCTCTCAATATCTCTTTAAAAAATGTTTATATTCCTCTCGCAACTTGCTTTTCCACCTTAACATCTGGGTTCCTATTATCCCAAACCCCACAGCACTACGGAGTTGAATTTCACAGCAAAGGTTACTTTATTGTGACATTTTCAGGATATGGCAGAGTTTCTGAAAGGATATGTTGTTTATAGTAATGATGTGGGATGTGGATATGATAAGACGAGTATTGGATGATCAGTGAAGCAATTTCAAGAATTGAGGCCTCAGGGTTGTGGGTTGTTGAGGGGAATAATGTGGATGTCATGGGCAAGCCACCCTAACAATGGCCAGTAAAATCCAAGACCAAAAGAACATATGGGGCTGGTTTAGCACATTGGGCTCAATAGCTGGCTTGTAATTCAGAACAATGCCAGCAGTGTGGGTTCAATTCCCTGAACAGGTGCCGGAATGTGGTGACTAGGGGCTTTTCACAGTAACTTCATTGAAGCCTACTTGTGACAATAAGCGATTATTATTTAGGGGTAGCACGGTAGCACAGGTGGATAGCACTGTGGCTTCACAGCGGCAGGGTCCCAGGTTCGATTCCCCGCTGGGTCACTGTCTGTGAGGAGTCTGCACATTCTCCCCGTGTCTGCGTGGATTTCCTCCGGGTGCTCCGGTTTCCTCCCACAGTCCAAAGACGTGCAGGTTAGGTGGATTGGCCATGCCAAATTGCCCTTAGTGACCGAAAAAGTTAGGAAGGGGTCATTGGGTTACAGGGACAGGGTGGATGTGAGGGCTTAAGTGGGTCGGTGCAGACTCAATGGGCCGAATGGCCTTCTTCTGCACTGTATGTTCTATTATGCAACTCTACTGACCAAGATCTGGGAGATCTGACAGCTGGAATCTATTGAGCACATGAGAAGAAATCATGATGTAGAAAGCCTGATGTTAATGAGACAGATCAATGGTGAAAGGGATGGAGATAGACAAAGAACTGTCTTTTCAAAGAGCCTTGCAAACTGGGCAAATGTACCAGTGATGAAGATGATCCACACCTCTATTCACATGGAGGTCACTGGTCTTCTCACAGGGTATCTGAAGGGAGAGAGAGATGTTGGACGAGATTCTCCGTCCTGCCAGGTGGCCAATGGGGTACTCATTGTGGGCAGCCGCACGCCATTGGGAAATCCCTGGGCGTGGGTGTGCTGCCGGCGCAATGGAGAACCCTGCCAGCGACGAATCCAGACTGTTGGCTTTACTCTTGAAAATGGTCCTCAGCTAACACTGTGGTGCTATTAGCAGCAACATTATTAATATTGATGAGATATTGGCCGGAATTCTCTGGCCATTGGGATTCTCTATCCCTGCCAGCAGTGCACCCCCTCCCACAGATTCCCCGACGGAGGAGAAATCCTATCGAGGTGCTGGAAGTAGAGATTCCCCCCACCAGTCATTTTCCTTCCTTAACCACTTGCTGTACCTGCAGGCTAATGCTAATGCTTTGGGATTCATGCACCAGCCTCCCTGGACAGGCGCTGGAATGTGGCGACTAGGGGCTTTTCATTGAAGCCTACTCGTGACAATAAGCGATTTTCATTTTTTTCATTCACAAGGACACCCAGTTCCCGCTGATTTGCAGCATCCAGCAATCTTTCATCATTTAAATAAAGTTCAGCTTTTCTATTCTTCCTGCCAAAGTGAACAACCACACTTTTAGCCCATATAATCCAGCATCTGACAAACTTTTGCAGACTCACTTAACCTATCTATATCCTTTTTCAGACTCTTTGGCCTGAATTTTGCAACAGTGGAAATGGTGGAAGAGGCTGCAATATGGAAGCTCCTACCCTGAACACGGCACCGACAATTTTCGCGGGGAGAGAATGGGGCTGGCTCAGGATTTGTGCTTGCACATTTCACGTAGTTATAGAACATAGAACAGTACAGCACAGAACAGGCCCTTCGGCCCTCGA
Organism: Scyliorhinus canicula; assembly: GCF_902713615.1. Lineage (NCBI taxonomy): Eukaryota > Metazoa > Chordata > Chondrichthyes > Carcharhiniformes > Scyliorhinidae > Scyliorhinus > Scyliorhinus canicula. Next base: position 38,625,071 of record NC_052166.1, on the reverse strand, counting down.
TGTTGTGCCGAGCAATGATCAACCTACTCAACCCCACGTATCCACCCTATACCCGTAACCCAACAAACCCCCCCCCTTAACCTTACTTTTAAGGACACTACGGACAATTTAGCATGGCCAATCCACCTAACCCGCACATCTTTGGACTGTGGGAGGAAACCGGAGCACCCGGAGGAAACCCACGCACACACGGGGAGGACGTGCAGACTTTTTATGAATTTTATGAACATGAAAATTAGTAGCAGGATAGGCCGTTGGGCTCCTGAGCCTGCTCTGCCATCCAGTAAGATCAATGGTTCTATTGGTAAAACATAGATCTGATGAATTACCTAAAATATAGTTGCTGATGTGAAGCTATCCACATAAAATAACGCAACACTTTGCCTCTTATTAGCAAACACTTAAAAGAGGAAACCATTCACAAATGTCTCAACTCCCCAATAACCTTTGACTCGGCTTGTTGGTCAAGAATCTATCTACCTCTGCCTTAAAAATATTCATTGTGTCATGTGAGAGTACCTTTAAGAAATGGATGTTTAAGCTCATATTACTGAAGTGATGTCAGAGTGTGGGTGGAGCTGGGTTTTTAGCTCAGCCATTTTGCAGTGTTTAGTTTCAATTTGGGAGAGGAGCTGAAAAGTGTCGGGCTGGTGAGCTGTTTGAAAGGAGGAAGCAAGTTTTGAGAAAAAGAGCTTGGGTATGTCTGTATTTGCAGTAAGCTGGATCTGTTGTGATCTCTGCCATGAAAGACTATCTCCGAATCATTTGGGTGATTTAAACACATAATAGTAATGTCTTTAACCTGATGTGTTTCTGTTTAAAGGTGTTAAGTCTTTTGGAGGTTTGAAGGAACATTTTGAGGTATTATTTTCGGGGTTATCTTTGAAGTAAGGGGTGTTAAGGAATCCAATGTTTATTTAGAAATGTTTTTTTTTCTTTTTTAAATTTAGATTAGCCAATTATTGTTTCTAATTAAGGGGCAATTTAGCGTGGCCAATCCACCTACTCTGCACATTTTTGGGTTGTGGGGGCGAAACCCACGCAGACACAGGGAGAATGTGCAAACTCCACACGGACAGTGACCCAGAGCCGGGATCGAACCTGGGACCTCGGCGCCGTGAGGCGGTTGTGCTAACCACTAGGCCACCGTGCTGCCCTTATTTAGAAATGTTAAGTTGAATTCATGGAATAAACATTGTTTTGTGTTTAAAACCCCACGTGTCCATAATTGTAATACCACACCTGGAGACCAAGCTGTGTGCTTCAAAAGCAACAATACATTAAAGGGAGAGGTTGGTTGAACTCCATGATACATTTTGGGGTTCTGAAAATGCCGCTCCCATAACAATTGACTCTACCTCCATCACTCTCTGGGGAAGAGAGTTCCAAAGATTCATGACCCTCTGAGAGAAAAGATTCCTTCTCACGTGCGTCTTAAATAGGAGCCCCCCCCCCCCTATTTTAAAACAGTGTCCTTAATTTGACTCTCTTTGAATCTTCGTGTCTGTCAATGCACCACAGACTATTTACCATTTTGATTCAGAAACTAGGTGTTGATGTTGGTGGGCGAAATTTGAAGATTATACCTAAATTATATAAATTGGGACTTTAAGAGTGCTTAACCACCAACCAATAATGAATGAAAGAGACCTGGGTGTTTTCGTGCATCACTCCATAAAGGTTCGTGACCAATGCCTTGAAGCTACAGCTAAAACTAATTGCATTATTGATTATATTCAAGCAACACTTAACATAAAATAAAACATATCTGCACCCTTTCAAAAGCCTTAAAGTCCTTCAATCAGCTGAGTTGACCAAAATTTGCTACTGTCATCTAACTGAGGCCGAAAAACAAAACAAAATGATATGTTTTGTTTTTCGGCCTCAGTTAGATGACAGTAGCAAATTTTGGTCAACTCAGCTGATTGAAGGACTTTAAGGCTTTTGAAAGGGTGCAGATACAGGCCACAAGATTAATTCCAAATTTATAACACCTTAGTTGGCGAGTGCGTCTCGACAGCACAGATCTGTACACTTAAGAAAGACAGATTCAAGGGAGATTTTAATGAGATTTATAAAATGATGATGGGAATAGACTTTGATGTTTCAATTAATTTGAAATGGTTAGGTTGGGAGGAATTGGAGTGGCAAAGGCAGGTTATGCCAATGAGTTTTGCATGAGGCTCTTCTGTTCCCAGAAAACAGTTCACCAGGTTGGCAGCTTGTGCGGTCAAAGTTGATTTGCTGTATTCCTTCAAAAGGGACCTGGGCCTGTTTTTGTTTGGAATGGAACTCACCTCACACAAGAGGTAGGACAACTTTGCAATGTACAAGGGGACAAGCCGTTATTCCAAATAAACTAAAAGGTGCTATTCTGGTCCTTGGTGCGATTCTCCCAGCCCCGCGCCGGGGCGGAGAATCGCCGCAACCGCGCCACGCCACCCCGATGCCGGCGCGCAATTCTCCAAGGTGCCATTTGCGCCGGCGCGTTTGGCGCGACACTGGTCATAGGCCGCTGTTCGCGGCAGGGCCACCGATTCTCCTGCCCGATTGGGCCGAGCGGCCGCGCAGAAAAAGCAGAGTCCCGCAGGCGCCGTCCACACCTGGTCGCTGCCGGCGGGAACTCTGCGCGAAGGGTCGGGGGGGGGGGGGCTGTGAGGGGGAGGAGGGGGACTCCTTCCCCGGGGGGGGGGGGGGGGGGGGTCCTCGGATGGGGTCTGGCCTGCAATTGTTGCGCATCCGGCCCCAGAACCCCCGTGCCATGTTGTGTCGGGCCGGAGCGTTCAGTAAGGCCACTGCGCATGCGTGGATTGGCGCGTCGCCACTGCGCATGCATGGGTTGGCGCAGCCCCCAGTGCGTGCCAGGAAGCAACCCAGTAGGGGGCCAGAATCCCTACTGCCCGCGCCCGTTTCACGCTGTCGTGAAACGCGACGGCGTTCACGGTGGCGCGGACACTCTGTCCCGCGATCGGAGAATCGCGCCCCCTATATTATTTATGCATTTGGTTGAATTGTATTCACTAGTGCTGATGAATGGTAAATATCCACTTTGGCATTAACAGTTTCCTTTCCTTTCTTTTAGGTTATTCAAGGGTCATGCATGAATGACTGCAAACAGGGTATCTGTTTGAACCAACAAGTGAGAACAAGAGAGCAAGACAAAAAATATTTCAAGTGAAACTTGGCAGACAAGTGAAAGGCAGGGAAGGTGTTTGCCAACAGGGTAAGAAGATAATATTAATGTGGATGATTTAACTCATGTCCTCTTTTCCTATAATATCTGATATGAATGTCACACACCTACGGAAATGGAGGAGGGAATTTCTACTGGATTAAACACTGGGACACAACAGTTCTGTAATGTTTAACAATTGGAGATGGCAAAACAGTCCAATAATGGGTGCAATATAATGGAAACATTATTAAGTGTCATTGTTGGCGTGATTGGCGGTGTATTTCTTGACCACTGCGTTGGTGAGATCGCGGCCCATTTGCAGAAATGAGCCCCCACGAGCTTCACACCATTACTGGTTGTCTTGCTGTCTGATTCGCCATACTAATGCCTCAGCAAGTTATAATAATAATAATCTTCTATTGTCATAAGTATGAAGTTACTGTGAAAAGCCCCGAGTCGCCACATTCCGGTGCCTGTTCGGGTACGCCGGTACAGGAATTGAAATCACACTGCTGGCCTTGTTCTGCATTACAAACCAGCTGTCTAGCCCTCTGAGCTAAACCGGCCTATAAGGGGGAGCTACTATAAAACACTCCCTCACCACTCACTCTAATTCAACGCACAAGCACGCTGCGGGTAGACCTGTACCTCCCTTTGGGGATGCCAACCTGACCAGGCATCTCAACGCCATTGATGCAAGATTGGACACCATGTTCCTCTGAAGGGGTTGGAGGACCAGCAGCAGGATCACCAATACTGCCTGCGAGTCAGTGGCATTGGCTGTCAGTGCAGGCAGCATGACAAGGAGGATTGCCATCCAATGTCAGAACAAGACCAACGGCCTCCACCGAGCAGCAAGGGTAAGCTACCACCTCTCTCCTGGCATCGGTTACGCCTGCTACCTCTCAAATTACCTGCAAGCCACACTACATAGAGCACAAGAGTGAGAGAGCACCTCTTCCCCCTCCTTCAGACTGGTATTGGCCTGCTTAAAGCCTCCCATTGCCTTATTGCAGGCCACAGAGGCAGAACAGGCATCAGCAAACAAAAACTAGGCCTGCAGGCATTGTGCAGCCAAATCAGGGGCAGTCAGCAATCACACCTTACACAGCCCCTTGTTGGTTGTGAATGCCCTTCACAGCTCTCAAGGCCAATTCTTCATTGGCAATAGCCTTCATTTGCGAAGCTCGAGGCTGCTCACATTCAAAGGTAGTAAGGTGACCTTCAGCCTCGAACCAAAAGCAGGGCTTCGTCCTGGATGTGTTTGGTAGGACAGTAGGTAGCAGCTGTGGTTGCCCCAATTATGGGTCTCCACGATATTTAAAGATGGTTTGAAGGCCTCACAGACACAAATCCCCTCACCCCCCCTGGCCTAGGAGCGACCCCGATTGACAACAAGCCCAACACACCAGAGGGATCCCAGTTCCACTCCCAACCTCCTTAGCCTTGGGTTGCAGCTCCAGTGCCTTCCATGAGCTGCATGCCAGAAAACGAAAATGGCTACTTACCTCCTCAGTTCCCCACAGTCGTCACTGCGCCAGCTTCATGTTTTTACAAAAGGAGTACTAAACGACGCCTATGTGATTTCTCGGAATTCTTGTTGGGGAGCAGGTTAATTCCAGGGAGGCCGTTCCATCCGACTTCATTCTCACTAATGAGATTGAAATGAATGCAAATGAGAGTTAATGATATGCTAGCCATACTTTTTTTTTTTTTAATTTAGATTAGCCAATTATTTTTTCCAATTAAGGGGCAATTTAGTGTGGCCAATCCACCTACTCTGCACATTTTTGGGTTGTGGGGGCGAAACCCACGCAGACACGGGGAGAATGTGCAAACTCCACCCAGAGCCGGGATCGAACCTGGGACCTCAGCGCCGTGAGGCGGTTGCGCTAACCACTAGGCCACCGTGCTGCCCTATGCTAGCCATACTTGGGAGAGATCCGGAACTCGCCATCGGGAGTGGACCAGTTAGATAACAAATCCTGGGCATGAATCCCGATTTTTTTTTTACCGCTATTTAACCGGGTGCGCCCAGATCTGTGCCGGGTGCAAGGCAGTGGTTAAACTACACCCCAATATGTTGTAAATGCACGTAAATTAGCCAAAGTAGCAGTTTTGCTGAAATTGAAGCAAAACATTGCGAATGTCGGAAACCCGAAATAAAAACCGGGAGTGCTGGAAAAATGTGGATAGAGAAGAAACAGAGTTGACATTTAATAATGGATGTCCTCAAAGTGTTGTCAGTAGTCACTTTGAAGGCCAGGAGGTGAAAGGCTTCATGCTAATGTAACTATGAATGCCTCTATAAGCAGGAAATTCCTTGTGTGGGGCATGATGCAACCATCAATTCATTCAGAGACACGAGTTGAAGTAAACTGTGGCTTTAATCGACTTACAACTGAGCCTGCCTGCGACTATGCTGAACTGAGCATAAATGCTTCACAGCTCCAGGGTCCCAGGTTCGATTCCCGGCTGGGTCACTGTCTGTGTGGAGTCTGCATGTCCTCCCCCTGTGTGCGTGGGTTTCCTCCGGGTGCTCCGGTTTCCTCCCACAGTCCAAAGATGTGCGGGTTAGGTGGATTGGCCATGCTAAAAAAAAAAAAAATTGCCCGTAGTGTCCTACAAAAAGTAAGGTTAAGGGGGGGTTGTTGGGTTACGGGTATAGGGTGGACACGTGGGTTTGAGTAGGGTGATCATGGCTCGGCACAACATTGAGGGCCGAAGGGCCTGTTCTGTGCTGTACTGTTCTATGTTCTATGAGGGTGGACTCAAAGGACCGCAGCACTTATACTTCCTGCTGGGGGTGGAGCCCTGTACATGCTCCTGTGGGCAGCCGCACAATGGCTCACAGATGGAGCCCACAGGGACACAGTAATGTACAGTGTGAATTTATAGTGGTTACACATTCACCACATTCACCCCCTATTAAAAAAATCAAGTCCGGCGGGGGTGACGGGTCTACAAGTTCAGTCGGTCCGGCGCCCGAATCGTGCGTTGAGACTGACGGAGCACAGGTGTTGCAGCCGTTTCGGATGGCTGTGGAAGGATGTTCAGTGCGAGTCCGAGGGTGGACTCCGGGGCTGGTTCTTCCAGAGCTTCGTTCCTGCGGACCAGTGAGACGGGTGGAAGGGGGCGCGGGAAGCAAATAGTGCATGGGCGCAGGGCATGGGAGGTCGGGTGGGGTGTAGTGTGGGGGGTACCTCGGCGGTAGTGGTAGTAGATCCTGTGGGTGCCAGGTCCCGGAGGGAAACGGTGTCCGGTCGGCCACCGGGGTGTTCGACAAACGCGTAGTGGGAGTTTGAGTGCAGGAGCAGGACCCTCTCTACCAGGGGGTCTGTTTTATGTATCTGGACGTGCTTCCGAAGGAGGACAGGGCCCGGTGTCCTCAACCAGGATGGAAGCGTGGCCCCCGTGGTAGTGCCCCTAGGGAAGACAAATAATCGATCATGAGGAGTCTGGTTTGTGGCCGTACAAAGGAGAGACCTAATTGCATGGAGCGCGTCGGGGAGGACCTCCTGCCAGTGGGAGGTCGGTAGATTCCTGGACCGTAGGGTCAGTAGGACGGTCTTCCAGACCATCGCGTTCTCCCTCTCCACCTGCCCGTTCCCCCTGGGGTTATAGCTGGTAGTCCTGCTCGAGGCGATGCCCTTGCCGAGCAGGTACTGATGCAGTTCGTCACTCATGAAGGACGAACCCCTGTCACTGTGGACGTAGCTGGGGAAACTGAACAGGGTGAAGACGCTGTGCAGGGCTCTGATAACCGTGGGGGTGGTCATATCGGGGCATGGGATGGCAAAAGGGAAACGGGAGAACTCATCTATAATATTGAGAAAGTAGATGTTATGGTTGTTCGAAGGGAGGGGCCCTTTGAAATCAATACTCAGGCGTTCAAAGGGCCGGGATGCCTTTACCAGGTGGGACTTGTCTGGTCTATAGAAGTGCAGTTTACAGTCCGCGCAGATTGGGAAATTCCTGGTGACGACTTTAACCTCCACGGTGGAGACGGGCAGATTGCGGGCCTTGATGTTGTGGGCGTGCCGGGTGACCCTTGGGTGGCAGAGGTCATTGTGGATAGCTTGTAGTCGCTCGTCTTGCGCGGCGCATGTGCCGCGGGACAGGGCATCTGGGGGCTCATTGAGCTTCCAAGGACGATATACGATATCATAATTATAGGTGGAGAGTTCGATCCTCCATCGCAGGATTTTGTCATTCTTGATTTTGCCCCGCTGCGAGTTGTCAAACATAAAGGCAACTGATCTCTGGACAGTGATGAGGGTAAACCGCCTACCAGCGAGGAAGTGCCTCCAGTGCCGTACGGCTTCCACAATGGCTTGGGCTTCCTTTTCGACCGAGGAGTGTCGAAGTTCCAAAGCGGAGAGGGTTCGGGAAAAGAACGCTACTGGCCTGCCTGCCTGGTTCAGAGTGGCAGCGAAAGCGACCTCTGAGGCGTTGCTCTCCACCTGGAATGGGATGGACTCATCTACCGCCCGCATGGCAGCTTTGGCGATGTCCGCCTTAATGCAGTTGAAGGCCTGGCGAGCCTCGGCTGACAGTGGCGGGCGGCGAGGAAGATGGCATCCAAGATGGCCGCCCCCATGGATCACACATGGCGAGGAAGATGGCGCCCAGGATGGTGGCCCCCATGAATTGTACATGGCCGGCCACGTGGGGGAGGATTGCCAAGATGGCGGCCCCCGTGAGTCGCACATGTTGTGCGGAGGGAGTCGGCAGACTCGCTGCCACATTGCGGGGTCGGCGGGCCTGGGAGTCGGAGGAGCGAGTGTTCGGGTTAGGGTTCGAGTTTTTAGCACTGGCCAGGCAGACCTTAGCAAAGTGTCCTTTTCGCCCGCAGCTGCTGCAGGTCACATTGCGGGCCGGGCATTGCTCCCGGGGGTGTTGGGGCTGGCCGCAAAAGTGGCACGATAGACCTCCGTGGTGGGCAGGTGGCCGAGCGGCACACGCCTGGGGCAGTCTCTGGTCGGGGGTCCATGATGGGGTCACATGATCGGCCGGGAACGCGGTTAGGCTTTGGAAAGTTTTACCGTGTCCTCCAGGTCCTGGGCCCCTTTCTCGAGGAGACGCTGCCGCACATAACTGGATCTGACCCCTGCAACATACACGTCTCGGACGGCGAGTTACATATGCAGGGAGGCTGTCACGGCCTGGAAGTTACATTCTCGTGCTAGGGCTTCCAGGTCTCGCAGATAGTCTTCTAGCGACTCCCCAGGATGCTGACGGCGAATTGTAAAGATGTGTCGCGCATAGACTTCATTCACGGGCCACACGTACAGGCGGTCAAGTATTGCGAGGGCCTCAGTATAAGAGTCAGTTACATCAAGTTGAGTTGAAATACGATGGCTCACCCATGCGTGGAGAAGACTGAGTTTCTGTTCTTCTGTAACAGAGGAGGTAGTCGACGCAGCCAGGTAGGCCTTGAAGCACCGAAGCCAATGCAAAAAACATTTCTTTGCTTCTGCAAGATCACAAACCAGGAGATGCCTCAGCCCTTCTCCTCATTACAGCCTTGGTTCAAACATGGACAAAGCGGCTCAATTTCTGGGGTGAGAGTGACTGCCCTTGACACCAATGCAACATTTGACTGAATATGGCATCAAGGAACCCCAGCAAAACTGGAGTCAATGGGAATCGGGGAGGAGTGTCTTCACTGGTTGGAGTCATACCTTGCACAAAGGAAGGTGGTTGTGGTTGTTGGAGGTCAATCACCTCAGTTCCAGGACATCATTGCAGGATTTCTTCAAGGTAGTGTCCTGGACTGAAGCATCATCGGCTGCTTCTTCAATGACCTTCCTTCCATCATAAGGTCAGAAGTGGGGATGCTCTTTGATAACTGCACAACATTCACTACCATTCGCGACTCCACAGATACTGAAACAGTCCATGTCCAAATGCAGTCCATGTCCTGGATAACATCCAGGCTTGGGCTGATAAGTAAAATTACCAGTCAAGTCACACAAAAGTCAGGCAATGACCATCTCCAACAAGAAAGAATCTAACTATCGCCCCATGACATTAAATGGCATTAGCATCACAGAGTCCCCCACTACCAACAATGAACAATTGATCACAAACTGAACGGGACTAGCCATATGAAATGAAATGAAATGAAAATCGCTTATTGCCACGAGTAGGCTTCAATGAAGTTACTGTGAAAAGCCCCTAGTCGCCACATTCCGGCACCTGTTCGGGGAGGCTGGTACGGGAATCGAATCGTGCTGCTGGCCTGCCTTGGTCTGCTTTCAAAGCCAGCGATTTAGCCCTGCACTAAACAGCCTATAAATACTGTGGCTACAGGCACAGGTCAGAGGCTAGGAATCCTGCAGCAAGTAACTCACCACCTTACTCCCCAAAGCCTGGCCATCACATACAAGGCACAAGGGAGGAGTGTGATAGAATACACTGTGGTTAGCACTGCTGCCTCACACAGCGCTGAGGTCCCAGGTTCAATCCTGGCACTGGGTCACTGTCCATGTGGAGTTTACACATTCTCCCTGTGTTTGTGTGTGTTTCGTCCCCACAACCCAAAGATGTGCAGGCTAGGTGGATTGGCCACGCTAAAATTTCCCCTCAATTGGAAACAATTAATTGGGTACTCTAAATTTTATTTATTTTTTTAAATACACTCCCCTTGTACTGGTACAAAAGGTGAAGTCACACGAGATAAGAGGTGAGGTGGTAAGATGGATACATAACCGGCTCGGTCACAGAAGGCAAAGGGTAGCAGTAGAAGGGTTTTTTTCTGAATGGAAGGTTGTGACGAGTGGTGTTCCACAGTGGTTGGTGCTGGGGCCTCTGTTGTTTGTAGTATACATAAACAACTTAGAGGAAAATGTAGCTGGTCTGATTATTAAATTCACGGATGACACCAAGGTTGGTGGAGTGGCAGATTGTGTTGAGGATTGTCAGAGGATACAGCAGGACATAGATAGTTTGGAGCCTTGGGCAGAAATGGCAAATGGAGTTTAGTCCAGACAAATGTGAGGTAATACATTTTGGTAGGTCCAACATAGAGAGGAAATATACCGTAAACGGCAAAACACTGAGGAATAGAAAGTCAGAGAGATCTGGGCATGCAGATCCACAGATCTTTGAAAGTGGCAACACAAGAGGACAAAGTAGTCAAGAAAGCATACGGAATGCTTGCCCTCATTGGACGGGGCATCGAGTATAAAATTTGGCAATCGTTGTATAGAATCTTGGTAAGGCCGCAATTGGAATATTGCACACAATTCTGGTCGCCACACTACCAGAAGGATGTGGAGGCTTTCGAGAGACTGCAGAGAAGGTTTACCAGGATGTTGCCTGCTCTGGAGGGTGTTAGCTATGCGAAGAGGCTGAATAGACTCAGACTATTTTCATTAGAACGACGGAGGTTGAGGGGTGACCTGATAGAGGTCTACAAGATTATGAGGGGGATGGATAGAGTGGATGGGCAGGCACTCTTTCCCAGGCTGGAGGGGTCAGTCACCAGGGAGCATTAGTTTAAGGTCCGTGGGCAAAGTTTAGAGGAGATGTGCGAGGCAGGTTTTTTACACAGAAATGAAATGAAAATCGCTTATTGTCACGAGTAGGCCTCAATGAAGTTACTGTGAAAAGCCCCTAGTCGCCACATTCCGGCGCCTGTCCGGGGAGGCTGGTACGGGAATCGAACCGTGTGCTGCCCTGCTTGGTCTGCTTTAAAAGCCAGCGATTTAGCTGTGAGCTAAACCAGCCCCAAAGGGTGATGAGTGCCTGGAACACGTTGCCAGGGGAGGTTATGGAAGCAGATACATTAACAGGGTTCAAAAGGCATCTTGACAAACACATGGATAGGATGGCTATAGAGGGATACTGCACAAGGAAGTTTGAGGGTTTTGGCAAAGGTTGGTATCATGACTAGTACAGACTTGGAGGGCCAAAGGGCCTGTTCCTGTGCTGTATTGTTCTTTGTTCTTTGCCTGGATGAATGTAGCTCCACCAAAATTCAAGAAGCTCAACACCATCCAGGACAAAGCAGCCCGCTTGATTGACACCCTTTCCCCAAACATTCACTCCCTCCAACACCAACAAACAGTTGCAGCAGTTTGTACCATCTACAAGATGCACTGCAGGAACTCATCAGCTGGGATTCTACGATCCCGCGCCGGGTCGGAGAATCGCCGGGGGAACGCGAAACTTGCGCCCCGCCGCTCCGATGATGGCCCGCCGATTCTCCGGTGCCGATTCTCGGGCGCCCGTGGGATCGCCGCCGCACCGGTCGGGGGCCATTGAAAGCGGCCCACCCCCAGCGATTCTCCACGCCTTGACAGGCCAGCTTGGGTTACGTATGGTCCCACCTGGCGGGACCTCAAGAGTTCTGGCTGCGAGGACTGTCCAGGAGAGGGGGAGGAGGGGGCAGGGGGTTCTGACTCCGTTGGGAGGGCCTCCATGGTGGCCTGGCCTGCGATCAGAGCCTACCGATCGGCGGGCGGGCTAATTCCGTGGGGGGCCTGGCATATTGCCCGGGGGCCGGCACGGAGACAGGAACACACGCGCATGCCGTGACATGGATGCACGGACTCGCGCCGACCGTGGCACGCCATCTTTCGAGCGCCGGAACAGCGGACACCACTCCGGTGCCGTACGAGCCCCCTAGGAAGGGTGAATACCTGGGCCTGGAGGCCCGATTACGTCGGAGTGGCTCGCGCCTCTTTTCAGGCCAGCGTCAGAACTTGGCCGCGGGATCGGAGAATCCTGGCCATCAAGTCTCCTTAAGAAGCACCTTCTGAACCCATGACAGCTACCATCTAGAAGGACAAAGTCAGTAAACACATGGGAACACCACCACCTGGAAGTTCCCCTCTTAGCCATTCAGCATCCTGACTTGGAAATATATCGCCGTTCCTTCACTGTTGCTGGGTCAAAATTCTGGAACTCTCTCCCTAACAGCACTGTACCTCCACCACAGAGACTGCAATAATTCAAGAAGGGAGCTGTAATGGCCTCCAATTAGCATTAGTGGTTGGCCAATTGGAATATGAGCTCCCTCAATGATAGCTCATTGAGGGGGCCCATATAAGCACCTGTGTAGGCTTTGTGATCCAGTCTTAAGTTGGAGCTGCTCTTGTAGAACATAGAACAGCACAGCACAGCACAGCACAGCACAGCACAGCACAGCACAGCACAGCACAGCACAGCACAGGCCCTTCAGCCCTCAATGTTGTGCCGAGCCATGATCACCCTACTCAAACCCACATATCCACCCTATACCCGTAACCCAACAACCCCCCCCCCCCCCTTAACCTTACTTTTATTAGGACACTACGGGCAATTTAGCATGGCCAATCCACCTAACCCGGACATCTTTGGACTGTGGGAGGAAACCGGAGCACCCGGAGGAAACCCACGCACACAGGGGGAGGACGTGCAGACTCCACACAGACTATATGTATATAGTTATTGGCAATAAATATTGGTGTGGTGACGGGACTCCTGCCTCCTGTGGATTATTACAGGAGCTCACTACCACACTCTCAAGGTCAATTAGGGATGGGCAATAAATGCTGGTCAAGCCAGCACCCACATCCCATAAAAGGGGACATAAATAAGTCTTACTTATTTATTTGGCCAGCTTCTTTGTTGATGTAGGCCTGGATTTAGGAAATTAGCAATTTACTTGCCATGTCGAGGTGCTGGTGTTTACTGATAAAGAGATTATTAAGGTACCAACAAAGACACAAGACAAGATTGGCATTAAAAGAGCTGAAGGATTATTCAAAAGACCAATAGAATTGGGGAGTATTTGAGGCGAAACTCAGGATATATAACTTTATATTTTTGATACAAAAGCTTAGTTTCAGCTCTCAGTCTTCAGTTTAGTTTCAATTATTTTAGTCATACTTCATCCAATACATGCTGATGGGTATTTTTGCAACATTGAAAAGTGCATCTTTGAAAGAGAGAGAGAATCAGGCGGTTACAGAAGTTAAAATGTATCTGTTAAATATCTTAGTTTATCCAAGATCAACAAGGTGATATCTGTGCTCTTTAGTTTAGATACAGGTACCAGATGGAAGATGAACTTACCTGGTAGTAAAGAATTCAGATTGTTGTGTTCACCAGCATATTATTGCAGACCAAGTCATAAGATTTTGATGTTTCTTCTCAGAAACAGTTGACACATTTCAGTAGAGTAGAAATCAACTGGAGATGGTTTTCTTTCATCCTCCGCGGGGTATTTGAGTATCTGTTGGTTGCATACTGGATCGTTAGCAGTTTCCCATTGTCGTGAACTCTTGGTCTCCGCTGGAGAAGCGAGATGCAAATGACATGACTATTCTTCTCAATAGCCCTTTTTGAAGTTGACCTTGACGCCCTCAGGTTTTAAATTCCATGAGAAACATGTCCGGGCATGTCTGCAGTACAATCCACATAGTAACTGTTCAGAAGTGGTCCGCTTACAATTCCAGACATCAGGTGACTTATGACCTCTATCATTGGTCAGTGTCTTTTCTTGTATTTAAAAAGCAGGTCCTCTTTAAACAGTTCAGTGTGCTTTTGGTTAATCAGTGAAGTTATAGGTCGATATCACTCAGTCGCAATTTTCTGCAGTTGTGTCATTTTAAATCTAAAACATAGCACTCTGATGTCTTACTTCTCTGATAAATGATAAGGAGTTACTTCATTGCTCAGCATCTTGTGTAGAATGCTGGAAGACAGTTTGGCAAGTCAACTTTGGGTCTTGTCCACTTCTAAGCATAGACTTGATGCTAAAAACAGATGATTGCTGAATGAGGAATTATAGCTAAGGATTCACCTGCAGCCTTTATGAATATTTTTGTTAGTGTTCTTACAAAAAATAATTTCCTTAATCAGATAGCATGAGAAGAGTGTGCAGGGAAAGGTAAGAGTATAGAATTAAACACAATTTTAAAATTGACGTGGTGAATTTCTTCATTTTGTGTGATTTGTGTGAAACAATTTAAAGTGCTCAATGGCACCCAAATTGGATGTTTCAAAATGGAATGGGCAAGTCTTTGTAGAGTGCAGTAATTGACCTAGCTTCAACTGGCATTGGAGGTAGCTGAGTGCTGGTCCTGTTTTTAACCTTGAAAATGATCCGTATTCACCTATTCACCTATCCGTATTCACCTATACCTGTGAAACTTGCTGTAATAGACCTATTTTGCTGAAAAGCTGTGTTTTCGCTCTGTCATCAAACTAAAATGTTGAACCGCAGAACATCTGATACTGCACATGCAAATAAGCGAATGTAAGAGAGATGCTCTTCAAAACAGTTTAACCTTCAAAACACAACCAAAAAAATGATTCCTTCATAATATTTTCTGCATTGCAAAGATATAACAGTTCAAATGATTAAATCAAATTGTCAACGCTCTGTGGGTCTCATGTTAAATGTTGATTGCTCAAAGTCCAACTGCCAAGAACTACACAGAACAAAATATGTTAATTAAATAATGATTTGTCACAAACAGTAAAAAAACAACCATGCCTAATATGTACAGTAAGTTGGGCGGCACGTGGCACAGTGGTTAGCATTGCTGCCGACGGCGCTGAGGACCCGGGTTCGAATCCCGGCCCTGGGTCACTGCCCGTGTGGAGTTTGCACATTCTCCCCGTGTCTGCGTGGGTTTCACCCCCACAACCCAAAGATGTGTAGATTAGGTGAATTGGCCATGCTAAATTGCCCCTTAATTGGAAAAATAATAATTGGGTACTCTAAATTTAACAAAAAAAGAAAAAATATGTACAGTAAGTTGAAACAGTCAAAAACACTGTGTACCACGAAATCTAAGTGCAAGAGAGCTCATACTGTGAAAAAGTCACGATATGAAAATCTTTATTTGAAACAAGACTGTGTAGACTACCACTGGCTAAAGGTAGGTATTGCTACATTAAACACCTCAAACCTAACATGATGGTTCCCTTGTATAATATAAACAGGAAATGCTGAAAAAATAAAACATGCAGGTCTGGCATCATCTGTGAAGAGAGTTGATGTCTCGAGACCAAAGGACGTCTTCAGAGAGGAAGAAATATGATGGATTTGATACCATTTAAGAGGAGGTGGAGCAGGTGAAGCAAAGTAGGTCAGTGATAGGTGGGAGCTCTGGGAGCTTGCACAAAGATGTGTAGGGCACACGTCAACGGATGTGTTAATGGCAGCGTGAAGGACTATAGAAGATGCTGATAATGGCAGAAAGGTAAGTTGCAGAATGTGGTACTGTAAGAACAAACGTCAGCGCTCAGTGAAAGCAAAACAAGTGACAGTTGGCTCGTGTAGTGGAATGAGGGGGCTGGTGATTTGCAGTATTTTGCTTTCATTTTACCATCTTCCCCTTGTCTGAAGTCGATCTTAGTGGTTGGATGGGTTAAACCCATTGGATAAATTATTTCATTCTTGTCCATTATTCTAATCTTTATTAGTGTCACAAGTAGACTTTCATTAACACTGCAATGAAGTTACTGTGAAAATCTCCTAGTCGCCACACTCCGGCGCCTGTTCGGGCACACAGAGGGAGAATTCAGAATGTCCAATTCACCTATCAAGCAGCTCTTTCAGGACTTGCGGGAGGAAACCGGAGCACCCGGAGGAAACCCACGCTGACACGGGGAGAACTTGCAGACTTCGCACAGTCACCCAAGCCAGGAATCGAACCTGCATTCCTGGTGCTGTGAGGCAACAGTGCTAACCACTGTGCTACCATGCTGCCCAAGTGCATGAAGGGTATGAAGCGCACATGCTCATTTCTCACTGTTAAGATGTTAAACTTTCATTTATGAAGAGTGTACTATCGAACAACAATGAACACATTCCTGAAATAAATGCATTTGTTTAAGAAATATCTGAGAGTTCTTCACTAAAGACATAAATGTATAACTGCGAACTGTTTGCACCAGAAATGCAAATACTTTGCGCAGCTTCTTGCCCAGTGTAACCGCATTCCAGCTGTCAGGCACTGGTTTTCAATATTAACAGTGTCATCTGTGGTTGTCATTTCAATCTAAAAGTACAGTTCAAATTGTACAATGTTTTGTATACTCTGAGAGGTATGTGATGTAATGCCACTTCTCCAGAAAAGTCTTGTTACATGTTCATTCCTGCAATAATAAAATATTAATATATTTTAGGAATAAGTAAGATTGGATTCATCTTTTCTCCGCAAGTTTCGACCAAGAGTTTTAAAACAGTTTCTGTGGATTTATTATAACATTACAACTAAAGCTAAGGTTCTGATCTGCAGCCCTTGCTAATTTCCAGCGACATGCTTTCATTTTTGTCAAATGAACCCTCAGGGTGACATGGTGGGACAGTTGTTAGCACTGCTGCCTCACAGCGCCAGGGGCCCGGGTTCGATTCTGATCTTGGGTGACTGTCTGTGTGGAGTATGCACTTTTTCTCCTTGTCTGCGTGGGTTTCCTCCGGGTGCTCCGGTTTCCTCTCACAGTCCAAAGATGTGCAGGTTAGGTGGATTGCTCGAACTGAATTCTCACTTAGTGTCCAAAGATGTGTAGGCTGGGTGGCGTTGTGGGGATTGGGCCTAGGTAGGGTGCTCTTTCCGAAGGTCGCTGCAGTCTGAATGGGACGAATGGCCTCCTTCTGCACTAGATTCAATGATCTGTGGTGGCTATAGATAAGAGATGCATTGGTGATCATCTTACAAAATTCAATAGAGTCTGGAATGTCCCTGCAGATTGGAAGGTGTTGCAATTGTCACCCCACTGTTTGCAAAAGGAGGAAGAGAGAAAATGGGAAACTACCGACCTGTTAGCCTGACATCAGCATTAGGGAAAATACTAGAATCTATTATGAAGGTTGTGATAACTGAACACTTGAAAAATGATGATCTATTTGGGCAGGGTCAACATGGATTTTTGAAAAGGAACTGATGTTCGTAAAATCTGTTGTAGCTTTTCGAGGATGTTACTAGCTGAATCGATAAAGGAGAACATGTGAATGTGGTGTATTTGGATATTCAGAAGGGTTTTGATAGGAATTCATACAGGAGGATAATAAACAAAATTAGAGCACATGTGGTTGATGCATTACATTGGCTTGAGAGTTGATTAACAGATAAAAAAAGGCAGAGAGTAGGAATAAACAGACCATTCTTTGGTTGGTAGGCTGAGTAATGGGGTGCCATGAGGAACCGGAATGGAGCCCCAGTTGTTCATGATCTATAGCAATGATTTGAATGGAAGGACCAGGTGAAATATTTCCAAAAGTAAATGGGAATGCGAGTTGTGAGGAGAATGCAAAGTGGCTTCAAGGGGATTTGGACAGGCTCGGAGTATAACTAGAAAAATGTGAGGTTATCCACTTTGGTAGGAGTAATTTAGGTGCAGAGTATTTTTTAAATGATGAGAGGTTGGGAAGTTTTGATGTGTAAAGGAACATAGGTGTCCTAGTTCATAAGTTGCTAGAAGCTAACATGCAGATGCAGCAAGAAATTAGGATGGTAGGTGGTGTATTGGCCTTTATTGCAAGAAACTTTGAGTACAGATGTCTTGCTTCAGTTATACAGAACCTTGGTTAGACCACACCTAGAGTGTTGTGTACAGCTTATCTAGGGAAGATATACTTGCCATAGACGGAGTGTAGTGGAGGTTAACCAGACCAGTTCCTGGGATGGTGAACTGTCCTATGAGGGGAGATTGAGAAGACAGAGTTTAGAAAACAGAGGTGACCTCATTCAATTCCTAAGGGGCACAACAGGGTAGATGCAAGAAGGCTGATTCCCTCCCTGGCTGAGGAATCGAAAACTAAGGGACACAGTCTCAGAATAAGGAATAAACCATTTAGGACTGAGATGAGGAGGAATTTCTTTATTCAGACGGTTGTGAATCATTGTCTACCCCAGAAGACTGTGGAAGCTCAGTCATTGAGATCGACAGATTTCTAGGTACTAATGACATCAAGAGCTACGGAGATAGCACAGAAAATGATAGGCAGTCATGATATAGTTAAATGGTGGAGTTGGCTCGAGGGGCTGAATGGCCTGATTCTGCTCCTATGTTCTTATGTTTATCTCTGTGTCTGATTCTGTTAGTTTAGAATCTATATGAGGTTGCTTTTTCCCCTCCTGTATAAAACTAAAGACAATTACTTTGCTGAACTGTCGCTGTAAGATAATTGCACTTCAGCACAAGAATGTTTTCCCCCTACAATATCCTCAGGAGTCCCGAAAAGGTTAAACAATAAAGGTTTATTTAAGCAAACAAAAGTAAAGTTCGCAACGCGGCATACAGCCCAAACGTCCCAGCCGGGACTACCGAACATATCGGTCCCAATCCTGGCCGGCTTTTAAGTACCTGGTTCACGAGCCCCAATTGCTAGGCCTCCACCCCTCAGCTGGGGTGCACGTATTCCATGAGCCCCACAGAGAGATCAATTGCGTCATGCTTGTGGGTCTTGTCGTGTTATTCACCCTGGGGTAACACGGACTGCAACTGGATGCAGTTGTACTGGAAAGCAGACACCAAACTTAGACGTTGGTTCAATACGATTTATTGAACTTCTGTAACAATGCACACAGCTTGCTGTGGGTTGACATTACTTCTCTAAGTGTGCTAACTCTAACTAACTAGACCAGACTAGCTCTGAGCCACGTGTAGAAGGTGCTAAATGACATCAACACCCTGACTGTCACTACAGTTGTCACCAGTGGAAAGAGGCGGAGTGCTGATGCCTCGTGTGTTTTATAGTAGAAAGCCCCCCTCTAGTGTCATGTCTGTGGATTGGTTGTGTTCTGTCCTGTGTGTTGATTGGCTAACTTGGGTGTCTGTCAGTGCCTGTCTTTACCTCATTATGTGCATGAGTGCATATTATGACAGGTCTCGGGAGGGTTATTACACCCCCCAATCTTTAACTGCAGGGGACATTCAGTCCATATCACTGCGCTTCTCAACAAATCTCACCGTTTCGAAAGATCTGACCATGGCAAAACTGGAGCTGTTGCATCAAAACTAGGCCACAATCAAATGTGATTGAACTCTTTAAAGGTTATTGTTGCGCATTTTGCATATTCAAAAGAAATGGTGAAAACAAATTGAAAAATGGGCTGTTAACATATTCCAGTATCTGGCAGATTTTTACACGGACATGTGTGTTCTGAACCCCCCCTCCCCCCAATTCAGATTGCTGCTTGACTTACTGTTCATTTGGTCCTATGTTGCCGAGGTGCTACAATGGAGCGAGAGGAAATGCAGCATGAATTATGCTTTCAGTTCTCAGTTAGTTTACAAACTGTTTGAAGGATAACATTAACTTTATGAGGCACACGGCTCTCTGAGATTCTGAGTTCTGACACTCTGCTGGCTTGGCTACATCAGCAACTGCATTGCAATTTAATAACCATCTTAGACGTTATAATGATTATGACTAAATACTGTCCTGGACATTTCAAACTTACCACCAGTACAGTTCCAACATTTTTGCATGCCCCATATGAACAAGGCACATATATTCGTTTCACCTTGGAAAATGCTTGGTTTTATCTTATGATGATTCTTGAAACCAGTTGACTTTGAAGGTCAGCCAATATGTTACTGTCAGTTGGATTAGTCAGACACTACAAAGCAAAACAACCTATTCTCACATAAACAAACCAAACTGTGCCCTATGGCATTTGACATGGATATATTGGGCTGGTTTCTCCGCTCCCCGACGGCGAAATTACATTCGGCAGCGGGGCGGAGAATCCGTTTTGGCAGCGAAATCGGGAGCGGTGCGGGTTTTTCAATTCTCGGCCCCCCCCCCCCCCCCCCCCCCCGAAAATTGGCGTACTCCACCGAGTAGCCACCACCTCAGACCATTGCCTGAGGCCCGCCCCGCGATGCTCCATTGCCGACCGGCTCACACCGTCCAGGGCCGTCACAGTCGGGGGAGGACTGATCAGCGGGCAGGGGGCGCTTCATTCGGGGCTGAGGACAATGTGGGCGGGCGGTCCGGGGGGCGTGGGTGGCCGATGTGGGGCACTACTTTGACAGTCCAGGTCCGCGAGCTGAGTCCGCCATGGAGCACGGTGCGGCCGCTGCAGGCTGCCGCCATGCACGGCCTCTGACCCGGAAGCTGGGGGCCTTATTGGCGGCTAGAGCTGAGCACTGTACGATGGTTCCCTGTTAGCCCCCAGCAAAACGGGGAATCTGTGGCCTTTTTGATGCCAGTTTTTCTGGCGTAAAAGACCACAGTTTTCACGATGGCGTGGGGACTTAGTCTCCAGAACGGAGAATCCAGCCCATTATATTACATATATTATTGGTATACATTAGGAGCTTTTCTTTTTCATGCTGCTGTCATTTCAATTTTGAAAAAGTGTTCTTTCACAAACATGTGTGACCCATTTCCTGGATGTGTGGGTTAATGTGGATATTTCTTTTGCATTGGTGTTGCAAGTTGCTGTGGGTTCGAGGTGGTGGGTGACAGCAGCCTGCAGTAGGATGTCACATTGAAATCACATGTAAAATAAGGTGGTTCACATGCTCAACCAGAAGCAATGATAGGTGAATAGCAGAATGGCCATTGGTAACTGGCAAGAAGCCTTGTGGTCATTTCTGTGTTGCAAAAATCAGTGACGCTGATTACTGGATTCTATGCAATACAGTTGGGTGGGTTTGTTTTAGAACATTGAACCTTTTTGAGCAGCTTACTATTTTACAGGTACTGAAACTACAGTATTGGCAGCAGAGACTTTGAAGGACAAACCTCCCTGCCCTGGATAAGCTAGCAAACACAATACAAAAACAGCCTTGCTCGTTTAAGTTATTTTAACAGTCGTTTTCTGAATGTTTGATGCAGGAATTGAACATAGAAGGTTTAAAATGGTACCCCGTGATTTTCTGTCCATTGAAAACTACCCTTGAAGTGTTTTAACCTTAGCTACCCCGACAGTCAGGGACAAAATATATTTTTGAAACTCAATACTGAGGTGCGCACTGCACCCCCCCCCCCCCCCGCCCCCCTCCCCCCCACCCCCCCCCCCCCCCCCCCCCCCCACACATACACCTCATCTATTGTTCATCCCTAATCATCCTGAGGTGGTGGTGGACCATTTTCTTGAACAACTCAAGTTCATGTGGTCAAAGTGCTCCAATAATAAATGTTAAGTCAGAAATTACAGGAATTTGTTTTCAAAAAATCCCAATTAAGGGGCAATTTAGTGTGGCCAAGCCACCTACCCGGCACATCTCTGGGTTGTGGGGGTGAGTCCCACGCAGACACGGGGAGAATGTGCAAACTTCACACGGGGCTGTGACATTTCAGGAAATTGACACAACAATGATGGGAGGATGGTGATGCAACAACATCTTGAACATAGCGCGACACCGTGCATTTTCAGAGGTGCATCTTCAAGCACAATTTAATTCTGAGTTGCGTAAAGTGATCAAAATGTGGGCAACGGTGTGTGGGTCTTAAAGGAGAGAGAGAGGGAGGAGAGGTTTGCGGATGGTATTCCAGAGCCTCTGGCCTAGGCGGCTGATGGCACAGTCTCCAGTGGTGGAGTGCTTAAAGTCAACATGAGGATTCAGAGATACAGAGGGGCAAGGGCATGGAGGGATTTAAAAACAAGAATGACAGTGTTGTAACCCCCACTGAGGTCAAGGAATAAGGACAATCCAATTTCCCGGTGACCTCTGCAGAATATGAACTTCTCTGGTAGCGAGTGCAGGGCTTCCCCTTAACAAGCAGAGCCCTCACTAGTTAAAAAAACCCTGAGCTGGGTGCAGGTTGAGGGAGAAGACCCTTTGGGGAGTGGAGCATTTGATTGTATTGTTAATAAACCTTATTCATCATTTCCTACCTGCTGTTTCAAGCACGCTGCTTTGACAGATTCGCCAGAGTTTTTAAATTGAGATGCTGTCGTATCAGGAGCAAAGGTCAGTCATCAAGCACAGCTGGGGTAATGAGCAACTAGGATTTGGTACAAGTTAGGATACAGGCAGCAGAGTTTTGATGCTTTCAAGTTTCTGAAGGGTGGAAGATGGGAGGCTGAGCAGGAGTATACTGAAATAGTCAAGTCTAGCGGAACAAAGGCATGGATCAGGGTTTCTGCAGACTATCTGACTTGGGGACAGACAACGTCACAAAAGTGGAAGTAGGCTATCTTGGTGATGGGGTGGGTATGTGGTTGTAAGGTCACCCCAAGGTCAAGCCAGGTGCCAAGGTTGAAGGCTGACGATTTCAGGTTCCGTACACCTCTGGTTTGTGATTTAACAGTAGAATCAGCTTTTAAAACAATATTTGAAAATTGGAGGGTGTAATGACTTTCTGAAAAATGAATAGATTACCTTCTGAAAAGGAATTTTGCCCTTTTCCTGTTTATTTCTTCTGCTACAAATGTCATGTTTTATGAGACTGTTATGTCTTGGGGCTGTTATTTTAATTTAGGGTAAGATGAGGAAATGAAGAGGTCATGTGACCTGCTCTGAGTTCGGCTGACAAAAAGTCCAGGTGGCTCATTTCTTAAAAGGGAGAGAGAGATAGGAGTGGCAAGTCTTTGTTTTTCACGACACAAAGCCTGGGTGGGATTTCACACTGGGATTAAAGAGCCCAAAATAGGGCAGCACGGTGGCCTAGTGGTTAGCACAACCGCCTCACGGCGCTGAGGTCCCAGGTTCGATCCCGGCTCTGGGTCACTGTCCGTGTGGAGTTTGCACATTCTCCCCGTGTCTGCGTGGGTTTCGCCCCCACAACCCAAAAATGTGCAGAGTAGGTGGATTGGCCACGCTAAATTGCCCCTTAATTGGCAAAAATTATTGGGTAATCTAAATTAAAAAAAAAAAAAAAGAGCCCAAAATAATTTGGGTTTAAATAACTCTGGAAGATTCACCTACCATTGGTTAGATGGATTGAGCTCTGGGGTAACTCGGAACAATGAAAACCGGTTCATGGATTAGAGGTTAAGCAGCTGGAAAAATAAAAAGAGCTAAAAAAACCCCAAAACATTTTGGACAGGTTTTGGGAGAATAGCGTGTCTACTTAGGGGATTAAAGTATAACCATGGGAAGAGATTTCTCAGTCATTTTAAATGTTAAATGAGCGATCTTTTCTGTGGAGAATAAGTTAGCTCCTGAAATACCGTTAGATCAATGTTGCTTTTCGTTTATGTTACAGTAAAAGTCTTAAAACTTGAAATCGTGCCATGTGATCCTTTCCGCCATTCACTGGAAGTTCGAATTTGTCAGTCCCCATTACCCATGGGGTATCAATATCAACAGGCGTAGTTTTGACCCAGCAGAACAATGACGAGAATATAAAAACATCTTTGCAAGCTGAGCTGCAATAGACATTGGAACAAATGGAAATACTTAGCTTTCTGCTACTTACAATATGATGTACCATTCCTCTTGCGCAAGAAACATTTCAAATAGTTCTGAGCATAATAGGACTCATAGCAGCGCCTCTGTGTAAAGCAAGTGTTTAAATTCAAACAAATAGTGGTGAAGCTGTGAAGTGGGATACGATACCACAAAGCAGGGTGGTGATTATAATTGTTCTGGAAACAGTCTCGAAATAAAAAATTGTCTGGACATTTTAATAGGGAAGAAACACCATGGAATCTGTGTTCCATTGTTATGATATGAGCATCTCCAGGTGCTCAGTCGGAGAACGAGTGCGGCTGCAAAAAAAACAAAATCCCCCCCCCCCCCCCCCATCAGCATTTCCGATATCTTACCTCACTAGATGGCTTTTTTTCCTGTGTTGTTCTCTGCAGCCATCATCATTGTGGTTTGTACTGTGAATAGTTTTGTACAACCCAAACAAGGGTGATAATGGAAATTTCCTACTCGTACGCTTTGCGGTCAAATGGGAGAAGAGTTGGGAGTTTTCCCCCTTGGCATCACAGGCTTTAGTGACCTTCTGACTACCCACATAAGGCAGACTTGCTCATGTTCCATCTTTCTGAAATTACTTACTGTGCTTAGTCACTCTTCACCTACTGTATAGTCTCAGATTAGTCATTTGCACCAAATTCAAGCTTTGAATGTGTATAGGTTTGCCAGTTACTGTCAAGAAACCTTTAGATCCTTTCTTGGATTTCAGAATGGAGTATGTGTTACCTTATGATGTGACAAAAATTGATAACTGATATAATCCAGAAAGTTTACTGTAACGTTGCTTATTCAAATATTCCCCCAGTTTGAGGGGGTCACAACAATTCAGCAATAAATCTGCATGGAGTGTCAAAAGATGTGGCAACTTTTAATTGCCTAAAAAAATTCAACTGTGCACACCAGGTCAGACAGTGTGGGAAGCAGATTTGGGGCGACAATTCCTCCCTTCTAAACTGGACAGGTATGACAGAATGTTGTACCATGCTCAGTCAGATTCCTCTCCCATGTAAAAAGCAAGACAACTCATAGGCTCTCAAAAGTGGGTCTGTTTCAAAAGGACCTCAAATGTTCCAAAATTAATAGAAGACATTCTCAATGACGTCATTGGAGAATGGCCATGAAACAGATTGTTATAGATTATTGGCACATGTACCAGGGTTAAGAAGAATTAAGTGAAAAACACCCCCACATTCCCCCGAGAAGCTGCCCCCTTCCGGCCACGGTAGCACAGTGGTTAGCACTGTTGCTTCAGGTTTCCCGGTTCAATTCCCGGCTCGGGTCACTATCTGTGTGGAGTCTGCACGTTCTCCTTCGTGTCTGTGTGGGTTTCCTCCGGATGCTCCTATTTCCTCCCACAGTCCAAAGATGTGCAGGTTAGGTGGATTGGCCATGTTAAATTGCCTCTTAGTGTCCAAAAAGTTTGGGTGGGATTACAGGGATAGGGTGGAGGTGTGGCCTTAAGTCGGGTGCTCTTTCCAAGGGCTGGTGCAGACTCAATGGGCCAAATGGCCTCCTTCTGCACTGTACATTCTATGATTTCTATGATAACCCCAGAACTGCAACAAAACTGAATCTTGCAGCCAATGCAGATGCAAAATCTTATCCTGTGATGCATCAGGGAGAGGAGAAGTTACCAGGACACCGGGATCAGCTGACCTGCAAATTCCTTGTAGAATTCGATCGGAAATCCATCCAGGCCTGGAGCCTTACCCGACTGCATTAAACCCATGAACTTCACGATCTCCCCTGGGCTCAATGGGGGCTCCAACTCCTCTCTTCTCTTTCTTTCTGCAACTGGGATAGACAAGCCGTCCAAAAATTCCATCATGGGAAACCTATCCTCCGGGAGTTCTGACTTATAAAGCCTGGGGTAAAATGCCTCAAAAGCCTCATTGATCTTCCTTGGGGCAGAGACCAACCTGCCACTCAAGTCCTTCGCTTGCACTTATCACCTGGCAGACAGCCTCCACCTCAACTGGTGTGCTAACAGGCGACTGGCCATCTCCCCATATTCATAAAATGCCCCCCTTGAGCATCGCAGCTTGTGCATCGCCTTGCCCGTTGAGAGCCACCCAAACTCCACCTGTAATTTCTTCCTGCTCGCCAACAACTCTGGCGTTGGGGCAAGCTTAAAATGAAACAAAATGAAAGCAAAAATCCTAAACTCATCCTTAAAACCCCACACACTATGACCAGCAGTCACCCCCCCCCCCCCCCCCCCCCCCACCCACTCCGCTCCCATTAACTTTTTTAAAATAAATTTAGACTACCAATTCATTTTTTCCAATTAAGGGGCAATTTAGCCTGGCCAATCCACCTACCCTGCACATTGTTTGGGTTGTGGGGGGTGAATCACGGGGAGAATGTGCAAACTCCACACGGACAGTGACCCAGAGCCGGGATCGAACCTGGGACCTCGGCGCCATGAGCCAGCAATGCTAACTACTGTGCCACCGTGCTGCCCCCACTCCCATTAACTAACTGGATGGCTAGCACCCCCGCTCAGAATAAAAACAAATAACCATAACACCGAACCATAACACCAACCAGCCCCCATCCATATTCAACTTTAATAGTAAAACAAAACAGCGAAGAACAATATCTATCCAACAAATCAACAATAGAAATACAATCACAAACTCCAAAATGCCCAATAGATACTCCAACAAATCGTAAATATCACACGTCCACCCCTCAAACAGACATCCCACAACAGCTACAGCTCACTGTTAGCTCAGCCCAGTCCTTGCTTCTGCACAAATGCCTCCAGTGCATCAAAATAGTAATCTATTGATTCCTAAGTTACTCAGAGGTGAGCAGGGTATATCACACCAAACCAAATGTTGCTCCTGTCCAACACAGCCTTGGCCTTGATGAATGCCTAGCTGTGATAACTGTGAAAAAGCATGAGGCACACAGTGGTTCACCAGGATGGGGCTTCTGCCTGAACCATTTGTGGGCCCAATCCAACTGGGGAGGGGAACCCATTCCACCCTCCCCACCATCTTCTCAAACTGCTGTGACATATATTTTGTTGAATTTTGACCTTCCAGACCCTCTGGCAGCCCAGCAACTCTCAAATTCTACCTTCTGGAGCGATGCCCTAGATCGTCAGCCTTAGCCCTTAGCGCCATGTTGGCACAGGTCACCCGCACCACCTCCACTTCCAGGGAAGTGATATGGTCACTCTGCCTTGAAAAGGCCGCCTCCACATCGTTTAGCACCGTGCCCTGCACCTTTACCGTCAGATATGTTCTTTCCAAGGCTGCATGAATAGGGGACAGGGCCCCTTTGATTGTTCTGTCGTGGTCTTCAGAGACAGTCTGCCACAATTTCTTATGTTCCAACGCCAAGATGCCTGGAAGCATCTCAGCAGTTAGTGAAGTGGCCAAAGACATAGAAGGAGCCTCCACTATTTTCTCAGCAGACGCAACTTTCAATGTTCCACAGTTCAATGACAGAGTTTTTATATTTAGAACATAGAACATAGAACAGTACAGCACAGAACAGGTCCTTCGGCCCTCGATGTTGTGCCGAGCAATGATCACCCTACTCAAACCCACGTATCCACCCTATACCCGTAACCCAACAACCCCCCCCCCCCCCCCCCCCCCCCCCCCCCGCCCCTTAACCTTACTTTTTAGGACACTACGGGCAATTTAGCATGGCCAATCCACCTAACCCGCACATCTTTGGACTGTGGGAGGAAACCGGAGCACCCGGAGGAAACCCACGCACACACGGGGAGGACGTGCAGACTCCGCACAGACAGTGACCCAGCCGGGAATCGAACCTGGGACCCTGGAGCTGTGAAGCATTTATGCTAACCATTTCTGCTGCCTTGTTCTGTATTTATTGGACAATCCGTTTACGTGGGATTCTTATCCCACCAAACTAACAGAATTCCTCCTCAATCACCCCTGAAACTGGGCAAAAAGGGTCAAAATCAAGGCACTCTAACGGGAACCATCTCGGGCTGGATTCTCTATTGGCGGGATTCTCCATTTCGCCGGCAGTGCATTTGCGCCCGTGGATTTCCCGACGGTGTGGGGGTGCCCACAGTGGGACACCTCATTAGTCAGCTACCGGGTCGGAAGATCCCGCTGCCAGAAGGGGTGCACCGCACTCGGGGGACGGAGTATAAGATCTTCCCTCCATACCAGGCAACATCCTGGTAAATCTCCTCTCCACCCTTTCCAATGCTTCCACATCTTTCCTATAATGCGGCGACCAGAACTGCATGCAATACTCCAAATGCGGCCCCACCAGAGTTTTGTGCAGCTGCAACATGACCTCATGGCTCCGAAACTCAATCTCTCTATCAACAAAAGCTAACACACCTTACGCCTTCTTAACAACCCTATCAACCTGGGTGGCAACTTTCAGGGATCTATGTACATGGACACCGAGATCTCTATGCTCATCCACACTACCAATAATTTTACCATTAGCCCAGTACTCTGTATTCCTGTTACTCCTTCCAAAATGAATCACCTCACACTTTATCTGCATTAAACTCCATTTGCCACTTCTCAGCCCAGCTCTGCAGCTTATCTATGTCCCTCTGTAACCTGTGTGTGACTGCTCTTCTACGTGCCGCCATCGGAAGTCACCCAAAAGGTTTGATTCTTTCTACTTGTGAGGACGGGAATAAGGACCGCCGGGAACATAATTAAATTATCCAGGTGCAGAAGGGCCAATCTAGTGGGGCAGTAAATAGGAATGTAATTGTAGTTAGGGCCGATACTGTTCTCTGCAACCAAGAGCATTAGTCCCGATGGCTGTCTTACCAACCCAGTGCCAGAATTAAGGACATCTCCTTTTGTGCTGGAGAGGGAGTAGAAGGGGAATGATCAAGTTGATGTGGTTAAGTGGGTACCAATGAAATGGCAAGACTTAAAAAGAGGTTCTGCTCAGGGAATATGAACTTGGAGCTCAATTAAAAAGCAGAACCACAAGGTATTAATCCCTGAATTAATGCCTGAGCCACAAGCAAATTTGCATCAGGTAAATAAGATCGGAGAGTTGAAAACCATGGTTCAAAGATTTGGTGTTGGAGAAATGGGTTACGATTCATGAGACACTGGCACCAGTACTAGGGAAAGAGGAAGCTGTTTGGCTGGGCCTTCACCTGAACCACACTGGGGTCAATGTCCTGATGAATTGTTTGGTAGGACGAGATCCTCCGGTTCATGCTGTGGGATAGAACAATAGAACAATAGAACATTACAGTGCAGTACAGGCCCTTCGGCCCTCGATGTTGCGCCGACCTATGAAACCAATCTAAAACCCATTTACACTATTCCCTTATCATCCATATGTTTATCCAATGACCATTTAAATGCCCTTAATGTTGGCGAATCCACCACTGTTGCAGGCAGGGCATTCCACGCCCCTACTACTCTCAGAGTAAAGGACCTACCTCTGACATCTGACCAATATCTATCTCCCCTCAATTTAAAGCTATGTCCCCTCGTGCTAGCCATCACCATCCGAGGAAAAAGGCTCTCACTGTCCACCCTATCTAATCCTCTGATCATCTTGTATGCCTCTATTAAGTCACCTATTAACCTTCTTCTCTCTAACGAAAACAGCCTCAAGTCCCTCAGCCTTTCCTCATAAGATCTTACCTCATAAGATCTTCCCTCCATACCAGGCAACATCCTGGTAAATCTCCTCTGTACCCTTTCCAATGCTTCCACATCTTTCCTATAATGCAGCGACCAGAACTGCATGCAATACTCCAAATGCGGCCGCACCAGAGTTTGTAAAGCTGCAACATGACTTCATGGCTCCGAAATTCAATCTCTCTATCAATAAAAGCTAACACACCGTACACCTTCTTAACAGCCCTATCAATCTGGGTGGCAACTTTCAGGGATCTATGTACATGGACACCGAGATCTCTCTGCTCATCCACACTACCAATAATCTTACCATTAGCCCAGTACTCTGTATTCCTGTTACTCCTTCCAAAATGAATCACCTCACACTTTTCTGCATTAAACTCCATTTGCCACTTCTCAGCCCAGCTCTGCAGCTTATCTATGTCCCCCTATAACCTGCAACATCCTTCTGCACTGTCCACAACTCCACCGACTTTAGTGTCATCTGCAAATTTACTCACCCATCCTCCTACACCCTCCTCCAGGTCATTTATAAAAATAACAAACAGCAGCCACTGCCCCAAACAGATCCTTGTGGTACAGCACTGGTAACTGAACTCCAGGCTGAACATTTCCCATCAATCACCACCCTCTGTCTTCTTACAGCTAGCCAATTTCTGATCCAAACCTCTAAATCACCCTCAATCCATGCCTCCGTATTTTCTGCAATAGCCTACCGTGGTGAACCTTATCAAACGTTTTACTGAAATCCATATCAACTGCTTTACCCTCGTCCACCTGTTTGGTCACCTTCTCAAAGAACTCAATAAGGTTTGTGAGGCACGACCTACCCTTCACAAAACCGTGTTGACTATCCCTAATCAAACTATTCCTTTCTAGATGATTAGCAATCCTATCTCTTATAATCCTTTCCAAGACTTTGCCCACAACAGAAGTAAGGCTCACTGGTCTATAGTTACCTGGGTTGTCTCTACTCCCCTTCTTGAACAAGGGGACAACATTTGCTATCCTCCAGTCTTCTGGCACTATTCCTGTAGACAATGACGACATAAAGATCAAAACCAAAGGCTCAGCAATCTCCTCCCTAGCTTCCCAGAGAATCCTAGGATAAATCCCATCCAGCTCAGGGGACTTATCTATTTTCACACTTTCCAGAATTGCTAACGTCTCCTCCTTATGAACCTCAATCCCGTCTAGTCTAGTAGCCTGTATCTGAGTATTCTCCTCGACAACATTGTCATTTTCCTGTGTGAATACTGATGAAAAATATTTATTTAGCGCCTCTCCTATCTCCTCAGACTCCAAGCACAACTTCCCACTACTGTAAGCAGATCTTCCAGTGCTGCTGATGGCGCACGCCCGCCGTAGATATTTCTGGTGATGTGGGGGGATTCACTGGGAAATCCCATTGACAACAGCGGGACCAGATGATCCCGCTGCCGGCCAATGACGGGCCGCCTCCTGCCACTGAGAAACATGCCGTGGGGAGGCCAGTGAAACTTGCCCTAGGCTTGCAGAGGGTGCTATGAACCAAATAATGAGTGGGCGAGTTCTTGTCGGTGCAGAGTTGGAAAGTTGTAGAGAACGAAAAAGGCAATAGTGCAGGGAAGAAATACAGGTAATTTTAACCAGGGTTAATGTGCAGGTTCAGTCGGCAGTTAGGAAGGCAAATGCAATGTTAACATTCATGTCGAGAGGGCTAGAATACATGACCAGGTATGTACTTCTGAGGCTATATAAGGCTGTGGTCAGACCCCATTTAGAGTATTGTGAGCAGTTTTGGAAGGAAGGATGTGCTGGCCTTGGAAAGGGTCCAGATGAGGTTCACAAGAATGATCCCTGGAATGAAGAGCTTGTCGTATGAGGAACAGTTGAGGACTCTGGCTCTGCACTTGTTAAAGTTTAGAAGGATGAGGGGGGATCTTATTGAAACTTACAGGATACTGCGAGGCCTGGATAGAGTGGACGTGGAGAGATTATTTCCACTTGTAGGAAAAACTAGAAGCAGAAGACACAATCTCAGACAAAAGGGATGATCCTTTAAAACAGAGATGAAGAGGAATTTCTTCAGCCAGAGGCTGGTGAATCTGTGGAACTCTTTGCCGCAGAAGGCTGTGGAGGCCAAATCACTGTGTGTCTTTAATACAGAGATAGATAGGTTCTTGATCAATAAGCAGATCAGGGGTTATGGGGAGAGCGCAAGTGAATGGGGATGAGAAAAACATCAGCCATGATTGAATGGCGGAGCAGACTCGATGGGCCGAGTGGCCTAATTCTGCTCCTATGTCTGATGGTCTTATGGACAGGAAAGGGCGGAGCTTGTAAACACAAGAGTTCATCAGCAAATAGGCCACTCAGCCCATCGAGTCTGCTCCGCCATTCAATCATGGCTGATATTTTTCTCATCCCCATTCTCCTACGCTCTCCCCATAACCCCTGATCTGCTTATTGATTAAAAACCTATCGATCTCTGTCTTAAAGACACTCAGTGATTTGGCCTCCACAGCCTTCTGCGGCAAAGTGTTCATCAGCAAATAAGGTTGAGTGGGGAAAGATAGTAAAAAGGCAGGAGCAAACATTCTTTATCTGAATACATGCAGCATTTGTAACAAAATCGATTAATTGATCTCACAAATAGAAATAGATGAGAATGATATATTAGCCATTATAGAGACATGGCTGGAAAGTGACAATGACTGGGATCTGAATATTCAAGTGTATTTGACATTCTGGAAGAAAGGAAAATGTTGTGGGGTAGCTCTGTTAATAAAATATGAGATAAGTACAATAGTGAGATCTTGGTTCGCGGTATCAAGAAATAGAATAGTTTGACCAGGGAGAAGAAATAGCAAAGGGAAGAAGACATTAGTGGGTATAGCTTACAGGCCTCCTTACAATGTAGGGCAGTAAATAAATCAAACAATAATGGGGGCTTGTGTGAAAGGTACTACTACAATCTTGTGAGATTTTTATCTTAATCTCAATTGGAGGAAACAAATTATCAAAAGAGGCCCAGAGGATGAGTTCATAGTGTGTTTGGTACAGTTTCTTAATACAATACTTTCCGGAACAAATCAAGGAACAGACCATTTTCGACTTCATAATGTGTAATGAGACAGAATTAATGAATGACCTCACAGTAAAGGATCTTCTTGGTAATAACATAAGAAATAGGAGCAGCAATAGGCCATTCAACAATTCAAGCCCACTCCACCATTCAATGGCTGATCTTCAGCACCATTTCCCTGCAATATCCCTGTTTCCTTTGATGTTTTTAACTTGCAGAAACCTATCAACTCAGTCTTGAACACATTGCTGCCTACGGCGCTGAGGACCCGGGTTCGAATCCCGGCCCTGGGTCACTGTTCGTGTGGAGTTTGCACATTCTCCCCGTGTCTGCGTGGGTTTCGCCCCCACAACCCAAAGATGTGCAGGTTAGGTGAATTGACCACGCTAAATTGCCCCTTAATTGGAAAAAATAATTGGGTACTCTAAATTTATTAAAAAAAACTCAGTCTTGAACGTACTCAATGAGTGAGCCTCCACAAACTTCTGAGATGAAGAACTCCAAAGATCCACCTCCCTCTGAGGGAAGAAATTCCTCCTCATCTCTGTCCTGAATGGACTACCCCTTATTTTGTGTTCACTGGTTCCAGAACACCCAGCCAGGGGACGCATTCTTCTTACATCTCCCCTGTCGAGGTGTGTGGTGGTATGATTAACATAGCTGCCTGCCATTGCTGCAGAACACCGGCTTACCATTGGCCCTGGTCGGTCATGTGCCTCTCGACCGATTGGTTGAGACCAGTCATGTGACGGCTCCCCGATTGGTCGAGAGGCTGAGTTAACCCCGCCTCCAGGGCGAGGTATAAATACCCAGTACACCCAGTAAATGCGGTCGTCCATTTACTGTAGTCGACCGCAGGGCTAACATCTAGCTTATTAAAGCCTAACTTTTGTACAGCAACTCGTCTCACGTTCAATTGATGGTTCATCAAGGTGTTTACAATGGGAAATCCCATTGACAAGTGGCGGGAAGATAGAAACCCGCCGCCAGCCAACTGCGCGCAGTCAAGAAACACATGACTGGGGAACAAGAGAATCCTGCCCCACCTCCTGTTCTTTTAAACTCCAGAGAATAAAGACCCAGGCCGGGAATCTCCCCTACCCGGCGGGGCGGGGGGTCCCGGCGTGTTGGAGTGGCGTGAACCACTCCAGCGTCGGGCAGCACCTTTAGGGGCCAAGCCCTCCATTGAGGGGCTGGGCCCGCGCTAAAGTGGTTCCCACTCCGCCGGCTGGTGTGAACGGCTTTTGGCGCCACACCAGCTGGGGCCAAAAGGACTTCGCCGGCCGGAGTAAGTCTGCGCATGCGCCCGAGCGTCATCGGCTGCTGACGTCATACCGGTGAAGACCATGGCGAAGGCGGGAGAAAAAGAGTGCCCCCATGGCACAGGCCTGCCTGCCGATCGGTGGGCCCCGATCGCGGGCCAGGCCTCCGTGGGGGCAACCCCTGGGGTCAGATAACCCCCCCCCAGGACCCCAGCGCCAATCCCATCGGTAAGAGAGGTGGTTTAATCCACGCCGGCGGGAGAGGCTAGTCAGCGGTGGGATTTCAGCCCATCGCGGGCCGGAGAATAGCTGCGGGGGGCCCGCCAACCGGCGCGGCGCGATTCCCAACCCCTCCAAATCTTGGGGGGGGGCAGAGAATTCTGGACAAGGCAGGGGCGGGATTGACACCGGCCCCAGGCGATTCTCCGACCCAGCGGGGGGTTTGTAGAATCCTGCCCCCAGTCTATGTAATCTTTCCTCTGGGGACAATCCCTCCAACCCAAGAATTTGGCTGGTGAACTTCCATCGCCCGCCCTTTGAGGTATGTTTCCTTTGGTAAGGAGACCAAAAGCACACAATACTACAGGTGCCAACTCACGAGGCTCTATATAATTGCAGTGAGGCACCTTTACTCCAATAATCCTCTTGTGGTAAAGGCCAAAATATCATTTGACTTCTTAATTGCTTGCTATATCTGCTGCCACCATGCCACCCTGAAAGTAACAGTTGAGTATGTCAACCTGCAAACCCATGCAAAACACGCCGCTGGCTGCTGGTAACAGCGGGAGAGACTCCCAGTCAGCCATGCTTGATGGGAAGTGGTGCCCCTCAAGCTGTAAGTTCCTGGTCAAAGACTAGCGACCTGCTCCACGAATTACTAGCTATGGAAGCAGATGAAAGCCTGCCTTAGTGCACCACTAGGTGTGGGAATAGAATTGGAAACTGCACTTGGTCACCCAACCTCTGGCTTTTGGCACCCAAATGTCTCACATTTAAAAATCAAATTTGTATGCTCAGAAAGTTGAAACCAAATATGCATCTTGATCCCAATAAATAGTGCATTTTTCTCTCCTAGTTTATTCTTCTATTGGACAAGTCACTTTCTGGGTGGCGAGGTGGCACAGTGGTTAGTACTGCTTCCTCACAGCGGCAGAGACCTGGGTTT
This sequence comes from Scyliorhinus canicula, assembly GCF_902713615.1. Taxonomy (NCBI): domain Eukaryota; kingdom Metazoa; phylum Chordata; class Chondrichthyes; order Carcharhiniformes; family Scyliorhinidae; genus Scyliorhinus; species Scyliorhinus canicula. The sequence continues at coordinate 38,590,441 of NC_052166.1, read as the reverse complement.
GATTCCTGACTCGGGTGACTGCATGGAGTTTGCACATTCGTCCCGTGTCCAGGTGGGTTTCCTCTGGGTGCTCCGGTTTTCCTCCAACAATCCAAAGATGTGCTGGTTAGGTGGATTGGTCACACTAAGTCGAAGGTGGGGTTACGGGGATAGGGCAGTGGATTGGGTCGAGGTAGGGCTGCTCTTTCAGAGGGTCAGTACGATGGACCGAATGGCCTCCTTATTCACTGTCGGGATTCTATGATTCTATAGGTGCATTATAGAGTTTAAAATGCACAGAGTAAATGATCAGTTGGTAGTTATATATTTTGAGCAAATAAAAAAAACAGGTGAATTCACAGAAACATCCGTGTGTCCATCACCTGTCAAGAGCATCGACAAAACAGGAAGAAGAAGAGGAAAATTTAAATCCAGTTAGGAATTGGATAGAAATTCAGTGTTAATCACAATGGGGGGCGAATCATCCAGAAAGCAGGAGAGTAAATATGGTTCAAACACCTTAAATGATGATCAGTTCATCAATTACAGCTCAGTTCTCTGAAAGAATAATCTTAGACAAGGATACAAACAATACCAAGAGAAAATTGTCCAATTATTGATCTAATCTACACTTTACTGACTCTCATAAAACCTACATGGACACCGAATCATGCCATACTTTTAATCTCAACCTGTTATTGCGAGGTTTAACTAACTCTACCTCCTATCCTCACTCATTTTCTGCCTCATACAATCTATACCTCCCAATAGTTGTTGTGCTTTCTCGTTCATGAACATTGAAGCAACTTTACTATCCACTACATGGTGGATTGGCCAGGCTAAATTGCCCCTTAGTGTCCAACAGTTAGATGCAGTTCCAGGGTGGGGGCGTGGGCCTCGTTCAGAGGGTCGGTGCAGACTCGATGGGCCAAATAGCCTCCTTCTTCACTGTAGGAAATCTATGATTCTATTCCATACAACAACTTCCACAATTGTTGTCTTTTTCCTCTCCCTGAATCAAACAATGCATCTAATTCCCGGCCTTAATATTTCCGATTCATAACCATTCCTTTTGTCTTTGTCATAGCTGTTTAGCTCCAAGCTGATTGAAGACACAAGCTCGATTGCCTGTGGTTCAAATGAAAAATGAAATGAAAATGAAAATCGCTTATTGTCACAAGTAGGCTTCAATGAAGTTACTGTGAAAAGCCCCTAGTCGCCACATTCCGGCGCCTGTCCGGGGAGGCTGGTACGGGAATCGAACCGTGCTGCTGGCCTGCTTGGTCTGCTTTAAAAGCCAGCGATTCAGCCCAGTGAGCTAAACCAGCCCCTAATAATCGCTTATTGTCACGAGTGGGCTTCAATGAAGTTACTGTGAAAAGCCCCTAGTCGCCACATTCCGGCGCCTGTTCGGGGAGGCTGGGGCGGGAATTGAACCCGCGCTGCTGGCCTGGTTCTGCACTACAAGCCAGCTGTTTAGCCCACTGTGCTAAACCAACTCTGGTAACTCTTATATAACTCCCAAATAACTTTTACCCTACCTTTAAACATTTATACTATCAAGGAACATTTAACTCTCGTCAGGATTACTTAGAGCATTTTTAAACCTCTAATTTCCAACAGAACAAAACCTTGGGCGGGGTTCTCTCAGCCCGGGGCCGGGCCGGCGAATCCCGCGACTGGCGCGAATCGCGCCACGCTGCCCTGGCGCCGGTGCAGAGCGGAGAATTGGCGCCATTGGTGCTGGCGTGATTGGGGCGGCGCCAGTTGCAGGCCGCCCTACGGAGCCAGCCCGCCGATTCTTGGGGCAGGATGGGCCGAGCGGCCGTCGTGAAAACGCAGAGTACCGCTGTCCACACCTGCTCTCAGATGGCGGGAACTCAGCATTGAAGGGTCGGTGGTGGCTTGTGTGGGAGGAGGTGTGGGGGCGATCCCGGGAGGGGCCTCCGATGTGACCTGGCCCGCGATTGGGGCCCACCGATCGGCGGGCTGGCCTCTCTGTCTACCAGCCTCCTTTCTTCCGCACCAGCCCCTGTACTCCTGCGCCATGTTGCGTCGGGGCCGTGGCGAACAAGGGAGACGCCGTGCATGCGTGGAAATCGCACCAATGGGACTGCGCATGCACGCATCCCCGCTGCACATTCCATGGCCAGATCAGCAGCTGGAGCAGCGCAAACCGCTCCAGCGCCCTGCTGGCCCCCTGTAGGGGCCAGAATTGCTGATCCTGGGGCCATATTGATGCTGATGAGAAATGCGACAGCGTTTCCGACGGTGTCAACACTTAGCCTCAGGATCAGAGAATCTCGCCTCTTATTCCTCCATGATCTCATCATTATTGTGATAACGCTTTTTTTAAGTTCCTAAATTCCCGAGGGGCATGAACTACACAAACTTTACATTTGCATTTTAAATCTTGATCTCCATTTCCTGATTGCAAATAATAAAAGGAAAACCCAACATTATCCATTACAACTTCACTGCAAATCACCTCACTCAACAACATCCCTTATTAACCTACAGGAGTGCTGTTGATTCCTAAGCAATTAGCGCACTAGTCCGTACAATTGAAACAACAGACTTAGACATGTTTTCTTGTTCTCACAAAACCATTGTAATATTGTTACAACATAGTTTCCATACACGTTGCCACCTGGCACAATGTTCAATATGTCTCTTTTCAAAATAAGAAGATTCTTCCTTGAGCCACCCAATCTGTTTTCCAATAACATTTCCTTTAAAATTTAATTTACCCCTTTAAAATCAAAAACTTTGGAGCAGAATTTTCCCAAAATTGCAGAGCGCTGAGTCAAGTGAGAAAAGCAATGTGAAACATGCTGCTTTCAGCTGCCTTTCCTGCCGGATCAAATGGCGCTCTACAATTCCAAAGTGCTGGCGAGGATCGTACAAGCAGCGTGTGTGGGGGTGTATGGGGGTGGGCGGTGGTGTGTGTGTGTGTGTGTGTGTGGCCTAAACTCACCAGAGATCGGGGTGCCTTTTTTAAAGGGCGCCCCGACCTCAAAGTTAAGGCAAAAACCCTCATGCCCTGCCCCGTCCCTGGCCATCCGGACCTCAGCAGACAAGGGGAACACCCCCAATCCTCATCACAGAGGGCCAGCCTCCACCCCCAAGACTTAATGGTCGGGTCACCCCCGCACCAGGCAGGTATCGGGTTAATGCAACCAAACAACCATCTTCGCCGGCATTGGGACACCGTGTAATTATCTATTTAAATTTCAAAATCAACTACGCTCAGGCTTGGCAGTTTAGAAATCAATTTATCAGTGACTTCCGGAGACAGAAATGTCTGCAGTCGTTGGGATCAATCAACTCCAACTACTTTGTAAGTCTTGAATGATAACGCGGGGGATTCTCTGTCCCGCTGCACCCATTTTCTGGTGCGGCGCGCCCCCGGCGGTATCAGGGCCCTCCGTCCCGGCAGCCAGCCAATGGGGTTTCCCATTGTGGGCACCCCGACACCATTGGGAAATCCGTGGGCGTGAGTGCACTGCTGGCAAAACGGAGGATCCGCCAAAGGAGCATCCAGCCGAATAAATAGTAGCAAATCTGAATGCGTTAAAACCAACTCCTCCTGAAGAGTTTGAAAGCCTTCAGTCATCTCTTCTCGGCCTTTTGGCTAAGATCAAGCGTCAGATCAAGCCCAGGATGAGGTGCAATGTCTTTACCTGTCAACTTGGATTCTCTATGTCTTCCCTGTGGAGACCATGAATTGGCTTCAATTTGAATGTGAATTGGTCTCTGGAGCAAGCAATGAGATGGATTATGGGTTTGCCCTGTCCACTCTGCACGTTGGCTTTGTAACTTTTAAGGCTGGAATGAAACATTTTAAAAAAGAAAGCCTTCATACTGTGTGAAAGTTATTCGATTCTTAAAGCTGTCATAGTTGTTTGTTTTCTGGATTGTACATTCCATCTACTTGGAAGGAAACAGCAATCAAAACCCTATGCTCGAAGCCAAATTGATTAGTTCAGTCCAATTATACAGTGTCAATTTAAAAATTCAAAATTACATTAGTTAATATATTAAACAATTTATTCCACAAATTTCAGTGTGGTCACCTTGGCCGGAATTCTCTGGCCGTTGGGATTCTCTTTTCCCGCTGGGAGGGCAGCCCGGGTGTATCTCGGCGGCGTGCGGTGGTTTCAATAGGAAAGCCCATTGACAAGCAGTGGGAAGGGCCGCTGCCTGATTACCATGAACTTATCCAAGTGCTCTGCTATATCGTCTTTAATATTTTTAAATATTATGCGGCATGCGGCCCGCCAAAGTTCTTTATGCGGCCCACCAAGATCAAGTCATTAAAAAAAATTTTTTTTAATTTTTTAATTTTTATTTTAATTTTTTTTTTATAAGGTTAATGGGGGGGGGGGGCTGTTGGGTTACTGGTATAGGGTGGATACGTTGACTTAAGTAGGGTGATCATTGCTCGGCACAACATCAAGGGCCGAAGGGCCTGTTCTGTGCTGTACTGTTCTATGTTCTATGTTCTATATGAGGCGCCCAGAAACATAACCGGGTGAAGCGCCATTTTTGAAAAGTAGAGAAAAAGAGGGCTAAAGGCAGGATGCCGCCGGGGGAAGCGCTGAGGTATATGCCGCACGCTAATTGGTTACAACCGGGACTATTAATTAATATACTATGCGGCCCTTTAAAATTGTGAATTTCTGAATGTGGCCCTTGCACGGAAAAGTTTGCCCACCCTTGTTCTAACATTTTCCCTACGACAGATGTTAAGCTAACCGGCTTATAATTCCCATTTTCTGTCTCCCTCCCTTTTCGAATAATGGAGTTACATTTGCTATGTTCCAATCATTTAAAAAAATATATATTTTTAAAATAAATTTAGAGTATCCAATTTATGTTGTCCAATTAAGGGGCAATTTAGCGTGGCCAATCAACCTGCCCTGCACATTTTTGGGTTGTGGGGGCAAAACCCATGCAAACACAGGGAGAATGTGCAAACTCCACACGGACAGCAACCCAGAGCCAGGATCGAACCTGGGGCCTCGGTGCCGTGAGGCAGCAATGCTAACCACTGCGCCACCGTGCTGCCCTGCTATGTTCCAATCATATCTAGGGAGTTTTGGAAAGTTAAAATGAATGCATCACCTATCTCACTATCCACTTTTTTTAAGACCCAAGGATGAAATCCATCAGGGCTCGAGCACTTGTAAGCCCTCAGCGGCAACAATTCTCTGGTGACTTTAATTTTCCAAAGTTCCTCCTTCCTAATAATAATAATCTATATTAGTGTCACAAGTAGGCTTATATTAACACTACAATGAAGATACTGTGAAAAGCCCCTAGTCGCCACATTCCGGCACCTGTTTGGGTTCACAGAGGGAGAATTCAGAAAGTTGAATTCACCTCACAGCTCATCTTTCGGGACTTGTAGGAGGAAACCAGACCACCAGGAGGAAACCCACACAGACACGGGGAGAATGTTCAGACGCCGCACATACAGTGATCTAAGCCGGGAATTGAACCTGGGACCTTGGCGCTGTGAATCTACTAACGATTGTACTACCGTGCCGCCCTTCCATTTTCTGGTTATAACTTTTTTTCATTTGTTCATGAGCTATAGGCATCCCTGGCTGGGCCAGCATTTATTGCCCATCCTTAATTACCCTTTAGGGGGCAGTTAAGAGTCAACCACATTGCTGTGGGTCGGAGTCACATGTAGGCCAGACCAGGTAAAGATGGCAGATTTCCTTCCCCTAAAAGTGAACCAAGTGTTTTTTTTTTTTTACGACAATCAGCAATGGTTTCATGGTTATCATTAGACATTCTTTTAATTCTAGATTTTTATTGAATTCAAATTTACCGATCTGCAGTGACGGGATTTGAACCTGGGTCCCCAGAGCAGTACAAAATATCACTACGCTACCGCCTCCCCAAAGTATAACGCTGCATTGCACCACTCAAAGCAATAATACGTAAATTAATTTCTCCCACTATTTTCATTGAGGCAAGGCTGATACTTGAATTATGAAATATCTTTTCTTTCCCATTTAATTATGATCTCAGTCCCTTTTCATCATGGCACAGGAACAAAGCTGTCAACCACCTTCCATATTACAGACTCAATGTAATTCCCTCTAATTGGCTGTTTTTTTCATTTCTTTTGCCTTCCTGGAGCATACAGTATTACTTCAGAGATTACTGCTGAGAATTTCCCATCCTGCCAATGGGGAGGGACCAGAAACCCTGCCTACTTATTTTGGACTGACTTGTAGAGCTTTGAACAAATTGTATCAGAATTAATTAGCTCTGTAATGCAATCAGCAACAAAATAAAAAATTATCAGGAACTAAATTTAACCGCATTATTGCCACATGATTAATATTGTCAATGACTTTGTATTTCTGTTGTTTTCTTTCTCTTTGTGAGAATTATTTTTCGGATAGCTGAACAGCATCCCAGAGTCAGCCAGTTTCTGCTTACGTGAATTCAAATTTGTTTGAGTAAAAATTTCCTTTTAGCTCATCAGATTATTTTTGGTTCCCTTCTCCTGAATGAAGTGACGCGTGTGATAATGAGACAGGTGACATTTCTGTGAAATGTACCAGGTGGGGAAGAATTAGCATTTCACAACCCCAGGATGTCCCAAAGTGCACTCGTGAAGTGTAGCTAATGTTGTAACCCCACTGGGATCAGTGCTGGTATCTCGACTGCTGGCAATTTACGTGAATGGTTTGGATGACAGGATTGAAGAGGTGGTTGCCAAATTTGCTGATGACACAAAGATTGGTGGGAAGATAATCATTATCATTCATTGTGCCAATTAACAATTTACTCCTGATTGCACTGGTACTAACTGTTTCATACGTGTGAGACTTGCTGGGTCACTACCCTGTGCTGACACCATTACAGCAGTGTTCTTGCAGACTTCACTGGAGACGACTGCAACAGTGCAGACCTCTGGGGTTCTGTGGCTGACTGTGCAGGTTCGTCTGCCAGAAACCGCAGCCAGTTTTCCCCCTGTGATAACGTAATAAGGCTGACAGCCTTGTTGCTATTAGTGCAACAGAACCTTAATTACACCATTCTACCTGCGAGAATAACAAGGTGGCGCCTGGGCGTGGCAACTCTATGCAAGCTTTCACCCCCACAGATCCTTTCATACCATCTCTTACACGTTTTCATGCCTGGACTGTACGCGGAACAATACTTTTCACTGCACCTCGGTACACGTGACAATAAATCTAAATCATCTCTTTTTAATGGAATCACAGCACACTCACTGCTTTAGTAGATACACGTTAAGTCCCAGTTATTGAAAGGCTGTCCTGCCACTTTCGATGGTTTGTACATCCAGGTTTCTCTGGTCCTGCAACCATTTTAGATACCCTTTATTTTGTAATGCCTCATTCTTTCTACAAAAGTATTGGGCGCGATTCTCCCATATGGGGAGAAATCGTAAGGCTGGCGTCAAATCCGGGCGGGTTTGACGCCAGCCCCCCCCTTCCCGACCGGGAACCGATTCTGGTCCCCGGTCGGGGCTAGCATGCCGACGCCGTAAACTCCGGCATCGCGGGCTTAACGAATTTCGTTAAGCCCGCTTGCCAGAGTTAGCGCCGGCTGACGCGTCATATGACGTCAGCCGCGCATGCGCGGATTGGAAGACTCCAACCCGCGCATGCGCGGATGATGTCATCGCGCATTTGCACGAAACCCGCGCATGCGCGGGCCGGGATGCCCCTCAGCCGCCCCGCGAATGGATACTGCGGGGCGGCGGAAGGACAAAGAGTGCGTGGGCATCGGGCCCGCTGCCCGCGATCGGTGCCCACCGATCGCGGGCCCATGGCACCCTTGGCACGGCCGTGGTACTGCCGTGCCAATCGGTGCCATGGTTTTAAAAATCGACAGTTTACGGCCGTTTTTACGAACGGCCAGACCATGTGTGTTTGTCGTTCGTAAAAACAGCCGTAAAGGGCTGGGAACTCGGCCCATCCATCAGCTGAGAATCGCTGCCGGCCGTAAAAAAACGGCGGCAGCGATTCGTATCGGGAGTCGGGCGTGGGGGGGGGGAGAATAGCGGGAGGGCGTCGGAACAGCGTGGCCGTAAAATTTTACGAGCCACGCTATTCTCCGCACCGTCGGGAGTGCGGAGAATCTCGCCCATTGTGCTTTATTCTTCTCGACATTAAATTTAATCTGCCACATACCCACCGATTGGCGACGAGAGAATGGAAAAAAATGGGTCCCCCATGTCATGTTCTGTAGACTGGCCGATATGAATGATGCACTACAGAACATCTAGTTTAAATAATTTATTTTGAAGCAACTATGTGGTAAAGATAACTAGAATAAATAAAATAACAAACTACTAACACTAACTAACTATTGTAGAGCTACTGCAAATTATGTCTATCCACCAACATAACTTACTCCCAACTCCTCAGACATAGGGTCACGTGGTAGGTTTTACACTGCCACCTGTTGGTCAGAGGTTGTGTTTAATATTATGTACAGAACTGCTTTATGCATATCATCGCTCCCCAGTGGGTCCTAATTTTTATTGCTACGACCAGGTTAACAAGAAAAGAGAATAGAAGTCTTCACTGGTTGTAGCATCAACTGGATTTTGGTCACAGTAACATTCTGCAACATTCTACGACATTTATCACTTCCTTAATTTGACAAAGCACCCAAGGCATCCAATTTGACACTGAACCACATAAAGAGATCTGAGACAGCTGACCAAAGAACCTAGACCAAGAGATAGGTTTTTGGCATAAAGGAGGAGATAGTGCCAGTGTGATTCACTGACAATTCCAGAACTTGGGCCCAAGGCGGCTTAAGCATAGCTGCTAACTGAGACTATCAGGACTCACGGTAGCATGGTGGTTAGCATCAATGCTTCACAGCTCCAGGGTCCCAGGTTCGATTCCCGGCTGGGTCACTGTCTGTGTGGAGTCTGCACGTCCTCCCCGTGTGTGCGTGGGTTTCCTCCGGGTGCTCCGGTTTCCTCCCACAGTCCAAAGATGTGCGGGTTAGGTGGATTGGCCATGCTAAATTGCCCGTAGTGTAAAGGTTAATGGGGGGATTGTTGGGTTAGGGGTATGTGGGTTTAAGTGGGGTGATCATTGCTCGGCACAACATCGAGGGCCGAAGGGCCTGTTCTGTGCTGTACTGTTCTATGTTCTATGACTGCACAGGAGGCCAAAATTGGAAGGTAGCAGAGGCCTCCGTGGGTTGGATGCAGAAGAATTAGGGAGCGTTCCGGCAATGAAGGGATTTCAAACGCAACGGTGAGAATTTTAAAATTTTGGCTCTCCACCGGGACATTTGAGCACAGGATGACGGGAATGGGGTGGAAGCTAGGACACCGTCATCAGAATTTGGGATGAGCTCATGGCTTACTAGACAACTATGCAATTAAATCACGCAATCTTGTTTCCGTCAAGAACTCAGGCTTCCTCGAATTCTCTCATTAGTTGAATCAAAGGTTTAGTCTGCTGCACGCAACAAAAATCACTGATGCTCTGAAAAGTCCCTCCACTTCATATTGTGTGGCGTAATTAACCTCCATTATTTTGTACATATTTACAAAACAAAAACAGTTCTCTGAATCTAAATAGAGTTGAAGGTTGTTTTAGCTAATAAAACAGTAAAAGCTATTGGAGGCTTATACGATAGCTGTTTTAAATATGCTAGATCACAATTAAGAATGTTTGGATTCAAACCATTAACCAATAATCCATGAGGATGAATTTGCCTCCCCCTAACCCCCACCCCCCGGCGACATATTTCCCTGTCGCGGCCATCAGTCTGATCTTTCAATCCCAGCACTTTGTATGCCTCCATCCATTCCGCTGCAGGGGGGCTCACCTTCGGCTAGACCGGAAGATTCCATTGACGGGAAGGGCCGGAAAATCCCACCCCAGTTTTTTTGTAAAAGCCGTATAGGGTGCTGAATGATTTTAATCTTGTTTGAAAATAATTTTTCTGAAAGCTGCACATATTGGACAACATCCGAATATTTGGCGTGATTCTCCCCTACTCGGCGGGGCGGGGGGTCCCAGCGTAGCGGAGTGGCGCCAACCACTCCGGCGTCAGACCTCTCCAAAGGTGCGGAATTCTCTGCACCTTTAGGGGCTAGGCCCACGCCGGAGTGGTTGGCGCCACGCCAACTGCCGCCAAAACCGGCGCCAGCGGCCTTTGATGCCCGCCGGCCGGCGTCGGGGCTGGCCGAAAGGCCTTCGCCGGTTCACGCATGTGCGGCTGCTGACGTCACCAACGGCATATGCGTGGTGGGGGGGTCTCTTCCGCCTCCGCCATGGTGGAGGCCGTGGTGGCGGCGGAAGAAAAAGAGTGCCCCCACGGCACTGGCCCGCCGATCGGTGGGCCCTGATCACAGCATTCCGCCCGTTGTCTCTGTTTCGACCTCTTTAGACCACACCATTTCTGACCAAGAAGGTGATATCACTAAGTTACGGTTGTGACATAACTTTGTCACCTTTAAACATGCCACAAAAGTAAACACACCTTCAAATTATCCCCCCCCCCCGCCATCATGCTCGCCACTTCTCTCTGATACCCGGCTGAGGTTAAGGATTGCTTCGTACCGCCAAATATATCATTACAGAAATGTGATACCGTATCAAACCACCATGTCACAGACAGATATTTTTCAGGTTTTCCTCTGTCCAGAAATTCTTATTTACTCTGGAATTGTGTTTGGTGGTCGATTTTCCATATTGCTGTGCATCTGGATTCGAGACCCTAGACTGCAGGTGAAGTGCGGTTACAGAGCGAGGGATAAATTCAATAGGGAGCACAGGGTGGAATTTCCATTATTTTGGCCATTTGTCACCTTGGGAAGGAATGTGGAGAGTAACCCACCTGTGGCGTCGGTGAGATATCGCGCCATGTTTTTAGGCACTTTGAAAAAAATATTTTTGGCATGCATTTCACAATGAACCTACGCTGCCTGACGTTCGTGACCTACGTCACCAGTTCTTCGTGATCCACACTGGCTGACCTTCGCGATCCACACCAGCCGACCTTCGCGATCCACACCGGCCGACCTTCGCGATCCATACTGGTCAACCTTCGCGACACAAGCCGCATTGCCACACTGCCAGGGTGCCCAGGTACCAGCGGGAGTGTCCTGCCCTGCCCCCAAACACCTGGGCATCTCTAATGGCCTGTGAGACCCCCGAGCTGCTTTCATACCTAGTCCTCATTTGTGTGGACCACGAAACAGCACCCTGGCGAGGTCTCACAGGTGTGGCCGTTGACTCCTGGGCGACAGGGAAATGCGGCATCCGGCTATTTAAATGAGCCTAATGGATCATTTAACTATAATAATCTGGATCTCGCCCAGCAAGGGTGAGATCTATGTCATGCCAGGCGGAGTGAGTCAAAGAACAAAGAACAGCACAGAAACAGGCCATTCGGCCTTCCAGGCTTGCTCAGATCATGATGGCTGTCTGAACTAAAACCTTATACAGTTCTTCTGCAGGGGGTGAGAGAGGGTAGAGTGCATTTGCTGGGAGCTTAGCTGCAATGTGATATGGGTCCTAGGTGTGGCACACTGACCAGAGGCAGGATGGATGGGAGCATGTGCGTAGAGAGGGCAGGCAGGGTTTGGAGACAGTTTGTGGTCTTGAACGATGGGCTAGCCAATAGTGTGACTGTTGAGGCCTGTGCCCTGAGAGGGACAGCGTGCCAGCGAGTTTGCCAAAAGCCACAGTGCATGTGCCCTTGTTTGGGGTGACCTCTGCTAATCCCCTGCTTCCCCTGCAGTGGGGCTGCATTCTGGTAAATGCACGGAGGAGTGGCAGCACCTGATGTGCCACTAGTTGCGTTTGGCCAATCGCATCCCGTTGATGGATCAGCTGGAGTCTGAGGGGTTTCAGAGGAGCAGTCTGGGTGGGCTCGTAGATGACCAGAGGCTCTCTGAACATTTACAGGGCAGAGTGAGCAGTCAGCAGAGTGAACAGCCAGGGGCCTGTAAGCAGTACCAAAGGGGTGTATATAAAACACAGACTGCACAATGGTGGCCTGAGCCAGGCCACCCTGATCCCGATGGGGACACCCCAAGTCCATGGGCTTGGCACTAAGTCATTCCCCCCATGCCAGGCAGCCACATCCCATGAAGCCCGTACAATTTTTGAGAGTTTTAAAGGTTTTCCTTATCTTCTCGCGCCTCCTCAGCAGCCATGGCTGAAAGGGAATTGGATATAAAAGCAACTCTATGAAAAAGTTGGAGAGCTGGAGATGACTCAGAGGCTGCCTTAGTTGGGTTCAATTGACAATAATTTCAGGATGGCAACCTGTAATTAGTGGAGGGATCAAGGCTGGGCCCATAATTATTTACGATGTATATTAATGTATATATTGGCAAGTTAGTTGGCCAGTTCGTGTTGCGATTTTCCTCAATTTCCCTTTACTTTTCCTCTCTTTTAATAATAAGCGCTGACTGTCACAAGTCGGCTTCAATGAAGTTACTGTGAAGAGCCCCTAGTTGCCACATTCCGGTGCCTGTTCGGGGAGGCCGGTACGGGAATTGAACCCTCGCTGCTGGCTTTATTCTGCATTATAAGCCAGCTATTTAGCCCGCTGTGATAAACCAGCCCCTGTGCTTTGCTCCGCGAAAGAACCATTTCCTCATTGCTTTGGGTAGAGGTTTATAACCATCACTAGAATTAAAATTTATTTATTTTAACCTTTTCAGATGCCTTACGCATTCCTTGGCCTGTGCTTTCTTTTGATCTGATCAGCCTCCCTGTCCCGCTGATACTTCTCAACCAGTATCTCAATCCAATGACAGTAAAATCAACTCCTCTCAATAGTCTGCTCAATTCTTTCTTTAAAAAAAAAATTTAGGGTAACCAATTCTTTTTTTTTCAAATTAAGGGGCAATGTAGCGTGGCCAATCCACACAGATCGGGGAGAATGTGCAAACTACACACGGAGAGTGACCTGGGCCATGGATTGAACCCTGGATATCGGTGCCATGAGGCAGCTGTGCTAACCATTGCACCACCGTGCCGTCAGCACAAGTTTTCCTTCAGCATTTTGACATGAGATTGACAGGAAAACTCCAGGTGTCAACTCTCAGCTCAAAACTACTTCAATGTTTGGAAAACAAATATTTAAGCCAACATGCATTAATAATGCATTTCACAGAGACATCATAGTATCATAGAATTTACAGTGCAGAATGAGGCCATTTGGCCCATCGAGTCTCCACCGGCCCTTGGAAGGTGCACCCTACTTAAGCCCACACCTATACTCTATCCCCGTAGCCATTACCCCCAACTAACCTTTTGGACACTAAGGGGCAATTTATCATGGCCGGTCCACCTAACCTGCATATCTTTGGGCTGTGGGAGGAAACTGGAGCACCCGGAGGAAACCCACACAGACATTGGGGAGAAAGTACAAACTCCACACAGTCACCCGACGTCGGAATTGAAACCAGGTCCCTGGAGCTGTGAGAGAGCAGTGCTAACCACGGTTTCACCGTGCCGCCCACCAATAATCACCAGATTGGATGAAATGCCACAGCCACCTCCCTTGTAATCTCTATGACAAGTGTACAAATCAGGGGAACTACTTGTAGCCTGTCAGATCTGCAGAAAATTGAAAGTGCCCTCAACTACGATTTGATGTTTACTCAGTCTAGGTGACGAGGAAAACTTCAAAACAAACTCGGTATACATGACATATGTTAACTGGCTTAGATTTTATTCTAGCTGGATTTAGTGCGCTTGCTTCACTTGACCACTTTATCTCAATGCTATTTTATACCAACATTTGACCAGAAAAAAGCCACAGTTGGCTGCTGCCTACCCTCCAGCCTTATATAATACTGTGAAGAAGTCACTCGCAAGCAAAGGGTGATTGTTTAAGCAAATTTCTCAATTGAAAGATAAGTAATGACTAGTTGATAAAAGTTGCTTTTTGTTTGAGGGCAGCACGGTAATGCAATGGTTAGCACTGCTGCCTCACGGCGCCAAGGTTCCAGGTTCGACCCCGGCTCTGGGCCACTGTCCATGTGGAGTTTGCACATTCTCGCTGTGTTTGTGTGGGTTTCGCCCCCACAACCTAAAATATATTCGGGGTAGGTGGATTGGCCATGCTAAATTGCTGCCTAAAATATTGGCTTTTTTGTATTCCTTCTGTTGCTCTATTTATTGATCTTGGCGAACCACAAGCCTTTCCCTTATATTTATCAAATGACCACACAACCAGTTAGTTTGTTTTAAAGATGGTTTATTTACATACACAAGAGTTATCTCAACATGCAAACATAATGGGCGTGATTCTCCCCTGCCTGGTGGGGCGGGCGAACTCAGCGCCAAGGAGTGGCGTGACCCACTCTGGCGTTGGGCCGCCAGGAAGGTGCGGAATCCTCCGCACCTTCAGGGGCTAGGCTGGCGCCGGCAGGGTTGGCGCCACGCCAATCGGTACCAAAGGGTTTACACCGGCCGGCACGAGTTGGCGCATGCGCAGGAGCGCTAGCATGTGCTGCCGTCATCCCAGCGCACGCGTAGGGGGGTTCACCTCCGCACCGGCCACGGCTGAGTTCCACAGCAGCCATTGCGGAAGGAAAGAGTTCCCCCACGGCACAGGCCCGCCTGAGGATTGGTGGGCCCCGATCACGGGCCAAGGCACTGTGGGGGCACTCCCTGAGGCCAGATACCCCCACGCCCCCCCAAGAACCCCGGGGGCCGCCTGGTCCCGCCGGTAAGTGCCAGGTCTAATTTATGCCAGTGGGACCGGCCTAAAACGGGTGGCCGCTCGGCCCATCACGGGCTGGAGAATCGCTAGGGGGCCACTGCTAGCGGCCGCGGACCGGCGCGGCGCGATGACCATCCCCGCCAAATCCCCAGCGCCGGAGAATTTGGCAGCCGGCGGGGGCGGGATTCACGCCGCGCCCCCCCGCCAGCGATTCTCTGACCCGGCGGGGGGTCGGAGGATCCCACCCAATATCTACTACGTGTTAAACTACACCTATCAGCTACAATAACCTATACTTAACTTCAGGGCGACCGGCACTGTGCAAATGGATAAAGGCCTTTATCTAGATTTCACTTGGCTGGTTCGAAGAAAGTGGCTCTGTCTCTGCTGGGCTCCTCCGTCAGGTAGCGATCGTTGGTCGTGAACTTAGCTGGCTGTTCCTGCTGCAAATGGGTAGGCACAGGCCGGATCCAAAAGAGACAGAACACATGGCTGCGCTCTCTTTTATCCCCCTGGGATTTCGCCCTCTTTGGGGCGGTCCTTAACCTTGGGCCCAATAGTTCGACAGGGCTCTAATCACTCTCTTCAATTTTGGTCAATAAAGGGGCGGGTGCCTTGGTAGCTGGGTGGGTCCTTAGCGGTCATTGACCTTGGCTGTTGTGCTTTCTGAGCAAGTGAGTGGTGCCGATCAGCCTGTGGCTGTCCCGGTTGCTTGATTGGAGTTCTATTGTCCTGGGAAAATGGGCCACTGAAATGTAAACGAGCAGGGGTTTCAGTCAGGTCTGGTTACCTGTGTTTTAGATACACATAGGCTGTGTATCTGTCTGAGTCCTGGGTTGGCCATAATTCCCATGGTCCTTTGCAGGTGGCCATCTTAGATGGCTACACTTCACCAACCATCCCTGGGTAAGGATTAAAATGCTGCTACGGAGACAGGGAGAAAAGGAATCTGAGTTTTGCATTATCAAGAACGCACTGGTCTTTCAGTCAGTGCAACACTGCTTCCCTTTAAGAGGGTAGACTGCCTTTAAAAGCTGGAGGCTCTGCCTGCTACGTGGAAACTGTGCTATCGCCGGATACGGCAATGCCCCTTGTTAATTGTTAGGCTAGCCAGCGAGTGGAGTACAATCAGGCCAGCATTTCGCCGCCGAAGCCCCAGAGTGATGCTTGAGCCCACAACCTTCTGACTCAGAGCTGAGAATACCACCACTGAGTCAAAACTAATATCTTAATGATCAAACACTCTAACCACAGGAGTCCCTGCTCAAGTAATAAACAAATTTCCTTGACTCAGGACTTTTTTGCACCTGAAGCTAAGTGCACAAAAGGTGTCTCAAATAGGGAAGTGACTCTTGCGTAGGAGTGCAAACATTGGATTGCTTCCAACAATGAGAAGAACAAAACTTTCACAACTTGGACACAAAAAGAGTTTCTTCGAGTGGGAAGTGCAAAGCTTTGAATAACCATGTAGGCGTTATTAAAAATCAAACATGGGCCGCTTGGATTCATTCCATAACAAAATTGAAGGAGCACTGGAGTGAAAAAGAATACGGATCATACTTGATTCTTTGTTCGTCTGACTCAGTGATGAATTAACAAAACAGAAATAATTCACAGAGAAGTAAAGTATTCACATTTATTTTCAGGGTAGGAAGCAACCATTTACTCTAACCTGACATCCCTGAGCCATTTGCCTGCAGTCCAACTGTTTGTTTTAGTCTTTACTCGCTTTCTAGGCTGCTTAACAAAAACAACATTTCCTCAAATCAGGAGTATGGTGATAGTCTGTGCTGCACAACTGCTTCTACTCAATCATCTCACATTTTCATGGAGAGCGAATGAACATTTCCAGTTCAAGGGGGAATCAAAATAAATCTACGATGTAGTTCTGAATACTAATTATTCTGAAGATCAGCCACATTGGAGACAGAAGGACAAATGCCTTGGTTTCAAAGCATTGGCATCGCTTTATGTGAATCATACATCATGGGCGAAATCTTGTGGAGGTGACGGGCCTCCTCTACCGCCAGCTGGCAAGCCGGCGGGAATACAGCGTCGCCTCTTCTTGGGAAGGCCCGCCACACGTTCTTTAACTCAGACCAGCTGTGGGCCTTTCCCCAGGATCAAAGACCAAGAAACAGATGCGATAGGAGTCCAAATTTATGATCCGATGCTCCATCGCTACTTAACATAAAGATAACACTTGCTCTTATCTCAGTCTGCAGTCACTGTAGTAAAAATCTAGCGCCTGATAACATTCATTTCCAGTTAGGTCTTTTGTACATGTTTGCCACAATAAGCTCCTTTGCCTTCATTATGATGGAAACAACTTTTCCCATGCTGCAATTTTGCCCTCCTAGTAATATAACTCCTAGTTCCTCAGCCTGTACCAAAGAGAAACTCTAATTAATTAATTTTTAAAAAAATGAAAATGAGAACAGAATTATTTAGGGGCACAGTAGGACAGTTGTTAGCACTGTTGCTTCACAGCTCCAGGGACTCGGGTTCAATTCCTGACTTGGGTCACTGCCTATGCGGAGTCTGCACGTTATCTTCGTCTCTGTGTTGGTTTCCTCTGGGTGCTCCGGTTTCCTGCCACAAGTCCCGAAAGACTTGCTTGTTAGGCGAGTTGGACATTCTGAATTCTCCGTCAGTGTACCCGAACAGGCACCAGAGTGTGGCGACTAGGGGATTTTCACAGTAACTTCACTGCAGTGTTAATGTAAGCCTAAAATAATGTAAGACTTGTGACAATAATAAAGATTATTATTATCACTTGAAAGCATTGACTGGGGTATATCTGCATAGCTTGGTCATTTCCTTTCCACTCTCAACATCAGTTCACCTGAAGACAGGTCTTGACTGTCTGAGCACATGAAAAAAAACCAAAATGAAATGAAAATCGCTTATTGTCACGAGTAGGCTTCAAATGAAGTTACTGTGAAAAGCCCCCAGTCGCCACATTCTGGCGCCTGTTCGGGGAGGCTGGTACATGAATTGAAACTGCGCTGCTCATCTGCCTTGGTCTGCTTTAAAAGGCAGCTATTTAGCCCTGTGCTAAACCAACTACATCACAGAAGATCAACATTCCAATTAAAATGGGAAGATGACAGACTCTGAGCACTGAGTTCTTTTCCCACTTGCTTCGTAAGAATGAATGTTGCTGTGGTTCTGTAGCCATCTCAGATGGCCACCTGCAAAGGACCATGGGAATTATGGCCAACCCAGGACTCAGACAGACTCAGAGCTTGTGTGTGTATTTGCAACTCAGATAGCCAGACCTGATCGAAACCCCTGCTCGTTTGCATTCTAATGGCCCATTTCCCCAGAACAAAAGGACTGTACTCCGGTAACCGGTACAGACGCAGACTCATCGGCGCCACTCTCTTTGGTCAGGGAGCCCAATCCACAAGGTCAATGACCGCGAAGGACACAACCAGCCATCAAGGCACCCATCCCTTTATTGGCCAAAATTGAAGACAGTGATCGAAGCCTGTCGAATTATTGGGTCCAAGTTAAGGACCGTCCCAAAGAGCGCAAACTCCCAGAGGGATACGGAGAGACACAGCCATGTGCTCAGTCTCTCTTGGATCCGGCCTATGCCAACCCAATTCCAGCATAACGACCTGACAGACAAGTTTAAGACCAACGATCGCTACCAGACGGATGAGCCCAGCAGAAACGAAGCCACTTCTTCTACCCAGCCACGCAAGGGCCAGACAAAGGCCTTGTCCATCTGCATAGAGCCGGTTGCCCTGAAGTTAAGTGTAGGTTATTGTAGTTATTAGGTGTAGTTTAACTTGTAGTGTTTTGTGTTGCATGTCGAAGTAATCCATGTGTGTAAATAAACTATCTTTGAACTTGAACTGAGTAACTGGTTGGGTGGTCCTTTGATCGATATCCAGTAAAGTCTTGTGGTGGTATCATTTGACACCTGATGACTCTAAAGAGCATCATTATTAATTGGCAACATTATTGGTGCCGATCGGCAACAGTTCCACACCAACAAGTAATATTGGAATACCTGCTAGCCAGGTGGTTGACAGCAAGTGCAAGGCTGATGTAGGAAGTTGAGATCATAAGTGGTACAATAAAAGTGATACATAAATCAAGTATTCTTGCAATTAATTATAGTCCACTCACATTATCAAGCTGCTCTCACAGTTTATTTGATTTTCCGTAATATCAGTTAACTGCAGTTAAGTTTAATAAAGATTAAGCTTTAACAGTTCTATTTGCAAGAGTATTAACAGCTCAATATTTATTTCCGTGTTTTTATTTAATTCTTTTCTGTGAGACTGTTCTCATATAGTTCAGAATTGTGGAAAATGTAATTTAGAAAATGGAATTGAGATGTCTGAAGAGGTGTTGAGATGTAAATTGACATATCAGTGAGCAAGGCAAGTGAGAAAATGTTACGAGTGGAAAACGATGGGGGTATAGAAAAGGTAACTTCAAACTGGAGAGATAAGGAAATTGACACATCTGCAAAAAGCAGACTTCACAGGGTGGATAACATCAAAGTGAAAATGGTACAACCATAGCACAATGATTGAAGAAAAGGGGAGACCAGAGACAAACACAGACACAGCTACCATCAACCCATACCCAGCCGCAGAAACAGTCCCCCGAAAACAAGTTCTTGCTAAACAGGCAAGCGATTAAGATCAAAGCTCAAACCAAGCAAATTTTGCCAACACTGAAACTGAAGATGGTTTGCCCAAACATGGCCACATAACCTTTGTGGTAATTATTCACTGGAATTAGCTCACAGTTACATAATATTGGATGTTGTTTGGGAACAAAGGGGCGCCTCAGAATACAGGCAGCGTAGTTAGTTGTAACCAAGAGGTAATTTCCTGTAATACTACGTGTGCATAGCCATCAGAGTACTCACCTGTTGTAGTGTATTGTAGTCTTTCTTGTAGTGTGTTTTTTTCTTTTAAGTTACTAAATATTCTTTAGCAATTGTTCACATATTTCTCTCACAGTATACCAAATTGAAAATATCACCAGCATGAATCAGTGTTCCAAGTTACCCTTCTAAAACCTAATCTTTCTAGTCTTCTAAACAACCGTGTGTTGTGCATGTGCAAATCAAAACACATGTTGTGGGCCAGAAATTTCACGGCTCACTGACGGGTGTGCTAATTTGCTGGCACATTCATACCCCCAGGCCATTTTCCAGGAAGCAAGATCAGTAATCAGCAGGGCTACCTGCTCATAAGCAATAGGCAGGCAATTAAAGATAATTAAAGGGTCATAATTGAGAAGGCAACTGGAAATTTTCAAGTCACGTCAGTTTTTGGATCAAGCAAGAAGATGGATTAAGGTCTTGCCCTGTCCTCTCTGTGTATTGGCTTTGTAGCTCTTGAGAAAGGAATACAATGTTGGTAGAAAAAAAATACTTCTGAATTTTAAAACTCCCTCAAGAGGTCACAAGACAGAGGGGCCTCCCCTGCACAAGGCTGCCTGCAGTCTTAGTAGATGGGAGGCCACCTACAGGGGCCCTTGGGGAGTCTGCAGTGTAACTGGAAAATTTCCAGTTGCCTTCTCAATTATGAACCTTTAATTATCTTTAATTGCCTGCCTATTGCTTATGAGCAGGTAGCCCTGCTGATTACTGATCTTGCTTCCTGGAAAATGGCCTGGGGGTATGAATGTGCCAGCAAATTAGCACACCCGTCAGTGAGTCGTGAAATTTCTGGCCCACAACATGTGTCCAAAAATAAAAAACTGTTTTAATTTAAATAGCTCTTTTCATGACCACTGGACATCTCTAAATGCTTCACAGCCAAGTTCACTGCAGTAATATGGAAAATTAAGCACACAGCAAGGGCAACACGGTGGCCCAGGTTCAATCCTGGCTCTGGGTCACTGTCCATGTGGAATTTGTACATTCGCCCCGTGTTTGCATGGGTTCTGCCCCCACAGCACAAAGATGTGTAAGGTAGGTGGATTGAACACACCAAATTGTCCCTTAATTGGAAAAAATGAATTGGGTACTCTAAATTTATTTTTAAAAATAATTCTCACATCGCAAACACTCACAAGCAGAAATGTGTTAATGACCAGATCATCTATTTTTTGAGGTGTTCGCTGAGGGATAAAAATTGGCCAGGGCACAGAGAATAACTCCAATAGTGCTTTGGGATTTTTGTATACCCACCCGAGTTGGCAGATAGGGCCTTGGTTTGCCATCTCACCTGAAAGATGGCACCACTGACACTGCAGCACTCCCTCAGTACCGCATTGCAATGTCAGGCTTAATTTTTGTGGTCAGGCCCTGGATCATAGAATCATAGAATCCCTACTGTGCAGGAGGGAGGCCACTTGGCCCATCGAGTATGCACTGACCATTCAGTAGAATAGTCTACCCATGTCCACTCCCCATTGCCCCATAACCCTAATCTGCACATTGCTGGTCACTAAGGGACAAATTTATCATGGCCAAGCCACCTAACCTGCTCATCTTTGGACCGTGGGAGATAAATCGGGGCACCCAGAGGAATCCCACCTAGACACGGGGAGAACATGCAAACTCCACACAGACAGTCACCCGAGGTTGGAATTGAACCAGGGTCCCTGGTGCTGTGAGGCAGCAGTGCTAACCAGTGTGCCGCCGTGGAGTGCGGCTTGAACCTATTGACTCAGAGGGAAAAGAACTATAACCTACACATAGCTGACACGGCTCAAAGCATGCTCATTTTCGGTGATTATGATCTTTACAGAGAGAACAAATAAATAGAATCCCCAAAATCTTACAAGAGTCCACCTGTAACTGGAAGAAAGAGGATATGTGAAATATGCTAATTGTGCAAATATTGCCTGGAAACCAGAATTATAAGCATGGTAAAATCCAATAATTGGGCAAAAACACGTAAGCATCTAAAAATAAAAGAGTGAACATGTGGGAGGGAGGGTACGGTTTAATGATTGTAACAATTAGTTTTTCTACAAAAGAAATGGAAAGTATTACTTCAACGATGGAAACCTGTCAGACAATTCAAGTTGGACAAGTCCTGGTTTTAGAACTTAGAACATAGAACAGTACAGCACTGAACAGGCCCTTCGGCCCTCGATGTTGTGCCGAGCAATGATCACCCTACTCAAACCCACATATCCACCCTGTACCCGTAACCCAACAACCCCTTAACCTTACTTTTTAGGACACTACGGGCAATTTAGCATGGCCAATCTACCTAACCCTCACATCTTTGGACTGTGGGAGGAAACCGGAGCACCCGGAGGAAACCCACGCACACACGGGGAGGACGCGCAGACTCCGCACAGACAGTGACCCAGCTGGGAATCGAACCTGGGACCCTGCAGCTGTGAAGCATTTATGCTAACCACCATGCTACCCTGCTGCCCCATTTGGGTAATGAAAATTTTTAAATTATTGCCTTCATTGCTAAACCACTTTGACTAATTACTTCAATAATGATGGGAGCAGTCTTGCAGTCGGTGAGCTTCCCAAATTTGCATCGAGGAAATTCCCGTACTAGCCTCCCCGAACAGGCGCCGGAATGTGGCGAATAGGGGCTTTTCACAGTAACTTCATTTGAAGCCTACTTGTGACAATAAGCGATTTTCATTTCATTTTTCATTTTTTTCCACTCCATATTCTATAATGTGTTAATACAACCATGTAGGGACATTAAAAGGTCACAGAGAGAATGAATCTGACAAAAATCAAAGTCTTCTTGTGAGTAAACCTCTGATTGATGTCCCAGTGAATTTGCAATACAACAGTGTTCCCATCAGGCCTTTTGAGTTTGCTTTTGCATGGGACCGGACTCTGTCGGTTCGTCACTTTCTGTACCTTCGGATGGTTGACGAGGCCATCTGTTCCCAACTACAGTCCCTCCTCTTAGAGCGATTCTGATGTCTTTTACAGGCCCCTCCTATTGCAAAAAACAGAAAATACCGGACATTCGCAGCATCTGTGGAGAAAGAAGGGAGCCAGCGTTTCAAGCCTGGATAACGCTTGGTCAAGCTGGAACATCATTAACAAAATTTTTAAAAAGTTAATGGCTCAAAAATATGTGCACCGGGATTCTCCGATCCCGCGCTGGGTCGGAGAATCGGTGAAGGGGCGCGAGAATTGCGCCACGCTGCTCCGAAGCCGGACCGCCGATCCTCCGGCAACCGGAGAATCAATGCCAATCACGCCTGGCGGGCACTGCCACGCTGGTCGAGAGCCATTGAAAGTGGCCCCCACGGCGATTCTCCGCGCTCGACGGGCCGAGTGCCCGCTGAGTTCCGCCGGCATGGGTTGCATATGGTCCCACCTGGCGGGATTTCGGAGTTCTGGCTGTGGGGGGGGGGGGATCCGACTCTGGGGGGTTGGGCCTCCATGGTGGTCAGGCCCGCGATTGGGGCCTACCGAATGGCAGGCGCGCTAATTCCGGGGGGTAGCCTATGTTCCTCTGCGCCGGCCCCTGTAGGGCTCCGACATATTGCCCGAGGGCTGGCGCAGAGATGGCAACCCACGCGTATGTGTGGACCCATGCGTATGTGTGGACCCACGCCAGCTCTGGTGCGCGTGCGCGGCACTGCGCCGGCCGTGTCGTGCCGGCTTTCGAGCGCACAGCATTCCGCACGGTGGCGCAGTGGTTAGCATTGCTGCCTCACGGCACCGAGGCCCCAGGTTCGATCCCGGCTCTGGGTCACTGTCTGTGTGGAGTTTGCACATTCTCCCCGTGTCTGCGTGGGTTTCGCCCCCACAACCCAAAAATGTGCAGAGCAGATGGATTGGCCACGCTAAATTGCCCCTTAATTGGAAAAAATAATTGGGTAATCTAAATTTAAAAACAAAAAGTTACTGTGAAAAGCCCCTCATCGCCACATTCTGGCACCTATTCGGGGAGGCCGGTACGGAATTGAACCCTCGTTGTTGGCAATGTTCTGCATTACAAGCCAGCTGTTTAGCCCACTATGCTAAATCAGCCCCTAGATATGAGATGGGATTTGACCAGTAATAAGATTAGCAGGCATCTAGAGACATTGCAGACCAAATGGCCATATCTGAAGGCATTGTTTACCAGAGATCAATAAGGCTATACAAATAATAACTTCCACAGGCAAGGAATTTAAATGAGATAGACAGTAGATTCCACAGAGGGGAGTATCAAAGAGATTGAACAATATAACTGTTGGGCCCCTCAATAAAGAGTGAGGCTAGTTTGCATCCGCCAGCTTGACAGGCCAGGTCCATCTTTGAGGCCTGATCTTGTCAACATTTAAAGCCACAGAAGATTGCGGAGCCTCTCCCCTACAAGATAGTTTTGTGCATTCGCTGAACCAGTAAGAGATGGTTTCTCAGATTTGATCCCCTCAGTGGTTTTGTGTTGTAACTATTAACTGGATTTAACCTAGAGAATTACTAAAATTGGATGTTATTTAGGAAAAGGGATGTCTCAAATTAGTTCAGGAAACGTGAGTATATTTTGGGAACACGAGGTAACTCAGATAAAATGGTGTGTTCAGTTCTTCATAAATGTAAGTTTGATACTGTGTATTCATCTTTTTGTTGTATGTTCTTATATTTTCTTTTGCTTTAATAGATATTTTTATTAATTGCTGACACAACAACTGGGCTGGTTATTCACTGGGTTGTACTTGGCTCCTCACAGTATGCCAAACAAAATGACACCACGAAGAACCTGTGTTTCAAGTTATCCTTTGGGGGTTTGAAACACCCCCGCAGGTAACATCAGCATGGTTCTTAACAAATGAATGCTATTGCTTGTGCAATGTCCATGTTGGAGGCCGGCTGTCACATTTAAAATATTAATCGCTCAGTTAGAGTGATACTCGAGTTCTTCCGTTTCACTTTGACTTCACGGATTTCCTGGGATTCCTGGAACTTGCCAAAGAAAACAAGGGAAACACCCAACGGAATTCAGGGGGCTGAAGTCATGACAGGGCAATATGCCAATAAACACTCGGAGCTGAAAGTTTTTTTCTTAACTGCTTGCGTGAAAGGATTTGTTCAGAGTGCTTGCATAGAAAGTTAACTTCATACAATTTGATCTTTTGGTGGTTAGATCTGGACTTTGGAGGTCTCATAGAATTTACAGTGCAGAAGGAGGCCATTCGGCCCATCGAGTCTGCACCAGCCCTTGGAAAGAGCACCCCACGTAAGCCCATGCCTCCATCTTACCCCCGTAACACAGTATACTCACCTAACCTCTTTAGGCACTAAGGGCAATTTAGCATGGCCAATCCACCTAAACTGCACATCTTTGGACTGTGGGAGGAAACCGAAGCACCTGGAGGAAACTCACGCAGACATGGGGAAAACTTGCAGACTCCGCACGGACGGTGACCCAAGCCGGGAATAGAACCTGGGACGCTGGAGCTGTGAAGGCACAGTGCTTACCCACTGTGCTCGCTCATGCTTCTCGTCTTTGCATTTTATCATAGCCCCATCACTCCATCTTCGCATTCCTGACACCCACTATGGCCAGGTGACCCATGACCTCTAGAATTGAAATGAAAATGAAATGAAAATCGCTTATTGTCACGAGTAGGCTTCAATGAAGTTACTGTGAAAAGCCCCTAGTCGCCACATTCCGGCGCCTGTCACAAACATACTGATACTTTTTCATGAGCATAGATAAAAACTCGAAACATGGAAGTCAAGTTTAGACCTAGGTGGACTCTGCAATTTGCAAACTGCAGAACTGGAACAGATAGTATTCTTGTAGCCAGGCCGTGAGCAATCAACTTGCTGTCGAAACCAGACAGGCATGGAACTGCCTGGCCAGATGCTGATGTCCCCATTGTTTCAGAATGAAACATTGTTTACACTTCCAGTGAACCTGGTTTATTAGAAGGATGCTACGCGGACTTGGTGGCACCCAGCTCAGTATGAGGCCAAAGGCATAGCGTGGCAAGGACAGCACTTGACAGCTGAAGGTCCAAACTCCTGTTCTGTGACCTCCAAATATGGAAAGTAGTCACCTCATTGGATCTTCCTGCCCACCCCGATGCGTGTACTGGATACAGGCCACCATGTCTTCGAAAAGCATGCAACAGCACAAAGAGGGGGATAAAAGAGGCAACCTGGAGCCCAGCTCACTCTACTTTTTGCACCTTCATCAGCGATGTCGAGAGAGAGAGAGAGCACCTTTGATTGGCAAGCTCCAGCTTGTCAGTCTCTGAACGTGAATCAGAGTGGAATACAGAATCCCAGTAAAGCAGGCGTCAGTGGGGCTGTCACCAGAACAGAAAATCCAGGCCAAACTTTTTGCTTTTGTGGCACACCTGGAGATTTCCTCACCTCCCTGCCCCCTCACTCCAGCCAGCCAGGATGTTTTTAAAATACATTTCAATAAAATGTCAACGGATCAGATACCTAAAACCGTGTGCCAGGAAAACCCTATTAAAAGGTTGCTCTGTACAAGAACACTCCCTGTGTTTGTCTGGGTTTCGCCCCCACAACAGAAAGATGTGCAGGTTAGGTGGATTGAACATGCTAAATTGCCCCTAAATTGGGAAAAAATGAATTGGGTACTCTAAATTTATATTTTAAAAAAGGATGACGGTTGCGTAAAATCCCGCAAGAGATCCAAATTGTCGATTATGTCTCCTCTGCCATGACGTGCACCAGACAGGAACCTTAGCTAGCCCACCTTCTCCCCCCCCCCCCCCCTCCCCCCCGGGAGGAGCTCAGGTGAAGGCGTCGCTCAGGGTGAGGGGGGTTATGCTCCGGCCATTTGGATTATCTTAACCCTCCGGCAGCGCTCACCCGCCCACTGTTTTCCAGGCAGGGGTGGCTTCAATGGGTAATCCAAAATGACAAGTGCCGCCAAGAAACACAGGGCTGGGGTACCGGAGAACCCCGCCCATTGACTCCCACATAATGATCATCAGTGTCCAACAATGTCCAATGATTATCAATGTCCAAGCCTCCTGCCTCTTAGTATTCAACAGAACAAATGCCATCAATCTTTGCGATTTATTTGTCCTGAGCCCTTTCAATGTCATGAGAACTTTCATCTGATGTATGTTTAAATAATTAATTGTACTTAGATTAATGCTGTTTATGGAGGTATGTTGCTTATATTTTTCGAATGAATATGTGCCAGGAATAGTCATTTAGTGTATGAACTGCCCTACGCTTAGCCCTAGTTTCAACTGGTTAACACCTTTTTTGATTCTTGTCTCTTCTCACCACCTCCTCACTGCTATTTGTCACCACTTCGGCCATTTTTCTTTTAAATGTTTATATTCCTTGTTCACCGAACACTCTTCTTTCTGGACTTGTAAAGCTTATTTCCTGTCCCTACTTCATACCTGAATAGTTTTAAACATCTTGGTCCCACTCAGTCCATTCTTAAAAGATGTGACCAAACAATCGCAGAAAGCAAGCCCGCCCCGCCCCTCACCTCTGCCAGCCCAAACAATTTGTTTAAGCTGCTTCCTCATTCCTCTGAAAATGACCTTGAAAATGACTCGAAGTTTTCAGTACTTCTGAAGCTTAAACCATTTAGAACTTTTTTTTTTTTTCTTTTTATAAATGTTTTTTTATTGAGTTTTCATATTTTATATATGACAAATTACAAGTTATTAGAGAGAGAGAAAAAAAAAGGAAAACACAAAAATTTAACATGAATATTTACAGGTAAGCATCTTCATAACAATAATTGTGGCCGCCCCCTTTAGCCAGCATACATATTTTACATTCCCCAATATGGCCGAGGCACATGTTTATAGGCATTTATTTATAGTTTGGTTTTGGGCCTTGGCTTGCCAAAAAACCCCCATACCGAGCCCGTCTTCCCCCCCCCCCCCCCCCCCCCTCCCCCCGGCTACCTTCCCCCGATTCCCATCCATTTTCCCCTGGTTCTTGGCCACCCATCTATTCTTCCTCATGTACGTTGGCCACAAACAGGTCCCGGAACAGTTGCATGAATGGCTCCCACGTTCTGTGGAAGCCGTTGTCCGACCCTCGGATGGCGAATTTGATTTTCTCCATTTGGAGAGATTCCGAGAGGTCGGACAGCCAGTCTGCAGCTCTGGGTGGTGCTGCTGACCGCCAGCCAAACAGGATTCTACGGCGGGCAATCAGGGAGGCAAAGGCAAGGGCGTCCGCCCTCCTCCCCAGGAATAGATCTGGCTGGTCTGAAACCCCGAAGACCGCCACTATCGGGCATGGCTCCACCCTCACCCCCACCACTTTGGACATAGCCTCGAAGAAGGCTGTCCAGTACTCCACAAGTCTGGGGCAAGACCAGAACATGTGGGCGTGGTTGGCCGGGCCTCTCTGGCACCGCTCACATTTGTCCTCCACCTCCGGGAAGAACCTACTCATACGGTTAACAATTTAGAACTTGATCATTCCAAGATAACTGTCTCCTAAACCTGCAAAGATTTCCATTTCTTATATGCTTGCCTTTGCCAAAGCCAGGTACATTGTCTGACTCAAATCGCAAGTTATCTTTAACTTACAGTTTGAATCTTCTGTATTTTCCAATTTACATTTAATTGCCTGAGATTCCCTATTCACCTTTGTTTTCTATTTATTCGTGGGCTGTCGGTGTTGCTGGGCCAACATTTATCAACCATCCCTAATTGCCCGTGAACTGATTAGCTAGCCAGGTCGTTTCAGGGGACACTTACGAGTCAACCACATTGTTGTGGTTCTGGAGTCACATGTAGGCCAGACCAGGTAAGGATGGCAGATTTCCTTCTCTTAAGGGCATTAGTGAACCAGATGGGTTTTTGCAACCATCAACAATGGTTTCATAGTCATCGTTAGGGTTCTAATTCCAAAAAATTCAAAATTCATCATCTGCCAAGGTGGAATTTGAACCTAGGTCCGCTGAGCATTATCCTGGGCTTTGATTGCGCCAGTGGACACTGCGCGCTCCCTCTCCAGAGACACTCAGCAGCAAAGTTAGTCACGGAAGACGGGCGGGCAATCAGGATGGATGTGACCCCCGCTGCCTGGACCTATTAATATATAGCTCAACCAGGCCCAGAAGCAGGCCCACCAGGAGGTCTTCTCCCAGCATTAGGTTGTATACCTGTAACATCCATGTGAGAGGCAGGGTGTTGGGCGGGATTTACCACGCAACCCGTCGGGTGTTTTTTGCCAGCGGAGGCGGCCCGCCAGCGGGACTTTCTGGTCCCGCTGTTGTCAACTGGATTTCCTGTTGGATGCACCTCTTGTCACCGTGAAACACGTGCGCCGCAGGTAGGACCGGAATATCCCACTGGTGTGAACAGCCTATAAATGTTATCCGTTGTTTCCATGGGGTTCTCACAATTCTTGTAACTTACCAATGAAAACAAGCCAAGAACTCAGAGACAATTGAGAGAACTGAAGTCATGTCAGGGCAATATGCCAATAAGCACCGACTGAGCACGTTTCTCAACTGTTTCCATGAAAGTACTTGTTCACAGTACTTGGCTGAAAGGTAACTCATGCATTTCGGAGGTGTCATCTGTACTTTGGAGGTTTTGGGGTTCAGATCTGCACTGATTTCTCAGATCAGCAAAGGGTACACATTGTGTTACTTGGAGCCGAGATGAGGAACACAATGACCAGTAGCACCAATAGCTTGCTCCCCTCAGCCCTGTAGGTCACAGGATAGAAGGAAGCAGCAGAACAGTGTAGCTCACAGGGCGGGAACACCTGCCACAAAGAATGTACAGGCAAAGAATGGGTTTCCCCAACATGTCACAATGGTTTCTGAGCAGGTTCACGGTGTTGGGCCAAGTGGTAGTCAGTATTTTGCAGCCTGCGTCACCAGATCAAAATCAGCACCATCCTCAGCTTGTTTTTTTTTTACCTCTGAACCCCGACCAGAAGTTGTGGCTAATGAGATAGTTATTGCGTTGGCTTTAATTTTCTGAAATTCCCTAGATTCAGGGAAGGTTCCGTTAGATTTGAAAATAGGGAGTGTAACTCCTTTATCTAAGGCCCAGTTAGCTCAACATCTGTTTTAGGGAAAACGTCAGAAGGGCCTGGTAAAGATGTTATAACAGGGCACTCGGAAAAATTCCTGGCAATCAGGCAGAGCCATCATGGTTTTGTGAAAGGGATATCACTTTGAACCAACTTATTATAATTCTTCGAAGAAGTAACATGTGCTGTGGATGCACTGTATTTACACTTCTAGAAGGCATTTGATAAGTTGCCACATCAAAGGTTATTGTGGAAAATAAACGCTCATGGTGAAAGAGCATCAATGGATGATTGGCTAGCTAACAGGAAACAGAGGATAGGCATAGTTCTGTTTCTAGTTAGCAAGGTGTCCTCTGCTGAGATTTCAATTATTTACATTTGAGATAAATGACTTGGATGAAGGGCTGAAGGTATGGTTTCTAAATTTGCTGGTGACACAAAGATAGGTCGGAACGTAAATTTTCAAGAAGACATAAGTAGGGATACAGATAGATTAACTGAGTGCGCAATGATCTGGCAAGTGAAGAAAATGTGAAATTGTTCCTTTTGCCAGGAAGAATAAAAAAGAAGCGCATTACATAAATGATGAGATAGCAGAGCCCTGAGATGCGGAAGGGTCTGAGTGTCCTAGTGCATGAATCGCAAAAGGCTGGCACACAGTTACAGCAAATAATTAGGAATGCTAATAGAATGTTATAATTTATTGCGAGGGAGATTGAATACAAAACTAGGGAGGTTATGCTTTAGTTGTACAGGACATTGGGGAGACCATACTTTTACTAGTGTGCACAGCATTGTTCACCTTACAGTAGGGAAGATGTAAATGTGTTGGAAGCAGTTCAAAGAAGGCTTACCAGTAATACATGGAATGGATGGATTGTCTTATTATGAAAGGTTAGACAGGCTAGCCACGTATCTACTGAAGTTTAGAAAATTCAGAGGTGACTTTATTGAAACATACAAGATCCTGACTGAGTGGTCTTGCTAGGGTGGATATGGAGAGAATGGACGTGATTCTTCAACCTCGTTTCGCACTTGAGCGAAATGAGGCCGGTGAATAGTGGGTGAAAATGAGAATCGTGCCAGGCGCCAAACATTTTGCGATTAAACCGGCCAGCTCCAGTAGGCGAAAACGGGATCTTGCTGGAGCGTGGCGAGAAACCAATTATCACCACTTAAGCCCTATTTCCATACAATTAACAGGAGCCACCTCATATGCAACGGCCTCCTGTCATTCAGTGGCCTCCCCAGCAAGTGCTCACGCGAGCGCCGATTAGTACGTGAACCTGGCGGAGGGTTTTTGTGGGGAGCTGAAGAGGTGAGTAGCCATTTTTACTCACAGGCAAAGAGCCCGGGGATGCTGGGCTTGCTGCGCCAGTGCTCAGCTGGGCATAAGGGGAGGTAGGGTCCCTCGGCTGGGTGTGGGGGTCACCCTCTGAAGGGGTAGGCTGCCTTGGGAAGGGGGTCACTAGGGGCAACCACTCATGGCAGCAGCATGCCAACCCCTGGATCGTGTGTACCCGTTCGGGGGGCAACCCATGACCCTACCCGTCTGCCCCACCGACAACTCGTAACCCCTATCGACTGCCAAGGCCTGTAGCCGTGTGGCTGAAGGCTATTGCTAATACGGAATTGGTAATCATGGTTAAGTGAGCACTTCACACAAAGCAAGTGGATACCCTTGGTGGGCGGGCAATGTAGCATGTGGGGCCCAATGTCGAGCATCCCAATCACACCTTGATGCTTGGACACTGTGCTTGAACACTGCAGTAGGAAACACCACACACGCAACAGCTAACATCTGAACACCCAGGAGATGGGACACAACTGGAAGGTGGGTGAGTGCTATGGGGAGGGTGAGGTGCCTGTTGGAACGAGCCAAGCATTCAGTGATCGGGCCACATTGCGGAAGAAAGTGACAGAGGCATCATACAGTTTATGGTCAAGGGTATTTATTGTGCTTTACAATTCCCCACCCCCGATGGTGCTGTCCCTCCCACACCTCCAGCTCCCTCCCCTCTTCCTACGCACCCCCTCCCCCAGTGTCCTCAGTGATCCTCGATGTGATTGGCCCTCCTAGCTCTACCACTGCGTCTAGGTATGTCCCCAGGATGCACGTCTGAGGTGGAGGCCGCAGCTGCTTACCTCGTCTCATGGCCTTCGATGCCCTGATCGGGGGGCTCCGGCGCAATTGTCGGCGGCACATGCACAGCCGTGCCTCCCTGTCCCTTGTGCTAGCTACGAGACACATCCTCATCATAGGGGTGGAAAGGGCAGCACGGTGGCACAGTGGTTAGCATTGCTGCCTACGGCGCTGAGGACCCGGGTTCGAATCCCGGCCCTGGGTCACTGTCCGTGAGGAGTTTGCACATTCTCCCCGTGTCTGCGTGGGTTTCACCCCCACAACCCAAAAGATGTGCAGGATAGGTGGATTGGCCACGCTAAATTGCCCCTTAATTGGAAAAAATAATTGGGTACTCTAAATTTAAAAAAAAAAAATCATGGGGTGGAACTCTGGGGAGTTGGTGGCCACCATCGCCACTCCATGGGACAGGTCTGGATTGCCATCCATCACCACCTCCTCCCGGTCGATGCCCATGGAGCCCTCGTATTCACCTTGGGTATATGCCTGGTTCACATTGGTGGGAGAGGAGGTGTTCGTGAAGGGAGGGGTTGAATGGAGAAGGGGGGGGTGAAGGGAGAGTTGGGGGAATGGATGCTTGTGCGGGGTGGGAAGGGGTGGGGGGGGGGCGGGTGTGTTGGTGTATACTCACTCGTGCTGCCCACTGTAGGTTGTTGACCTTTGTTTTGGCACTGGAGGCCAGAATTCGTGGTCACGCTCTCGGAGCTTACAGCCAGCGCCACCTCATCCGAGGCAGCAACTGGCTGCCCTGTGGCTGACCCTCTGGGACCCTCGAGGAACAGGTTAGCTCTCCTGGTTTCCAGTGCATCAAGAAGCCTCCCCAGGTCTGCATCCCCGAATCTTGGGGCCGATCTCCTGGGCGCTATTCTTGCGCATTGGCTTGGGTTCGCTGAGCAAGTTGTATCTGTCCAATTCAGATACTTCAACCATCTCCTTAATCAAAGTTTACTCAAGTGCCTTTATTTATGAGGAGGACAAAGTATGGACACCGATATAATGCAACACACATTATTAAATATAGTTAACCGGTAAATTACCCAGTATATACACAGGAAACACTCAGAATTTGACGATACCACCCGCAAAGGTGGTTTGGTATGCTGTAGATCCATTCCCTGAGACCCTCTAGTTCCTCTTTGCGAACGTGTTTCTCACTGGCAGTTTCTTCCTTGCTTGCTTCCTTCCTTCCTGGTCTGGTCTGCTCTCAGTCGCCTCCTGTCTCAAGTCTCCGCTTCGAGTCTTCCCTTTATAGATGTCTGGAATGCCTATTTTTACCCCCCTGTTGCCACCCACCTCCTTTTCCACCTGTCCTTGGCCTTCTGCCAATGGCATATCAGAAGGCAGGGTTTCAGCAACCAATGGTCTAGTTGATGGCCAGTTGTCAGGGCACCTGAACCTGCCCGAGGAGCGATGATTGCTTGACGGGTTATCAGAGCTGCTCCAGACATGCCCCGGCAGCCTAACTGAGTTCTGTATATTCGGATATTCAGATTCAAGTCAGATGTATCTAGTATTACGACTAAAAGGTCGGCCCCACCCCCACACCGATGCTCCGCCGGTGCGCAGCCGCCCCACGTAAAACCCCCGGCTTTCCCTGCAGATACGGAGGAGAACTGCCGGGTCCGTGGCTGCACACGCGCATGGCAGCAACCTACAGTGTTCATGCCGTACAACATGGCACCGACCACGCGTGGACTCGGCCTGCCAGATCGTGCCACCCTGTAACTCCCATTCCCACCCCCGGACCAGCCCCCACCAGTCAACACAGACCCCGCCGAAGCATCTCTGGCCAGTGGAGAGGCTCTCCCCCCCCCCCCCCCCCCCCCACCACCACCACCACCGACTGTGGCAGCATTGGACACAGTCCGCAGCTGCCATGCAAGGTTTACGAAACCTCAGACCACAAGTGATCCATACTGTTGGGAAGTCGGCCCATTGGGGGGCGGAGCATCGGGGCAGGGTCTTCAGGTGGGGTACCTGAGACCGTCCCAACGGCATGTGGTGTACCCAGCGATGACACCAGTTTGGAGGGGGCATCCAAAAACAGTTGGCATCCTCGATTTTGGCACCAAACGGGATTCTCCAGCCAATGGCCGATTTCGGCATCGAAAATTGCAGAACCCGACCCAAGATTCTTTTTATCTCAGGATCGTGAGTCTTCGGAAATCTCCCTCAGTCTTTGAGTATTTTAAGGCAGAGATAGATGGACCTTTTTTTTCTTCTTTTTTTTTTTAAGAGTACCCAATTATATTTTTTTCAATTCAGGGGCAATTTAGCTTGGCCAATCCACCTAACCTGCACATCTTTGGGTTGAGCGGGGTGTGGTGATATGCATCACGAAATACACAAGAAGTTAATGTAAATACACATAAACTAGATAGACACTAGAGGGAGCACCAGAGACATGACACACAGGCACTCAACCAATAGGTCAGTAAGATAGGACACGACTAATGGGCATTCACGATACACACAGAGGTGACACCACCACAGGAGGGCATTACACCAACCCATATAAAAAGGACACAGCACACACGATCTTCCTCTTTCCAGTGGAGACACTCAGTGAGTACACAGGGTTGATTTGAAACACATCATACCCACCACCACCTGGACTGCAGCAGACTGGTTCGTTAGTCTGAGTAGCTATAGCAGGATTAACAGGAAAGTCAAATCCAAGTAGGAGAATCATTAACAGTTTAATAAATGTGTTAAAGCTTCCAAGTCTGAACCTTCCTTTGTCAGAGTGCACATCAAGGAAGCAGCTTATGCTACGCCAAGAGCATAACAAAACAGGGGGTGAAACCCACGCAGGCATTGGGAGAATGTGCACATTCCACCCAGACAGTGACCCAGGGCTGGGATTCAATCCCGGGTCCTCAGTGCCGTAGTCCCAGTGCTAACCACTGTGCCATAGTCACAGTGCTAACCACTGCGCCACCTGCCACCTACTGAGGTAGATAAATCTTGATAAATAAGGGGGTGAAAGGTTATCAGGGTGTTTAAAGTGAAAAGTGGGTAAATGTACCCTGTCTAACCTTGACCAGTTTGCAGTAACCCTTTTCAACTCAGGCGCATTACGTGGTGGGATAGATACAGGGGACAAGAGTCAGGTAAAGGTCCAACTTGACTTTAATGAACACTTTATCAAGAAAAAACAATATTTATCAGACTCTACTATTGCACTTTAATTAAACTCGATCAAACTCTTATCAATCTCTGCATATGACTCGTCAGTATGAGTCTTAAATCTCTAAATAAACAGTCTCAAACCTACACTAGCTATCACCTTCTGACACACACTTCTGTGAATTCCCTACATCCTATCCACTGGTGCTGATCACTGTATTTGACCTTTTTGTCTGAAAATGCGGGTAAACCCAGTCAATAAGGCCGGGACAGACAGGCTATTCCTTGCTTTTTGAGGGTTGGCTGATGTTTCAAGATCTACAGTTGTCAATTTGGGCTTTCTCTATCGTCCACGGCTGGTTCTAGTCTTTGAACCGTTTTCTGGATCTGGTCAGTCTGACGATGCTCGCCACGAGGTAGACGGTGCTGGAGATACTATGCTGCTTGGCCTCTCAGTTCCACTCAGCACAGAATGTCATTCCAACCAAGATGATGGCTGTACGATGACCAACACCAGGTACCTGGATGTTGACATTGCATGCATGCCGGCCGTTGTTGAGGAGAGAAGGGACACCCTCTTCCCCAGGATGTGGTGGAGACTCAAGCCCGTGATCCTGGATGAAGCCTGGGATGAAGTGGCAGAGGCTGTGAATGCTGGCAGCCTCACTAATAGGACAGGCAGACATGCAATGTCAAAAGAAGATGAACAATCTCCTTCAAGCAGATTGTGTGAGTAACCACATCTGTGCCCCACCATCACTCACGTCCCTAACTCCTTCCCTAGAGGTCAACAACACCTCAGCTCCTTGTATCTCACTTACAACCCACCCTCTATGAACCCCCAAAACATGTATTGCTCTCTTTGGCCAGGAGCCTTGCACACACACTGCAGAAGGGTAGCACAGTGGGTAGCACTGTTGTTTCACAGCTCCAGGTCCCAGGTTCAATTCCTGACTTGGGTCACTGTCTGTGTGGACTCTGCACTTTCTCCCCATGTCTGCATAGGTTTTGTCCGGGTGCTCCAGTTTCTTCCCACAAGTCCCGAAAGACATGCTTGTTAATTGGACATTCTGAATTCTCCCTGTGTACCCGAATAGGCACTGGAATGTGGCGACTAGGGGCTTTTCACAGTAACTTCATTGCAGCGTTAATGTGAGTCTACTTGTGGCAATAAGATTATTATTAAAAAGATTATTATTATTATAAAACATGCCACCAGCTACAAACCCACTCCATAAAACTCGCATCCCAGTGTCTCACTATGTCCTTTTTTTGGATAATTCCCATCCACCACCACTAGAACATAGAACAGTACAGCACAGAACAGGCCCTTCAGCCCTCAATGTTGTGCCGAGCCATGATCACCCTACTCAAACCCACGTATCCACCCTATACCCGTAACCCAACAACCACCCCCCCCTTAACCTTACTACTAGGACACTACGGGCAATTTAGCATGGCCAATCCACCTAACCCGCACATCTTGGGACTGTGGGAGGAAACCGGAGCACCCGGAGGAAACCCACGCACACAGGGGGAGGACGTGCAGACTCCACACAGACAGTGACCCAGCCGGGAATCGAACCTGGGACCCTGGAGCTGTGAAGCATTTATGCTAACCACCATGCTACCCTGCTGCCCAAGGCCTCTTGTCTGTCTGGCTGAACTCGTTCTATCCCTCAACAACTTCTCCTTTAACTCATCCCATTTTCTCCAAATCAAAGGAGTAGCAATGGGTACCCGCATGGGTCCTAGGTATGCTTGCCTTTTTAAGGGGTACGTGGAACTCTCCTTGTTCCAGGCCTACACGTCCGCTCCCACAACTCATTTACCGGTACATTGATGACTATTTTGGTGCCGCTTCATGCTCTCGTCCGGACCTGGAAAAATTCATCAACTTCTCTTCCCGTTTCCATCACTTTCACCTCGTCCATCTCAGACAACTCCCCTTCCCTTCCTTGACCTTGCTGTCTCCATTTCCGGCAATAGACTATCTACTAATATCCATTACAAGCCCACTGACTCCCACAGCTAACTGGACTACAGCTCTTCGCAGCCTATACCCTGTAAGGACTCCATCCCTTTCTCTCAACTCCTTTGCCTCTGTCGCATTTGTTCCGATGATGCCACTTTCCAATGTGTTCCTTTATCCTCAATCGCGATTTCCCACCTACAGTTGTTGACAGGGCCCTCAACAGCATGCGGCCCATCTCCGCGCCACTACCCCCACTCCTTCGTCTCCCTCCCAGAACAAGGAGAGAGTCCCCCTCGTTCTCACATGTCACCCGACCAGCCTCTGTATGCAAAGCGTAATCCTCCGCCATTTTCGCCAACTCCAGCGTGATGCCACCACCAAACACATCTTCCCTTCTCTCCCTCTGTCAGCATTCTGCAGAGACCATTCCCTCCGAAATAATCTCGTCCACTCCTCCACCATACTCAACACCTGCCCCATCACCCATGGCAGCTTCCCATGCAATCTCAGAAGTTGTAAGACCTGCCCCTTTACCTCTTCCATGTTTAACAACCGAGGCCCAAAACACTCATTCCAGGCTAAGCAGCGTTTCACTTCCACCTCTTTCAATTTGGTCTATTGCATTCACTGCTTTTAGTTTCTCTGCTGTTTGGCCTTTCACATCTTTTATTCTCTCTGGGGACTGCCACTCTTTTTCCTTGGTTTCTGTGGCTATGGGTCATCTTTCATTCCCTCACCCCACAGTATCAATATCGCCCACTTTCTGTGTCTTTTTGTTTTGACAAAGGGTCATCTGGACTTGAAACATTCGCTCTTTTCTCTCCCTAAAGATGCTGCCAGACCTGCTGAGATTTTCCAGCATTTTCTCTTTTGGTTTCAGATGTAGAGGGTAGGTGGATTGGTCACGCTAAATTGCCCTTAATTGCTTGCTGCTCCCTGGGAATCACCAGTCCTGCGAAACATCCATTAACCACTACTCTCTGTTTGTTGTCACTCAGTCAATTTTGTATCCATGTTGCTACTTTCCCTTTTATTCCCGGAGCTATAACACTGCTTACTGGTCTGTTGTACAGCATTGGATAAAATGCTTTTTGGGAGTCCGTATAGACCAGATCAACAGCA
This sequence comes from Scyliorhinus canicula, assembly GCF_902713615.1. NCBI lineage: Eukaryota > Metazoa > Chordata > Chondrichthyes > Carcharhiniformes > Scyliorhinidae > Scyliorhinus > Scyliorhinus canicula. The sequence goes on along the minus strand of NC_052166.1, from coordinate 38,552,455 downwards.
TTACCCTCATCAACCCTCTCCATAACCGCTTCAAAAAACTCCAGCAAGCTGGTTAAATGCGACTTTCCTGAAACAATCCGTGCTGACATTCTTTAGTGAACCGGCATCTATCTATGTGACAAATAATCTTGTCCAAAAATATTGTTTCAAGGCATTTCCTCACCACTGACGTTAAACTGACTGGCCTGTAGTTGCTGGGTGCCAGCCTGAGGCCAGCGGCTTTCAAAAACGGAAACCAGTCATGATGGGCACGTGGAGGGGAGGGGGGCGGCCATTGGAGTTCCCGGGTCGATGGGGCAGGGTGGGGAAGTGCTCTGACACTGCCCCTGGCACCTTGTGACTGTCAGTGTGGCAGGTTAGCGCTGCCGGGGTGCCAGGGCAGTGTCAGCATGACAAGGGCCATTGCCAAGGGTGGGACCTGATAGGTATCATGGTCATGAAAAGAGGGGAATGAAGGGAGGCTGGAAGGAGGAGGGGTTCCTGAAACAATGGGAGGGGGGACTGAAACCACAAGGTGCTGATCCTGTTCCGATGCCAAGATCGGCCACAGCGGCAGCAAGGTACAGACCACGCGCCAACGGAGGGTGCAAATGAGTCACTTGAACATATAAACATCTAGCTGTGATTGACAGGCGCTTGCAGCTCTGAAAGACACATGGCTATACATTAAATAAGGGGCCTCCGCGGTGAACGCACGGCAAAGGCTGCACATAGCCCTGTTTTCAACACCGAGGGTCTCCGCTCCCAACGCGACCCCGACACCTCCTCCCCCCCAATCCCCAACACACTATCAGAGGGTCCCCGGCCCCTCTCCTCAGGACCTCCCAACACCATGACCGTGCCAAGCTAGCATCCTGGCAGTACCCCTGCCAGCTGGCAGTGCCACCTAACTAGTACCAGGCTGGCACACAGGTGACAGTGCCAGGGTGCTCAGGTAGCACCAGCAGTGCCAGGATACCACCCTGCCCGAAGCGTATGCACCTGGTGGCCTCTGATCCCCCAGGAGATCTCCCACCTGCTGCTCCGTCTGGTCCCTGTATGCATGGACCAGTGCTGAATGGCGCTCGCCCAAGGTCTCCAAGGTTAAGGGGATCGATCCCAACACTTTGGGTACCTCGGGAATCTGCAAATTGAAGTGAGACTAGTTGTCTCACTCTAATATGCACATTTGCTAATAAGTGATCCTGCCCAAAATGGATCGCATGAGATCTTGTGAAGGGCTGCGAGCCAGGTAGATCCCGTGAGCGGGATCTCCTGGCTTATATCTGCCACGATGCGTTGCGCTGAGCCACTTTTCGGACGTAGCATGGCCATTGGATCGTGCTCTTACTCTCCCAAATGGGGAATACTGCCCTAAGTGTGGGTGGATTGCGATGTGAATCATGCCGGGACAACCAATGGGGTTCTCACCAGTTTCCCATACAAAATAGCACATTCTATTTTTGGGGAATTTCCCCCTTTGAAATTCATAAGGAGGTTGGGGTGAACTGTGCCCTGATGGATTGTACAGGACCTGAAGGCGACAACAGGACAGCTCCTCAGAGATTGGAGCACCATTTTTAAAGGCACCCGACTATGGACTAAAGCTCCGCCCCCTCCACTTCGCCGGCAACGTGCCCCCCCCCCCACCCGGCCCCACCGTTGCCAGCATCGGTCAACCCTCACCAATCACGAGTACTAACGCCCCCACCCCCGAGGTGAACAACACCCTGTTATGGTGTTGCCAAATTCCACCTCCCCCTTTCAAGTGCCCCCCTTTTTCAGTCTCCCCCCTCTTTTCAGGCGTGGTTATTTTCATACCCCATTCAAGCCCCATCCTCTTTCGGCCTCAGGCCCCCTCCCTTGGCAGTGCCAACCTGACACTCTGGGTGTGCCAGGTGGAGTGTCGTGTTGGCACTGACAGCAGGCAGTGCCAGCCGCCAATGCAAGGTCATTGTCCTGCCATGTGCCCAAACATCTGGGGCCTACAATGTCCTCCGAGCCCGCCAAACATGGTCATCACGGCCGGTCTCCGTTTCTGGAGACCAGTAGCGATTTGCGTCGGCTTCACGTTGCGCTGGCGGGTGGGAGAGTTGCAAGAGCTGGAGAATCCGACGATTGAAATATGCTAATCTGGTTTACACCCAGCGAGAGCGTGAACCAGATCACACCAGCCGGAGAGAGCCAAGGGTATCTGGAACTGTTGGGGACCAGTATAATTCCCGTTACGGGCCGCTCCTGGAATTCCCTCAATATAACACGATTTGTACCAGGCTCAACGTGGCCTGGGAATCGCTCCCTAGAGTATCAGATCATAAACTAACCTTCCGATATAAAAAGTCAAATGTTTTTCATATTTTTCTTGCAATTAGGTATAATTTGCACATTTAATGCTTATAATAAATTGTGATATGAGAGAATTACCTCAGTTCAAATGAGTCGGTCAGATCAATTGGCTAGATGACGAGCGTGTGGATCATATTAATGCCAACAACATGGGGTTTAATTCCTGTTCTGGCTGAGGTAGACTCGGGGCTTGCCTCACCACCTACTATGTGTAGTTTTTTAAAAAATCACGGCATCAATTGTAATACAAACACAAGAGTAGCAGATCCACCATTATTTAAAGCAACCCACAAACAGGAATTTTAAAACTTTGCCAGCAGCAACACATATCAGAGATTGAACCATGCACTGCTCATTTTCCGATGAATGTTTGTTCAAGCGGATGAAAGACTGGTAGCTGAGGTCAATGGTGAACCCTTTCATCTGTGCGGCTCCTGGGGCCTTGTGTGTGCACCAATCTGTAGAAGTGTGGAAATTGTATTGGAGCAAGTGCAGCAAGGGAAGAAGGTTTTGTCCTTGTGAATTGCTTCCTATGTCCCATCAAGTGAGTCAGGTTGCCTAGCAGGAGGTGGTGAGCCATGGAAACGTTTACATTAATTTATGAGGAGCTGGCATTGCTGTGAGTTGTTTCCTGCGCATAACATGGTCAAAATCCACACTCAGTTTCTCATATCAATGTATCGACCACAAAGGCACCTTTGCACAGTGTGGGGTACCCGGAGCCTCCCACCACTATTGTGCAGCACCTTTTCTTTGCACAGTTCCTTTCCTGATCACCTGAAATTCCATTCACCCTGATTCTATTCACTCTGATATCTTCTTACATCATATCCATTACAGCTAGGAGGCTGTTAAAAGGCTACCTGTGGGGCAGCACGGTGGCGCAGTGGGTTAGCCCTGCGGCCTCACAGTGCCGAGGTCCCAGGTTCGATCCCGGCTCTGGGTCACTGTCCGTGTGGAGTTTGCACATTCTCCCCGTGTCTGCGTGGGTTTCACCCCCACAACCCAAAGATGTGCAGGTTAGGTGGATTGGCCATGCTAAATTGCCCCTTAATTGGAAAAAATGAATTGGGTACTCTAAATTTAAAAAAAAAAGAAAAAAAAAAAAGGCTACCTGTCCCTCTGCCAATGTCTATTATTCGATCTCTTCTATTTGCACAGTAAGAAGTTTTACAACACCAGGTTAAAGTCCAACGTGTTTGTTTCAAACACTAGCTTTCGGAGCACTGCTCCTTCCTCAGGTGATTCCTCAGGATTCACCTGAGGAAGGAGCAGTGCTCCGTAAGCTAGTGTTTGAAACAAACATGTTGGACTTTAACCTGGTGTTGTAAAACTTCTCACTGTGCTCACCCCAGTCCAACGCCGGCATCTCCACATCATCTTCTATTTGCAGAAGTCATGCTGTATCAGGGAGAGTTATATGAGTCAAGGAGTCCCCAGTCTGCCATCTGCTGATGTACGGGAAGTAGTGTACAGGCAGGCCACACAAAATAGGAAGGAGATATCACAACTCAAATAGGAAGATAGGATTGAAGCCGTTGTACACTTAACATTCTTTCATTACACTTAAACATCCCCAAATAGCAACTGATCTCTGTAGTCTCTTTTGAGTACATCAATTAAACAGACTAATTAACAAATTAACTCATTAAACAAATTGGCAGCCTCCTAAAGGGTCACTGTGACATTGATTTCTCTATATCGGAGAACACTGGGTCCCCAGCTAACACATATCACCTGGACAAATTAACTCCCAATAATATACATGACTATGAGGCATTCTTCAGAGTGGTGCAGTTGGAGATTGAATCTCAGTTTAGAGCTTGATAGAAGTGCAAATTACTCCAGGGCACGATCCAACGGCCAGGTTGCGCCCAAAAAGAAGCTCGCCGCGGCACAGCTATCCGATAAAAGCCGAGAAAGCCCGCTCCTGCGATCTACCAGGCTCGTAACGCCTTGCGAGATCTAACGCAATCTCGTGAGATGTTGCTATGTAAATCCTGCCCAACCCGAGGCGTTGGGATCAATCCCCTTCGCCTTGGTGAGCTTGGGCAAGCGCCGTTCAGCACTGGTCCCCGGAAAGGGGACTAGATAGAATGCCACTCATGGGGGGCTCCGAGAGGATCCAAGGCCCCCAAGTACATGCCCTTTGGGCAGGGTAGTACCCTGGTACTGCTGGTGCCATCTGGGCATCCTAGCACTGCTAGTTTGGCGCCCTGAGAGTTCCATCTCCGTGCCAGCCTCGCACTGTCGAGGTGCCCAGGTGACGCTGGCAGGGGCGCTGCAAGGATGCACGTTCGCCGCTGTCAAGGTGCCAGGTTGGCATATTGTGTGCCACATTGGTGCCCTCGCGGGTGTTGGGGGGGCTGCGGGGACCCTCCCATAGTGCGTTGGGACTTGGGGAAGGGTTGGGGGGGTCACGTCGGGGAGGTCTGGTGAGCGCAGCTACTTGGCGTCGAAAAACAAGGCTATGAGCGACCTCAGTCATGTATTCCCCGCTAAGGCCCTTTATTTAATGGCATTGTATAGCCACGTATTTCTCAGGGCTCTGAGTGACAGGAAACACGCGGCTAAATGCGCTCGCTATGGGACTTCTTTCCCATCTACTTCAATCATGCCCAAAGCATCAAAAAAGTGGCCTCACTGGGCCCAGTGATGATGATAATTGCTCTCACTGATACAGCTGTGGGTCCCATTAAGGGGTCAAAATCCAGGCCTGCAGTGGCTAGCTTGCCCTCTGCTTAACTTGTATTTTCTTTAAGCTCAAAGGGGAGGAACTGTGCAGTTTTGTTAATTAAAGCATCTTGCTGCAGCCATGAATGTAGTCATGTGTAATTGATCATCATGGAGCTGTATAGTTGCAGCAGCTGGAAACCTCTGAAACTCATACTGTGCATAGAACGCAGGTTTACAGGTATGTAAACCATCATACCCTGGACTTTAGAAAATTTTACTGTGTGCGGGAAGCCCCAGGACTTTTGCTTTTTCTGGTTGCAAATGCAGAAACTCTTTCCCATGGCAAAAACAGATCAATCACACACTCTATACTTCTGTGGATTGCAGACTGACTGAGGTGGGAAATGGAATCCCAAAATGAGAATAAGTCAAAGTAAAGCCATAACAATCGGTGTTAGTTTGAGCGGAACCCCTCAAGAGTTACCACCTCTATTTTGCCGAATAAAGTCAGATTAAGAACGAGAAGAGCGACAAGTCATTGAAATGTTTCTCGAATGTAGGCCTCATGATCCTTAATCCTCTGCTGCCATCACCTGTCTAAAATGTCAAAGTTTCAAGTTGAGCAGGTGAATCAGATTTAAAATTCTTGCTAGGTGGGACAAGGTTACAATTCTTATTTTACTTTCTACTTCCTCTTTGTTGGCAAGTTTTCTCTCGATTTGTTTCTTCTCTGTTCCCCTTTCCTGAGCCGTTGACTTTTGTGCAGCGCCTTTCTACTGATACCACACGCATGCAGTCATTCCTCAAGTCTGAGTCAGGATGTTGATTATTTCCAGCTTTCGGACCGTGGGTGAAACCTAATCGTGTCCCTGCCTGATGTCAACAGGTGCACTTCGTGAGGAGATCTCGGGAGAGGTCAAGGAAGGAAGCAACAAGCGGAAGGTCAGGGAGGGAAGCAGTGAGCAAGAAGGTCCTCAGGTGGGAGAGTCAGGGAAAGGGAGCAGCAAGGTGAGAGATGCAGTGAGTGAGAGGGATGTGGTGAGTGAGTAGGCGCAGGAGTGGGAGGTTTGGCAAGCGGGGGGGGGTCAAGTGCAGTTTGGAACTGAGTGTATGCGTGGGTGTTTGGTGAGTGGGGGGAGTTAGATGTGGAGGAGAAGGAGGCGTTCCTTTGCTTTTGCCTTTTCTAACCTTTTCACCCAGTAGGAATTGTTTTTACTCAGCTATGGGGAAAGAAGCTAACTGTTCAGTGTGTATCTGGTCTGTGGTGAAGGTCTACTCTATTTCTAAGATTTAAAACAGTACAGCTGATAGTGTTAATTTTAATAAAATATCCAAAACAAAAGGAAATAAATAATTGAATGACATAACTAAGTACTAATGAAAACACACTAAGGGTGGCAGGACAGGTGATGTGTCAAGGCTGCAGCGTGTGGGAGCTCCTGGGTGCCATTGTCTGGGCAAACACGTCTGCAGTGAACATTTGCCGCTTGAGAAATTTCAGCGCAGTCATTAATTTAGAGTCTGAGCTACAGATATTGCAATACCTCAGGGAACGGGAAGATTACTTGGATGCATTAAACCAGGAGGCCATCACACTTCTTAGTATTAGGTCTTCTAATTTAGAAAGGGACAGAAGGGTCTGACTGTGGGTGAGACATGTAAGGGGACTCAGAGGGTGGGAGCGGAGGAACATTTGCCATTGTTCAATAGTTTTGAGGGTCTCTCAGCTTGGGTGGGTGAGAGTGGGGGCTACAGGTTGGCTGAGTAACTGACACCGTGGTACAGGAAGCCATTCAAGTGGGAGGAGTGAAAAAGGAATATAGCGGCAGTCAGAAAAAGTATAGTGAAGGGGATTGAGAGTGTTCTGTGCAGCAAAGAGTGGGAACCCAGACAGCTGCTTTTCCTGCCCGGTACCAGGGTTCAGGACATCTGCTCAGGATTGGAGAGGAACATGCAGTGGGAGGGGGTGGATGCAGTCGTCATGGTCCATGTAGGCACCAACAACATAGGTAGAAGGATGAAAGGGGTTCTGCACAGCCAATATGAGGAATCAGGCACTAAATGAAAAAGCAGAACCTCAAAGGTGATCATCTCTGGATGGTCTCAGATTAATATGTGGCATGCAAAGTAAGAGAGACTAATGTGGGAGAAATGGGTTCCAGTTCATGGAGCACTGTCACCAGTAATGGGGAATGTGGGGGCTGGACTGCTGGGATGGGCAATACCCAAACCTTGCTGGGACCAATTTCTATTGAATCGCATTACTCTGAGGTAGAGAAGCCTTTTGAATAAATAGTGGGGGAAAGAGATCAAATTTGGGAAGCTGTGTTAAAGCAAAGAATAAAGATGTGGCAAGAGAGAGAGGGATTAATGTGGGAAATGATAAACAGACCGTAACATGACTGGAGAAGACACAGAGAAAGGGGATTTTCTGTGCGCCCCTGCAGCTTGTCTCTCAGTGGTGGAAGGTGACCCGCTACTGTCTAGTGGAAGGATCTTCCCGTCCTGCCATTGTCAAAGGGATTTCCCATTGAATCAAACACCCTCCCTCAGTCGCGGATTTTGGGAATGGAAGATCTCGCTGGCGTGAATGGCTGCAAAATCCTTCCCAGAGACTACGAATGTAAGAGTAAATCAGCAGGTAATGCTGGAGGTTACAAAAATAATATAGGACAAAACAAAAGGTTCTGGGTGGTATAGTTTCCTCCTCCTCCCCCCCCCCCCCATTCAGCCCATCGAGCCTGCACCGACCCACTTCAGCCCTCATTTCCATTCTAACCCCGTAACCCAATAACCCCTCCTAACCTTTTTGGTCACTAAGGACAATGTATCATGGCCAATCCACCTAACCTGCACATCTTTGGACTGTTGGAGGAAACCGGAGCACCCGAAGGAAACCCACGCCAACACGGGGAGAACATGCAGACTCCGCACAAACAGTGACCCAGCGGAGAATTGAACCTGGGGTCCTGGCGCTGTGAAGCCACAATGCTATCCACTTGTGCTACCATGCTGCCCTATTAATGTGGAGACAGAATGGAGGGATACAGATCATTTGGGCAATAAGTAGTATGCGTAAATAAGGACTCTGGATCGGCGCAGGCATGGTGGGCTGAAGGGCCTGTTCCTGTGCTGGGATGTTCTTTGTTCAACAAAAACGCAGATAATTACTAAAAGATTGATAGAGAGGGACAAATTTGAGTATGAGAGAAAGCTAGCTAGAAATATAAAAACAGATAGTAAGAGTTTCCACAGATGTTTTTCTTTTTTGTTTAGAGTACACAATTATTTTCTTTTCCAAATAAGGGGCATTTTAGCATGGCCAATCCACCTAACCTGCACATCTTTTGGGTTGTGGGGGTGAAACCCACGCAGACACGGGAAGAATGTGCAAACTCCACACAGACAGTGCCCCAGGGCCGGGATTCGAACCCAGGTCCCATAGATGTTTTTTAAATAAAGATTTAACTAAGTAAGCATTGGTCCTATAGAAAGCGAGTCTGGGGAATTAATAATGGAAAATAAGGAGATGGCAGATGAATTGAACAGATGTTTTGGTCTTCACTATAGACGATACAAGCAACATCCCAGAAATAGTTGTAAATCAGGAATTGGAAGAGAGAGAGGAACTGAGGAAAATTACCAACATCGGGGAAATGTAACTGAGCAAATTGTTGGAGCCTCAAGCTTGGTCCCTGACAGACTTCATCCTGGAGTCTTGATAGAAGTGGCCAGGGAGACAGTTGATGTCCTGGTTTTAATTTTCCAAAATTCTCTAGATTCTGGTAAATTTCCATTAGATTGGCATATAGTGAATGTAACTCCTTTCTTCAAAAGGGAGGGGGACGGAAATCAGGAAACTACAGGCCAGTTAGCTTAACATTTGTCACGGGGAAAATGTTGGAAGATATCATTAAAGATGCTATAGCAAGGCACTTCGAAACACTCAAAGTAATCAGACAGAGGCAACATGGTTTTGTGAAAGTGGAAATATGGTTAACCAATTCATTGGAGCTATTTGAAGAAGTAACTTATGCCGTGGATAAAGGGGAACCGGTGGATGTACTGTACTTAGATTTCCAGAAGGCATTTGAAAAGGTGCCCCGGCACCTTAATTGCAGGATATTAAAGCTCATGGTGTAGGGGGTAATATATTGGTAGGGATAGAGTCAGTAGCTAACAGGAATCAGGGGCGGAATTCTTCGACCCCCTGCAGGGTCGGGGAATCACCCGGGGCCAGCGTAAATCCCGCCCCCGCCGTGGCCGGAATTTGCCGCCACCCGGTAATCTGCAGGAGCGGGAAGCACGCCCCGCCAATCGGCGTGCCCCTCGTGCCGATCAGCGTGCCCCCCGCGGCGATTCTCTGGCCCACGATGGGCCGAAGACCCGCCGCTTTCAGGCCAATCCCGCCGACGTGGTTTAAACCACCTCTGTGCTAGCAGGATTGGCGGCGCGAGCGGGCCCCCGGGGTCCAGGGGGCGATCAGACCCCGGGGGGTGCCCCCACAGTGGCCTAGCCCGCGATCGGGGCCCACCGATCAGTGGCGGGCCTGTGCCGTGGGGGCACTGTTTTTCTTCCGCCGCCGCCACGGCCTCCACCATGGCAGAGGCGGAAGAGACCCCCTCCACCGCACATGCATCGGTGGTGACATCAGCGGCCACTGACGCTCCGGCGCATGCGCGGACGGGCGAAGGCCTTTCGGCCAGCCCCGACACCGGACGGCGTAGCGCCAAAGGCCGTTGCGCCAGTTTTGCCGCCATTGGCGGAGCGGGAGCCACCCCGGCGCGGGCCTAGCCCCTAAAGGTGCGAAGAATTCCGCATCTTTGGTGAGGCCTGACGCCGGAGTGGTTGGCGCCACTCCGCTACGCCGGGAACCCCTGCCCCGCCAAGTAGGGGAGAATTGCGCCCCAGATTAGGATTTTCTGGTGGCAAGATATAACAGGTGGTGGGTGACCTGGATCAGTTCTGGGGCCTTAGCTTTTTATAATTTAGAAAATGACTTGGATGAAGGGTCTGATGGTATGGTTGCTAAATTTACTGATGACATAATGGTAAGAAAGTAAGATATGAAGATGGCATGAGGAGGTTACAAAGGGAAATAGGTACGTTCAGTGAGAAGGCCAAGAACTGGCAAATGGAGCATAATGTGGGAAAGAGTGAAAATGTCCATTTTGGCAGGAAATATACATTTTTTAATTATCTAAATGATGCGAGATTGCAGAGCTCTTAGATACAGAGGGATCTTGGTGTCTTTGTGCATGAATCGCAAAATGTTAGCATGCAAGTGCGAACAGAATATTATCATTTATTGCAAGGGCAATTGGATACAGAATTAGGATGACTCAGCTTCAGTTATGTAGGACATTGGTACGACCATATCTGGAAAACTGTGTACATTATTGGTTTCCTTTATTTGATGTTGTGACAAGACAAATTATTAGCATTTATTAACAAAAATTAGGGTGGCACAGTGGTTAGCACTGCTCCCCCACAGCACCAGGGACCTGGGTTCAATTCCAGCCTTGGGTGACTGTCTGTGTGGCGTTTTCTCCCGTGTCTGCATGAGTTTGCTTCGGGTGTTCCAGTTTCCTCCTAAAGTCTAAAGATATACAGGTTAGGTGGATTGGCCATGCTAAATTTCCCCTTACTGCCAAAAAGGATAGGTGAGGTTACAGGGATAAGGTGAGTTCTTGGCCCTAGATAGGATGTTCTTTCACAGGGTCGGTACTGACTTGATGGGCCAAAAGGCCTCCTTCTGCACTGCAGGAGTTCTATGATTCTATCAATTAGGACAATTTCACATAGTCTCAGGTATTTTGCATCTATATCATGTAGTGCAGTATACCAAAGCAATTTTCTTAAAGATGTCAGCTGAAAGCTGATGTGGCACTATCTACAGCAGTTAGCATATGGGTGAAGCAACATGTTCCAGTTAAACCAAATTTCAGTGACCTTAAACAGTTTGTTCTTAAGATACAATCTACAGCAGTTAGCATAAGGATTAACAAACATGTTTTCCTAACTCGACCTGAGGACCAGACACATCTATTGGATCTGGCACAAAGTAGGGTGGTTAAAGAGGAATCCATAGAAAAATGAAGGGTAGATAACACTCCTCTGCCTGGGTGTATATATGTAACTTGTTTAATGTAAAATGTAAAACATACATGATACAATGTAAACATTATTCTTACCGACATAACCACACTCTGTATAGAACATAGAACATAGAACAGTACAGCACAGAACAGGCCCTTCGGCCCTCGATGTTGTGCCGAGCAATGATCACCCTACTCAAACCCACGTATCCACCCTATACCCGTAACCCAACAACCCCCCCCTTAACCTTACTTTTTAGGACACTACGGGCAATTTAGCATGGCCAATCCACCTAACCCGCACATCTTTGGACTGTGGGAGGAAACCGGAGCACCCGGAGGAAACCCACGCACACACGGGGAGGACGTGCAGACTCCGCACAGACAGTGACCCAACCGGGAATCGAACCTGGGACCCTGGAGCTGTGAAGTATTTATGCTAACCACCATGCTACCGTGCTGCCCGCCCAATATAAATATAAATAATATAAATATTACCTAATTCTTTACGTGAGCAGAGTCAGCCCCTATCTCTGAAGCTGAGCTCTCCCAACTCTCCCAACTTTATTGTTGGTCAATAAACAATCATTCTGTACCTGAAACTCTCCAATTATTTTGCGACAAAGAGAAAAACCACAACACAAAGCATGAAAGTAAATGCATTGGAAGCAGTTCAAGAAAGGCTTAGTGGACTAATACTTGAAATTGGTGGGTTATCTTGTGAGGAAAGTTTGGACATGTTAGGCTTGTATCCGCTGAAGTTCAGAAGGGTAAGAGGAGATTTTATTGAAACATATAATATCCTGAGTGGTCTTGAAAAGGTGGATGTGGAGAGGATGTTTCTTTTTGTGGGAGAATCTAGAATCACTGTTTAAAAATAAAGGGTCACCTATTTAAAACAGAGATGAGGAGAAGTTTTTATCCTCAGAAGGCTGTGAATCCCTGTAACTCTTCCTCCAAAGCCATTGGAAGCAGAATCTTTGAATATTTTTAAAGCAGAACCAGATAGATTCTTGATTAACAAGGGGGTGACTGTTTATCGGGGGTAGGTGCGAATGTGGGGTTGAGGTTACAATCAGATCAGCCATGATCTTACTGAATGGCGGAGCTGGCATGATGGGCTGAGTGGCCTACTCCTGCTCCTAATTTGTACGTTCGTGTGGGGAGGCAAGTGGTGAGCAAGAGGGTCGGGGAATGAAGGGGCGAGTAAGGGGGTTAGGAAGGGAAACAATGAGTGGGAAGATTGGCAGGAGAGGATGGTGGAGTGGGAGGTCTGGGGAGGGAGGCGGTGAGCAGGAGGATTGGCAAATGAAGGGGATGTGGAAGTAAGTGGCATGTGAGAGGGCCATGGTGTGGAGCAGTGAGCAAGAACGCCGTAAAGGAAGCAGCAGGGTGTCCCATAATGTAGTGGGATCCAGAGTGAAGGATTTGCTTCCTTGTCTTATCTGTGCCACCGCTTTAACTCATCATGAAGATGTCAGGCGCGAATCAACAAAAAAAAGTTAAAATGCTGTTTTGGGTGCGTTGGTGAGACGTTTCTCAACGGCTGCGGTGCCGAGAATAACCCCGCTATTCAACAGCACTTTGCTGGGGTTTTTTTGGCCTTGGGGAGTTTCTCCCCGTTGACGCCACACTTGGGCAGTCATCCTGCACTGGCGAGTTGATCTGCACTAGCCACTAATCACCTGAGGTGCCCTCACCTTTGTGTGAACCAGTACTGAACAGCGCCCGGTTGTGGCCTCACTGGCACGGCCGTTGAATCCCGGGCGCCAAGTCGGGTATGACGAGGTCATTGAATGACAGTGCTGTGGGTCAGAGCATGATGCACCTTTTTCTATATGCATTCAGAGCGCCCAATTCTTTTTTTCCAGTAAGGGCCAATTTAACCTAGGGTTAGGGCCAATTCACCTACTCTGCACATCTTTCAGGATTACTGGGTGAGACCCATGCAGATGGGGAGAATATGCAAACTCTTCACGGTCTGTAACCCGGGGCTGGGTTTGAGCCCAGGTCCTCAGTACCGCGAGGCAGCAGTGCTAACAACTGTGCCACCGTGCTGCCCCATGATGCACCTTAATGGGAAAGTTGCTGCCATTCTGAACGATTGTTTTCAAGCTCCTCCCACTCATTAATGTCAATGCTGCTGCTCTTCAAGTGAAGCTTCAGAGTGTCCTTGGAGCATTTCCTTTGTCCTCCCCAGAACACTCACCTTTTGAGAGTTGAGAAAACAGGACCTGGTGGAGAGACGTTCACTACCTCGTCAATTCTGCACACAAGAATCTTGGCCTGTCTTTGAATATTGCCCAACCAAAACTCACTCCACATTAGGACATGCGGAGGTTTCGTTGTCAAACACTCACTGCCATAGTTTGTATCAGGCTGAGCTGTGCGACTGATCCCCTGTTGGATCTCCTCAGTAATGAGTAGCTTTTGAGAAAGTTGGCTGCCAAGTAATAGGAAATCATAGAATCCCGACAATGCTGAAGGAGGCCATTCTACCCATCGGGTCTGCAGCGACCCTCCAAAAGAGCACTGTACCCAGGTCCATTCCCCCACCCACACCGCTCTATCCACGTAACCTAACCTGCCCATCCTTGGTCACTGAGGGGCAATTTAGCATGGCCAATCTACCTAACCTGAATATCTTTGGAGTGTGGGGAGGAAACTGGAGCACCCAGAGGAAATATGCGGCAACACGTGGAGAACACAGACCATCACCCGGCGAAGGCATGGGGTGAGGGGATAGTGCGAAGGAGGTTTAGGAATTAGCATCCTGCCATCTTCAAAGTTTTCAACCGCACTGCTGATCACGACACGGGTTGTGGTTGCTCCAGTGTCGGTCAACATTGAGTGACACCTCCAAGAGGATATGATCGTACAGTTGCGTCTTTCCTCTACTTGTGATTGTTCCTGTCTGTAGTTCTGTGTCACCTTGTCCTACAAGAGAGAGGGAAGTGTGTCACTGATTGCAGTGTTTGGGTGATGTGACTATCGTGGTTGAACAGCTGACAGTATGTGCAAATTCTGAGCTTCCAAAGGGCTACTTGAGTGAGGGTGAGGTGGGGCTATGAATGTTAGGTATGAATTGTGCTTGATAGGGAATGTAGATTGGTGAGTGGATTGGGAAGGTGTGAAGCAGTGTGTGGGACTTGTGGTTCATTCATTAAATGTCTTTATGCCGTACGTCTAGTTCCTTGATGTGGTGTTCTTTGTGTTGCTTATTTCAGGACAGTTGGTGTAGTGTTCAGAAAGACCACAAAATAGCTTTAACTTAAAAAAAGCTATAAATGTTTGACACTACCAATTTAGATTTGACACGTACTCCTAAAGAATACATAGTTGATTGTTAACATTTAAACTACACTCATCTACAGCTAATTTCAATACTGAAATAAACTATGATCTGCTCTCACTCACACTATTTGTACTTCTGACTCTCTCTAGCTAACTCCTGCACACACTCTTCCACTAGGCTTAGCACCTCTGCCTTATATACTTGTAAATGTAGCTCCCTCTAGTGGGTACTCTAGACACTTCATTAACCCTTGCAGTCCTTGCAGTTATGATAATACCACACTTGAGACTGCACTGCTTGCATTGACCATGATGTCTACCTGCCTTCTTCGTGACAGTCTCGGGGGGCCTTCTGCCCCACCTAGGTATAGAGGACTCTCTGTTACATTTTGGTGCTTGGCCGGACGGAATTAGTGCAATAGAGAACGTCTAGGTCAGGGGTGGGCAAACTTTTCCGTGCAAGGGCCACATTCAGAAATTAGCAATTTTAAAGGGCCACATAGTATATTAAGTAAAATAATTACTTCACCCGGTTATGATTCTGGGCGCCTCATATAGAACATAGAACAGTACAGCACAGAACAGGCCCTTCGGCCCTCGACGTTGTGCCGAGCAATGATCACCCTACTCAAGTCAACATATCCACCCTATACCAGTAAGTAACCCAACAGCCCAGCCCCCCCCCCCCCCCCCCCCCCCCCCCATTAACCTTAAAAAAAAAATTTTTTTAATGACTTGGTGGGCCGCATAAAGACCTTTGGCGGGCCGCATGCCTGGTCTAGGTCATGACTAGTTGAATGTTTATTGATTAACAATAACGTGGGTCACATAACAATATGAAAACTACTAAAAGCACTAATTATTAAATCACTATTTTAAAATTATCTAAGAGCTATTACAAATGTGACTATCCACCACAATGACTATCTCTAGACTCCCCAAGGTAACAGTGTCACATGGTTGTTCTTTACTGCCACCTGCTGGTTGGAGGTCGTATCTGTCAATATTTACATAACTGCTGACACATATCATCACACTGTCCACCTCCAGCACCATGACCTGCAGTGCTTTGTCATAGAACCTTTTAGTAAGACCTCTGTCCCCTTGTGATACTTTCTCTCTTCTACAAACAGCTCCCAACGCCTGCTGTAGCCAGAATGCACCTTCCCTTTGAGTGGTTGATATACCATCAATTGAACGCGAGACATGATGAAGATCCAAACTGTGGCTTTAATCAGCTAGTTGTTAGCCCAGTGGTCAACTACAGAGAAAGGCCGACCGCCGGGAAACCTGGGTACTTATACCCCGCTTCGGAGGCGGGGTCTACTTGCCTCTCGACCAATTGGTGAGCAGTCACATGACTAGTCCCAGCCAATCAGACGAGAGGCACATGACCAGCCAGAGCCAATGGGAAACCAATGCTCTGCACCAATGGCAGTGCTCCCACTCATATCACCACAGTGGTACAAAGCTGGTTTTAAGTAGTACAGACTAGCTTCAAGTGGTGTCAATCTCACATAAACATGGGCAGAGTACACAACACATTAAGACCAGGCCGCAGGTTACTATCATTTAAATAAGCAGGCTGCAACATGACCCTCACCCTTATTTTTGGGCATTATTATTCAAATGTCCCACCCCCTGCAGCCCCCAGCCCTGTTTTATGCCCATATCATGTTTCTTTCCAGTCCTAAGAACAGTAGCTAGCTCTAAAACAAGATTTTCACTTGTTGCTTATCAAAATGGCACACAATGTCATTGTTGAGTTCACAGTAAAACAGTCGGTGAAAATGTGAAGCTCCTTGAGCAGCGTTTTAGCAAATGCTGTTGAGGAAGCAGACGTCTTGGCAAATGGGAACTGAATAAACCCAGCAGGTGAAGTTATGAAATTCTGCCTTATTTCAATTGGCTAATTCCTTCTTGTTCGCCAGTTAATTGGTTGCTCTGGTAACAAAGGGTGGAGTTACTGCCTGACAATAAAATCCTCAAAACATAAAGATCTGCCAGGTGATTCTGGGCAGATGGGTACACAAGGGTAAATTTCAGCTGTGTCCATGTTGAGCTCAGCATATTCTTGTTGCGTATTGTAGTTTGATGCATGTTCAGCAGATATTTATCAGGTTAAACTCTGTTCTAGGAACAGCTAATGTGGCTACAGAGGCAAAATGATTAATTTGGTAGATACTCCAGCATATACACAACTGTCAATGAAGTTATTCTAGTGCTAGATTATGCTTTTATTTTTGTGGTTTTAAAACTCTCACATCATGTATTTGGCAGTGTTTACTGGCAGGTAGCAGTGTCGGAGGGCCAGTAGTCATTTTGAAGTTTTGTCTCACTCTAACACAATACCTTTTGCTGCATTTTGTTCCCCTCAGACACAATACACGCGCAGTAAGATTGGGTGAGCATTGTTAAGGACATGGTAACTTCCAAACAGAAACGACATCCACCGACTGAGTCACAGAAAAATTTAGGAGCACCATGCTGTGAATTATTACTAACGGTAAGGTGTGAGGGCTGTACCGTCAAACGTTGAATGCATGTAACCTGAGGCAGACAGAAAATAAGTATTTATTTTTTTAAAAATCTTTTTATTGGTATTTTCAAAATTATATACATTGCTGTCCGCTTTCATTTATTGTACAGTACACAGAGGCTTCATCTTAGGTTTCTCTATCTACAGTCTGTTGCTGTCTGGCGCAGTGTAAAATCCTCTCTACCACCCCCCCCCCCCTCCAGCTCCTCTATCCCTGACGCCCCCTCCTTTCCCCCCTTCTTCACTCCTGCCCCCCCATTCTTTCTTGCTGGGTTTTGCTACCTCATCTTGCTCCACCCCATCCCCCACCAACACCAGTCCTCCCTCGCTTTCCTCTTCCTGTCTTGTCCTGGCTATTTCTCCCTGGCTACTGGCTATTTATTTATGTGTTGGCCACATACAGGTCTCGGAACAGTTAGGTGAATGGCTCCCATGTTTTGTAGAAGCCCTCTTCAGACCCACGGATGCTGAATTTGATTTTCTCCATCTGGGGAAATTCCGTTAGGTTGGACAGCCAGTCTGCAGCTTTAGGTGGTGCCGCTGAAATGAAAAAACGAAAATGGCTTATTGTCACAAGTAGGCTTCAAAATGAAGTTACTGTGAAAAGCCCCTAGTCGCCACATTCCGGCACCTGTTCGGGGAGGCTGGTATGGGAAATGCTGATCGCCAACCGAGCAGGGTTCTTCGGCAGGCTATCAGGGTGGCAAAGTCAAGGGTGCACGCCCTACTCTCCATGAAGAGATCTGGCTGGTCTGATATCCCGAAGACCGCCACTTTCGGGCATGGCTCCACCCTCACCCCCACCACTTTGGACATTGCCTCGGAGAAGGCTGTCCAGTACCCAGCAAATCTGGGGCAAGACCAGAAAAGGTGCCCGTGGTTGGCGGGACCTCCTTAGCACCGTTCACATCTATCCTCCATCTTGGGGAAGAACCTGCTCATTTGGGTTCTGGTCAAGTGGGCTCAATGGTGAAGCATGGTGGCAGAGTGAATAGCACTGCTGCCTCACGGCGCCGAGGTCCCAGGTTCGATCCCGGCTCTGGGTCAATGGCCATGTGGAGTTTTCATATTCTCCCCGTGTTTGTGTGGGTTTTGCCCCCACAACCCAAAAGGCTAGGTGGATTGGCCACGCTAAATTGCCCCATAATTGAAAAAAATTAATCAGATACGCTAAATTTAAAAAAAAGTGGGCATTATGTACCACATTTAGCTGCGTTAGATTGAGCCTTCCGCATGTCGAGGTATAGTTGACCCTGTGCAGTGCTTCGCTCCAGAGTCCCCACTCTATTTGAAAATAAGTATTTCTTATTCACTGAATGTAATTGTTACCTATTGCCCCAGATAAGAGTTGACTCAGTCATTGAAGGAGAATCTATCTGAGAAGAGGTTGATATTTATCATCTTTTATTACAATAGGCATTTCGAACTTTATTGGGAAAGTAACCTGTAGTGTTGATAAGAGGATTTGCATGAATTATAATAAGCCATTTGGCAAATATCTGATCTTGTATGCTGTTTTTTTGTGGTCTTGGGTTCCATTCCACCACAAAATACAATGGTACAATGTGGGTTAGCATTAGCAGCCGCCCCTCCTAATCTCCGTGATCAAAAGTGGAAGAGTAAGTGTGACCGACATAGCTGAAGGAGTGTCCTGGTACCGAGTTACCTGCCTGTCCATTGCTAATGGCTGATGTGTATGCCCGATTGCACCAAGAAGGTAGAGGGAAAATAAAACCATGAGGTGTCCAGAAAAACTGTAATTTACATGGACAGTTTTGTTGAAAGTTATTAAAATTTGCATTCAGTAAATAGCATTGTAAATAATTGCAAAGATATCAATTGGGCACAAATTCACTTTGTGGCAGTTGGCAGAGGCTCGGTGGGCCACTGGTTTGCTCCTGTGCGGTCCCATTCTATCATTTCTAGCTGTTGCTTAGTGGTATTTTTCCATTCAGTTCCAGCACAGTGCCCTGGTCAAGAAACAAGCTGGAGACCTGTGCTGTTATGTATATTGTTTTCTTTTTCTGAGCCTTGTTCAAACTGGTTTTATTAACACGTGACTGCTTTGTTATCAAAACTAACTTCTTGTTGTGGGAGCTGATGTACAAATCAGGACAAGTATCCGGAACGGGCAACGAAAAATGCAAAGTGATTTTTCACAACTGACCATTGCCATTTTCTTCTCTTTCCAAGCCTGCCGATATGTGGCATGGAAAATCTCCGCTCTTTGTTGTGGGAAGAGGGAAGATCGAGCGGAGTCTGTGCCAACTCCAGCCGCAGTCAAGCAGGCAAAGTGTACGTGTGCAGAAAATCTATCTCATTACTCTTAAAATGCTGTAATATGTCACTGAACATCCAGGTTTCTAGTTCAATTGCAGAATTTTATTCAACCACAATCGGCAGCCTCATGATCCAGCATATCCCCCATTCTGCCATTCCCCAGGTGCCAAGGGGATCTGCACTGTAATGTCTCTGAAAATTCAATGATTTTATCTCAATTTCCTCCGGAGGTCCCCAGCATCACAGATGTCAGTCTTCAGCCAATTCGATTCACTCCACAAGATGTCAAGAAACGGGTGAAGGCACTAGATACTGCAAAGGCTATGAAGCCTGACAATATCCCGGCAATAGTACTCCAGAACTTGCCATAACCCCAGCCAAGCTGTTCCTGTACAGTTACAACACTGGCATCTACCAATTTTCTTCATAAAACATGGAAAATAGGAGCAGGAGGAGGCCATTCGACCCTTCGAGCCTCCTCTGCCATCCATTATGATCATTTATTTCACAGCCTAATCCTGCTTTCCCTCCCACATCCTTTAATCCCGCTCACCCTAAATGCTATATCTAACTGCTTCTTGAAAACGTACAAAGTTCTGGCCTCATCTACTTCCTGTGGTGACAAATTCCATTGGCTCACCACTTGTGAAGAAATTTCTCCTCATCTGTGCCCTAAATAGTCTATCCCGTATCCTCAGACTGTGACCCCTGGTTCTGGACATACACACCATCAGAAATATCCTTCCTGCATCGACCCTGTCTCGTCCTGATAGGATGTTATGGGTTTCTATGAGATCTCCCATATTCTTCTGAACTCCAGCGAATACAGTCCTAATCGATTCAATCTCTCCTGATATGTTAGTCTCGCCATCCCAGGAATCAGTCTGGTAAAACTTAGCTGCACCCCCTCCATAGCAAGAACATTCTTCCTCAGATAAGGGGCGGGATTCTCCTCTACCCGGCGGGGCGGGGGGTCCCGGCGTAGGGGAGTGGCGCCAACCACTCTGGTTCGGGCCTCCCCAAAGGTGCGGAATTCTCCGCACCTTTGGGGGCTAGGCCCGCGCCGGAGCGGTTGGCACCACGCCGACTGGCGCCAAAACCGGCACCAGCGGCCTATGACGCCCGGCGCCGGGGCTGGCCGAAAGGCCTTCACCGGTTCGCGCATGTGCCGGTGGTGGATTCTCTTCCGCCTCCACCATGGTGGAGGCAGTAGTGGCGGCGGAAGAAAAAGAGTGCCCCCACGGCACTGGCCCGCCGGCCGATCGGTGGGCCCCGATCGTGGGCCTGGCCACCGTGAGGGCACCCCCGGGGTCCAATCACCCCGCGCCCCCCCCAGGACCCCGGGGGCCCACTCGCGCCACCGATCCCGCTGCCACCAGAGGTGGTTCAAACCTCGGCGGCGGGAGAGGCCTCCCAGCGGCGGGGCTTCGGCCCATCGCAGGCCGGAGAATCGCCACAGGGGGCTCGCCGATCGGCGTGGGGTGATTCCATACTTTGAAATTCTCCGCCACCCGGGAATTGGCGGGGGCGGGATTTTCGGCGGCCCTGGGCGATTCTCCGACCCTGCGTGGTCCAAAACTGCACACAATATTCCAGGTGTGGTCTCACCAAGGCCCTATATAATTGCAGCAAGACATCCCTGCTCCTAACCTTGAATCCACTCGCTATGAAGGCCAACATATCATTTGCCTTTCTTACCTCCTGCTGTACGTGCATGCTTACCTTCAGTGACTGGTGTACGAGGACACGCAGGTCCCATTGTACATACCCCTCTCCTAATTTATTGCCGTTCAGGTAATAGTTTGCCTTCTCGTTTTTGAAACCAAAGTGGATAACCTCACATTTATCCAAATTATACTGCATCTGCCATTCATTTGGCCACTCACTCAACTTCTTCAAATCACACTGAAAGATCTCTGCGTTTTCCTCACAGCTCACCTTCCCACCCAATTTGGCGTCATCTGCAAATTTGGACATATTCCATTTTGTTCTCTCATCTAAATAATTAATATATATATTGTGAATAGCTCGGGTCTCAGCACCGATCCCTGAAGTACCCCATTAGTCACTGCCTGGCAATTTGAAAAAGACCCATTAATTCCTATTCTTTGTTTTCTGTCTGCCAACCAGTTTTCTATCAATCCCAATACATTATGCCTAATCCGATGCGCTTTAATTTTACACACTAATCTTCTTTATGTGGGACTTTGTTAAAGGCCTTCTGAAAGTCCATATATACCACATCCAATGCCTCCCCTTTGTCAATTCTACGAGTTACATGCTCAAAGAATTCCAGTAGATTTGACAAGCATGATTTCCCCTTCATAAATAGAATTAGACTTTTGTTTTACAGTACAGAAGGAGGCCATTCGGCCCTCCGGCCCTTGGAAAGATCCCCTACTTAAGCCCACACCTCCACCCTATCCCCATAACCTAGTAACTGTACTTAACCTTTTTGGACACTAAGGGCAATTCAGCATGGCCAATACACCTAACCTGCCAACCTGCATATCTTTGGACTGAGGGAGGAAACTGGAGCACCCGGAGGAAACCCACGCAGACAGGGGGAAAGCGTGCAGACTCTGCACAGACAGTGACCCAAGCCGCGAAATGAACCTGGACCCTGGAGCTGACTGTCTGGTTCTGCCACTGTTTCCTAAGTGCTCAGCTATAAAATCTTTGATAATGGTTTCTAGAATTTTCCCCACTACCGACATTGGGCTTTCTGGTCTATAATTTCCAGTTGTCTCTGCATCTCCCTGTTTCAATAGTGGAGTTACATCAGCTACCCTCCAATCTGCAGGAAGTGTCCCAATGTCTATACAATCCTGGATGATGACCACCAATGCATCCACTGTTTTTAGAGCCCCTTCCTTAAATACTCTGGGATGTAGGTTTACCAGGCCCTCGGGATTTCTCAGCCTTCAATCCCATCAATTTCCCTAATACCATTTCTCTACTGATATTGATCTCTATGGCAGCACGGTGGCCTAGTGGTTAGCACAACCGCCTCACGGCGCTGAGGTCCCAGGTTCGATCCCGGCTCTGGGTCACTGTCCGTGAGGAGTTTGCACGTTCTCCCCGTGTCTGCGTGGGTTTCGCCCCCACAGTCCAAAAAAAATGTGCAGAGTAGGTGGATTGGCCACGCTAAATTGCCCCTTAATTGGAAAAAAAAATAATTGGCTAATTTAAAAAAAAAGATATTGATCTCTATTAGTTCCTCCCTCTCACTAAACCCAGCATTCCCCATATTTCTGGTATCTTACGTGTGTCCTCATTTGTGATGACAGAACCAAAGTATGTATTTAGTTGCTCAGCCATTTCTTTGTCCCCTGTTATATATTCCCCTGTTTCTGACTGTCTTCACCGATCTTTTTCTCCTCAGCTACTTACAGAAACCTTCGCAGGCAGTTTTTATGTTCCTTACTCTCGTACTCTATTTTCCCTTTCTTAACCAATCCCTTACCAGCCCGTACCAGCCTCCCTGAACAGGCGCCGGAATGTGGCGACTAGGGGCTTTTCACAGTAACTTCATTTGAAGCCTACTTGTGACAATAAGCAAGGGGCCCCTTGCTGGTTTAGCACAGTGGGCTAAATCGCTGGCTTGTAATACAGAACAATGCCAGCAGCGTGGGTTCAATTCCCGTACCGGCCTCCCCGACCAGGCGCCGGAATGTGGCGACTAGGGGCTTTTCACAGTGACTTCATTGAAGCCTACTTGTGACAATAAGCGATTATTATTATTAATCCTTCTTTGCTGAATTCTAAACTGCTCCCAATCCTCAGACCTGTTATTTTTCTTGTCTAATTTGTCTGTATCTCACAAACTGCTATAGTAAGAATAAGGCAAAGGCCAGAATTTTATCAAAATTTGGCTGTGTCAGTTCCGGTGTGAATCCCGGCAGAGCCATTGGTAGGAAACCTTACGCTGATGCCCAAGGAATATTCAGTGAGGAGGGCGGAGTCCTACCGTGACTGCTCACGAATGACATACTATTGCGTTAAAATGAGGTTTCTGGGCTCCTATTGCGTGTTTCGCATTACTTCGTTGTTGAGGGGTGTGGGGGGAGGGGCGATAAGGTTGGGGGGGGGAGGGGTGGGGGGGGGGTTGAAAATAGAAAAATCACAATCTCGCTGGAGAATTTTGCGTTTTCCAATTCTGTCCGGATTTTGGGCCTGCCTCACCAATCCTGTGCAGAGCTAGTGTGGGTTCAAAGTCGCCCCATTTAAATCAGATGACAATTTAACTGTATTAACTGCTGTCAGCATGACTTTGCAGTACTGGGTTCTCTGATAATAGGAAGAACCAGTTTGGCAAGTTCATTAGTTAAATAGATTTGAAGCTTCTGACAGTATCTGCCTATTGTGATCCAGAACGCTTGGCAGCTGATTCATTATTTGGCGTGTTCCAAGAACATTAGATAGGTGATGTTTGCAGAATGCCTCCTCGATTGCAAGAGCAACACTGCATCCTCCCAATGACTATTAATGTTACACAGTGTTTGATTTATTTTTTTAAAAACATACAGTGCAGAAGGAGGCCATTTGGCCCATCACGTCTGCACCGACCCACTTAAGCCCTCACTTCCACCCTATCCCCGTAACCTAGTTACCGTACTTAACCTTTTTGGACACTAAGGGCAATTCAGCATGGCCAATACACCTAACCTGCCAACCTGCATATCTTTGGACTGAGGGAGGAAACTGGAGCACCCGGAGGAAACCCACGCAGACAGGGGGAAAGCATGCAGACTCTGCACAGACAGTGACCCAAGCCGCGAAATGAACCTGGACCCTGGAGCTGACTGTCTGATTCTGCCACTGTTTCCTAAGTGCTCAGCTATAAAATCTTTGATAATGGTTTCTAGAATTTTCCCCACTACCGACATTGGGCTTTCTGGTCTATAATTTCCAGTTGTCTCTGCATCTCCCTGTTTCAATAGTGGAGTTACATCAGCTACCCTCCAATCTGCAGGAAGTGTCCCAATGTCTATACAATCCTGGATGATGACCACCAATGCATCCACTGTTTTTAGAGCCCCTTCCTTAAATACTCTGGGATGTAGGTTTACCAGGCCCTCGGGATTTCTCAGCCTTCAATCCCATCAATTTCCCTAATACCATTTCTCTACTGATATTCATCTCTATTAGTTCCTCCCTCTCACTAAACCCAGCATTCCCCATATTTCTGGTATCTTATGTGTGTCCTCATTTGTGATGACAGAACCAAAGTATGTATTTAGTTGCTCAGCCATTTCTTTGTCCCCTGTTATATATTCCCCTGTTTCTGACTGTCTTCACCGATCTTTTTCTCCTCAGCTACTTACAGAAACCTTCGCAGGCAGTTTTTATGTTCCTTACTCTCGTACTCTATTTTCCCTTTCTTAACCAATCCCTTACCAGCCCGTACCGGAATGTGGCGACTAGGGGCTTTTCACAGTAACTACATTTGAAGCCTACTTGTGACAATAAGCAAGGGGCCCCTTGCTGGTTTAGCACAGTGGGCTAAATCGCTGGCTTGTAAAACAGAACAATGCCAGCAGCGTGGGTTCAATTCCCGTACCGGCCTCCCCGACCAGGCGCCGGAATGTGGCGACTAGGGGCTTTTCACAGTGACTTCATTGAAGCCTACTCTTGACAATAAGCGATTATTATTATTAATCCTTCTTTGCTGAATTCTAAACTGCTCCCAATCCTCAGACCTGTGGTTTTTCTTGTCTAATTTGTCTGTATCTCACAAACTGCTATAGTAAGAATAAGGCAAAGGCCAGAATTTTATCAAAATTTGGCTGTGTCAGTTCCGGTGTGAATCCCGCCAGAGCCATTGGTAGGAAACCTGACGCTGATGCCCAAGGAATATTCAGTGAGGAGGGCGAAGTCCTACCGTGACTGCTCACGAATGACACACTATTGTGTTAAAATGAGGTTCCCGGGCTCCTATTGCGTGTTTCGCATTACTTCGTTGTTGAGGGGTGTGGGGGGAGGGGCGATGAGGGGGGAGTGTTGAAAATAGAAAAATCACAATCTCGCTGGAGAATTTTGCGTTTTCCAATTCTGTCCGGATTTTGGGCCTGCCTCACCAATCCCGTGCACAGCTAGTGTGGGTTCAAAGTCGCCCCATTTAAATCAGATGACAATTTAACTGTATTAACTGCTGTCAGCATGACTTTGCAGTACTGGGTTCTCTGATAATAGGAAGAACCAGTTTGGAAAGTTCATTAGTTAAATAGATTTGAAGCTTCTGACAGTATCTGCCTATTGTGATCCAGAACGCTTGGCAGCTGATTCATTATTTGGCGTGTTCCAAGAACATTAGATAGGTGATGTTTGCAGAATGCCTCCTCGATTGCAAGAGCAACACTGCATCCTCCCAATGACTATTAATGTTACACAGTGTTTGATAAATTTTTTTTAGAACATACAGTGCAGAAGGAGGCCATTTGGCCCATCACGTCTGCACCGACCCACTTAAGCCCTCACTTCTACCCTATCCCCATAACCAAATAACCCGTCCTAACCTTGTTGGTCACTGAGGGCAATTTATCATGGCCAATCCACCTAACCTTCACATCTTTGGACTGTGGGAGGAAACCGGAGCACCCGGAGGAAACCCACGCACACACGGGGAGAATGTGCAGACTCCGCACAGACAGTGACCCAGCAGGGAATCGAACCTGGGACCCTGGCGTGTTATCCACTTGTGCTGCCCTAAGGATGTGTTGAAAGTTTGAAAGTCAAGTTCAATTACATTTTTGCCTTTAATCTTTGAGTAAAAGTCTATTGGAGTGCTGGTATCCACTGGAATTAATTACACATGAGAAATACGCCTGACGATTTACAAGACTTAAGCATCACCATTAAAATCACCGAACAAAAATACTCGATTGAATCAGGATTGTCAAATGTATGCCAAAATTAATGTTCATGATATTGGAGCTATTTCCAAAGAATCCTAAGTTGACATCGCTACAATGTAGGTCGTTTTAATACTTCAAATTCAGCTCCATTATCATTTCCATCAGAGTTTAAAATGACCAGCTTTTCCTTTCAGATTTCTCAGACTCATAAAGCACCTTGCACACCCGCCCACTCAAGCTCAGAATTACTCCTCATGCAAGAAAGAAAAAGCTGAAGTTTGTAAAAGCTGCTAAAATGCACCAAAGAACCCAGTAGTGCAATTATGGTGACAATTATTCACTTGGAACTTGAACTGTGTCGCCTGACCTAAGGGCAGCACGGTAGCACAGTGGTTAGCACTATCGCTCCACAGCGCCAGGCTCCCAGGTTCGATTCCCGACTTGGGTCACTGCCTATGCAGAGTCTGCACGTTCTCCCCATGTCTGCCTGAGTTTCCTCCGGCTGCTCCGGTTTCCTCCCACAAGTCCCGAAAGACGGGATGTTAGGTAATTTGGACATTCTGAATTCTCCCTCTGTGTACCCGAACAGGTGCTGGAATGTGGCAACTAGCAGCTTTTCACAGTAACTTCATTGCAGTGTTAATGTAAGCCACTGGTGACAATAAAGATTATTATTATTGTTTCCATTTGGGGCTGGTTTAGCTCACTCAGCTAAATCGCTGGCTTTTAAAGCAGACCAAGCAGGCCAGCAGCACGGTTCGATTCCCGTACCAGCCTCCCCGGACAGGCGCCGGAATGTGGCGACTAGGGGCTTTTCACAGTAACTTCATTTGAAGCCTACTCGTGACAATAAGCGATTTTCATTTTTTTTTCATATTTAGATACAAATCGAGTGATATTATGAATCTTCTGTTACCATGACAAGGTGCGAGTGTAATGTCCTGAGTCAAACACTTTTGACTGTTTCAATCTCATCACTGACACTATCTGTTCCAATAGAGTTCAAAAGCCCTGCTCCACATTATTCATGCATTACTTCTGATTCATTCAGTTTCCATTTGCCCCTCTGGACTTCTTAGGCTCCAGTAGGGCTGATGTTTGAAGTTAGAAACTTAACTCCTTCAAAAACTATTCATGTTAAAATCTACCCTTATGAAAAATGGTAAAAGTTTGACTGAGCTGCTTCGAGCTTAGCTGCAGGAAACCTTTGAGCAAACATCTGTCACTAGTTTGACTTTTTTTCTTCTGTTCCACCTGTACCACCAAAATCAGTGCATATGTTTAAAATACTAACAACAGTCTGTATTTGTGCTCAAAACACCAAAAACAGCATCCTGGTCCCCTGCTTTGTGCAGCAAATTATTTGATTGGATTCTTGCTGTGAGCATATATCTGCACTATCACTGCCTCAAAAAGCAGAAGTATTTTAAAATATACATTTCCATACCCCCGCCCTTTTTCTGGTGACCAAAGCAAATGTGAGAAAATTACTCAATTTTGTGAAGTTAATATAGTTAAAAAATGAAAATCCAGTTTTACTAGGTGATTATGACAGATATTTTTCTTTTCAAAGTAAACCCTTTAAACAAATTGAAATATTCATATCTTAAACAAAATAGATTTGGGGGAAAAGTTTATTCCAGCTCAATATGCCAGTACTAATTGACAGCTCTTGTCATCCTAGTTTTGGAATTCTGAGCTGCAACAGATTCTGACGGAATTAAACCTGCTCCGCTTACTTGCTGAATACTGCACAATACTGAGTGCGTGCTGAAAACTGCCAAATATTGAAGTCCACTTTTTCGATGCAGCCCGCTGTGCAAACTTGTGTTGTTTTCCCTTCGGTCGACCGTAAACATTTGTCATCTCAATGAAAATGAAATGAAAATCGCTTATTGTCACGAGTAGGCTTCAATGAAGTTACTGTGAAAAGCCCCTAGTTGCCACATTCCGGCGCCTGTCCAGGGAGGTTGGTACGGGAATCGAACCCTGCTGCTGGCCTGCTTGGTCTGATTTAAAAGCCAGCGATTAGCCCTGTGAGCTAAACCAGCCCCTATGACATGTTTGAATTTATGACATGTTTGAATATAATACCCATCACTATAAAATACAAACGATAATCAGCGGAATTCTTTGTTGACGGGATGTTCTAGTCTGCCGGCAGTGCACCCCATTAGTCTGCTGCGGGAAGGGAGCATCCCGCTGCTGGCAGAAGCGCACCGCCCTGGAAAACGTGACTGGCAGACCGAAGAATCCCACCCAATGTATTTCCATTTCTTGAATCTTATCTGTCTTTGTCTCCTGTTATAGATTTCCTCATAAATCCTCAATAAATATGGGAATAACAACTTTTGTCTTTCCATCTTGCACTCAACACCGCAGCTAAGAATAAATTGTCAATTGCAAAAGGGGAACAACAATGTACCTTCCCTGCCTGCTGGGCACCGCAAGGACTGTGGTGCCTTATTGACCCTGTTAATCGCATTTTAGTTTGATGCTTTAAGTTCTATTTGACATTTGTTTTTGTTTACGGCAGTATTCCTTAAAGGGGCTTGGTGGATGGGTTGCCATGGAGGATGCAGTATTAAACAGTTAATTGACCAACTTTGTTCAAATTCAAAGTGCGCAGGTCAACTCTGCTTGGTCAGGGCATTAACAGCGGAGCGTTAAACAGCAGATGACTGCTCCCTAAACTCTTGCTCCATTTGAAAAGGCTGCAAGTGTGGACATGCCCCTTCTTTCTGGAAAGGATAGGGCTCTGTATGTGAATATATATGGCTCCTAGCATGCATAAGGGAAACAAATTGCGAGCCCAACTGACAATGCTACATTGGTTTTCAGTGTAGTTCTTAGCACAATCAGGATTGATTAGCGGGTGTTGTCCAATCAGAGAATCACATCAAACGTTGGATACTATGTTTTGTGTTTTTCAAGCATGGGCTAGTTGGGTACGGTCAGTATTTTGCTCGTTGCGAACAGCTTAAGGGACGTGCTGTATGAGATAATGCACCAGTCCTTGGGATGTATGGCCGATATATCTGGCATCACACCAGCACTGAAATTCACATACCACATTGCTCATCTGTGTGGAATGTACAACACCCTTTTGGCTTGATGGCAACATCCTGTTAGTGGAGAATACCACTCGTGTTTCTGCTGCTCACCAACAGCCTGCAATGGCTAGCTTCAGCAGTGGCTCAAACTTCTGAGACCCCCTTACCCAGGCAATCTGAGGTAGACTGAGCATTTTCCAGGATCTTAAGTTGTGGGTTTAGAACCATTCATAAGTTTGCATGATGTACAGTGGACGATGATAAGCAGTGGACACCATGTCTACATTCACTCATCAGTATATATGTTGGAGTTCCTACACTTTCACAGGCTATAAGATTGGCCATATTGCCATTGTAAATAGCCTGAGCCGTTTGCTCACCCTGCAAGCAGGATGCTGAAATAGGTCGCATTGGTGGCACAGTTGTTAGCACTGCTGCCTCACAGTGCTAGAGACCCAGGTTCAATTCCGGCCTTGAGTCACTGGCGCTCTAGCGCTTGCACATTCTCCCCTTGTCTGCATGGGTTTCCTCTGGGTGCTTCAATTTCCTCCCATAGTCAAAAGATGTTCAGGTTAAGTGGATTAACCATTCTAAAAATTGCCCCTTAGCATCCAAAGATGTGCAGGTTAAGTGGGGTTATGGAGATAGGGCAGGGGAGTGGGTCTAGGTAGGGTGCTCTTTCAGAGGATCAGTGCAGACTAGAGGGGTTGAATGGCCTCCTTCCGCACTGTTGGGATTCTATAATTCTATCTAATCAGACAATTAGCACTTATTCTAAGGTTTTTTAATCTATATACTGGAGTGCAGCATACTAAAGCAATTTTCATAAAGATGTCAGCTAACTGCTGAAGTGGCACCATCTCCAGCGGTCAGCATTTAGGTCAAGGAACATGTACCAGTGAAACCAGACTGAAGTGAACTTAAACAGTTTGTTCTTCAGACACAATCTGTAGCAGTCAGCATGAAGTTTAACAAACATGTTTTCCTAACTTGACCTAAGGACCAGACACATCTATCAGGTACAAATTGGGAGGTTAGGGAGGGATCCATAGAAAAATGAAGGGTAGACAACACTCACTCTGCCTGGGTGCAAATGTGTAACTTGTTTAATGTAAAATGTAAAACATACATGACACAATGCAAACAACATTCTTACCTACATAACCACACTCTTGTATAAATGTTACCTAATTCTTTACGTAAACAGAGTCAGCCCCGGAGGTCTATCTCTGAAGCTGAGCTCTCCCAACTCGTTGGTCAATAAATGATTGTTCTGCGCCTGAGGCCTCTCCAAATATTTTGTGCAAAGTGAAAAACCGCAACACGATGTAAATGCATTGGAATCAGTTCAAGGAAAGGTTTACTGGACGAATACCTGGAATCGGTGGGTTGTCTTGTGAGGAAAGGTTGGACAGGTTAGGCTTGTATCCACTGGAGTTCAGAAGTGTAAGAGGAAATTTGAATCAAACATAAAAGACCCTGATGGGTCTTGAAAAGGTAGATGTGGGGAGGATGTTTCTTCTTGTGGGAGAATCGAGAACAAAGGATCATTGTTTAAAAATTAAGGGGTCACCAATTGATACAGGGGTGAGGAGAAGTTTTATTCTCTCTCAGAGGATTCTGAGTCCCTGGAACTCTCTTCCTCCAAAGCCTTTGGAAGCAGAATCTTGAATATTTTTAAAGCTTAACTAGTTAGCTTCTTGATTAACAAGGGGGTGAATGTTTATTGAGGTAGGTGTGTATGTGGGTTTGAGGTTCCAATCATATCAGCTATGATCTTACTGAATGGCGGAGCTGGCATGATGGGCCGAGTGGCCTGCTCCTAAAATGCACATTCATATGGGGAGGTACGGTGAGCAAGAGGGTTGGTGAATGAAGCGGTGAGTGAGGGGGTCAGGAAGGGAAACAATGAGTGGGAGGATTGGCAGGAGGGATAGAACATAAGAACTAGGAGCAGGAGTAGGCCATCTGGCCCCTCGAGCCTGCTCCGCCAGTCAATGAGATCATGGCTGATCTTTTGTGGACTCAGCTCCACTTTCCGGCCCGAACACCATAACCCTTAATCCCTTTATTCTTCAAAAAACTATCTATCTTTACCTTAAAAACATGTAATGAAGGAGCCTCAACTGCTTCACTGGGCAAGGAATTCCATAGATTCACAACCCTTTGGGTGAAGAAGTTCCTCCTAAACTCAGGAGTGGGAGGTCTGGAGAGGGAGGCGGTGAGCAGGAGGATTGGCAGGAGGGATAGAGGAGTGGGAGGTCTGGGGAGGGAAGCGGTGAGCAGGAATTGGCGTCTAAGTGGATGGTGGAGGAATGTGGCGAGCGAGAGGGCGAATTGAGGGTCAGGGAGGAAAACGGCATGTGAGAGGGCCGTGGAGTGGAGTAGTGAGGAAGAAGGTAGGAAAGGAAGAACAGGCTGTCCCATAATGCAGTGGGATCCAGATTGAGGGATTTGCTTCCCTTTCTTGCCTTCCCAACGTTCTGGCTCATCATTACGATGGTGGGCATGATTCAATTAAAAATGTTAAAGTGCTGCTTTGGTGGGACGTTTCTCGGCAGGGCTGAGAATAACCCTGTTATTCAACCACACTTTGCTGTTTTTTTGGCCTTGGGGAGTTTCTCGCCATTGAGGCCACACAGGCAGGCAGTCACCCTGCACTGGTGAGCTGATGTCGCCAGCAGGACCGACTCCTTGTAGATTGGCACACCATTTTATAAGACACCCTCTTTCACCCCGGCTCTCAGTATCCCGTCCCTGGCTGGCAATGCCAGGGAGCAGGGGGAGTGCCAGGGTGCTACCCTGCCCTGTCCCTAACAGCAGGGGGCCTCAAATCACCTGCAAGACCCCTCGAGGTGCCATCACGCCTGCTTCACATTTCTGAGAACCAGTACTTAACGGCACCTGGTTGAGGCCTCACATATGTGTCCAATAAATACCAGGCGCCCAGTGAATCTGGCAAACACATATTTAGATGAGCCTAATGGCTCATTAAATATGCATTTCAGGATCTCACCTAGTGAGTGTGGGATCCAGATCGCTCCGGGCCTCACGAGGCCAGTAAATTTCATGAGGTTTTTCGCTTGGCGCAAAGGCCGATTTTGGCTTCTCCCGGGATTCAACCTGGGCGCCTGACTCCACGTCGGGTATGTCGAGGTGGTTGAATCGCAGCTGTTGTGAGTCAGAGCGTGATGCACCTTAATGGACTTTATTGACAATCTGAACGATTTTTTTTCTGCTTCTCCCACTCATTAATGTCAATGCTGCTACACTTCAAGCAAAGCTTCAGAGAGTCTTTGGAGCATTTCCTTTGTGTGTGTGTCCCCACCCCCACCGGAACACAGACCATTTGAGAAAACAGGAGCTAGAGGAGTGGCACTCTCTATCTCTTCAATTTTGCACACAAGAATCTTGGCCTGTCTTTGACTATTGCCCAACCAAAACTCACTCCACATTAGAATGCCAAGTAATGGAAAATGATAGAATCCCTACAATGCTGAAGGAGGCCATTCGACCCATCGGGTCTGCAGCGACCCTCCGAAAGAGCACTGTTCTCAGATCCACTCTCCCGCCCACCCCACTCGATCCCTGTAACCGAAGCTGCACATACCTGCACTAAGGGGCGATTTATCATTATCATCAGGCCAGTCCACCTAACCTGTAGATCTTTGGGGTGTGGGAGGAAACCTGAGCACCCGAAGGATACACCGTAGGCACGGGACAATGTACAGTTTCCACTCAGACAGTCACCCATAGCTAGAATCAAGCTCAGGACACTGGCATGGTGAGGCAGCAGTGCTAACCATTGTGCTTCTTTTAAATAAAACGCGCAACATATTCCACAGTCTCTCCTTCAACGTATTCGGGAGGTGGAATATTTGGCACGCCAGTGTGGGTTCATATATGAGTTTTATTTTGACAACATTCAAGGACAAGCCTAGTTTCCTGTGTGCAGAATTGAAGAGGTTGAGAGTGTCTCTCCATTATCTACACCAAGATATGTGGGGATCGCTTGTTTACAATAACTCCCCCCAATTGTAAATCGCATCAGCGTCCAGAGACTTAACAATATGGCAAGAAAGAACACTCTAAATGGGCAATTCAGAAAGTTTATTAACCACTGAAAAAAGAACAAAACAGAAAGTTAAAAATGAAAATTGTCCATTAGCAGCTATTAACAGTATAGGTGGCAGGGTAGTACAGTGATTAGCACTGTTGCTTCACAGCATGAGGGACGCAGTTTTGATTCTCAGCTTGGGTCACTGTCTGTGCGGCTTCTGCATGTCCTCCCCATGTCTGCTTGGTTTTCCTCCGGGTGCTCCGGTTTTCTCCAAGTCCCGAAGGACATGCTGCTAGGTGAATTGGACATTCTGGGCTGGATTCTCCGGTTGCCGACGCCGAAATAGTGTTCGGCGACCAGCCGGAGAATCCAAATTTCCGACCAAATCGGGGGCGGCGCCTCTTTCCTGAGGCTCCACCTCCTCCAAAATGGCCTCATCGAGGAGCTCTATCGACGAACATTGCCTGAGGCCCACCCCCGATGCTCCGCCCCCAATCGGCCGAGTTTCGACGGCATGGGTCTCTCATGGTCTCACCCGGTCTCAGGACTCAGTCTAGTGGTGCCACAGTCAAGGGAGGGCCGTCCACTGGCAGGGGTGGGGGGGCATTATTTGGGGCTGGGGGTACTGTGTAGGGGGGGGGGGGGGGGTTCCAGGACGGGCGAGCCGGGCGAAGGGGGGGACTATTTTGTGGGCCGATTCCGCGAGTGGCTGCCGCCATGTTGCACGGCGCAGCCGCTGCAGGCCACCGCCATGCGAATGCGCGGCCACAGACCGGGGATTTCTCTGGGGCCATATCTGCAGATCGAGTCGGATGCTCTACGCTGCCTTCCTGCTCGCCCCCAGCAAAACGGGTAATCGGTGGCTATTTTGCAACAGTTTTTCTGGCGTAAAACGCCACCATTCCCACGCCGGCGTGGGGATATTGCCCCAGAATCGGAGAATCCAGCCCCCTGACTTCTCCCTCAGTCTACCTAAACAGGCGCAATGGCGTGGCGACGAGAGAAATTTCACAGTAACTTCATTGTGGTGTTAATGTAAGCCTACTTGTGACACTAATAAAGATTATAAGATTTTTTAATTAACAGTAAGAGGAGAAAACTTAACCTTAAAAATTGACCAAGTTGTGAGGTGGCAATTCCGAGAAACATCAATAGCAGCTCTCAACATCGCTCCAAAAATATCTTTAACCCCTACATTCCCCACATCTTTCTCCTTCCATCTATCTGCCCTTCTTTCACTCTGTCTGTTCTTTCTTCCTCTCTGCCCATCTTGACACAAAATTGCTTCCCGAGACCCCTTTTGATACCTTACAAATTGAAAGCCCACCTTTCCCATTGGCTGGACAATAGCCAGCTGGTCTGTAGCTTGCTAATTGCTCACATTTTTAAGACAACAAATTCTTTCAAACTACATCCCTTATCTTGAGGTAGGCTGAGTGTTGGCGAATAATTGGTTAATTTAGCTGTCTGTCATTTGAAGATGACGTTCCTTAAACAAGGATCTATTCAGTCCTCCTAATCAAGGTTAACAAATCATGTTATCGCTTTTTATTCCGTGGCCTTAAAAGTACACAAAATTCTTACTTTCAAAGCAATTTAAGCATTCAGAATTAAGTGTTCATAATGCTAATAATAATTAGAGTTAACTTTTGTGTTCCAAATTACATTTTGAGACTTTCTAATCATAGAATCATAGAATCCCTACAGTGCAGAAGGAAGGATGGCATGTCTGCGCAGTGGTTAGCACTGCTGGCTCACCGCGCCGAGAATCCGGGTTCGCTCCTGGCCCAGGGTCACTGTCCATGTGGAGTTTGCACATTCTCCCTGTGTCTGCATGGGTCTTACCCCTGCAACACAAAGATGTGCAGGGTAGGTGGATTGGCCACGCTAAATTGCCCCTTGTTTGGAAAAAACAGAATTGGGTACTTTGAATTTATTTTTTTAAAGTGCAGAAGAAGGCCATGCGGCCCATCACGTCTGCACCGACCTTCGAAAGAGCACTCTACCCATGTCCACTCATCCATCCACCCCAAACTATTCCCGTAATCCCATAACCTAACCTGCACATCCCTGGACACAAAGTGGTAAAGTAATCCACCCAACCCACACATCCTTAGACTGTCCAAAAGGAAACCAGAGCACTCGGAGGAAGCCACTCAGACACAGGGAGAATGTGCAAACTCCACACAGACAGTGACCCAACGCTAGAACTAAACCTGAGTGCCTGCTGCTGTGAAGTAGCTGTGTTATAATTATTAATAAATTACTTATTCTTTAATTGTCTCACAGTTATGGCTGTCTGCTAACTAATCTGGCTGGTTTAGTTCTTATTAAAATGGCTTCCCTCAATTTTAGAAGAAATTGCTGAGCCACATATTAATTCAAACTTAAAACTGATTGCAGATCTAAATCTAGTCATTCTGAAACTACCAATAGCGAGACATTAGAAAGGAAAGTGGCAGGACATCCCATAATATAGTGGAATCCAGAGTACAGTATTTGTGTCCTTTTTTTTCCTTCTGTTCCGCTGCTCTGCCTAATCATTAAGATGTTCTGACTTTGGGTGGCACAGCAGCACAGTGGTCAGCACAGTTGTTTCATAGTTCCAGGGTCCAAGATTCGATTCCCGGCTTGGGTCACTGTCTGCTGTCTGCACATTCTCCCCGTGCCTCCCATAGTCCAAAGACATGCAGGTTAGGTGGGTTGGCCTTGCTAAATTGCCCTTAGTGTCCAAAAAAATAAGTTAGGTGGAGTTACTGGGGAGGGTTACAGGGATGAGGTGGAGGTGTGGGCTGGGGTAGGGTGTTCTTTCCAAGGGCCAGTGCAGATTCGATGGGCCAAATGGCCTCCTTCTGCACTGTAAATTCTACGATTCCATGATTCTATGACTCACTGCGTGATGCTGCTTAATGGATAAGTTGTTGCCATTCTGAATATTTAGTCGCAAGCTCCTCCCAGCCATTCAAGTGAAGCTTCAATATCTTCAGAGTGGAGCTTCATGGTGTCTGGAACATTTTCTTTGTCCTCTCAAAACGCTGGTGATTTGAGAGTTCAGAAAACAGGACCTAGTGGAGAGACGATCTCAATGTCTTCAAATTTGCACAAAAGAAACCTGGCCTATCTTTGAATGCATTTAAAATGAAACTCATACATCAACCCACATCTGATCAGGCAAGTATTTCACTTCCCATATTCATTGAAGAGATACTCTGGAATACATTCAGCATTTCCCATCGGTTGGCAGCCACCTATCTCAAAAGGAGGAATTTAACGCTGGATTAGTTACACCAGCTCAGCATGATACAAACTATCATGGCACGGTGGTACAATGGTTAGCACAGTTGCCTCACAGCAACAGGGACCCGGGTTCAATTCCAGCCTGGGTGACTGTGTGGAGTTTGCACTTTCTCCCCGTGTCTGCGTGAATTTCCTCCAGGTGCTCCGGTTTCTTCCTCATTGGATTGGATTGGATTGGATTGGATTTGTTTATTGTCATGTGTACCGAGGTACAGTGAAAAGTATTTTTCTGCAAGCAGCTCAACAGATCATTAAGTACATGGGAAGAAAAGGGAATAAAAGAAAATACATAATAGGGCAACACAAGATATACAATGTAACTACATAAGCACTGGCATCGGATGAAGCATACAGGGTGCAGTGTTAATGAGGTCAGTCAATAAGAGGGTAATTTAGGAGTCAGGAGACAGTGGGGAAGAAGCGGGTTTTGACAAAGATGTGCAGGTTAGCTGGTTTGGCCATGCTGAATTGCCCTACAAAAGGTTAGGTCAAGTTACAGGGATAGGATGGAGGCATGGGCTTAAGTATGGTGCTCTTTCCAAGTGCCGGTGCAGACTTGATTGGCCGAATGGCCTCTTTCTTCACTATAAATTCCCTGACTTCTATGGTAGTGAGTGTTTGACAATAAAATCTCAGCAAATCAGCAAAAGACCGAATGTACAGGCCAGTTGCTGTCGCCACACTCAAGTACTGAAGCGAGTCCTGGACAAGAGAAATTCCATCAGCGATGCCTCCGTCTCATCCCCAGATTGAATGGGAAGACCATCGAACAAATGCTTGTGTCGTTCTTGAAGACAGCTCCATAAGCATTCAGACAAAACTCCTCCAAAATCAGTCCCGTGGACTGGAATTTGCATCTAAGCGGCCAAAACGCTTCAAGGGTAAGGTTGCGGTGAAGGAAGCTGCCAAAATCAATAGGTGCATGCTTGGATCCAAAGAGGATGTGAGGTGAGTGGATGGTGCAATGTGAGAAGGAGGTTCAGGAATTACTATCCTGTCATCTTCAAAGGTTTCAGCCCCTCTACTTATCATGGTTGTGTTTGCACCAATGTTGGTCAGCATTGAGTGACACCTCCAAGAAGATATGGACATACAGTTGTGTCTTTCCCCTAATAGTGTGTTGTTCCTGTCTGTAGTTCTGCACCACCTTGTCCTGCAAGAGAAAGGTAGGTGATTACAGTATTTGGGTGATGTGGCTATCATGGTTGAACATCTCACATTATGTGCAAGTTGTGAGGCTTCCAGCAGGGCTACATGAGTGAGCTGGAGCTCTGAATGTCAGGTATGAATTGTGCTTGATAGAGAATGTTGATTTGTGAGTGACGTGGGAAAGGGTGGAGCAGTGTGTGGGACTTGTGGCTCATCCATCAAATGTCTTCCTGATGTGCATCCAGTTCCTTGAGACTGCACTGCTTGCTTTGGCAATGATGTCTACATTCCTTCGTTGTGTCTGCCTCGGGGACCTTCTGCCCATCTAGGTGTAAAGGACTGTCCACTTCCAGCACCATGACATGCAGTGCCTCATCACAGAACCTTGTGGCATGTCCTCTGTCTCCTTGTGACATTTTCTCTCTTCTACAAACTGCTCCCAACTCCTGCTGTAGCCAGAATGCAACTTCCCTTTGAGTGGTACAAAGCATTTTTAAAAATAAATTTAGAGTACCCAATTATTTTTTTCCAATTAAGGGACAATTTAGAGTGGCCAATCCACCTAGCCTGCACATCTTTGGGTTGTGGGGGGGGAAACCCACACAAACACGGGGAGAATATGCAAACTCCACACAGTGACCCAGGGCCGGGATCGAACCTGGGCGCCGTGAGGAAGCAGGGCTAACCCACCACGCCACCATGCTGCCCTCGAGTGGTACAAAGCTGGCTTTAAGTAGTACAGACTAGCTTCAAGTGGTGTCCATCTCACACAAAAGTGGGCAGTGTTGGGAAATACAACACATTAAGACCAGGCCGCAGGTTACTATCATTTAAATAAGGCAGCAACATGACCCCCACCCTTATTTACGGACATTAAAGGGCAGCATAGTGGCGCAGTGGATAGCACTGGGACTGCAGCACTGAGGACCCGGGTTCGAATCCCGGCTCTGGGTCACTGTCCGTGTGGAGTTTGCACATTCTCCCCATGTCTGCGTGGGTTTCACCCCCACAACCCAAAGATGTGCTGGTTAGGTGGATTGGCCACACTAAATTGCCCTTAATTGGAAAAAAAATAATTGGCTCCTCTAAATTTATAAAACAAAACAAAAAAAATTTGGGGCAGCATTATTATTCAAAGTCCCACCACCAGCAACCCCAGCCCTGTTTTATGCCCATATCATGTTTTACAGTCCTCTTTCCATCCCTATAAACCGTAGCTAGCTCTAAAATAATCCACTTGTTGCTTATCAAAATGGCACACAATGTCCTTATTGAGTTCACAGGAAATCAGTCAGTGAACATGTGAAGCTCCTTGAGCAGCGTTTGAGCAAATGCTGTTCAGGAAGCTTGACAAATAGGAACCGGATAAACCTGTCTGGTGAAGTTGTGAAATTCTACCTTATTTCAATTGGCTAATTCCTTTTTGTTCACGAGCTGCATGGTTGCTCTGGTAACAAAGGGTGTAGTTACTGCCCAACAATAAAATCCTCCAAACATAAAGTTCTGTCAGGTGATTCTGGGCAGGTGTACACAAGGGTAAGTTTCAGCTGTGTCCATGTTAAGCTCAGCGGGTATCATATTCTTGTCGCGTATTGTGTTTTGATGCATGTTTAGCAGATACTTATCAGGTTAAACTCTGTTCTAGGAACATTTCATGTGGCTACAGAGGCAAAATGATTGATTTTGTAGACTCCAGCGTATACACAACTGTCAATGAAGTTATTCCAGTGCTATATCATGCTTTTATTTTTGTGGTTTTAAAACTCTCACAAAATGTATCAGGCAGTGTCTACTGGCAGGTAGCAGTGTAGGATGGCCGGTAGTCATTTTGAAGTTTTATCTCACTGTAACACAATACATTTTGCTGTATTTTGTTCCCCTCAGACACAACACATGCTCAGTAAGATTGGGTGAGCATTTTTGAGGACAAGGCAACTTCCAAACAGAAACGACATCCATCGACTGGGAGTCGAAGAAAAATTAAGGAGCACAATGGTGTGAGTTATTACTAATGGTAAGGTGTGAGGTCTGGACATTCAAACTTTTATTGCGTGTAACCTGAAGCAGACAGAAAATAAGTATTTCTTATTCACTGAATGTAATTGTTACCTACTGCCCCAGATGAGAGCTGACTCAGTCATTAAAGGAGAATCTATCTGAGAAGAGGTTGATATTTATCATCTTTTATTACAATAGGTATTTCGAACTTCATTTGGAAAGTAACCTGTAGTGTTGATAAGAGGATTTGCATGAATTATTATAAGCCATTTGGAAAATATGAGATCTTGTCTGGTGGTTTTTTGGGGTCTTGGGTTCCATTCCACCACAAAATACAATGTTACAATGTGGGTTAGCATTAGCAGCCACCCCTCCTAATCTCCGTGATCAAAAGTGGAAGGGTAAGTGTGACCGACATAGCTGAAGGAGTGTCCTGGTACCGATGGCTGATGTGTATGCCCGCTTGCACCAAAAAGGTAGAGGAAAATAAATACATGGGGTGTCCAACAAAACTGTAATTTACGTGGACAGTTTTGTTGAAAGTTGTTAAAATTTGGTTTCAGTAAATAGCATTGTAAATAATTGCAAAGATACCAATTGGGCACAAATTCACTTTGTGGCAGTTGGCAGAGGCTCGGTGGGCCACTGGTTTGCTCCTGTGCGGTCCTGTTCTATCGTTTCTAGCTGTTGCTTAGTGGTATTTTTCCATTCAGTTCCAGCACAGTGCCCTGGTCAAGAAACAAGCTGGAGATCTGTGCTGTTCTGTATATTGTTTTGTTTTTCTGAGCCTTGTTCTAACTGGTTTTTTTTTAACACGTGACTGCTTTGTTATCAAAACTAACTTCTTGTTGTGGGAGCTGATGTACAAATCAGGACAAGTAACGAAAAATGCAAAGTGATTTTTCACAACTGACCATTGCCATTTTCTTCTCTTTCCAAGCCTGCCGATATGTGGCACGGAAGATCTCCGCTCTTTGTTGTGGGAAGAGGGAAGATCGAACGGAGTCTGTGCCAACTCCAGTTGCAATCAAGCAGGCAAAGTGTACGTGTGCAGAAAATCTATCTCATTACTGTTAATATGCTGTAATACGTCATTGAACATCTCCATTTCTAGCTCAATTGCAGAGAATCTCTTTATGCTGTTTGTGACTTCAAATGTTGACTGAAAATGTAGCCAGGTTCCTGAGATTCCAATTTTCTTCACAGAAGCACAGAAAATAGCAGGAGGAGGCCATATATATCTAACTGCTTCTTGAAAACATACACTGTTTTCGCCTCAATGACCTCCTGTGATAACGAATTCCACTCTCTGGGTGAAGAAACCTTTCCTCACCTCTGTCCTAAATTGTCTAGTCCATATGCTCAGCCATTTCTTTGTTCCCCATTATATATGCCCCTGTTTCTGACTGTAAGGGACCTACATTTGTCTTCACCAAACTTTTTCTCTTCACGTACCAACAGAAACTTTTACAGTCAATGTTTATGTTCCCTGAAAGCTTACTCTCATACTCTATTTTTCCCTTCTTAATCAATCCCTTGGACCTTCTTTGCTGAATTCTAAACTGCTCCTCAGACCGGCTGCCTGATTCTCCGTCAGCAGGATTCTCCCCTTTGCCGGCAGTGCACCAACGCCGATGGGTTTCTTGATGACGTGGGGTAGCCACAATGTGGAACCCCAATGGTCAGCTGCCGGAACGGAGGACTCTGCTGCTGGCGGAGGCACACCGCATCGGAAAACGTTATTGGCGGGATGGAGAATCCCACCCCTGTTGTTTTTCTTGGCCAATCTGTATGTTTCTCACAAACTGTTATAGTAAGAATAAGGCAATGGACAGAATCATAGAATTTACAGTGCCGAACGAAGCCATTCGGCCCATTGAGTCAGCACCGGCCCCTGGAAACAGCACCCTACTTAAATCCACGCCTCCACCATGTCCCAGTAACCCCACCTAACATTTTTGACACAAATTTTATTTTATTTTTTATAAATTTAGAGTACCCAATTCATTTTTTCCAATTAGGGGGAAATTTAGCATGGCCAATCCACCTAGCCAGCACATCTTTGGGTTGTGGGGGCGAAACCCACGCAAACACTGGGAGAATGTGCAAACTCCACATGGACAGTGACCCAGAGCCGGGATCGAACCTGGGACCTCGGCGCCGTGAGGCAACAGGGCTAACCCACTGCACCACCATGCTGCCCCATTTTTGACACACATGAGCAATGTAGCATGGTCAATCTACCGAATCGCAGGAAGGCGGAGCACCCGGAGCAAACCCAAGCAGACTCGGGGAGAAAGTGCAGACTCCACACAGACAGTCACCCGAGGCCGGAATTGAATCCGGGTCCCTAGCACTGTGAGGCAGCAGTGCTAACCACTGTGTCACTGTGCCGCACACCTCATCAGAATTTGGCAAAGAGTCATTTCTGGTGAAAAACCAGTGTGAATCCTGCTGCCGACACCCAGTCAATGTGCAGTGGTGGGGTTTGGGGGAGGGGGGAGGGAGTCCCAGAGAGTGAGTGATCATGAATGACATACTAATGTATTAAAATGACATTCCTGGAATTCTATTGCATGTTTCCCAGTACTCCGCGAGCGAGGGAGGGGTGGGAGGGGAATTGAAAATCCGAAATCACAAGCTCGCCAGAGAGATTCGCATTTTCCAATACTGTCCGGATTTTGGGCCTGCTTCACCAATCCCATGCACGGCTAGTGTGGGTCCAAATTCACCTTGTATAAATCAGATGTTCTGTGCTGTGCTGTTCTATGTTCTAACTGCATGAGCAATGCTGCTGTCAGCATGACTTTGCAGTACCGGGTTCTCTGATAATAGGAATAACCTGTTTCATTAGTTAAATAGATTTGAAGCTTCTGACAGTATCTGCCTATTGTGATCCAGAACGCTTGGCAGCTGATTCATTATTTGGCGTGTTCCAAGAACATTAGATAGGTGATGTTTGCAGAATGTCTCCTCGATTGCAAGAACAACACTGTATCCTCCCAATAACAATTCATGTTACACAGTGTTTGATTAAGGACGAGTGTAAATACAGCCAGCTTGTTTGAAAGTGAAATTCAATTGCATTTTTGCCGTTAATCTCTGAGTAACAGTTTATTGGACTGCTGGTATCCACTGGAATTAATTACACATGAGAAATACGCCTGAAGCTTTACAGGAATTAAACATCACCATTAATATCACCGATTGAATCAGGGTTGTCAAAAGTATGCCAAAGTAAATGTTTTTTTAAAATATTTTATTCAGGCATTTGCATAGACAAACAACAAACAAAACAAATGAATGTAGAAGTAAAATTATAAAACTTAATAAATGAGCATTCCCCACTGCCGTACCCCTCCTGCCATCCTGTTCTCCCCATTTTAACCCCCTTAACACCCTCCTCTCCCTCTGCTGACACCAGTCCTTCTTAAACAAGTCAATGAATGGCTTCCATTTCCGAGCGAATCCATCAACTAACCCCTTAGGACGAACTTGACATTCTCCAGCCTCAGAAACTCTGCCAGATCACTCACCCACACCTCCGCTTTCGACGGCTCCAAGTCCCTCCGCCCAAGTAAAATCCATTTCCGGGCTATAAGGGAAGCAAATGCCAAAACATCGGCCTCTCTCACCCTCTGGACTCCTGGGTCTTCTGACACCCCAAATATCGCTACATCTGGACTCGGGGCCACCTTTACCCCCAACACCTTGAGTATTATGTCCGCAAACCCCTGCCAGAACCCCTTAAGCTTTGGAATGCCGAAAACATGTGAACATGATTCCCGGACCCCTGCGCACTGTCCAGACCTGTCCGTTACTCCCTCAAAGAACCTACTCATCTTCGCCACCATCAGATGCATCCTGTGGACTACTTTAAACTGAATAAGACTGAGGCTTGTTCACAACGAGGACACATTCACCCTCCGCAGAACTTCCTCCCACGTCCAGGCCTCCACTCCCCATGCCCCCTGCCCAAGCTCCTCCACCCACGTCCGCTTAATGCATCCCATCAATCCATCAGGTCCTTGTAGACCTCGGACACCTTCCCCTCCCCTATCCTCTTGACAACACCTTACCTTACTGCC
Source organism: Scyliorhinus canicula (assembly GCF_902713615.1). Taxonomy (NCBI): domain Eukaryota; kingdom Metazoa; phylum Chordata; class Chondrichthyes; order Carcharhiniformes; family Scyliorhinidae; genus Scyliorhinus; species Scyliorhinus canicula. The sequence goes on along the minus strand of NC_052166.1, from coordinate 38,508,741 downwards.
CCAAGGGAGGCAATCCGGGATTGGACGGCACCTCTTTCCTCACAAAATCCCGGACCTGCAAGTACCTGAAATTGTACCTGGTCAGTCCATACTCTTCCTCCAGGTCCTCTAATTTCACAAAGCTGCCCCCTATGAACAAATCCCAGAATTGCTCAATTCTTGCCTGCTGCCATCTCCAACACCTCGTGCAAACCGTTGATTATGACAGATCGGTGCCCACACCGAGGCATTCTACAGTGTCAAATGCTGTCTCCTTTGCCCCCATACCCTCAGGACCAACATCGCCACTGGGCTTACAGAGTACATGGCCGGTGAGAACGGCAGAGGTGCCATTAGTTTAGGGCAGCATGGTAGCACAAGTGGATAGCACTGTGGCTTCACAGCGCCAGGGTCCCAGGTTTGATTCCCCACTGGGTCACTGTCTGTGCAGAGTCTGCACGTTCTCCCCATGTCTGCGTGGGTTTCCTCCGGGTGCTCCGGGTTTCCTCTCACAGTCCAAAGATGTGCAGGTTAGGTGGATTGGCGATGATAAATTGCCCTTAGTGATCAAAACGTTTAGATGGGGTTATTGGGTTACAGGGATAGGGATAGGCTTAAGTGGGTCGGTGCAGACACGATGGGCCGAATGGCTTCCTTCTGCACTGTATGTTCTTAATAATGCCCTCGAGCTCTTTCCCGTACAACAGGCCACATCCATCCGACCCCTCCCCCACTACCCTTTTCCTAACCAGAGCAATGTTTGCCAACCAGTAGCAATTCATTATATTCGACAATCCAGCAAGCCCCTCCTCGCCCCTGCTCCAAAAAAGACCTTTTGACCCGCGGGTGTTCCCCACCCATACAAACGCCGAGATCAGCGCATTAATCTTCTTCAAGAATGAATTTGGGACAAAGATCAGGAGGTTCTGAAATACGAACGGGAACCTTGGCAGCACCTTCATTTTTATTGTCTGAGGGCGGTACGTGGCACAGTGGTTAGCACTGGGACTACAGAACTGAGGACCAGGGTTCAAATCCCGGCCCTGGGCCACTGTCCATGTGGAGTTTGCACATCCTCCCTGTGTCTGCGTGGGTTTCAGCCCCACAACCCAAAGATGTGCAGGATAGGTGGATTGGCCAAGCTAAATTTTCCAAAAATTGGAGAAAAAAAAATTGGGTACTCTAAATTTAAAAAATAAATCTTTACTGTCTGCACCCGTCCCACCAACGACAGTGGCAGCACATCCCACCTCTTAAAATGCCAAAGTTAATGTTGATATTGTAGCTATTTCTCAAGAATCCTAAGTTAGCATCGCTACATTGTAGGTAGTTTTAATATGCTATATTCAGCTTGATTATCATTTCTGTCAGAGTTTAAAATGACCAGCTTTTCCTTTCCGACTTATCAGACTCATAAAGCACCTTGCACCCCCGCCCACTCAAGCTCAGAATTACTCCTCATGCAAGAAAGAAAAAGTTGAAGTTCGTAAAAACTGCTGAAATACGCCAAAGGACCCTTTAGTGGTCACAATTGTGGTGACAATTATTCACTTGCAACATGAGCTGCGTCACCTGACCTTTGTTTCCATTTGTGTTTAGATCCGAATCCAAACAAGTCGGTCAACGGGGAAATGGCACCTCCTTGGTCTTCAGGTGTCCAGTGTCGCCCCTGAGGGTAAAGAATAGCTCCCTGTAAAGGGCGCTGATCTTCAGCTGTGTGTTTTGGGAATGTGGCTGTTTCTCCAACAGTGAAACTATGAGGCTGCTGTTCTGGTACAGTGATTGATGAAGGCTTGTTCACAATCTCTCATCGAAGAAATGAACTTGTCAGAAAATATTTTACCTGTACCTGTAAAACAGCCAAATCTAGAAACTTTCTGGTGATATTATGAATCTCCTGTTACCAAGACAAGGTACGAGTGCAATGTACTGAATGAAACAAATTTGACTTTTTCAATCTCATCGCTAACTATATCTGTTCCAATGAAGTTTAAAAGCCCTGCTCCACATTATTCATGCATTACTTCTGCTTCATTCAGTCTCCATTTGCCCTTCTGGACTTCTTTGTAGTAAAGTAGAGCTGGTGTTTGAAGTCAGAAACTTAACCCCTTCAAAACCACTCCTGTTAAAATCTACCCTTATGCGAGATGCTAAAAGCTTGACTGAGCTGTTTCGAGCTTAGCTGCAGGAAACCTTTGAGCAAACATTGTCAGTAGTTTGACTTTTTTTCTTCTATTCCGTCTGTACCATCAAAAGCAGTGCATATGTTTAAAATACTAACAACAGTCTGTATTTGTGCTCAAAACACCAAAACAGCATCCTGGTCCCCTGCTTTGTGCAGCAAATTATTTGATTGAATTCTTGCTGTGAGCATATATCTGCACTATCACTGCCTCAAAAAGCAGAAGTATTTTAAAATACACATTTCCATATCCCTTCCACTTCTGTGGTGACCAAAGCAAATCTGAGAAAATTACTCAATTTTGTGAAGTTAATGTAGTTGAAAGTGATTTTATTTTTAAAGTAAACCCTTTAAACAAATTGAAATATTGATATTTTAAACCAAATATATTTGGGGGTAAATGTTATTTCAGCTCAATACAGTGCTCATTTACTGCTTTTGTCGTCCTGGTCTTGGAGTTCTGAGCTGCAACAGATTCTGGTGGAATTAAACCTGCCGCACTTACTTGCTGAATACTGCACAATACTGAGTGCGTGCTGAAAACTGACAAATATTGAAGTCCACTCTTTTGATGCAAATTTGTGTTGTTTTCCATTTGGTCGACCTTAAGCATTTGTCATCTCAATTTATAACATGTTTTAATACTCACCGCTTTAAAATACAACAGATAATTAGCGGGCAGCGCACCCTCGCCGGTGGGTTTCCTGACAGCGTGAGGTGGCCACAATGGGAAAACCCATTGGCCTGCCGCAGGAACAGAGAGGGTTGCGCCACGCGGGAAAACACAGCTAGCGGACCGGAAATGTATTTTAAATTCTTGAATTTTAACTGTCTTTGTGATTATAATTATGATACTCTGCCACTAAGTTTCTCTCCTGTCATATGTTTCCTCATAAATCCTCAATAAATATGGAATAACAACTTGTCTTTCCATCTTGCATTCAACACAGCAGCTCAGAAGAAATTGCCAATTGCAAATGGGGAACAACAAAGTACTTTCTGTGCCTGCTGGGCACTGCAAGGACTGGGATGCCTTATTGACCCTGTTAATCACATTTTAGTTTGATGCTTTAAGTTTCATTTGGAATTTGTGTTTGTTAAGGAGGTATTCCTTTAAGGGGCTGCCCCTTTTAATTTGTCCCTCAGTTTATTTAATTTAGTTTATTTGACTGAATCAAAATAGTTGGGGAACAACATTGCATGGGAAGAGAAAGCTGATTGGTTGGCAGTGGACTCTGGTTGGTGGGGGGGGGGGGGGGGGGGGGGGGGGGTTGCCATGGAGAATGCAGCATTACACAGTTAAATGCCCAGCTTTGTTCAGATTCAAATTGGGCAGGTAACTTTGTTTAGCCAGGGCATTAACGGTGGGGAGGTAAACAATGAATGACTGCTCCCGAAACTTTGGCTCAGTTGAAAAAGCTGCAATGTGTGGACATGTCCCTCCTGCCTGCAAAGGACAGGGCCCTGTGTGTGAATACATGTGGCTCTGAGCATATCGAAGTGAACCATATTGCGAGCCCGACTAACAATCTTAAATTGGTTTTCAGTGTAGTTCTTAGCACAATTAAGGTTGTTTAGCGGGTATTGCCCTATTACGTATTTTCTTTTATTCCCTTTTCTTCCCATGTACTTAATGATCTGTTGAGATGATCGCAGAAAAATACTTTTCACTGTACGTCAGTACATGTGACAATAAAGAAATCCAATCCAATCCTATTGTCCAATCAGAGAATCACATCAAATGTTGAACACTGGGCTGGATTCTCCGCACCCGACGCCAAAATCGCGGCCGGCGCAGGGGCGGAGAATCCATTTCCCTGGAATCGGGACTGACGCATGTTCCCGAATTCTCTGGGCCCTGAAAAGCAGCATACTCGAGTACGGTGCACCGCATATCCGTTACCTGCGGCCATTGCTGGAGGCCCGCCTCGCCATTCTTTGCCCCCGACAACGTGGATCTAACATGGTCCTGCTGGTTGGCATACTAGCGTGGCGACTGCGGGCTCAGTCCGCGGCCACCATGGTCACGGACGGGCCGATCGGAGGGCCGACGGGCAATTTTTGTGTGGGCGGTCCGGGTCGGGCGAGCAGCTCATTGGGGCACTATGTTGACAGTCCAGCTCTGCGGTCTCAGTCCTCCATGGAGCATGGCATGGCCGCTGGAGGCTGCCACTGTGCGCATACGCGGCCTCTGAACCGGACATGCGGGGGCCCATATCTACAGCAAAAGCTGCTAGTTTCACAGTTTCACGCTGGTTCACTGCTAGCCCCCTGCAGGGCTTGGAATATGTGGCCCTTTCACACCAGTGAAAGTCCAGTGAAAGTTTTCACCACGGTGTGGGGACATAGTCCCAAAAACAGAGAATCCAGCCCACTCTGTTTTGTGTTTTGCAAGCATGGGCTAGTTGAGTATGGTCAGTATTTTGCTTGTTGTAAACAGCTTAAGGGACGTGCTGTATGAGATGATGCACCAATCTTTGGGATGTATAGCTGATATATCTGGCATCACACCAGCACTGAAATTCGCATACCACATTGCTCATCTGTGTGGAATGTACAACATCCTTTTGGCTTGACATCAGCATCCTGTTAGTGGACAATACCACTCGTGTTTCTGCTGCTCACCAGCAGCGTGCAATGGCTAGCTTCAGCAATGGCTCAAACCTCTGAGACCCTTTACCCAGGTAATCTGAGGTAGACTGAGCATTGTTCAGGACCTTAAGTGGTGGGTGTGGGCCCATTCATAAGTTTGCATGATGTACAGTGAGTGATGACGAGCAGTGGACAGCATGTCTACATTCATTGGTCAGTATGTGTGTTGGGAATTCTACACTTCCACAGACTGTAAGATTGACCTTATTGCCATTGTAAATAGGTCCGAGCCATTTGCTGACCGTTCAAGCTGGACGCTGAAATATGTCGCATTGGTGACACGGTTGTCAGCACTGCTGCATCACAGCGCTATGGACCCGGGTCCAATTCCGACCTTGGGTCACTGTCTGTGTGGAGTTTGCATCTTCTCCCCGTGTTTGCGTGGGTTTCTTCAGAGTTCTCCGGTTTCCTCCGGGCAGCACGGTAGCATGGTGGTTAGCATAACTGCTTCACAGCTCCAGGGTCCCAGGTTCGATTCCCGGCTGGGTCACTGTCTGTGCGGAGTCTGCACGTCCTCCCCGTGTGTGCGTGGGTTTCCTCCGGGTGCTCCGGTTTCCTCCCACAGTCCAAAGATGTGCGGGTTAGGTGGATTGGCCATGCTAAATTGCCCATAGTGTCCTAAAAAGTAAGGTTAAGGGGGGGGGGGGGGGGGTTGTTAGGTTACGGGTATAGGGTGGATGCTTGGGTTTGAGTAGGGTGATCGGCACAACATCGAGGGCCGAAGGGCCTGTTCTGTGCTGTACTGTTCTATGTTCCTCGCACAGTCCAAACATGTGCAGGTTAGATGGATGAGCCATGTTAAAAATTGCCACTGAGTGTCCAAAGATGTGCAGGTTGGTGGGGTTATGAAAATAGAGCAGGGGAGTAGGCCTAAGTAGGGTACCCTTTCAGAGGGTTGGTGCAGAATCAATGGGCCAAATGGCCTCCTTCTGAACTGTAGGGAATCTATGGACCCAATGGGGAGCTCTCCTGAAGGATAATGCCTAACCTGATCAGATCATTTCATGCTGTATATCATGCAAAGCTATAAATGGGCCTAAGGACACTACTTTTGTTCCTGAAAAGTGAATGAAATGAAATGAAAATCACTTATTGTCACAAGTAAGCTTCAATGAAGTTACTGTGAAAAGCCCCTAGTCGCCACATTCCGGCGCCTGTCCAGGGAGGCTGGTACGGGAATTGAACCGTGCTGCTGGCCTACCTTGGTCTGCTTTCAAAGCCAGCAATTTAGCCCAGTGTGCTAAACCAGCCCCTCCTACCTGTCTACCTCCGCCCAGTCTACCTCCGATCGCCCTGGAAGGAAAGACGCCTGGAAAATTTGAACAACATGTGAAGCTACTTGTTGCATGCTGTTACAATACAGCAGCAACATAGGAACATAGAACATAGGAACTGGGAGCAGACGTAGCAATTCAGGCCCTTCAGCCTTCTCTGCCATTCAATCAGATGATGGCTGATCCATTCCTGGTCTGATACCTACCTAACTCCCCACCTGTTCCCCATATCCCTTTAACCTGTTTTTAAAAATCAGAAATATACCGATCTCCTCCTTGAAACCATTTAATGATTCGGACTCCATCGCACTATGGGGCAGCTACTCTGTCATCTGTGTACAAGTCCCTAACCATCAGTGTCCCCTCGTCCTGTCTCCACCTTTTAAAGATGGTGTCCATTATTGCAGGAGTAAACCTGTGGTTGTTGCAGATGGGGGCCATAGTGGATATTTCAGTTACACTGCAGGGCTGTTTCATCTGGTATCATGTTCGGAGCATGGCTACAACCATTGGGCCTCTTGAGTACTTGGTCAGGGGGGAGGAGGGGGATGGAGTGTGGGTTGTGACTAGGGCTCAGAGGGATGTCCCACTGTAGGAACTCTCCTCCATCTTCACCCATTCCACTCCGTCAGTCCATCCCCTCCCTCTGCCAGCTGTGACCACCCAGTGGTCGAACATTAGGTTTGGGAGGGCCAGGCCTCCCATGTTTCTCTTCTTTTTTAGGACCTTTTTTTGGATCCTCGGGTTCAGATCCCGGCTCTGGGTCACTGTCCGTGTGGAGTTTGCACATTTACCCATGTTTTCCGGGGTTTCGCCCCCACAACCCAAAGATGTGCAGGGTAGGTGGATTGGCCACACTAAATTGTCCCTTAATTGGAAAAAATGAATTGGCTACACTAAATTATTTAAAAATAAATAAATAACAATATCCCATTCGCCATCCAAATACAAACAAACAAATGGTTAGAATCAATCATGACCTCACCATTCACAGCTTCTTAATTATGGCTTTAGGAGTCACACAGTCTGGATACCTTAACCTAAATTATGTAATAATATTACTGCAACAAATATATGCCTTAATCCGGGATTTTAAAACCCTTACTGCAACAGATATAAAATACAATATTCATACAAATTTCTTACATTCATCACACATGTATGATATCAGCACTTAGCTGTAGAAGACCTGGGGTAGCTCACGGAGATAAGGAGGCCTCTAGCGACAAGGCTATGGAACACCATGTGAAGCAGTGGGTGGCTGGAGCATCAACCACTCAGGCCATCTCCGCACAGCAGCATTCTGAACGGAGTTGCTTTCAGCGCAACAACTTCACCCAGTGATCGGATCGTTAACCAATATCTTCACTCGGGTATCAGGGGCTGGATTCTCCGTCGGCAGGATCCTCCGGTCCACCGGCAGCGCACTCATGCCTTCGGATTTCCCAAGGGCGTGGGGATGCCTACAATGGGGAAACCCCAGTGGCCAGCTGCCAGGGCGGAGGATCTAGGATTGGACAACACTGAATTACCTGAAAACCAAGACCGTCAGTAGGTCTTGCAAGTGACCCACTTGCGTATGCTAGAAGCTACATATATTCACACAGGACCCTTCCCTTGGCAGACAGAAGGAACATATGCACACACTGCGTCTTTTTCACTTGAACAAAATCTCAGGGAAAATCCATTTCCTGATTTTCCAGAGCCATGCCTTGACCCTTCTCTTTTGCATGGTATGGGATAAGATTATATTGCAATTGATTTGATGTAGCTTTTTGTTAAAGCTAATTCTCTGTACTCCTATTGCAATAACATGCAGAAGAGGCATCTTGTCAGTGAACTTAAAGGCAGTAATTTAATCAAGCAGTTCAAAATATGTCATTAACCAGCATTCAAGCAGAATATGATGGTCATTAGATTCTAGCCTCATACTCACCTCCTGTTACTGTTATTAATCACATGTGACTTTAGGCTTAATAATAATAATCTTTATTGTCACAAGTAGGCTTACAATTACATGCAATGAAGTTACTGTGAAAAGCCCCTAGTTGCCACATTCCGGCGCCTGTTCAGATACACAGAGGGAGAATTCAGAATGTACAAATTACCTAACAGCACATCATTTGGGACTGGTTGGAGGAAACCGGAGCTGCCGGAGGAAGCCCACGCAGAGATGGGGAGAACGTGCAGACTCCGCACAGGCATTGACCCAAGTTGGGAATCGAACCTGGGACCGTTGCATTGTGAAGCTACAGTGATAACCATTGTTCGACTGTGCCACCCTTTTCGGTTTCTTTGAATTAATTGTCATTGTCAGTTTAGATTAAAGTCCAGCTTACTTCTTTATCTTAATGCAAAGCAATGCTCATGCCTGAGAACTGTATGAAACCTTTTCAAAGACATGATGTAAAAATTAAGTCCACGCTGGCAATGTATCAGCATGTTTTGGCAATTACATTGTTAAGGCAATTGCATGATTAAAACAGGAGATGATCATTGGCTCACCCGACAAAAGAGTATAAGTAGATACAGCTGGAACATTTGGTGCGAGGGAACCATGAGTCGCTTGGAACTCTACTCAGCTTCATGTAGAATAAACTTGCTGAAGGTAAAAGACACACTTCTGTACAACCCCTCCACCATATGCTATTATTGATCTTAACACACATTGCAGATTATAAAATGAGAGCATGTTGTTAAAATGTTGTTCCCTTGGGAAGCTATGTCATGGATCTTCAGCCCTCATCTTTCGATTATTACAGTTTTCCCCTGCTAGACATTAATTTAAAACTGCAACATATTTTAGAAATTCCATCCAACATTTCTTTTGTTGTCTTACTCCTAAATAACATTTGGCAGTCATGCCGAGCAATACAAATATTACAACACTTGGAAAGGGGGATCTTCAAATCGGTTTCTTATTGACATGTAGCTTTACGAGCAAACCAGTTTTATTTGACCCAATCGTCAATAACACAACAATCTACCGAAGCGACAAAGAATGTGGAAACTGCAAAACTAGTCCACTTGATGGTGCTCTGTCAAAGATTAATTTTCAATTTTCGAGAAAGTGATGCAAGAACCATTGTAAATACCTTAACAAAACAGAAGATAATTTGTCCTGAATTATTTAATTTGAAAATGTTGAATTATTTAACTTTGAAATGTTTTAAAAATCAACAGAAGCACGGTTTTAAAAATAATGTTTTATAATATTCAGTATCAGAAATGTTTTTTTTACTTGGTGGAATGTGGCAGGTTTGAAGTTGATACCGTGGGTTAAATAGTTCCTACAGCAGCCGGGTCAAATATTGTCATTTATTAATTTTTTTAAAATTTAGAGTATCCAATTCTTTTTTTTTGCCAATTAAGGGGCAATTTAGCGTGGCCAATCCACCTACCCTGCACATCTTTTGGGTTGTGGGGGCGAAACTCATGCAGACACGGGGAGAATGTGCAAACTCCACACGGACAGTGACCCAGAGCCAGGATCGAACCTGGGACCTCGGCACCGTGAGGCAGCAGGGCTAACCCACTGCGCCATCGTGCTGCTCGTCATTTATTAAATTAAAACAGATTGGAATTAGATTTGAAGAGAAAATAAAATCCATATATCATGGAATATTCCTCTATAAAACAAAAATATAACAGATGTCATTTGTTTCTACAAACGTGAAGATTGAAGCGAGGAACAGAAACCTTTACTAATTTATATTTAATCACACTTCCTCAACACTTCCTATGAGACTTTGATCTGATTAATCCGAGATTGAAACTCAGGCCCGAAGGTAATGCTCCAATGCGCTCTACTACCGAGCTTCAAGAGGGTTGACTAACCAAATACTTCCCTAAGGCTGAGCCCAAGTAGCCATTTGCATTGCTACGAGAGTTTTTCTATCTCTTTAATTTAAAATTGCCTGCAGCATTAACCTCAAATCAAATAAGGTACAAAACCGAGTTTGAATCATTTTTAATGGCCACGCTGTGCAGAAATCTTGACTTCACTCTTTATTGACAGTAATCTGTTCCTTCATTGTAAATGATACAATAGCTAATCAAACTGACAATTGCATGCAGTAACTTGAATCCTTCAAATCTTTATGTATTTTATGCACAAGAGTTGTATTCTTTGGTATTCTTGAGGTTCATTACACTGTTCTGTATAAACTGACAAAGACATGGAGCAGGGATCTGATCAGCATGGTGAACTATAGGTGGTGGAGGTAGCTGATCAGTTACTAAAAGCCTGACATAAACTCCACTGTATGTGATCAGGAGCTGATGTGCCACTTCCTGAAAGGCAATGTGAAAATAAACTGAGTTAACAATGAAGCCACATGTGACCTTAGAGTCCTGCTATGTTCCCAGCTGAAGTTACTACTGGACAAGTCAGATCCTAGGATGGAACTTAAATTCATTTTGTTGTTTAGAAAAGTGGACGAACAGTCACAGGACTGTCAATGAACTTTTAGCAAAAGACAAACCATTTGTTACACAAGAAAAGGTGAACTATAATACACCACTTCTTCACCCATTTACAAATGTGTAAGGATGACACAAGTTACAAAATGCACCTTATACTCTAATGTTCTGAGTAAGTTCATATAAATCCATAGGAAAACAGTGGCCATACATAGCAGGCAGAATTTACCGGCTCTTCACACTGGCGAGATATTCCAGTCCCAACAATGGCGCACCGGTTTCCTGGCAACGAGCGGTGCAGATAGACAACGGGAAATACCATTGACAACGACGGGGCCAGAACATCCCACTGGCTGGCCACCTCCACGGCAGGTTGGTCGGTTAATCTCCCTCACCACTTGTGAAATCAAGTAACAGGTGTCACCCAAAACAACTTCCATAGATTTGCCATCAAACCCCACCCCCAGACGCTTGTCACACTGTGAGCCAACGGTCTCGCTGGAACTCAGTCTTCCCCATGAAGGTTTCCAATCTCTGCTCTTGGAAAACACACTTTGGAATCTTCTCCCACACAATGTTTTCTCTTGTATGCCTTCACCAAGGATCCACCTCCAGGTGTTCAACCTCTCTTTTTGGTATTCCTCTGCTTTGGATCATTACATGCATTCAAGCTTCCACATGATTTCTCAGGTACCCAGCCATGCCATCAGAATCCTATTTCTTCACAGGCCATATTAAGGTGCCATCAACATTTTGATCACATCAGATAACTGGCATCTCACCCAGCCAACTTTAAATCTGGTCCCTGAAGCTGTCTCTTTAATCTTTCTCTGCTTTTCACTTGAATTCCACTGAACAGGACCTTGTTCACATTCCTTGGGTGGGCTTTACTGTGCAACCTGCAGCATGTTTCACGGTGGCAGGATCCAGCCTTCTGGTGTTGCTGCTGTCAATGGGTTTCCCGTTGAATGCATCCCCTTTCCACCAGGAAACCCACGGCGGGGGTATGCTGTCAGAAGAACTGTAAGATACCACCATCATGAACAGCCCAAGAATCTTGCCCGTGGTTTTTTGCTTTTAACTTCACAGTCTCTCTGGAGCTCTTGTGTCCCATTTCTGCGACTTTCTTTTGGGAAATCTGCTCTCTGCAGTTCGCTGTCTTGTGTCCAGCTGCTCCTGGCACTAGCTTACAACTAAATCAAAAGCCCTTCCTATTTCAATGTGGCCCAGTTGCTAAACAAACTGCTAAAAACCCTAGTTTTTAGTTAAACCTATTTGCTTTAACGTCGTGAAACCCTCATGACAATGCAAGCATAGTTTAAAGTGCTTAAATTTAAGTTCTTAACCCTTTCAAATACAGAAACATAAAATTAAGCTTACTTAATGCTATAGCTTATTTCTACGACCAATAAAAACAAAATTCCTTGATACTACCTGTATTTCCTGACATACCCTTGAAGCCCAGGTAACGCAAGTCCTGTGTGTGATAATATTCCTTGCTTACTGATTTGAAATACATATCATTAGAAGGGGCTCTATAGTACCACTCATTTGTTGCTGGATCAAACTTAGAATACCAATATGTATTTGCATCAACAGTTGCTGACAAAAGCAAAGTGGATTGCATATTTAAATCTTAAATGCATTCCTCATCAGCTGACTCCATTGCATGAATCTGGGTGAAATATGAAGGAAAATGCTTCATGATCTCTGCCTTAAAGTGGCAGAAATAGTTTGAAGGACAGTGGAAGGGGAAGTTTACAAATTCTTCACCTAGAAGGTGACCTAACACTTTCCTGTATCCCAATGTAAAAGCTTTGATTGGCTTCTGTACCTTTCCAGAACGCAAAGCAATTTTCTGACTGATTGAATCGTGCGAGAGGAGAGGAAAACACAAAAGAAAATTTAGCTTTCAAATTATGAGATAAAAGCACTTGACATTAACATTGGTGCGAAGTCCTGATGTGTTAACAAAATCTCAGTGTCACATTGTAGTTGTAGCAGGCCCTGAATGTGTTGGGGGCCCTGAATATATCTTAAAGCCGCAATTGTTTCCAAAAAGCTAAATTAACATTTTTTTTGATAGATATGTTTTGCACACTGCACATTATAATAACATTATAATTGTACTGTGCACACTGCACATTATATTAGACCTTCACTCAATCTTGAGAAGATTATAATGAAATGTACATTTATTGAAAGGATCATGTAATTGAAATAACTCACTTTAAATTAAAAGTCCAGTTTCTGCAGAATAGTTTACAATAACTTCAGATTCATCATGTTTACATTCCAAAGTTAGAAATGTAACCTTAGTGAGGATTCGGAGGGGGGTGGGGGTGCTTCAGAGGGAGAGACAGGCAGGGATCCTGGCGTTGCCAAATTTGTTACACTATTATTGGGCGGCCAATGCGGAGAAGGTGCTGGGATGGTGGAAGGGATCCGGCGGTGCTTTGGGTCCGGATGGAGTCGGAATCAGTTACGGGGACAAGCCTGGGGGTATTGGTAACAGCGCCACTTCTCGTGGCTCCAGCGAAGTACTCAACAAATTAATTGATGGTGGCCACGTAAAAAATCTGACGGCACCTCCGCCAACATTTCAACATTTCAAGTTGGGGGCAGCTTCATAGCTGGCTCCCATTTGTGCTAACCACCTAATCGAGCCGGCAAATCTAGATGCCACATTTGGTGCATGGAGAGAGAGGGTTGGAGAAAGGAGGGGGATTTATTTTTGGAAGGGCAGTTTGCCAGCTTGGAGGAGATAACGGATAAATTTGGGCCAGTGAACGCGGACGTGTTTAGATATCTTCAGATGCAGAGCTGAGTTAAGGAGTTTTTTCCAGCTTTCCCGATGGTGTAACCATCCACCTTGTTGGAGCAGATTCTATCCTGCTCAGGATCAGAGTAGGCAGTGCGTCTGGCATGTACCAACGAATAGCAGGGGAGGAGGTGAAGGCGAAATGGATCAAGGAGTTGTGGCCAATAAGGGAGAAATAGGTATGGAGTGAGGCACTGAGGAGAGTGAATACGGCATCATCCTGCACAAGAGTGTGCCTTATTTTGTTGAAAGTGTTATTTCGAGCGTGCCTTACTAAAGCGAGGATGAGCCAAAGTGGTGAAGGACAGATGCGAGCACTGCTTGTGCGGGCCCGGGCACCACACACACACACATGTTCTGGTGGTGTCCCAAGCTGGTGAGGTTCTGGAGGTCCTTTGTTTTTTTAAAATAAATTTAGAGGACCCAATTATTTCTTTTCTCCAATTGAGGGGCAATTTAGCGTGGCCAATCCACCTAACTTGCAGATCTTTGGGTTGTGGGGGTGAAACCCACGCTGACACGGGGAGAATGTGCAAACTCCACACGGACAGTGACCCAGGGCCAGGATTCGAACCTGGGTCCTCAGTGCCGTAGGCTGCAGTGCTAACCACTGTGCCATGTGCCGCCCCCATGAAGATCCTGTGTTGGCATCATGTCAGCGATCCTGAATGTGGGTTAGGAAACCAGGTCAATGGCGGTGGCTTTTGGGGTCTCTGATGTGCCGGAACTGCAGATGGGGGGCAGGGGGGCGATGTCCTGGCCTTGACGTTATTGGTGGCACTGCGGCGCCCCCTATGGGCTGGAGGTTGGCAATGCCGCTGAGTGCTTCAGTGTGGCGAGGGGACTTAATGGGAGTTTTTGCACCTCAAGAAGGTCAAATACACCATGAAGGGGCCGATTGAGAGGTTCTGTCGAATGTGGTGACCATTTATATCATACTTTAGAGAATTGGTCACTGTTAATTGCTGCGGGATTGTTGGGAAGGGTGTTGGGGAGAGGTGGGCTGGGAGTGTGTTATTCGCCTTTAGTTGTGTTAGTTTTGGTGGTTTGGGGTACGGGAGCGAGTGGGGTTGGGGTTGGTATTTTGTGAAAAGGATTTGTTTTTGTCTTTGGTAACTTCTGTATAAAATGTTAAAAATTGAAATAAAAATAATTTTCCCCAAAAAAATGTAACCTAAGAAAGTGCTGGAAAAACTCTGGCAGCATCTGTGGAGAGAGAAACAGGGTTAACGTTTCGAATCCATTATGACTTTCATTGGAACGGAAGGATTCAGAAGGCTGCATTGGGTCCTGGACTGGGGCCAACTATTGCAATTCTATTCGCCTTTTTCCTGTATCCTTTCATATTTCACCTTGCCCAGTACTGATCCAGTTTTCTTTGAAACAGTGTTGTTGTCTTAGCCTGAAGAGCTACTCCCCCTTCAATCTTTTGTGATAAGCATACATTAATACCCATTTGATGCCAAATAGACAAAGCAATCTCTCATCATTTGTCGTCTCAAAATCTTCAGAGATATAAAAGCCCTCTTTCCCCCCACTTCAACCTTCATCTTTCCAGTTCTAAAAGCACCAACATTTCAAGAATTTGTTTGTCAATATCAATTCACAGTGTGATGTTGTTCTGGCCTAGCTGTACTATTTCCATAGTTCTAATAACCTTCCTATAAATGAGGTTTCCAGGAATAGATGGAAAATTCCAACTGTGAATCAACCAATGTGTTGCACAAATTCAGTATAATTTCTTACCAGTATATTCGATATTTCTAGCCTGGTGAGTTACTAAGGAATTCAAATTAGTGTGGAACACTGGTAAAGGCAAAACACAGCAGGCTGCTTGTTAATTCAAAGGATCTATCCCCTTACTGTGAGATATTCCACATGAAAAGGTCTTGTCCTCATTGACACTTCTGTGGTAAGAGTCTGCTGAACACTTTCATTACTGCTGACACTGAATCCATGAGCAATGGACTGAAGGCAATTGTTACGCATTATATCTGGAACCTTGCTACATTCCAGTTCGAACTGGAATTACAAATATCACAAGTTCATACCAACAGACCTCAGTGTTCAGAAAGGGGCCACGCTGAGAATAAACCTTTCCGAACCACCAGATTCATGAAATACAAGATGGAAGAAATGAGCAAGATTTAAATGCAGTAGAAACGCAGTGATTTAGCACTGTTGCCTCACAGTACCGAGGATCGGGGTTCGACCTCGGCCCCTGGTTACTGTCCGTGTGGAGTTTGCGCATTCTCCCCATGTCTGCGCGAGTCTCACCCCCACAACCCAAAGATGAGCAGGGTAGGTAGATTTGCCACGCTAAAATTGTCCCTTAATTGGAAAAAAAAGAATTGGGCACTCTAAATTTATTTTTTCAAAAAGAAAAAGAGCCTTTGTGGAACTGCGTATGGGTTATGTTTGGAACAACAATAACGTACATTTATATGACATCTTTACTGACGAAAATCATCCCAAGGAACACCCCAACAAATAAGCTTACAGAATGGGAGGCCAAGTATCCTATTGTGCCTATGCCAGGTCTTTAAATGAGCTACCAACTAATCTCTTCCGCCCTTCTCTTTCCCCACTGCTCTGCAAATTGCTTTGAGTTATTTATCCAATTGTCTTTTGAGAGTTACTATGATTCCTCCACCTTTTCAGGCTGTGCATTTAGAGCATTAAAACTCATAAAATCAAAGAATTTACAGTGGGCCATTCAGCCCATCGAGTCTGCACCGGCCCTTGGAAAGAGCACACTACTTAAGCCCACACCTCCACCCTAACCCCTTAACCCAGTCACCCCACCTAACATTTTGGACACTAAGGGGCAATTTAGCATGGCCAATCCACCTAACCTTCACATCTTTGGACTGTGGGAGGAAACCGGAACACCCGGAGGAAACCCACGCACACACGGGGAGAAACTGCTAACTCTACACAGACAGTCACAAGAGGCCGGAATTGAACCTGGGGCCCTGGAGCTGTGATGCAGCAGTGCTAACCACTGTGCCACCGTGTCGCCTCGCTGTGTAAAAATTCATCAGCGCAAGGAGAATATAAAGCACGAACTAAACTAAATGTAAAAAATCCAGCATTTCTGTATCTCTTGCAATTGAAGGTAAAAAAATCATATTACCTCAGAGGTACCTTGAGGGACGAAATCAATCACTTCACTGAAGATGACCTTAGATTTGTGATTCTGGCTATTGTTGGATAACAGGGGTCGTTCCTCAGAGGTGACAACTAACTGACTCTGGACTTCCTTGTCCAGAGTTACAGCGCAGCCTGGTATCATATACAAATGGTTCAGCTGTTTTTGTAACTCTGACTGTAAATTGGACATAAATTTAGGCATTAGACAACTTGCGCAGTATATAACACAGAGCATACTTTGCTACATCTAGACAAGTTATTTGCCTGACAAGAAAATAGCACTGGGAAAATCTGCAAAGTATGACCAATTTAAAAACAGATCTGATCAAGGGCCCTTTTTGGATAATAGCTGAGACTGATGCTACTTAGTTATAGGTCATCATTAACAAACACTGCCAACTGGCATTGTTACCAGATCACATGTTAAACAAAGAATGGTGCTGACACAGTCAAGGGATAGGTAAGGAACATCTACACCTCCCAAGTAAATGTTCAGGTCTGTTAACCATGTAAGATTCCTTAATTTGTGTTGCATATTAAAATCAAAGGATTCTTAACAATGTCACCATGCATTTACACAACACCTGTAATGCAATAAAGTGTCCCAAGGTGCTTCATAAACATTTTCCTAAACAACATTTGACACCAAGTCATGCGTGGAGATATTAGGACAGATGACCAAAATGTTGGTCAAAGGGATAGGTTTTAAAGAGTGTCCTGGAGAACGAGAGGAAGTTGGTAAAGTGGAAAGATTTAGAGGGGGAATTCCAAGCTTCGGGGCTAGAGGCCAAAGGCATAGCCACCAATAATGGAATGATTAAAATCAAGGATGAGCAAGGAATCTAGAATTAGAGGAGTGCAGAGATCTTGCCTGATTGACTGGAGGAGAACAGAGAGATAGGGAACGGCAATGGGGGGGGGGGGGGGGGGGGGGATTGAAATCAAGGATGAAAATTTAGAATTGAGGTATTGTATTATTAGGAGCCAATATAGGTTAGCAAGCACAGGAGCGATGGCTGAAATGAAAGTTGGTGTGAATCAGAATGCCGACAGTAGATTTTCAGATGAGCTGAAATTTATATTGGGTGGAGGATGGGAGGCCGGCCAGGAGACCTTTGGAATATTCCAGTCTGGAGGTAATAAAGGTATATGAATATATGAAGAGGAGCAGCAGTAGACCATTCGGCCCCTCGAGACTTCTCCACCTTTCAATAAGATTCTGGCTGATGAGGATGAGGATATCAGGCGCGGTTGAGCTGAGGCAGAGAAACGATTGGATTATATTAAAGGGTGAAAGTCGACAATCTTGGCAATGCAGCTGACACCTGGCTCATCTCCAAATCAAATATGTCATCAAGGGCGGAAATGGCCTGGTTCCATTTCTGGCAGCTTCCAGGAAGAGGAACAAATGCAATGGAAAGTAAGAAGGGTTTGTGAGTTTCAGGGAGCTTCATGATGGAACTGACCAGTTGCAAAATGTGCTCAGGCTCTGCAGGCCAAAGGAACCCAACTTTCATTTCTGGTTTGTGCTGAATGAGTTGATCCCTGTTCGGCCAAGTTCGGATTGTTACAGATGGATTTAGCACTCTAGAGCTGGGAAGGGGCATTCCAATCAGAGTTAATGCTCCTAATTGTAATTAACCTCTAAAGGAAATGATGCAGATCCGGACATTGGGGTAGAACAACTACCATACCCAGGCTGGAGACTGTTAACAAACGTGGGTTTGAGTAGGGTGATCATGGCTCGGCACAACATTGAGGGCCGAAGGGCCTGTTCTGTGCTGTACTGTTCTATCTATAACACTCAATGGATGGGAATCTTCTGGACGTAGATCTTGCTGGGACTATTTTCGGGTCAGGGATACAATTCACTGATGTATGGGCCTTGCCATGGCTCTTTAACTCAGCCACAGCGTTATCATCCCGCCTCCAAGTTAACCCACCAATCAGGGAGAGTGGGTGGGATGGCTTCAATTCTGTCAATGGAATTGGGAATTTCTGATTGAAGGAATCTCGATAGGGGTTACAAGAACTCAGCAACACTTAGGTCAATGAGACTTCAGCCAGCGGCCACAGGAATGGACAAGAGAGCTGGGCAGGCTACCACTGGGTCTCTCACTCTCACCTGGCAGCCCTGCTGCATCATCTGAGGCCCTGCAATGCGGTGAGTTCTCCCAAAGATGGGAGGAAGGGGACAACATTTCCAACCAAGCAGGCATGGATAGAAGTGGCTGAAAGGTCAGCAGCAGGACTGTGGTCCCTCAAACCTCCAGAGTGCCCACAGAGGATCTAGGACCTCAGGAGGGTATGGCAGGTGACTGGCGAAACACTTTCAGGTGCCAAGTCCCACACTCTGACTTTTTCAGCATTCTCCTGCTCAACATTTCCACAGGACAACAGACATTGCAGCTCCACTCATTCCTCTTTCTCAAGGCGCCCATTTCCACCCGATCTGAACAGCCGACATGCACATGTACCTTCAGCCGATTGCTTTCTCTCACCCATGCCTCAAGGTTGCCCTCCACAAATGCTGCCCATCCCCTCCTCACCACACAAGACAGCACAACTACTTACACCTCTCTGCTTTCGTGCTTTACAGGAAAAGGGAACACATAACGTGGCATCGAGAGACCTGGATGGGGAAGTGGGTAGCACAGGGGTTTGCCCTCCAGTGTCAGGCCCCTTTTGGCCATTATCAATTTGAGCCCAACTGCTCCACTGTGAAGGGGGGTCTTATTCCAGGATGTCAGTAGTGACCTGCCATGAGATCCCAAAGCACTGCCTCATAGATGTTGGAAGCGCTGATACTCTGTCTGTATACCCTGTGTTGGGGGTCTGGCCTTCTAGCTGGTTCTATGGACGGTCATGCACTTAAGGGGAATGCAGTTAGTGCGGCTGGTATTGCTCTTGCTGCTGCTGGTGTGACCTTTGTCCTTGCCTCTCATCAGAGGTGCAAGGTGGAACATCAGATGCTGCTCCCATGCTGTGATGAAAGCTGTCAGAAGGAAGTGCAGCTGAAGATGAGTGAAGTACTAGACAAGCAAATTGCCTTATAAGAATTTGGTAATCACCTGTCACGCTGTGTATGCACTCAGAGACGAAGAGTGTTGAAAAGCAGTCAATGGCCTTGGCTGGAGCCCTTCAGTTTCACTGATAAAAGTCTTCCCAGCCTGTCATTTTCACTGAAGAGGCTTGACCTACTTGTTTTAGTAGCCTCTGGCAGGAAACAGGACCCCTAGCTGGGAAACCCAGGATGGTTACGGGGAAGATGGTGGCATGGGGTAAAATAGACTTGTGATCTAGAAACTCGGGTAAATGCTCCAGAGACAAGAGTTCAATTCCCACCGTGGAATCTGGCAGAATTTAAATTCTATTGATAAAATTTGGAATTGAAAGCTAGTCTCAGTAATGGGGGCCATGAAAACATTGTCACTTGTTGTAAAAAAGCCATCTGGTTCACTGATGTCCCTGAGGGAAAGAAATCTGCCGTCCTTTCCTGGTCTGGCCTACAAGTTCCTTCAGTCCCACAGCAATTTGGTTGACTCTTAATGTAACACCTGGGTAACTACACAATTAACCATCTGCCCCCAGGCCCCATTACCTGCCTCCCCCTACACGACCTGCACGGGCAGCACGATGGTACAGTGATTAGCATTGCTGCCTCACAGTGCCAGGGCCCTGGATTCAATTCTGACCTTAGGTAACTGTTTGTGTGGAGTTTGTACATTCTCTCCTTAACTGCGTGGGTTCCTCTGGGTGCTCCGGTTTCCTCCCATGGTGCTCCGGTTTCCTTCCACAGTCCAAAGATGTGCAGATTAAGTGGCTGGCCATCATAAATTGCCCCTTAGTTTCCAACATTTAGGTGGGTTATGGGATGGGGCGGCGGTGTGGGCCTGGGTGGGGTTCTCTTTCGGAGGGTCGGTGCAGACTCAATGGGCTGAATGGCCTCTTTCTGCACTGTAGGTATTCTATTCTATCATCACCTGACCCAATGCGAGTATCTCCCCAACCAGACCTTACCACCCCCCAGACCCAAATCACCTCAGCCTAAACTGATTAGGCCCCCCCCAGACTACTCACCCTAAACTGACATAACCACCCCTGAACTGACTACACACCCACACACCCCACACACTCCTTTGTAATTGCGTTCACTCCATAATAAGATCAGAAGTAGTACATTAATTGGTGATAGGGGCGATGATGGTGTAGTGTAATGGTGCTGGACTAATAATCCAGAGGTCCTGGTTAATGCTCTGGGAACAAGGTGGAATTCCGGCAATTGACAAGCTAGTCTCAGTAATGGTGACCACGATAGAAATAAAACCTATCTGGTTCACTATGGAAGGAAATCTGCTGCCCTTAGCTGGTCTGGCCTACGTGTGACACCAGACCCACAGCAACATGGTTGACTCTTAACTGCCCTCTGAAATGGTAAGGCAAGCCACTAAGTTCAAGGGCAATTAGGGATGGGCAACAAATGCTAGCCTTTTCAGTAAAACCCACTCCATGTAAGAATTTTTAAATAACATTTGCGACTCCTTAGATTCAGAAGCCATTATTACAGCCTAGGGTTCATCTGAGATGGTCCAGCATGAGTAGGTTCTTTGTGGGAGTGGCGGAAAAGATGTGAGGGGTGTGGAAAGGGTCCAGCCACATGTTCTGATTGTGTTCTAAGCTTGTGAGGTTCTGAATCTCCTTCTTTAGCACCATGTCGGCAATTCTGAAATTGAGCTGGAGATCTGTCCCCTATTTGGGGATGTCAGACTTGCTGGAGCTGTAGATGGGTGTGGGGGTCTAAGTCTTGGCCTTCGCTACGCTGATTGCCTGGAGGCGAGTGCTGATGGGATGGAGGTCAACTTCTCCACCCAGTGCCTCAGTGCGGCTGGGAGATCTGATGGAGTTCCTATACCTTGAGAGAGTCAAGTACACCGTGAGGGGAGCAACTGAGGGATACTACCGAAGGTGGCAGTAGTGTATCGTGTATTTACAGAGCTGGTCACCATAGTTGCTAAGGGAGGGGTGACGTGTGTTGTTTTGGTGTTATGTATAAACTGGAAAACGTTTGAATAAAAATATTTTTTAAAAAGAGGAACTGAAGCCATCCAAGCCCCTCTACAGCAAGACCTGGACAATGTTCAAGTTTAGGCTGTTAAGCGAAAGGACTTGACCATGGTTACAAGAGTAGGCCAAAAGCTGGTTGTTCTGTGGTGAATGTAAGAATGCAAAATTGATGCACAAGATGGTTTTCTTTTGTGATTATGGTCACATTAAACCCCTGGCGGTGCCAGATGTTGACTATTTCTCAACACTGACATCTCTTCAACAAGACTGAAGATCCACTTTAAAAGTCAAACATGCATATATTACCTGGAAGAAGATATCCATTTTCCTTTGCTCGAGTAGGCTTGTCAGTAATCCTTTGCATTTCTCAAGGTCAAAATATATGAAAAACAGCTGATAAAAATCGTTAAGGTTCATGGGTGACAGGTGAGTGTCTGTGTTGTTACGTCATTGGACCTCATGAGGTTTCACGTACATCAAGAGAAAATTATAACTTATTAACATACGAATTTGACCCCTTGAGCCTGCTCTGCCATTCAATAAGATCAGCATGACTTTTTTTTTTTAAATTTTAGATTACCCAATTATTTTTTCCAATTAAGGGGCAATTTAGCGTGGCCAATCCACCTACTCTGCACATTTTTGGGTTGTGGGGGTGAAACCCACGCAGACACGGGGAGAATGTGCAAACTCCACACGGACAGTGACCCAGAGCCGGGATCGAACCTGGGACCTCAGCGCCGTGAGGCGGTTGTGCTAACCACTAGGCCACCGTGCTGCCCTAAGATCAGCATGACTGATCTGATTGTAACCTAAAGCCCACATTCCTGACGACCCCAATAACTTTTCACCCTCTTGTTAATCAGTAACCGATCTAGCTCTGCCTTAAAATATTCAGTCTCTGCTTCCACTGCCTTTTGAGGAAGTGAGTTCCAGAGACTCATCACCCTCTCAGAGAAAAGATTTTTCCTCATTTCTGACATCAATGAGCAATCCTTATTTTTAAACAGTGACCCCTAATTCTAGATTCTCCAACAAGGGGAAAAAAATCTCTCTGCATGCACCCTGTCACGACACCTCAAGGCCTTATGGGTTTCAATCAAGATGCCTCTTAATCTTTTAAACTCTGGTGGATACAGACATGACCTCTCCAACCTTTCCTCATAAGATAATATTAGCCTAGTAAACTTCAACTGAACTGCTTTAAGGAAAGATTAACATCTTTCCTTAAATAAGCAAATCAGTACTGTACATAATACACCAGATGCGGTCGCACCAACATCCAAGAATCATAGAATCCCTACATTGCAGAAGGAGGCTATTCAGCCCATCGAGTCTGCACCAGCCTCTGTTCCAATAGAGCACCCTCCCTGGGCCCAATCTCCAGCCCTATGTCTGTAACTCAACCTAACCTTTGGATACTAAGAGGCAATTTAACATGGCCAATTCACCTAACCTGCCCACCTTTGGACTGTGGGAAGAAACTGCGGTACCCAGCCAAACCCATACAGACAGGGGGAGAATGTGCGACCTCCACTCAGACAGTCATCCGAGGTCAAAGTCAAACCCAGTCCCTGAAGCTATGAGGCAGTAGTGCTGACCATTGTGCCACCCTGCCTTCCTGTACAAACTGAAGCATAACCTCCCTACCTTACCTTGGTAATCATTTCCACTCACAATAAATGATAACATTATATTAGCTTTCCTTCTTGTATTTTTGTGATTCGTTCATTGGGATACTATGCACCTCAGAGCTCTGGGGCGAAATTCTCCCCTACCCGGCGGGGCGGGGGGTCCCGGCGTAGCGGAGTGGCGCCAACCACTCCGGCGTCGGGCCTCCCCAAAGATGTGGAATTCTCTGCACCTTTAGGGGCTAGGCCCGCGCCGGAGTGGCTCCCGCTTTTGGTGCCATCGGCCTTTGGTGCTACGCCGCCCGGCGTCGGGGCTAGCCGAAAGGCCTTCGCCGGTCCGCGCATGCGCCGGTGCGTCAGCGGCCGCTGATGTCACCACTGGCGCATGCGCGGTGGAGGGGGTCTTCTGCCTCCGCCATGGTGGAGGCCGTGGCGGCGGCGGAAGAAAAAGAGTGCCCCCACGGCACTGGCCCGCCCGCCGATCGCTGTGCCCCAGAAGCAAGATAGAAAGAGAAATTTACAGAGATGTTCACTTTAAAGGAAAGCCGGTCAGAAAACAAACTAACGCATTTTAAGAGAATGAGTCAAATTTCCTTTTTGTTTGTAAGAGTTACAGGGAATGATTCAAACCAAATCCAAAAGCAGGTCTATTTAGATCAAAACAAAATAATTGCTCTCTTAACATGCTTTGAATATAAAGAGATAATCAAAAAAAGGACAAGGAAGAAAATCCCTGAGTAACCATGGATAAAGAATACTGCAGTCCACATACTGGAGGTGTCATTGGATACTGGAAATAACTTGTAGGGTCAGAGAGAAAAATTGAACCATTCTACTGCAAGTTTGGTTCAATTTCGCAACTGCTCCATTTGGTGCGGTAATGCCATATTTTGATCCTTAGATTATAAATGTTGCCACAGACAACCAACTGTTATTTCATTGTAACAAAGAACATTACCACACAGGAACAGGCCCTTCAGCCCACCAAGCCTGCGCCGATCCAGATTCTTTATTTAAACCTACTACTTATTGCCCAAACAATCTGTATCCCTCCATTCTCTGCATGTGTCTGTCGAGATACATCTTAAACATTGCTATCATGCCTGCCTCCACCATCTCCACTGACAGCACGTTCCAGGCACCCACCACCCTGTGCATGAATAACTTTCCCTGCTCATCAGGCAGCAGGGTAGCATGGTGGTTAGCATAAATGCTTCACAGCTCCAGGGTCCCAGGTTCGATTCCCGGCTGGGTCACTCACTGTCTGTGTGGAGTCTGCACGTCCTCCCCCTGTGTGCGTGGGTTTCCTCCGGGTGCTCCGGTTTCCTCCCACAGTCCAAAGATGTGCGGGTTAGGTGGATTGGCTGTGATAAATTGCCCGTAGTGTCCTAATAAAAGTAAGGGGGGGGGTTGTTGGGTTACGGGTATAGGGTGGATACGTGGGTTTGAGTAGGGTGATCATGGCTCGGCACAACATTGAGGGCCGAAGGGCCTGTTCTGTGCTGTACTGTTCTATGTTCTATCTTCCCTAAACTTCAACCTGTGCCCCCTTGTAATTGAGTCTTCCACCCTGGGAAAAAGCTTCTGACTATTCACGCTGTCTGCACCTCTCATAAGTTTGCAGACCTCAATCAGGTCTCCGCTCAACTTCCGTCTTTCCAATGAAAACAATCTGAGTTTATTCAACCTCTCCTCATAGCTAACACCCTTCAGACCAGGCAACTCCTGGTAAACCTTCCTTGCACTCTCTCCAAAGCCCATTCAGAAGCGAGTGATGAGTGCCATGTCATCAAAGACTGTAACAACTTTCTATCAGGACAAATGCTCCTGCTACCCGAATAAAGCTGAATGACAGTGCCATTACAATGTTGATAGCGTTTGAAACGATTACATTTGTGATTACAATATGTTGCAGGCTCAGAAATCAGGAAATAAAGCAGCTACCAACATTACTGCCACTCACCTACTGTCCTTAACCTGCTAAAATGTCAGCTTGGCTCAACTAGCAGTACTCTCATCTGATTCTCTTTGCAGACTAGAACACTTAATCGAAGATGACACTTCTATGGAGCTCTGTGGAATGCTCTATTTTGTCTAAAGCAGTATGTCAAACAGCTTAAAAGACCTCCATGGCACAATTTAAAGATTGCCCGGGCGAACTAAACCAACACTACCAGATTATCTAATTATTCATTTACTGTCTAAAGGACAAATTGTCTCCCATATTAAGTGTTGAATGGATGTCAGTTATTTTACCGAATGGTTCTTACCTAAAACTGCACTTCTATCCTGCTGGTATAATTATTAATCAAGTTGTATTACATTTGATGGTTCAAAGCAAACAAAATAAAGCTTTATATGGTAAGTCTTGAAATTGAAATAGTAAATCCCAATACTTATTTCCGATATCATTGTAGATAGACCAGTATTTATTTTTTGTTGCAGTTGTAAACACAGATCTGTTAGTAGCGAGTTTTCAGAATTTAATGAGAAAAGGAATACTTGAATTACACTTCGGAAACCCTCCATGGTGTCCGTGACCCCCACTAACAGATTGTGATTCATTAGCATTTCATTCACAGCAGCAAGACGCATATCTGTGTTTATATTTACCTGGAAAAGAAACAAATTAAGTGACTGAAGACAATAAAAATGTAAAACAAGTCATTTATACGTAAATGATTGATGAAAAATAAATCAATGAGCTGGGAGGGTTATCACGTTGCCCTTTCATCACTGGCATCTACGTTTCAATGCAGGCCAAACCGATGAAGGGAAAATCTCATCCCTCTGGTGATTGGCAAATTATGACACTAATTGAATTTAGATTGTGGGAAAGCAGTCAGAATCAGCACAAATCAGAAAAAAAGCTAATTTTTCACAATTTTGTCCGGAATCTCACAGCTTGAAAACATTAGTAAGTTTTAAGAGAGTGGTAAGTTTAAATTACTTACCTTTGCAGGGAACAGGAAGTTTGTCCCGTGGACTTCTGGGAAGGTTTACCCCTCCCTAGTTAATAAATTCTGGTGGAGAGGAAACCCGAGACACTACACGTGTAGTGTCTCCCACCCGCCCTCCTCCTCTAACCTAATAATAAGACCCATTGGGGTGAGCAGGTGAGTGCCTTATTACATTATTATTTCTCTTTTTCTTATTTGTTAACCAGAACTAGGTTGGAAAAGACTATAGCAGAGGTCTCCAAGTTTTTTTTTAACTGAAATTTATACAAAGTAATAAATTAATTAACTAATCAGAGATGGCTGGGCAGGTGATGTGCTGTAGCTGTATGATGTGGGAGCTGGCTGTTCCCCTTGTGAATGGCAATGACCACATCTGCAGCAAGTGTTGGTTGCTGGAAGATCTCCGGCTCAGAATTGATGATCTGGAGTCTGAGCTTCAAACACTGCGGCACATCCGGGAGGGGGAGAGTTACCTGGACACTTTGTTTCAGGAGGCAGTCACACCTGGGAGATTAAGTAATTCACATTCAGTAACTGATCAGGGACATCAGAGTGTGACTGTAAGTGAGGCAGGCAGAGGGAACCTGAGTTCAGGAGTGCAGGAGCCTCAGCCCTTGACCTTGTCCAACAGGTATGAGACTCTTGCTCCCTGTATGGATGAGGAAAGGGGCTCTGGACAGGATGAGCCAACTGACCACGGTACCATGGTGCAGAAGGCCATTCAAGAGGGGGGAGTAAAAAGACAAGTAGTTGTTATAGGGGATTCTATAATTAGGGGGACAGATAGTATCCTATGCAAGCCGGATCGGGAGTCTCGCATGGTGTGTTGCCTGCCCGGTGCCAGGGTGCGGGACATCTCTGACCGGCTTGAAAGGATACTGGAGCGGGAGGGGGAGGATCCAGTTGTTGTGGTCCACGTTGGGACTAACAACATAGGTAAAGCTAGGGTGGAGGACCTGTTCGGGGACTATCAAGCACTAGGAAGAAAATTGAAGTACAGGTCCTCAAGGGTCATAATCTCTGGATTACTGCCCGAGCCACGTGCCAATTGGCATAGGGATAGGAAAATTAGGGAAGTAAACACGTGGCTAAGGGATTGGTGTGGGAAAGAGGGATTCCACTTCATGGGACATTGGCATCAGTTTTGGAACCGGGGGGATCTGTACCGTTGGGACGGTCTCCACCTGAACCGATCTGGAACCAGTGTTCTAGCGAAGAGGATAAATAGGGTGGTCAGTAGGACTTTAAACTTCTGAGTTGGGGGGAAGGGAAAGTGAAAGCGACAGGGAGCAGGGAGTTAAATGGCAAGATACGCAGGAGGATAACATGTAGGCAGGTGGATTTAAGCTTGAGGCAGACTAGGAATGCAACAAAAAGGAAGGATAACTTTGGACATCTTAGGACTTCCAATATCTGTACTGATAAGAAAGTTAACATTAAGGCACTTTACCTGAATGCTCGTAGCATTTGTAACAAAGTAGATGAACTAATGGCACAGATCATCGTGAATGATTATGATGTGGTAGGCATCACAGAGACATGGCTGCAGGGGGTTCAGGACTGGCAGTTAAACATCCAAGGATATACAACCTATCGAAAAGACAGGGAGGTGGGCCGAGGGGGTGGGGTTGCCTTGTTAGTTAAGAACAAAATTAAATCTATGGCACTAAACGACATAGGGTCGGATGATGTGGAGTCTGTGTGGGTAGAATTGAGGAACCACAAAGGCAAAAAAACCATAATGGGAGTTATGTACAGACCGCCTAACAGTGGTCAGGACCAGGGGCGCAACATGTACCGGGAAATAGAAAAGGCATGTCAGAAAGGCAAGGTCACAGTGATCATGGGGGACTTCAATATGCAGGTGGATTGGGTAAATAATGTAGCCAGTGGATCCAAAGAAAAGGAATTCATGGAATGCTTACAAGATGGCTTTTTGGAACAGCTTGTCATGGAGCCCACAAGGGAGCAGGCTATTCTGGACCTAGTGCTATGTAATGAACCAGACTTTATTAAAGATCTTAAAGTAAGGGAACACTTAGGAAGCAGCGATCATAATATGGTTGAGTTCAGTCTGCAGTTTGAAAGAGAGAAGGCAAAATCGGATGTAATGGTGTTACAGTTAAATAAAGGTAATTACGAGGGCATGAGAGAGGAACTGGTGAAAATCAACTGGAAGCAGACCCTAGCAGGGAAGACAGTAGAGCAAAAATGGCAGGAGTTTGTATGCATAATTGAGGACACTGTACAGAGGTTCATCCCCAAGAAAAGAAAGATTATCCAGGGAGGGATTAGACAGCCATGGCTGACAAAGGAGGTCAGGAAATGTATCAAAGAAAAAGAGAGATCCTATAAAGTGGCCAAAAGCACCGGGAAATCAGAAGATTGGGAAGGCTACAAAAACAAACAGAGGTTAACAAAGAGACAAATAAGGAAGGAGAGGATCAAATATGAAGGCAGGCTAGCCAGTAATATAAGAAATGATAGTAAAAGTTTCTTTCAATACATAAGAAACAAACGTCAGGCCAAAGTAGACATTGGGCCAATTCAAACTGATTCTGGAAGGCTAGTGATGGGAGATGAGGAAATGGCTGGAGAACTTAATAAGTACTTTGCGTCTGTCTTCACAGTGGAAGACGTTAGTAATATCCCAAAAATTATAAAGGGTCAGGGGGCTGAGTTGAGTATGGTTGCCATTACAAAAGAGATGGTGCTAAAAAAGCTAAAAGGTCTTAAAATTGACAAATCTCCTGGCCCCGATGGGCTACATCCTAGAGTTCTGAGGGAGGTGGCTGAAGAAATAGCGGAAGCGTTGGTTGAGATCTTTCAAAAATCACTGGAGTCAGGGAAAGTCCCGGACGATTGGAAGATCGCTGTTGTAACCCCCTTGTTCAAGAAAGGATCAAGACAAAAGATGGAAAATTATAGGCCAATTAGCCTAACCTCGGTTGTTGGTAAAATTCTAGAATCGATCGTTAAGGATGAGATTTCTAATTTCTTGGAAGAGCAGGGTCGGATTAGAACAAGTCAACATGGATTTAGTAAGGGGAGGTCGTGCCTGACGAACCTGTTAGAATTCTTTGAGGAGGTGACAAGTAGGTTAGACCAGGGAAACCCAGTGGATGTGGTCTATCTGGATTTCCAAAAGGCCTTTGATAAGGTGCCACACAGGAGGCTGCTGAGTAAGGTGAGGGCCCATGGTGTTCGAGGTGAGCTACTGGCATGGGTTGAGGATTGGCTGTCTGACAGAAGGCAGAGAGTTGGGATAAAAGGTTCTTTTTCGGAATGGCAGCCGGTGACCAGCGGTGTCCCACAGGGTTCAGTGTTGGGGCCGCAGCTGTTCACCATATATATTAATGATCTGGATGAAGGGACTGGGGGCATTCTAGCGAAGTTTGCTGATGATACGAAGTTAGGTGGTCAGGCAGGTAGTGCTGAGGAAGTGGGGAGGCTGCAGAAGCATCTAGACAGTTTGGGAGAGTGGTGCAGGAAATGGCTGATGCATTTCAACGTGAGAAAATGTGAGGTCTTGCACTTTGGAAAAAAGAATCCAAGCATAGACTACTTTCTAAACGGTGAGAAAATTCATAATGCCAAAGTACAAAGGGATCTGGGAGTGCTAGTCGAGGATTCCCTAAAGGTAAACATGCAGGTTGAATCCGTGATTAAGAAAGCGAATGCTATGTTGTCATTTATCTCAAGAGGGTTGGAATATAAAAGCAGCGATGTGCTACTGAGCCTTTATAAGGCTCTGGTTAGGCCCCATTTGGAGTACTGTGTCCAGTTTTGGGCCCCACATCTCAGGAAGGACATACTGGCACTGGAGCGTGTCCAGCGGAGATTCACACGGATGATCCCTGGAATGGCGGGTCTAGCATATGAGGAACGGCTGGCGTTCCTGGGATTGTATTCATTGGAGTTCAGAAGGTTAAGGGGAGATCTAATAGAAACTTACAAGATAATACATGGCTTAGAAAGGATGGACGCAAAGAAACTGTTTCCGTTAGGCGAGGAGTCGAGGACCCGTGGGCACAGCCTTAGAATTAGAGGGGGTAAATTCAAAACAGAAATGCGGAGACATTTCTTCAGCCAGAGAGTGGTGGGCCTGTGGAATTCATTGCCGCAGAGTGCAGTGGAGGCCGGGACGCTAAATGGCTTCAAGGCAGAGATAGATAAATTCTTGATGTCGCGAGGAATTAAGGGCTATGGGGAGAATGCTGGGAGGTGGAGTTGAAATGCCCATCAGCCATGATTGAATGGCGGAGTGGACTCGATGGGCCGAATGGCCTTACTTCCACTCCTATGTCTTATGGTCTTATTAAAAAAAATTTTTTTTTAGAGTATCCAATTCATTTTTTCCAATTTAGCGTGGCCAATCTACCTACCCTGCACATCTTTGGGTTGTGGGGGCGAAACCCACGCAAACACGGGGAGAACTCCACACAGACAATGACCCAGAGCCGGAATCGAAGCCACAGCTTGAAAACATGACCAAAATTAATTTTTTTTAAAAATCATATTGTCTTGCTGGAGCATACTCATTTGAGGTTGGGGGCTAAAGCAGATTGTTGGGGGCTAAAGCAGGTTGGGAAGTAGTTTTGTCTTCTATCCAACCTGCATTTTGCCTAGAGGCACAGAAGTGTTCTACCCCTAGCACTGGCACCTCTCATCCTGAGGAGCAAAAGATGCACTAAAAACTAATATCTAAAACTGAAAACTGAATTGGAAAATGAATCCCAAAGGGTTTTCATCCGCATGGGTCAGAGTTTCACTCTGTAACTCATTAAAGAGTCAAACTACAAAATATAGAAATAAAGTCAAACATTTCACTGATTGCTGGCATTTCTGGCTTTACATCAAATCGACAGAATCAAAATTTATTTTAAAATCAATTTCTCTCTTCTTTCAGATCCCACGAACAATTGCTTAACAAAGAAGGCGGAGACACGTAATCTCCAATGGGGTATGTGCTGATTCTGTTCTTCATCCCAGTGGACAGAAGGTGTATCATGTACCGGTCTAGGTATCTCTGTAAGAACACAGAAAGCCAGAAAGTGATGGACAGGATACTGCAGCCGCGTCCCTGTGTACTCATAGGCTTTAATTGCATTGCATATTATGCATCTTCTTTCCATTTCTTCACATCTATATATTTTAAATATATATATAATATACATTAAAAAAAGGTGAATCCAAATATCAATTCCTGAAATACAATTAACACTCAATTGATAAACAGTTAACAGTCTCAACCTTCAATATTTCCATTGAGGAGCCAATGAATTTTCATCTAGAACCGTCGCCTAGTGTGTGGTGATAAGCTGACTATCATGTATATAGTATGGGAGGGCAGCACGGTGGCCTAGTGGTTAGTACAACCGCCTCACGGCGCTGAGGTCCCAGGTTCGATCCCGGCTCTGGGTCACTGTCTGTGTGGAGTTTGCACATTCTCCCCGTGTCTGCGTGGGTTTCACCCCCACAACCCAAAAATGGGCAGAGTAGGTGGATTGGCCATGCTAAATTGCCCCTTAATAGAAAAAATAATTGGGTAATCTAAATTTTTTTAAAAAATGAATATAGTATGGGTAGTTCATCATCACTGTAAATTCTATGACCCATGATCTGCATGCGTACTGTAAGTTATATGTTTTACTTGTAGTTCTAGCATCCGACCAGCAGGTGGGACGAGTACGGAGTCCCGGGACCCGGATGCACCGTGTTCCTTCAGAAGGTATTTGTGAGGAGTTGATATTAGAGTAGCTCTGTAATATCTCAGTGTAAATTAGTGTTAGATATTTATTTCCAACTGTATTCATCTTAGACATTTTAGTTGTTCGTTAGTGTAGTGTTAGTAATCAATAACTTTGTTTATGAAACAAAGTCTAACGTCCTTTGTTCACACGGCAATATGAGATTCCGCATCAGCCCAATCAAAGAACATTTCATAGTGGTGTGAGAATAATCATGACACCGCATGTTGGACAATAATAAGGTGCCTTTGCATTGCACACCTAAGTAGCAGCTATATTCCCCATACCTTCTTGGTGTATCTATCAAGGAGCAGAATCATGATTATGGTGGCTACTGTTGCACCCAGGCTCACAAGCAGGTAGAAGATTGGCATGTTCAAGCTGAGCCGATGAAAGATGGAGTAGATGTTTCCCCAGGCAGTCAAGTAGAAAATCTACAAAAGGGAAGTTAATAAATACATATGGAAAAGTACCCGTATCTGTGAAATCCAAACTTCAGTGGGATGATCATTGTTGTGGAACGTTCAATCAAAAGCTTAACACATCGATTACTGAGATGCACAGCATACCTACTTAACATTGAAGAAACTTGGTTTGCCGATCTCTGCCGGATAATTGTCAATCTTGCTCCAGTACTTGATGCTTTCAATGAGTAAATTTTATAATTAAAGGATAAGAACTTAATGAACTGACATTCTCGTAAGCGAGAGCTGTTTTAAAGGGAGTTTGACACTTATTTAAATAATAAATAATGCACATGGGATGCTGCCACAACTTCTATTCACTCATGTTTCCATGTGTTGATTAATCTACGAAAAATATCTGCGTTATAACAAAAGTCTTCCATCTCACCCACAGTACCTCAACCTGGGTTGGATATGGTATACATGATACCAGCACGGTAGCACAGTGGGTAGCACTGCTTTTTAAAAAATAAATGTAGAGTACCCAATTCAATTTTTCCAATTAATAGGCAATTTAGCGTGGCCAATTCACCTACCCTGCACATCTTTGGGCTGCGGGGGCGAAACCCACGCAAACACGGGTAGAATGTGCAAACTCCACACGGACAGTGACCCAGAACTGGGATTGAACCTGGGACCGGCACCGTGAGGCAGCAATGCTAACCGCTGCACCACCGTGCTGCCCCGCACTGTTGCTGCACAGCTCCAGGGTCCCAGGTTCGATTCCCGGCTTGGGTCACTGTTCGGAGTCTGCACGTTCTCCCCGTGTCTACGTGGGTTTCCTCCGGGTGCTCGAGTTTCCTCCCACAAGTCCTGAAAGATGTGCTGTTAGGTGAATTGGACATTCCAAATTTTCCCTCAGTGTACCCAAACAGGCTCCGGAATGTGGCGACGAGGGGCTTTTCACAGTAATTTCATTGCAGTGTTCATGTAAGGCTACTTATGACAATTAAGATTATTATATTATTAT
Source organism: Scyliorhinus canicula (assembly GCF_902713615.1). Lineage (NCBI taxonomy): Eukaryota > Metazoa > Chordata > Chondrichthyes > Carcharhiniformes > Scyliorhinidae > Scyliorhinus > Scyliorhinus canicula. The sequence continues at coordinate 38,475,419 of NC_052166.1, read as the reverse complement.
ACATGGCAGCACTGCTGACATGTAGAATAATAGGACAATCCCTGAATGGATTTCCGGACATTATTGGGTCAAGACTTCCGTGGATGGGCAATCCCTGTCGGATTTCCACTCTGCTCCTATTTTCTTACCTTTGACTGGAGCTCCACAAGTTTCTCACCCACATTCTGACTTGGGCCTGCTGAGAAACGAGGAGCGGTGTATTTGGGGGTAGGGAGTAATTGGTGGTCAGGAGGTAGTCAGGGTGTGTTGGGTATCAGTAGCATAGCTACCCAGGAGTTATTACTGGTTTTAATCCTTCTAATTTTTCCTTGGGAACTATACTGGTACATGAGTCCCTCAATTTTAAATTGGAGTTTCAAAGGGTTCCAGATGTAGGGTTGTTCCCCAACAGAAGCTGAAACTTCTCGGCCAATTCCCATTGGAAGTAGATGGGAGGTAGGCGGAGGACCCGGATCCGGATCTTCTGGTGAGGAGAAAGGAGTTACAGGCGAGGTCCGATTTTCTGTTAACAGGGAAGGTGCTTTGGCAGCTGAGAAGGGCGAGGGGGGTCGTTTATGAGCATGGGGAGAAGGCCAACCACATGTTGGCGAGCCAACTCCACAGACCAGCAGCGGGGAGGGAGATAGTGCGAGTCGGAGATGGGACGGGTGAGGTATTGGTGGCACCAGTGCAGGTGAGCAAGGTTTTTGAAGAGTTTTATAGGGACCTGTATAGGTTGGACCAGCGGAAGATGCATCGGATATGAGGGTTTTTGGGTGGTTGAAGTGCCCGGAGACAGGAGAGAGAGGGCGAGACTGAAGGAGTCAGTGGGGGTGGAAGAAGTGCAGGTAGCACTAGGAAAGATGCAGACGGGTAAGGAACTGGGGTTGGATGGTTTTCCCGTGGAGTTTTTTAAGAAGTTTAAGGATAAGTTAGCACCGCTCTTGATAGAAATGTTTGAGGATGCGATGGTTAGGGAGGCCTTGCCCGAAACAATGGGTCGTGCGTCCATTTCGTTCTTGCTTAAAAAGACTAAGAATCCGGTGGAGGGTGGGTCCATAAGACCATAAAACATAGGAGCAGAATTAGGCCACTCAGCCCATTGAGTCTGCTCCACCAATCAATAATGGCTTAACTTTTTCTCATCCCCATTTTCCTGCCTTCTCCCCATAACCCCTGATCCCATTATTGATCAAGAGGGTCACATAGGCTCATATCTCTGTTGAATGTGGATGCCAAGATACTGGTGAAGGTGCTGGCATTGAGGTTGGAGGAGTACCTTTGAATTGGGGAGGATCAGATGGGATTTGTTAAGGGGAGGCAATTGTTTTCGAATGTGTGGCAACTGTTCAATGTGGTGATTTCTCCGGCAGAAGGAAATTGGAGGTGGTGGCGGCGTTGGATGCGGAGAAAGGGCGGGATTCTCCAACTCCCCCGCCAGCCCGGAGAATCGGCGGGAGGGGGGGAGGGTGCGTGAATCCTGTTCCGCCACCCTGGCGCTAGCTGCAGGATTCTCCAGCGCCGGTTTTTTGGTGGGGGCGGAATCGCGGCGCGCCGATCAGGGGCCGATGGCAGCAGCCCCCCGGCGATTATCAAGCCCGCGATGGACCAAGTGGCCGCCTGTGTTCGGCGGGTCCGGCCAGCGCATATTACACCAGGTCCGTACCGGTTGGACCTGGCTCTGCGGGCAATCTGCGGAGTCCACAGGGGGGTGCGGGGGGATCTGGCCCGGGGGAGGGGGTGCCTCCACGGTGGCCTGGCCTGCGATCGGGGCCCACCGATCTATGGGCGGCCTATGCCGTGGAGGCACTCTTTCCCTCCGCGCCGGCCGGTGTAGCCCCTCTGCGCATGTGCTGGGATGACGCCAGCACAAGCTGGCGCTCCCACGCATGCGCCAACTCAAACTGGCCGGTGGATGCCCTTCGCCGCCGGCTGGCACGGCGCCAACCCTGCAAGCGCCGGCCGAGCCCCTTAAGGTGCGGAGGATTCCTTCCAGGTGGCCCGGCGCCGGAATGGTTCACGCCACTCCTCGGCGCCGGTACGGCCCACCCCGCCGGGTACAGGAGAATCCCACCCAGGGTGTTTGATCGGGCGGAGTGGTTATGGAGTGTGGCAGAAGTTTGGGATTGGGCCTAGGTTTGTGGTGTGGGTTAAATTGTTGTATAAGGAACCAATGGCGTGTGTGTGATTGAATGATATGAATTTAGTGTACTTTCCGCTTCATCGGGGAACATGGCAGGGGTGCCCCATGTCTCTCTTCCGTTTGTGCTGCCGATAGAGCCCTTGACCATTGCATTGAGGTGCTTGGATTTATGCAAGGGGATAGCAAGGGGGTGGGAGGGGGGAGGAGCACAGGTATACAGATGGTCGGTGATATATTTCAGACCTGAGCTCTTCAAGGGGGACATAATGGGTCTGATTAAGAGATGTGGGGCGTTTTTGGGATACAAGTTGAATTTGGGGTAAAGTGAGTATTTTGTGGTGTCTTCTCCAGGGTTGGGGGTGGGAGTCGGAGGGTTGTAATTGTAGGTGGCAATATCCCATTTCAGGTATTTGGGAGTGCAGGTGGCCAGGATTGGGCGCGGCTTTGTCAGCTGAGCTTTACGAGTCCTATTGGGTGAAAGTGGATTTAGTGAGGTGGGATAGTCTTCCTCTGTCACTGGCAGGTCGGGTGCAGGTCGGGTGAAGGCAATCAAGGTGAACATTTTGCCACGGTTTTCATTCTTATTTCAGTTCCTGCTGGTCTTTTTTGCTGAAGTTGTGTTTTAAGAGGGTAGACAGGTTGGTTTCATTGGTTGTTTCAGCAGGGAAGGTGGCCAGGATGAGGAAGGTTGCGTTTCAGAAGGGTCGGCAGTTGGTGGACTTGGGTCTTCCGAACTTGCTGTATTATTACTGGACGGTGCACGTGGAGAAGGTGTGGGGCTGGAGTAGGGGGGGCGGAGGCTTTATGGGTGAGGATGGAGGCAGGTTCTTAACGAGGGTCAGGGTTGCGGGCGCTGGCGACAGCAGCACACCCGTTTACCCCAGGGAAGTATTTGGGAAATCCTGTGGTGGTTGCCACGTTGGAGGCAGTTTCGGCAGCACTTTAGGGTGTCGAGGCTGATGCTGATCCGGAAGAATCATGGGGCGGGTTTCTCCGAGTCTCTGTGCTGAAATCAGGCTCGGCGCAGGGACGGAGAATGGGCGTCAGACTGGCGATCGGAGAATTGCCGCCAATTTGGCGTGCGGTTGACATGGCGTCAGTTGGGGGCCAGTGAAAGAGGCCCCCGCGGCGATTCTCTGCCAGCAACTGGCCGAGTTCACGCCAGCGTGGGTCTCTCATGGTCGCACCCGGTAGGAACGTTGGCTGTGTCTGCAGCCACCCTGGTGGGGGGCAGGGAGATCCTTCACCTGGGGTTCTCCAGGACGGCTACAGTTCCGATCGGGGGCCACCGATCCATGGGCGCACGCAATCCGGAACTGGGCCTATGTTGTCGGTGCTGGTCCGCGGTGTGGGTCGACCATGTCGTGCAGCGCGGATGACCGAGGCCGCCGCCGTGCTCTTGCGCGGCCCCTTGACCGGAAGTGCAGGGCGCTGTATCAGCAAAGTTAACGAGCGGGATTCTCTGTTTCCCAACGGTGATTCCATAATCGGCGATCGGGTGGAGAATCCCTTTTTACGATGGAATCGGGGATGGTGCCTGTTTACACACGCTCCACACCCTCTATCATCGAGGAGCGCACTGCACACCGTTGGGACGGACTCAGGACGTCACCTCATAGATCATAGAATTTACAGCGCAGAAGGAGGCCATTCGGCCCATCGAGTCTGCACCGGCTCCTGGACAGAGCACCCTACCCAAGGTTAACACCTCCACCCTATCCCCATAACCCAGTAACCCCACCCAACACTAAGGGCAATTTTGGACACTAAGGGCAATTTATCATGGCCAATCCACCTAACTTGCACATCTTTGGACTGTGGGAGGAAACCGGAGCACCCGGAGGAAACCCACGCACACACGGGGAGGATGTGCAGACTCCACACAGACAGTGACACAAGCCGGAATTGAACCTGGGACACTGGAGCTGTGAAGCGATTGTGCTATCCACAATGCTACCATGCTGCCCTGTGGACCTGAAGGATCTTCCCCCGATGCTCCGCCCCCGATGGGTCGAGCTCCCGACCGAGCGGTCGACTTGTGGTCTCAGCGGTCGGGAACCCGGCGTGGAGGCTGCGAACTGTGTCCACCGCCGCCACAGTCGGGTGGGATCTGTGCAGCTGGCCGGGGGGTGGGCTTCCGCGAGGGTTGGGGGGACTGGTGGGGGGTGGCCAGAGGGTGTCCGGAGGGCAGGTCGGGTCCGGGCACAGGCACTGCCATCTTTTACGGCGTGACGGCTGCATGTGGTCGTTGTGCGCATGCACGACCACAGAGCCGGCAATTCTCTGGCTGTTTTTGTCGTGGAGGCTGGGCGTTTTACGTGGCATGGCTGCTAGCCCTTTACCGGTTGGAGAATCGGTGCTGGGGCGCCGCTGATTTTTTTTATGACTTAAAACACCATGGATCCTCCTGATAGAGCCTGGAAATCGGAGAATCCAGCCCAAGCTTTTCAAACATTGATATGTGAGCCAGGCTGCAAGTTCCTCACATTGGTGAGCACCACAACTTCAAAATAAGCAATCTCATCGTCACCACTCACCTGCTGAGAGTGATTTAGATTAATAGTCCCTTAAAAGTGAGATGTTTGCGATCCAGGCGAGGGGACAGGAGAGGCGATTAGTGAAGCTGCCGTTTAGATTAGTAGGGGGAAGCTTTAGGTATCTAGGCATTCAAGTGGTGCGGGAATGGGACTGGCTGAATAAATTAAATCTGGCCCGGCTAGCAGACCAAATGAAGGACGATTTTCGGAGATGGGTCGCGCTCCCGTTGTCATTAGTTGGGAGGGTGCAGACAGTGGAGATGAATTTGTTTCCTGTTCGTGTTTCAGTGTCTCCCCATCTTTATTCCACGGTCCTTTTTTAAACGGGTCAACAAAGTGATCTCTGGCTTTGTTTAGGTGGGCAAGACCCCACGAGTAAGGAAGGTAATGCTTGAGCAGAGTCGGGGAGAGGGCAGGTTGGCGTTGCCAAATTTTAGTAACTATTACTGGGCGGCGAATATAGCCATGATCAGGAAGTGGGTGGTGGGGGAGGGGACGGCATGGGAGCGTATGGAGGCGGCTTCATACAAGGGCACCAGTTTGGGGGCGTTGGTAACTGCACCTCTGCCGTTCCCGCCGGCACGGTACTCCACCAGCCCCATGGTGGTGGCGGCCCTGAGAGTCTGGGGGCAATGGAGGAGACATGTGGGAGCAGAGAGAGCATTGGTCTGGTCCCCAATCTGTAACAATCGCCGGTTTTCCCCAGGAAGTATGGATGGGGGATTCCGGATATGACGGAGAGCAGGGATTGAGAGGAGGGGGGATATGTTTTTAGAGGGGAGCTTTCCGAGTATGAGGGCGCTGGAGGAGAAGTTTGCGTTGGCGAGGGGAAACAAATTCAGGTATCTGCAGGTGTGGGACTTCCTACGTAAACAGGTGTCAACCTTCCCGCTCCTACCGCTAAGGAGGGTTCAGGATGGGTAGTTTCCAGAGGGTAGGTAGGAGAAGGGAGCATCTCGGACATTTACAAGGAACCTATGGGGTCAGAGGTGACGCAGACCGAGGAGCATATGCGCAAGTGGGAGGAGGAGCTGGGAGGCGAGATAGGGGATGGTCTATGGGCAGACGCGTTGAGTAGAGTCAACACGTCCACAACATGTGCCAGGCTCAGCCTGATACAATTTAAGATCGTTCACCGGGCTCACATGACAGTGGCCCGGATGAGCAGATCCTTTGGGGTGGAAGACAGGTGTGCAAAATGTGCGGGAGGACCAGTGAACCATGTCCACATGTTCTGGGCATGTCCGAAGCTTAGGGGATTTTGGCAGGGGTTTGCAGATGTAACATCCACGGTGTTAAAAACAAGGGTGGCGATATTCGGGGTGTCGGAAGACCCGGGAATCCAGGAGGAGAAAGAGGCAGACGTTCTGGCCTTTGCTTCCCTGGTAGTCCGGAGGCAGATACTATTGGCTTGGAGCGACTCAACGCCCCCGAAGTCAGAGACCTGGCTATCGGACATGGCTAGCTTTCTCTATTTGGAGAAAATTAAGTTCGCCTTGAGAGGGTCACTGTTAGGGTTCGCCCGGAGGTGGCAACCGTTCGTTGACTTCTTCGCGGAAAATTAATCATCAGCAGAAGTGGGGGGGGGGGGAGGGGGGGGGCATAGTTTAGCTCAGAGTAGGGGGTTAATAAAGGTATGACCTGTAAGGGAGGGAGAGGGCTTTTGCACTATGTTTATAGTTTAATGTACATTGTTTATTGTGTCGTTGTTATAATACCAAATAATACCTCAATAAAATGTTTATTAAAAAAAAGATTAATAGTCCCTTGCAGTGGAATTTCCCATCCACTTTAAACATTCTCCAAACATTTATCATTCAGAGTCAGTCAGTCCCAGATGTCGAAACCACTCAGTTATTTCCAGCAGCTCTGAAAGATCACACAACCAAGTCAAAGTTTAAATGTTCAACGTCTAATATGTTAAGTATTTTGGACAATTAGTGCAGAATTTTAACTTTGCACCATCTTGTAAAATGGGTGCCAGAGTGTTCTCTGCCTGATTGTCCCCTCTCCTGATGAGCATTTCCACTGACTTCAGGAGAAATGTAAAACGGGTAGTGAATTTACAATCATCTCTTTTACGCTACTGCACAAAGCAAAATTCCAGTGAAATTTTGATTTACCTCCTGAAAAACAAATTTGTTTAATTTCATATCGTAGAATTTCTTCAGCATCTTAAAAGACTACTCGGCCACGTTGACAAGGACTATTCAGGCTTAAAATGATTACGAATATTTTCAATGAGCTCCTGCAACAAATTCTACTGTGTTCTCTTTAGGCTATGGCAACTCATAATCTTTCCTCGTAACAAAAACTCACCACGACCAGTACCAGCCTGAAGGCCCGAGAGTTAAAGAATATGTATCTTCGTACCTCTGAATCCATCAGTGAACTCTCGATTTGATTTCTGTAACCGCCAGCAGGTAGCTGTAGTTAGAAAGAAAAGCAGCATCTTTAGGCAAGCAGTTTACAGGAATAGTTCCAGGGATGAGAAACGTCAGTCAGGAGGATAGATTGGAGAGGTTGAGACTGTTCTCCTTGTAGAGAAGGCAGCCGAGAGGAGATTTGGAACATAGGAATTGGGAGCAGAGGTAGACAATTCAGGCCTTCGAGCCTGCTCCCGCTATTCAATAAGATCATGGCTGATCCCTTCCTGGTCTCATATCCACCTCCCCTACCGGTATCCCATGTCCCTTCAACCCGTTTTTTACAATCAGAAATATATCTATCTCCTTCTTGAAACCATTTGATGATTTAGATTCCACCGCACTATGGGGCAGCAAACTCCACACGCATGGACCACCCTCTGTGAGAAGTAGTTCCTCTGCATTTGACAGAGATATTCAAAATCGTGAGGTGGTTGGACACAATAGACAGGGAGAAACTCTTCCTCCTTGTGAAAGAATCAAGAAAAGAGGACACATCTCAAGGCGATTTGCAAAACAAAATGTGATGTGAGAAAAAACGTTTTCACGCAGCATGTGATTCGGGTCTGGAGTGCACTGCCTCCAGAAAGGGGAAGGGAATGGCACGAGATCATAATGCACATTTGGACAGCCGATACAGACACGATGGGCCGAATGGCCTCCTGTAACAATTCTGTGAGAAAACAGTGAAAGAAGGAAATGTAGAACAAAAGCAAATTACTGTGGATGCTGGAATCTGAAACCAAAAGAGAAAATGCTGGAAAATCGCAGCAGGTCTGGCAGCATCTGTGATGAGAGTAAAGACTGTTTCACGACCAGGTGACCCTTTGTCAAAGGAAATGTAGAATATTGTGTTAGAACTACCACTGTATCTCACAAGTCAAATGCATCGATCAGATAAAAGGTTGGCAACTGGACTCTCCGTTCCTGAGACAAAGTTTTGATGCTGGGGCAGGATTCGTGGACTTCCACGACAGCAAAACGTGCGCCGCACCTGGACCGATTCAGTGACCGTGGAGAGTCTAGCACCGGCGCCACTAGGAACACATCGATTCCAATGGGAAACGGTGTGGGATCCACCGGGTCCATGATTGACACTTGTGAGGCTGACAAGCTGCAGCCACATTTACACATTACACTCCCCACACACACTCATCCCAGCCAACAAGATGGCACTGGTTGCACTGGAGCACGTCCATCCCTCTGATGGGTTGGCTGGGACCAGAGGGCATCTAGGGGCATGGCCTCAGGGCGACACCCATATGACCTGTGACTCTAAGTTCACAGTGGGCAGTCAGCGACATGCGCAGCTGCAAGGCAGCCTTCCAGGCTGCGGCAATGGTGTTCCATGCTCATCTACTCCGACCCCACATCCCCGGGCCAACCCCTGCTACTTTCCTCGGCAGAAGCCCCCTAGCCAGCGGTACAACTGTCAGCAAACAATGGCGTCATTGGAAACTTTCTCCCTTCTCTCTCCCTCAGCAGACGCCATTTGTTTCACAATTTGTAAAAGCAAAAGTGAACCGTGCTGTTGGGAATTCGCCCCAGTGGAGGCGGAAAATCACGGCGGCCCCGGAGAATGCCGGGTCAGGCCCGCTAATGATATGCCAATGGCGTTTACTGTACGTGCGTTCTGGAATGCACTGATGCCGCTGTTCAGGCACCTGAGATTTAAGATTTGGCGTGAAACTGGCATCGGCCACAATTGTGGCGTCAAACCCGATTCTCCACCCAATCGTGCATCGCGATAACGGTATCGGCCGGCAGAGAATCCCGCCTTACACCTATGCACCATGATCTATCAACTTTTGAGGATCAATTAGACACATCTATGGTTGAGATTTGCATCATGAATTAGATGATTAGGGCGGCACGTGGCGCAGTGGTTAGCACTGCAGCCTATGATGCTGAGGACCCGGGTTCGAATCCCGGCCCTGGGTCACTGTCCGTGTGGAGTTTGAACATTGATTTGATTTGATTTATTATTGTCACATGTATTGGTATACAGTGAAAAGTATTGTTTCTTGCATGCTGTACAAACAATGCATACCGTACATAGGGAAGGAAGGAGAGACTGCAGAATATATTACAGTTATAGCAAGGTGTAGAGAAAAGATCAACTTAATATGAGGTAGGTCCATTCAAAAGTCTGATGGCAGTAGGGAAGAAGCTGATCTTGAGTTGGTTGGTACGTGACCTCAAGCTTTGGTATCTTTTTCCTGACGGAAGAGGTGGAAGAGAGTATGTCCGGGCTCCATGGGGTCCTTAATTATGCTGGCTGCCTTTCTGAGGCAGCGGGAATTGTAGATAAAGTTAATGGATGGGAGGCTGGTTTGCATGATGGACTGGGCTACATTCACGACCTTTTGTAGTTTCCTGTGGTCTTGGGCAGAGCAGGCTCCATACCAAGCTGTGATACAACCAGAAAGAATGCTTTCTATGGTGCATCTGTAGAAGTTGGTGAGGGTCGTAGCTGACATGCCAGATTTCCTTAGTCTTCTGAGAAAGTAGAGTCGTTTGTGGGCTTTCTTAACTATAGTGTCGGCATGGAGGGACCAGGACAGGCTGTTGGTGAGCTGTACAGCTAAAACCTTGAAGATCTCAACCCTTTCTACTTCGTTCCCATTGATGTAGACAGGAGCATGTTCTCCACTACGCTTCCTGAAGACGATCTCCTTCGTTTTGTTGACATTGAGGGAGTGATTATTGTCGTCGCACCAGTTCATCAGATTGTCTATCTCATTCCTGTGCTCTGTCTCACCATTGTTTGAAATCCGACCCACTAGGGTGGTGTCATCAGCAAATTTGAAAATCGAGTTGGAGGGGAATTTGGCCTCACAGTCATAGGTGTATAAGGAGTATAGTAGGGGGCTGAGAACACAGCCTTGTGGGGCACCAGTGTTGAGGATGATCGTGGGGAAGGTGTTGCATAACTTTACTGATTGTGGCCTGTGGGTTCAAAAGTTCAGGATCCAGTCACAGCCAAGGCCAATGACATGGAGATTGGAGATGAGTTTCATAGGAATGATGGTGTTGAAATCTGAGCTGTAGTTGATAAATAGGAGTCTGACATAGATGTTATCTAAGTGTTCCAGGGTAGAGTACAGGGCCATGGAGATGGCACTGCTGTGGACATGTTGCAGTGGTAGGCGAACTGTAGTGGATCAAGGCAAACCGGGAAGCTGGAGTTGATTTGTGCCATGACTAACCTTTCAAAGCACTTCATGATTATGGATGTCAGAGCCACTGGTCGATAGCCATTAAGGCACATTGCTTGACGTTTTTTGGTACAGGGATGATGGTTGTCTTCTTGAAACAGATAGGGACCTCAGATTGTTGTAAAGAGAGGTTGAAGATGTCTGCGACTACCCCCGCCAGCTGATCCGCACAAGACCTGAGTGCTCGTCCGAGTACCCCATCCGGGTCAGTGGCTTTCCGTGGGTTGACCTTCGAGAAGGCTGCTCTGATATCTGCAGTGGTGATCTCAGATACAAGTTCATCCGTGGCTTCTGGGGTGGAGGGCTCGCTCTCACTGACCTCTTGCTCAAAGTGGGCATAGAATTCGTTGAGCTCATCAGGGAGGGGTGCGTTGGAGCCGACGATTTTACATGCCTTCATCACAGTGGCGTGCAGAGGTCTGGTGATGCCCGGGGCAAATCTTGATTGTATGCCCCAAAGACTCAAGTATAAGGCCTAATATACTGAGAAATATTATGAGAAAGGAAAACATTTTGAATATATAAACACAGATGAAACATGAAATAAACGCTTTATTCGATTTTAATATAAATCAATCAAATTTATTAAGTTCTTTTCCCCAAATGATACCTCCTGTCACAAAACACCTGAACTACTTCACTTTTTACATCAGCTGTGAGAAATTCTTTTTCAATGCTTATTAAAGCCAGGTTGGTCAGTCGCTCCTGTGACATAGAAGACCTCAGATATGTTTTTATTAATTTCAGTTTTGAAAATGACCTTTCACAGCTTGCGACTGAAAATGCGATTGTAAGCAGTAATCTGTATGAAACACACAGCGTCGGAAAGACATCCCTCCAATACTGCAGTAAAGACTCCAGAGCATCTTTAGGATCAGGGGGAACTCTATTCCCTCCAGCTCGAAGGAGCATCACAAAATCAATAATTTTGTCATATAACTGAATTGCAACCACATCATTGTCATTATAATTTGCAAAGTCTGAACATTCCTTTTTTAATTTCTCTCTTTCTTGTTCATCTTCAATCACTCCTGAATTCAAGTTCAGAAGAAAAGAAAATCGGTCACTGAGTCTTTGAAGACGGACACTGCGGTCTTCAATTTCAGTTTTTAATCTGTTCACAATCTCTACCATTACTCTATTCATTTCTTCTTGTGCCGTCAGTCCACTATCTCTTGCTGACTCTCCAGGCATTATTATTCTTCTCCTTGTTCGTGCAATTGGTATTCCCCAATTTTGACAATATTCATTGGCTAAATCTATTGCATTGTGGATAATTTCGTCATTCTTCAAATTCAAGATATGAATAAGTCCTCTCAGATCACACGAAGCTTCATGGAACCCCATTTTCGGATCCTGCAAACGTTTTGAGACTTTATCCACTGATAAAACTGAGTACCAAAAATTTAATAAAGCTATAAATGGGAACTGTTGAATAGAGTTCAGTAGCGATCCTGCATCAGATTTAGTTTCCCTTGAAAATTCTCCTTCCAGCAGGTGTTGAAGGCTTGCAATAACGTTGTCACACTCTTCGTGGATTACTTGCACAGCATCATGGCTGGAACTCCATCTTGTGTCACACTGTCTTTTCACAGTCCGAGTGACAAATGATTTTAACACTTCCCAACGAGAAGTAGATGAAGAAAAAAAAGTAGAGTTTTTCTAGAATGCCAAAAAATGTAACAACAACAGGTTGCACCTCACTTGCATGGACACAGGACAAATTGAGGCTGTGGTTCTCGCAGTTCACAAACACAGCTTTTGGGTTAACTTCAAGAATTTTTTGTTGAACACCTCCTCTCACTCCAGCCATAACTGCTGCGTTATCATATGCTTGACCACGACAGTCATTCATGGAAATTTTGTCTTCTTCCAATTTTTCCTGAATTTTATTTACCAGGCTGACTGCATCTTTCTTGTTGACTTGAAAAAATCCCAGAAATGTCTCCTTTATTTCTACTTTTCTGTTTTCATCAATATGAACGTAACGCAGAATTTCAGAAACCTGATCTTCATGGGCAATATCTGGAGTTGAATCCAGCATTATGCTAAAATATTTTGCGTCCTTAATTTCGGAAATTATATTTTTCTTGACAGTTTCACCAAGAAGATTGATTATTTCGTTTTGAATTCTGTTGGACAAGTAGGTGACACTTTTTGGTTTCTCTTTCCCTCTCTGCAAGTGTTTTGCTAAGATGTCATCATATTTGGCCAAAAGTCTGATTGTTGCTAGAACGTTTCCTGTATTTTCACTGACTGTCTCCCCTGGCTCTGATAACCCAGATATTCCTTCTCCTCGATGTCCACGATCGGCCAGATTCTGTTTTGCCAGAAAGGATATAACCTCGACAATCCGTTCAGTTATAGCTTTCCATCTTTTCTTTTCAGCAGACATTTGCTGTTGAAGTTCAGCATCTATCGTAGTTGAATGATGGAGTCGAACTACAAGGTTCAGGTATTCCCTCATGTGAGCTCTATGAGAAGGGCTTTTCTCATGGTCAGGTATTGTTGGATTTAATTTTCTCCAAGTGGAGAAACCGTCTTCCTTTCCAAAGTTTGACACAGACAACAAATGCTCCTTTGAAAACAAAAAGCAAACAAAACAGTAGCATGCTTTCCGATATGGAGAGTATAACAACCATTTTCTCTCCACAATTTCTCCGTTTGTGGAAACTTTATCAAACCACTGTTTGGAAAATGATCTCCCATCCTTCTCAGCAAATGGACCACTTTTATTCTGATATCTTTCAGGGCCATGTTGTAATATTGTCATCTTCAAATGATCTGGAATCGGTTTCTTCAAACAGCCAAAATCGCTTCTTTGCAAAAATATGCAAATATCTTCTTTATTTTCTTCACATGGATCATCATCCTGACAACGAGACTGAGGAGAGAGAGTATTATGTTCTGACCGAGCTGAATCCGTATCAGAAAAATCCTTCTCTGCACCCACATCATCTTTTACTTCTCCAGCTTCTCCTACTTCTTCTTTACTTCTTTTTATCCATGCATCTAATGCCCCTCTTTGATGGGGCTCTTCTTCGACTCTGGCCCTCTTTTTTTTCCTGTTCTGTGCTCCACTCGGTTGTACACGAAATACTCGTAACATTTCATTTTCTATCTCAAAAACCGTAAGACGCATGAGAAAATGGGAAGAAAATGGTAAACAATCGGTCAGTTGCAGACGGATAAACCATATTTCATTTCTTTGTTCCTTCGTATCAAATTATTTCACACTGATTCTCCACTGATAATTTTGTGCAATTTATATCATAGACTTGCAAATTAGTGGTATCTGTATTCGAATATTAGCATGTTAAGGAATAAATGTCTCCTATTCCGAGATTAAATGCCATAGCAGTCCTCTGATCATCCAGGCTTCACTCTTACTACATCCCACGTAAATATTTCATTAAATATCGCCAGAAAACCTATAAAAACCGTAGTTGCATCTGTTCTAAAGCTATTCACTGACCTGAGTAGGTAAAAGAACTAATCTAGATGCACAAAAAGCTGAAGAAAAGACGAGTTATGACTCGAGGAAACGCAGGAACGAACAGCCACGTCTGCTTGTTGCTTTTGATGGTTGCACCACGTACATCATGCGCATGCGTGTGGGGGGGATGGGGAGAAGGACCATTTTCTCTAGACAGAAAGGGTACACCATGTTAAAGGAATAAAGGGCTAACAACTGCCTCTGCAGTGTGGTGAGCCTCCAAAAATTGATTTATCACCGCTGAAATTTTAAAATTACTATCTTATTTCCTTCTCTGGGGCAGCACGGTGGCCTAGTGGTTAGCACAACCGCCTCACGGAACTGACGTCCCAGGTTCGATCCCGGCTCTGGGTCAATGTCCGTGTGGAGTTTGCACATTCTCCCCGTGTCTGCGTTGGTTTCGCCCCCACAACCCAAAAAATGTGCAGAGTAGGTGAATTGGCCATGCTAAATTGCCCCTTAATTGAAAAAAATAATTGGGTAATCTAAATTTTTTAAAAAATTAAAAAAAAAAAAAAAACAATTTTTTTTTTCCCTTCTCTGATTGGATGCCCCCATCCAATGGATGCCCGGGGCCAATGCACCGTCGGCCCCCCCCTCTGCACGCCACTGCTTCATCATGTAGCCCGTTATGTCTTGCAGACCTTGTCATAGACGGCGGGGATCCGTGTGGCTAGCCTGGGACGCGAGCTTGGTCCGGTACTGTCTTTTGGCATCTTTGATGGATTTCTTTAAATCATATCTGGCTTTCTTGTAGAGGTCAGGGTCGCCTGACTTGAACGCCTCAGAACTAGACTTCAGCAAGCAGTGGATATCCCTGTTCATCCAGGGTTTCCGGTTGGGGAACACACGGATTTGCTTCTTTGGCACACAGCCTTCTACACACTTACTAATGAAGTCAGTTACTGTACTGGCGTACTCCTTCAGGCTGGTCGCAGAGTTTTTAAATACTGACCAATCCACTGACTCTAAGCAGTCCCGTAGGAGATCATCCGATTCCTCAGACCAACAATACACAACTTTCTTTGACGGATTCTCCCGCTTCAGTTTTTGCTTATAAACCAGGAGCAGGAGCACAGCCTTGTGGCCAGTTTTGCCAAAGTGTGGGCTTGCGATAGAGCGGTAGGCATGTTTAATATTTGTGTAGCAGTGGTCCAGGATGTTTGGGCCTCTGGTGAAACAGGTGACATGTTCGTGGTAACTTGGTAGTATGCTCTTGAGCTTGGCCTGATTGAAGTCCCCAGCTACAACGAACAAGCCCTCGGGATGTTTCGTTTCAAGACAATTTGTGGTGGTGAATATTTCGTCCAGTGCGAGTTTCACGTTCGCATGGGGAGGGATGTAAACTGCTGTCAGGATAACAGAGCTGGTTCCGGGACCTGTTTGTGGCCAACGTACAAGAGGAAGAATAGTCGGGTGGCCAAGAATCAGGGGAAAATGGACGGGAATCAGGGGAAGGTAGCCGGGGGGTTTGGGGGGGGGGGGGGGGGGAATGGGGGGGGGGGGAGGGGCTACGGGTTCGTTATGGGGGTTTGATGGCTAGCTAAGGCCCAAAACCAAACTATAAATAAATGCCTATAAACATGTGCCTCGGCCATATTGGGGAATATAAAATATGTATGCCGGCTAAAGGGGGCGGCCACAGTTGTTATTACGAAGATGCTTACCTGTAATATGTTAATTTTTGCGTGTTTTTTTTCTCTCTCTCTAATAATTTGTAATTTGTTGGATATAAAATATGAAAACTCAATAAAAAACATTTTATAAAAAAAAAGGATAACGGAGCTGAACTCCCATGGAAGGTTGTAGGGGCGGCATTTTAGTGTCAGGTATTCTAGGTCCGGGGAGCAGAAACTCGCCAGTGTTGCTACATCTAGGCACCAGGAGGTGTTGATTAGGAGGCAGACCCCACCTCCCGTTGCCTTGCCTGAAGTCGCCGTACGGTCCATTTGGTGGATTGAGAAGCCCTCTGGTTGTAGGGCACAGTCCGGTGAAGCAGGAGTGAGCCATGTCTCCATGAAACAGAGCACACAGCAGTCCTTTAGTTCTCTTTGAAAAGTAAGTCAGGCTTTAAGTTTGTGCCTGCATGGGTTCTCCCCATGTCTGCATGGGTTACACCCCCACAACCCAAAGATTTGAATGTTAGGTGGATTGGCCATGCTAAATTGCCCCTTAATTGGAAAAAAAATAATTGGGTACTCTAAATTTAATAAAATGAATTAGATGATTGAGCGAAATTACTGCAAACGTAATACAGTGTGCTTTTGAAACCAATATGTACAGAGCTAAAGACTAAGTCACTGCCATCCAGCACCTGTTATATTAAGAACTATTTACTCACCTGTTATAAAAATTCTAGTCTTCCCACTTGTTTGCATCTCCCTGTGAAATGCAAATATTTTTAGATCATAGGCAAATAGGTTAGCATCAGATTAGGGAACTACTATACCTGAAATCCCAATCCTTCCAGTCTCCTAGCACAGGCATCCATATCAAAGCTCCGGGACCAATAATAGCCGTCACTGGTTAAAACCAGCATCACTTGGCCATTATGAAGCACTAAAACATGAAAAAAAATAAGGTGTCATCAACTGGTGACCAAAGTGAGTAACATAAGGAGATTTACTTATCGCTAGCCAACTAACCAACATACTTTACACATGAATGGGTGGACTCATCTACCTCGTTATTTAAAAATTAATCTGCATTTTCTATTAACCATCTGTTCTGTTCATATGTTCTGTACTCCTAAGTACCCCGAAGCATTAATTGGAATTACTAGTTGGAATTACCAGCTTAAAGTGTTGCAAGCCATCCAATCTCAAAACTGTCAATCTAGTGATTCACCAAGTTCATTCACCAACATAAATTGTAAATTGGAGCCACTTGAAAGAAATCGTGTGGAACGGCCGCAGGTGCAGATCTTGGTAGTTAGTAGCAGCAAATATTCAAACGAGAACTTTGTAGGCGAAAGTGGAGAAGGTGCCATGTGAACAGTCAATGGGTCAGTCAGTCCTAAGATTGGGAGACTTAACGCTTTTGCCAAACCCAAAAACTATTTCTATGAATACTACCACATATTTGTGTATCCAACTGTAAGAGATTGCAAAGATAAATGAGATTGCAAAATGGCATTTTTGTATCAGGACAGGTCCGTTTTCTATTATATTCAGACCTGCCTGAGAGTCATCGAGGTCTACAGTACAGAAAAGGCCCTTTTGCCCATCGCGTCTGCGCCGGTCAAAAACAAGCACCGAACTATTCTAATCCCACTTTCCAGCACATGGCGCATTGCTTTGCATGCCCTGGGATTGCATGTGCACATCTGAATGTTTCTTAAATGTTATGAAAGTCACTGCCTCCACCATGGTGTACATGCACACCAAGGTCCCTCTGACCCTCGGTGCTTCCCAGGGTCCTGCCGTTTCTCATGTATTCCCTTGCCTTGTTTGTCCTGCCCAAGTGCATCACCTCACACTTATCCAGATTGAATTCCATTTCCACTGATCAGCCCATCTGAGCAGCCTGTCTATATCCTATAATTGATGGCTATCCACCTCATTCTTTAGCACCGCAACAATTTTCATATCGTCCGTGAACCTTACTGATCAACCATCCTACATTCATGTCTAAAACATTTATATAAGCCACAAATAGAGAGGGCCCCAACACTGACCCCCGTGGAACCCACTGGACACAGGCTTCCAGTCAGAAAAACACCTATCACCCCCTACTTCCTGCCACGCAGCCAATTCTGGATCCAATTTTCCAAATTTCCTTGGGTGCCATAGGCTCGTACCTTCGCTATCAGTCTCTCGTGTGGGAGCTTAACAAAAGCCTTGCTGAAGTCCAAGTAGACTACTTCAAATGTGTTTTCCTCATCTACATACTTGGTCACCTCTTCGAAAAGTTCAATCAAGTTGGTCAGACATGACCTCCCCTTAACAAAACCATGCTAATTTATTCCTGTCCTTCCAAATGCAGGTTAACTCCACCTCTCAGAATTGCTTCCAATAGCTTCCCCACCACTGAGGTTAGACATACTGGCCCGTAGTTTCCTGGTTTACCCCTTCCTCCCTTCTTGAATAATGGTACCATATTGGCTATCCTCCAGTCCTCTGGCACCTCTCCTATGGCCAGAAAAAAATTGAAAATTATTGCCAGTGCCCCTGATATTTCCTCCCTTGCCTCACTTACGACATTGGGATACATTTCATCTGGCACTGAAGATGTGTCTACCTTTAAGCCTGCCAGACCAGTCAAACCCTCCTCTCTGTCTATGTTAATCTCTTTCATTTTCATCACAGTCCTTCTCCATGATTTCTATGCCCACACCGTCCCTCTCACGAGTGAACACCTAAACAATGTATCCATTTAGAACCCTACCTATGTCAGAATCCTCCAGCCCCACACACACATTACCCCTGTGCTCCTTAATGGTCCCTACTCTTTCCCCTAGTTACCCTTTTATCCTTAATGTATTTGTAAATCAACTTATGAGGCGCAATTCTCCCATTGGGAGACAAAGTTCCGACGCCGGAGTGAAAACCAGAGTGTTTCACTCCGGCATCGGAGGCCGCTCCCAGCTCTCTATTCTCCCACCCCTGGGGGGCTAGGAGCGGCGCCACGTCATTTACACGCGTCGGGCCTCGGCGCCGTGTAAAAGCGGCGCTGCGTAAATGACGCGGCAGGCGCCGTGTAAATGACGTCACCCGCGCATGCGCAGGTTGGCCTGTGCCAACCCGCACATGCGTGGTCGCCGTCCTCCCCGCGGCCGCCCCGCAAGAAGATGACGGATGGATCTTGCGGGCCGGCGGAGGAAAGGGGGTCCTTCTTCAGAGAGGCCGGCCCGCCGATCGGTGGGCACCGATTGTGGGCCAGACCCCTTTTGAGGCCCCCCCCCCGGTGCAAGACCCCCCCCCCCCACAGCCCCCCCCCCCAGCGTTCCCACGCTGTTCCCGCCAGCAGCGACCAGGTATGGACAGCGCCGGCGGGAACCTGTCGTGTAGGGCAGGCCGCTCGGCCCATTCGGGCCAGAGAATTGCCGCTCGCCCATTACAAATGGTGAGCAGCGATTCTCCCAGCGGCCAGCTGTGAATCGCGCCGCGCCGGTTTGGGGGGGGGTGGGAGAATTGCGTGCAGGTGCCGGGACGGCGTGGCGGGACTCGCTCGGCGCCCCGGCGATGCTCCCACCCGGCATGGGTGGAGAGAATTTCCCCCATGATTTTCCTTTATTTTACCTGCAAGTTTAATTTCATGTCCCCTTTTTGCTCTCCTAATTTCCTTTTTAAATTTCCTTTTGCATATTGTATATGCCTCTAGGGCTTATGCTTTTAGGGCTTCTGCTGTTTTGAACCCTCGATATCTGCCATAAGCCTCCCTTTTTCTTCTTATCCAATGCGATAGATCTCTGGATACCCAGGGTTCGCTGGATTTGTTGGTCCCACCCTTTTATGTGATTGGAACATGTTCTTCTCACTGTTCTGTCACAGATTCACCTAAAAGTGTCTTTTCCCAGTTCACTCAGGCCAAATCATATCTGATCTTGTTAAAATCGGCCTTTCCCCAGTTTAGGACTTTGATCTCAGGTCCACCCTCGTCCTTTTTGTAGAACACTCGTAGGACGCATGGTAGGATACAAAGCGCTCTATTAAGATACATAACTAAACTACCACACCTCAAGAGACCATCCTTCCCGACCTGCACCCAGGCCAAAGTTTTCATACTGTAAGGGGTAAGCTCTGCCCCCAATTACCTGGGGAGATCATACTCATTATGAATTCATGGGAACCGGATGGAGCACACTCCTTTATTTCCCAGGGGGGGTCATAACACTTTTCCATCACAATCTTGAATCTAATGGAGTTATGATCACTGTCTGCATACTTCAACCACTTGCCCGGCTTTGTTACTTAAAATTAAATTAAGGACCGCCCCTCTCTTGTAGGACCTTCTCCCTACTGACGTAAAAAGTTCTCCTGGATGGATTTTATGAATTCCGCTCTCTCTAAACTGGCTACTCCAGTTAATTTTGGGGCAGTTGAAATCCTCCACTATCACTACCCTACTACTTTTACACTTCTCTGAAATTTGCCTACATATCTATTCTTCTATTTCTCCCAGGCTGTTAGGTGTCTGTAGAATACTCCCGGCAATGTGATTGCTCCGTTTTGGTTTTTAAAATTCTACCCATATGGCTTCAGTTGAAGAGCCTGCTGAGATGTTGTCCCTCCTTAATGCTGTAATTGATTTCCTGCTCAAAATTGCAACACCCCCTCCTCTTTTACCTCCTCCCCTATTTCACCTGAAGATCCTGTATCCTGGAATACGAAATTGCCAATCCTGCCCCTCTCTTAACCATGCCTCAAAAGCATCATACCCCCATGTTTTAATTTGTGCCCTTAATTCATCTGCCTTGTTCATCAGACTCCTTGCATTAAAATAAATACCATCCAATCTTACCAAACTCCTTTGTGACTTAACTGATCTTGACATTCCATGCCTACCTGATACATTTGATGTCTTTTCAAATTTTGGCTGAACATCTATCCCTGCTGAAATTTCTCTCACAATTCCAGCCACCTGCCAAATTACTTCAAACCCTCCCCAAAGCAGGAGCAAAGCTCCCTGCAAGGACACTGGCCCCATTTTGGTCTGGGTTCAAACCATCCACCTTTTACAGGTCCCACTATCCCCCAAAATGGTCCCAATGTCCCAGAAATCTAAAGCCCTTCCTCCTGCATCATTTCTTGGGGAGGCGGTTGCACAATGGTATTGTCACTGGACTAGTACTTCAGAGACCCAGGATAATGATCTGGGGACGCAGATTCAAATTCTACCATGGCAAGTGATAAGAATTTAAACTCAACAAAATATCTGGAATTAAACTATTGTTGATTATTGTAAAAACCCATCTGGTTCACAAATGTCCTTTCGGGAAGGAAATCTGTCACCTTTACCTGGTCTGGCCTACATGTGACTCCAGACCCACAGCAATGTGGTTGACTTTTAACCACCTCAAGGACAATTGGAGTTGGGCAATAAATGCTGGCAGAGCCTGCGATGCCCACATCCCATGAACGAATAAAATAAAGCAACTTATTCATCTGGACTAACCTATTTCTATACTCACACACAGCACCGGATGTAATTCAGAGATTACTAACTCTGGGTCCTGTTTTTTAAATTTACCTCCTAGCTCTCTAAATTCTGCTTGCAGGATTTCATCCCTTTTTCTGCCTATATCTTTGGTATCAATGTGTACCACAATTTCTGTCTGTTTCCCCTCCCCCTTCAGTATGTCCCATTCAGTGACATCCCTGACCCTGGCACCAGGGGGTAAAACATACAATTGAGGAGTCTCTTTTGTGGCCACAGAAATGCCGGTCTGTTCCCCTTACAATTTATTCCCCTACAAGTATAGTCCTGAGGTTCATCCTCCTTCCCTCTTGTGCACCAGATCCAGCCATGATGTCACAAAGTTGGCTGCCACTGCTTTCTCCTACAGAGTCATTTCCCCCGATAGTAACCAAAACAGTATAATTGTTAGAAAGAAGGATGGCCATAGAGGACTCCTGCCTTCTTCTACCCTGCTCGGTGATCACCCATGCCCTTTCCCCCTGTTCAATCCTCACCTGCGGTGTGACCACCTCACTGAACGTGCTACCCACAACTCGCTCAGCATCGCGGATGCTCCACAGTGAATCCGCCCTCAGCTCCAGCACAGAAAATGTGGTTAGCCAGTAGCTGCAGTTGGACACATTTCCTGCACATGTGGCTGCCAGGCACAACAGCTATTAGATTCTAAATGAAAGATACCATGTAAACCGCTGAGTTTTTGAATTGAAGCTGGTCTTTATAACACAAGCAGTTTAATTACTCAGGTAGTGTGAACAATCTTCTGACGAATATACAAAGGCCTTGTGTGGTGAACGTATTGCATTAACCATTCACCATGTATGTCACTGTAACACGCTGTTGCCCATGTGGGCTCTACCTATGGACCATTGTACGGATATTTCCTGGACTGTATCATGTTGGTGCCCTTGTGGGTTCCGCCCCTGGCTCCACCCCTTGAGGAGAGGTATAAAGGGCAGCAGCCCTGTGTGCGGCTCTCAGTAGAGCAGTGGCAGCCAGGCACTGTTCTAGTCAATTAAAGCCACACTTTACATCTACTCTGTTTCGCATGAATTGATGGTCGCATCACCTTGTATAGACAGTGTCGCTACTCATCAGCTCGTCCAGTTTTGGAGAGATATATATACAATGTGAAGCATCTTGGTGATAGTTAAGTGCCATCATGGATCAGTGCAGTGACAGACTAAGATGTCCTTCACAGGAAGAAATGTTTTAAGCCCTGGGCTCTGGAAACCTCTCACTCGGCCTCATTGAGCATTAAAAACTTGGAGAATAGGAAGAGGAGAAGGGCCAGTCAAGGACAGTAGTGGGAAGTTGTGCGTGGAGTCCGAGGAGATAGGAGAGGTGCTAAATGAGTATTTTTCATCTGTATTCACACAGGTAAAAGACAAAGTTGTCGAGGAGAATACTGAGATACATGCTACTAGACTAGAAGGGCTTGAGGTTCATAAGGAGGAGGTGTTAGTGATTCTGGAAAGTGTGAAAATAGATAAGTCCCCTGGGCCGGATGGAATTTATCCTAGGATTCTCTGGGAAGCTAGGGAGGAGATTGCTGAGCCTTTGGCTTTGATCTTTAAGTCATCTTTGTCTACAGGAATAGTGCCAGAAGACTGGAGGATAGCAAATGTTGTCCCCTTGTTCAAGAAGGTGAGTAGAGATAACCCCAGTAACTATAGACCAGCGAGCCTTACTTCTGTTGTGGGAAAAGTCTTGGAAAGGTTTATAAGAGATAGGATGTATAATCATCTGGAAAGGAATAATTTGATTAGAGATAGTCAACATGGTTTTGTGAAGGGTAGGTTGTGCCTCACAAACGTCATTGAGTTCTTCGAGAAGGTGACCAAACAGGTGGATGAGGGTAAAGTAGTTGATGTGGTGTATATGGATTTCATTGATAAGGTTCCCCACGGTAGGCTATTGCAGAAAATACAGAGGCATGGGATTCAGGGTGATTTAGCAGTTTGGATCAGAAATTGGCTAGCTGATAGAAGACAAAGGGTGGTGGTTGATGGGAAATGTTCTGACTGGTGTCCAGTTACTAGTGGTGTACCACAAGGATCTGTTTTGGGGCCGTTGCTGTTTGTCATTTTTATAAATGACCTGGAGGAGGGCGTAGAAGGATGAGTGAGCAAATTTGCAGATGACACTAAAGTCGGTGTTGTGGACAATGCAGAAGGATGATACAAGTTACAGAGGGACATAGATAAGCTGCAGAGCTGGGCTGACAGGTGGCAAATGGAGTTTAATGCAGAAAAGTGTGAGGTGATTCATTTTGGAAGGAATAACAGGAAGGCAGAGTACTGGGCTAATGGTAAGATTCTTGGTAGCGTGGACGAACAGAGATATCTCGGTGTCCATGTCCATAGATCCCTGAACGTTGCCACCCAGGTTGAGAGGGTTGTTAAGAAGGCGTACGGTGTGTTAGCTTTTATTGGTAGAGGAATTGAGTTTCGGAGCCATGAGGACATGTTGCAGTTGTACATAACTCTGGTGCGGCCGCATTTGGAGTATTGCGTGCAGTTCTGGTCGCCACATTATAGGAAGGATGTGGAAGCATTGGAAAGGGTACAGAGGAGATTTACAAGGATGTTGCCTGGTATGGAGGGAAGATCTTATGAGGAAAGGCTGAAGGACTTGAGGCTGTTTTCGTTAGAGAGAAGGTTAAGAGGTGACTTAATTGAGGCATACAAGATGATCAGAGGATTAGATAGGGTGGACATTGAGAGCCTTTTTCCTCGGATGGTGATGTCCAGCACGAGGGGACATAGCTTTAAATTGAGGGGAGATAGATATAGGACAGATGTCAGAGGCAGGTTCTTTACTCAGAGAGTAGTAAGGGCCTGGAATGCCCTGCCTGCAACAGTAGTGGACTCGCCAACACTAAACGCATTCAAATGGTCATTGGATAGGCATATGGACGATAAGGGAATAGTGTAGAGCCACTTTAGAGGGGTTTCACAGGTCGGCGCAACATCGAGGGCCGAAGGGCCTGTACAGCGCTGTAATGTTCTATGTTCTTGGAGCCACTCAACCAGACCATAATTGATTCTCTATCTCAATGCCTTACTCCAGCGCTCTCCTCATATCCTTTGATGTGGAGACGCCGGCGTTGGACTGGGGTGGGCACAGTAAAAAAAAAATCTTACACCAGGTTAACGACCTACAGGTTTGTTTGTAATCTCTAGCTTTCAGAGCGCAGCTCCTGCCTCGGGTGAGTGAAGAAGCTGTGCTCGGAAAGCTAGTGATTCCAAATAAACTGTTGGACTTAGGTGTTGTAAGGCTTTTTATTGCGTCCATACCGTTTGGCAAACGATTATTGTTACATTTTACGTAGTTTGAACAGGCATCGAATAATCGAGATAAACCAGTTTTTAAAAATAAAAAAATAGATTTAACCAACCAGCTAACGAAACAGTGTTGAAATATCCAAGGGCAGACAGTCTTACTCCTGCTGCTCAATCCCATGTTCCTGATGTGGGGTCTCAAATACTGGTTTAGTGGCATTCGACAACCGCGGTGGAAAGAACAGGGACCTGACCTTTCAGCCACTGGCCGGCGCCGTCCTGTTCTGCTGGCCCGCTGTGAGGAGCCTGGGATGAATGATATCGAGCAGCGAGCCCCCCTCCACAAGCCATGCTCTCGGACCCAGTAATGACCAGACTAGCCCGTCTCTCTCAGCGGCACAGTCCACTCACTTGACCCTCCCACCCCTGTGACTCGGGCGAGCCCACTCCTTCATCCACAAAATAATACATTATTATAATTAAAAAATAGCGACTATAATTTTTTTTTAAACCGTCTAGGTTGAGATTATCGTAGATCATATATTAACACGAGATGGCTACCTGGAGAAGAGATCAACTTTTCAATAAAATGCTTCAAGTGTACTGCTATCCAAACTGCTGGCGGAGAATGGAAATGTAGTTGCTGCTCGCCGTTTGCAATAATAATAATCTTGATTGTTTTATATAGGATTACAGAAATGGCCATTCGGCCCAACCATTTAATAATAACAATCTTTATTAGCGTCACAAGTAGACTTACATTAATTTCATCCCATTTGTTCTCATCTATATCGACCATTGTTCTTTTCAAAAATCCAACAAGGGGCAATTTAGCCCTCTACATTTTTGGGTTGTGGATTTCACCTGAGGATCACCATACTTCAGGCGAGGGGCGAGATTGAGAAGCTTCATGAATAACCCGGTTTATTAACCAAACAAACAGCGATCCCGGTTCTTTCTTCCTTTGGTCCCTTGATTTGGCTGAAGGAAAGTTCTATCTGCAGCACAGTGGGTAAACTCTCTTTCCTGCAATAAAACCAGAAAATGCTGGAAACACACAGCAGGTCTGGCAGCATCTGTGGTGAGAGAAACAGAGTTAACGTCCGGAGTCTGGATGACTTCTTCAGAGAAGCCCCTCAATGACTTCTCTCTTTTCTCACTTTTGCCTTTGCCACTTGACCACTATGGTAATCAGCAGTTGTTTTTCTACTTTTCCCCCCTCACATTCAATAAACTTCTACCCTTTTAAAATATCGCTTTAACTTCAGGGGTCGTAAAGTACATAGAAATGACTGTATACAGTAAAACCTCCAAAGACCTGACCTTTAGTCCAGAGCCTATGTCTATCCAGACTCCCAGGCACCAAGGCTCACAACAAACCTAAATGGAACAAAACATTTTTACCTCAACACACAAATAAAATATAGAAATTCAGCTTAAAATTATGCACTGTTCGTAACAATGGCCAAATCCAATCAACTATTCTTCAAGTGCTGTATGCTATTAGATACAGCACGTGGGCGACGGTGATCAATGGATTTAAGGGGGAAGGCGGGGTCAGGCTATTCAGTTGGATGATCAGCCATGATTATAATGAATGGCGGAGAGGGCTCGAAGGGCCACCGCCAGCTCCTATTTTTGATCCAAGTAGGTGACACCTGGGCGTGATTCTCCGTTTTGCCAGTACTCGGGGGTTTCCTGACAGCGTAGGGCTGCCCCATAATGGGAAACCCCATTGACTGCCGGCGGACCGGGGCAGAAATGTGGCGTGGCGGAGAATCCAGCCCCCTATTTACTCAAAAGTAAAGCCCCATAAACTGGAACAAAATAGTGCTGTTGAGTGAGGGAGGCATGTTTTCCAGGACAGTAGAAATATTCTTTGCTGTTCTTGAAATGTGTTACAGGATCTTCAAAATGCAGCTTCAAAGGCAAAGTGGGCCAGTTTAATTTCTCAACAGGTCACCTCTGGCAATGCAATAATCCTGCAGCATTGCAGTTGAATTGAACCAAGGTGATTCAAATTTATTATTTTTTTTCTACTGGTGTCATTCGTTGATAGGGCTTGCCACCGAATATCACTTCAATGCTCGAGGCAGAATATTTAGAGTAAATGCAATGGAAGCAATTTATCTTTTGCAGAAAATCAGCAAGCTCACTGATGTCAATTTCAGTTGGAGAATTTGCCAACATAGTCAGTAGATAACGTCCAAAATAGAAACTTAAATCTCTTGCTGATAAAGCTAAATCTATCTTCTGTTCGCTGTAGATACAATTCATCGCCAACCTCCCTTCTTCCTATTACTGTGAGTTAACAATGCATCCTTAGTCTCCGCCCCACATCAACATATTCTGATCCATTAAAAATAATCAACGCGAGACAGTTTTTGTGAGGAATTATCATGGTTGCTAGATGCACTCAACGAGATTTGTGCTAACAGATTGCAGACGTTTGCGCCTTGGTCATGTTATTGTTTTAAAGTGGAGTAGACTATTGTTACTCAGTGAACAATGTTGATGGAAAGCATTCAACAAGACATGGTTCTTAGGCTGGCGTGCTAGAGGCATAACAGTGGATTGGTGCTGTTGTCACTTTCTCGTTTGCTTTGTGCAGCTTTATAAACAACCTCAGGAAAGGTTTCCAACAGTTTTTACGTACTATGTATACTGACACTTTTTTAACAGGAAGGACAAGAGTGCAGCTATTCTAACTTTCTGATAGTGAGAAATGATAATGTCACAGTGATGGATTAGGAAATGCTTTTGTGAATCTGCTCTGCAAGTACTTTATTACAGAACTACAGAGGTGGCTTGATGCTGAATCAAGGTATCTTTTATTAGATGTAGGAGGAATGATAATAACATTTGGAATAAAAATCAGTAGTTTTGCTGATTTTCGCTCTCTGCCCCTCAACCTTGCTGTGGTGTAGTTGCATGGACACTGGCAATTTTTCCACAGAATCATGTAAAGCATACACTTTCACGCTGTTTGCCTACCTGGGGTAATCAATCATAAGTAACTTGCTGGACATATGAGGTGGAAGGACAAATACCAGTCTAAATAACTGCCATTACCAGACCCCACAGATTTGATCAACAAGCTAGAAATCACATTAAAAATATTTACTGAATTATCTTTTATTCCACACTAGTGAAGTAACAGATCAACAGGATAAAAATCACTTGCACATTAATGTACATGATATACATCCTGTGCACAAATAGACTTGAACCACAAGGACCAAACCAATTGTAGATTCCTGATGAAATAACCAAAAATCATTTCAATTTAACCATAACAAGTGACCTTGCGGAATAAAAATAAACCTCAGTACACAATAAGAGACAGTGATTTATTGCTACAGATTTATTGGGAGAAAGATGGTTATTTTCTGAACGCAAACCAAATTCCAGAAAACAAAAAGGTAACAAGCAGCATAAGTCATAGCTAGATGCAGTTCGAATGGAAATATAAAACTGTGTCCAACCTGTGTGCTATATCATACTGCATAACTAAAATCAACACAAAACCTGGAAAACGTTTGAACCATGAACTGCTAAACAGCTGTAATTCTGAAGAAAATACTCAATTGGGCAAAGTTCTTATTTCTGGATTGGATATTAATGACATGCAGACAGACACTTTACCAGCAGGTTCATATACACCAACTATTTTGGACAATTAAACTATTTACAAGTGCACACGACCTTTGAGGCTCACAGTTGCAACTTGGGTCCACTTCAAAATTAGATCCAATTAAAGCAATAAATATCCTGCATTTAATTTTAGAAAATGTCCAGCATATCCCATTGAGATCCAAATATTTTTCAAATACACACAATTATCGGTTACTTTTCTGATCTGTCTCCTCCTCAAAATTGCCTTTCACTTATTAAAGGTTTAAACTCCTCTCCTTTTTGTAAATAGTAACTCATTTACAGTTATAGCACCTACAGTTTTGCCTGGAGAATCTAGTGGAAAAGGAGTACTTTGTTTCAATGTTGAGGACACTTCACAGTAGGAACTCAAACTGCTCTTTTTTTCAAAATCATCTGATGCAGATTTTATTGAGATGTTAAAGTGCTGCACAAATAAGGAGTTTACATAATCATGGTAATGTCACAGAAGATTGCTATCTCAATGGTAGTTTGATGCATTAATGTATTAATCTAACCATTAATGCGAAAGTTTACATGGATTTCTGGCTTTATGTCACAGATCAAGCAGAGAAGATCATTCAAGACATTTTCCTTGTACTGCTCGTAGCTTGTCCCAATTCTCTTAATTTTCTCTTCAGTGTCTTTGTCTACCTCAGTTGCTAAATTACCATGTGATCCAAGTGCCTGTAAAGGAATGTTAAAATGTCAAAGTATAAACAGGACGCATACTGGACCCTTTCAATTAGCAACATCGTCCATTAAATATTAATCAGTAATTCCTGTCAAGCATCAAAATTCGTGAAAACAAGCTGCTCAAAGTCTCACTGAATAATGTTAAAAACGTCTTGCACCATATGATATCAATGACAATCATCAAACAGAACTTGGCGATGTGAATGGCATGCAATGCAGAACCACGTCACATCTGGTTGAAGACACTGGTTTTGTCAGCCACCGACTGCATTACAGTGCTATATACACATCAAAATCAACAAAACCAGCCCCATCTTCAAGCCTGTACTGTGCCACGAAAGCAAAATCAAGTACTGAACCTCACATTCGGTTTCACAGCAAGGCAATTGAAGGTAACTGATTCCCGCAAGGAGATCAGAGTGGGGCAGCACAGTAGTTAGTACTGCTGCCCCTGGTTCGATTCCGACCTTGGGTGACTGTGTGGAGTTTCCACGTTCTCTCCATGTCTCTGTGGGGTTTCTCTGGTTACTCCGGTTTCCTCCCAGTACAAAGATGTGCAGGTTAGGTACATTGACTATGCTAAATTGGGGTTGGGTCTTGATAGGGTGCTTCTTCAGAGGGCTGCTGCAGACTTGATGGGCCGAATGGCCTCCTTCTGCATTGTAGGGATTCGATGATTAGCAATCATTAACTGAAGCTCAACAGTTGGATTTCTCAAGGAATGGCAGTGTGGCACTCAACCAGAAAGCTTCCAATTTCATAAACCTTTATTATAACCTACAAGGTTACGATATACAAGCCCAGAATGGGAGAATTTGCAAAAGAGAACAAATAGGATCGCTAACTTAATTGTTAGGCGTTCAAGATTTTAATTGTTAGGCCTTTTAGATTTTAGCCTTCAAGACTTTCAGATTTTAACCTAACTTGCCGCAATCTTTCCAGTTCACACTAAAACAGACAGTATGATTTTACCACGTACAGAATTTTCCTTATCTTTAAAGTCCTTTTCTCTCTGTAGACGATACTGCTCAATCTCTGCCTGAGCTTCCTCTTTTGCTTGCTTCAATCTGCGGTTTTTCCCTGCAAATTAATAACATTTTAAATTCCATTGAGACAGTAAAACAAAAATAATCAGGTGAACATTGAAAAACAGAACTTTTAGGTAGGTTGAGTGAGCCACCATGTCTGCAAATTTGTTGATCTTGAATGCTCACTACAACAGGATTTATGCGAAATGTAACGCCTGAGTGAATTCAGATAAACAGCCATTCCACAAAATGTTGCAACAGTTATCAATTTATCAAATTCACTCGAGACATGGAATGACCACTAGCGTTGCAAATGACCCAGGATCCAGACAGAACGGGGGGGGGGGGGGGGGCCCGAGGAGGGGGGACGGGGGAGCCCGAGGAGGGGGGGGGACGGGGGAGGGGGGGCGCCCGCCCGAGGAGGGGGGGGGACGGGGGAGCCCGCCCGAGGAGGGGGGGGGACGGGGGAGCCCGCCCGAGGAGGGGGGGGACGGGGGAGCCCGCCCGAGGAGGGGGGGGACGGGGGAGCCCGCCCGAGGAGGGG